>NW_025814836.1:1317500-2695625 GCF_022079265.1 Lynx rufus | reverse complement strand
TTTTGTAGTCAGAAACTATTTCCTCCTAGTGGGCATGCTTCCTTGTGGCACTTGGACCATTATGTTTTTGAAGGCTGGGCAAAAGCTGAACACAACCATGAGGACTAGAGAAGCCTGAAATAGATTTCTTTGGTGTCTGGTATGAGAGGCAGAACAAGGTGCTTAAGGAGTCGAACTAAAACTTCTGACAGGGGAGACATTTGGGAGAAAAAGACAAGATGATCAGCAGAAAGGGTCTTCTCAAAAGCAGAATGGCACCTTTAGTCAAATGTGTGACTTTGATGTAAAAAAGGTAAGAACAGAGGTCAGGGGTAGGCAAGTAATTGTGGAAATATATGGTTGTTTCTGAATGGTTTTCACTGCTATTTCTGGGCATCATGGAATCAGGGCAGTGAGGAAGAATGGTTACCCACTAATCTCATAATCAATGTGGAAAAATCCAAATTCCCTTTTCAATTAAATGGTAATGGCTACTTAATATTTTTTCCCCTGCATTAGTAGACAAAACTTTGTATCAAATTAAATGATGTCTGGGTTTTGCTCATTAACTCTACAGAAAATAGTCTCCTAAAGTGTTACTCATGTAGGCAAAGTAAGTTTCATTAAACAATACCTGAGATTAATCAGGAAGGCCCTTCAAATCAGCTTCACTGTGTCCCTGATAACCATCAAGGCAGTGACCCACATGAGGACCCTCCCTTCAGAGGCAGCTAGTGGTGATGGTCTCCTCCAGGCTCTAGGCTTTTCTCCTCAGAGTTTCCCCATATTTGCTTCACCAACTGTCCCACATATTCAAACACCCAAAGGGGCAAGGCTTAGCTCAGTTTTTGAGATTAAATATGAGATTGAATTCAGATTCAAATATCTTAATAGATTCTGATAATGTGCACTTTCATATAAAAACGACCAATTGTGACCTCAGAATCTCTAACAGTAATTTTTTTTCCCAACTACTTAGGCCTGATATGTGAGAAACATTCTAATTTTTTGGCGTAAAATTTATTCGGAGGATTAGAATGAATTCTAATTCATTTAAAACAATGACCTGAACTTGTATACTTTGTTCCTTATACATATTGTCATGCCAAAAATAAAACTAAAAGGAAATCAATTTTAATATAAAGCCAAATTATTCATATATTTTTCCTGTTAGATGAGATTATGTTGGAAAAATGTCAAAGTTAAGAATAGTTTTGGGGTTTAAATCAATTTTAGTTTTAAATCCTGCTCTTTTGTAAGCTGTATTTCTCTTTCCATTTGCCAACAGAACTTTATTCTAGAGTTATAAATATTGAATATTTTTAGGCAATTCAATGAGAGCCCAAATTGAAAGATCCTTTCTTGAAAGCTACTTGGTTACATGTATCAAACACCATAAAAATGTTTATGCTATTTGATTCAATAGTCTTAATGAAATATTACCCAAGGAAATAATTCATAATCCATACAATAATTCATGTACAAGATATTCACCAAAACACTATTAAGTCTAGCAAATAAGAACAAGTGACCTAAATATTCAACAATAGGAAAATATTAAGTAAGCTATATTATTTCAGCCACAAACAGGAATACTATACAGCACTTAAAATATCTTGGAAATATGTTCAATAGCATCGAAGTATATATAATATAAATTACATGGAAAAGCATGATAATAACTTATATAAAAATAGTGCATACATATTGTATATGTATAAAACAACTTAAAAATACATCCAGTATATTTTTCCAAAAATTCTAAAATTTCTTAGTGGTTAAGTATATAATTTTTTTTTTAATTTTGTAAAATAATAGTACTGTTTTGTGAAAGCAGTAAAGGCGTAACGAGTTCCAAAGTTCCCAGTAGATGATGCTCGTGTCTGCTCCAGCCAAGAGGGCCTTTGTTTTATAATGAATATACAGAACATTCATCCCTCCAGGGAAAAAAGTTCTTGCCTGACACAACTGTGTATATAACAATCCATAAGTGTGCTGATTATTTAGAGAGTTCATAGATAGATAAGAAAGAATCTTGCCTTCTTTTTCACTTAACTATTCTCCTTCCTGCTCTGCTTCTCCCATCATATCTGAAAGAAACATATATCAAGCATCTGGTAAGTTTTGTTGCTCTGAAAACACCTAGGAATTTCTGCACAGGTTTCTTGTAGATTGTAAATCTTAGAGACTTGTACCTGAAGTGGCTGCCACCAGGAGGATGATAGGCCCCACTTCCGGGAATCAACACCCTCTGTAGTTCAACTTTTATCATGGATAAATGTAAGAAGAGCAGAAAAAAACAATTCAATTTTTTTTTCATAGTACAAATTGGTATATATCTATTTTCTAATTACACATGACAAGCTACTTCAGTATCTGAAGTAAAGAATAAAAAATACATTTATTGCAACAATTTTACCCATTTTTGCTATTTTTATCCCTTAAAGTCTTTCCCATGCCTTCTAGTCCTATCCATATTTCCTCAAAACTGCTTTTTAGAATGCCAGTGGTTGATTATATATCTCTCAGCTTCCCAGGCCCAACTGTCTGTCAGCCCTTTTTTCATTCCTACCATTGCTGCAACCACGGAGTTCATAATTATTCAGCCCTCACACATTTATTGTCCAACTCACTCGTAGCTTACTCATTCCTGGCTCTAGTCAAGCACTCTCTTCATGAGTTTCTTTGGTAACTTTATGTGGCCCTGAGGCTCTGCCAGTGTTTCAAGTCTGAAGTGATATAGGCAGTTTGAACAGTTTGAACAATAACTGAAGAAATGTGGAAAATCCCCAACTATCATCATGTGGATTTCTGACACTGGGCATTCTATTTGTTGTGATAATGGTTTTATACTAGTTAAGCTACCTCTTAAATCTAAAAGTATTTAGAATGAAAAAGACAACACAAGAATCTACTATTCAACATAGAGCAATTGAACTAAAAAGTCAAGTCATGAAAGATAATACAAGAAGTAATTATTAAGTGATATTAGTTATTTTTAAAATTAAAAATAGAAAGTTTGTTGCTTTTCTCTTTCTAGTAGGTTCTAGCGTTGACCTATAAATGCAAGGTGCTTTGATAAGCTTGGGATTTTAAATATTTATTTAATATTTAGTGTTTTGTCATACATATTCACAAAACAAGCCTCCACACCCCTCTTCTATACCATCTCAACAGGCTCTACTATCAGTATAATGGAATTCCACCATTTTGCTTTTATATTTTAGAGTTTTGTTGTGATTGTTGTAGTTTTCACATTTCCATTATAATGTTAATAGTCATACAAAAAAAAATCTCCATAGAAGCGAGAACTAGAAACACTCACACTTATCTGGTAATAGACACAGAAAATAGTTCAGTAATATATGAGACTGATTTATGAATCCTTCTTCTGGTTAACTGACAGTTTCTATTAATATTGTAGCATGAGTGGGTTCTGATTTTTCTGTTTACACATATTGCATAATCAAGCACAGTCTTGGGCAAAGGTTGGCATATCAGGAAATTGGATGTCAATTTATTAGATACCTGCTTTCAGGTCAACCTTTGTTTAACAAGTTTCATTGTGCTTTCCTCCAAAAAAATGTTGAAGAAAAAAGGATTTTCCTAAACTGTTTTAGAAACTGAGAGATATGATAAAAGGAGAAACATTTCTCAGCCAAACTGGCTCTTGAGATATCCAAAATTTTGAATTCAAAATCTTAGAAAGATAAATGGTGAGAAGAACTTGTAGGTATAATCCTCATTTCTTATCTGGTAAGGGGAGATAAATGTCACACAGATAAGCAGCAGAGAGACAATAGAGAACATCTACCCCTTTATTTGGCCTTTTCTCTTTAATCTCAGTAAACCAGCCATTGCTCATGATCCTCAGAGTTGGCTCTACTCTCAGAGTGCTAATTTGGTTACATTTAGAACAAACTGTCTTTCCCTTTTAATATCTAAACTTTGCCAGAGCCTTCATACCCCTCTTGTCTGTGGAGGAGAAGGAAAGGGAGGGAGAGAAAGAGTATGCACAAGAGAGAAAAACTGAGGAACATGTGTACATGCAGTTATCAATGTAGACAAATTACTTCAAAATGGCAAATTAGGAAATCATTTATTTACCCTGTTTAGACTATGCCACAATTCCCCTTAATTATATACTACAAGTTAGAAGGATTTCACCTACACTGAAAAAATATAAGCTGATTGCTTTGAAAATTATTATTATTATTATTATTATTATTATTGGTTACTGATCAATTATATCTAAGTTTAGGTAACACTATGCATTTTAATGTGTATCATCCTAAATAGGCAATTTCCTATTAATTTGATAACTGGCACACCCACATTTTTCCTTTTATGGAATAAAATTAGAAAATTTTACGTATTTCATTTTGCAATCTCTAATAAAGGCAAGCCATAGCATCATTCCTGCATCCACACAGGTTTACTTTCTTGGATTTTATGTATAAGAAATTCGATTTTAAATGAAACTAGGAATCAAGAAAAAGGTATAAAATGGTAAAACTTCATTTTTTGTAGAGGTACTACAATATGCAAATTCTATCTTTGAGGTCTAAGTTTAAAATTTACTTCTTTGAATGTTGGCTTATCATCCCAACCTGGCTGAATGCAGCTGTACAGATGACATGGGCCAAACCTATGCCCTCTTCCTTTTGGACTGGATTATGAACTCAAACAATATTAAAACGATGCTATGCTGTTGGGATGAGCACTGGGTACTGTATGGAAACAAATTTGATAATAAATTTCATATTTAAAAAAATGATAACATGCTATTAAAATAACACAGAAGAGTAAAAAATGGTTCATAAATTAAATTTGAATAGAATGTTTTTAAAACCTGAATATAGAAAATTTGGAGCCCAACAGCAACTAAGACATTTTCATACTATTTTTCTTATGTGATAATGTAAAGGTTATATTTTGAATACAAAAAAAAAAAGCATCTTAACAGTTCACTGTTCACTACAGTTTTCACTCTTAAATTAGTAATTCTACATTCAGACCAAAAAAGCAAATACCACTGTTTGAGACTGAAAATTAATGGGCATGGATACAAATGTTAAAATCCCAGCTCTTCATGTACAAAATGTCTGAAGTTCATAGCACAAAAAATAGCCTGAAAAAATAATTCTCGGTTTCACACTGGCCATGCTTAGAACACATGGTTGCAAGCTGCCAGATGACCACCACTCAGATAACCAATTAAACCACATGTGGTACCAAATGACAAGTAGTGGTATGTGTAAGGCAAATAGAAGGATCCCTTATGTTTCTAACTGCTCACAGACTCTAAGAAACACAGAAGCCAGAGCTGGAAGGCAATTTAGAGAATCCTATTAACACAGTCTTTAAAAAGATCAAATTGAAGACTATCGAGTCTGAATGACTTGCTAAAGTTCCAACAAACCCTTCCATGGGATCTAAGTGTTCTGACAAGCAACTCTTTTTACTGCAGAGAGCAATCTTGCAAGTTAGACCCCCTATGGTCTCTAAAGGCAACACAGCCTAGAGTACTGAGGAAATCACCTAGATAATTAAAATTCCAAACCATTTACAATAATAAAGTAAAATCTGAAGCTTTGAGTGTAGCTTTTCAATTGTAAAATTAAGATAAAATTTTGAAGAAATATAGCATTATGCTAAATAAAGCATAGCATGGGAGAAAAAATATATATATTATATTATATTTATATTTCTTATAAATATTTATATTTTTCTTTTATTATATTTTATATTCACAAATATTTTTATAAATCTATTTCTATATATTATATATTTTTACATGTTTTCCCATATATATATATAAACATATATATATGAGAAAGAGATACTATATTTCAAAAATAAGAATCCTCCCTTTTTAAAACCAGCTTTCTATACTTCTAAAAGCTAAAAACAAACAAGCAAATAAACAAAACCCCATTTACTATTATAATCAATTAACATTCTGAGTCTCTTTATACTTTCTGGATCTACTTTGATTTACCTGCTCATTACCACCAGTCTTTTACAACCCCTAAGCCCACCACAGACCCCCGGGGGGCCTCCACAGTGGTGGAGGCAATATTAAGCAATATTGCCCCCTTATGACATTACTATGGCTTAAAGAAAAATCCAGAAAATGCATCTGCCCTCTAGGCTATTTTCACTGACTGTTCATAAACATGTATAAACTCTTCTTAGAACTATAGATAATTAGTCATAAAGGAAAAGTTTAGAAGTGACTTAATCTAGGGGATGTTAAATACGTTTATCACAAGAAACTTTCATCCAAAGAGAATCTTATTTTACATATAAATATGAATAACATATAGATCACCATCTAAAAACCACCAGCCAAACCCAACAACCTCAAGGAACCATATTTTGCTTTTAATATTAATCTGTTGCTGTTGACCCAAGAGACTTTTGCATCTCCTCTAACATATATATCTCTGCCTCTATATTGTGTACTTATACTCTTATAATACAAGAAAACAAGGAAGGTAAAAACACACAGACTTCCCTCAATATGACAGACTATTATTGTAGAACAAAATCTTTGTGGTTTTTATCAGTCAATTATAACGATGCTTAATCTTCATTTCTAGAAAATATCACCCATCCCTATATGTACTGGTAGATTCTTGATCAAAACTGTGCATTCCATGCTGTGGACACAGTCACCAGAAAAACCTTTATTAATCTAGTAATCTTCTCAGTTATCATTCACAAGAACTGGCCATATTGACAACCACTATGATTCACTGGATTAGCCCCACATTTTCTAAACTGTGTTCTACAAAAAAACCTCTTGAAGAAGTGTTTATTGGGTCCCCCATTCGTCCACAAATAAAAGATGCCCAATGAAACATAATCCTTAAAATATTGTATTTTTCACTCCTCTCATGAAGATTTGCAAAATCATTAGCATATTATGGGCCTGACAATTCCTGCAGCAAAAAAACCTATTTTACATATTTAACATACTTTCCAATGTGATTTGAGCAGAAATATTTTGAGTACAGGGCCCACATTTACATTCTACAGAACAGTGTTCTCCTAAGGAACTATTATTTTAGCCCACACCACATAAAATGACATTCTCAGAGGAAATTTTGGTGCCCAGGGCCAAAACAAAGGAAAGATTCAGAAATAAAAACTCATTCAACAGCACAATTAAATATGCCTTCATACTAATGAATTATTTGCAGAATACAATCAATCCTGGTTCCCATACAGTCAGTTATTCCCATTCTTTTGTTTTTTCTATTATGTTTACTCACCAATGGTGAGAAATTATGCTTAGAGAAGAACACTTAGCTATGTCCACCCTTGCAATAACTCTAGCACCACACAAAGATTCTTGGTCTATAGTTTTGGAATAACTGGTCTAGATCACAAGAATGGCACTGTTTTCCACAACTCAGATGTCTTGTTTTGGTTTGTTTTGTTTTTGCTGTTTTTCTTTTTTTTTTCTCTGTGACAAGTTCACAGCAATCCTCACACATGGTTCATTTTATGTGCACAATACCCAAATAAAGGAATCTCTGTAATAAAATAAATCAAAGGTAAAGCTTTACCACAGGGTCATTTGCTACACAAATTCATTTAATAAAGCATATTCTACAGAACAGGCCCTGAACTCTGTAACCATTGTAGTCTACTTTCCACCTGATATTTGGACTTAACTCTTGGATGGATTTTTAGAGTCAGCATGATTGGAAAACTCAGTAGTATTACATTAAATTACCCAAATTGTTGCTTCTTTTAAGACAAATTTTGGTTTGCTTAGACTCACACATGCACACATACACTGAACATGTAGCAGAGGGTGACACATAAAATTTGTTTCTTGTACTCATTAAAGTTACCAACTGGTAAGACTTATTCAAAAAGTTAAAGTTAAAAAGAACAGGGATGTTATGCTGAACTAAGTAACAAATACTTTATATGGAAACATATACATATCATATATACATATATATCAAACACAACCAGGATTATATAGCTTTAAACCATAGACTTTCTTGTCCTTTAAAGTCAATCCAAAATAAAAACAAATGTATTTCATATCACAAATCATAGCATGTAGATTTAGCAAATATTTAACATAAAAGGAATTATTTACTTGTAAAACGAGGATAACTGGGATAAAACACAATAATGTTGTAATCAATAGAATCCACATCCTCCTTCAGATTGACTGCAGAAGGCATTTAAAAAGCTGTGACATTCTCACATCTTAATTTTGTTCCCATTAACCTGAAATGTCAGATCCATGAACTGTAAAAGTTTTGTTAATTGTATTAATGTTTCTTTGTGATGCTTAGGTTTGATTGAAAAATGAAAGAGAAATGGGTGCCTAGGTGGCTCAGTGGGCTGTGTCCGACTTTGACTTAGGTCATGATTTCACAGCTTATGAGTTTGGGCCCCGCCTCAGGCTCTGTGCTGACAGCTCAGAGCCTGGATAACTCTGTCTCTCCCTCTCTCTCCCCCTCCCCCCCTCTAACATAAAATAAACATGAAAAAGAAAAAGAAAAAGAAAAATGAAAAGAGGGATATATGAATTAATGCTTACAAATGATTTCTACTACTTGATGTGGTCTCCTGATAACAAGGAATAAAGGAATTCTACATCCCCAGCCAGAGAGATCAGAAGCTTGACTTTCCACCGAACTGATAACACTGAGAAAATTGCCGAGAGGTGAGACCTATCTTAGTCTTTGTGTTCCAAATTTTGCAGCTAAAGAATCTTCTTAATGGCTGGCATAAATGGTCCAGAAGTAAACTGTGCTGGAAAGCTAGCAAACAATAAAAACCACTGCAGCCTCACTGTACTACTGACTGGCCATCAGGAAAGCAATGCAAAACCCAATGAATGCTTACATAAAAACAATCAAAACTTCTGTGGCATTTAAAAAAAACTGAATCGACATTTGACAAGTAGACATGAAACTTTGAGTGCAAAAAAGGCAACAATGATTGGTGTTTAGATTATCCACCAACCCTTACAATACTTTATTCTCCTTTCTACTCTGAACTCAGCATAAAAGCTCTCCAGTAAAAAGGGTAACAGCTATAAAATACCAGCTCACAGTATTATATTCTGTACAATTATACAAATTCTGATCAAATTAAATCCCCTAAGGTAAAATCTCTATACATCACATTTAGCCAGTAAAAGCTTCTTCTTGGCCATAAGCCCAAATTTTGAGTTACAAAAATATTTCATTGGAAGGCTACATATCTATTTATTTATGCACTTATATATTTATTCATTCATTCTTCATTCATATACTGTCTTTCAACAAATGTCTAATAGGTGCCTCTCAAGTGTCAGGCCATGCAAGGACTGTCCATAGACACAGTTCTGCTTCATGGAACTTATAGTCTGAAAGGCTTTAAGCAAATAAATACACCTTAATCATGTATAACACTGTAATAAGTGTTACAAGCAAATAAGATTTCTTGCAAAAGTAGAATGGGAAGATCAAATTTAGACAATGAAAGTCACAGAAGAAGGTAAAATCACATGTGCTCCGAACAGAGGATATTTTGCTGCTCCGTAGCATAAGGTTGAAAAACCAAAGACACAGGACCAAGTGCCAGTTTTGCCATGTAGTAAGTTAGTGCTATTCCTAAGGTTGTTTCTCTTCTGAAAAGTGGAGATGAGGTTAACACCCATATTACCTACTTTACCAAGTTCATCACCAGGTCTGAAGATCAAATATAACAGAATACTTGAAGTATTTCATAAACTGCAAAATGTGTAAAACTGTTAGTTATTTCCCTAAGTTGCATCTCAACATGTGTTATAAAATTATTTAAAGGATTCCATATGGTGATAGGCTTCTTATGCAATGACAGTATGCATGATACAATACAAAACCCATATGAGAAAGAAAGATTCTGCTACCAACAGAAGAAAACAAGAGTCATAATAGCAAAGTCAAAAGTTGAATCCATATTGTTTTACTTGCAAAAATCAGAAAAATATTTATATGTAAATAAGCATATTCGCACCACCAATTCAAGCCAAATACTCCTAAGTGCAACACACCATACAAACCCTGAACCAGGGCACATGCTCAAATAAGAGGTGGTTCACAACAGGACAATGTGTGTAAGATCCATCTTTTAAGAGATGTAGCAACATAAGCTTTACAACCTCCCTGAAGGAAAACACAGAAAGCATTCTCTTTGCATTCTCAATACCATGCCTTCCAATATTAAACACAAACCTCCCTTTGTAAAAAGCATATTATGTAAGGTATTATTTTCATCCATCTCTGAAGTTCATTATATGCTTTCTTATCAGTGCCCCAGCATTGATGTATGATCATAGCTTATGAATGAAACATACTGCCAGTGAAAAGTAATGTCCTCAATAAACAGCCTTACCTCCAAAATGCAGCAACCTGGAACCAAATGCCAACACACTCTGTGGACCTCACCCCTGGAGTGCCTTCCATGTAAGCAGTTTTCCAATCCCAACTGGGTCAGAGAAATACTTTTCCTTTCTGCTGAGTCATCCCCCAGCTTACTTTGTAATAAGAGCATTAGCACATTTCCAACCTTTAAAATGCTAATAACAATTAATATGCAATTAATATGGCCAAGGACTGGAAAAATTAGTTAATGATAGCTTTCTACCATGTGTTTGTGTAGCTGTGATTGTCTTTACCATGATTTTCTCTGTAGACCTTAGCCCTTTGTGATTTAATACCTTGCAATCAATTCTGTAGAGCATCTGGAAAGCCTTCTACTATTTTACTGAGTGTTAAGTGACTTGCCTAAGACTAGATGTTCTCAGAAACCTGAAAATAGAACCCAAAACTCCAATCCCATTAGGCTCTTTTCAGCACACTACCTGGACTCCTGGGATTCAGTTCTTCCACCTGAGATTCTAGCACAGTAGTGGACACTGAACTCAGATTCACCATTCACTATTGGCAAAGAAACCTCTAGACTCTGAAAGGTGGGAGGGCGGATTGAGTAACATAAATTGGACAAAAAAGCCTAAAAGCTGAATTCTCCAGACCTCAGACCCCACTTTCTCTGAAAAGGGGAAAGACAAAGTGATAGTGCAAACGTTTCTGTGCATGTGTACATGCATGGTTTTGTACTTGAATGAGACCTATGCATTTTACAGTGAGGCAGCTCCAAAGCAGCTTTTTGAGATGTGTCAAAACTACGTCATGTACAATACTTATTTTACACCTAGACATTTTTTAAAAAGTGGATTTTGTAATAAGAAAATGCAACAAACAAGAAAGGAATACAATAGAACTAGAATAATGGATGAATATACATCTCATTAAAACTAAGGATACACATTATATGTTACTTAAAAGGAACTCATTATATATATATATATATATAATATATATATATATATATATAAAATATATATATATATATATATAAAATATATATATATAAAATTTACATGCATGATAGCAGAAAAAATTAATCCTGTAGTTACATTCTCATTAGGATTAAGTTATTTTTAATGGACTAATTAAATATAAAGTAATAACAAATACAAGATAAATCCTAAAAATTACTATTAATACTACTAGATTTTGAATCTAGTGTTACATCCTCAATACTTTAAAGTTAATTAATTAAAAATTAAGTATGTGTAGTTTCTCCTCTAAATTACTATATCAAATAATGGTTTATTCTATTAAAAAAAAGAACTCATGACTACTTTAAAATACTGTTTCCATTTTTTAATTTATTTTTAAGAGTTATAGAATTACTTCATTCTCTGAGTAAAAATACTGTTTTGAAAACAAAATTTTCTAGTTGTTTTATATATTTAATATTTCTTTATGTTTCCTATACTTTAATTTATTCATATTTCATTATTGGTACTCCATTTATTCATCTCTCCATCTACCTATTCAACACATGTTTATTATACACTGGGACCAATGCTTAAGCATCAGAATTATAACAAATATATATAAAAGTTTTCAGTCAACACTGTTCTTTCACATATACAATGTCACTTAAAGAAATATGTAGACTAAGTCTAAATAATTTCCTAACCATACATAATCTTAAAAATATATAAGAAATTTTAAAACAAAGGCTAAGAGAAGCAAATGAAGTTATAGAAGACAAAATGGTCTTCGTTTGACTGCTGTTGAGTCAGCTAATTTCTTAAAAAGTGCATGAAAAGAAGAATTGGAAGGTTGGGGAAAATGTAAATGTAGAATATATTTTCCATGAAACAAGTTATAGCAAAATAATGTTAAATAGTAAAATACTCAAATTCATTCTTAGAATGGCTCTACAAAATACCAAAAAGCATGATACATGCACACATGTTTATACACAAATATGTCTATTTATTCGTTTATTTGAGGACAGAGGTGTTCTTTGGAGGCAGGATCTATAGGCACTCTCAGTAGATAAAGATTGTGCTTCACAACTGTTTAAAAAGTAACAATATTACTATTATGCAGTGTATAGTATTATTCTTTCCAATCACTCCCAAAAGCTCATGAACAAGTACATATCTGTCCCACATTGAGAAACACATGCTTTGTATATTCTTATTTGAAACATTAGTAAATTTATTAAAATTTATTTCACTAAATATATGTTTTCAAAAATATATCTATGAAAAGAAAAAGAAAAAAAATCAAGGAATAAAACTTCCATGATTTATCCTTAATTTTCCTGTAAATTTTGCTTCTGCTGAGACATCCTCACTCTTCTTTTTAAATTTATATTTTAGCCAAAAGATTCATCTAAAACCACATCTCAAATCATGTCAATCACCTGTTTAAAACATTTATGGAGTTACTTGACAATCAGCATTTGAAATCGGCATGGCAGAGCAGAAGGTAAGTGAACAGGGGTTTGTATCACTTTTCCAATTTTATCTTTTGAATCTCCACTTCACAATCTCCTATCCTGCTCATCTATCCATCCATACCTTTGCCATTTTTCTTCCCTAATCTAGAACACCCTCCTCCATCTATGCCTGTTGCAATTCTACTCCCCCTACTTATCCAAGAAACTTTCCATGTCAGAAATAATCTATCTCCCTCTTCCCCAATATCTCCCTCCTTCTCTCTTCTTCCTTCCCTCTCTCTCTTCCATATGCTCCTTTCTTTTGTTCCTCTAATGAGACTGACCACATCCTACGTTTTGTTACAAAGATTTGACATATCTCCTGTAATAGCTACAAAACCTTTAAAACAAGACCATTTCTTATTTAGTTTTATTACCTCACAAAACTTACATTTGTGTGGCTAGTAAGGGGATTAAAGAGGCTTATAATTGGGATTTATATTTTTAAATAACATGATGGAAGGATGGTTCTAATCTTATGCATTTCTCTGCTCTTTCCTTATAAAATGTGAGCTCCAAAATGATACTTAACCATTGTTATATTTGAAGTTTCTTTAATAATAGATCAAACATCATAACTATAACCATGAGCAAACATGTTAAGAGAAATCATATTTTTCCAGCATACAATTTTACTCAATCCACTTGTTGAGGCTATTTCAAATGCGAAGCAGTCCCATCTGTCCAATAGCCTACAGTAAACTTATGTTTAGAGAGCCACAAAAATTACCATCATGAGGATGCAAAAAAAATACATACAAGTATACTATGGCTATGTTATGCAAAATTATTGACTTTGGGATATAAACTAAATTAAAGATTATTCAGTATAATGGCTTGTATCTTCAATTTGTCTTTCTATTATTAGGTCCAGAGAAAATTGGGACACTTCAATTTATGGTGCATGATTATTGATGGAAGTTTTTACAGGTGCCAAATATCAGCATGATGACAACTGGATAACTAAGTTTAAAAATTAACTCAAAGAAAATGTGCAGTGGTCTGCAAGAACATTCTCCTTATTCACCTGGTTGTTTTAATATTGTATAGAGTTCTTAAAGGGCCACATCAATCTATCTCCTATGTCATTTGACATCCAATGTAATGATTTTGATATAATAATCCACTAATTATTCAATTATCTTGTTTAAAGAATTTTCTCTAGACGATGTGAAATTCTCAATTAAGAAAATCACAGATTATGTCAACTTGTTCCTTTAAGATCATAATGCTTTATACCTTATGAACAGGAATATTTTTATAAAATTATTTAAAAAGTAAAACATATGTAATGTTAATTTTTAATATTATGTATGTAAAGTCATATTATTTCCGTGTTTCTTGCTAACACTTTCATTATTATAATTCCTTGTACAAAAAATGTCCTTAGTAGTATACATTGAAAGAAAAGTGCATTACTTTAAAATCACATATTATAACTTAAAAACTTTAGGTTAAGAGTGAAAATTTGATGAAATTAATTTTGTGTGGTCAAAGATTTCTTCCTAAAAAATCCACAGTAAAAAATATTTTTAAACATATCTTGCTAAACAGTCTATGTAGTTTATTTGTAAATGTTTGTATTTCTATAATTTATTGTGATATTTCCTAAAATACTGTCCACAAAATAGTGCTTCAAAAAAAAATGTGAGGCACGAGTTTTAAATGCAGACACCCCAAGATTCCACTCCACGGTTGGATCAGGATCTTTTGGAGTGAGGAACCTGGGAGTATGCATTTAAAACAAGTTTTCTCAGGTACACCAGACTTGAGAAACCTACTGGGTCTATCTGAAACCATGCCTCATTATATTCTTAATGTTATGTTAGAGTCAGCAAATGGTTTTTCCCCAAAAAATATTCTTTCCAAATGCTCATTCTTACAATTTCTAAAGTGCCACTCAACCGAAAATCAAATGTTTCCAAATCCCAGAATATTTCATCTCAATTAACAAATGAAAGGGGTTCTTTTGCTCCTTATTCCCAGTTGTCCCAGTGTCCTGAGCAAAAAAGCCCATGACACCCACTTTGCACCTCAGGACACGGACCTCCGGTTTCCACAGGTTACAATACTGAATCCCGTTCACATTAACATAGCTTTAAGTGACACTGGGCTCACTAGCCTTCGACTCTCCTGGCACAGCGGCCCCTTCCGAAAGCCCGCCAGCTGCCCAGGCTCTCCAGTTCTCAGAGACGCCTGGCTCTGTCAGCACCTCCGACAGCGACTGGCGGAGCGGGATTCCGGGTTTCACTGCCCAGGAGCCTGCCCTTACAAAAGCCACTGAGACCAAGGAAACTGACCCGAGATACCCTTGAGTACACAAATCATTGCCCCTCGTTCTCTCCAGCTGCCAGCATCTCTTTCCAAAAAAACAACAAAGGAAACCTTAAGTACCTCTTACCTAGAATATGAGCCACCCCCACAACTCGCCTCTCTTCCCTGGTTCCCCAGCGCCTGTTGCTAAGGAGGCGAGATGGCACTAGGGAAGCCTCAGGCCCAGGTGACAGACCGCTGGAGGAGCTGGGAGCACGAGGGCTGCGGTGAAAGCCAAGCGCTAGGCCGGCCTAGGACCCCTTCCTTCCGCAGGAAGGGTGCGCCCTCCGCACGGAACCGACGCCAACTACGCCCCCCGCGCACACCGGGAGGGTGGAGGGAGCCGCACCAGCGAGAGGCTGGCTCCCGGAGAGCCGCTCCCTCTGCGGGCCAGGGAAGATCGGCCCCGGCAGAGAAGGCCTCTGGCCCAGTACTGTGGGCCCAGGCAGTGGGGCAGGGGCTCGGAGACAGCCCTGGGGAGGGAGGGCACTCACCATGTTGACTTCGGAAACCATGTCTATGCTGGCGATATCGATGTTCATCCCCACGCAGACCGGGGGACCTGCGGGAAGAGCACCACACAGAGATCAGCCAAGCTCTGGCACGGGGTGCGGGTGGCACTGAGGAAAGCGGTGCCCACCCGAGGAGAGGTAGCAGGTGAAATGCCTCCCACCCCCCCCTCACTCCGCCGCAGCTCGGCTCAGCGCCCCCCACCTCCCTCCACCACCCAGGCCGCCAGCGCGGTGGGTCGCGCATCCCGCAGCGGCCGCGCACACCCCACTTACCCCCGAAGTCGGGTCTCAGGCGAATGTCGTAGCCTTTCAACAGCTTGTCCACCGTCTCCTTCACAAAGGACATGTTCCCGGGATCGTTCACGCTGGGGGAGGGGGCAAGGGGCACAGAGAGCAGGGTCAGGCGGTGGCTCACCCGCCAGCGCCCGAAGCGTACACCCGCGCGCCCTGCCCGCTGCCCGGCCCGCTTCCCATCCACCCACCCGCGACCCTACCTCTGGGCGCAGCACACCACAGCCACCAGCACTGGGGCCGAGAAAATGCCGAAAAGCCTTCCTCCCGCAAAGCCCCACATCCCTCCGCCGCGCCCCGGCACGGGGGAGGGGGCGCCCCGCCGCCGTCGCGACCCGCAGCCGGGGCTGCTCCTGCTGCTGCCGCCGCCGCCGCCGCCGCGCTGGCCCTAAGCGGAGGAGGGCGGAGGGGGAGGGGGAGGGAAGGAGGGGGAGGAGCGGGCGCGAGGGGAGGAGGAGCAGCAGGCTGGGGAGCGGAGGGAGGGGGAGGAGGCAAGGCGAGCCGGAGGCGGAGCCCGCTGCGCCGAGCACCCTAGCCTCCCCCGCGCTAGCCGCGGCTGGTGGCCCCGGCCCTTGGCGCTCCCTCCCGCCTCCGCGGCTGCGGAGCGGGACCTGGAGCCCGGCCGGGGACAGCAAGTAGTAGCCGCGGCTGTGCGGCACTGAACAGGGCCGGGCTCGGCCGCGAAGCCAGCTCCGCCGCTCTTGCTGCGACCAGGCGAAGGACCGACGGCGACACAGGCAGCGGCGGTGAGGGAAACGCCATCCGCTTCCCCCCGCCCCTTTCCTGGTCCGACCCCCTCAACGACCCCCGCCCAGCTGCGACGCAGGCCAAGAATCAGTGAGTGCTGTACAGTGCCTGTGCCCGCAGGTCTGCGCGCTACAGAGTCTGGAAGGAGGCTGCGGGTCGGGGGAAAGCCCCCACCTCACCTGCGGGGCTCAGAGCCTCGAATCCCCAGAGTCCAGAAGAGCCAGATGGGCAGCAGGAGAGCCGGGAGCCTGGAGCACATGGCGTTGCTCCTCCGACCGAATCTGAGTGGGATCGGCTCTCCCCCACAGCCACCCAGCATTCAAACAGCGACGCGGGGATCCCCGCCCCTGCCCCCACCCACGGGCTTTCCCTCCTGACCCATCATCCAGCCCCTTGCATGGCGGCCGGATTAATTATTTATGCACCATAAAACCATTTTTTAAAAATCTGTACGTTAAACTATTCCTCTCACTTCACCCCTGAACATTTCATATGAGCAATGGGCCCTCCCTGCTCATATAAATACATTTATGATGAATGGTAAAGAGAGGCCTGATCATGTACACCTTATTAGCAGTAAGGTAATAGGTAAATTGGAGTCCAAATCAGACCTGGAGACCCTGGACTGTTGTTCCAGGGTTGGGAAAATAACTTGCCTTTTCTGGCGCAGCCTGGAGCTGTCCGTGGTTCTTAATATAAAACCGTGTGCCTAAGGGGTGTCTGTTCACCCATGACCATGGGTTGCATATTTTTCTTTAGTGAATAATCTTCAATAGTTTCTCTGTGCCTCAGACTTCCAATATTGAAGAAGATGGTTACACAATTCTACTTGTGGTTAAACAACAAAACCTACAAATCAAGTTCACTTTTGTGCTTGATAGGCTTTCTTGAGCCATTCCAGGACTTAATGAATGGCTAATAATAGATACCTGCTTTTCTGTATTGACTTATTTTTTTTTCTGTAAAGCTTAAAGTTTTCTTTTCTACTGTCAAGACTTTATGTAGGTAAATATCTAAATCTAGACCTTAATTATCAACTTGGCATGTTTCTGTGCATTAATTTTAAATATCATTGCCTTTTAAAAAATCAGCAATTTTATTTTTGGAGCAAAAAATGTGACTGCAGTACCTGAAAGGTTGATATTAAGATAGGTTAAGAGATAAATATAGCTCCCTAATTGTTTTATGGAAAAGTCTGTTCACAACTACTTTGTGTTCTGTGTCCTGTTAATGTGCAATGGAATTATAAGAAAAATGAGGTCTATGTTATCATACCTTCCACTCTACATTATGTTTTAGTCTATGTCTCCTATTTGCATATACCTCTTAGAGAAAGGCCCTGCTGGGGATCACAGCTATAGAAAGTAAACAATGAGAATAAGGTGTTTGAGTACAGCCAATAACATAATAAATATTATCCCCCTTTCTACTACTTTTATGTTCTAAAACTTGCAAAACCACATTACAGATGCAATTGTTATTTAACTGTGTACCACTTCAGATATTGGCTTTAAGCAGTCTCTGAGGTTCTTGCCCTTATTTTTCACCACAGTTCTACTTTAGCACACAGATGCATAAAAGCTCTGATCAGCTTTACCAGAGAACAAACTTACATCCATCACCTCGTGTCCACATTCCTTGTCTCTCACCTCCCACTTTCAAGTTTCTCACTTGACAATGAGGTCTAAGATGCTACAGGACCTTCTCAGTACTCACATATGTGCAATCTGAAGTTGCAGGAGAATTTGCGATTCATGGGGTGGAATTTGACAAATGGGAAGTGGGAAACAGGTAGATAAATAATTTTCTCTTTATTGCACCTAAGAAATATCCTGAGATGCAGCAGTAGCTCCTATGTTTTCTCTCTTCTTCCATGCCTTCACTCCTGTTTTCATCAGTATTACACACTCTTGTAAACTGTAGCATTTACATTTTGCCTCAATATGTTTTCTGGGGAACCCAGGCTAAGTCATCACCAATTGGCAAATTACTAAAAATATCGCCTAAAATGATATGAAGACAAAATCAAAGAGAAAAATTGTGGTGAGTGCATGCAGGTGTAATCAATGTTCATGGGTTATAAGACTCATAATAGTTGCTACCCAGCTTGCACTTACATAAACAACAGGCTGGACATGCAGCCACTGGACCCACCCTCCTGCATCAGCTCCCTCTCACATAGCCATTTTGGAGGGTTGGATGAGCACTGAACCCCAAGCACCTCCATCCTTTGACTCTTCTTGCCAGGATTCCTGAAACCAAGATAGTTACATATCTTTACTAGGTGGTGGTAATGTATTAGCCAAACCATCAGGAAATTATTGATTCACTTTTCACTTTATTTGCTACTGAAAGAGAGAAAGGAGATGGGGTTGCACAATGCATAAATTTTCATGTCAGAAGAAAAAGGAGAGGAATGCAATTTTTTTCATAGTAAAGTGGTTATAAATAGACTGGAATAATATTTAGGGGGTCCATAAGGTAGGAAGAAGGAAGAGAAGAGCATCACATGATCACTTTATCTGCTCCATATTTGTGTGTTTTGGCTGAGCCATATGCCTTTCACCAAACTGTCTTTTGTTCAGACATAGTTGCATCTTATAGAGAATCAACCTGGTTGTTTAAATAGTATAAAATCTTCTGATAGTATATTTTAAAGCTCTGTGAAAAATAACTCAATTAATTGGAGGTAGAGCATATGAAATAAAGTGTTAAATGTATAGTTAGATGAGTTTTGACAAATGTATTTCAAATGTCATTCTCATCACCCCCAAAATTCCCTCTCAGTCCTTAAACCTACATGTCATTCATAGGGCTTGTACACAAGCACTGACCTAAGTTCCATCATTACAGATTTTTTTTCCCTAGCATTCCATATAAGTTGAGTTATGCAGTATATGATATTTTATGTCTGGACTATTTCTTTTACGACACTGTTTCTGGTATCTATACATGCTGTTGCAGACCCATAGTTTATTTCCCTTTTTTTTAAGTTTATTTATTTATTTATTTATTTATTTATAGAGAAAGGACGGGAGGGGGGCAAAGAGAGAGGGAAGGAGAATTGAAGGGCTCAATCGTACAAAATATGAGATCATGAGCCTAAATCAAGAGGTGGATGCTCAAATGAATGAGCCCCCTAGGCACCCCTATAGTTTATTTCTCTTGACTCCTGAGTGTGTTCCACTGTATAGCTATTCCACAACTTATTTATCCATTCATCTGTTATTGAGGCTTTCCAGTTTCGGCTATTACAGATTAAAAAGTCATATACAGGTCTTTGTATGGGTATATGGCTTAATTTCTCTAGTGTAAATACCTAGGAGTATAATATCTGAATTGTATATAAGCTAATGTTTAGCTTATAAGGAACTACAAAATATTTTCCAATGTAATTGAAGATTTTATATTTCAACAGCAATGCATGAGAATTGAAGTTGTTCCACATCCTTTCCATCTATTCTTTTTTTTTAAATTTTTTAATGTTTTTATTTATTTTTGAGACAGAGAGAGACAGAGCATGAGCAGGGGAGGGGCAGAGAAAGAGGGAGACAGAATCTGAAGCAGGCTCCAGGCTCTGAGCTGTCAGCACAGAGCACAACGCAGGGCTTGAACTCACAGGCTGTGAGATTATGATCTGAGCTGAAGTCGGACGCTCAACCGACTGAGCCACCCAGGCTCCCCATTTCCATCTATTCTAGCAGGTATATAGTGTATGTAATTGTGATTTTAATTTGCATTTGCCTGATGACATGTAAGTACACAAACAAGTATATTTAATTTCATAGTGACAACTCATGTCTGCTTTTTGAGTATGTAAGATTTTACCCACTTTTAAATTACATTCCTTGTCTTTTTTTATTGAGATGTAAGAGTTCTTTATATATTCTGGATACAAGTCCTTTGTCAGATATATTTAATGTGAATATTTTCTCCCAGTCCCTGGCCTTGCTGTTTCACATCTTTGATAGTATTTTTCAACGAAAAGAAGAATATAATTTAGTAAATAAATAAATAAATAATTATTAATATATATAATTAATATATAATATTATAATTATAATAACATAATATAATATATATTATATTATATATTGTCAATTGACAATAATATTGACAATAATATAATATAATATATATAATATATTATATATATTATATAAAATATCATACACATACACATAATTACACAAATTAATACACATAATATATTATATATAATATATATTATATATTATATTATATAGTATATAGTTATATATAAATATATAATATATATTATATTATATATATTATGTGTATTAAATATATTATATATAATAATTATAATATATAATTAATATATATAATTATATAAATTACATACATAATTAATAAATTAATTAATAAATTACAAATTTCAATTTATAATCTTTCTCCTTTTTGGTTCATATTTTTGGTATCCTCCCCAAGGAATCTTTGCCTACTCAAAAGTTATGATTTTGGGGGCACCTGGGTGGCTCAGTCGGTTAAGTATCCAACTTCGGCTCAGGTAGTGATCTTGCAGTTGGTGAGTTCAAGTCCAGCATCCAGCTCTCTGTTGTCAGCCCAGAGCTGGTGGAAGATCCTGTCTCCCTCTTTCTGCCCCTACCCTGCTCACATCCTCTCTCTCTTTCAAAAATAAATATATATTTTTTAAAAAGTTATGATTTTCTCTGTGCTTTCTTTAAGAAGTTATCAGTAATATTTAGATCTATGATATACTTATAACTATTTTTTATGGATGATGTGGATAAGGGTAAAGGTTCTTTCACTCCATATAGCTGTCTAGTTGTTTCATCATGATTTGTTGAAAATATTATTCTTTCCCCGCTGAGTTCCCTTTGTATTTATGTTGCAAATCAACTGATCTTATATGTGTGGACATGTTTTTGGACTCTATTTTATTTAGCTATTTCATTGACCTATATGTGTATTCTTTCACCACTTCCATCCTGTTTTGATTATAGTAGCTCTAAATTAAATATAGAAATCAGGTATTGTAATTCATACAATTTTGCTTTTCTTCCTCAAACTGTTTTTGGCTACCTAAGATCTTTGCATTTTTATAGACATTTTTGAATGACCTTACTAATTTCCAAAGAGAAGCCTCATGGGATTTTAATTTTTTTAATGTAAAATCTATGGGTGAATTTAGGGGAAAATAACATCTGGACAATATTGAATCTTCCAATCTATGAAAATTCTATATCTCTTGATTTATTTAGACAATCTTTATTTTTTCACAAAAATATTTTGTAGCTTTCAGTGCAAAGGTCTTCATTTGATTCACTAGATTTATCTCTAAGTATTTCATATTTTATGCTATTATAAATGCTATTTGTAGTACTTTAGTTTCCCATTGTTTATTGATAACATATAGAAATATAATTGATTTTTATATATTGAAATTTCACCCTAAAACCTTGCTCAATGCACTCATTATTTTAATAGAATTTATTTTTTGTAGATTCTTTATATAAAAATTATGTCATCCTTGAATACAGACATATATATTCTTCCTCTCCTATTTTACAATGTAAAATGGAAATGGTGAGTGGATGTCTTTGCTTTATTCCAGTATTAAGGGAAAATGTTTGTTTACCATTAAGTATGACATTAGCATGTTCCTCTTATATTTTTTCTGTTCTCTCTACCTTTTCTTCTTTTCTTTTCTTTTTTCTTTCTTTTTTTTTCACCTTTGTGAAAACTTAAGTCTGAAGAGTAGGGCAGGACAAAGTATGCATCTGTCATAGAGTACAATGCTTTTAAGGCTCTGGCCTAGTGTGTCAGAGACCAGGAGGAGGTTATGAAGTTTCAAGGCTGGAATGCGTGAGAAAGGTGTGTTTTTAGGTTAAAGGCTTAGTTTGGAAGTCACAGCCAAAGCAAAGTAAGGACAGTATCACTGGGGTGGGATACCCTACTGGGTGTCACGGCCCATGGAAGATAAGAAGGCAAAGATGTGGACAAAGCAGCCCATGTTTGAAATCAGAGCCAAAGCAAGGTAAAGCCACATCTCAATGGAGGTTGATCTACTGTGGTAGTTGGGGTCTCAGAGGGTGAAGATAATGTCCAGGAATGGGGTGTGAGGCTCTTAGCCCAAGCAGAATGAGGAATGCATCCATAAAAAGTGAGCTAACCTAGAATAAAGAGTTAGAGCCCAAGAAGTGTTAGGACAGCATTCCCAAGATGGGCATGTGCAAGGTGAGAAAATGATGGGCATCTATGTGCTGTGGAGACCTGTCATGGAAACTCAGAACTTAGGAAAAATGAGGAGGACTGCTATGCACTGGGATGGCCCAAAATGGGATTCAGAAAATGAACAGGGAAAGAAGAATGTATGCCGGAAATTTGGGTAGGGGCAGCAATGGGAGATTGGTTACATAGTGGGACATTGATCAAATGAGTAACTATATTTAGGGTAATATAGTTTCTCTTTGTTGGAAATGAGAGTTACAAATACCAAGAAGTGGGAAAAAATCCCTGTGTTGTGAGAGTGCAACTGAAAGCATTAGTGTGAACTAAGAATTTTCAAAATATATAGACAAATACAAATATATATGTGTATATATTTACTGTATACATACATATATTCTTTAGTTCTATCCATCAATAAGGCCTGGGAACAGTGACAGTTCAATAGCAATCAGCATCCCCTGCACATAGATTTTGGCTTCTACATATAATTTTACACTGAAAAAAAATCCATGGTTCTTTGGAAAATGGGTAGTTCTTGAGATGGGCAGGGAAAATATGAGGAGATACTGGAAATATCTACTCCTAGAAAATAAGGAAGTGTTCAGGGAATGACAGAGAGTTGTCAGAGACAAAGAGTTTAGCTTCAACGTGTTTATGCTGCCCAATTATGGGAAAATTTCAGCATAACAATAAATAATGGCAATAATGAACTACAACCCACAGGAGAAAATAGGAAAATTTGAGTTCATGCACATTAAGTGTTTGATCACAATGGTATATTTACATAGTTTTTAAGTATGTCCCCAACAAAATACTAATTTTAAGAGAAAACTTAACAGTACAGCTTGCAGATAGTACTTTAATCAAGTGATTAATATGAATAAATTAAAGAATGGAATGAATCAAAATAATTTTCTCCACAATACAATACATTAAGAATAATATTGTATCAGTTCTGTAACATTTTCAATAAAGATGTGTAAACTGAATATAATCAAGAGGAAACATCAGACAATTCTAAATTGATACACTCCAATTACAACTTCAGTTACAATGGCCCTGTATTCTTCAGAAGTGCCAAAGTGACCAAATTCCAGAGAAGACTGAGAAACTGTCCTCAAACTGAAGAAAGCTAGAGTCAAGGAAGCTTATAGCATGTATAATTCTGAGCTTTATCATTTTCCTATAAAAAGATATTAATGGATCAATTGGTAGATCTTGAATGGGTCTAAAGATTGCATGGTAGTAATTTAATATTTATTTCCTCATTTTGATTATTGCATTGTAATAACATAGGAAATTCTCCTTGTATGTATGAAAAGCCCTCAGATATTTGAGGATGGTAGTCATCAGCTTGGCTTCTTATGCATAAATGGTTCAGGGAAAAGTTTGTTGTGAACTACTTCAAACTTTTCTCTAAGGTTTTTGTTTCTTTTAATTTTTTTAAATGTTTGTTTTTGAAAGAAAGAGAGAGAGGAAGAGAGTGCACTAGTGGAGGAGGGGAAGAGAGAGAGAGAGAGAGAGAGAGAGAGAGAAAGAGAGAGAGAAACTGAAGCAGGCTCCATGTTCTGAGCTGTCAACATGGAGCCCCACAGGGGGCTCCAACCCATGAACTATGAGATCATGACCTGAGCTGAAGTCAGACACTTAATAGACTGAGCCACCCAGGTGCCCCAGTTGTTTGTTTGTTTGGTTTTTTTTTTTTCAAGCCAAAGAAAAAAGTTTTCTGTAGGTATCCTTTATCAGATTAAGAAAATTGCCTTCCATTTCTGGTTTGTGGAAAGTTCCATCAAGAAGGAGTGGAATTTGTCAGATTCTTTTGTCATTGCTGTTGTATCTATGGAGATTTTCATATGAATTTTCTCCTCTATCCTTTTAATGTGGTAAATGGCATTGATTTTCAAATGTTAACCAGTCTTTCCATTCCCAGGGTAAATATCACTTGGCAATATGGCTAACATTTTTAATATGTCAATTAATTTGACTTCCTAATATATTTGTTAAATGTTTAATATAATTTAACAGGCATAAGGCTATTTAGATTTCTACTTCTTTGGGTGACAGTTTTGCAAATTTATATAAGGTAAGAAATTTGCCCATTTCATGTTAGGTTTCCATATTTGTTAGCAAAAAATGTTTATAATATTTTGTTATTATAATTTTATAGTCTGTAGGTACATACTTATGCTCCCTCTTTCTTTCTTGACATTGTTAATTTTCTGTGTCTTTCTGTTTGTTTGTTTTGGTAAACCTAGTTTAAGGTTTATTGCTTTCATTAATGTTTTCAAAACATGCACTTTGGGTTTGAATTTCTTCATGTGTAACACTTTTCTGCTTAAGTCTAGCACCATTTTATTTGCTTTCTGTTTCGTATGTTCTTTGACATTTCCCACTTTTCCTGCCTTCTTAAAAATCAATTGATTATTTTTTAGCATTCAATTCTATCTTTACTTTAGACTTATTAACTATGCCTTTCTATTTTATTAAAGGTTTAGAGCATTCATCTTTATGTAGCCAGTCCATCATCAAATGTAATAATGACAATTAATATTTAATGTAAGAGCCTTAATCCCAGTAAAACTCCACCAACTCTGTGTACTATTTTCCTATATTTTAGTTTAACATATGTTATAAATACCACAAGACATTGTTATTGTTATAAATATCTTTTAAGAAATGTTTTTAAAAAGAAAATAATTATTTTCTTACATGTTTTTTGTTCCTAACATTATTTATTTCTTTGTGAAGAACTTACATGTTTTTTGTTCCTAGCATTAAATAATGAAGAACAGAAGAACAGAAGAACAGAATTTCTATCTGATATAATTTCCATTTTATTTAAAGAGCTTACTTTAGCATTCTTCTAGTCAATGTCTGGTGGTGAAATATTGTCTTAAATTTGATTGTCAGAAAATCTGTATTTTGCCTACATTTTCATAACATTTCTTTGTTATTATAAATTTCAAAGTTTACAATGTTTTTTAACGGTTATTTGGCTTACATATTTTTGAAGAGAAATTAATAAAATTTGTTTCTGTCTCATTGTACATCATATCCTCATATACATTCTTTGGTTACTTTTAAGATTTTTTTCTTCTTTTGGTGCTTATCAGCAATTTTATTATGATATTTCTAGGTGTGGTTTTCATTTTGTTTATTCTGCCTTGAGATTCACCAAGTTTCTTGGATTTGTATATTTAGAGCTTTCATCCATATAATTTGGATAATTTTTGGCTAGTATTTTTAAATATATTATCTCCTCTCCCTCTAGAAGTCCATTTACATTTATGCTTAATACTTTGATCACTTTTTTTCAGTTTATTTTTTCCACTAAGCTTTCGTTTGGATAATTTATGTTGTTATGTCTTCAAGTTCTCTTATCTTTTCTTCTGCAGTGTCTAATCTGCCTTTAGTCATGTAGAGGGGCATAATCATTTAAGAAATGTTATTTAAGTTTTAAGAGTTCCACTTGGTCTCGTTTTTATATATTCCATTATTGCCATCATTGTGTTCACTACTTTACTAATTAATAGTAAGCTTTTAAAAATTTCTGTATCTGCTTATTTAATCATCTTTCATGTTTGAGACTATTTTTAATGAATTGCTTTTTTCTAGTTATAGGTACCATTCCTTTGACTCTTAGTATGCTAATGTTTCTTATTGGAAATCTGCACATTTTCAATTTTATGTTGTTCTTTGCTGGATTTTGTTATTTTCTTTTAAAGAGTGTTGGACTCTGTTATAGTAGTTTAGTTAGTTGCCGATCAGTTTGATTTTTTCAAGAGTAGTGCAACAGCTTTGTTTAGAGAGGGTCTAAGTTAGTCATTAAAGTTAGTTTGTTCATACTACTAAAGTGTTATCTTCTGTAATACCTACTGAATGTCTCAGGTGTTTAATAATGACTTTCCATTCTAGCTAGTTAGATCTTGGATATCTCTATGTAATATCTGAAAATCATACAGCTTATAGGTCCTTGCTTACTTTCTGCTTACCATTGTAGATACTCACCCTATCATGTACAGTTTAGTGCTCATCAACAGATGCAAGAGGACATATAAGCCTGGAACTCTCTGTTTGCACAGAATTCTTCTTTCCTATTCTATATTTTGCAAGTATAAGTTGCTGCAATCTCTCAGAAAGCTGATCTCTGACTTCTCAACCCATTGAAACTGTCATATCCTGTTGAGTTCTGCCTCACTACACTGTGTTCCATAAAATCTCAAGACAAAAAGCTCAATTATAGGACCCCTATTTCCCTTCTGTAAGGGAATGGATCAAAGTACTATAGTGCCTGTTGTTCAATGTTTAAATATAACTGCTTCATATATTCTGTTCACCATTCCTAGTTGCTTATGGTGGGAGCCGAGTCACATTTACATCATTATTTTTTTATATGAAATTTATTATCAAATTGGTTTCCATACAACACCCAATGCTCATCCCAACAAGAGCCCACCTCAATGCCCATCACCCACTTTACCCTCCCTCCCAACCCCCATAAACCCTCAGTTTATTCTCAGTTTTTACAGTCTCTTATGGTTTGCCTCCCTCCCTCTCTAACTTTTTTCCCCTTACCCTCCCCCATGATCTTCTGTTAAATTTCTCAGGATCCACATAAAAGTGAAAACATATGGTATCTTTCTCTGTATGACTTATTTCAATTAGCATAACACTCTCTAGTTCCATCCACATTGCTACAAAAGGCCATATTTCATTCTTTTGCATTGCCACGTAGTATTCTATTGTATATAGAAACCACAACTTCTTATCCATTCATCAGTTGATGGACATTTAGGCTATTTCCATAAATTGGCTATTGTTGGCTATTTATTGCTGCTATAAACATTGGGGTACAAGTGCCCCTATGCACCAGCATTCCTGTATCCCTTGGGGAAATTCCTAGCAGTGCTATTGCTGGGTCATAGGGTACATATATTTTTAATTTTTTGAGGAACCTCCACACTGTTTTCCAGAGTGGCTGCACCAGTTGCACTCCCACCAACAGTGCAAGAGCGTTCCCTTTCTCCACATCCTCTCTAGCATCTATAGTCTCCAGATTTCTTCATTTTAGCCACTCTGACTGCCACGAGGTAGTATCTCAGTGTGGTTTTGATTTTTATTTCCCTGATAAGGAGTGATGTTGAGCATCTTTTCATGTGCCTGTTGGCCATCTGGATGTCTTCTTTAGAGAAGTGTCTATTCATGTCTTCTGCCCATTTCTTCACTGGATTGTTTGTTTTTCAGGTATGGAGTTGGGTGAGTTCTTTATAGATTTTGGATACTAGCCTTTTGATATGTCATTTGCAAATATCTTTTCCCATTCCATTGGTTGCCTTTTAGTTTTGTTGTTTGTTTCCTTTGCAGTGCAGAAGTGTTTTTATCTTCATGAGGTCCCAACAGTTCGTTTTTGCTTTTAATTCTGTTGCTTTTGGAGATTTGTCAAGTAAGAAATTGCTGCGGCTGAGATCACAGAGGTTTTTTCCTGCTTTTCTCCTCTAGGTTTTTGATGATTTTCTGTCTCACATTCAGATCCTTCATCCATTTTGAGTTTATTTTGTGAATGGTGTAAGAAAGTGGTCTAGTTTCATTCTTCTGCATGTTTCTGTCCAGTTCTCCCAGCACCATTTGTTAAAAAGACTGTCTTTTTTCCATTGGATATTCTTTCCTGCTTTGTCAAAGATTAGTTGGCCATACTTTTGTGGGTACAATTCTGGAGTCTATGTGTCTGTTTTTGTGCCAACACTATGCTGTTTTGATGATTACAGCTTTGTAGTAGAGGCTAAAGTCTGGGATTGTGATGCCTCCCTCTTTTCTTCTTCAATATTACTTTGGTTATTTGGGGTCTTTTGTAGTTCCATACACATTTTAGACTTGCTTGTTCTAGCTTCTAGAAGAATGCTGGTGCAATTTTGATTGGGATTGGACTGAATGTGTAGATTGCTTTGGGTACTATTGACATGTTAACAATATTTATTCTTCCAATCCATGAGCACAGAATGTTTTTCCAATTCTTTGTATCTTCTTCAATTTCTTTCATAAGCTTTCTATAGTTTTCAGCATACAGATCTTTTACATCTTTGGTTAGGATTATTCCTAGGTATTTTATGATTCCTGGTGAAATTGTGAATAGGATTGATTTCTTTATTTGTTTTCCTGTTGCTTCATTATTAGCATAAAAGAATGTAACTGATTTCTGTACATTGATTTTGTATCCTGTGACTTTGCTGAATTCACGTATCAGTTTTAGCAGACTTTTGGTGGAGTCTATCAGGTTTTCATGTATAATATCATATCATCTGCAAAAAATGAAAGCTTGACTTCACCTTTGCCAATTTTGATGCCTTTTGTTGTCTAATTGCTGATGCTAGCACTTCCCACACTATGTTAAACAACAGCGGTGAGAGTGGACATCCCTGTCATGTTCCTGATCTCAGGGGGAAAGCTCTCAGTTTTTCCCCATTGAGGATGATATTAGCTGTGGGCTTTTCAAAAATGACTTTTATGATGTTTTAGTATGTTCCTTCTATCCCGAATTTCCCGAGGGTTTTTATTAAGAAAGGATGCTGAATTTTGTCAAATGCTTTTTCCGCATGAATTGACAGGATCATATGTTTCTTATCTTTTCTTTTATTGATGTGATGTATCACATTGATTGATTTACAAATATTGAACCAGCCCTGCAGCTCAGGAATGAATCCAACTTGATCATGGTGAATAATGCTTTTCATATGCTATTGAATTCGATTTGCTAGTGTCTTGTTGAAAATTTTTGCATCCATATTCATCAGGGATATTGGCCTGTAGTTCTCTTTTTTGCTGGGTCTCTGTGTGGTTTGGAAATCAAAGTAATACTGGCTTCATAGAATGATTCTGGAAGTGTACCTTCCCTTTCTATTTTTTGGACCAGCTTGAGAAAGATAGGTATTATCTCTGCTTTAAATGTCTGGTAGAATTCCCCAGGGAAGCCATCTGGCCCTGGACTCTTATTTGTTGGTAGATTTTTGATAATTGATTCAATTTCTTCACTGGTTATGGGTCTGTTGAAATTTTCTATTTCTTCCCATTTGAGTTTGGAAGTTTGTGGGTGGTTAGAAATTTGTCCATTCCTTCCAGGTTGTCCAGTTTATTGGCATATAATTTTTCTTAGTATTCCCTGATAATTGATTGTATTTCTGGGGGACTGGTTGTAATATTTTCATTCATGATTTTATCTATTTGGGTCCTCTCCCTTTCTTTTGGAGAAGCCTGGCTAGAGGTGTATCAAATTTGTTTATTTTTTCAAAAAACCAACTCTTAGTTTCATTGATCTGCTCTACAGTGTTTTTAGATTCTATATTGTTTATTTCTGCTCTGAACATTATTTTTTCTTTTCTTCTGCAGGGTTTGGGGTGCCTTTGCTGTTCTGCTTCTAGTTCTTTTACATGTGCTGCTAGATTTTGTATGTGGTATATTTTTTGTTTCTTGAGATAGGCCTGGATTGCAATGAATTTCCTCTCAGGAATACCTTAGCTGCATCCCAAGTGTTTGGATTGTTGTCTTTTCATTTTCATTTATTTCCATATATATTTTTTTAAATTTTAAATTCTCTAATTGCCTGGTTGACCCATTCATTCTTTAGTAGGGTGTTCTTTAACCTCCATGCTTTTGGAGATTTTCCAGACTTTTCTTGTGGTTGATTTCAAGTTTCATAGCATTGTGTACTGAAAGTGTGCATGGTATGATCTCAATTCTTTTATACTTCTGAAGGGCTGTGTTGTGACACAGTATGTGATCTATCTTGGTGTATGTTCCATGTGCACTCAAGAAAAGTATATTCCATTCCTTTGGTATCCTGAGTTCTATATATATCTCTCAAGTCCATCTGATCCAATGTATCATTCAGGGCCCTTGTTCCTTTATTGATTCTCTGTCTAGATGTTTTATTCATTGTTATGAGTGGGGTATTAAAATCCCCTGCAATTACCACATTCTTATCAATAATGTTGTTTATGTTTGTGATTAATTATTTTATATATTTAGGGGCTCCCATATTCGGCACTTAGACATTTATAATTGTTAGCTCTTCCTGATGGATAAACCCTGTAATTATTATATTATGCCCTTCTTCATCTCTTGTTGTAGCCTTTCATTTAACGTCTGATATAAGTATGGCTACTCCAGCTTTCTTTTGACTTCCAGTAGCATGATAGATACTTCTCCATTCCCTCACTTTCAATATGAAGTTGTCCTCAGGTCTAAAATGAGTCTCTTGTAGACAGCAAATAGATGGATCTTGTTTTTGTTTTTGTTTTTCCATTCTGATACCCTATGTCTTTTGGTTGGAGCATTTAGTCCATTTACATTAAGTGTTATTATAGAAAGATATAGGTTTAGAGTCATCGTGATGTCTGTAGGTTTCATGCTTGTAGTGGTGTCTCTGGTACTTTGTGGTCCTTGAACATTTCACTCACAGAGTCCCCCTTAGGATCTCTTATAGGACTGGTTTAGTGGTGTTGAATTCCTTCAGTTTTTGTTTGTTTGGGAAGACCTTTATCTCTCTTATTCTGAATGACAGACTTGCTGGGTAAAGGATTCTTGGCTGCATAATTTTTCTGTTCACCATATTGAAGATTTCCTGCCATTCCTTTCTGGCCTGCCACGTTTCAGTAGATAGGTCTGCTAGTACCTTTATGTGTCTACCTTTGTATGTTAGGGCCTGTTTATCCCTAGCTGGTTTCAGAATTTTCTCTTTATCCTTGTATTTTGCCAGTTTCACTATGATATGTCGTGCAGAAGATCGATTCAAGTTACGTCTGAAGGGAGTTCTCTGCTCCTCTTGGATTTCAATGCCTGTTTCCTTCCCCAGATCAGGGAAGTTCTCAGCTATGATTTGTCAAGTACACCTTCTTTCTCTTCTTCTTCTGGAATTCTTATCATATGGATATTGTTTCATTTGATTGCATCACTTTGTTCTCTAATTCTCCTTTCATACTCCTGGATTTTTTTATCTCTCTTTTTCTTAGCTTCCTCTTTTTCCATCATTTTATCTTCTAATTCACCTATTCTCTCCTCTGCCTCTTCAGTCCGTGCTATGGCTGCCCCTATTTTATTTTGCACCTCATTTATAGCATTTTTTAGTTCCTCATGACTATTTTTTTAGTCCCTTGATCTCTGTAGCAATTGATTCTCTGCTGTCCTCTATGCTTTTTTCAAGCCCAGCGATTGATTGTATGACTATTATTCTAAATTCTTGTTCTGCTATATTGCTTAAATCTGTTTTGATCAATTTGTTAGGTGTTGGTACTTCCTGGAGTTTCTTTTGAGGAGAAATCTTCCATTTCATCATTTTGGGTATTCCCTGAGTAGCCCAAACTCAGGGCACTTCCCCTGCTCTGTCAGGAGAAATTTGTGTTGGTGGGCAGGGCCATATTCAGACCCAATGTTTGCCCCCAGCCCACCGCTGGGGCCACAGTAAGACTGGTGTGTACCTTATCTTCCACTGTCCCAGGGGCAGGACTCACTGTGGAGTGGTGTGGCCCCTGTTTGGGGTGCTTGCACACTGCCAGGCTTGTGGTGCTGTCTTGATGGGATCTGGTCAAGGGTATATTGGATGGGTGGATCTGCAAGGTGCACAGAGATGGGAGGGGCAGGCTTAGCTAGCTTTGCAGTTGGTGGTCCTCTGGAGGAAGGGCCCTGCAGCACTGGGAGGGAGGCAGGCCCTTCAGAGTGAAGTATCCCCAGAAGCACAGTGTGTGCACTGCAAGCATGTTAGGTGATGGGAACTGGTTCTCTTTGGAATTTCAGCTGGGGGGTGGGAGAGGGAAATGGCATTTGCCAGGGCCTTTGTTCCCCTGTCAAGCTCTGTCCTTCTGGGGCTCAACAAGTCTCCCTCCTGGAGTCCTTTTGGCCCCCTGCTCTCTGAGAACAGAGCTGTTGACTTTTAACATTCCAAATGTTAAGTCCCGCTGTCTGTCAAAACTCACAGAGTCTGGCCCCTCTGCTTTTGCAAGACAGACTTTAGGGTCTCTGGCCTTGCCTGGTGGGCTGCCCCTCCACTGCCTGGCTCCCTCCTGCCAATCCGTGTAGCACGCACCGCCTCTCTGCTCTTCCTACCCTCTTCCATGGGCCTCTTGTGTAAGCTTCGCTCCAGAGAGTCCATTCTACTAGTCTTCCAGTGATTTTCTGGCTTATTTAGACAGATGTGGGTGGAGTCTAAGTGAACAGCTGGAGGAGGTGAGCCCAGATTCCTCCTATGCCTCCATCTTCCTTGTTCATTTACATCATTACTGTCAGAAGAATTATTGAGCTGATTTTGATTTTAGGAAAATCACAATGGGAATTAAATGTCATTACTCTCAGGTCAGGTCTAGCGATCTGAAAGTAGCAAGTACTCTTATCAGTGATAAGAACACTTATCCACATGATACCCACTATGTAGTCATTTAAATACGTAATAAATTTACTAGCAAAACAAATTTATTTATTCTACCAAGTGCATTTGCATCTATGGTAAAATCCCAATAAGAAATGTATTTAAAAATATTTTGTACTAGGGATAGTAGTTCTTTAAACTCCAATGGGAATAGGAAAATAAGCACAAAAGTAATGCTGCAATTTTAAACTGAGGAGATCGAAGACAAGATTCCCTGGAAAAAAATCATCAGTGATAACACAAAATATATTTTAGGCAATAAATAATAGAGTTTATTGTTGTTCTTGTGCCCCTGAAACCTTTTACCACCTAAGTTTACCAGAGGTATTGTACTTATACCAGAAATGCCAACTAGTCTTAAACTAGACTTATGGATCATTTAAGTGAACTTGAGATGTCTTATACCTGTTACTAAAGACAATCACTTATCTGCGGTCATAAGGCAGTGAGGGAGAAAAGATATATAAACTATTCATCCAGATTAGCTCAGCTGAATTTAACCTAAAAGTACCAAGATAGCAAACATGACAGTCATTCCACACTTCATTTGTGTTTCTATCAATAGGAGGAATTCATAGAGTCACAAAAAATACTTTTGTTAAATATTAGCCACAGTTTATCAGCTAAAGATTTAAGGGCACTATGCTGATCAAATAATAACATTAAAGAGAGAGAGGTAAGTGGAAGAGAGTCGTTTTACTCTCTTTATTTCTTTATACAAAGGACTTCTACACTTAACATAGTAATGTGTATTGGGATGGGTCCTAGACAGCTAGCCATTAAACTTCATATTCTGTGTAACTTGTTTATTAGCCCTTATGTTTGATTCATAACTATTAAAGGTGACTTTGGTGCATTTATATAAGCACACACATGCAGTGTGTCATATCAAAGGGTATGTGTATCTTCACATTTACTAAATATTGACAAATTATTTTCAAATCAATTTACAATTACAATAGCAGGCATTAAAAGTTTTCTTTGATCTATATACTCAATACTTGTATTGTCTCTGCAATACAAGACTTACATTTTTACAATTGGTATAAAATTAAATATTAGTGTGATAATAGTTTGCAATTTCCTGTTCATATATGATTTTGCAAATATTAGTGTGATAATGATTTGCAATTTCCTGTTTATATATAAAATTAAGCATCTTTTCATATTTACTGTCATTTATGTCTGTTTGTATTCTCAAACAAGGACAAATATATTCTTTTTCTTATGAGATTGTAAAAGATTATGGATTATGCTGTGCTACTTTTTTATAAAAGTGTTTTATATTCTAAGAATGTCTACCTCCTGCTTTATTCTTCTGCTTTAATTTTACTTTTAATTTCACTTCTACAAGGGTTTGAAACCAACAACACAATCGTTTTGTTGTTGTTTTTAGAACATTTTCATTCATCTGAAGAAAGTCTTGTACCCATTAGCAGTCAATCCCACCCCATCATCCACTGACTCTCTACATCCCTTCTTAGTTGTGCTTACCTAGTATATTAAAAATATATATTCTTTATTTATTTTTGGGAGAGAGACAGCAAGAAAGAGTGAGATGGGGAGGAGCAGAGAGAGAGGGGGACACAGAAGCCAAAGAGGGATCCAAGCTCTGAGCTGTCAGCACAGAGCCCAGTGCGGGACTTGAACTCACCAACCACAAGATCATGACCCAAGCTGAAGTTAGAGGCTCAACCAACTGAGCCACCCAGGTACCCCTTACCTAGCATATTTTTTAATAAAAATATCTGAAGCCTATAAGAAACTTTTTGGCTATTTAGCAATTTTGAAACCCAGAACTTACCAATTTTTTTCTTTAGCTCTAAATATTAAAAAAAATTATTCTGATATTTTAGATGAATATAAAATATGAAATAATGGAAATGCATATTCATTTTCAATTGTTATATGTCATATTTATTGAATTGGCTCAAATTTTCAGAACAATGTTAAATAGCAATAATTTCAGACATTTTTGTCAATTGTCTTAAGTGGTTACTTGACAACTTGATTACAATCAAATAGAAGAGAAAATATATGATTCTTTATATTAACATCAGATATATATAATACATATAAGAATAGATATTATTTAACATGGTAAGAAAGTATTCAATTCAAACTTCACTATGCATTTTCTTTTTTTTAATTCATGATAAATCTTGAATTTTATTTTTTATTTTGGGGGTATATAAAGATTATATGATTATCTTTACTGCCTTATAAATTTACAGATTTTGACATATTAAATAATAATAATGGTGTTTCTACATGTAATTTCATGTGTCTCTATTTTTTTCTTTTAAAAAATAGATTACAGTTTTTATTTTTTTTTACTTTTTTTCTAAAAGATAATGGATTTAATAACATTTCTATTTTTCTTTTGCTTTCCAAATATTTTTATTTTAATTTTCATTATTTTTTTCTGTTTGTGTCTATTTTTATCTTTCCTTTCACTTCTTGATTTAAATGTTAAAATTATTAAATTATCTATTTCTTATTTTGCATTTTAGTCTATTACTTCCTTTCTGAATCAGCTTTGACAATATTATTGGTTTTCTGTATGAAATGATACTCCAGATTGCCAGTTTTATTTTATCTTTGCCCAAAATTATTTTTTAATTTCTGAATGAAGGGATTTTACTTTGTTTTTTGTTTTATTTTTTAATTACAATGTTATCATCATATACCATATTTTCTGCAGTGTGATCAGAAAATGTGTTCAGTATTTTCCCATTTGCAGTTTGTTGGTGTTACAATATATCAACAATTTTAAATACTTCATAAAACTTGAAAAATTTTAAATGTTTCTAGATTAGCAAAGTTGATAAATTCAGGAAAAAACATAAATGATATGGTTTAAATATTTATTATAAACATTTATTTTTCTCTACTTCTTTTGTAAATATCTAGAAAGATTTGTTACACTTACTTGTTGCTATTACATTATCATCCATTTTTTCCTTTTCATCCTAAAGATTTTTAACGTTGTGTCTTTAATCTACAATTATTTTCTTTCATTGCTCATATATACCCTTCATCAACAAAAATGAGTTGTTCCACTTATTGCTATTTGCACTAACTTTTTTTGATAATTCAATGACATTCTCTTTCAATTTGCCTCATATCTTTGACCATTGTTTTTCACTCTAACCTTGCATAGTTATTGCTATTAGATGTTTGTCATGAATCGTATACTTGGAATCAGTTTTCTGTCCTTCCTGATCATTTTTGTGTACTCTAGTAGAACTCAACCAATTTACATTTTTTAAATTTTTGTGTGCCTTTCTTGTGCATCATTTATTTTATCAGTATTTCCTTATACCACTTTATGAATTACTTTCCTTTGATTGTCAAAAAATGTTTGAATATATATTTGTCAAATGCACGACATTCATCATGGAATTATATTTATTTGTTCTTTATGTAACATGAAAAATTATGATATTTCACTTTTCTCTTTCCACATTTGCATCCTTTACAATTATCATAATTATATGATAAGAAATTTAGAGCCTTATTTAAAGCATTTATGTAGAATTTATTCTTATATTGGAGTGATTTCAATGATTATCTGTTTCCTTTATTTTTTTTTGTTTAGGACTAACTCATCAGTGAAGAAAGAGATTTCAGCGTTTTTTTTTAAATTCCAGTATAATTAACATACAGTGTTATATTATTTTCAGGTGTACAATATAGTGATTGAACAATTCCATACATCACCCAGTGCTCATCACGACAAGTGCACTCTTAATCCCCATCATTTATTTGACCCATCCCCCCATCTGCCTTCCCTCTGATAACCATCATTTTTTTCTGTACAACTAATAGTCTCTTTCTTGGTTTCTCTCTCTCTTAATCTCTCTTTCTCTTTCATCTTTGCTCTTTTGTTTTGTTTCTACAATCCACATATAAGAGTGAAATCACATGGTATTTGTCTTTCACCAACTGACTTTTTTTTTGTTTAGCATTATACTCTGTAGCTCCATTCACATCACTGCAAATGCCAATATTTCATTCTTTTTTATGGTTGAGTATAATTCCATCATATGACTTTATCCATTCTATCAATGGGCACTTGGGCTGTTTCCATAATTTAGCTATTGTAAATATTGCTGAATTAAACATAGGGGAGTCTGTATCCCTTTAAATTGATGTTTTTGTATTTTACAGAGAAGTTCCAAGTAGTGTGATTAATGGCTCAAAGGGTAGTTCTATTTTTAATTTTTTGAGAAACCTCCATACATTGGCTACATCAGTTTGCATTCCCAACAGCAGTGCAAGAAGGTTACTTTTGCTCCATATACTTGCCAACATTTGCTGTTTCTTTTGTATTTGTTTTTGGCCTTTCTGATAGGTGTGAGGTGATATCTCACTATAGTTTTGAATTTCATTCCCCTGATGATGAGTGATGTTGAGCATCTTTTCATGTGCCTGTTGGCTACCTGTATATCTTCTTTGGAAATACATCTATTCATGTCTTCTGCCTATATTTTAATTGGATCATTTGTTTTTTGGGTGCTGGGTTGCATAAATTATTTCTATATTTTGGATATTAACCCTTTGAAAATATCCTTTCCTAATCCATTGGTTGCCTTTTAGTTTGTTAATTATTTGCTTCACTGTGCAGGAAGAAAACTTCTTTTGATGTAGTCCCAATAGTGTATTTTTGTTTTTGTTTTCCTACCTCAGGAGACATATCTAGAAAATGTTGCTATGACCAATGTCAGAGACATTACAGCCTCTGTTCTCTTCTAGTATTTTTATGGTTTCAAGTATCACATTTAAGTGTTTAATATATTTTGAGTTTATTTTTGTGTATGGTGCAAGAAAGTGGTCCAGCTTCATTCTTTTGCATGTAGCTGACCAGTTTTCCCAACACCATTTGTTGAAGACAGTGTATTTTTCCCAGTGGATATTCTTTCCTGCCTTGTCAAAAATTAACTGACTATATAATTGTGAGTTTATTTCTGGGTTTTATGTTCTGTTCTATTGATCTATGTGTCTATTTTTGTGCCAGTACCATACTGGTTTGATTACCACATTTTGGTAATATAACTTGAAGTCCAAAATTGTGATGCCTCTGGCTTTGTTTTTCTTCTTTAAGATTGATTTGGCTATTCAGGGTCTTTTGTAGTTCCACATAAATTTTATAATTTTTCTAGTTCTGTGAAAAGACTGTTGGTATTTTGCTAAGGATTGCATTAAATGTGTAGTTTGCTTTGGGTAGCATGGAAATTTTAACAATATTTCTTCTTCCAATGTATGAACATGGAATGTCTTTTCATATCTTTGTGTCATCTTTAATTTCTTTCATCGGTGGTTTACAGTTTTCAGAGTACAAGACTTTCACAGCAAGCGCGAATGAGAGAGAGAGCACACAATGGAAGAAAGGGGCAGAGGGAGAGAGAGAGAATAGTAAGTAGGCCCCACACTCAGTGCTGAGCCAAATCATGACCAAAACCAAAATCAAGTGTTGGGTGCTCAACTAACGGAGCCATCCAGGTGGCTCAAAATTGTATTCTTAATTTCTCTTTCTGGTGCTTCATTGTGATGTATAGAAATGCAACAGATTTCTGCACATTGATTTTTTTATCCTGAGATGTCATTGAATTCATTTGTCAGTTCTAGTAGTTTTCTTGGTGGAGTGCTTAGGGTTTTCCATATATAATTTCATGACATACACAAATAGTGAAAATTTTACCTTTTTAAAAAAAGTCAGTTTTGATGACTTTTGTTTCTTTTTGTTGTCTCATGGCTGTGGCTGGGGCTTCCAGTACTATGTTGAATAAAAATAGTGAGAGTGGACATCCCTTTCTTGCCCTGACCTTGGGGGAAAGTTCTCAGTTTTTCCTCATTGAGCATGATATTTGCTGTGGGATTCTCATATATGACCTTTTTATATTGAGGTATGTTCCCTTTTTGTTGAGAGTCATTATCATAAGTGGATATTTTATCCATTTCCTATAGGTTGTTTAATTTGTTGGCATATTGTAAGAATATTATGAAATTTATTTCTGCTCTAATCTTTATGATTTCTTTCCCTCTGCTGATTTTGAATTTTGTTTATTGTTCTTTTTCTAGCCCCTTTAAGTATATGGTTAGCTTGTTTATTTGACATTTTTCATGCTTCTTCATGTAGGCTGTATTGCTATAACTTTTCCCGTTAGAGCAGCTTTTCTGCAGCCAAAAGGCTTTGGACCTTGTGTTTTCATTTTCATTTGTTTCCATGTACTTCTTTATTTCTTTTTTGATTTTTTTAATTGTCCCATTCATTGTATAGTAGCATGTTATTGAAATTCCATGTATTTGTGGTCTTTCTAGATTTTTTTCTTGTGGTTGATTTCTAGTTTCATAGCATTTTGTCAGAAAAGGTGTATGGTGGGGTGCCTGGGTGGCTCAGTCGTTGGAGCCTCTGAGTCTTGATTTGGGCTTAGGTCATGATCTCATGGTCCTGAGGTGGAGCCCTGCATTAGGCTTCAAGCTGGTATGGAGACTGCTTAAGACTCTCTCTCTCTCTCCCTCTGCCCCTCCCCTGAAGAAAAGAAACAAAAGGTGCATGATATGACTATGATCTTTTTGAATTTGTTGAGCCTTGTTTTGTGGTCTAATATGTTATCTGTTCTGGAAAATATTCCATATGCACTTGAAAATAATGTGTCTTCTGCCATTTTAATGGAATATATTGAGTATAGCTGTTAAATCCATCTGGTACAATGTGTCATTCAAAACCACTCTTTTCTTGTTTATTTTCTTTTTTAGATTATCTACCCATTGATGTAAGGAGAGTGTTAATGTCCTCTAGTATTATTGTATTACTATCCATTACTTCATTTATATTTATTATTATATTAGCTGTTTTACATATTTGAGTATTTCCTTGTTGGGTGTGTAAATACTTACAATTGTTATATTTGCATACTGGAGTGTCCCTTTATTATTATACAGTGTCCTTAGTTGTCTCTTTCTTACAGACTTTTTTTTAAAGTCTATTTTTTCAGTTATACATATTGCTACTCTGACTTTTGACATCCATTTGTATGATAAATATTTCTCCATATCCTCACTTTCAATCTGCTGATGTCTTTAGATCTGGAATTAGTCTCTTGTAGGCAGCATATAGATTTGTCTTTTTTTTTTTTATCCATTCTATGTCATTGATTGGAGCATTTAGTCCATTTACATTCAAAGTAAGTATTGATAGACATGTATTTATTGTCATTTTGTTATCAGTTTTGTGTTTGTTTTTGTAACTTTTTTTTCTGATCCTTTCTTCTCTTTCTCTCTTTCACGGTTTGCTGGTTTTCTTTGATGATATGCTTGGGTTCCATACTCTTTATTTTTTTATATATTATTTGTTTTTTTATTTGTGGTTACCATTCTGTTTACATATAACAATTTCCACATATAGCAGTCTATATTATGCTCATGGTCATTTAATGTTGAACTCCTTCTTTACTCCTCTCATCTCCAAGTTTCAGATATTTCGTATCATATTTTACATCCTTTTATGAATCCCTTGACTGATTTTTACAACAATACTAATTGTTACTGCCTTTTGTTTTTTTATTTGTCTGTTTGTTTGTTTTACATTTTGTACTCTCACTTTATGGTCTTTCCTTCTATTCCAAATGATGGCTTTGCTGTATAGAATCTTTTGGTTACAGATTTTTCCCTTTCAGCACTTTGAATACATTGTGCTACTCCTTTCTACCTTGAAATTTTTTCGCTGAAAAATCAGCTGATAGCCTTATGGTGTTTCTTTTGTATGTAACTGTCTTCTTTTCTCTTGCAATCTTTAAAATTCTTTATCATTTTTTTTTTTTTTGCCACTTGTGACTTGGTGTGGACCTTCTTTGGTTGAATTTGTTGGGGAATCTCTGTGCTTCTTGAGTCTGGATCTCTGTTGTCCTCCCAAGATTAGGGAAATTTTTAGCTATCACTTCTTAAAATACATTTTCTGCCCCCGTTTCTACCTTCTCCTTCTCAGATCCCTGTAATGTGAGTGTTATTATGCTTAATGGAGTCACTGAGTTCTCTTAAATCTATTCTCATTACGTAGTATTTGTCTCTCACCTGTTCAGCTTGAATGCTTTCCATTACTCTATCCTCCAGGCCACTGATACATTTTTCTGTTTCCCATAGCCTATTGTTTACTCCATGTAATATATTTCATTTATTGAGCTATTCATCTCTCATATGTTATTTTTATCTCTTTTTTTTCAGGGTCTCACTGATGTCCTCCATCCTTTTCTAAAGTTCAGTGAATATCTTTATGATAATTACTTTAAATTCTTTATTAGGCATACTACATATTTCTGTTTCTTTTAGATCCCTTGCTATAATTTTGTCATGTTCTTTCATTTGTGACATATTCTTCTGTCTCTTCATTTTGTCTGCCTCTCTGTGTTTGTTTCTCTGTGTTAAAAAAGCCAGTTGTGTCTTCTGCCCTTGAAAGTGGTGGCTTTATTAAGAAGAGTTCCTGGAGTGCCCTGCAGTGCAGTGTCCCCTGTTCACCAGAACAGGACACTTCAGGGGAATTTCCTATGTGTGTTGCTTATGTCCTGCTATTATTTCTGTGTAGCTTTTCCTTTCAGTCCAGATTTCCGCACTGACTCTCTGCTTATTGTGTGAGTTAGTATTAGTGAGACCCAGCCATACCTGAGGGGGTCTGACTGTAGGAGGGCTTGGTGGCAGGGTGGTGGTATTAGGAAAATTTGCACTGAGCCAATAGTGCTAGGAGGAATCCCTGAAGTGCAATGGCTGCTGAGAGAATGCTGTGTGTGGAGGCAGGAGCTAAGTGGATGCACTATGCATTAAAAAGATTTATGCCTAGCCCTGAGCTTAGGCTGGCAGGGTTGGAGTAAGAGTCCTTAGGAGAACTCATCCCATTGAGGTGCAGTGCCAGCAGGTTAGGTGGCAAGTGTCTGTGCTGTGTAGCCTCCCACAGGTGGCTCTGTGTTTTGGCTGGGGTGGGGGGTAGTAAAATGGTATCTGCCAGCTCTTTTGTTCAAGGAGAAGCCCTCCAACAGGCTCTGTCTGAAATTCTTATAAACAGATCTCCCTCCCATTTGCCCCATGAGTTGTGCAAATTGTGGATTTTGTATTACCTCTCCTTAGGCTGTTGTCTAAAAGTTGTCACTTTCCTTTCCAGCTGCCCAGTGAGAGGTCACCTGACTTTAAAAGCTCTAATCTCTAAGTTTGCTGGTTATAAAAACTTGGGGATTCAATCCCTCTGTTTTTCAAGGCCAGAGATTATTGAGATTCATTTTCTCATGTGAAGTCCCTACCACTTTCCCCTCTCTACAGCTGCTGCTCCCTCCCTCATGAAGGCAGATCCAAACCACCTTTCTGCCCTTCCTAACCTCTCTACATTTAGTTGTGGAGTTTGGTCTGCTGACAGTTTATTGACTTGTATGTGAATGATATCTAGTTGTAAACATGGGACAAAGTGAGCTTAGGGTCCTCCTACTCCCCCATCTTTTCAGCCAAGCGCTCTTGTTACTTTTTTTTAAAGTTTTATTTAACTCCATGCTAGTTAACATATAGTGTAGTAATGGTGTCAAGAGTAGAATTTAGTGATACATCACTTATATATAACACCCAGTGCTCATTCCAACAAGTGCCCTCCTTAATGTCCGTCACCCATTTAGCCCATTCTCCACATAACACCCCTCTATCATCCCTCAGTTTGTTCTCTGTATTTAGGAGTCTCTTATGGTTTGCCTTCCTCTTGTTTTTATTTTATTATTGTTCCCTTCCCCTATGTTTCTGTTTTATTTCTTAATCTCCACATATGAGTGAAATCATGATATTTATCTTTCTCTGGTGTATTTTGCTTAGCATAATACTCTCTAGTTCCATCCACGTTGTTGCAAATGGCAAGATTTCATATTTTTTGATCATGAACTAATATTCCATTGTACATTCATATATGTACCACATCTTTTTATTTTTATTTTCATTTTTTAAAATTTAAGTCTAAGTTAGTTAACATATAGTGTAATAATGATTTCAGGAATAGAATTTAGTGATTCATCACTTACATATAACACCCAGTGCTCATCCCAACAAGTGTCCTCCTTAATATTCCTTGCCGATTTAGCCCGCTCCCCTACCTAACATCTTGCCAGCAACCCTCAGTTTGGTCTCAGTATTTAAAAGTCTCTTATGTTTTGTCTCCCTCTCTGTTTTTATATTATTTTTGTTTCCCTTCCCTTATGTTCATCTGTTTTGTATCTTAAATTCCACATATGATATTCCACATGTGATATGATATTCCTCATATGAGTGAAATTATATGATATTTGTCTTTTTGTGACTGACTTATTTTGCTTAGCATAATACACTCTGGTTCCATCCACGTTGTTGCAAATGGCAAGATTTCATTCTGATTGCTGAGTAACATTGCATTGTATATATATATATATATATATGTATATATATATATATACACCATATCTTCTTTATCCATTCATCAGTCGATGGACATTTGGGCTCTTTCCATAGTTTGGCTATTGTCGGTAATGCTTCTATAAACATTGGGGTTCATGTATTCCTTTGAATATGTATTTCAGTGTACAGGCCTTTTACCTCTGGTTAGGTTTATTCCTAGCTATTTATGGTTTTTGGTGCAATTGTATATGGTATGTAGGATCAATTCCTTGTTTTCTTTCTCTGCTGCTTCATTATTGGTATATAGAAACGCAATCAATTTCTGTATGTTAATTTTATATCCTGCGATTTAGCTGAATTCATGGTGGAGTGTTTTGGTTTATCCATGTACAGTGTCATGCCATCTGCGAAGAGTGAAAGTTTGACTTCTTTGCTGATTTGGAAGCCTTTTATTTCTTTTTGTTGTCTAATTGTTGAAGCTAGGACTTCCAAGACTATGTTGAATAACAGTGGTGAATGAGAGTGGACATCCCTATCCTGTCCCTGACCTTTGGGGGAAAGTTTTCAGTTTTTCCCATTGAGTATTGTATTTGCTGTGGGTCTTTCATCTATGGCCTTTATGATCTTAAGGTACTTTCCCTCTTTCTCTACTTTCTTGAGGGCTTTTAATCAAGAAACGATGCTGTATTTTGTGAAATGATTTTTCTATATCTATTGAGAAAACATGTGGTTCTCATCTTTTCTTTTTATTAATGTGATGTATCACCTTAATTGATTTATGGTTATTGAATCAGCCCTGTAGCCCAGGAAAAAATCCCACTTGATATGGTGAATAATTCTTTTAATGTATTGTTGGATATGGTTTGCTAGTGTCTTATTAAGGATTTTTGCATCCATGTTCATCAGGGAATCCCTTGTTACTTTTTAATGAAAATAATTCTGCTTTGAATTTTTATTGACTTATCTGTTTATATTTTTCCATTTGTTAGAGTTCAGTTTGAGATTTTTGTTTTTTGTTTTTGTTTTTGTTTTTTTACTTTTTTGAAATCTAGTTAAACAGGCAATATGCTATGGATTTTTGACTATATGAATATATTTCTGTTGCAATCACAAATGAAAAATAATGTTACTGTGTGGAGAATTTCTGGGTATCAACTCTTTTTTTTCACATTATCTTACGGTATATAAGACTATTGCTAGTGAACTTATATTCCCTACTTCATGGCTCCAGTGATTTAATAAAATAATAAGATTTGTGGAACCAAAACAGATGGAAGATCAACTGAACCTCCGCCACCATTGTAGCCATCTCTGGCATTTGGTGTAGTAAGAGGAAAATAGACCATAATTAGTTGACAACTATGAGAATGCCCAGTGATATGTCATGGACCTGGAATGAGCAACCACATAATTGATGTTGACTGGGCCATGGTCTGTGGTGGAAGGTAATGAAGTGCAATGGGCATTTACTCAAAAGTATGTTTTTCTTTACAGAATGTTTAAAAATACTTTGTACACTTTTAAAATGTTTTATTTTGAAACATTTATAGATTCATGGAAAATTGCAAAGATAGTACAGAGAGGACACAAGCACCCTCCCCTCAGTTCCCCCAATATTTACAGCTTCCATAAATATGGTGCAGAATTAAAAGCAGGGAATGGACATTTAAACATTACACACACTTCATTCAGATTTCACCAGTTTTGCAGGCATTCAATTTGTGTGTGCAGGTGTGTGTGTGTGTGTGTGTGTGTGTGTGTGCATATTTACTTCTATTCAGTTAACTACATGAATAGAGATTTATGTCACTGTTATCAGAGTCAAGATACAGACTCAAGAGTTCCAGAAAAAAGATTTAATATCCTACCTTTTTATACCTTCAGCCACTTTCTTCCCTTCCTCCTCTTTAGCTCCTGGAAATTATTAATCTATTCCTATGTCTATAATTTCAAGAATGCTATATAAATGAAATCAAACTGAGATTGCCTTTTTTCACTCATCACAATACATTGTGATCCAACTTTATTCCTTTTTATTACTGAGTAGTACTCTATGGTGAGGATGTACCATAGTTTATCTACTTTTTAATTTTTTTAATTAATTTATTTATTTTGAGAGAGAGCGAGAGCACACGTGTGCACAAGTGGAGGTGGCACAGAGAGAGAAGGGAAGAGAAAATCCCAAGCAGGTTTCACACTATTAGCACAGAGCCCAGCTTGGGGCTTGAACCCACAAACCATGGGATCATGACCTGAGGAGAAGTCAAGAGCTGGAGTCTTAACTGACTGAGCCACCAGTATCTCAGATGAACCAGAGTTTGATCATTTATCTATTGAGGGAAATTTTTTATTCCTCCCAGTTTTGTTTTGTTGTGTTTTTGCTACTACAAATAATGCTGCTGGGAACATTCCTGTACAAGTTTTGTGTGAACATAAGTTTTAATTTCTTAGATATCAATGCCCAGGTGTGAAATTGCTAGATCATAAGTGTATGTTTAGCTTTAAAAGAAACTGTCAATCAAAAAGAATACAATCTTGCCATTTGCAGCTAAGTGGATGGAACTGGAGGGTATTATGCTAAGTGAAATTAATAAGTCAGAGAAAGACAAAAATCATATGACTTCACTCATATGAGGACTTTAAGAGACAAAACAGATGAACATAAGGGAAGGAAAACAAAAATAATATAAAAACAGGGAGGGGGACAAAACAGAATAGACTCATAAATATGGAGAACAAACTGAGGGTTACAGGAGGGGTTGCGGGAAGGGGGATGGGATAAATGGGTAAGGGGCACTAAGGAATCTACTCCTGAAATCATGGTTGCGCTGTATGCTAACTAATTTGGATGTAGATTTTAAAATATGAAAAATAAAATTTAAAAAAAGAAAAAAAATAAAAATAAATTAAATAGTGCCTAAAATTGCCCCAATATTGATCTTTTAGAAACATCTAGGAAAACAAGACTAGTAGTTGATTTTGTTTTAATTTAAAATTATTTGTGAGGTTATTTGTTTTTAAGAGTGTTGACTGTGTCGGGAACACCCGGGTTGCTCAGTCGGTTTAACGTCTAACTTCAGCTCAGGTCATGACCTACAATTCGTGATTTCGAGACTTGCATAGGGCTTCGCACTGGTAGTGCAGAGCCTGCTGGGGATTTTTTCTCTCCCTCTCTGCCCTTCTCCTGCTTACATGTGGTTTCTCTCTCTGTCTCTCTCTCTCTCTCAAAATAAATAAATAAACTTAAAAAAAAGAAAAAAAAATGAAAAAGAAACTGCCAAACTTCTTTCCAGGTGGCTGTGCTATTGAAAAATGTGTGAGAGAAACAAGTTTACCAGATCCTCCACATCATTTTAGTATTATTAATTTTTATTTCAGTTGTTCCAATAGGTGAGTAGTGATATCTCATTGTGTTCTTAGTTTGCATTTCTCTAATAAATACTGATGTTGAATACCTTTTCATGTATTTGTTTGCCATTCATATATATCCATTGAGTAAACACTTCTTCATGTCTTTTGCCCATTTTCTAATTGAATTGTTTTTTTTCTTAATTTTTATTTTCACAGTTTTTATGTATTACAGATGATAGTTCTTTGTGAGACATATGATTTGCAAACATACTCTCCTGGTATATAACTATCCTTTTGTTGACAGAAAAAATATTTTAAATTTCTATTTAGTTTTCTTCAATGGATTAATGGATTAATTAATGGATTACTCAATTTTCTTTAATGGAACATGCTGTTGTTATGTCATCAAACCCTACTTTCAGAAGATTTTTCTCCAATATTATCTCCTATGACTGTTTTTGTTTTACATTTCACATTTAAATATATTATTCATTTTAAGTTAACTTTTGTTCAAGATATGAAACTTAAGTCAAGTTCATATTTTTTTTTTACTATGGATATCCAGTTGCTCCAGCACCATTTGTTAAAAATATGATTATTCCTCCATTGAATTGCTTATGTACTTTTGTCAAATATAAGTTGAGCACATTTATGTGTGATACTGAATTCTCTATTCTGTTTCATTGATCTATATCTTATTTTTTAAAATTTTTTAGAGAGTATGAATGGGGGAGAAGGGCAAAGGGAGGCAGAAAGAAACTTAATCAGGCTCCATGTTCAGCACAGAGCCCGACACAGGATTGATTCCATGACCCTGGGATCTTGACTGAGCTGAAATCAAGAGTAGGATGCCCAAACTACTCAGCCACCCAGGCGCCCCTCATTGATCTATGTTTTGATTACCATAGCCATAAAATAAGTTTTGAAATTGAGTAAAATAAATCTGCCCACTTTATTCTTTTTCTGAATTGTTTTAGCTAATGTCATTCCTTTGCCTTTCCATATAAATTTTAGAATAATCTTGCCTATATCTACAAATAGTATTGCATAGGTTTTGATAAGAATTGCATTAAATCTGCACATTAATCTGAGGAATGGACATTTTTACTATGCTGAGTTTGCCAGTCCATAAACAAAATATTTTCCCATTTATTTAGATCTTTAAAATTTTGTTAATCAGTGTTTTGTGACTTTCAGCATATAAGTCCTGAATAACATTTGTGAGATTTCTGCATAAATGTTAAAATTTTAGGAGCAATTGTAAATGGTAGTGTATTTTTAGTTTTGGTTTCAATGTGTTCATTGCTCTTATATAGAAGTAAAATCAAATTTTGTATATTAATCTTGTATTCTGAGACTTGTATTCTGAGGCCTCCTAGTTTTAAGAATTCTTTGTTATTAATTTCTTGTGATTCTTTACAGTTATATAATCTGTAAACAAGGACAATTTTATTTCTTATTTTTTGATCTGTATGTCTTTTATTTCTTTTCCTTGCCTATTGCCTAGTTAGAACTAGAACAATATTGAAAGAAGTGGTGAGTGTTGACATCTTTGTCATGTTCCTGATCTAAGAGGACCATTTTATCATTTCTGCATTTTACTGTTGTATATTATGTTTGCTCTAGATTTTTGGTAAATGTTCTTTATCAAGTTGAGGAAGTTCCCCTATATTACTAGTGTTTGAAAAGATTTTATTAAAAGAGGTGTTCAATATTTTCAAATGGTTTTCTGCATGAATTCATATGATTATGTTAATTATCTCCTTGATCTATTAATATGGTGGATCATATTGATTGATTTTCAAGTACTGAACCAGACTTCTATCTTTGGAATAAAACCTATGACATCATGGTGTATAATTCTTTTTATATATTGTTAAATTCCATTTGCTAATATTTTGTTAATTTTTTCATCTGTATTAATTAGGGGTATTGATGGCTAATTATTTTGTTTTGTTTGCTTTTTGTAGTGTCTTTGTCTGTTTTAAGTATCATTGTGTCACTGACCTCATAAACTGAGGTATGAATTGTTCCTTTCTCTTCTACATTTTTCACAGGAGATTGTACAGAATGGAATTTTGTTGTTGTTGTTGATTTTTTCTTTAAATATTTGGTGAAATTCTCCACTGAAATCATCTGGGTCTGGATTTTTTTTTTTTTAGAGATGTTACGATTATGAATTCAGTTCCTTTGAAGGTTGTAAACCTATTCAAATTGCCTATTTCATGTTGCATGTATTGTGTTTGTGTGTTTTTTAATTGGTCCATTTCATCTAAGATCTCAAATTTTATGTAGATGTATATAGATATATATAGATCCACAGGTCCCTGGCATGGTGTTTATTATTTTTCTTCTAGTTTATTTGCTCTTTGTTGTTCAGATTGAGTAATTTCCATTCTGCTTTGGAGCCCATCCATTGAGTCTTTTATTTTTTTAATGCATTTTTCTGTTCTAAAATTTCTGTTTAGTTTTTCTGTATATTATCTATTTCTTTGCTAATACTCTGGTTTTTTTCATACATATTAAGTGCATTCATAATTCTTGTTGAAGTGTTTTTATGATAGCTGCTTTAAAATCTTTGTCAGATAATTCTAACATCTGTCATCTTAGTCCTGACATCTATTTATTGTTGTTTTTGTTTTCATTCTGTTTGAAATCATTCTTGTTCTTGGTATGATTAATCATCTTCTGTTGAAACCTGGACATTTTGTATTACAATGTTTGGATCTCATTGAACTCTTGTTTCATCTAGCAACTTTCAATTCCACTCTGGAAGCCAGAGGGCACATTGCCTCATTACTGCCAGATAGGAGTGGGAGTCTAGGTTGTTCACTCTGTCCTCATTGACACCCAGGGCAGGGAGGGAATCATCTGGGTAAATGTGGCATTCAGATTCCCCAGTGGGCCTCCTTACAGTATACCTGGAAGGACAGGGAGGACTGTCTCATTACTGATCCTCATGTGACCTCCACTGACACTTCAGGGTGGCAGCCTTATTGTCTTTGAGTCATGGTAAAACACCTTCTCCACCAAGCCTCCTCCAGCAACACCCCAATGGGGAGTAGAATGTGCCTTATTACTACTGGGTGGAAAGAAGTCCAAGATCTGCACATGGTCTCCAAAGACACCATAGAGTGTAGGGAACTTTTGTTACCATCTGTTAAGAATGAAAGTCGTAGCTTTCCATTCAGCCTTCTTTGGCAGTGCCTGTGGGGGCTGGGGACATTAGATTCCTTGTACAGTCTCCATGGGGGTGTTTAGACACTACTCAGCCTTTGAAGGCAAGAGTGGGCGGGATCACAGTTTTTTGATGGTGTTTGGCTACAATACAAATGTTATTGTCTAAAAGTTTTTCTGTCTTGCTATGTTACCCTTTTCTGGTCTTTTGGCTAGGAAGGGAAGCCTTTTCTTAGGGTTTCTTTTCTTTTCTTTTGTCTGTACCTGCTGAGATTTCCAGATAGCTTGTTTATACAGTACTCAGTCTGAGATATGTGAGACAAAAAGAGAACATGGGTAAATCACTGTTGTGTCATTCCTGAGTTCCCTAGGTCATTTGTATTTTTCTCTCTTTCTTTTACTGTATTCTGGTGTTTTCTTCTTCTTTTTCTTTTTGTTTTGTTTTGTTTTAATTTTGGAGCTCCATGCCAGAAATGGGAATGAAGACCAAATGCATGTTTGTTATAAATCAGAATATCACAAGTGGGCATTCCACAAGTGGGATTAGAAACTGTGTTTTCCTTCCCCAGTATCTAGCACCTTTATTTTGTTGGGAGGATGCAAGAATACTTTTAGAGATTCTAAAAGGTTTGCCCATATTGTGTTGACACTGTCTGGTCAGTTGCAAGAGATGCTAACAGCTGAAATGACCACTCTCCTTATGTTTGCTTCTGTAAAAAATGTAATATGCAGTGTTTAGTTATACTTACTGAGAAGAATAGGAAATACTAAATTTACTCCATTTTAAAGAGTAATTTTACTCCCTTCCTTTATTCTTGTAGAACATGTTAAATTTTTTTCTGTCATTTTAGCTAGTAAAAAAAGAGTAAAGAGGGAAGATAAATGATTGTAATCTGATATGTTTAACCCTAAACGTCATTAATAAATTTCCCAATGTTATAGCGTTCTTACATTCATGAAACAAAACCATTGTTCAGAGTATACCACTTTATTTTAATTTAGGCCTCATGTATCAATATAATTTTCATTATGTTTAATTATGAAGGCAATATTAGTTGAGAATGACCGTTAAATTTGACCATTTTGTTGTCAGTGTATTTTTTTGCATTCTCATCCTTTGTTTCTTACTTAATTTCTTCCTGATTTCTTACTTTATCTATGAGATCCTGTTCTTTTGTTTCTATCTTTCGAAGAATTATTTATTTTGTCCTTATTCTGGAATATTATTTAGCTAAATGTAGAATTCTATTGTATAAGGCTGTCAAAATGGAAATAAAGGTTTATGTCCCAGGGTATCAGAAGTGGAACTTACTTACAATATTGAATATTAAATATGACAGGCTTTGTCAAATATCTGAACAGCTAAAATTTTCTATCAGTAGTTTTATAATAGCAGCTTATTGCCTTCAGGCCTGTTTTCTGTTTGTGTAAAAACTGATATAAACTTTATGGTTTTACTTTTTGTGTCTTTGATGAATTTCTTTGAGCTTATCTAACTATTTGGAATTTTCTCAGATTCATGGGAATTGTGATATTCTACATAGTTACTAAAGATAGTCTGGGTGTGGATTTCTTTTAATCCTACCTACTTTTGTGAGTGTTCAATCTGAGAAGTCATGGCATGTAATAAATTCCAGACAAAATATCTCTTGTTATGTTTGCCTTCTTACCCTTTCTGATCTCTGATCTCCAGCATATTTTTTTGGAATACTTAGGTTTGACATCAGGGTTTACCTTAATAGTTTCCTATAACACTGATTATGAAACTCCCATATTTTCCATCTCATTTTCTCTTTGTGTTGAATTGGAAGTAATTTTCTAGATCTAATCTCTAGTTCACCAATTGTTTGAATATCAAATAATGTTTTACTTTTTGACCTAATAACCATTGAGTAAATAGTCATTGAATAAATCCTGGAGTTAATTAATTCCCTAGTAATCCATAGAGAGGCATCTCACATTTTGGCCAGTAACCCGTTCCAGAATTTTAGATGTTTGGCTAGAACATCATAACCAGGAAACTCTTTCTTATTATTTTATGTGGGATAGATGATACTGTAGTATCTATCCACCTAAAAATCTCAGTTAATTTCCTAACCTTCTGTACATAAGTGACAAACTAGCATGTCAGGATCTAAAATGCTTATACCATTGCTTCCTGAACATCAAACAAGTGTGTTTTTAATGAACAGTTGCTTTGCACTCAATAACATGACATCTATCTGATGCCCACCTCCTTTTGATTTTTGACACTGTTTGCAAAACATTTCTGTATGATGCTAGTGTTCTGTCCATTGTGACTGGATGTTACTTAACAATTTTACCACATGCCATTTTGTAAAAAAAAAAAAAAAAAAAAAAAAAAAAAAAAAAAAAAAAAAAGAAAAACATACTGCACTTGGGAACAAATATATTTTGCCTTCTGCAAACAGCAACAGAAAAGCATTTTTAAAGATACAAGCATATTGAGGACTCCAGCTCCAGGTCAAAACCCATGTGTGATTTTTTTCAGGCCCAACCACAGGTAATTACAAAATTCTACCTGACAAGCCTTCTCCACACCAGGCTTGTGGCAGCTTCTCAGGGGAGTTGCAGTCAAGGACAGCCCACCACCACCCTGCTCTTATGCCTATCTGCATTTCTCACCCAGACACCTTCATGTGGAGGCCTCTTTACTAGGGCTCTCAGCTAAAATCTTCCTTCTGTGCCTCCCCTTTTGATCAGGAATAGATGACCTTGACTCTTCTCCAGTCTGGCTCAGGGCTCAATACTTTCCACTCCTAGCCTCTGGGTACAAAAAAAAAAAAAAAAAAAAAAAAAGAAAAAGTCAGAAACTTTTGTTTGGGGTTCCTTAGGCAGAAAGATGATCCCCATGTCAGGGCTGATTCACTGGGCCTCGATGGCACTGCTATAGGAAAAATGAAAAGTGGGGGAGCTGGCTCTTTTCCTGTTTAGCCTTTTGAGTCTGCTAACATCGCAGTTTGTGGTTCAAGGCTTAACATTACTTTCACTTTGGCTTGTATTAATCAACTACTCCCAAAACTAGCAACCTAGCCCTTTCCAGCTTTGCCTGACTCTTGACATATGTCTTATAAAGATAAGACATTAAAAACCAAGTTGTCTTCTACTAAGAAAATGTTGGCTGCTGAGACATTATGCAAGGCATGTCATATTTAATATTCAATATTCTAGTAAGTCTCGTTTCTGACATCTTGGGACCAAAACTTTGTTTCCATTTTGACACTTTCCTTCTGAAACATTTCAAGGAATAAAATTACTCAGTCAAATGGTATGGATATTATATTAAAAAAAAGCTCTATAAATATTGCCAATTATTGTTTTCCAAAGGTTATAAAAGTTTCTTTCACATGAGCTGAGTATGACAGTGGCCAATTGAGAACACCTACATAAATGTTTATTTAATTTTCTCACCTGTGAGTATTTGATGCATGAAAAAATAGTAACTCAGGTTTTCTTTTTTTTTTTTAATATTTATTTATTTTTGAGACAGAGAGAGACAGAGCATGAACGGGGGAGGGTCACAGAGAGAAGGAGACACAGAATCTGAAACAGGCTCCAGGCTCTGAGCTGTCAGCACAGAGCCCGACACGGGGCTCGAACCCACGGACCGTGAGATCATGACCTGAGCTGAAGTCGGACGCTTAACCGACTGAGCCACCCAGGCGCCCCACTCAGGTTTTCTTTTTAATAAAACATTTTTATTAAGGCAAATGTTTTACAAATATCATTGAAGACATTTCTAATTTCTCTTAAAATATTTACTTATGTGCTTCTCCTAGGGGACACACACACACACAGACACTATGTATGTATGTGTGTATGTATGTATGTATTTATGTATGTAAGCTTCATGCCCAGCGTGGAGCCCAATGCAAGGCTTGAGCTCACAGCCCTGAGATCAAGACCTGAGCCGAAATTAAGAGTCAGATGCTTAACCGACTGAGCCACCTAGGTGCCCCCTCACCAAATATTTTTTTTAACAGTTTTATATTAACAGAAAAGTTGTATAAAAAGTACAGAAACTCCCCATGTAAACCATAACCACCTTTCCCTATTATTAACATCTTACCTGATGGGTCTATTTTCACAATTAATGAATCAATATTAATACAATATATAAAGTCCATTCTTTACTCAGATTCTCTTAGTTTTATCTAATGTTCTTTTTCTGTTCCAGGATCCCATTCAGAATACCACATTATATTTAGTAATTATTTCTCTGTAGACTAGTCTTGGCACTGATGGTGGGGATTGTTATGTCTTGGAAAATTGACCCCTTTATCCCCTACTTTGTCTGAAATTACTATAACTACTCCAGCTTATTCTGATGATTGTTAGCACATGTGGTAGTCTCTTAGGGCTGCTGTAACAAATTATCACAAACTGGTGATTTAAAACAACAGAAATTTATTGTTTCAGTTCTGGAGGCCAGAATGAGATCAAGGTTATCAGCAGAACCATGCTCCTTCTGATGGCTCAGGGGAAGAATCCTTCCTTGTCTCTTCCAGCTTCTGGAGCTTGCCAGCAGTCCTTGGTGCTCCTCGGCTTGCAGCTACATTACTCCTTCGATCTCTGCCTCCATCATTGCATTTTCTCCCTGTGTGTCTCTGTGTCCAGTGTTTTCATGTGTGCTTCTTAAAAGGACACCAAGTTTTGGATTTAGGGCCCATGCTAATCCAGTATAGCCTTATCTTAATTAACTACATCTGCGAAGACTTATTTCTGAGCAAAGTCACATTACAAGGTTCTGTATGGACATGAATTTGGGGTGGACACTATTCATCAATACAGCATATTTTTCTCCATCTTTTAACCTATAACTTTATTTTTATAGTGAACTTTTTAATAGACAACATACAGTTCAATATTGTTTTTTTAATCCAGTTTGTTTATCTCTGCCTTTTAATTGGTGTATTTATGCAACTTCCTTTTAAAGTGATTATTTATATAGATAGATTAATATCTACATTCATTGTAATCTTTTTCTGTTCATTGCAGTTGTTCTTTGTGTCCTTTTTATCCCTTCTGCCTTGGTGCTTTAATTGAATATTTTATATCATTCCATTTTTCTTCTTTCTTATCATATCAATTATATTTATTTTAAAATATCTTAGGTATTTTCTTATATATTCTTCTTAAATATATATATATATGCATATATATATATTCTTACAATATATACTTTTACTCATTTAAATCTATCTTCAAATAACAATATACTACTTCATGTACAATGTAGTTATCTTACAACTGAATATTCCTGATTTCTGGTCTGACTTACTGTCATTTATTTCAATTATTCATGTGCTATGATCATTTAACACAATGCTATTGTTGCAACTTTAAAGAAATAGATGTCTTTTAGGGGTGCCTGGGTGGCTCAGTCAGTTAAGTATCCTACTCTTGATTTTGGCTCAGGTGATGATCTCACAGTTTGTGAGTTCAAGCCCCGTGTCAGGTTCTATGTTGGCAATTCGAAACCTGCTTGGGATTCTCTCTCTCTCTCTCTGTCCCTACCCCCTCTCTCTCACTTTCTCTCTCTCACTCTTTCTCTCTCTCAAAGTAAATAATAAACTTAAAAAAAGAAATAGGTAACTTTTAGATCATTAAGGTTAAGAAACCTTATATAGTTTATATAAGTTTATATATAACTATATAAGTTATAGTTTATAACTTCACTGGTGTCTTCCTTTCTTGTTGTCATTACAAGTTTCTGACTTAAATAATCTTCCTTATTCCTGAAGAAATTATTTTAACATTTCTTCTGTGGCCAGTCTGTTGATGATGAATCCCCTCAGTTTTTGTTTACCTAAACAGTTCTTATTTCTCCTTCCCATTTGAAGGATGATTTTACTGGATATGGAACTCTAGGTTGATTTTTTTTTCTCTCAGCATATTAAACATTTCATTCCACTCTTTTCTTGCTTGCATGATTTCTGACTAAAAGTTCACTGTAATTCTCATCCTTGTTCCACTATAGAAAATTTTATTTTCCCATCCTCTGACTACTTCCAAATTTTTGGTTTTGGTTTACTACAGTTTGAATGTGATTTGCCTAGGTACATTTTGTCTTTAATTGTTCGTTGTTTATTGTCTGTTCAGTGTGTGTGTGTGTGCGTGTGTGTGTGTGTGTGTATTTATCCTTTTTGGTGTTCTCTGAGCTTCTAGGATCTGTTGTTTGGTGTGTCTGTCATTAATTTTGGAATTTAGACATTCTTGCTTCAAATATTTCTTTAGTCTACATTATCTTTATTGTCTTTCTGGTATTCCAATAATGTATATTATACTTTTTAACATGGTTCCACCTTTCATGTTCACTCTCTTTGCATTTCAATTAGATCATTTTCTCTTTTTCTCCCTAGGATCACTCATCCTTCCCTTGGCCATACCCAGGGTCTATGAAAATTGAAAACTATGTTCAATTTTGCTCCTATTTTTAGATTTCTAGCATTTTGTTTTGACTCTTTCTTGGAACTTTCATCTTTCTGCTTGCATTATCCATGTGTTCTTGCATGTTTGTACTTTTTCCATTAGATCCCTTAACATATTAATCATAGCTATTTAAATACCCTTTCTGATAATTCCAACATCTGTGTCATATCTCAGCCTGGATCCATTGCTTGCTTGCCGTCATTAGATTGTGTTTTATTCTTGCCTTTTGCCATTCCTTATACTTTTGTTGAAAGTTGGACTTGTGTCAGGTAATAAAAACTGAGGTAACTATCCTTTGAGTGTGAGAATTTATGTTAATCTGGATAGAGTTGGCCTGTATTTAATGTGTGCTCTCACTGGGGAAGCCAGAGGCTTCAAATTCCTCTGTGTCCTTGGTTTTGCCTCACTTTTGAATGTGGACTTCCTGTTTACTCTTCCTTATAGTCTGCGTGTTTTAGATTTTTCCACTGTAATTCACTGTTATTCTATTGAAGTCCTACTGTTGTGGTGGTCAGGTATGGGGGAAGGGAAGCGTTTTATAATATTATGATTGAATCTCAGGGTGATAAGGATGGTATAAGGCTCAGGTAAATTGCCCTTGGAAAGTAGGCCTTTCTTAGACAGAAGGCTCTAGGAGTAAATCATCAAAGTTAATTTTCTCTTCCTCATTCCAGAACCACTAGGGAATGTTTCTCAGGTCTTCACTGTGAAAACTGGGTAGCATTTGGGAGGTAATATCCACAAAAGTGTGAGTCACCCCAAGACTGTGTCTCTATCAGCAGGTTTTCATCTCACCAGCAACTGATCCAAATTATCCTTTGAGTGTTTCCGCCAGATTATGGCTTCAGCAGCTCCTGCCCCAACATGAATGTCTCACCTCTTTTTCTTCACAAACTCCTGTATCTCTAGATTTCTGGGTAGTTGCTTTCCCTATGATCTCAGGTCTCTGATGCCTCCAAAAGAAACTTAACTTTCTCATTGTTCAGATTGTTTTTGTTTTGAAAAATGAGAGTAACTATTTCCAGCCTCCTTTGCATGTCAAGGCTGAAATTGGAAACCATATTTTTCTATTAAAAACAACCTACAAATTTGCTTACACTATCTAAAGATATCCTTCTCATATTTTTATATGAGTATAATTCCAAGTGAGATCCTTAACTTGTATTTTTTAACATAAGGTATTGATCTGATGCTGTTATATTTTGAGGAATGATAATCAAGAATGAGTAATCAAAATATTTGACAATATGACTATTTGTTGTCCTACAGTAGTCATCATGCATTTTATGCCAGTGACCTAGGCGTGATCAAACTTCAAAACATGCATCATTTTGCTGGTAATTAGAAGATTATAAAAGAATGCAAATGTATATTAAGACCAATAATTAACAATGTATATAGACCCTTTAACTTTCAATGTATTATTTTCCTTATTTAATCTTTTAAAAATTATGCAAATGGGAAATATCACTGTAGAAAAATAATAAAGAATATAAAATTGCCTCATTCCCAACAAAAACTAATACTGCTACCATTTTAGTGTATATCCTTGATTCTTTTCAAGGTATACTTCAATATACAAATTGCTCTGGGAGAATGGGATTTTGTAATTGGTTTCATAGCAAAGTAAATAATATAATATTAATATATTCCCCAAAATTAATACACCCCAAAATTATTATTAGTGCCTAAATGGTAATTCTTACACAATAATCTATTTAATTCCCTATGATTAGATATTTAATAGTTTCCAATTTTTACCTATAACAAAACTATGATGTAGCAACTTATAAAACATCATTTTCATCTTGTCTACTTGTTTCCTTGGGATGAAGTTTTAAGAGTGGAACTGTCAGTTCAAATGGAATGCCTCTTGCTGAGGTTCCCAGAAACTATTGACTCTGTGCACCAGAAAGCAGCTGACAGCTTTCTCTCCCTCAAGCATTAAGTGGGTGTGTCTTTTGTTCATATTTGAACCAAAGATACTACATTTTTGTCAGTGTATATTCTATATATTGCCATATGCTATATATGGATTTCAATTATAGTTTTAACTTTTTAAAAATTACATTTATTATTTATTTTACTAATTCATTTGTTATTATATTTTATTGCATATATATTTATCCACATGTTTATGCTCTTATTCGCATACATATTTATCCATATGCTTATACTCTTATTTATTCTTTGATTGTGAATTGCTTGTCTTTTGCTCATTTTTCTATTGATATCTTTGTATTTTTCATATTGATTTTCTAAGAAAGTTTTAAGATAATTAAATCTTTGTCATATATGTTTAAATAATTTATGGGACTGGTGATTAACACTATGTGCTTCCTGTATGCCCATCATTGAGATAATTGCTCTTTATTTAGTGTCTCACCCACCCAAAACCTCTAACGATGTATAAAGGAGGTTGCATTTATAAAACCCATGGCACATGTGAAGAAACTGATGTTTAAAAGGTGAATGCTGGGGCGCCTGGGTGGCGCAGTCGGTTAAGCGTCCGACTTCAGCCAGGTCACGATCTCGCGGTCCGTGAGTTCGAGCCCTGCGTCGGGCTCTGGGCTGATGGCTCAGAGCCTGGAGCCTGTTTCTGATTCTGTGTCTCCCTCTCTCTCTGCCCCTCCCCCGTTCATGCTCTGTCTCTGTCCCAAAAATAAATAAACGTTGAAAAAAAAATTAAAAAAAAAAATAGAATAAAATAAAAGGTGAATGCTGCTGGAGTACCTTCTAAGTACCCAAAGCTGTCCTTCCAGTTATTGCATTACATCTTTATCCCTGAGACTCAGTATCTTAACTACTTTTATCTATGTTATTGTCATGCTATTTGTCTGGAGAAAAATAAATATTGACACTGATGAAAGGTAAAAATACACCATGAATTTTTGCTAACTTAATATATGTATATACATAAACATATATTATACACATACATATAAAATACCTGTATTTCACTCATTAGTTGTGACTGCTTCTTAATCCATTTATTACTTTTATTATTTTTAATTAGGATAATTTTATGACTTATTTTCAAGATCACTATTTATCTGAAAAATAAGCAATAGATATCTTGGAAATGAGTCATCTGTAACATAATCTTGTAAAATAGGTTTTGTTTCCTCATTTATTTTTCTAATGGTATTAATATAGTGTGTACAAAAAATAAGTAATAAAGGTCAATAATAATGCAAGAAAAAATTGATAAATCCACAAAATTTGTGGGAGATATTAATACAGTTCTCTCAGAATACATATGATTTAGGAGATTTGACAACAAATTTAAGTATCTTGGCAAAAATACAACATAATATAATCGTGTGTGTGTATATATATACATATATATATATACATGTATATATATATGTGTGTGTGTGTGTGTGTGTGTGTGCATATATATATATATATATACAAAACCAGTATAATCTTAGCAAACATATACAGACTGCTCACAGAAATTAACTGTGGGTTATGTATAAGAAATTGTCAAGAGGGGCGCCTGGGTGGCTCAGTGGGTTGAGCGTCCGACTTCAGCTCAGGTCATGATCTCACAGTCTGTGAGTTTGAACCCCGCGTCAGGCTCTGTGCTGACAGCTCAGAGTCTGGAGCCTGCTTTGGATTCTGTGTCTCCATCTTTCTCTGCCCCTCCCCTGCTTATAATACTCTGTCTCTCTCTGTCTCAAAAATAAATACAAACAAAACAAACAAAAAAATTGTCAAGAAATTTTTAAAAGTAGAAATCAACATGCAATGAACAATGTAATAAAATTCCAAATTAACGACTAAAGGATAGTCAAAATATCTCTCTACCTAAATACTAAATCACTAAGAGAAATTAAAACTAAAATAATCATATATTTAGAAACAAGGGATAATCATAAAATTATGCCCCCAAACTCCCACTTATACAAAAATTGTTGCCTTAAATCTCTATCAGAAAATAAAAAGAAATACAATTTAGGAACTAAATATTCAAGTGAATAAATTTTTTAAGAGAACAACAAAATTAAAATAAATGAGACAGAAGGAAGGAGGGAAAGAAAGAATGAAGGAATAAGGAAGGAAAGTAGTTACATTAAAAAATCAACATGAAAAAATATTTCTTATATACCATTAAAAATATAATAAATAACAATGTCACTAACAACTATGGAAACTATAAAATTCCTTGGAATAAGCCTAACTACAATGTTTAAACTTATATAAGGGGAAAAATAAAGAAAAGTAAATAAAATTACATATAATATTCCTGCCTAAGAAGATTCAATATTATACAGATGTTAATTTTCCCTCATAGTTCATTTATTCATTTCCTCACAGAAGAAAGCTTAGTTTTTGAAGGTTTTTCACTATTACATACTGTTAAAATAAGTATCCTACTGCATAAATCTTAGTGGATGAAATTTTCTTTAGAAATGAAATCACTGATATGCATATTTCTAAATACTAATATTGGCAAATTGCTTTCCAAAGTGGTTGCACTTATTTATACTTACTAGTTCTATATTAAATTTCTTATTTCCCTACATCATTATCACTATTGGCATATAAAAGTCATTAATTTCTACAAATATGTGTATGAACTTATAATACATTACTGCTTAACTTCCAACTTATTAGTAGTGAAATTTAATAATTTTTATATGCTTATTTACTATTAGTATATTTTTAGAAGTTTGTGGTCTCATCATTCATATCCATTGCTCATTATAACACAATGACACAACAGAACGCTTGTTTTATCTTTTTTTTTTTTTTTAATTTGAGAGAGAATGAGCAGGGGAGGGAGACAGAGGGGAAGAAAGAGAATCTTAAGCAGGCTCCACAGTTGGTGCAGAGCCCAATGTGTGTCTTGACCCTGGGATCATAACCTGAGCCAAAATGAAGAGTCAGATGCTCAACTGACTGGGCCATGCACGCACCCCCAGAAGATATTAATAACTATATTCTGTATATTATTTGTTATGTCTTGCTAAAAGTTGTACATATCTTCTTCCAATTTGGAATTTGTCTTTTTAATTTTTTTATGATGTTTTCACATATGTGTTAATTTTTGCTATTAAATTTAAATTAATAGTAAAGAATTAGAATTAAGCTAAATTAACTAAATGTTTAAATTTATCCATCATCTCTTTATGACTTGTGCTTTTTTGTGTTTTAGGAAATTCATATTTTCCATCATTGTCATCAAGATATTCTTCCTTTCATTGGTTCTGTTTAAGATTTAAACAGACTTTTTCCATCATTTTTATGTCTTAGGTCCATCTGGTACTGATTTTGATCAAGGTGTAAGATAAAGATATAGCTTATTGTTCTCCAAATGTATAGCCAGTTGTCCCAGCATCATCTGTTATTAAATGCAGACTTTCCTGTCTGATTTATAATACCATCTCTTTCATGTTTCATATTCATGTTCTTGTTGTTGTATCAAAAATATGCCTTTTATTCATGCAGTGAAAATAGATTATGAACAAACAAAATGAATGTTCTTTTCACTACACCCTTCCAGCTACCTTTCAGCCTACTTCTCATTACAGGAACAGCCTTACTAAATTTAAAGCTTTGGCTGAAATTATTTCACCATTTTTGCTCAAAGAATCAAATGAATACAATATATAAAATACATTTCTAATCACATCTCCCTATTTTTTCAACACACACATATGGGTTGACTTCATGCAGAAGGACTGGGCTTCAACTACAAAACCTTTCCACATTGTTCTGTTTTATTAAAATTGGAATTGCTGTAAGATTTCTGGTCTGGTCCATTGACTTATACTTTTCCCCTGTGCCATAGTTTTATTCACCATAGCTTTGTTGTAACACTTGAAAAAGAATTAGATGGGTCCCTACTTACTACTCCTCTTCTTCAGTTGTCATTTCTTGATTCTAAACTTCTCCATATAAATTTTAGGATTGTCAGCTCAAGTTTCACAAAAAAGCTCTGTTAAGTGTCTAGAACTGTGTTAATTTACAGAAAATTTTGAGGAGAAACACAATTTTATTTCATCATCTATGAACATAATATATCCCACTTATTCATTTATGTCTTTATGCATTTCAATGAAATTTTTTTTTTAATTTTTCTTTTTCAACGTTTATTTTTGGGACAGAGAGAGACAGAGCATGAACGGGGGAGGGGCAGAGAGAGAGGGAGACACAGAATCCGAAACAGGCTCCAGGCTCTGAGCCATCAGCCCAGAGCCTGATGCGGGGCTCGAACTCACAGACTGCGAGATCGTGACCTGGCTGAAGTCGGACGCTTAACCGACTGCGCCACCCAGGCGCCCCTCAATGAAATTTTTATCTTCCTCCAAGGTCTTCATATTTGCTTAGTAAAAATGTGTTTTTCAATACCTTTGTAACAAGGTACTCAGCAAAAATATGAGGAGTTTTTGTTGTTGCCATTGTTGTTGCTATAAATTGTAGCATTTTAAAGATTCTTATTTCCTAATAAATTGTTGCTTAGGAATTCAAATACTCTAGAGTGAGAGGAGGTTATTATTGTCTGAACCTATATATACACAATGATTATGGTGAAAAGTGAGAGCTTTAATTCTTTGTCTTCTGTCCTATGACCTTTATTTTATTTCTATTATCTTATTGTTCTGGTTGGGAACTCTAGCATCCTATGAAATACAAGTGCTGACAGCAGATATTAATTAATGAGAATGTGTCTATTGCTTCATTATTAACTATAATGTTAGTAGAGATGTATGATCCAGTATCAAATTTAGGAAGCTATCTCCTATTACCAGATTGCTACATTTTTAAAAATTGAGCTTGTATTAAATTTTACCAAATTCATTATCTGTTGAAATAAAGATATTTTTTTCTGTAAGTTCAATTTTTATGAGATATAATTTACACATAGTAAAATACCACATTATGAATTTTATACCATTTATGAATTTTTGAGTTCTAGCCTTGTGATATTATTTTTTAAAGTTTATTTATTTTGAGAGAGATAGAGCACGCACACATGTGGGTGAGTGGGAAGGGGTAGACAGAGACAGAGACAGAGACAGAGACAGAGAGACAGAATCCCAAGCAAGCTCCACACTGTCAGTACAGAGCCAGATGCGGGGCTTGATCTCATGAACCTTGAGATCATGACCTAAACTGAAATCAAGCGTCATACACGTTTAGCTAAGCCACCCAGGCACCTCTAGCTTTGTTATATTCTAATAAAGACTGCGTACTTTGTTCTGGCTGGCTTCCATAAATATATTTGATACTTTCAAGATTTGCTTTTAAGCTTTTGTAATAGTGGATCTAGGGTAGATTTTCCTCTAGGTCTAGTTTAGCTCCATTATTAAGACATTATCTTTCTAGAGTCTCCTGAATATCTCATGTATTTAAAGAGTTTTCTTCACTCTGGATATTGGGGATTCAAATAATTCTTGCTTGTGTGTGACCTCTGAGAATTGAGTCCTTTCTGCAAGTTTTTCTTTGCCTGGCCATATGGAGTTTTACTCTATGCATATGCAAAATGATGTTGAACCAAAGACTCAAATGCACCCTTATTCACATCTCTGAAGCTCTTTTTCTGTGTATCTGCTTCAGCTCTGAGACTCTTGTCTCCAATTTATGGTAACCTTATCTCTCATAACTCCAATTCTTGCTTCTCAACTCAGCTAGGCTGCTATACTCTCTTTGGATTACGTTTTCCTGCACCAAAGTCTGGAAATTACTCCAGGTAGACATTTGAGTGACTATAAGAAACACTTTATTCGCTTTTCCTCTCTGAAGAATCTCAGTTCTGAGCCCATTAAAGCCCCTAGGTGTAATGTACTGACAAATTGCTGCTCAGCACAACCCTGGATGCTGCTGTGTGAGACACTCTCCATTGTTCCTTTACATTTCCTGAGATGATCTAGAACAGGTAATGTAGGGAGACTCACTGTGGGGACCACAAGACACCTTACATTTTTGTCACTAGTTTTTTAGTGCACTTAAATATATGACCTATACAGAACTCTTATTTTTAAACTTTTGGGTACAAAATTTACAGATGGACAGGAAGTGGGAAAAAGCCAGATAGGAGGGACGCCTAGATGCTCAGTCAGTTAAGCATCCGACTTGCCTTAGGTCATGATCTTGCAGTTTACAGGTTTGAGCCCCATATCAGGCTCTGTGTTGACAGCTCAGAGCTCTGTGTTGACTGTTTCAGATTATGTGTCTCCCTCTCTGCCCCTTGCCCCCGCCTTCACGCTCTGTTTCTTTCACTCTCTCACACACAAAAAAATAAATAAACTTAAAAATAAAAGCTAGATAGGAAAATTGGGATAATCACAAATCTTTTTTTTAATAACTTGATAACATACACAAGCAAACTTTCAAATTAGAGCTAAGCAAATACTCCTAGGATAAAATACACCCCTCTAAGGTTGAGATCAGACATTAATCTAAGTCTTGTTATGGTTTTTCAGATGCACACAAGCCATAAATGGAGCTAAAGCTACTGTATGGTATTAATACATAAACAGCAATAACAAAAATAAGTAAGTCAGGAGCTACCTGATGCTCTCCATTTCATTTAATAAGGAAAAAGTCAGGTGGTAGAATACAATACTGTTTCTCATCTTCATGGACATTTACAAATAGGCTTAAGAAATACAGGAAACCCTGCATTGGATTCTGCTGGAATTTAAAAGGAACACAAATGTTTGTGGCACTTCCATAGTATTAGTGATGTTACTATTGCTTCCAAGCATGGATGATACAAGGAAATGCTGGATGAGAGAAACTTGAACACAAACTTCCCTTGGAAATCTGAGGTAGTATTTATAACTACCATCCATATCTTTATTTGTCTCCCAAAGTAAGATTAATTGCATAATCCAATATCAGATTTTGATTCATCCAATCTAAATAATGTAAAGTCATATTATACTTTATTTCTGCTCTAAGTAAAATTAGATTGAATTTCATTACAATAGATAGGAAATTCACCCTTATGTTTTTAGTGTTGTACAGCAGATACAAATATAACTGCAAAGCCAAAGACATATTGCACTGAACATGAGATTTTGAAGGCAAAGAAACGATCTTGGTATAAATAAACTCAGAATTTATTTGGATTTGCTCACAGAAAACTACCCTAATTCTCTAAATATTCCACTTCAGTTTGAAGCTGCTCATTAGCCATTCTGCTTACAAGGTTTAGCTCAGCTCCTCTGAAATTGGATTTTGTCCTGGGGGGTGCCAGTTCAGTGATCACATCCTATGAAACTTGGCACACAGTGGTTTCTCTGCCTGTTGTCACTTTTATTCCAAGGACTGACCCTGAGCTACTCTTGCAATGACACTCTTGTAGTTGCAGTGCCTTTGGACTTCCTGGTACCCCACTTTCTTCTTATCTATATTAGTGCTTTCCACAGGAAGTTGGCAAAATGCTCCACTCCTGGGAGGGGATTAGAGGATTTTTTGTCCTTAAAAGTCTCATATATATATTAATGAATTTTATAAAGAATATGATGTATATATGGGCTGTATTTCATTATTTTTACTATTAATATGTGTGATCAAAAGTACTTGGTCTACCAAGTACTACCAAATGCTGTCCTTGATCCACATTCCCCAAACTTACGATGAAGGCTGCTCATCTACTGTATAGTGGCCCTTGACAGTTCATGGAAACTCTCAGATCTGAGTCCCTGATTGGTTACCTAATTTAATGCTGGGCATGTTTTGTGCTGATAGTATTGTACCAGGTAATGAGCAGCCTTCCTGGGGATCAGGAAAATAGCTGAGTGGTGAGTTTCAAGGCCAAGGGGAGATGTACATTGACAGTTGTCACGAGCAAAACTCAGCCACTGTGAGGAAATGCTTCAGGGAACATGAGAATTGACACCAACAGCAGTACCAGAATGGGAAACTTAGCTCTCAGCAAGTTAGAGGCCAGAATCATTCAATAGGGCACTACTGTGGTCTGGAATCAGGCCCGGAAATGTTAAAATTCTGCAAGCATAAACAATAAGATTAGGGAGAAACCCTCTTCTTATTTAGCATTTTCCTATTTTGTTTTCAAAGCAATTCTATCAATGAATTCTGTGTTGTGATATTGAAGAATAATTTTACTTTTCTTTAATCTTTCATATATAATCATATGAAAAAATAACAAATATAGAACAAAAACATTTTAACTGGAAAGAACATACAGTCAGTATATCACTCAAATAAGGAAATGAGTTACCAATGAACGCATGTTTTTTGCCTGATGGTGTTAAAAACATTTTGGTTTAACTGGTACAAATTGGGTAACAGTTATGCACCTTCCAAATCAATAAAAAATATATTGATCCAAATCAATAAAAAATACCCAGACCCATAAATCATTCAGTAAAATACATTTTAGTGTCCAAAAAATAACAACCCACCTTTCCACCATCAGCTATGACTGACTAGCTTTCAGGAGAGCCAATCCTCTCACTTAGAACAAGCAGAAAAAAAGGAATAAAAATGGAAAAATATATATGAGAGGGTATTATAAAGCTCTTAAGGTAGCCAGAATTTTAGAGGCCAAAATCCTGGGAAAAGGGCAAATTCTGTGGGAGGAACATGAATTTCTATGCTATGTTTGTTCTTCTCCATTGATCAGCCTTTTAGTGTCCTCTCACTGACTTCCAAATACCAGTATTATGCATCTCCAGGTCTGATGACTTATTTTATTCTGGAACCTTGGAATGCTGCTCTAAATGGTGGCAGGCTATACATTGGAGGAAGAGAGTGTTATTGACATTACCTCCCTTCCAAAGCAGCCACTGGGAGTTAGTTCAAAAAGACTCCAGATCTCAGCTCTAGAATATGATATCTCTGAGATACGTGTTTTACACCACTTTCCACCTTCTCACTGAGGAATTCAGCCCCAATTGTTTACTATGGTAACTGGCTAAATTAGTTGACTTTTATTAGCTGTTTTTCCTTCTCTGTATGAATTTCTCATGTCACTACCAGTGTCTGATGCATCCCTCAAATAAATAATTTTTACTCTAATACTTATCTCATGGTCTGCTTCTAAAGAAGCCCAACTGATGATTTATAAGTCACTTGGGAGCTGAATCTGTGAAGTTGAATAGAGGTAGAGGCAGGGACACCAAAAAGAGTTTTCAGATAATCTCACAGGGCTAATGAGATAAAAAACTGAGTTCAGAGCTACCAAGGAGTGAGGGTCTGAGAGGTCATGATCCTGGAAAAGAGAGAACCACAAAAACAAATGTGCTAATTTGCCAATTTCTAAGCAGCATTTTAGAAGCAAGAGCAGAGAAGCTAAGCAGGAGGCAGTTAACAGCAGGTTGGAAAGGTAATGAGAGCTACCAATACTTTCCCTATTCTGAGGAAACAAAACTGGAGTTCAAGGCCAGCCAAGTTGGAGAGATCCAGGTAAATACACTTGACTTTCATTTGTGATCCTTAAGAACTGCAAACTAGGAGAAAGGGTGAACCAGAAAGAAAGCAAAGACATGAAGAAACTCAGCTCCATTTCTGATTGCATTAAATGGTCTGTTACTACTCTAGTTACTTGCAAAAAGCTGAAGAATTTTTTTTCTGGTGGAAAAAATATCAAATAGAGCACTTGAAACATTTAATATACAATGTCAGCAAGAAATTTTATCTAGACCTGTGTTGTCCAGTATGTTAGCCATGAAGACACATGTGGCTATTTACATTTAAATTTATTAAAAGTATATAAATAAAGAATCATTTCTTCAGTCACACTAGTGATATTTCATAGTGTTCAAAAACTGCTAGTGGCTAGTAGCTATGGTATTGGACAGCATAGATATAAATATGTCCATGTTCACAGAAAGTTCTATTGGATACTGCTGATCTAAAGATTTTATGTTTTGGGGCGCCTGGGTGGTGCAGTCGGTTAAGCGTCCGACTTCAGCCAGGTCACTATCTCGCGGTCCCGGAGTTCGAGCCCCGCGTCAGGCTCTGGGCTGATGGCTCAGAGCCTGGAGCCAGTTTCCGATTCTGTGTCTCCCTCTCTCTCTGCCCCCCCACCCCGCCCCGTTCATGCTCTGTCTCTCTCTGTCCCAAAAATAAATAAACGTTGAAAAAAAAAATTAAAGATTTTATGTTTTAAAACACGTCTAGAATTGAATCAAATTTAAAAGGCAGACCAAGATCTAGAAACAGTTCAAAAAAAATAAAAAATAAGACATTTGTGAACCAGATAGTGGAATTATCAGATGCAGACTTTAACAAAACTTTGATTAATATGCTTAAAAAAATAGATCAAAGATGGAGAAATACTTCATAGAATCAATATGCTTATAATAGAATTAAATGAAAATTTCACAGCTGAAAAATACAATGACACATTAAAAATGGTGAAATAGAAGATGAGATTTAGCTGAAAAGAGAAATCATTACCTAAAAGATACATCATTTGGAAAAAAAGAACAGATTGAGGCATGGATAGGAAAAAAAAAAAGTATGGGAAAAACAGAAAAAAGAATAAAAAACATAAGACAATACTAAAAAGGAATAACAATTATAATTAAAGTTACAGAAGGGGACAACAGATATAATGGGGTAAAAACAGCATTTATAGAAATAATGACTGAGACATTTCTAAAATTGGTAAAAAGAGATAAAGCCACAGATTCACAAAAAATATGACACCAAAGCAAGATGAAAAGAAAATTTCACTTAAAGACATCATAGTAAAACTTTTGGACATCAGAATCAAAGAAAAAAATCATAAACACATATCTGAAAATGTAAAAATTAACTCCAAAAGCAACTATAAAACTAAGAATAGACTTCTCAATAGAAACAGAAAAACAAATAAGACAATAAATAAAATGAAGAAAGCAAGTAGCTTCCAACAAAGAATTTTATGCTATTTGAAAATATTCTTTACGTAAAAAAAAAAAGTAAAGATTTGCCAGAGAAAAAAATTTAGAGAAATTGTTGCCAGCACTTACACTAAGATATATACTAAAAACAGTCTTTCCAGGACACAGAATCCAAATGCTGTAAGAAACATGGTAATGTAGAAAGGGATAAAGAGCTACATTAGTGGTAAATGTATAAGTAAATGAATTAATATTTAATGTATAAAACATACTAATATAATAGTAATAACTTCCAAGGGTTTAGAATGTGTATAGCATTTGAATTAATGATAACAATAATTGTCTAAGTGAAAAATGATTCATGTTAGACACTAATAAAAATGTCTATTATAATATATATGGTAATCAATAAATATATAATATAGCTAAAATCTATTAGAATATTAACATAAAAAATTGATATGCTTATATATAAATCTAACAACACAGCAAAGGAAACAATCAACAAAATGACAAGGCAACCTACTGAATGGAATTATTTGCAAATGATATATCCAATAAGGACTTAATATTCAAAGTATATAAAGTTATATAACTCAACACCAAAAAACAAATAATCCAATTAAAAATGGACAGAGGGGGCGCCTGGGTGGCGCAGTCGGTTAAGCGTCCGACTTCAGCCAGGTCACGATCTCGCGGTCCGTGAGTTCGAGCCCCGCATCAGGCTCTGGGCTGATGGCTCAGAGCCTGGAGCCTGTTTCCGATTCTGTGTCTCCCTCTCTCTCTGCCCCTCCCCCGTTCATGCTCTGTCTCTCTCTGTCCAAAAAATAAATAAAAACGTTGAAAAAAAAAATTTTTAAAATGGACAGAAGACCCGAGTAGACCTGTTTCCAAAAGACACACAAATGTCTAACAGACACATGAAAAAATGCTCAGCATCACTAATCATCAGGAAATGCAGATAATAACCACAATGAGATATCACCTCACTTTTGTCGGAATGGCAAGAATTAAAAATACAAGTAGTAACATTCCTGGTAAGGTGAAAAAAAGAAAAAACCTCATGCACTGTTGGTGGAAATTTAAACTGGTGCAGCCACTGTGGAAGACAGTATGGAGGTTCCCCAAAAATTTAAAAATAAAATCACATAGTAATTCTACTACTAATTATCTACACAAAGAAAATGAAAACACTAATTCAAAAAGATATATGCACCCTTATGTTTATTGCAGCATTATTTACAATAGCCAAACTATGGAACAAACCAAGTGTGCATCCATAGTTGAATGGATAAAATTGAATGCATAAAGAAGATGTACTATATATACATAACAGAATATTATCCACAAAGAATGAGATCTTGTCACTTGCAACAATATGGATGGACCTGGAGGGTATAATGCTAACTGAAATAAGTCAGAGAAAGAAAAATACCATAGGATATCACACATGTGTGGAATTTAAGAAATAAAACAAAGAAAAAAAGAGAAAAAAAAAGACTCTTGAATATAGAGAACAAACTGGTGGTTGCCAGAGGGGAGGTGAATGGGGGATGGATGAAATAGATAAAAGGGATGAAAAGTACACTTATCATGATGAACACTGAATAGTGTATATAATTACTGAATCATTATATAGTAAACCTGAAAATAATATGACACCATATGTTAGTTATACTTCAAAACAAATAAATTAAGAAAGATAAATCTAACAAAATATGTACAGTATTCATATGAGGTAAATCACAAAACTACAGCTTTGATGAAATAAATTAAAGAAGACCTATATATATGGAGAGAGATTCCATGTGCATAAACAGGAAAATTTAATATTATCAAAATGTCAATTATTCCCAACTTTCTGTATAGATTCAATGAAATCACAATCAAAATCCAGAAAATTATTTTGTATATATTGAAAAATGTACTCTAAACAGAAAGGCAGAACAGTAAGAAGAGCCAATACACTATTGAAGGAGAACAAAATCAGAGGATTGGCACTACCCAAATTCAAGACTGTGGTATTGGTGAAAGAATGGAAAAATAGATTTATGGAATAGAATAGAGAGTGTAGAAATAGACCTACATGAATATAACTAACAGATCTTGGACAAAAGAGCAAGGCAATTCAATGAAGAAAGAATACCTTTTTTCAACAAATAAGGTCGAAACAATTGGACATTCACATGCAAAAACCAACCAACAAAGATTTTACACCTTTCACAAAAATTAACTCAAAATGGATCATAGAGTTAAATGTAAATTGCAAAACTTTAAAACTCTTAGAAAATACACAAACGTATGGCCAACTCATCTTTGACAAAGCAGGAAAGAATATCCAATGGAAAAAAGACAGTCTCTTTAACAAATGGTGCTGGGAGAACTGGACAGCAACATGCAGAAGGTTGAAACTAGACCACTTTCTCACACCATTCACAAAAATAAACTCAAAATGGATAAAGGGCCTGAATGCGAGACAGGAAACCATCAAAATCCTAGAGGAGAAAGCAGGAAAAGACCTCTCTGACCTCAGCCGTAGCAATCTCTTACTCGACACATCCCCAAAGGCAAGGGAATTAAAAGCAAAAGTGAATTACTGGGACCTTATGAAGATAAAAAGCTTCTGCACAGCAAAGGAAACAACCAACAAAACTAAAAGGCAACCAACGGAATGGGAAAAGATATTTGCAAATGACATATCAGACAAAGGGCTAGTATCCAAAATCTATAAAGAGCTCACCAAACTCCACACCCGAAAAACAAATAACCCAGTGAAGAAATGGGCAGAAAACATGAATAGACACTTCTCTAAAGAAGACATCCGGATGGCCAACAGGCACATGAAAAGATGTTCAACGTCGCTCCTTATCAGGGAAATACAAATCAAAACCACACTCAGATATCACCTCACGCCAGTCAGAGTGGCCAAAATGAACAAATCAGGAGACTATAGATGCTGGAGAGGATGTGGAGAAACGGGAACCCTCTTGCACTGTTGGTGGGAATGCAAATTGGTGCAGCCGCTCTGGAAAGCAGTGTGGAGGTTCCTCAGAAAATTAAAAATAGACCTACCCTATGACTCAGCAATAGCAATGCTAGGAATTTATCCAAGGGATACAGGGGTACTGATGCATAGGGGCACTTGTACCCCAATGTTCATAGCAGCACTCTCAACAATAGCCAAATTATGGAAAGAGCCTAAATGTCCATCAACTGATGAATGGATAAAGAAATTGTGGTTTATATACACAATGGAATACTACGTGGCAATGAGAAAAAATGAAATATGGCCTTTTGTAGCAATGTGGATGGAACTGGAGAGTGTGATGCTAAGTGAAATAAGCCATACAGAGAAAGACAGATTCCATATGTTTTCACTCTTATGTGGATCCTGAGAAACTTAACAGAAACCCATGGGGGAGGGGAAGAAAAAAAAAAAGAGGTTAGAGTGGGAGAGAGCCAAAGCATAAGAGACTGTTAAAAACTGAGAACAAACTGAGGGTTGATGGGGGGTGGGAGGGAGGGGAGGGTGGGTTATGGGTATTGAGGAGGGCACCTTTTGGGATGAGCACTGGGTGTTGTATGGAAACCAATTTGACAATAAATTTCATATATTAAAAAAAAACTCTTAGAAAATAATGTAGGAGGGAATTTAGGTGACCTTGTGTTTAGTGTTGAACGTTTATATACAACACACAAAGCATTATCCATGGGAGAAGGAAACTGATAAATTGGACTTGATTAAAATAAATAACTTGGGGTTGCCCTCTATAAAACACTGCTAAAAAATGAAAAGACAAACCACATACTGGTAAAACACATATCTGATAAAGCACTGGTATCTAATTATACAAAAAACGATTGTAATTCAACGATAACAAACCAATTAAAACATGAGCAAAAAATATGAACAGAAACCTAATCAAAGAAGATATGCAGATGACTAACAAGTGCATAGGAAAATGCTCAACATCATGTCATCAAGGCATTGATAACATTAATTAAGACAACAATGAGGTAGCACTATATACGTATTAAAATGGATACAATCCAAAACATGGACAACACCAAATGTTAGCAAGAATGTGGATCAACAGGAATTTTCACTTGTTGCTAGTTGGAATGCAAAGTGGTACAGCCACTTTGGTAGAGAGTCTGGTGGTTCCTCATAACACTAAACATACTTTTATCATATGATCCAACAATCACATTCCTTGATATTTACCCAAATGAAAACTTAAGTCCAAATGAGAACCTGCACACAAATGTTTACAGTGTCTATATCCATAATTGCCAAGATTTGGAAGCAGCCAAGCTGTCCTTTTATAGGTAAATATAGGGGCGCCTGGGTGGCTCAGTCGGTTAAGTGTCCAACTTCGGCTCAGGTCATGATCTCATGGTTCGTGGGTTCGAGCCCCACGTCGGGCTCTGTGCTGACAGCTCAGAACCTGGAGCCTGCTTCACATTCTGTGTCTCCCTCTCTCTCTGCCCCTCCCCAGTTTGCACTCTATCTTTCTCAAAAATAAATAAACACTTAAAAAAATTTAAAAAAATAATAGGTAAATGTATAAATAAACTGTGGTACATCAATACAAAGGAAGATCATTCAGTTATAAAAAGGAATGAGCTAGCAAGCAACAAAAATACATAGCACAATTTTAAATGAATATTTTTTAAGTGAAAGAAGCCAATCTACAGAGGCTATGTACTGTATGATTCCAGCTATATGACATTCTGGAAAAGAATGGAGACAGCAAAAAGATTAGTAGTTCCTGAAGTTTCAGGGGAAAAGAGGAGGGGAATAGGTGGAAAACTGGATTTTTGAGACAGTGAAATGCCTCTGTATGATACTGTAATGATAGATACATGAATGTATATATTTGTCAAAACCTATAGACTTTACAAAATCAAGAATGAGCTTTAATGTAAACTATGGACTTTTGTTAATAGTTAATAATAAAAATTGATCAGCATTGTGGATCTACATGTCCTGATTCCCAGAGAAGAGACACTTTTACAAGTAGATACAGTAATAGCTTTATTAAACATAAAGCTATGGTTGTTGTATAGTCACTTTGGCATCCTTGTGCCAGTAAATCAGCTGGATAACAATGGTGTTGCCATATTGGTAGAGGAATTGACCCATAAGTTTATGACGAAGTCTAGTTAACATTTGCCACCATGTATAGGTATAATTTTTTCTTGTGATGAGTAATTTTGGGATTTTCTTTCTTAACAACTTTCAAATACACAATACAGTGTTACTAACTATACTCACCATACTCTGAATTACATCCCCAAGACTTATATGCTTTATTACTGGAAGTTTGCACCTTTTGACCAGCATTTCCCATATTTCCAAGCCCCCAAACCTCCCACCTCTGGCAGTCACTGATCTGTTCTCTATAAGATCTTTTTTTCTTTCTCTCTTCCTCCCTCCCTCTCTTTTTTCCTTCCTTCCTTCCTTCCTTCCTTCCTTCCTTCCTTCCTTCCTTTCCTTTTTGGATTTTGCATATAACTGAGATCATACAGTATTTGTCTTTCTCTGACTTATTTCACTTAACATGATACCCTCAAGGTTCATACATGTTGTTGCAAACGGTAAGATTTACTTCTCTGTCATGATTTAATAATATTCCATTGTACATATACATACTGCATTCTCTTTATCCACTTATCCATCAAAAGACACTTAGGTTATTTTCATATCATAGCTATTGTAAATAATACAGTAAAGAACATGCAGTGCTGATATATTTTCAAGCCAGCGTTTGTTTGTTTGTTTCATTTCTTTAGGTAAATACCCAGAAGTGGAACCACTGGATCATTTGATGTCTCTACCTTCAATTTTTTCAGGAACCTCCATACTGTTTCTCATAGTGGTTGCAACAATTTACATTCTCATCAACAGTGCACAAGGATTCCCTTTTCTCCTTGTAAACACTTGTTATAGCTTGTTTTTTTTGATAATAGCCATTCTAACAGGTGTGAGGTGACATCTCATTGTGGTTTTGATTTGTATGTCCCTGATCATTAGTGATGCTGGGACTCTTTTCATGTACATGTGTTCATGTACCTGCATGTCTTCTTTGGAAAAATGTCTCTTCGGATCACCTACCATTTTTTTAATTGGATTGTTTGGGTTTTGTTTTGTTTTGTTGCTATTGAGTTGTTTGATTTTGCACATAATCTCCTTATCAGATATATGATTTGTAAATATTTTACCCCATTCCATAGATTTCCTTTTAATTTTGTTGCTGATTTCCTTTGCTGACAATTTTAGTTTGATGTGGTTCCACTTGTTTGTTTGTTTCTTGCTTTTGGAGTCATATCCAAGCCTTTTTTCATCTAGGAGTTTTATGGTTTCAGGTCCTACATTCTGGTCTTTAATCCATTTTGAATTAATTTTTGTGTGTGGTATAAAATAGTGGTCCAGTTTCATCTTCTGTATGTGGCTGCCCAGTTTTGCAACACTAGTTATTGAAAAGAATTTTCCCATTGTATTCTTGTCTCTTTGTCATAAATTAATTGACTATATATGTGTGGGTTTATTTCTGGGCTCTCTACTTTCTTTCTATATGTTCATTTTAATGCCAACACCATACTGTTTTGATTACTGCAGCTTTGTAATAAAGTCTGAAATTAGGGAGAGTGATGCGTCTAGCTTTGTTTATCATTCTGAAGATTGGTTTAGCTATTTGAGGTCTTTTGTGGTTCCATACAAATTTTCGGATACTTCTCTTTCTATGAAAAACTCATTGGAGTTTTGATAGGGATTGCATTGGGTCTGTACCCAAGATTGCTTTAAGTAGTATGAATATTTTAATAATATTTTTTCTTTTGAATCCTGAGCACAGACTATCTTTCCATTTGTTTTTTTTTAATTAAAAAAATTTAATTTTATTTATTTATTTTGAGAGAGGGAGAATGAGCAGGGAGGGGCAAAGAAAGAGGGAGAGAGAGAATCCCAAGCAGGCTCTGTACTGTCAGTGTGGAGCCAAACATGGGATTCGGACTCATGAACCACAATATCATGACCTGAGTCAAAATCAAGAGTCGGATGCTTAACCAACTGAGCCACCCAGACACCCCTTTGCATTTATTTGATCTTCTTCAATTATTTTAATTAATGTCTTATAGTTGTGACTATAAGGTGTACTATAAGTTGTGACTATAAGTTGTGACTATAAGGTGTGACTATAAGGTGTACAGGTCTTTCACCTACTTTGTTAAATTTGTTCCTAGTTATTTACTCTTTTTGATGCAATTTGTGAACAGGATTGTTTTCTTAAGTTCTCTCTCTCTGGTAGTTTATTAATATATAGAAATACAATAGTTTCTTGTATATTGATTTTGTATCTTGCAACTTTATAAAATTTATTAGTTCTAATGTTTTTTTTCCCCCTATGGAGTCTTTAGAGTTGCCTACATATAATATCATGTCATCTACAAATAGAGATAGTTTTACTCCTTCCTTTCTAATTTGGATATGTCTTATTTCTCTTTCTTGCCTAGTTGCTCCAAGATTTGCAATGCTATGTTGAAGTAAAAGTGATGAGAGTGGGCTTCCTTGTCCTGTTCCTGATCTTAGAGGAAAAGCTTTCAGCTTTTCAATGGATCTATTCTTGACATTCATATGCCAAGTCTCAACTGTCAGTTGGGAGGCAGCATTATCAATTGCCTGAAAGTGTCTTGACAAACAGAGGTTCAGTGGTAATTGTCTTGGTAATTCCACCAAGCAATCCAGCTGGCCCAGAATAGGTGGTATGGTAGGGTGGGGCATGGAGGTGATTCATATCTATCATGGCCTCTTGAAGTACTATAGCAGTGTAAGCTGTGTTTTTTTGCCAAACCTTTGCTGGTAAGTTTTCCATGAAATTGTGACCAATTAGAATACTTAAAAAGCTGTGGCATAAACTTAATGTGAGAAGAAAATGGATCTTCATGGTGCAAAGCATGGTTTGCAGCATATGCTGTTAGTACCAGGCTCCCTTTGTTAGTTCCTAGATGTAGTTTTGGCTACAAATCACTCAAACCTCCACTTTTTTTTTTTTTTTTCAAAACATTGCTTATGTGCTTGTGCTTGAGATCCCTGGGATGTTATGCTCCTCCCCCAGAGACAGTGCCTTGTTAAAGTGTTTTGATGTAGGTGTATAGCCACCAGGCTTCTAGGTGGACAGATTTTGTTCTATAATTGATGTTACAGAGTGCCTAGAGATCTGGTAGAAGCTAGATGTCTCAAAAATACTCTTTGTATTTTCTCTACTTCTCATTCCGTACTTGTTGATCATTCTCACAAGTTTTTCCTGACAGCATTTGTCCTATACAGCACTGGAAAAAGAATTCTCATCTTGGAAAGAATCTTATTTCTGGGGAATCCAAACTAAGGAGATGGTGAAAGAAGTCATGACATTGGTTATTTTTGGTGAAGAGAAGGGAGTGCCTGGCACAGATTGGAGTGAGCTTCTGAAGTACTTAATGTGCTATTTCCCAATCCGACTGGTGATTACATGGCTATGTTTACTTGTGAATACTAGTGCTCTATACTTACAATTTTTGCAAAATTATGTACAAACATACATAAATTTAAAAGATTTTAAATGTGTATATTCTTTTCTCATATAATACTGCCTTAAAGAATTTATCTTAAGGAAATATTTGATTAAGTAAATGAAATTATATGTACACAATAAACAATACTAAAATGATGTATTCTAATAAATTATTACTTCTACCAAAAATATTGAATAGCACTGTATTACAGTACTTAGAATTTGATATATGGAAGGAAGGAAGAAATAAAATAATTATTGGCTCTTTACATAGAAATGCTTTAAACATTAACAAATAGTGGGCCCAGAGGAGAATGATTTTTGCCTGAGATGCTGATTGAGTTTGGAGGTTGGGGGTGGTTGGTATCTAGAGAAATTTTAATTGTAAATCATATTGTAGTTGAATGTTTAAAGATAAACAAGAATTTATCAAATGCTTTAGTTTCTGTTAAATACATGTTTTCATAAGATTTGCTGCCAAATCTTGTTGTTGTAGCCAATTTCTTTCCAAAAGAGTATCAGCTGGAGAACATGCTTTTATACACACAAAACTTTGGACTACCTTTCCAAATATGTGAAATTTCAAACGACGTTTGAAGTTTCCTCTAATACTAAGACATTTTATTTTAACGTTGGATGCACTTAGTCATAGAATCAGATGCCCTTTTAGAATTCAATTTTATTTTCAAATTATTTACTTAAATTTCAAATTAAAATTATAGAAAAATTACATAAGATAACTTAAGGTTATATTATTATTGTTGTTATTATTATTTAGTTTCTATGTATGCTTTACAATAATTTTGGTGGATGTTTCAAACACAAAATATATAGAGCTAGGTAACTCATAAGCTCATATCACAATGACTAATAATACTTGTATTATTAGTGAAAAGTAGAAGACAACTTTAATAGATAAATTGAAGATATGGACTCACCTGGTTTCATAAATGGCGTAAAGTTTTTTGTGTTCTTTGACTGCATTCCTGAAAACAGTAAAAGAGGATAAGATATTAGCGTTAAAATATTGCTTAGATCTGAAATTCCTTCAATAAGCATATTGTCAAATTGTGTCTATTTGGTGAAATTCGATAAATAATACTTAAAGAAATGTACACACATTTTAAAAAGCAATACCCATCACATTAGGCAAGCTTAGGATTTGGTTTCTGCTCTGTTAGTAGTTGGAATGGTTACAAGACACTATTTACATTTTAGTGAAGAAAAGAGAAAAAAGCAATAAAAATAAGATAATTTCAAATAGAAGTATGTACAGTGATAAAAATAAAACAAAAGTGATATAAAATGACTTGAGAAGAGCCATATTAAATGTGATAACAAAAAAATTTTCTTTGAGCAAATGAATTTTTAATTGAAATCTGAATCATGGAAGAGGTGAGAAAATAAAAGCAAGATAAAGTTCAAAGTTTCTAAAGTAAGAATGAGCCAGATGTATTTGAAACAAGTTACCATCTTCAACTTCATCATCATCATCCAATGGAAACAATAAAAGTAATAAATATCGATTAACATGTACAAGTCACTGTATCTCACATGCTGAAAGAGTAATTTGAAAAAAAATAATTGAAGTAAACCAATGGAGGTGAAATCCATAATTCAAGACTGTAAAACCTAATTGACAATGAAAAACTGTCAGTGATGTGGAACAATGAAACCCGAGGCCTGGTCTGTAGCCTTACTGTAACATCTATCATCAACCTGGTTAGCTGCTACTTCAGCAGAACATGGGCTCACAGAAAAAAAAAAAATACTGGACATTTGGGAAGTACATCCAGAACTAAAAAGAAAAAACTAGGCCACTTTTTTCTACATGAAGCAAAACTATTGAAAAAGATGAAGTGATAAAATAAAATAAAATAAGCAAAATAAATATCTCAAAGAGGCAAGAGATTATTTTCCCAAACTAAATAAGAAACATTTTAGGTTAAATGGAAGAAATTCCACTGCATTTTTAGAATTACCATAAAGCTGTAATAATCTAATCTAGATAGTATGGTATTGATGAAGGGATAGACACATAGATCAATTGAACGCAACAGAAAGTCCAGAAGTACATACCCCAAAATATGTTCAATTGATTGCTGACCAAGGATAAGCCTTTCAGCAAATAGTGTCTAAACAACTGGACATTCATATGCAAAATTAAACTTTGGCTTAAACCTCATAACTTATACAAAAAAAGATCACAGAATTAATCATATATCTGAATTACCAATTACCATATATCTAAAATTTTTCTTTTTAGATACTTGTGGGGGGAAAAAGGAAAAAAAATATTTATGACTTGAGATTAGTAAGACTTAGACATGGCACCAAAAGCACAATCTATAATAAAATGACAAACTGTGTTTAATAAAAATTTAAAACATTAGTTTAAGAAATGAAATGTGTAAGGTAGCGAAATGACAAGGTATGTATTGGCAGAAAATATTTATAAATTGCATATACAACAAAGGACTTCTATCTGGGATATATAAAGGACTCTCAAATGTCAGTAGTAAGAAATCAAACAACTCAATTAAAAACTGATTGAAAGATATGACCAGATGCTTTAGCAAATAAGATATACAGATGGCACTCAAAAACATGTGCAACAAAATTATCCATTAGAGAAATGCAAATTAAAATCATATTGTGATGCCACCATACAACAGTTAGAAACTTTAGGATAAAAAAAAAACAACTAGTGAGGATTGAAAGCAACTAGAACTATCATACATAGAAGATGGTTATGCAAAATACTACAGCCATGGTGCAAAATAGTTGGGATAACTATAAAATAGTTGGGATAACCTAAGTTACTTACGAAGTTAAAGATGTATTTACCATATACTCAGAAATCTCACTTCTTGAGTATTTACTCTAGAGAAATATAAAAATATATTCACACAAAATCCATTGATAATAGCTCTGTTCAAAATGAACTAAACCTACTAACAGCCTATTTTCTTCAACAGGTAAATAAGTGAGCATACTGGGCTGCATTCATTCAATGGAATACTACTCAGCAATAAAAAATGGGCTACTGATACACAAAACAACTTGGATGGATCCAAAAGGCATTATGCCTAGTAAAAGTTGCAAACCTAAAAAAAATTCTGTAATTTATTACCTCATTTATATGACATTCTTAAAAAGACAGAACTAATAATTGAGATCAAATCTGTGGTTTATGGAGATTAGAGATGAAGGATAGCACAAAGGAATGTGGGTAGTGTATTAGTGTGCTTGGGCTACCATAACAAAATACCACAAACAAGGTAACATAAACAAGTAAACGTATTTTCTTGTAGTTCTGGGAGATACAAGTCAGACCAACATCCAACAAGGTCAGTTTCTTTCTGGCTTGTAGACATCCACCTTCTCACCAGGTCTTCGTATGCCCTTTCTCTGTGGTGTTTCTTCTTATAAGGACAATAATCCTATCAGATTAAAGTTCTACAGTTCTGAATGCATTTGACAGTAATTCCTTCCTTAAGGGACCCATCTTCAAATACAGTCATTTTGGGGAATGGGCCCTCCATATGTGAATTTTGGGGAGACACAAAGATGAAGTCCATAAATTCCATCCTTGGCACCTCCAAATTCATGTCATCTCACATGCAAAATACATTAATTCCATTCCCAAAGTCTTAACTCATTCTAGCATGAACTCTAAAATCCAAAATCTCATCTAAATCATATGAGTTGTAATTTACCCTGAAGAAAAATATGTCTTCAGTTGTGAGCCTGTGTAACCCTGACAGATTATGTGCTTCCAAGACATAATGGTGGAACAGGCTTAGAATAGACATTGTCATTTTAAAAAGAAAAAAAAAAAAAAAAAAGAAGGAATGATGGGTAATGGGTCCCAAGCAAATCCAAAAGCTAGCAAGGCAAATTCCACCAGGTATTAATGTTTGAGAATAATCCTCTTTGGTTTGATGCTCTGCCTTCCAGGCTTGCTGGGACAGCAGCAATACCTCTATTGCTCTATGGGGTAGTCTTGATCTTTGACTCTCTGCAAGGGCCCCATTCCCATGGCATTCTGTGAAATCCCTGCCAATGCACTACTCTGTGGCGGGGCATGGGGGGAGTGAAATTGAAGAGAGGTCCTACCTCTGAAACTCAGAAAGAATCAGCCTTGTCCCTGGGCCTGTGGTAGGATTGGCAGCTCTGATGATCTATGAATTATTAGATCATTCTATCACTTTCTTGAAGGATAACACGTTTGCAACCTTCCTCCATTCCACCTTTTTTTTTTTTTTTCTATTTCCTTTAGGCATAGCTGGCAGTGTCTCTGCTGGCATAATCTTATCTCTATTTCTGACTTCTGCTGAGATTGCTGATTAGATCTATGGTTCACAGCCATAATAATCTCCCTACCAACTGGTTGATCAGCCACAGCCTTAGTTGTTTTTTTTTTAAACATGTTTTATCTTTTTTTTGCAATATGGACAGGCTGAGAATTTCACAAATCTTCAAGTTCTGATTCCTTTTTGCTTAACAATCCTTTAATTCATCTCTCTCCTCTTACATTTTACTATAAGCAGTCAGTAGAACATAAGGTGCACCTGTAAAATTTTCCTTAGAAATTTCATTAGCTAAATATCTAATTTCATTATCTGTAATTTCTATCTTCCACAAAACACTAGATCATAATTCAGCCAAGTTATTTGCCTCTTTATAACAAGCATTGCCTTTCTTCCAATTTCCAATAATTTGTTCCTCATTTCTATCTGAATCCTCACCAGAATGATTTTAAAACACCAACAATCTGCTTATAATTATTTATGGATTCTTTAAGAAGATGGAGACTTTCTCTCCAGCCCACCTGTTGTTTTTTTTTTCTATATGAGCTCTTACCAGAATCATCTTTAACATCTATATTTCTACCAACAATCTTTTTATAACAATGCTTTTTCGAGCATGTAGTTCTAAAGTCTTCCAGCTTCTACATATTACCCAGTCCCAAAGCCACGTTAACATTTTTAGTTATTTGTTACATCAGTACCCACTTCTCAGTACCAAAATCTATATTAGTCTGCTCCAGGTGCCATAACAAAATATCATAGATGGTATGGCTTAAATAAAAGATTTATTTTGTCACAGTTTTGGATGCTCTACGTCAATGGTCAAAGTCTGGCAGAGTCGGTTTCTAGTATAAGATGTTTTCTTGGTGTGATTTCAACCACCTTGAATCATGTGTCCTCACATGATTTTTCCTTGGTGCATGTGCACAGGGAGAAAAAGAGAATGAATTTTCTGACGTTTCTTCTTATAAGTACACTAATTCTATCAGATCAGAGCCCCACACTTCTGATCTCATTTAACCTAAATTGCTTCCTTAGGGGCCCCATCTTTAAAGATCACAGGGCAGGATAGGGTTTCAATATAAGAATTTGGGGAGGAGGCACAAACATTCAGTCTCTAGCAGGTGGTGATGGAATTATAGTGTACCCTAATTTTGGTGGTGGTTACATGAATTTATAAGTATATGAAAAATCATAGAATTTTATATCAAAAGTCATTTTTATTCAGTGATATTTTTTAAATGTTATGATAGATCCAAATGGATTAAAAACAAGAACTCAAAGACAAAAATTTTCAGATTCATTTTATTTTTTTAAATATCCAAAAATATTCTGTTTCCAGTAAACACAACTTGAAACAAAAAGTTGAAAGTGAAATAGGGAAAATCTAGATGAAGTAAGGTAACAATTTTAATATTATGCAAAATAAAATTTATGTCAAATATTTCCATAGATAATGAGAAATGTCACCTACTCATAAAAAGAACACTAGAAAAAAATGATATTACTATTTTGAACATATATGTATCTAACAATATAAGCTTTTAATATTTATAGCTATAGTGGATAGAATTTTAAGAGAAATAAATAAATAATTTAACTCATCCCTTTCAGAGCTTATAAATTGAGAAAACAAAAACTGAGAAATATAATATGTGAATCATACACTTAAAAAAATTTAGTCAATGATCATATCTTGAATATCATATTTCATATATAGAGAATACATGATCTTGTCAAGTATTCATTATTTTGGCCATAAAGGAAAAACTTCAACAAGTTCCAAAGAATCAGTATCATTCAGATTGCTTTTTGAATATTATTAAATATATTCTTGCTAAAATTTCCTGTATTTTTGAAAATAAATGATCTTTAGTTTAACAAAGTCCTAGGAAGATTATAAAACACTTAGAATTGGATGGCAGTTAATATGTTACATGACGAATTTTGATTTAACCAAGAAATGCATGGAAAATTCAACATTAGAAAATCTGTCAGCAATTTTTAAGTTACCAAATTGGTAGGCAGAAAAAAAATTAAATGCTTCTCTCAATAGATTCAGAGATAGATTTCTATAAGTTCAACACCTATTTACTTATGATATTAAAAAGTAACTGTCAAAAAATAAAATATAAAAGAATGATCCTTATCTGGTAAATGTTACATTCTAAAAATCTACAGCATACATTATATTAGTAGGAAGTCTTCAGATGTCTTCTCTTTAAGATCAGAATGGGATAAAAATGCTCACTAGAGTCATGACTTTTTAATGTAGTTTTGGAAGTCCTAGACAATATTATATCCAAAGAATAAAAATTGTCAAGTGTCAGGATTTGAAAGAGATTGAACTTTTGTAATGTATAAATTACATGATAATTTAAATAGAAAATCGGTGAGAATTAAGTCACAAACTATTAAAACAACAACACAGTTTGGCAAATCTTCAGCTATATGGCCAATTTTCAAAGACAAATATCTCTACAAAAGTGAAATTGTTGGAAAATATAAGTTTTACAAAATATAAATTTATAATAAAAATAAAATACCATTAGCCACAATGTTGCTGTCATTCTGCAGAAAGAAATTGGACTCCTCACCCAAAACATGGCCCAGACTTTGTCACACTCACACAAGGAAAGGGTATAAAAAAGATTATTACTCACATAATGAGGGATTTGGGGGATAATAGGACAGGCTTACTGAGCTGGTAGGAAAATAGCTTGGGAGAGTGGGGAAAGGAGATCAGGTTGGATTATTGTTATTGGTGGGGGCTGGGAGCTTGGGGGAGTATTCTTATACATAGACAAACGTTTGTACAGCTTCAAACTTCAACCGGTGCCAATAGAGGGAGCAGTGGGGTTTCTTAACAGCTTGCCCATATGTGAGGTATAAGGGTAAGAAGAATAGTTGAACTGAGAACAAACTGAGGGTTGATGGGGGGTGGGAGGGAGGGGAGGGTGGGTGATGGGTATTGAGGAGGGCACCTTTTGGGATGAGCACTGGGTGTTGTATGGAAACCAATTTGTCAATAAATTTCATATATATATAAAAAAAAAACAAAAAGAAGAATAGTTGAGACATTAAAGTTGTCATCAGGAAACATCAAAAAAAGCAATCATATTCTTTAATTCAAAAAGCAAGAAAAAAATTTGACATACAATTTCTATTGAAAAAAATGGCTATTTTAGGTGACATTTAAAAAGTTTTCAAAAATGAAACACATTCCATGCACATAAATAGGATGACTTAATCATATAAACATGTTAATTCTTACTAAATTAATCTATACAATTAATGCAATCCAAATCAAACTGCTGCTGGAATTTGAAAAAAAAATTAAGAATTCAACCACTTATTTAAAAATTTATAACAGAAAGAATGTATTTTGACAACAATAATTTTTTTTGAAAAAGAATATAAAAACAATCATTAATCATATACGATGCTGATATTAAAAAGTTATAATAATAACACCAGCATGGAACTGCATAAAAAGAAACAAAAAGTTTAATGGAACATAGTAAAGACTGCAGTTGCTCATGAAAGTACATATGGACAAATATATCTGGAAAATCTGGAAAAATCTACACTAAAAATCAATGACCAAAGGGCATTTTAGCATGAGGTTGTAAAATAACTGAGTCACCATAGGAAGAAAATATGAATAGATCTGTTAGTAAACATCAAGAAGTTGGTCCTAGTCAAATTAAAAACCTAAATGTTAAAGGAAAAAATATTGCCTATTTCTTCTTGAGTCAGTTTTGTTTTTGTCTTTATAGAAATTTGTCAAATTCATCTTAACTTACTTACAATTGTTCTTAATATTCTCTTATATATATTTTTTCTTTTAGATTAATACTAATAATTGTTCTTCCATTTCTGATTTTTGTAATTCTAATATTTTCTCTTTATTTTTTCTTGGTTGGTCTGGATAAAAGTTTATGCATATTGTTTATCTTTTTAAAAATATCTTTTGTTTTCATTGGTTTTTTCCTATAGGTTTTTTTTTTATTACTTTCTACTTATTTCTGTTCTAATCTTTATTATTTCCTTCAGTCTGTTTCCCTACCATTGTTTATTTTCTTTCTATATTTTAAAGGCTCTAAACAAGGTTATTGATTAAAATCTTCCTTTTTTTTTTTTAAAAAGCATGTATAGTTTTAAATTTTCCTCTAAGTACTGTGTTAGCTGTAACACATAGTCCTAGCAGGTTGTGTTTTCATTTACATTTACTTAAAGTATTTTCTAATTTCCTTTGTAATTTCTTCTTTGACCAATTTATTATTTATAAGTATGCTTAATTTTCACAAATCTCATTGTTTTTTTTTTTTTTAATTTTTTTTTTCAACGTTTATTTATTTTTGGGACAGAGAGAGACAGAGCATGAACGGGGGAGGGGCAGAGAGAGAGGGAGACACAGAATCGGAAACAGGCTCCAGGCTCTGAGCCATCAGCCCAGAGCCCGACGCGGGGCTCGAACTCGCGGACCGCGACATCGTGACCTGGCTGAAGTCGGACGCTTAACCGACTGCGCCACCCAGGCGCCCCTCATTCTGTTTTTTTCATTTCAAATATTATTCCATTTTGGTTAGATTTGTATATTTTGAATGATTTCAAATTTGTTGACTTGGTTTCTGGCTCAACATTATAATTTATCCTGTAGAATGTTCCATGTGCAAAAAAAAAAAAAAAAAAATCAAAGTAATAGCAAATTGAATCCAATGATGTACAAAAAGAATTATATGCCATGACCAAGTGGGATTTATCCCAGGTAAGCAAGACTGGTTCCACATTTGAAAATAAATTAACATAATCCATTATAGCAACAAGCTAAAACAGAAAAATTACCTGATCAGATTAATAGATGAGTAAAAGGCATTTGGGAAAATACAACATCCATGCATGACAAAAACTCTCAGGAGAAATAGAGGGGAACTTCCTCAACCTGATAATATTTACAAAAGGGGCACCTAGGTGACTCAGTTGGTTCAACTTTTCGACTTCAGCTCAGGTCATGATTTCACGGTTTGAGAGTGTGAGCCCTGTGCCAGACTCTGTGCTGACAGCTCAGAGACTGGGGTCTGCTTTGGATTCTGTGTCTCCCTCTCTCTCTGTCCATCTTCCATTCTCTCTCTCTCTCTCTCTGTCTCTTTCTCAAAAATAAATAAAACATTAAAATTTTAAAAAAATTTACAAAAAACCTGTATTTAATATTGTACTTAATGGGAATAAACAGCTTTCTCAATAAAATCAGAAAAAGGTGTCATCTCTCACCACTACTTTTCAACAGCCTACTGTAATTCTAGCTAGTGCAAAAAGACAAGAAAAAGAAATGAAATTTATATAGATTGAGAAGGAAAAATAAAACTTTTTTTGTTCCCAGATGACAAGATTGTTTATATGGAAAAATCCAAAAGAACACACCAAAAAATTCCAGAACTGATGAATGATTATAGCAAGGTTGTAAGATAAAAGGATAATATATAAAAGTCAGTCAATTTTAGGGGCGCCTGGGTGGCGCAGTCGGTTAAGCGTCCGACTTCAGCCAGGTCACGATCTCGCGGTCCGTGAGTTCGAGCCCCGCATCGGGCTCTGGGCTGATGGCTCGGAGCCTGGAGCCTGTTTCCGATTCTGTGTCTCCCTCTCTCTCTGTCCCTCCCCCGTTCACGCTCTGTCTCTCTCTGTCCCAAAAATAAATAAACGTAGAAAAAAAAAATTTAAAAAAAAAAAGTCAGTCAATTTTATATACACCATCAATGAACACATGGATATTGAAATTAAAAATATTACCATTGATATTAGCACCCCCCCAAAATGAAATATTAGGTACAAATATAATATATATATTATATATATTCTATATGAGGAAAACTATAAAACTTTGATAAATGAAATTACAGAACTAAATAAGTGAAAAAATATTCCATATTCATGGATAGGAAGACTGATTATTTTTAAAATGACAGTTCTTTCCAAGTAATCAATAAATGCAACACAATCCCAATAAAAATCCCAGCAAGTTATTTTGTGGACTGTAAGAAACTGATTCTAAAGTTTATATGGAAAAGGAAAAGATCCACAATAACCACCACAATATGAAAGGAGAACAATAAACATGGAAGACTACTGGACTTCATGACTTAGTATAAGTCTACTATAATCAAGACACATAATATTGTTGAAAAAGTGGACAAATCGATAGAGTGGAATAGAGAATCTGGAAACATATAAAAGTAACCAACTAATCTTTGACAAAGGAGCAAAGCCAATACAATGGAGAAAATATATTTTTAACAAATGGTGCTGGAACAACTGCACATCCACATGCAAAAAAAAAAATCTGGACACAGACTTTACACCCTTTACAAAAATTAACTCTAAATGGGGTGAATGGGGTGCCTGGGTGGCTCAGTTGGTTAATCATCCAACCTCAGCTCAGGCCATGACCTCACTGTCAAGTTTCAGCCTCGCATCAGTATCTCTGCTGTCAACACAGAGCCTATTTCAGATTCTTAGGTTTCTCTCCCTCTCTGCCTCTGCCCTACTCATTCTCTCTCTCTAAAAATAAATAAACATTTAAAAAATTAATTTAAGGGGCGCCTGGGTGGCGCAGTCGGTTGGGCGTCCGACTTCAGCCAGGTCACGATCTCGCGGTCCGTGGGTTCGAGCCCCGCGTCGGGCTCTGGGCTGATGGCTCAGAGCCTGGGGCCTGTTTCCGATTCTGTGTCTCTCTCTCTCTCGGCCCCTCCCCCGTTCATGCTCTGTCTCTCTCTGTCCCAAAAATAAATAAAAAAAAAAATAAAAAAAAATAAAAAATAAATAAAAAATTAATTTAAAATGAATAAAAGACCTAAATGTAAAACACGAAACTAAAACTAGTACAAGACAATATAGGAGAAAATCTACAAGACCTTGTATTTGGCAATGACTTTTTAGATACAACACAGAAAGCATGATCCCAGAAAAAAATAGTTGATAAACTGTGCTTTATTAAAATTAGAAACTTCTGCTTGAAAGACACTGTAAAGAGAATGAAGACAAACCATAGACTAGGAGAAAATATTTGAAAAAAAAAACACAAAACAATGTGATTAAGGACTGTTATCCACAATATACAATACCTCTTAAAAATCAACAATAAGAAAACAAATAACCCAATTCAAAATGGACCAAAAACCTGAATAGACACCTCACTGGAAAAGATATAAAGAGGACAAATAAGCATATGAAAAGACACTCAATAGCATATATCATTAGAGAAATGCAAGTTAAAATGACAAGATACCACTATACACCTATTAGGATGGCCAAAATCCAGAACCCTGTAACACCAAATGGTAGTAAGGATGTGGAGCAACAGGAACGCTCATTTACTGCTGGTGGTAATGCAAAATGGTACAGCCATTTTGGAAGACATTTTGGGAGTTTCTTACAAGACTAAACAAACTCTTTGCATACAATCCAACAATTGTTCTTTTCCATATATACCCAAATGATTTGAAAACTTATATCCATGTAAAAACTTGCACACTGATGTATATAGCAGCTTTATTCACAATTGCCAGAACTTGGAAGTAACCAAGATGTCCTTCAATAGGTGAGTAGATAAATGCACTGTGATACATCATTGTGATGGAAGATTATTCAAAGATAAAAAAGGAATTAATTATCAAGCCATGAAAAGACAAGTAGGAATCTTAAATACATATTATTAAGTGGTAGAAGCCAATCTGAGAAGGCTACATACTGTAAGATTCCAACTATATGACGTTCTGAAAAAGACAAACTATGGAAATGGTAAAAAGATCCATGGTTTCCAGGTGTTGAGAAGGAGGGAGAAATGAATAGGTAGAGCACAGAGGATTTTTAGGGCAATGAAACTATTTTATGTGATCCAATAATAGTGGATACATGTCATTACACATTTGTGCAAACTCATAGAATGTACACCAAGAGCAAACTCTAATATAAACTATAGACTTTGGTTAACAATGTGTTAATGTAGGCTCATCACTTGTAACAAATGTACTACTTTGAGGGGCAGTGATAATAAAGGAGGCTATGCATGTGTGGAGTCAGAGAGTATATAGGAAATCTCTGTACTTTGTACTAAATTTTACTGTGAACCTTAAATTCTTCTAAAAAATAAAGTCTGCTTTAAAAAAATCAAATAAGGGTGAAATGTTGACTTAATTTAAAACATATGGATTATAAAATTTTTGAAAAAAAAACAAAAAAAAAACATGGAAAGAACCTTTGGGATACGGTGCTGGGCAAAGAGTTCTTGGACATGACAAAAAAAACACAACTCATATCAGGGAAGTTTGCTAAGTTGAACTATGTCAAAATTGAAATTCTTAGTTCTGTGAAGGCCCTACTTGGGGCAAGGGGATAAAGAGACAGGTTATAGAGTGGGTTAAAATGTTTGCAAACTATGTATCCAGTGGGACTCTATTATATATCGTGTATGGAGAACTCATAGAACAGAACAGTAAAAAAATTCCAAAACCCAATTAGAATGTGAGCAAAGGCCATTAAAAGACATTTCACTAAACAGGCTGTAAAAATGGCAAGTGAGTACATGACAACATGTTCAACATCATTAGCTATTGTGTAGGTTCAAATTGAAACAATAAGGTATCACTGCACATTTATCAGAATGGCTAAAGCAAAAAAAAATGTATATATATATATATATATATATATATATATATATGAACATCAATTGCTGGCAAGAATGCATAGAAACTCCATCACTTACAGATTGCTGATGAAAATATAATAAAACATGACCACACTAGAAACAGTCTCTCAAAAAAAAAAATTCTAAGTATGCAAGTACCATACAAACTGCCAATGGCACTCCTGACATTTATTTCAGAAAAATGAAGATTTATGTTTACACAGGGACCTGTGCACAACTGTTTGTAGCAGTTTTGTTAATGGGAGGCAAAATGTAATGGGCCAGATATCTTTCAATAAATGAACTTTTAAACAAACTTTACTTAATCCATGCTGTAGAATAGTGTTCCGCCATCGAAAAGGGCAAGTTATTTTTTATTGATACGTGCCAACTGATGAAACTCTGGAGATATATGCTGAGTGAAAAGAGCTAATCCCCAAATATTATTATTGGATTATTCCATTTATATAATATTGTTGCGATGACAAAATTATACACATAGAAAACAAATTGGTGGTAGTGAGAGTTTAAGGAGAGGTGGGGTAGGGAGACTGGCTATTGGACATCTTAGTTCAAGCAGGCAACAAAATGTTGTGTCTTAACTATGTCAATGTCACTATCCTGGTTGTGATATTATAGTATAATTTTTTAATGTTTATTTATTTATTCTTCAGAGAGAGAGAGAGAGAGAGAGACCAAGCAGGGGAGGGGCAGAGATAGGGAGATGGAATCTCAAGCAGGCTCCATGCTACCAGTGCAGAGCCCGACAGGGGGCTTGAACTCACAAACTGTGAGATCATGACCTGAACAGAAGCCAAGAGTCAGACACTTACTTAACTGACTAAGCCACCCAGGCGCCCTATAATTTTCAAGATATTACCTTTAAGGGCACATGGGCAAAGGGCACATGGGATCTCTCTGTATTATTTCTTACAGTCATGTGTGAATCTAAAATTACCTCAAATAAAAAGTTTATTTTAGAAATTTAAGTCATTTCCAGTTATGGAACAAATATGTCATGGGAATAAAAGGTACAGCATACGGGATATAGCCAATGGCATTGAAATAGTGTTGTATGGGGACAGATGGTAGCTACACTTATGGTGAGCATAACATAATGTCAAATCACTATGTTGTACACTTAATGTAAAATGTACATCCAATGTACAACTAATGGGAGATTGTGTGCCAGCTATACTTAAAATAATCATAATAATAAAATTTTAAAAATAAAACGTAAAAAGTTAAGCCATAAATATTTTAGAAAAAATAACTATGAACTGAGTTTTAAAGTGGGAAAAATACTTTGAGAAAAAAAGTGATAGAAAAATAAGTGAATAATAAATGTTTTATAAAGTTTTAAAAGCTGAATATGACAAAAATGTTATAAGCAAATTTTGATGCAATATGAATTAATATGATAGCATTTTCATGAACTAATTTGAAAAAAATAATTTATATTGCTAACTGTTCTGTAACAAAAGCATTCTAATGCATTCTGGCAATAAATGCTATTAATTTTCATATGTCTGTTTTACTTGAGCCTCAAGAAATTTCATGCACTGTGAACCAGTAATTACAAATCTGGTTTGAAAAACTGGGCATCTGTTCTTTAGAAATCTGAGCTAATTTCTGATTACAAAATATAAAGCCAGCTGGAAGTTGTATTGATCTGAATACTTTTACTAGTAAAGTATTGAAAACAGACTAAATGTATAAGAGTACAGAAATTCTTAAATAAAATATGCTAACAGCCTTAAAAAAGAATTTAACTAGGCATAATATCTATTCGGATAATCTTTAATGACATAGAAAATGCTCATAATATAGTACTAAGTGACATCATAATACAAGACCTTGCATGTGTTTATTTAGAAAATAGATCAAAACTTAATGTATGACACTGACTGTTGGAACAATGAGTTAATTTTTAGTTCTCTGCAGTATCCAAGTACATATACCATTTTATAGTAATGAGGTGACTACAAATTATTTATGTTTATTTTTTTTTTTAATTTTTTTTTTCAACGTTTATTTATTTTTGGGACAGAGAGAGACAGAGCATGAACGGGGGAGGGGCAGAGAGAGAAGGAGACACAGAATCGGAAACAGGCTCCAGGCTCTGAGCCATCAGCCCAGAGCCTGACGCGGGGCTCGAACTCACAGACCGCGAGATCGTGACCTGGCTGAAGTCGGACGCTTAACCGACTGCGCCACCCAGGCGCCCCTATGTTTATTTTTTAAAGTAACCTCTACACCCATCGTGGGGCTCAAATTCAGGACCCCAAGATCAAGAGTCACATACATGGTCTACCAGCTGAGCCAATCAGGCACCCCAAGGTGACTATAAATTACAGATAAACTGAAAAAAATTAAATTCATTACAAAAAACATCTCTCAGAGATTTTTAAAAATCTGCCTTTTTTTAAAAAAATGGAAATTCAGAAAAATTAAAGCAACTAGGAAGATATATATTATATAACAATTGTATAAAAAAATAAGTGTATCCTTGGGGGGCCTGGGTGGCTCAGTCCATTAAGCGTCTGTCTTTGGCTCAGGTCATGATTTCATGGTTTGTGAGTTCGAGCCCTGTGTCGGGCTCTGTGCTGACAGCCCGGAGCCTAGAGCCTGCTTCAGATTCTGTGTCTTCTCTCTGCCCCTTCCCCCACTTGTGCTCTATCTCTCTCTGTCCATCAAAAATAAATAAATGTATAAAAATTAAAAAAAAAATAAATGTATCCTAAAACAAGTGTGTTAGCAGTTATGCTGCTATTTGTTTTTGTCAGGACTTTTGGAGTTTCTAGCAATGTGAGACAATCAACAGTGATTAGGAAAAGAAAAGACCTCAATAACTAGTACAGAATTGCTTTTCAATGATAGTTTTTGATTCTTTGTCCAGTCTCACTTTACATTTTCTCCTGAGAACCTGAAACTCCTAAAACTTTCTTAATCTTTTCAATGATGACAGACTTTTTTGTTTCCTAAGAAAAATATCTTTGGAATAAATGGCTAGCAAATTGAATTTTTCTGTGTATGAAGCCCTTTAATGCAATCAATTCCAATGTAAGTGGAAGCTGCATTGAAAGTCTATCACATCAAGTAATCCTTGCACTACAGAAAAAGCTACAAAATCAATTTTGATATGGAAGTATTTGATGTAAAATTAAACTAGACCTTGTTGCTGTGGAAAATTCTATGACATATGTGTAACCCTTCTCACAATACATTTAATAGAAATACAACATTGCTCTCTATCTTTGTCTGTGAAAAGCAATCATCTGTCTCCATTTCCATCACTGGACCTTTTATTGCATCTGCCATATGAAATTTACAATATCCAGTAAAGTCATCCAGTCTGCCACATGTAATTTATAATATCCATGTAATCCCTTACTCACTTCTGTAACTTTCAATTCAGGATGTAAATACATTTGGGCTTCTTCCTTTCTCTCTCTTGGCTGAGATCTGGGGAGTCTATTGTCCTGATACTGTGGGAGGATGGGACTCTTAGCCCAAAGTAAGTGTCCTTTTTAATGGCCTGACAAAATACTACCACAGCAATTGTTGACTGATAACAAAACACTGCTTCTTCTGCTTACTTTCTTAATGGCAGAAGCCAGGTACATTAGGATGTTCATACTCTTATAAGTTAAAAAAAAAAACAGACTTCTTTTTAGGAATTGTATCCCCTTGCCTATGGCTGATTTAGGTGAAGGCAAGTAACCAAGTCTTTGCTAATGGGAAAGTTTTTGGGTGTCTTCTGCAAAATATTTGGCTACTAATAAATATAATACTTTCCTTATTCTGTATTTTTTCCTTGACATTCTGAAAACCCAATAAGTATAATATCTAATCCATAACATCACACCTTGCCAGATAGCTCCAGTCTGGATCATTTGCTTTTTATGCCCACTACAAATCTGTGATCACAGCTGTTGTTGCATTACTGGGTTAGATACGGTTTTGTGAACCTCAGGTTTCATTTTTCTTGATTTACTCACTAATTTTACAGAAGCACGTGCTTGAGTAAATTCCTCAAAATATCATAAGGAAGGTGTATCTCGTAGGATGGTTTGGATTCTTGGTAGCAAATTTTGAGGAAAAAGGGAGAATTTAATAATTATTTACCTAAAGAGTGTGCAAACAGGTAGGTGGGAGACACAGTTGATCAGGATCATGGTACAGTTGCTCTGGGATTCTCTCTATTCCACCCTCATTTCAGATGTTTCTATTCTCAGGCTAACTGTCCTTATGGAAGCAAAATAAATGAAGCACTCCAGGCTTCACATATGTACCCTTTCCCATCTTGAAAGAGAATAAGAAATTTTCATTTGCTCTGAGGGTTCTCACACCAAGGTCTATCAGTGCAATAAGGTGAGGAAACATGCTACTTTCTTTCCCACCCTTTCAATGTGATTATGTCATTTATTTGTGATAGAGTGAGATTTGTCTGTCACAGTCTGCATTCAATTTGGCTTTCATTAATATGCTGGTTGATTGTTAAATTTTTGAATTGAAATAAAAACTAACTTTTTGTAGTAGAAGTTCTGTGGCTTTTGCATATGCATCAATTTATATATCCATTAGCAAAGTACCATATAGAACAGATATATTACCCCCCAAAATTTGTGTGTTGTCATTCCCTCCCTCACCTCCAGCCCCAGAGAACTACAGATCTGTTCTCTGATGGTATAGTATTGCCCCTTCCAAAACGTCATATAAATTGAAGCAAACATTATATAATATTTTGGATTTGATTTCTTTCCCTTAGCAAAATTCACCAAAGATTCATCCATGTCTTATGAATCAATACATTGTTTTTATTTGTTTTGTTTTGTTTTGTTTTGTTTTGTTTTAGAACTGAATAGTGTTCCATTTTATGGATATATCACAGATTGTTTATTCATTCTCCCTTGGGGAATATCTGGGTTGTTTCCATCTCTGGCAATCATAAAAAAAAAAAAAAAAAAAAAAAAACCTACGAATCAATACTCATGTACAGAGCTTTGTATGAATATAAGTTCATTCTACTTGTTTGCATGAATACCTAGAAACAGGATTGCTAAATTATATGGTAAATGTATGTTTAATTTTATAAGGATCTGCCAAACTGTTCTCCAAAGTGGCTTCTAAATTAACTTTCCAAATAGTAAAGTGTGAGAAGTCCAATTTCTCTGCATCCTCACTAGGACTTGTTATTTCTAGTTTTTGTTTTTAAATTTTAGCCAGTTTAATACACATGTATTTTATCACATGGTAGTTTATTGTGTATTTTTTAATGACTAATAATATTGAGCATCTTTTAAGATTTTTATTGATCTTTCATATGTCTTCTTTGGTAAAATGTGTAATCAGGTCATTTGTTCATTTTTATTTTTATTTTATTTATTTATTTATTTATTTATTTATTTATTTATTTTTGCTTTCATGGAATTTAATTTTTGTCAGATTTCAGTGAACAAATATACATAGATTCTCAATGATGGATGCTATAAAAATAAAAGGCAGGGTGAAGGAATGGCACTCTATAGTGGTTGTCATGTTATTATTATTTTTTCCAATATTTTCACTTTTTATTATTTTATTTTATTTTATTTATTTTTTCAAATATAATTTATTGTCAAATTGATTTCCATTCAACACCCAGTGCTCATCCCAACAGGTGCCCTCCTCAATGCCCATCACCCACTTTCCCCTCTGCCCACCCCCCATCAACCCTCAGTTTGTTCTCAGTATTTAAGTGTCTCTTATGGTTTGCCTCACTCCTGTTCTGTAACTTTTTTCCCCCCTTCCCTCCCCCATGGTCTTCATTTCTTCATTTTTAAAAAGTTTGTTGTTTGTTTTCTTGCTGTTAAGTTCTGAGAGTTCTTTATATGTTCTGGATATATTCTGGATCAGATGAATTCCTTTATCAAATATGTAATTTAAAATATTTTCCTTCAGCTTATAGCTTGCCTATTTATTATTTTAACAGTGTTTTTCAAAGAGTATAAATTTTTATTTTTGCTGAAAGCTATTTATCAATTTTTTCCTTTTATGAATTATGCCTTCAATGCCATTTCTAAATTTCTTTTTAAAACTGAATACAGATTTTTTCCTTTTTTTTCTAGAAAGTTTTACCATTTTATGTTTTATATTCAGATCCATGATACATTTAAATTAATTTTATACAAGATATGAAATATGTGTAAAAGTTCAGGGGTTTTCTTTATTTATTTTTTGAGTATAAATGTCCTATTGTTCAAGTACCTTTTGTAAGAAATACTATTATTCTTTCTCAAACTGAATTGTTTTTACACTTTTGTCAAAAGTTGATTGACCTGATTTGTGTTGGTATATTTCTAGACTTTCTATTCTGTTTCATTAATCTGTATATCTAAATACTCATCAGTTCCAGACTCCTAATTACTGTATCTTTATTGTAAATCTTGAAACCAGGTATTGTGAATACCCCAAACTTTTCTTTTTTAAATTAAAAAAATTAAATTTATTTTAGAGAGGGAGAGAGACAGAGCGCGAGCAGGGGAGGGTCAGAGAGAGAGGGAGACACAGAATCTGAAACAGGATCCATGCTCTGAGCTGTCAGCACAGAGCCCAATGCGGGTCTCCAACTAACAAACCGTGAGATCATGACCTGAGCCGAAGTTGGATGCTCAACCAACTGAGTAACCCAGGAACCCCTAAACTTGTCTTTTTCAAAGTTCTCTTGGCCATTCTATATTCTACCCGAAAACTTGCTCAGATTTGGATTTAAATTAGATTTCATCTATAGATCAAATTAAGAATTGACATTTTGGGGCGCCTGGGTGGCTCAGTCGGTTAAGCATCCGACTTCGGCTCAGGTCATGATCTCACAGTTCGTGAGTTCAAGCCCCGCGTTAGGCTCTGTGCTGATGGCTCAGAGCCTGGAGCCTGTTTCAGATTCTGTGTCTCCCTCTCTCTCTTACCCTCCCCGTTCATGCTCTGTCTCTCTCTGTCTCAAAAATAAATAAACGTTAAAAAAAATTAAATAAAAAGAATTGACATTTTAGTGATATTGAGATTTCCAACCCATGAACATTATGTATTTCCATTTATTTAGGTATTCTTTTATAGAATTCAATGTTTTATAGGTGTACAGTTTCTGCACATATTTTGTTAGATATGTACCTAAGTAATTTTCGATATATTGTAGGTGATATTTTTAAAATTAAAATCTAATTGCTATTATATAGAAATCATATTGACTTTTGAATAATGACCTTAATTCTTGAGACCTTGATAAACTCACTTATTCTAGGGGATTTTCTGTAGATTTCTCTTAGTTTTCTAGACATTCATATCACATGATTTTTTTTCATTTATATTTCACTTATTTTATGTATGTCTATTCCTGACTTACCTTACTGGCAAGGAGTTCCAGTTCCAAGAATAAACCTCTTGGCATCTTTCCACTGAGAGTGGAAGCATTCATTCTCTCACCTTTAAGACTGATGTTAATTGTAGGTCTTTGTAGATGTCCTCGACCAGGTTAGGAAGTGCCCTTCTATTTGTGGTTTTCTAAGAGTGTTTGTTTGTTTTATTCATATAAAATTTATGTAATACAGAATTTATTTCTTTATTTTCAAGTATACAACTTAGTGGATTTTAGTGTTTCACGATGTTGTATACCCATCATTACTGTCTAATCCAGAATGCTTCCATATCCCCAGAATAAACCTATACTTCCCAGTTTGACCCCTCGACACCCCCCCAGTCAACCATTAATCTATTTCTTGTTTCTGTGGATTTACCTATCCTAGAAATTTCATATAAATGAAATCATAAAATATTTGGAGTTTTTGTGTATTCAGCTTCTTTCAGTTAACATTATATTTCAATTTCATCCTTATTGTAGCATGTAGAAGCAATTCATTACTTTTTGTGATGAAATAATATTCCATTTTATTGGCATACCACATGTCAACATCAGTTGATGAACATTTGGGTTGTTTCTACTCTTTGACTGTTATGAATAATTCTGCTGTGAATATTCACATACATTTTTTTAACATAAATTTTCAATTCTTTCAGATATATACCTTGGAGTGGAGTTGTTGGATCATATCATAACTCTATTGTTAACTTTGTGAGAAACTGTCAAACTGTTTTTCACAGTGGTTACATAACTTTGTATATCTACTAGCAACATGTAAGGGTTCCAGTTTCTCCATATTCTAACCAACATTGTTAATTGTCTTTTTTATATTATCAAAGATATATCATTGGATGTAAATTGGTACATTATTATAGTTGATTTCATTTCTCTAATGAAGAGTAATGTTGACCATCTTTTCATATGCTTGTTGGCCATTTGTATAAATTCTTTGCCATAATGTCTACTCAAATCCTTAGCCCATTAAAAATAATTTATTCATCTTTTTATTGTTGATTTGTAAGGTTTTTTTATACATATTCTGGATGGTAGATGCTTGCCAGATGTATGATTCACATATATTTTTCCCCCACTTAATGGATTGTCTTTTCACTTTCTTGATCATATACTATCATGCACAAAACTTTTCATTTTGATGAAGTCCAATTTATCTATTCTTTTCCTTTCCTTCTCTAAAAAACTTTTGCCTAATTCAATAACAAATATTTACACCTATGTTCCCTTCTAAAAGTTTAATAGTCTTATCTCCTATATTTTGATATAACATATTTTGAGTTATTTTTTTGTATCTGTTGTGATTCAAATTTATTCTTTTACATTTGGTATCCAATTGTTCTAGGGCCATTTTGTAAAAAGATTTTTTCTTACTAAATTATCTTTGCACTCTTGTCAAAAATCAATTGACCAAACCCAAAACAGCCACATGGGAGACCCCCTAGCTTCTCTCCTTCTACAAAGATCAACAATCAGACAGTTATTTATGAACAAAAACAGCTCCTGGAGAGGTCTAGAGTCCCCTTACACTTCAGCAACACAGTAGAACAATAAACCAAGATTAATTGTATGAGAAGAGAAGGAGGAAAACTTTAATTTTTTATTTATTTACTTATTTTTTTGCCTGCATTATCCCATTCCCTAGGCCAGCATTGTTCAGTTTTCAGGAGGGAACTCTTAAAGTAGAAAGACTTCCCCTTGCCAGGAAAAGAGGAGCTGGGTGATTAAGCAACCAGCTTCCCCAAACTTTTGGGGCACTACATGAAGGACATGTTTCAGTTTTACCAACAGCACTCAGACATACAGAGACAGCTATGAACAAAACAAGAAGAGCAAGAGCTGTCAGTATGAGGCATGCAGCACAGGGCAACCATGGTTATCAGTGACCTGCTCTGCAGATGACCCCAGCAGTTTTCACCAGTGAAGAAACCAAGGGCCAGGACAGCGAACATGGACCCCTTGCAGATACTATTTGTGCCCCATAGGTATTCATAATCATAGATAGCAGCCACTTGACTCCCTTTAAGCTTCCTCTCCTCACCACTGTCAGATCTGTGAACCATACTAGGAGGCAGCCCAGGCCTCTGCAGCTGTGGGAGGATAAGATATCAGCCTAGATCCCAGAAACTGTTCCCCATCAATGTGCATATATTGGAGGTTACCCTCTCCAGCTGTGTACTTTCATGACTCTAGCCCTCACTGCTGTGTACCCATGAGGAGACCATGCAGCCATAAGAGTAAATGCTCATAGCCAGAACACTCACAGCCCAGATCCAGCCTTGTCTCCTGTCACTAGCTGACATCAAGGATCTGATCTGCACTAGTCTCTCCAGCTACACACCTGCATGGCCTCAGCCTGACTCTAGATGCTGGCCTCCCCTGCTGTGCACCCATGGTGACACCCAGCAATGAGAGTAGAGTATACCACACCCAGGGCACTCATAGTTGCTAGCATACTTGCAGTTGACCCTGGCCATTACTGCTTGCCTTGACTTCCACCACTATGTGTGTGTCTGCAACTGGACTCTACCAAATACACAGGAACCTGTAGCTAACTCCTGCAGCTGCGTGTGTGCATACCATTTGTTCTGGCGACAACTGATGCCTGCCCTGGTCCCTAGACACTGGACCTGGAGGCTCAGGAGGACTCTGATAGTCTTTATAGCCAGCACTGGACTCCACATAGCTGCAGCTAAAGGCCATATAGTTGTCAACACTGTGGATCTTAAAGGTCTGAGCTGATGAGACTTCATGCCCTCCTGGGCTCAGAACTGTCATATGTCCCTGGACTTGGTGCCATGTACCACTAGACCCAGGATCACAATATGCTCCAGAGAGTTCCCACTTACACGTGAAAGTCTTTCCTTACCAAAGCTAGTCCATAAAATCTAGAAAAATAACTTTTTCAAATGCACAAATACTTATGAAAGGCTACATGAATCATGAAAAATCAGGGAAATATAACACCACCAAAGGAATACAGTAAACCTCCAGTAACTAATTCCAAAGAAATGAAGATACATGAATAGTCTGATAATGAAATCAAAATAATTGCTCTAAAGATGCTCAGAGAGCTACAAAAGAGCAAATAATTTAGTGATACCAAACAAACTACAAAAACAAAATGAGAAGTTCAACAAAGAGAAAACATATAAAAGACCCAAACAAATTTTGGAGTTCAAGAATTCAGTAGAGAGCTTCAGCATCAGACTTGAAGAAAATCAGTGAACTTGAAGAGAGATCATTTGAAATTATACAATCACAAGAGCAAAAAGAAAAAAAAAAGAAAAGAAAACAAAATGAAGATTCAGTGAAATCCCTATAAAAATTCCAAAGACATTTTCATATAAAAAGAAAAATTCTCTAAAATTCATATGGGACCATAAAATACCATAAATAGTGAAAGTAGAGAAACAACAAAGTTGGAAGCATCATACTTCATGATTCAAACTATATTACAAAGCTATAATAAGCAAAGAGTATGATACTGATGTAAAAACAGATACATAGACCAAAGAAATAGGATCCAGAGCACAAAAATAAAGCTATGCATACATGGCCAACTAATATTTAGCAAGGAAGCCAAGAATGTTCAATGAAGAAAGGATAGTTTCTTTAATAAAAGGAGTCATGACAACAGGATAGCCACATGAAAAATAATGAAATTGGACCTCTGTCTTACATCACTCACAGAAATTAACTCAAATTGGAGTTTGGACTTAAACATAAGACCTGAAATCATAAAATTTCTAGAGAAAACAAAAAATTCCTTGACATCATTCTTGGCACCAGACTTTTTTGTATATGACATCCAAAGTACATGCAGCAAAAGCAAAAATAAATAAGTGTGACTACATCAAACAAAAATGTCCTATACAACAAGAGAAACAATCAATAAAATGCAAAGACAACCTAGAATGGGAAAGAATATTTGTAAAGGATGTATCGGATAAGGTGTTAAGATCCAAAATCTATAAAGAACTCATACAATTCAAAAACAGGAAAATAACCCAATTATAATTAGAGGAACTTAATAGACATTTTTCCAATATAAAATGGCTGACAATTACATGAAAACGTGCTCAACATAATCACCAGGGAAATGCAAGCCAAAACCATAATGAGACATCACCTCACATCTGTTACAATAACTATTATCAAAAGACAAGATATAGCAAATGCTAGAGGGGATGTGGGGGGAAAAGGGGAACCTTGTGCACTATTGGTGCAAATATTAATTGGTACAGTCACTATGAAAAACAGTGTAAAGCTTCCTGAAAAAAATAAAAATAGAACTACCATATGACCTAGCAATTCCACTTCTGGATATTTACCTGAAGAAAACAAAATCGTTATATTGGTAAGATAGTTGTACCCTCATGCCCACTGAAGCATTATTTATAATATTCAAGACATAGAAACAACTTAAGTATCCACTGATGGATGATTCAATTAAAAACATTATATACATATGTGTGTGTACATGTGTGTGTGTGTGTGTGTGTGTGTGTGTGTGTATGAGGCAGTGTTTTTTCTTGCTTTCACATATATTTCATAATCTTTGTTGTTCACAGCTGGCTATCTTGTCTGTTAATATGTTAACAGGCTGTTAAATATGAAAAAAATAGATTTCATTCCTAGAAAGGAATACGCCTTTTCTCATCTAGGGCTTTATGATAGGGTTTCAGTTAAACTAGTTAAGAGTTGAACTCTGTTTAAGGTTTGTTGTTCTTACAACTCCTTTCAGTTGCCACAGGCTTCAGACTCTTCTAGAGATATCTTATGTTTAGAGTAGAGGTTGTCTTGCCAGAGGTGTGTTTTCCACACCCCAAGACCTCCCGTGACTCCTCCATCCTTGGCTTTAAGCTTCTTTTGCACTGTGCCTCAGAGAGTGTCAGCCTTTGCAGGCTACTTGTTACAGAATGCTTGTTTTCCTGGTTTTGAGGTTGGTGGGTATTTTTTTTTTTATTGTCTTAAGTCTCAGTCTGTTTATTTATGACTCTGTATTTAATGTTTTTCAAAATATGGTAAGGGGTTTCTTCTTTAATTTTTCTCAGTTGGTATAAAACCATTACAATTTACTTTTCTATATTGAACTGCTATCTAGTTTGATAAATTAACTTACTAATTTTAATAACATATCACTCTATGATTTCTTTGATTTTTCTGTGTGCATGATTATGTCATTTATTCCTTTATATTCCTTTATAGTCTTTATATTTTTTGCCCTCACCTTATTGCTTGTAGTCATAACTTCCAGTAGAGTGTTGAATAGAAATGGTGATGACTATTTATGTCTTATTTTCAAGGATGGATAATATGGTTAGAAAGTACACTTAATTCTGTAAGAAATTGGCATATTAACAAAATGATTGTATAATTTTATATTTCTAACAGTAATAAATGAGAGGCCATTTCTTCTCCAATCTCACTAACACTTGATATTGTGAATCTTTTTAATGTTAGCTATTCTAAAAGGTGTGTAGTGGTATCTTGTGGTATTAATTTTTATTTTTTTTAGTAAGCTATAATTTTGTGCATCTTTTCAGGTATTTACATGTCATCTGTATACATTCTTTGGTGAATTACCTGCTTAAAGATTTTGTGAAATACTTTGAGTGATTTCTTATTATTGAGTTTTAAAAGGTTTTTATATATTCTTGCTATAGGTTTTATTTTTATAAAATACACACTGAAAATATTTTGTCCAATTCTGAGGATTCTCTTTTGATTTTCTTAAAAGTGTCTTTCAAAGAGAAGCTTTTGATTTTTATGAAATTTGATTCATCAATTTTTTTTCTATAGAGATCATGCTTCTAGGGTCATATCAGAGACATCTTTGCTTAACCTAAGGTCACTACAAAAGTTCTCTCCTGTATTTTCTACTGGAAGTTATATAGTTTTAGGTCTCACATTTAGATCTATGATTCATTCTGAGTTAACTTACATATATAGCATGAATTATAGATGGTATTTTCTTTTGTTTCTGCACTTGGGTATCTAAAGTTCTGCAGTATTTTTGAAAAGATAACCCTTTTTTCTTCTGATTTGCCTTGGTACTTTCATTAAGAATCATTTTTCCAGTTTTGTTGGTTGTTTCCTTTGCTGTGCAGAAGCTTTTTATCTTCATAAGGTCCCAGTAATTCATTTTTGCTTTTAATTCCCTTGCCTTTGGGAATGTGTCAAGTAAGAGATTGCTACGGCTGAGGTCAGAGAGGTCTTTTCCTGCTTTCTCCTCTAGGGTTTTGATGGTTTCCTGTCTCACATTCAGGTCCTTTATCCATTTTGAGTTTGTTTTTGTGAATGGTGTGAGAAAGTGGTCTAGTTTCAACCTTCTGCATGTTGCTGTCCAGTTCTCCCAGCACCATTTGTTAAAGAGACTATCTTTTTTCCATTGGATGTTCTTTCCTGCTTTGTCAAAGATGAATTGGCCATACATTTGTGGGTCTAGTTCTGGGGATTCTATTCTATTCCATGGGTCTATGTGTCTGTTTTTGTGCCAATACCATGCTGTCTTGATGATGACAGCTTTGTAGTAGAGGCTAAAGTCTGGGATTGTGATGCCTCCTGCTTTGGTCTTCTTCTTCAAAATTACTTTGGTTATTTGGGGCCTTTTGTGGTTCCATATGAATTTTAGGATTGCTTCTTCTAGTTTCGAGAAGAATGCTGGTGCAATTTTGCAATGTGGATGGAACTGGAGAGTGTGATGCTAAGTGAAATAAGCCATACAGAGAAAGACAGATACCATATGTTTTCACTCTTATGTGGATCCTGAGAAACTTAACAGAAACCCATGGGGGAAGGGAAGGAAAAAAAAAAGAGGTTAGAGTGGGAGAGAGCCAAAGCGTAAGAGACTCTTAAAAACTGAGAACAAACTGAGGATTGATGGGGGGTGGGAGGGAGGGGAGGGTGGGAGATGGATATTGAGGAGGGCACCTTTTGGGATGAGCACTGGGTGTTGTATGGAAAACAATTTGACAATAAATTTCATATATTGAAAAAAAAAGAATCATTTTTCCATGTGTGCATCGGTTTATTTATGGACTTTTTGTACCATTCCTTTGATGTAACTTTCTCTCTCTACATAAATACCACATTGTCTTGATTATTAAAGTTTTACAAGTCTTAAAATCAAGTAATATTAGTCTTCAAACTTCTGTCATATTTTTAACAATTATTGGCTTTGGATCGCATAGGAAATTTATTATTATTTTGTCAATTTCTGCAAAGAACATGAGGAGATTTCCATTGCAATTGCATTCATTCTAAGACCAATTTTAGGAGTCTTCTAACCCATTTATTTAGTCCCTCTAAGATTTGTGGTTTTTTTATATTATTTTATTATTTTTTAAATGTGAAATTTATTGTCAAATTGGTTTCCATACAACACCCAGTGCTCATCCCAACAGGTGCCCTCCTCAATACCCATCACCCACCCTCCCCTCTCTCCCACCCCCCATCAGCCTTCAGTTTGTTCTTAGTTTTTAAAAGTCTCTTATGTTTTGGCTCCTTCCCTCTCTAACTTTCTTTTTTGTTCCCTTCCTCTCCCCCCCATGGTCCTCTGTTAAGTTTCTCAGGATCCACATAAGAGTGCAAACATATGGTATCTGTCTTTCTCTATATAACTTATTTCACTTAGCATAACACTCTCAAGTTCCATCTACATTGCTACAAAAGGCCATATTTCATTCTTTCTCATTGCCACGTAGTATTCCACTCTGTATATAAACCAGTTTCTTTATCCATTCATTAGTTGATGGACATTTAGGCTCTTTCCATAATTTGTCTATTGTTGAAAGTGCTGCTATAAACATTGGGGTACAAGTGCCCCTATGCATCAGCATTCCTGTATCCCTTGGGTAAATTCCTAGCAGTGCTATTTCTGGGTAGATCTATTTTTAATTTTTTGAGGAACCTCCACACTGTTTTCCAGAGTGGCTGCACCAGTTTGCATTCCCACCAACACTGCAAGAGGATTCCCGTCTCTCCACATCCTTGCCAGCATCTATAGTCTCCTGATTTGTTCATTTTAGCCACTCTGACTGGTGTGAGGTGGTATCTCAGTGTGGTTTTGATTTGTATTTCCCTGAAGAAGAGCGACGTTGAGTATTTTCTCATGTGCCTGTTGGCCATCTGGATGTCTTCGTTAGAGAAGTGTCTATTCGTGTTTTCTGCCCATTTCTTCACTGGATTATTTGGTTTTCAGGTGTGGAGTTTGGTGAGTTCTTTATAGATTTTGGATACTAGCCCTTTGTCTGATATGTCATTTGCAAATATATTTTCCCATTCCGTTGGTTGCCTTTTAGTTTTCTTGATTTTTTCCTTTGCAGGGCAGAAGCTTTTTATCTTCATAGGTCCCAATAGTTCATTTTTGCTTTTAATTCCCTTGCCTTTGGGGATGTGTCAAGTAAGAAATTGCTTCGGCTGAGGTCAGAGAGGTTTTTTTCTTGCTTTCTCCTCTAGAGTTTTGATGGTTTCCTGTCTCACATTCAGGTCCTTTATACATTTTGAGTTTATTTTTGTGAATGGTGTAAGAAAGTGGTCTAGTATCATCCTTCTGCATGTTGCTGTCCACTTCTCCCAGCACTATTTGTTAAAGAGACTGTCTTTTTTTCGATTGGATATTCTTTCCTGCTTTGTCAAAGATTACTTGGCCATACTTTTGTGGGTCTAGTTCTGGGGTTTCTATTCTATTCCATTGGTCTATGTGTCTGTTTTTGTCCCAATACTATGTTGTCTTGATGATTACAGCTTTGTAGTAGAGGCTAAAAAGTAGTAGTAGTCTGGGATTGTGATGTCTCCTGCTTTGATCTTCTTCTTCAAAATGACATTGGCTACTCGGGGCCTTTTGTGGTCCCATAGAAATTTTAAGATTTCTTGTTCTAGCTTCGAGAAGAATGCTGGTGCAATTTTGATTGGGATTGCATTGAATGTGTAGATAGCTTTGGGTAGTATCAACATTTTGACAATATTTATTCTTCCAATCCATGAGCACGGAATGTTTTTGCATTTCTTTGTATCTTCTTCAATTTCTTTCATAAGCTTTCTATAGTTTTCAGCATACAGATCTTTTACATCTTTGGTTAGGTTTATTCCTAGGTATTTTATGCTTCTTGGTGCAATTGTGAATGGGATCAGTTTCTTTATTTGTCTTTCTGTTCCTTCATCATTTGTGTCTAAGAATGCACCTGATTTCTGTACATTGATTTTGTATCCTGCAACTTTGCTGAATTCACGTATCAGTTCTAGCAGAGTTTTGGTGGAGTCTGTCAGGTCTTCCATGTATAATATCATGTCATCTGCAAAAAGTGAAAGCTTGACTTCATCATTGCCAATTTCGATGTCTTTGATTTCCTTTTGTTGTTTAATTACTGATGCTAGCACTTCCAACACTATGTTAAACAACAGCGGTGAAAGTGGACATCCCTGTCATGTTCCTGATTTCAGTGAGAAAGCTCTCAGTTTTTCCTCATTGATGATGATATTAGCTGTGGGCTTTTCATAAATGGCTTTTATGATGTTTAAGTATGTTCCTTCTATCCCGACTTTCTCGAGGGTTTTTATTAAGAAAGAATGCTGAATGTTGTCAAATGCTTTTTCTGCATCAATTGAAAAGATCATATGGTTCTTATCTTTTATTTTATTAATGTGATGTATCACATTGACTGATTTGCAAGTGTTGAACCAGCCCTGTAGCCCAGGAATGAATCCCACTTGATCATGGTGTATAATTCTTTTCATATGCTGCTGAATTCGATTTGCTAGTATCTTCTTGAGAATTTTTCCATCCATATTCATCAAGGATATTGGCCTGTAGTTCTCTTTTTTTGCTGGGTCTCTGTCTGGTTTAGGAATCAGAGTAATGCTGGTTTCATAGAACAAGTCTGGAAGTTTTCCTTCCCTTTCTATTTTGTGGAAAAGCTTGAGAAGGCTAGGTATTATCTCTGCTTTAAATGTCAGGTAGAATTCCCCAGGGAAGCCATCTGGTCCTGGACTCTTATTTGTTGGGAGATTTTTGATAACTGATTCAATTTCTTCGCTGGTTGTGGGGTGTGTTCAGGTTTTCTATTTCTTCGTGTTTGAGTTTTGGAAGTGTGTGGATGTTTAGGAATTTGTCCATTTCTTCCAGATTGTCCAGTTTGTTGGCATATAATTTTTCATAGTATTCCTTGATAATTGCTTGTATTTCTGAGGGATTGGTTGTAATAATTCCATTTTAATTCATGATTTTATCTATTTGAGTCATCCCCCTTTTCTTTTTGAGAAGCCTGGCTAGAGGGTTATCAATTTTATTTATTTTTTCAAAAAAAAACAACTCTTGGTTTCATTGATCTGCTCTACAGTTTTTTTTAGATTCTATATTGTTTATTTCTGCTCTGATCTTTATTATTTCTCTTCTTCTGCTGGGTTTGGGTGTTTTTGCTGTTCTATTTCTATTTGCTTTAGGTGTGCTGTTAGATGTTGTATTGGGGATTTTTCTTGTTTCTTGAGATAGTCCTGGATTGCAATGTATTTTCCTCTCAAGACTGCCTTTGCTGCATCCCAGCGCATTTGGAGCGTTGTATTTTAATTTTCATTTGTTTCCATACAATTTAAATTTCTTCTATAATTGTCTGGTTGACCCATTCATTCTTTAATAGGGTGTTCTTTAACCTCCATGCTTTTGGAAGTTTTCCAGACTTTTTCCTGTGGTTGATTTCAAGCTTCATGGCATTGTGGTCTGAAAGTATGCATAGTATGATCTCAATTCTTGTATACTTATGAAGGGCTGTCTTGTGACCCAGCATGTGATCTATCTTGGAGAATGCTCCATGTGCACTCAAGAAGAAAGTATATTCTGTTGCTTTGGGATGCAGAGTTCTAAATATATCTGTTAAGTCCATCTGATCCAATGTACCATTCAGGGTCCTTGTTTCTTTATTGATCCTGTGTCTAGATGATCTCTCCATTGTTGTAAGTGGAGTATTAAAGTCCCCTGCAATTATCACATTCTTGTCAATAAGGTTGCTTATGTTTGTGAGTAATTGTTTTATATATTTGGGGGCTCCCATATTCGGTGCATAGACATTTATAATTGTTAGCTCTTCCTGATGGATAGACCCTGTAATTATTATATAATGCCCTTCTTCATCTCTTGTTACAGCCTTTAATTTAAAGTATAGTTTGTCTGATATAAGTATGGCTACTCCAGCTTTCTTTTGACTTCCAGTAACATGATAGTTTTCCATCCCCTCACTTTCAATCTGAAGGTGTCCTCAGGTCTAAAATGAGTCTCTTGTAGACAGAAAATAGATGGCTCTTGTTTTTTTATCCATTCTGCTACCCTATGTCTTTTGGTTGGAGCATTCAGTCTATTTACATTCAGTGTTATTATTGAAAGATATGGGTTTAGAGTCATTGTGATGTCTGTAGGTTTCATGCTTTGTAGTGATGTCTCTGGTACTTTGTGGTCCTGACAGAATTCCCCTTAGGACCTCTTGTAGGACCTCTTGTAGGGTTTAGTGGTGATGAATTCCTTCAGTTTTTGTTTTTTTGGGAAGACCTTTATCTCTCCTTCTATTCTAAATGACAGACTTGCTGGATAAAGGATTCTCGGCTGCATATTTTTTCTGTTCACCACATTGAAGATCTCGTGCCATTCCTTTCTGGCCTGCCAAGTTTCAGTAGATAGATCTGGCACTAGTCTTATTGGTCTCCCTTTATTTGTTAGAGCACATTTATCCCTAGCTACTTTCAGAATTTTCTCTTTATCCTTGTATTTTGCCAGTTTCACTATGATATATCGTGCAGAAGATCGATTCAAGTTACATCTGAAGGGAGTTCTCTGTGCCTCTTGGATTTCAATGCATTTTTCCTCCCCAGATCAGGGAAGTTCTCAGCTATGATTGGTTGAAGTACACCTTCAGCCCCTTTCTCTCTCTCTTCCTCCTCTGGAATCCCTATTATACGCATATTGTTCCTTTTGAATGCATCACTTAGTTCTCTAATTCTCCCCTGATACTCCTGGATTTTTTTATCTCTCTTTTTCTCAGATTCCTCTTTTTCCATAATTTGATCTTCTAAGTCACGTATTCTCTCCTCTGATGCTTCAATCCGAGCTGTGGTCCCCTCTATTTTATTTTGCACCTCATTTATAGCATTTTTTAGCTCCTCCTGACTGCTTCTCAGTCCCTTGATCTCTGTAGGAATAGATTCTCTGCTGTCCTCTATGCTTTTTTCAAGCCTAGCGATTAATTTTATGTCTATTATTTTAAATTCATGTTCTGTTACATTGCTTAAATCGTTTTTTGATCAATTTGTTAGCTGTCGCTACTTCCTGGAGTTTCTTTTGAGGAGAATTCTTCCGTTTTGTCAGTTTGGATAGTCCCTGGAGTGCCGGGGAACTGCAGGGCACTTCCCCTGTGCTGTCTGGAGTAACTTGTGTTGGTGGGCGTGGCCCCAGTCAGACCCAATTTCTGTTCCCAGCCCACCACTGGGGCCACAGTCAGACTAGTGTGTACCTTATCTTCCCATCTCCCAGGGGTAGGGCTAACTGTGGAGTGGTGTGGGCCCAATCTGGGCTTCTTGCACACTGCTAGGCTTGTGGTGCTGCTTCTATGGGATCTGGCATATTAGCTGCGTGGATCCGCAAAGTGCACAGGGGTGGGAGGGGCAGGCTTAGCTCGCTTTGCCTGGGTGGTCCCCTGGGGGAAGGGCCCTGGTGAGGGAGGCAGGCTGACCCATCAGAGGGATGTATACACAGAAGCACAGTGTTGGGTGTTTTCGCGGTGCAAGCAAATTCAGTGACAGAAACTGGTTCCCTTTGGGATTTCAGCTGGGGGATGGGTGAGAGAGATGGTGCTGGCCAGCGCCTTTGCTCCCCGCCCAGCTGAACTCTGTCTTCGGGGCTCAACACATCTTCCTCCCATTGTCCTCTCGCCCTCTGGCGAGCTGACTCTGAGTCTGAGCAGAGCTGTTGACTTATAACATTCCAGATGTTAAGTCCCACTGGCTGTAAGAACTCATGCAGTCCAGCTCTGCCTTGCTGGGCAGGCTGCCCCTCCGACGCCCTGGCTCCCACCCACCAGTCTGTGTAGTGCGCACTGCCTCTCTGCCCTTCCTACCCTCTTCCTTGGGCCTCTTGTCTCTGCTTGGCTCTGGAGAGTCCATTCTGCTAGTCTTCTGGTGGTTTTCTGGGTTATTTAGGCAGGTGTGGGTGGAATCTAAGTGATCAGCAGGACTCCCTGAGCCCAGCGTCCTCCTACCCTGCCATCTTGTCTCCTCTCCTCCCCTCTAAATTTCTATCAACAATATTTGTAGTTATCAGTGTATATTGTTTTATATTGTCATATTTAGCCTTAAGTATTTCATAGTTTTTTATATTATTTAAACATTTAATTTAATTTAATTTAATAAATTTAAGGTTTATTTATTCATTTTGAGAGAGTGTGTGTGCATGCAAGCTGGGGAGGGGCAGAGAGAGAGAATCGCAAGAAGGCTCAATGCGGAGCCTGACATGGGGCTCCAACTCATGGACCATGAGATCATGACCTGAGCCAAAATCAAGATTCTGATGCTTAACAAACTGAGCCACCCAGGCACTCAAAGTTTTATTTTATTTTACTTAAAATGTTTAAAACATTTTATTTTATCTTTTAAGAGATAGAGAAGGACAGAGAGTGAACAGAGGAGGGGTAGAGAGAGAGAGAGGGAGATACAGAATCAATCCAAAGCAGGCTCCAGGCTCTGAGCTGCTCTGAGCAGCTCTGAGCCCGCAGAGCTCTATGTGGGGCTCAAACCCATTAATGTAAGATCATGTCCTGAATGGAAGTCAGATGCTCAACCAACTGAGCCACCCAGGCACCCCCAAGTTTTATTTTATTAATCTCAATTTTAATCAGTCATTATTGTTATATAGAAACAAAATTTATTTTTTTTTCATATTGTTCATGCATCCTTCACCCTCATTAAATTCTCTTAATATGTCTAGAAGCTTTTTCAGGATCACATTATTCCAGATAAATACTCCTGTGTCTGTAATGATAATTTTACTTCTTAATTTCAAATTTTGATGCCTTGTACTTCGCTTTTTAGCCTTATTGTAAGTGACTAGAACCTTCAGTATAATGTTCAACAGAAGTGGTAACAGTGAATAGACTTGAATTTATACTAATTTTAGGTGACAAACATTCATTCAGTCTCTCACAATTAAGCATGATGTGAGCTTGGTGGTTTTTTGGTAGATGTGCTTTTTCAAAAGAGGGAAATTCCCTTAGATTATTTTGTTTTGCTGAAATTTTTAGAAGTGGATGTTGCTTTTGTTCAAATGCTTTTTCTCCATCTATTAAGTTGATCATATTGGGTTTCTCTTTTCATTTGTTAAAATGATGATTTAAATTGAATGACTTAGAATAGTGGTCAGCAAAGTATAGCCCAAGGTCCAGATGTTTTTGTGAATAAAGTTTTCTTGGGGACATAGCCATGCCATCCATTTATATATTGTTTGATAGCTATGTTTATGCTATAGTGGAAGAGTTGAATAGTTGTGACAAAGACTATGTACTGTAATCTAAAATATTTATTAGTTGGCCATTTACAGAAATAATTAGCTGATCTCTTATTTAGAATATTAAATCAACCTTGCATTTCTGGGATAAACTCTACTTGGTAATGATGTATTGTCCTCTTTATATGTTGCTAAATATAATCTAAAATTTAGTTTAGGACATTTGCATCTATATAAATGAGGAATTTTGGTTTATAATTTTCTTATGTTGTAATGTCTTTTTCTGGTTTTTATAGTAAAGCTGACCTTATTGATTTGACAAACATTCCCTCCTCCTCAATTTTTGAAAGATTTTGTTTATAATTTGTATCATTTCTTTTTAAAGTTATTGATTAAATTCATGAGTGAAGCTATCTGAACCTAGAGTGTTTTTGTTTGTTTATCTGTTTGTTTGTTGAAGGGGAAGATTTTTAACTACTAACTCCTTTTCTTTAATAGAGATAAGGCTATCCATATTATCTGTTTCATCCTGGTTTAGCCTTGTTAGTGTATGTCTTCTAAGGAATTTAACATGCCACATTTATTGGCATGAAGTTGTTCAATATGTTACTATCCTTTAATATTTATAGACCCTGTAGTGCTAGTTTCTCCTCCTTGGTCTCTCCAGATATTGGGTTCCATCTACTCAACTCAAAATCTTCCATGTTCTACCTGGATACTTAACTTTGCCAAGGCATTGACAACTAGGACAATTATAGGCTTACCTGGTATGTTTTCTGTCTCTGAGAAATTCCTTCATTATCCAGTTTCAATGTCTTAAAAGTCATTGTTTTATACTTTTCTGTCTGATTTTCATTTGTTTCAGGTAACAGGTTAGTTAGATCCAGTCTCTAAAACTCTTTCTTGACTGGAACCAAAAGTTCCTGATTATATTATCGACCTTTAACTTTTCTTGTTTATTTTTATATGCATTTCAAATGATCTATTTCTCTATCAACATAGCTTCAGTTACGTATTGAAATTTGATACCCTTTATTTATATATCATTTAGTTCATGATATTTTTAAAAATTCCATTATTATTTTTTATTCCCCTCATGCATTATTTAAAAGCACTGTCTTAATTCCCAAATGGGTAAATATTTTCTAGTCACTTGTGAGCACAGAGGAGGAGGATTGCTGATATCTAAATTTAATTTCACTGAAGTAAAAAAAAATACAAGAAATGTGGTTTCAATTCTAAATATATTAATTCTGTCCTTATCTCTTATTATATGGTCAATTTTAGTAAATGTTCTATGTATACGTAAAAATAATGTATATTTTGGAATTGTTACATGCAGTGCTTTATATATGTGAATGTGGTCTTTCTTTTTCAAATCTGATATATTTTTTCCTGAATTTTTTGAGTTCTGTTTCCATCAGTTTGTGGTGTAGAATATGATCAACTTTAGGAAATGCTCATTCATTCTTTCAACAAAAATTGATTATATGTCTATTTGTGCCTATTTGTTCATTTTCCTCAGCAAAAGATCCCCCTAGTTTATGCTTCTATGAAAATGTCTAGCAATAGGTAACTGTACATGGGGCATGGGAGAAAAAAGGGTAGGGCTGACTTTCTCATATACATAATTCAACAAGTCTTCCAATTTCTGTCCCAGTTCTCATTCTTGTCTTTGTTATATCTGCTTCCTGTAATTCTGGAATATCTTCTGTATCTACCAGACATTTGGCTCCTTTCCACTGTACCCTCTCAGTACCCAGTCTAGATAGCTGCTTTTTCTGTTTTATTACTCAAAAAAATCTGTATCTATTTTATTTTATCAAATTTTTTCCCTTTGATGAATGTTTTTTGATGCCTAAGTGTTTTGGGGTAAGCTTTTTTGGCTCATACAGTAAAGGGTTACTATTTTACATAACAAGAACACTGGAGTAAAGATTACTGTAGGATTGGCTTGTTGACAGTTCTTGCATCTTTCCATCTGCCAACTGTGTTAAAGCAATCCCCAGGCCAGTTCTCCTCAGGACCACAAGATGGCTCTAGCAGATTCCACTGTTACTTCATGGGAAGGCCCAGACATCTCTTCTGTGCTTCATTAACTACCGCTGTATCTCTCACGGGACAATGGTGGTTGATACGGAGAAGGATAGATGTTGAGGGAGGAGAGAGAGTGTGGCTAAATCATGTAAGCTCTTTGGTGGTTGCAGTTTTATTTTAATTTATTCTAACTGAAATAGGAAGTCATAGAGAATGATAGAAATAACATAGGGAATGGTGTGATTTCTTTTTGTTGAGCCTTAAAATATCACATCAGATTTTACATGGAGGAGAGATTGATTATGGGGTGACATATAAGAAAGATAATAGAAAAACATGTTAAGACTAGTAATCTATAAGAGCTAAAACTAAGATTAAATAATCTATTTGTTTAGTTTATTTATTTATTTATTTTGAGGGAGACAGAGAAAACACGAGCAGTGTGTCTGTTTGTTTGTTTGTTTGGGTACCAAATTACTTTATTTGAAGGAATGGTACAAATGAAAGAAGTTAAGTAGATGTTTTGGTACAACTTATAGAAAAGGAAAAGGTAACCCAAACATGCATGCATTTCTTTGGTGACCAGGGAAGTCACCCTTGTGGATATGGGAAGACAGCCTAAGGCTTAGTTCTCATTATCACTGTTTCCCAAAGTGTTCTTGTCAAAGAGTTAGTCTGTCATGCCAGATTCAGGAGCCCCTCTTGTGCAGGTTGGTTACCTGGTCACCCAATTCTTTGATGGATTTCACCTGCTCATTCAGGTAATGAGTCTCAATGAAGCCACATAAATGGAGGTCACTTTTATCAGTGGCCAGTTTGTGCACCTCCAGTAGTGAAAGATTCACACTCTTTTCCAAGTGTAACATACACTCTATTGCATTCAGCCTGTTCTCCCAATCATCACCGTCTGGTTTCATGATGTCCTAAAGGAAGATTCTGCCACCTGGTTGGTTCTGCAGCTTCATCAGCTTCTCAGCATGTTCCCTCTCCTCATGAGATTGGTGAAGAAAATATTTGGCAAAGTTCTTCAAAGCCCCATCATCAATGTCAAAGTAGTAAGAGATAGGAAGCATTGAGCTCCAGGTTATTCTGGCCATTGAAGCAGTCTCCAGGCCTGGTGGTAGTTCTGGTGCACCTGCAAGGAGTCCTGGGTCCTATGGCTAAAAGAGAGGCTGTGGGGTCCGGGAGCTCCATGGCACCAGACAGAGGGGACTGTGAAGAGATGGTGAAGTGCTGGCTCTGAGGGCACCCTCCCCTCACGCCCTTGTGGGCGGGGTTCAGCACTGGTTCAGTCCAAGCACTGTTGAAGCAGGAAACCACAGTGATTCTCCGAGCAGAGAAAGAGAGAGGGATAGAGAGAATCCCAAACAGGTTCCACACTGCCAGCACAGAGCCGGATGTTGGACTTAAACATAAGAAACTCCAACATCATAACCTAAGCCAAAAGTAAGAATCCAGTCACTTAACCTACTCAGCCACCCAAGTGCTCCTTAAATAATATATTTCTATCCCCTGCATGTAAGTTAATTAAAACCAACAGCAAGTGAATTTTGCAACTTTAATTTATTCTCCAAAAAGAACATTTTTTCTTTGTGCCTGTGAGCATTTTCTACTTCACCTTTCTTCTTATGTTTTGTTAAAATAAATATCAAAAATCATAGCAAAGTATTAAAACACACATATATGAAAGATCCAATGCTAATGCTTCAGTAAGGGCTGGCAAGTGCACAAAATTATAAGTAGAACTTCCTCCTCTTTTTTTCATTACAGTGCTGTCTAATATGTGCTACAACTTATTGCAGAGTATGTCAAATATTACAGATGAAAGCAGAAGTGTTATAAAGTACTTTAACACTATTAGTGCTTCCTCTTCTATTTAGACATAGTAAATAGTAAATAAGAACTATGAAAATTGACATAGTTTCATGTTTTTCTATCCAGATGTATGTATTCTCTCTTTTTTTATTCAAGTTTTCTCATTCAATGACATTTTGTGATTATCTTCATTAAGATCCTACAGAGTACTTACACTTACCAAAGGTATTTTGTTAATTGCTTGTCTAATGTGAAGATTATTCTCTTCATATGCTTACATTTTTCTTGATGATTTAAATAGCTTCTATTAGAACATATATTTAGTAAGTAGCTAACCATCTTGGTAAACTATTAAAAAATAATTTATAATATTTGCTTCAGCTTGCTCAAGTTTCTATGTATACATTACAATACTTGAAAAGAATACTTTTGTCTTTTATTTCTTTTCTTGCCTTTTTGCTTTGAGAAAACATCCAAAATAATACTAATGGGGCTATCTTTAATGTGTCTACATAAAAAGGGCAATTTCATATGGTTGACATTTAAATATTAACAATTTCATTAAATATGGTTAGAATAAATAATCCACTTAAAAGATAGTGATTCTCAGATTTACTAGATTTATTTTTACAATATTGAATATTCTTACTTAAAAAAAGCAATTTCAAGTATGATGTGTTGTAGTAGAAAGATTAAAAATAAAGAATGAAGAAAGAGGGGCGCCTGGGTGGCGCAGTCGGTTAAGCGTCCGACTTCAGCCAAGTCACGATCTCTCAGTCCGTGAGTTCGAGCCCCGCATCAGGCTCTGGGCTGATGGCTCGGAGCCTGGAGCCTGTTTCTGATTCTGTGTCTCCCTCTCTCTCTGCCCCTCCCCAGTTCATGCTCTGTCTCTCTCTGTCCCAAAAATAAATAAAAACTTTGGAAAAAAAAAGAATGAAGAAAGATATCTCTGAAATGGTACCCCAACAGGAAAATTATATAGCTATACTTTAACAAAATAGGCTTAATAAACTTTAAGGCAAGATTATTACTTGGGATCAAATGGATACTAGAGAATGAAAAATTGTCCAATCATTAAAAAAGACTCTTGGAAATGCTTATTTGTAAAAACAAACAAACAAGCAAACAGACAAAATACCAATGAGGTTGTAGAAAATTTGAGCAGTACTATTAACAAAATTGATCCTATGGACATTTCACCCAATAAATGCAGAATACATATTCTTTGCATGACCATGTAAAATATTTACAAACGTATTATTATCTTAAAGCCTATCTCAATAAATTTTGAAAGACTGAAATACAAAACATGTTTCTTAAATAAAATGCAATTAATTTAGAAATCAGTGACAAAAGATAAATACAAAATTACTATTTTCTTGGAAATTAGCTCATAGGTCACAGAAGAAATAATAGGATTTTAAAAAAATTGAAGTGAAATAAAAAAAAATCCAAATATCAAACTTGTGACTTACAGCTAAAAATTAGTAGGATAAAATTTATAGCCATAAATACTTACATTTTAAAAGAAAAAAGACTAAAAATTTACTAGCTAAATGTACATTACATGACGGTGGAGAAAGAAAATCAAATTAAAAAAAAAATTGGAGGCAAGAATAATGAATTATTATAGAAGAGATCAAAGAAGTAGAAAACAAACATATAATAAAGGCAATTATTAGTTACTATGTACAAGCAATGGGTGATGGGTATTAAAGAGGGGACTTTCTGGGATGAGCACTGGGTGTCATACATAAGAGATGAAACACTGGGTTTTACTCCTGAAGCCAAGACTACATTGTATGTTAATTATCTTGAGTTTAAATTAAAAAAAAACATAAAATAAAACCCTGATTTTAATATTCTAGAAAATTTAGTAAATATACAAGTCACTGACATATTACTGAAAACATGTTCTCTTTCTTTTAAGTAACAAATATTGGATTAAACTAAGAAGACCTCAGTAAAAAATTTAAAAAATAAATGAAAAGGCAAAACAAACAAACAAACAAACAAACAAAATATAATTACTAGCAAGGCCAAAGTTGATTATTTGAAAACACAAATAGGGGCACCTGGGTGGATCAGTTGGTTAAGTGTCAGACTTCAGCCCAGGTCATGATCTCATGGTTCATGAGTTTGAGCACCCCAGTGGGCTCTGTGCTGACAGCTTAGAGCCTGGAGCCTGCTTCTGATTCTGTGTTTCCCTCTCTGTCTCTGCTCCTGTCCTCCTTATGCTCTGCCTCTCTCTCTCTCTCTCTTTCTCAAAAATAAGAATAAACATTAAATAATTTAAAAAAAGAAAAACAAAAAATAATGACATCTCTGGTGAGATTTCAATAGGAATAAAAAGACACTACACATAATATTTAGAAATAAAACATGAGGCATTACTACAAGTACTGCAGAAATTTAAAAAAATAATAAAAGGATATTATAATTTTTTTTAATTCTGTGAAAATTGAGATATAATTTTATTTATTTAATTTACACTTACTTGAAAAAATAATAACCTTACCAAAACAGACCATAGAAGAAATAGAGAAATGCTGGCAACAAGAGTATGGTAACATTATAGGCTTTCTGTCTGTGCTTTTGATATTCCCAACTACATTAATGAAAACCAAACAGAGCAGTTTGGATAGCAAAGGTGAGAGGTAGGAGTGTAAAACATATGCAACATTTTCAATCAAACTAAGTGACAAGGAATCTTTATGAAACCCAGAATAAAGGAAGACATGACCCAACACAAAAGAGCCAAAGGCTCTTTTGAGACCAGTCATTGCTCAGCAATGGCACAGAAATTTAAAGTATAGAATGACCCCCAAGAACCCAAAATCACAAAAACCGCCACCACCCCACCATCAGAAAACTGTAAACTAAGCAATAACCTGATGAGTAAATCTGGGATAAACTAGTATTATTCAGAAATGTTCTCACAGGCTTTTCATTGCAAATAAGCATGAAATTTATGGGGAAATATTAAATGGGAAGCAGTACTGAAGCAGACCAAATCACTTAAGATTCCAGAAAGATTAATCATTTCCTTTCCAAAGGACAAAAGTCTACCCCAAAGAATAATTTGTGGTAACAAAACATAAAAGGATCAGGATCACAGGAAAAAGATGGTTCAGAGATTGGAAAGATGTGGGGAAGAAAGGGTATGGCATAGGCAGACCTTAAAGACTACTGCAAAAGGAAAACACAGTGATGTAGAACTCTGACTCACACAGACACAAAGATTAGAAGACTTCTGGAATCATAGTTAATCCTGAGGAACATAGAAATGGATACACAGTTATTTTTTATACTTTTAAGATACTTTTATTTTTTTAAGAGTGTGCCTTGAGCCATGAAGTTGAGCTACGCTTGATGATTGCTGCTTTCACACAAGGTTCTAATAGAACAAAAAGAGTTCAAATCAAAGCCAGGACTTAGGAAATGGTAATATTAACTGAATAATATGCCAACAAATAATAAAACCTACTGGAAAAAAAGTGACAAAAGGAAATACAAAACGTGAAATGTCAAAAATGTGATGAAAAATATCATACTATGAGTGCCCCCCCCCACCATGTTTGGCATCTGCCCGCCTCACTTTCACCATCTCTTTATCACTGCCAAGGACATTTTCCAGTGGCTAGAGCTCTGCTTCTCTACTTTCGGAAATGGTAAAGTGCCTTAGAATAAAAGTTCTCCTGGAGCAATCCTCAATCAATAATGGGGATTTTAAAAAGACCTAATTCAAACACTCTTTTATGAAATTTGTGTCATCCTTGTGTCAGGACCATGCTAATCTTCTCTTTATTGATTCAATTTTCAGGGTATGTGCTGCCAACATGAGCATGCTCCAACATCCTTTAGATGGAATCATTCTGGACAGAATCTTTGCTTTAGTGTCTTGAGTTCCCCAGGGGGACTATGCCCTAGTTACCTAGAAAGAGAACTTTCTTGATAATGCACTCATTTGTCTGTCTTTCTTTCCTTGCCTCACTTCCAATCATCCCCCCCTGTGTTTTCTCCACCTTCCAAATGAACTACTTCACCCAATCCTCTTCTCATAGTTTCCTTCTGGGAAAATCAAAACTAGAGACAAAAACTCTAGCTTAATATTTCCAAAGCATTTAACATGAAAAACACCCTAAGGGTGTTAAATACCATGATTACCACCGTAAGAGAAAGAGAAAACAAAACAACAACAAAAAGAGTAAAATTATCAAATACAAATAGATAAAAGATAAAAATGGCATGAGAAAAAGGTATACAGATAGAAGATATGTAGGACAGCTCAACATATGTGATATGGAAGTTCTCTGATAAGAACACTAAAGCAATGAAACTAAGAAAATATTTAAAACTATAATAAAATACGTAAGTCACAGAGATGAAAAGTATAGACTAGGAATATAGTCAATAATATTATAATAATGTTGTATAGTGACAGATGGTTACTATACTAAATAGGAAATGATATTTGGAAATGATATTTTTGATAAAAGGTTAGTGTATCCAAACCATATAGACAACTTATACAACTCAACACCATAAAAGCAAATAATCCAAATTAAAAATTGCAAAAACATGAACAGACATTTCCCCCACAAAATACATATGGATGTCCAACAGACATTTGAAAGATGATTAACATCATTCATTATCAGGGAAATTCAAATCAAAACCACAATGATATATCACCTCACACCTGTCAGAATGCCTAAAATCAACAACACAAGAAATAACAGGTGTTGGAGAGAATGTGGAGGAAAAAAGAGCCCTTTTGCTCTGTGGGTGGGAATGTAAATTGGTGCAGCCACTGTGGAAAAGAGTGTGGAGGTTCATCAAAAAGTTAAAAACAGAATCACCAGTAATTCCAATTTTGGAGATCAGTAATTCCACTGGAGATTTACCCAAATAATATAAAAACACTAATTCAAAGGGATATATGCACCCCAATGTTTATAGCATCATTATTTACAAATATCCGAACTATGGAAGCAGCCTATCTCCATCGATAGAGAGATAGATGATAGATGATAGATAGATAGATAGATAGATAGATGATAGATGACAGATCTATAGATGATAGATAGATGATACATAGACAGTGGAATATTACTCAGTCATAAAAAATTAAATCTTGCCATTTGCAAACATGGATAGATCTAGTGGGTATAATGCTAAGTGAAATAACTCAGAGAAGACAAATGCCATATGATTTCACTCATATGTGTAATTTAAGAAGCAGAACAAATGACCAAAGAAAGGTAAAGACAAACCGAAAGATAGACTCTCAACTATGGAGAACAAACTGATGGTTACCAGAGTGGAAGTGGGTGGGGAGATGGGTGAAACATGTAAAGAGGTTTAAGAGTACACTTACAATGGGCACTAAGAAGTGTATATAATTGTTGAATCACTGTATCATACACCTAAAACTGATATAACACTGTATGTCAACCATACTGGAATTAAAATTTATAAAAAAATTAAAAATTAGGGATGCCTGGGTGGCTCAGTCGGTTAAGTGTCAGACTTCAGCTCAGGTCATGATCTCACAGTTCATGAGTTCCAGCCCATGTCAGGTTCTATGCTGACCGGTCAGAGCCTGAAGCCTGCTTCAGATTCTGGGTCTCCTTCTCTCTCTGCCCTTCCCCCACTCGTGCTCGGTCTCTCTCTCTCTCTCTCTCTCTCTCTCTCTCTCTCTCTTAAAAATATATAAACATTAAAATTTTTAAATAAAAAAATAACATTGTATCTCATTCTCCACATATCAGGCACTTGTAAAGTATTTTCTATACTTTAATTCTTAGTGCCAATATTTCCCCTGTTACCATTGTGGCTCACATTATTGCAACTGGACTACATGCTCCTGCTTTTGCTCCATGCATTCTTTTCTCAACATAGGTCCTACTGAAAGGAAGTCAGATCATATCACTACTCTGGCTAAAACCTTTCAGTAGCTTTACTTCTTACAAAACTTTTTGCCATTACCTGCAGTGTCATACAAGAGGCCATGAGAGTTCTCTGTCTTCATTGCCTCAAACCTCCATCATCCACCCCTCCAGCCATATTTGCATCTTCCATGACCCTTGAAAACACTTAGGGCACTACTGTCTGGAGCTGTGTATTTTCATTGCATTCAACTTAACAACCTTTCTCCAGATTTCTTTTTTTTTTTATTTTTTTTAAATTTTTTTTCAACGTTTATTTTTTTATTTTTGGGACAGAGAGAGACAGAGCATGAACAGGGGAGGGGCAGAGAGAGAGGGAGACACAGAATTGGAAACAGGCTCCAGGCTCTGAGCCATCAGCCCAGAGCCTGACGCGGGGCTCGAACTCCCGGACCGCGAGATCGTGACCTGGCTGAAGTCGGACGCTTAACCGACTGCGCCACCCAGGCGCCCCACCTTTCTCCAGATTTCTATAGGAACTCATTCCTTCACTCTCTTTAAGTCCTGAATCAGATGTCATTTTCCCTGGACATCTTATCTGAAATTTCAAACTTATCCACCGTAATACTTCCTACCTACCTTCCTTGCTTTATTTTTCTTCTTAGCTTTTACTGCTAGGTAATATAATATATATGCAACTTCTTTTTCTTTTCTTCATTTTTTAAGTGTCACCTTACTAGAGTGTAAACTCCATGAGGGGTCCAATGAAGCATTGTTTTCCATTTTACAAAGGAAGGAGCTGATAGGGAGGTAAAATGATTTGATCAACATTGCTGGGCTAGTGGGTAAAACTGCATAGGTCCAAATGATGAGCAAACCAGGATTCCCACCAAGAAGAGATGTTTTAGGTATGAGATGAAAACAGAATGGAGCTTAAAGAGATCTGGAAACATGGTAAATATGATGTGGTTTTAGGGGAAATTACAGAAATGCTACTTTATAATAATAATTCATGTACTTTTAGGGCAGAGGGAGTGATGTTTGTTTTAATATGCTCAAACCTTTCCCTCTTTGTATTAAAGTGTATCCTTCTTCCATAAGCCTGTGACTAGATGAACATAGTGTGAGAAGCAAGCAAAAGAGTGGGCTAGGAAGAGTAGATAATAACAGAACAGTTTGGCTATGTGGGCACACCATCTTCACATACATTATCTCATTATCTCTCTATTTCCTTCCAATGTTTAGAGATGAAAGATCAAAGGGAATAAATCACTTGTCTGGGGTCACCCAATTAGGAAGCTGCAATGTTAGTGCTTACTTTCAACTTTGTCTTGTCCCAACACCTATACTCCTTACTGTTACTAATGATACTGTACTATTCTGGTTTTTGTAGAACAATCCAGAGTCATTTATTTTGGTCACATTGCAACAGCTCCATTGCAATTGTGTATTAGAAAACTTCTTTGATTACTTCAAGATAAATCATTATGTTTCTTTCTGATGTGTGACACTTTGATGTTAATTGAATCCAAGCACCTGAGAAGTATTTTAATTTATGTCACCATTTAAATTAGTATGGCATTATTTCAAAAGATGACTGTAGTTCAGAATTTTGAAGCATGGAAAGCATCCAATCAGAACAAAATCAGAAGCTCACAAAAGTAGCATTACAGTAGGTAGTACCTTTCCTTTGAGACAGGTGAAATATTCTGCAGATATAAACAATCCATAGATATCTCTGTTATAATGACAACATTTAGATATAGTAGTTACATTTAGATACAGTAAAGTATATAGAAGCTGTGAATGTGAAATATTTACCAGATTGAAAGAGTTTAGTGTCAGACTGCATACCCTTCCTATTTTATTTCTTTTACAGTGTTTACCACATTGTGAATATATACATATATATGTATATATATTCTTTCTCTCATATATATATGACACACATATATAAACACATACAGTGTTTACCACATTCTGACTATATATATGTATATATATATATATATATATATATATATATATATGGGAGAAAGAGAATCTTAAGCAGGCTCCACACTCAGTGAGGTGAGTGAGGAGCCCAAGGCGGGGCTCAATCTCATAACCCTGGAATCATGACCTAAACTAAAATCAAGGGTTGGACACTTAAACAACTGAGCCACTCAGGTGCCCCCAAGAATTTTTAAAATTCCAGTTAGTTAACATATAGAGTTATATTAGTTTCAGGTATAGAATTTAGTTATTCAACACCTACATACTTGACCATGCTATCACAACAAGCGTACTCCTTAATACCCATCACCTATTTAATCCAGCCTTCCATGCCCTTCCCCTCTGGTAACCATCAGTTTTTTCTCTGTAATTTAGAGTCTGTTTCTTGGTTTATTGCTCTCTCTTTTGTCTGTTTTTCCCCTTGGCTTGTTTGTTTTGTTTCTTAAATTCCACATATGAGTGAAATCATATGGTATGTGTCTTTCTCTGACTGATTTATTTCACTTTGCACTATGCTCTCTAGCTCTATCCATATCAAGATTTCATTCTTTTTTGTGGCTGAATAAAATTCTATTGTATTAAGATATACCATGTTTTCTTTATCCATTCATCAATTGATGGTCACTTCTGTTGCTTCCATAGTTTGGCTATTGTAATAGTGCTGCCATAAACATAGAGGTGCATGTATCCCTTTGAATTAGTGTTTTTTGCATTCTTTAAGTAAACATCCAGTAGCATGATCACTGGATCATAAGGTAGTTCTATTTTTTTCCCTTGCTTCAGGAGACATGTCTAGAAAAATGTGGCAATGGCCAACACAGTGCTCTCTTGTAGGATTTGTATGGTCTCAGGTCTCATGTTTAGGTCTTTAATCCATTTGGAATTTATTCTTGTGTATGGTGAAAGACAGTGATCCAGTTTCATTCTTCTGCATGTATCTGTCCAGTTTTCCAAGTACCGTTTGTTGAAGAGAGTGTTTATTTCCTATTGGATATTCTTTACTGCTTTGTCAAAGATTAATTGACCATACGGTTGTGGGCTTATTTCTGGGTTTTGTATTCTGTTTTATTGCTATATGTGTCTATTTTTCTGCCAGTACCATACTGTTTTGTTTGCTACAGGTTTGTCAATAACCTGAAGTCTACAATTATGACACCTCCGGCTTTGTGTTTTGTTTTTGTTTTTGTTTTCTTTAAGGTTGCTTTGGTTATTCAGGGTCTCCCGTGGTTCCATATATATTTTAGAACTTTTCTAGTTTCGTGAAGAATATTATTAGTATTTTGATAAGGATCACATTGAATCGGTATACTGCCTTGGGTAGTATAGACATTTTAACAATTTTTAGATCCATGAGCATGGAATGTCCTTCTATTTCTTTATGTCATCTTCAGTTTCTTTCTTCAGTGTTTTATAGTTTTCAGGGTACAAGTATTTCACCTCTTTGGTTAGGTTTATTCTTAGGTGTCCTATTGTATCCAATGTCACTTAGGTGCTATTGTAAATGGGATTTTCTTAATTTCTCTTTATTCTGCTTCATTATTAGTGTATAGAAATGCAAGACATTTCTACACATTGATTTTGCATCCTGCAACTTTACTGAATTTATTTACCTCTAGCAGTTTTGGTGGAGTCTTTCCAGTTTTTTATATATAGTATTATGTCATCTGCAGATAGTAAAATTTTCACTCCTATCTTATTGATTTGGGTGCCTTTTATTTCTTTTTGTTATCTAATTGCTATGGCTAGGACTTCCAGTACTATGTTGAATAAAAGTGATGATAGTGGACATCCTTGTCTTCTTCCTGATCATAGAGGAAAAGCTCTTAGTTCTTCCACATTGAGGATGATATTAGCTGTAAGCTTTTCATATATGGCCATTATTATGTCATTTTCCCTCTAAACCTACTTTGTTGAGGGTTTTGATCATGAATAGATGTTGCAAGTTGTCAAATGCTTTTTCTGTAGCTATTGAAATGATCATAAGGTTCTTACCCTTTCTTTTATTGATATGATGTATCACATTGACTGATTTGCAAATATTGAACCACACTTGGAAGCTTGGGAATAAATCCCACTTGATCGTGGTGAAGAACTTTTTTAATGTATTGTTGGATTCAGTTTGCTAGTAATTTGTTGAGGATGTTTGCTCTATGTTCATCAAGAGTATTGGCCTGTTGTCTTTTTTAATTGTGTCTATGTCTTGTTTGGGGATCAAAGTGATGGTGGCCTCAGAGAATGAATTTGGAAGTTTTCCTTCCTTTTCTATAGTTTGGAATATTCTGAGAAGAATAGGTACTAAGTCTTTATTTTTTTTTAAGGTTTGTATTTAAATTCCAGTTAGTTAACATACACTGTAATATTAGTTTCAGGGGTACAGTATAGTTATTCAATACTTTCATACAGCACTCAGTGCTTATCACAACTAGTACATTCCTTAATCTGCATCACCTTTAACCCATCTACCATCTACCTCTATTCTGGTAACCATCAGTTTGTTCTCTATGGTTAAGTGTATGTTTCTTGGTCTGTCTTTCTCTCTTTTATCTATCCCCTTTGTTCATTTGCTTGTTAAATTCCTCAAGTGAGTGAAATCATATGGTATTTGTCTTTCTCTGACTGACTTATTTTGGGTATTGACTCTTCTTTAAATGTTTGTTAGAATGCTCCTGTGAAGCCATCTGGTCCTGGACTTTTGTTTGTTGAGAATTTTTTGATTACTGATTCAATTTCAGTGTTGGTTATTGGTCTGTTCAAATTTTTCTATTTCTTTCTGTTTAGTTTTTGTAGTTTATATGTTTCTGTTTAGTTTCTGTAGTTTATATGTTCCTAGGAATTTATCCACTTCTTTAGGTTGTCCAATTTGTTGATATATAGTTTTTCCATAATATTGTCTTAGAATTGTTTGTATTTCTGTAGTGTTGGTTGTTACTTCTTTGTTTCATTTGTGATTTTATTTGAGTCTTTTTTTTTATAAGTCTGCCTAGAGTTCTATGAATGTTATTGATTTTTTCAAAGAACCAGCTCCTAGTTTCATTAACTTGTTCTATTGTGGGTTGGTTTTGTTTTGTTGTATTTTGCTTTTGTTTGCTTGTTTGTTTAGTTTCTGTATCATTTATATTTATTTCTGATCTAATCTTTATGATTTCCTTCTTTCTTCTGCATTTAGGCTTCATTTATTGTTCTTTTTCTAGCTCTTTTAGATGTAAGGTTAGGTTTTATTTGAGATTTTTCTTGCTTCTCAATGGAGACCTATATTGCTATAAACTTTCCTCTTAGAACTGCTTTTACTGCATTCCAGAGGTTTTAGATCACTGCGTTTTCATTTTCATTTGTTTCCCTGTACTTTTTAATTTCTTCTTTGATTTCCTGGTTGACCCATTCACTGTTTAGTAGCATGTTATTTAACCTCCATGTATTTGTGCTCTTTCTAGAATCTTCTTGTGGTTGATTTCTAGCATTGTGGTCAGAGAAGGTGCATGGTATGACTTCAACCATTTTGAACTTGTTGACACCTGTTTTGTGACCTGGTCTGTGATATGTTCTGGAGAATATTCCATATGCACATTAAAATAATGTGTATTTAGGATGGGGTGTTCTGAATATATCTGTTAAATCCATTTTGTCCAGTGTGTTATTCAAAGCCATTGTTTCTTTGTCGATTTTCTATTTGGATGATGTATCCATTGATGTAAATAGCATGTTAAAGGTCCCACAATTATTTATCGCTAACAATTAGTTCCTTTACATTTATTATTAACTGTTTTATGTATTTTCATTTTTCTATGTTGGGTATATAAATATTTATAATTGTTATATATTTTTGTTGGATTGTCTCCTTTATTTTTATAGAATGTTATTTAACTGTTTGTTAAAACAGTCTTTGTTTTAATGTGTATTTTGTCCAATATAAATATTGCTACTGTGGCTTTCTTTGGACATCCATTTGCATGATAGTTTTTTCTCCATCCCTTCACTTTCAATCTGCAGGTGTCTTTAGGTCTAAAATAAGTTTCTTGTAGGCAGCATATAAATGGATATTGTTTTTTTTTCTCTTTTTTAAATCCATCCTGTCACCCTGTGTCTTTTTATTGGAGCATTGAGTCCATTTAAATTCCAAGTGATTATTGATAGATATGTATTTAGTCCCATTTTATTACTGGTTTTATAGTTGTTTTTGAAGATGTTCTTTGATCCTTTCTTGTCTTTTTCTCTTTCTTGCCTTGCTGATTTTCTTTAGTGATTTATTTGGATTTCTTTCACTTTATTCTTTACATATTTATTAGTAATTTGTGATTTGTGGTCACCATTAGGTTTCTATATCACTTCTGCATTTGGCAGTCTATATTAAGTTGATGGTAATTTAAAGAGTACATCCTTTTTCGAGTTCCTTGACTGAATTTTTAATAGAAATATTCATTTTTACTGCTTTCATGTTTTCAAACTTTACAGTATTACTTTTGGTTTCTCCTTTCCACTGGAATATTCCCATTTAATATTTCTTTCAGGGCTGGTTCAGTGGTCATAAACCTTTTAGTTTCTATTTGTCTGGGAAACTCTTTCTCTCTCTTTCTGAATGAAAACCTTGCTGGATAGAGTACATTTGGCTGCAGATTTTTTCCATGCAGCACATTGAATATATCATGCCACTCCTTTCTGGTTTAGGATGTTTCTGTTGAGAGATCTGCAGCTAGCCTTATGGGTTTTCCTTTGTAAGTTATTTTCTTCTTTTGTCTTACCACGTTTAAGATTTTTTTCTTTGTCATTATATCTTGCCAATTTAATTATAATATGTCTCGGTGCAAGTCTGTTTTTGTTGATTTTGATGGGCACACTCTATTCCTCCTGAATCTAGATATCTTTTTCCTAATAATTTAGCTATTATTTCTTCAAATAAGTTTTCTGCCCCCCTTTCTCTCTCTTTTTCTTCTGGGACTCCTATAATATGAATATTACTAGATTTGATGGAGACATTATGTTCTCTAAGTCTATTGTTGTTTTCATAATTCTTTTTTCTCTCTTTTACTCAGCCAATTACTTTCCATTTCTCTGTTTTCTAGGTAACTAATTAGTTCCTCTGCTTCTTCCAGCTTTCTGTTTATTCCATCAATGCATGTTTCCCATTTCATTTATTATACCCTTTATCTCTGCTATACTATTCCTTATCTCTGTGTTAAGTGTCCCATTCAGGTCTTCCACTCTTTTCTCAAATCCAGCGAGTATCCTTATGTTCACTGATTTAAATTCTCTACAAAGCAAGTGACTTATATCTGTTTTGCTTATATCTTTGCCCATGGCCTTGTCCTGTTCTTTCACTTGAGATAAATTTCTCTGTCTTCTCATTTTGTCTGTCTCTACCTGTCTTTCTGTGTTAGAAAAGTCAACTACATCTCCTGTTCTTGAGGGTGATGGTTTTATGAATTAGAGGTCCTGTAGCACCCTGAGGTGAATTTCCCCCTGCTCCCCAGGGCCTGGTAGAGGTCCTGAAGTGTCTCCAATGTGTGCTTCATGTCCTCTGCTGTTTTGTACCGGCCACTTTATCCTCCAGGCCAGTCATCTGTAGAAGCTGTCTTTGCCTAATGTGTGCAGTGTTTTCTACTTGGTCTAAATGTGGAAGTGTGCTCCAGCTTATTGGTTGCCAACACCACTAGAACTGAGGATCCACAAAACTCCTGCCCTGGGAGACATGATGTTGGCATGGTTTTTGGCTAGTCTTCCAGGGGAAGGATCCCACCGTGTTGGTACTGAGGCAAATATGACTAGAAGGGCAGTTCCACTGGAGTGCTGGGGGCATGGTGTGAGCAAGTGAGAAAGCAAATGTCCATGCTGCACTGGTTCTTGTGGGTGGTCCTGTGCTTATGCTAAAGGGGAGGAGTGGGAAATCGTGCTTTCTAGGTACTTTTTCCTGGAGGAGTCTCAGTAAATGCTGTCTCTCTAGGATGCACTCCAGGATGAATGGATAACCTCCCCTCTATGTGCCCCAGGTACTCTTCAGATCATTGTTTTCATGTTGTGTGTCCTTAAATTCTTTGCCTTCCTGCCTTCCAAGAACTGCTCAATCCCTCTGGGCTCTATCACTGCCAAGCCCACTAAACTTTTTTTAAGTTGATTTATTTATTGGAGAGAGACAGAGACAGAACAAGTTGTGGGGGGAGGCTACGGAGAGAGAGGGAGACAGAGAATCACAAGCAGACTTTGCACTGTCAGCACAGAGCCAACGTGGGGCTCCATCCCACGAACTGTGAGATTATGACCTGAGCTGAAACCAAGAGTCAGATGTCTAACTGAATGAACCACCCAGGCACCCCCCACTAACCTTAAAAACTCTAGGCTTTCTTTTCCAGAAGTCACAAAATTTGGCTTCTCTTACTTTCCAAACCAGTTACTATGAGGATTTGTTTTCCCTGTGCACTCTCCTGATTGCTAGTCCATCTTTCACCCTCCTCCACCACTGTGCAGCAGCTACAATCCATTTCCCTCTCAAACCGTATCTCTGTAATTCGTACTTTCTTTGATGTGGCCTGCTCTCTACCTTTAGTTGTGAAGTTTGTTCTACCAGTCTTCATGCCAATTTCTGGGGCTATTTAGGGTGATTTAATAGTTATCTAGTTGAATTCATGAGACAAAGCAAGCCTAGAATCCTCTTATTCTGCTGCCATCTTTCCATCCTTACCATGTTCTGATCCTTATCAGATTATTTTTTACCTCCCCCATCCCAATACACTGTAAGTTCCCTAAGAATATGTATCAGAAAAAAATTACAGGGCAATATCCCTAATGAAATTAGATGCACAGAGAGAATAGCTGTCACCAAAATGATAAGGAAAAAAAAAAGTGTTGGAAAGGATGTTGAGAAAGAGAAATCTTGTGCACTGTTGGCAGGAATACAAATTGATGCATCCACCATGGAAAAGAGTTTGCAAATTAAAGAATAAAACTGCCATATTACCCAGGAACTCCACTTCTGGGAATATACACAAAGGAAGTGAAAGCAGGATCTTGAAGAAATATATGCACCACCATATTTATTGCAGCATTATTCACAATAGCCAAAATATGGAAACAAGTGAACTGTCAATGAGAGATATATCTATATCTATCTATATGTATATATCTTTATATAATGGGGTATTAATCAACCATGAGAAAGGAGGACATTCTGCCATTTGCAACATGGGTTGACTTTAAGGGCATTATACTAAATGAAATAAGCCAAATAGAGAAAGACAAGTACTGTATGATTTCTACCGTATGATCTCAGTTATATGTGGTATTTTAAAAAGTTGAACTCAGAAACAGAGAGTAGATGGTGGTTACCAGGGGCTGGGGCAAGTGGGGAAATGATTGATCTTGGTCAAAGAATACAAACTTCCAGTTGTAAAATGAATAAGTTATAAGTTCTGGGGATGTCAGGTACAGCATGGTGATTACAGTTATTAAAAGTAGATTTTAAAATATGCTCACCACAAGAAGAAATGGTAAATTAATCATGAGACACGATATAGGCCTTAGCTAATGCTAAGGTGTTCATCATTTTGGACATGTATATGAAATCAACATGTTGTACATCTTAAAATTGTATGAAGTGAATGTCAATTATATATCAATAAAGCTAGAAAAAAGAGTATGTATCAGGTCTTTCTTTGGTCAATAATTTTATTGCCTTTAATAAAAATATCATGAATAGGCCTTAGGTGTGATCTAGCATCATATTCTGCAGCTGAGCAAATTCCTGCATCTAACTTATCAGCTTGCTTTTTTAGAGAAATAGATCCTTTCCAATTTCTCTCTCTTCCCACCCTTTTTATTTTTTAACTTTCATGACTTGATGAATCAAGGAAGCTGAATTTTATATAAGTTCAATGTCATTTTTTTCAGGAACTAACTCATTTTACTGGGCTTAAATATCAATCAACCAATACCTGACCTTACCCAAATATTGGCACCCAAGAAATTGTAAATCTCAATAACACACCAATTCTCCTGAATAACAATTTTGTTGGGACAGGGAGTGTAGGCAAACTTCCTCCTGTAATGAAGGCCTCACAACACCCTGGATCATGTCTTATATGTGGCAAAATATAGTGTGAATAGTAGCCAATTTCCTTTTTCCCTAAAATTTCTCAATTCAGAGTTGCTTGTTTTTCTTTCCATGGAAACTGAGTTTCACATTGATGTGACCAAAGTTCTTCTTGAGGAGTTACCTGGGGTCCTTCATAAAATCTGGGTGTTCCTATGGTGCCTGAGTGGCTCAGTTAAGTGTCCAACTCTTGATTTCAACTAACGTAATGATTTCATGGTTTGTTAGTTCGAGCTCCGTATCTGGCTCCATGCCTACAGTGTGGTGTCTGCTTGGGATTCTCTCTCTTCCCCTTTCTTTTTGCCCTTCCCCTTCTCATGCTCTCTTTCTCTCTCAAAATAAATAAATAAACATTTTAAAAATAAAATAATAAAATAAAATTTGGGCGTCCCTTCAGAGTGATGTTTACATTTTGTGAAATGTCAACTGGTTGCTGAGAATGCTCATCATTATTGTAACAGATACAGAAAAGAGAGGACCATGTTTTTTATTTCCCCACTTGGTTCTGAGGCTACCCACAGTATGTGATCAAAGCATGTTGAAGTTTTATATTGAACTTGTTGTCTATATCCTTCCCATTTTACCCATGTACTTTTACCCATTTACTTATCCATAATAAACTATTTCTGGTGTGTGTGTGGGTGTGTGTGCGTGTGTGTGTGTGTGTATGTTTAAGCTCCCAGACATAGATATCTCCTTTCATTACTGCCAAAAGATCTGTTCGCCCCTAGAAATATTTGCATTCCTATTGTTAATATAGGCTGAGGTGGCTATCAAGGGGATACAACATGTGTATCTGGGGGCAGTAAACAGAGTGCAAAGTACTATATCCTGCAAAAAAAAAAAAAACATTTTCTACATGTATTTTGAAAGGCAAAACATGTTTATATCCTATTGTGTCAGTTTCCAGGGTTCTTTCTATATGTGCAGACAGCAACTACAAATAAATATGTAAACAAATATATCTTTAAGAAGAGCATCATAGTATACACATTGTTGTGCAACTTGCTTTTTTTTAAATTTGATAGTATATGTACTGAAAACAAATGGAATTATTTTCCAATAAAAGAGGATTATATCTTAGATTTGCTTAACAATAAATCTGGGGAGAAGAGGGAATGAATAGGTGAGGATAGAGATGCAACAACAAGGACCATGAGCTGATAGCTGCTAGAACCGGGCAATTTATCAAAGCCTTCTCATGTTTTGTACCATTGCCACAATTAGTAGGTAGATAGATAGATAGATGACAGATAGATAGATAGATAGATCTTTTTAGTATTTTGAAAGCATTTTATTGTAAAACAAACACCAAAACAATGTACATTTAGTTGAACAATTTATCATAAAGCAAACATCTGTCAAGAAAACAAGAAATAAGGATAACTATGTTCTTGCTCTTTTGTTCAACTATGGCTTTAGCAATTAACACTGACCTTTTCTCTGAAACAACTTTTGATTTAAAATTTCTATTTATTTGTGTTCTATTTCGTTTTTTTCTGCCCTTATATTTATTATTATCTTTCTGCTTGTTTTGCAGATACTGTGATTTATTTTGCTTTGTGTTAGCTAGCTTCTTTTTGTTGTTGATTTTTTTTAATGTTTATTCATTTTTTGAGAGATAGAGCACAAGTGGGAGAGGGGCACAGAGAGAGGGAAACGTAGAATCTGAAGCAGGTTACAGATTCTGAGCTGTCAGCACAGGGCCTGTTGCTGGGCTCAAACTCACGGACCATGAGATCATGATTTGAGCCGAAGTGTCCTTGGACATTTAACGAACTGAGACACCCAGGCACCCCTGTGTCAGCTAGCCTCTTAAGATGAAATCTTGGGACACCAAATTTAGACCTTTTTTCTTTCATCAGAACCACTTATAGCTAGGTGCACCAGGGGCGCCTGGGTGGCTCAGTTGGTTAAGCATCTGACTTTGGCTCAGGTCATTGTCTCATGGTTTCTGAGTTTGAGACCCTGCACTGGGTTCTCTGCTTTTAGCACAGATTCTGCTTTGGGCTTTCTGTCCTGCTCTATTTCTGCCTCTCCCCCACTCACATTTTCTTTCTCTCAAAGATAAATAAAACATTTTTTTTAAAAGAAGCATTTATAGTTATAAAATTTCCCTCTGTCTTCACCCCACAATTTATTTTTTATTTTTTATTTTTTATTTTTTTTAATATATGAAATTTATTGTCAAATTGGTTTCCACACAATTTTTGATATATTGTACTTTATCATTCAATTTAAAATATTTTCTAATTTTCCTTGTGACATTTTGATCTATGGATTATATAGAAATGCATTGTTAATTTCCAAATACTTGAGGAAAATTTCAGAAAGTTTTTCATCATTAATTTCTAATTTAATTTAATGTGATCAGAGAACATACTCTGTATGATTCAATTCTTTTATATTATTGACATTTGTTTAATGGTCCAGCATATGTACTATTTTGGTGAAAGTACCATATACATCTACTTCTTTAATTTGATCCATTCTGACATTTTATGTCTCTTATAGCAGTGCTTAATCCATTAAAATTCCATTAGCTATTGATGTAATTGGATTTTGGTCAGCCATTTTACCATTTGTTCCCTTTTTTTTCTTGTTGCTGTTATTTTGCTTCTGTGTTCTTCCTTTTTTGCCTCCTTTTGGATTAAATATTTTAGGTGTCCACTTTTATATATCTGATGTTTTTTTAGCAAAACCTGTCTACAGTTTTTTGGTGGGCACTTGGTATATTAAAATATTATTCTTAATTTTGTATTGCCCTCTTAGATTTAAAATTGTGTGATTCCCATAAAATGTAGAATCCTTGCAATGGCATATGGTCATTTGTCACCCCCCATTATTGGTGTACCATCATAATATACCTTTATAGATATACAGCTCACAAAAATTTTATAGTATTACTTTTAAATGGTCATGTGCATTTTAAAATATTAAGCAATAAATGATAGCCTTTTGTAATTACCCATATATTTACCATTTCTGATATTTTTCCTTTCTTTCTGAAGATCTGAGTTCTAATTTAGAATAATTAGAATTTTCACCAAGAATTTCCTTTGCCATTTCTTGTATGGCATATTTTCTTGATGCCAAATTATCTCTATTTTTAAAATCTGAAAATAACTTATTTTCACTTCATTTATAGCATAGAAAATTAAACTTTCATTGAATAGAAGATGCTGGGCTTACAGTTTGTTTTGCTTCCCTCCTTTCAACTCTTTTAAAGAAGTCCCACTATCTTCCAGCTTCAGTTACCACTATTGAGGGGTCAGTGGTGATTTGAATCACTGTTCTCCTATATGCTATATTTCTCTCTGGCTACTTTAAAATTTTTCTCTTCATTTTGATTTTTAATAGTTTCACAGTAATGTACCTAGGTTTGATATTAACTGTAATTTTAATGTTTGGAAATTTATGAGATTCTTGAATATATAAACTTATGTTTTCTACTAAATCGGGAGAATTTTGGCAACAGCTTCTGCTATTTTTTTTCAAACTCATGCTCCTTTCTACTGTGGTACTTCAATGACATATATGTCAAATAGTTTGATAGTGTCCTCAGGTCCTGGGGCTTGTTTATTTCTTTTTAATTTTTTCCTCTCTGTTCGGTAGAGTGGGTAGTTTCTACTGGTCTGCCTTCAAATAGGCTTAATCTTCCTTCTCTATCTTTCATCTATATTCTCTAGTTCAGTGAATTTAATTTTTAAATTGTTGATATTAATTTTTAGTTACACAATTTTCCTTTAATTTGTTTTCAGAATTTCTATCTCCCTGATGATATATTTGTAACTTTTCACTCATTGTGAGTATATTTTACTTCATGTCCTTGAAATTAGTTATTATAACTTCTTTAAAATCCTTCCTTGCTGATTTCAAAACCTAAGTCACCTGCCATCTTTCAAGTTTATTCTTTTGAGGGGATTCAGTTTAATCCTCTTCATATATTTTGTTTATTTTTCAGTTAATATACAGTGTAATATTAGTTTAATATGTACAAAATAGTGATTCAACACTTCCTTACAACACCTGGTGCTCAACACAAGTGCATTCCTTAATCCCCATCTCCTATTTAACCCATCCCTCCTACCACCACCTCTTTTCTGCTAACCATCAGTTTGTTCTCTATAATTAAGAGTCTGTTTCATACTTTGTGGCTCTATTTTTTTTGCCTGTTCTCATTTGTTTTGTTTCTTAAATTCCACATATGAATGAAGTCATATGGTATTTGTCTATGACTGACTTATTTCGCTTAACACTCTACTCTCTGCTTCATCCATGTCATTGCAAAAGGCAAGATTTCACTCTTTTTTGATGGCTGGATGATATTCTGTCATGTATATATACCATATCTTCTTTATTCATTCATCAGATGATGGAAACTTGGGCTATTTCCATAATTTGGCTATTGTAGATAATGCTACTATAAACATCAGGGGCATATATTCCTTTGAAAATTTTTTTTTTGTATTCTTTGGTAAATACCTAGAGGTGCAATTACTGAATCATAGGAAAGTTCTATTTTTAACTTTTTGAAGAACCTCCATACTGTTTTCAACAGTGGTTGCACCAGTTTTCATTACCACCAACAGTGCATGAGGGCTCCTTTTTCTCCACATCCTCTCCAACACCTGTTTCTTGTTTTGTTGATTTTAGTGTGTCTGATAGGGTTGAAGTGATATCTCATTGTGGTTTTGATTTGCATTTCCCTGATGATGAGTGTGATGTTGAGCATCTTTCCATGTGTCTGTTGACCATCTGCATTTCTTCTTTGGAGAAATGTCTTTCATTGTCTTCAGCCCATTTTTTTTAATTGAAATTTAACTTTATTTTTTTTATTTTTTAAAATTTACATCCAAATTAGTTAGTATATACTGATGCAATGATTTCAGGAGTAGATTCCTTAATGCCCCTTACCCATTTAGCCCATCCCCCCTCCCACAACCCCTCCAGCAACCCTCAGTTTGTTCTCCATATTTATGAGTCTCTTTTGTTTTGTCCCCCTCCCTGTTTTTATATTATTTTTGTTCCCCTTCCCTTAAGTTCATCTGTTTTGTCTCTTAAAGTCCTCATATGAGTGAAGTCATGAGATTTTTGTCTTTCTCTGACTGAATAATTTCACTTAGCATAATACCCTCCAGTTCCATCCACGTAGTTGAAAATGGCAAAATTTCATTCTTTTTGATTGCCGAGCAATACTCCATTGTATATATACACCACATGTTCTTTGTCCATTCATCCATCGATGGACATTTGGGCTCTTTTCATACTTTGGCTATTGTTGATAGTGCTGCTATAAACATGGGGGTGCATGTGTCCCTTCAAAACAGCACACCTGTATCCCTTCGATAAATGCTTAGTAGTGCAATTGCTGGGTAATAGGGTAGTTCTATGTTTAGTTTTTTTGAGGAACCTCCATACTGTTTTCCAGAGAGGCTGCACCAGCTTGCATTCCCACCAACAATGCAAAAGGGATCCTCTTTCTCCGCATCCTCGCCAACATCTGTTGTTGCCTGTGTTGTTAATGTTAGCCATTCTGACAGGTGTAAGGTGGTAGGTAATTCATTGTGGTTTTGATTTTTATTTCCCTGATGATGAGTGATGTGGAGCATTTTTTCATGTGTCAGTTGGCCATCTGGATGTCTTCTTTGGAGAAGTGTCTATTCATGCCTTCTGCCCATTTCTTCACTGGATTATTTGTTTTTTGGGTGTTGAGTTTGATAAGTTTTGTAGATTTTGGATACTAACCCTTTATCTGATATGTCATTTGCAAATATCTTCTCCCATTCTGTCTGTTGCCTTTTAGTTTTGCTGATTGTTTCCTTCACTGCGCAGAAGCTTTTTATTTTGATGAGGTCCCAGCAGTTCATTTTTGCTTTTGTTTCCCTTGCCTTTGGAGACGTGTTGAGTAAGAAATTGCTGCGGCCAAGATCAAAGAGGTTTTTCTCTGCTTTCTCCTAGAGGATTTTGATGGCTTCTTGTCTTACATTTAGGGCTTTCATCCATTTTGAGTTTATTTTTGTGTATGGTATAAGGAAGTGGTCTGGGTTCATTCTTCTGCATGTCGCTGTCCAGTTTTCCCAACACCACTTGCTGAAGAGACTGTCTTTATTCCACTGGATATTCTTTCCTGCTTTATCAAAGATTAGTTGCCCATACATTGGTGGGTCCATTTCTCTGTTCCCTATTCTATTCCATTGATCTCAATGTCTGTTCTTGTGCCACTACCACAGTGTCTTGATGGTTACAGCTTTGTAGTATAGCTTTAAGTCTGGGATTGTGATGCCTCCTGCTTTGGTTTTCTTTTTCAAGATGGCTTTGGCTATTCGGGGTCTTTTGTGGTTCCATACAAATTTTAGGATTATTTCTTCTAGCTCTGTGAAGAATGCTGGTGTTACTTTGATAGGGATCTTGTTGAATATGGAGATTGCTTTGGGTAGTATCAACATTTTAACAATATTTGTTCTTCCTATCCAGGAGCATGGAATCTTTTTCCATTTCTTTGTGTCTTCTTCAATTTCATTCATAAGCTTTCTATATTTTTCAGTGTAACGATTTTTCACCTCTTTGGTTAGATTTATTGCTAGGTATTTTATGTTTTTTTGTGCAACTGTAAATGGGATCGATTCCTTGATTTCTATTTCTGTCACTTCATTGTTGGTGTATAGGAATGCAACCGATTTCTGTGCCTTGATTTTATATCCTGCAACTTTGCTGAATTCATGAATCAGTTCTAGCAGTTTTTTTGCTAGAATCTTTTGGGTTTTCCATATACAATATCATGTCACCTGTGAGGAGTGAAAGTTTGACTTCCTCCTGGCGGATTTGGATGCCTTTTATTTCTTTGTGTTGTCTGATTGCAGAGGCTAAGACTTCCAATACTATGTTGAATAGCAGTGGCAAGAGTGGACATCCCTGTCTTGTTCCTGACCTTATGGGGGAAGCTCTCAGTTTTTCCCCATTGAGGATGATATTAGCCTTGGGTCGCTCCTATATGGCTTTTATCATCTCAAGGTATGATCCTTCTATCCCTACTTTCTTGAGGGTTTTTATCAAGAAAGGATGTTTTATTTTGTTAAATGCTTTCTCTGCATCTATTGAGAGGATCATATGGTTCCTGTCCTTTCTTTTGTTGATGTGATGCATCACGTTAATTGTTTTGCGGATATTGATCCAGCCCTGCATCCCAGGTATAAATCCCACTTGGTCGTGGTGAATAATTTTTTTAATGTGTTGTTGGATACAGTTGGCTAATATCTTGTTGAGGAATTTTGCATCCATGTTCATCAGGGAAATTGGTCTATAGTTCTCCTTTTTAGTGGGGTCTCTGTCTGGTTTTGGAATCAGGGTAACGCTGGCTTCATAGAAATAGTTTGGAAGTTTTCCTTCCATTTCTATTTTTTGGAACAGTTTCAAGAGAATAGGTGTTAAGTCTTTCTTAAATGTTTGGTAGAAAACCTCCGGCAGTGATCTGACTCCCTCCGGCTGCCACAGGGCCCCTCCTGAAGTGGATCACCTAAGGAGAAGCGAGCTAAGCCTGCCCCCCCTGCCGCCGTGCACCTTGCCTTCCCACCCCAGCTAATACGCCAGATCCCCAGCATCACAAGCCTGGCAGTGTGCAAGTAGCCCAGACGGGCCACGCCACCCCACAGTGAATCCTGCCCCTAGGAGAGGGGAAGAGAAGGCACACACCAGTCTGACTGTGGCCCCAGCGGTGGGCTGGGGGCAGACATCAGGTCGGACTGCGGCCCCGCCCACCAACTCCAGTTATACACCACAGCACAGGGGAAGTGCCCTGCAGGCCCTCACCACACCAGGGACTATCCAAAATGACCAAGCGGAAGAATTCCCCTCAGAAGAATCTCCAGGAAATAACAACAGCTAATGAGCTGATCAAAAAGGATTTAAATAATATAACAGAAAGTGAATTTAGAATAATAGTCATAAAATTAATCGCTGGGCTGGAAAACAGTATACAGGACAGCAGAGAATCTCTTGCTACAGACATCAGGGGACTAAGGAACAGTCACGAGGAGCTGAAAAACGCTTTAAAGGAAATGGAAAACAAAATGCAAACCACCACGGCTCGGATGGAAGAAGCAGAGGAGAGAATAGGTGAACTAGAAGATAAAGTTATGGAAAAAGAGGAAGCTGAGAAAAAGAGAGATAAAAAAATCCAGGAGTATGAGGGGAAAATTAGAGAACTAAGTGATACACTAAAAAGAAATAATATACGCATAATTGGTATCCCAGAGGAGGAAGAGAGAGGGAAAGGTGCTGAATGGGTACTTGAAGAAATAATAGCTGAGAACTTCCCTGAACTGGGGAAGGAAAAAGGCATTGAAATCCAAGAGGCACAGAGAACTCCCTTCAGACGTAACTTGAATCGATCTTCTGCACGACATATCATAGTGAAACTGGCAAAATACAAGGATAAAGAGAAAATTCTGAAAGCAGCAAGGGGTAAACGTGCCCTCACATATAAAGGGAGACCTATAAGACTCGTGACTGATCTCTCTTTTGAAACTTGGCAGGCCAGAAAGAATTGGCACGAGATTCTCAGGGTGCTAGACAGAAAAAATATGCAGCCGAGAATCCTTTATCCAGCAAGTCTGTCATTTAGAATAGAAGGAGAGATAAAGGTCTTCCCAAACAAACAAAAACTGAAGGAATTTGTCACCACTAAACCAGCCCTACAAGAGATCCTAAGGGGGACCCTGTGAGACAAAGTACCAGAGACATCACTACAAGCATAAAACATACAGACATCACAATGACTCTAAACCCGTATCTTTCTATAATAACACTGAATGTAAATGGATTAAATGCGCCAACCAAAAGACATAGGGTATCAGAATGGATAAAAAAACAAGACCCATCTATTTGCTGTCTACAAGAGACTCATTTTAGACCTGAGGACACCTTTAGATTCAGAGTGAGGGGATGGAGAACTATTTATCATGCTACTGGAAGCCAGAAGAAAGCTGGAGTAGCCATACTTATATCAGACAAACTAGACTTTAAATTAAAGGCTGTAACAAGAGATGAAGAAGGACATTATATAATAGTTACAGGGTCTATCCATCAGGAAGAGCTAACAATTATAAATGTCTATGCGCCGAATACCGGAGCCCCCAAATATATAAAACAATTACTCATAAACATAAGCAACCTTATTGATAAGAATGTGGTAATTGCAGGGGACTTTAACACCCCACTTACAGAAATGGATAGATCATCTAGACACACGGTCAATAAAGAAACAAGGGCCCTGAATGAGACACTGGATCAGATGGGCTTGACAGATCTATTTAGAACTCTGCATCCCAAAGCAACAGAATATACTTTCTTCTCGAGTGCACATGGAACATTCTCCAAGATAGATCATATACTGGGTCACAAAACAGCCCTTCATAAGTTTACAAGAATTGAAAGTATACCATGCATACTTTCAGACCACAATGCTATGAAGCTTGAAATCAACCACAGGAAAAAGTCTGGAAAACCTCCAAAAGCATGGAGGTTAAAGAACACCCTACTAACGAATGAGTGGGTCAACCAGGCAATTAGAGAAGAAATCAAAAAATATATGGAAACAAACGAAAATGAAAATACAACAATCCAAACGCTTTGGGACGCAGCGAAGGCAGTCCTGAGAGGAAAATACATTGCAATCCAGGCCTATCTCAAGAAACAAGAAAAATCCCAAATACAAAATCTAATAGCACACCTAAAGGAACTAGAAGCAGAACAGCAAAGGCAGCCTAAACCCAGCAGAAGAAGAGAAATAATAAAGATCAGAGCAGAAATAAACAATATAGAATCTAAAAAAACTGTAGAGCAGATCAACGAAACCAAGAGTTGGTTTTTCGAAAAAATAAACAAAATTGACAAACCTCTAGCCAGGCTTCTCAAAAAGAAAAGGGAGATGACCCAAATAGATAAAATCATGAATGAAAATGGAATTATTACAACCAATCCCTCAGAGATACAAACAATTATCAGGGAATACTATGAAAAATTATATGCCAACAAATTGGACAACCTGGAAGAAATGGACAAATTTCTGAACACCCACACTCTTCCAAAACTCAATCAGGAGGAAATAGAAAGCTTGAACAGACCCATCACCAGCGAAGAAATTGAATCGGTTATCAAAAATCTCCCAACAAATAAGAGTCCAGGACCAGATGGCTTCCCAGGGGAGTTCTACCAGACGTTTAAAGCAGAGATAATACCTATCCTTCTCAAGCTATTCCAAGAAATAGAAAGGGAAGGAAAACTTCCAGACTCATTCTATGAAGCCAGTATTACTTTGATTCCTAAACCAGACAGAGACCCAGTAAAAAAAGAGAACTACAGGCCAATATCCCTGATGAATATGGATGCAAAAATTCTCAATAAGATACTAGCAAATCGAATTCAACAGCACATAAAAAGAATTATTCACCATGATCAAGTGGGATTCATTCCTGGGATGCAGGGCTGGTTCAACATTCGCAAATCAATCAACGTGATACATCACATTAACAAAAAAAAAGAGAAGAACCATATGATCCTGTCAATCGATGCAGAAAAGGCCTTTGACAAAATCCAGCACCCTTTCTTAATAAAAACCCTTGAGAAAGTCGGGATAGAAGGAACATACTTAAAGATCATAAAAGCCATTTATGAAAAGCCCACAGCTAACATCATCCTCAACGGGGAAAAACTGAGAGCTTTTTCCCTGAGATCAGGAACACGACAGGGATGCCCACTCTCACCGTTGTTGTTTAACATAGTGCTGGAAGTTCTAGCATCAGCAATCAGACAACAAAAGGAAATCAAAGGCATCAAAATTGGCAAAGATGAAGTCAAGCTTTCGCTTTTTGCAGATGACATGATATTATACATGGAAAATCCGATAGACTCCACCAAAAGTCTGCTAGAACTGATACATGAATTCAGCAAAGTTGCAGGATACAAAATCAATGTACAGAAATCAGTTGCATTCTTATACACTAACAATGAAGCCACAGAAAGACAAATAAAGAAACTGATCCCATTCACAATTGCACCAAGAAGCATAAAATACCTAGGAATAAATCTAACCAAAGATGTAAAGGATCTGTATGCTGAAAACTATAGAAAGCTTATGAAGGCAATTGAAGAAGATTTAAAGAAATGGAAAGACATTCCCTGCTCATGGATTGGAAAAATAAATATTGTCAAAATGTCAATACTACCCAAAGCTATCTACACATTCAATGCAATCCCAATCAAAATTGCACCAGCATTCTTCTCGAAACTAGAACAAGCAATCCTAAAATTCATATGGAACCACAAAAGGCCCCGAATAGCCAAAGGAATTTTGAAGAAGAAGACCAAAGCAGGAGGCATCACAATCCCAGACTTCAGCCTCTACTACAAAGCTGTCATCATCAAGACAGCATGGTATTGGCACAAAAGCAGACACACAGACCAATGGAATAGAATAGAAACCCCAGAACTAGACCCACAAACATATGGCCAACTCATCTTTGACAAAGCAGGAAAGAACATCCAATGGAAAAAAGACAGCCTCTTTAACAAATGGTGCTGGGAGAACTGGACAGCAACATGCAGAAGGTTGAAACTAGACCACTTTCTCACACCATTTACAAAAATAAACTCAAAATGGATAAAGGACCTAAATGTGAGACAGGAAACCATCAGAACCTTAGAGGAGAAAGCAGGAAAAGACCTCTCTGACCTCAGCCGTAGCAATCTCTTACTCGACACATCCCCAAAGGCAAGGGAATTAAAAGCAAAAGTGAATTACTGGGACCTTATGAAGATAAAAAGCTTCTGCACAGCAAAGGAAACAACCAACAAAACTAAAAGGCAGCCAACGGAATGGGAAAAGATATTTGCAAATGACATATCGGACAAAGGGCTAGTATCTAAAATCTATAAAGAGCTCACCAAACTCCACACCCGAAAAACAAATAACCCAGTGAAGAAATGGGCAGAAGACATGAATAGACACTTCTCTAAAGAAGACATCCAGATGGCCAACAGGCACATGAAAAGATGTTCAGCGTCGCTCCTTATCAGGGAAATACAAATCAAAACCACACTCAGGTATCACCTCACGCCAGTCAGAGTGGCCAAAATGAACAAATCAGGAGACTATAGATGCTGGAGAGGATGTGGAGAAACGGGAACCCTCTTGCACTGTTGGTGGGAATGCAAATTGGTGCAGCCGCTTTGGAAAGCAGTGTGGAGGTTCCTCACAAAATTAAAAATAGACCTACCCTATGACCCAGCAATAGCACTGCTAGGAATCTACCCAAGGGATACAGGAGTACTGATGCATAGGGGCACTTGTACCCCAATGTTCATAGCAGCACTCTCAACAATAGCCAAATTATGGAAAGAGCCTAAATGTCCATCAACTGATGAATGGATAAAGAAATTGTGGTTTATATACACAATGGAATACTACGTGGCAATGAGAAAAAATGAAATATGGCCTTTTGTAGCAACGTGGATGGAACTGGAGAGTGTGATGCTAAGTGAAATAAGCCATACAGAGAAAGACAGATACCATATGGTTTCACTCTTATGTGGATCCTGAGAAACTTAACAGGAACCCATGGGGGAGGGGAAGGAAAAAAAAAAAAAAAAAAAAAAAGGACGTTAGAGTGGGAGAGAGCCAAAGCATAAGAGACTGTTAAAAACTGAGAACAAACTGAGGGTTGATGGGGGGTGGGAGGGAGGGGCAGGTGGGTGATGGGTATTGAGGAGGGCACCTTTTGGGATGAGCACTGGGTGTTGTATGGAAACCAATTTGTCAATAAACTTCATATAAGAAAAAAAAAATGTTTGGTAGAATTCCCCTGGAAAGCCATCTGGCCCTGGAGTCTTGTTTTTTGGCAGATTTTTTATTACTAATTCGATTTCCTTACTGGTTATGGGTCTGTTCAAATTTTCTGTTTCTTCCTGTTTCAGTTTTTGGTAGTGTATATGTTTCTAGGAATTTGTCCATTTCTTCCAGATTGCCCATTTTTTTGGCATATAGTTGCTCATAATATTCTCTTATTCGTTTTGTCATTTTGAAGGGAGAAAAGGAGTTAATGAGGTAGAAAATTTGAAATTAAATAAATTAAAAATAAAAAAATATTAAAATTAAAAATTAAAAACACATACACACAATAATCGAATAGATGATGCTAGATCCTAGGTGTGTTTTGGTCTGGGTGTAGAAAGTAGTTTGACAGATTAGAGGAATAAAAAAAAGGGGGGGGAGAGGAGAAAAAAAGAAATCATTTGAGAATTTGAAAAAATGAATACACTAAAGTAGACTAAAATGCACAAAAGTAGAGAATGTAGTAGAAAAAAATTATAAACAAATATTTCAATAAATATTAAAAAGAAATATGAATTTTTTCATTTTCTGTATATGAGGAAAATGAAAAGAAAAGAAAAAGAGAGTAAAGATTTTTTAAAAAGGAAAAGAAGAAATCATTTGAAAATTTGAAAAAGTGAATACAGGGGCGCCTGGGTGACTCAGTTGGTTAAGCGTCCGACTTCAGCTCAGGTCATGATCTCACTGTCCGTGAGTTCGGACCCTGTGTCAGGCTCTGTGCTGACACTCAGAGCCTGGAACTTGCCTTGGATTCTGTGTCTTCCTCTTTCTCTGCCTCTCCCCCATTCACGCTCTGTCTCTGAAAAATGAATAAACCTTTAAAAAACTAAAAAAAAAAAAAAAGAAAGAAAAGGTGAATACACTGTAGTAGACTGAAATAAAATGATGGGAGTGAGATAGCATTTGGAAAACATTACATAAAAGCAAAAAATATAGTAATAAAAATTAAATAAAAATATTTCCAAAAGAAATTGAAAGTAAAAAGAAGTTTTTCTCTTTCTGCATTCAAGAAAAAGACAAGAAATGAAAAAGAGAAAAAAAAGAAAAAGAAAGAAAAAAAAGAAAATTGTTTGAAAACTTGAAAAGGTGAGTACACTGAAGTAGACTAAAACAAAATGATGGAAGTAAAGCAGAATTTGAAAAAAAATTATACAAAAGTAAAAAATATAGTAATAAAAATTAAACACAGATATTTTTAATAAAAATTGAAAATAAAAATTAGTTTTTTCTCTTTTTGTATTCAAGAAAAAAAAAGAATTGTAAAAGAGAAAAAGGAAAAAGAGAGAGAAAAAAATTGGATAAATGAACCTGCTAACAGATTGAAGTAGGACTGAAATTGCTTCATTTTCCCCTAGAGGTCAGTCCATGTAGCTCTTTATAGTCCATAAATTAAGCTGGCGGTGAGGTTTGTGTTCTTGAAGAGCAAAGTTGGACCAGTTGGTCAGGGTTCGGTGTAACAGCTCCGCTCTCCAGTAGATGGCGCTGCTAGCCTACTGGGGTAGATTGTTGCAGTGCTCATTGGTGGCAGATGTGCATGCGCAGGAGTGGTGAACTCTGGCACCACCCAGCCACCCAGTCCGGTGCCACCCGGATCAGGAATCGTGCACCAGTCCTGTCTTCAGCTCTTGTCCACTCCCCACTTTTCCACTCTCTGTGACCAGGCCCCAGGCAGTACCTCTCTCCCGAGTTTTGTCTCAGATGCGGCTGTTTTCCCCTGCCCCTTACTTCTGAAGGACTGTGGCTTTGACTTGCTCCACCCCTCTGTGGGAGGGTCTCACCAAGCAATGGCCAAATGAGCAATGGCCAAATGTCGACTGCACCCAGGAATGCCCGCTGTACCTTGCTGTTGCCGGTGCCCTGAGACTGCAGCCAGGTGCCAGCCCGCCCCAAAAAAGATCGTGAGACAATGTAGCATCAGCATTTCAGGGACCATGGAAAATCGCAACACACATCTGGGATCAGGCTTCATCCTCAACAACCTTGCCCTAGCACCAGCAAATGCAGCTGCCCTCTGGGGTCTGCTGGGACCAGGTGGCCTGAACAGTCTCTACCAAATGTCCTTCTGGCAGTGGAATCGCTTTTCCCCATGTGGCCTGAAAACCTCCCAGACCCCACTCTGTTCCTGGGGATTCACCTTTCCCACCAGAGCACCACCAGGTATCGAGCTGTGGAGTTGCAGCCTTTGCGCTCCCCTTGTTTACAGTCTTAATGGAATTTAAACTCTCCCCTTTCTCCTTTCACCCTTTTTAGTTTAGTCCCTGTGGCTGTTTCTAATTTTCTACTTTCTCTTCAGCTGCTTTTGGGGAGGGGTGCTTTTCCTGTATGCTCTCCCCCCCCCACTCTCTGTCCTCTCTCTGCCCGCAAAAGGGGTTCCCTACCTTTCGGGGCTTCTTGCTCCCCAATTTCAGCTCTTCTTGCCTCATATCTGCTGAATTCTGTGGTTCAGTTTGTGCAGATTGTTGTGTTAATCTTCCAATCATTTTTCAAGGTGTGTAGGATGGTTTAGTATTGGTCTGGCTGTATTTCATGGATGCAAGACACACAAAAAGCTTCCATGCTGTTCCGCCATCTTGGCTTCTCCCCTTCAGCCCATGTTTTAATTGGATTATTTGTTTTGGGGGTGTTGAGTTTCATAAGTTCTTTATATGCTTTGGATGCTAACATTTTACCAGATGTCATTTGCATGGAACATCTCCCACTTCATAGGTTGCCTTTCAGTTTTGTTGATTGTTTCCTTCACTGTGCAGATCTTTTTATTTTGATGAAGACCTAATACTTTATGTTTGTTTTTGTTTCCCTTGCCTTAGGAGACATAACTAGGAAGAAGTTTTTATGGTCGATGTCAAAGACACTCCTTGTGTTCTCTGCTAGGATTTTTATGGTTTCAGGTCTCACACTTTGGTCTTTAATCCATTTTGAGTTTATTTGGGTGTATGGTGTAAGAAAGTGGTCCAGTTTCATTCTCTTACATGTAGCTGTCCAGTTTTCTTAACACCATTTGTTGAAGAGACTGTCTTTTCCTCATTGCATATTTTTTCTTGCTTTGTTGAAAATTAATTGACTGTATAGTTGTGGTTTCATTTCTGGGTTTTATATTCTGGTCCATTGACCTATGTGTCTCTCTCTCTTTTTTTTTTTTTTTTTTTTTGGCCAGTACCATAGCATTTTCGTCACCACAACTTTGCAATACAAGTTGAAGTCTCCAATTGTAATGCTTTCAGCTTTTTTTTCTTTTTCAAGGTTGTATTGACTATTTGGGGTCTTTTTGTGTTTTTATATAAATTTTAGAATTGTTTGTTCCAATTCTGTGAAAAATGCTTTTAGTATTTTAATATGGATAGCATTAAATGTGTAGAATTCTTGGATAGTATAGACATTTTAGTAATATTTGTTCTTCAATCCATGAACATGGAATATCTTTCCATTCCTTTGTGTCATCTTCAATGTCTTTCATCAGTGTTTTATAGTTTTCAGAGCACTTCTTTGGTTAAGTTTATTCTTAAGTGTCTTATAGGTTTGGGTGCAATTATAAATGGGTTGGATTCCTTAATTTCTCTTTCTGCTATTTTATTATCAGTATATAGAAATGCAACAGATTCCGTATGTTGGTTTTGTATTCTGTGACTTTACTGAATTCATCCATCAGTTCTAGCAATTTTCTGTGGTGGATTCTTACTTTCATCTTCAAATAAGAAAAGACTGACATCTTTCTTACCAATTTGGCTGCTTTTTATTTCTTTTTGGTGTCTGATTGCTGTGGATAGGACTTCCAGAACTATGTTAAATAAAAATGGTGAGAGTTGACACCCTGTCTTGTTCCTGACTATAGAGGAAATGCTCTGTTTTTCTCCCCTGAAGATGATATTAGCTCCGGATTTTTCCTAGATGACCTTTATTATGTTGAGGTATATTCCCTATAAACGTACTTTGTTGACGGTTTTGATCATGAATTAAGGTCATACTTTGTCAAATGCTATTTGGGAATCTATTAAAATGATCGTATGATTCTTATCCTTTCTTTTATTAATGTGGTGTATGTGAAGAGATACATGCACCCCCAATGTTTATAGCAGCATTAACTACAATAGCCAAATTATGGAAACAGCCCAAGTTTCCATCGTCTGATGAATTGATAAAGAAGATATGGTATATATACACAATAGAATATAATTCAGCAATAAAAAGAGTGAAAACTTGCCATTTGCAATGACGTGGATGGAGCTAGAGAGTAAACAAAATAAGTCGGTCAGAGAAAGACAAATACCATATGATTTCACTCATATATGGAATTTAAGAAACAAACAAGTGAGCAAAGGGAAAAACAAAAACAAAAACAGAGTGAGAGGGAAACCAAGAAGCCAACTCTTAACTGTAGAGAACAAACTGATGGTTATTGGAAAGGACGTCGGTGGAGGTTGGGCTAAATTGGTGATGGGGATTAAGGAATTCATCTGTTGCAATGAGCATTGTGTGTTGTGTGGAAGTGTTGAATTACTATATTGTGCTCCTGAAACTAATTGTATGTTAGTACATTGTATGTTAACTGGCATTTAAATTAAAACTTTTTAAAAAATGGCATTGACTCTAAATCTTCTTGAAGTTACTTCAGTCAGAGTAGGGACTTGAAGCAATGAGGACATGTAAAAGTAATGGCCTCTACTGGCCTCTACTTTTTTGGCATCTCTGTGATCAGAATCAGCAATCAATGATCAGAGTACATATCTTCAATATTTGGAGGACAGAGTTCTTTTTGTCCATCCAGGCTCTTGCAAACTGTGTGCAAGCTACTTTTGGAATACATGCATATCTGCCTGCCATGTGGCTGAGGGGTGGGAGATGGATGACTACTACTGTGCTAAAAGCAGAATTGACCAAAATTAACCAATATACCAACCAAGTTTTCCCCCTGGAAATTGCAAGCCTTCAATAGACTCCAGAGTTCCAAAATAGTTACATCAGACAAATTCTGATAGTTCAATTGTATATATGTAAAGACATATTTCTGGTGCTTCCTACTCTGTCATCCCTTAACTGAATCTTTTACAATCAATTCTCAAGTCACATCCATGCGCACAACCCTGTTGTCATTTTGATTGAGACTGAATAAAACTCGATAGTACTTTGGATAGAATTACTCTTTTACAATGTGAATCTTCCAATCTAGAGACATGGTTTGTTCCTATGCTTATTTAGGTCTTCCAAAATTTATATCAGTAATATTTTATATCTTTCATATGAAGGCTTTATATGTCTTTTGCAATGTTGATTATTAAGTATTGGACATTTTTACTCTATAATAAGGAATTTCCCTTTAAATTTTTTTTAAATTTTATTGCTGGCATAGGAAATGAAAGCTAGTTTTGTCTTTTATTTAGCAAATTTTTAAACACATTTATAAATTATAACAATTTATATTTAGATACTTTGGATTTTCTATGAACAGAGTAATGTAAATAATGAAAGTTTTATTTCCTATTTTCTAATATTTTAATTTTATATTCTTGTCTTATTGCATAATGTTAAACAGAAGTGAGAACAATGAGAATTCTTTTATTACCCTTCAATTTAAAGAAACTATTTAATCTAAATATGAAGTTTTCTACTATTTTTAAAAAGGATTACTTTCAAATTAAGTAAATTACCTTTTTTGTTTTCTCTATTCATTTAGATAATATACATATATTTTTACTTTCTCCATTATGAAGTGAATTACACCTATTGATTTATAAATGTTAAACCTAGCTTGAATTCTTAGAATAATTTTAACCATTAAATATTATCTTGAGTTATCAAGGTCTAGTCATAATAGGTACATTTACTCTTTTCCAGGCTGATCTCCATGGGCTGAGTTGATTGTAGGCTGATCTCCTAACATACATTGACTTTGTTATTTTTCAATACTTCTTTATCTCCTTTAGCTTTGCTGTTGATACTGCACTATAAGTACTCTACCTCATGTTATTTTCTCCTTTGATTATCGGTTCCAGCTCTTTATTAGACAATTCTGCTATATATAACCTCTTATTTAGGTGTGTGTGTGTGTGTGTGTGTGTGTGTGTGTGTGTATGAACATGGCTCATGATTTTTTTAATAATTAATATGGTTAACAATTATAGATGCCAGTTGCTGAGTGCTTTCCATGTGTGTGCCATATTTCTCAGAGACTTCCAAATACCTTATCTTATTTGCTTTAATTTGGCATTGAGACAACAAGTTATTAGGTGCTTCCATATTACTTTTTTATAAGATAATTTAGAAAGCTGACAATTTATCTCTTTAACCAGGAAAAAAAAAATATGTTTTGGAATTGTGAAATAGTTTGCTTACTTTTTGAAACCTTTGTGGAAATTTTTATTTTAATTGGGTTAAGATTACTCTATACAACCTTTGATCAACACAATTTTAAATTTTTTTTTTTCAACGTTTATTTATTTTTGGGACAGAGAGAGACAGAGCATGAACGGGGGAGGGGCAGAGAGAGAGGGAGACACAGAATCGGAAACAGGCTCCAGGCTCTGAGCCATCAGCCCAGAGCCCGACGCGGGGCTCGAACTCACGGACCGCGAGATCGTGACCTGGCTGAAGTCGGACACTTAACCGACTGCGCCACCCAGGCGTCCCAGATCAACACAATTTTAAACCTAAAAATAAGGCTATGAGTCAAACTAAAATAATTTTTTTCCAAAATGGAACTTTATTAAAATACTTATATCTTTTTTTAATGTTTGTTTATTTTTGAGAGAGATAGAGACAGAGAGTGAGTGGGGGAGGGGCAGCGAGAGAGAGAGATACAGAATCCAAAGCAGGTTTCAGACTCTGAGCTGTTAGCACAGAGCCTGACGCAGGGCTCAAACCCATGAACTATGAGATCATGACCTGAGCCAAAGTTGGACACTTAACTGACTGAGCCACTCAGGCACCCTGTAAAGTACTTATATCTTAACAAAAAAAGTTACTTCAAAAAGAAAAAAAAACACAACAAAATGAAACTAGAGTAAAAAATAAGGTACAGAACTACTCCTGAGAAGCAAAGATCTGAACTTTTTTGTAGATGGGGAAACATCAATCTTAGAGAGCTGAGCAACACCAGAACAGTGCTATGTCACAGCAAATGTTTTCTGATGTCATATTATAGGAAAGACTTCTGCTCTCTACTGCCTTCTCCTGCATGACTTTATTTTTTTTGTTTTTGTTTAACGTTTATTTATTTTTGAGACAGAGAGAGACAGAGCATGAACTGGGGAGGGGCAGAGAGAGAGGGAGACACAGAATCGGAAGCAGGCTCCATGCTCTGAGCCATCAGCCCAGAGCCCAACGTGGGGCTCGAACTCATGGACCGTGAGATCGTGACCTGAGCTGAAGTCGGACGCTTAACCGACTGAGCCACCCAGGCGCCCCATCCTCCTGCATGACTTTGTTGTTGCTATTCTTTCCTTGCCCCCAGAAAACAGAGAATTTGAGAAGACACATGGTATTAGAACTGTAAAGACTCATGGCTGAGATATGAATCCTTCTGACCATGCCAGTTGTATAATCTGAGACCATGCAAGCAAGCACTCTTTGAAGAGTGCGTGACTTCTACCTAGCCATTGTTCAATAATAATTCAATAAATAATTTAATTTTCAAAGAAGTATAATACCTGAAAGGGCAGAAAAGAGCCATTTTCAGCATGTAGCTTTTGTACAGAATAAACAGCAACTAATTTTCTTTTTATTTTTTTTGTTGAAAAATAACAAGTTATTTGCCTTTTAGGTTTTGTTTTCAATTCACCTCTCATTGTATTTAAAAGCATTCAAATGCTTTTCTTTTGCTGTAAGACAAATCAGACAAAGAAATTTTGCTAATTTATGTCATTCTTTTTCATCTTCTAACTTGAAAATATTTATTTGGTATTTTATTTATTTGTAAAAGCTATGACTATTAAATCCTTTTTTCTCTTAATATTACAGGGAATATTTATACAAAGATGCATTCTCAGAGCCAAAAGTAATCAAAGACCTTACAAGTTTGTTTAAAAAATAAACTCTTGCATCAAGGATTTCAATTTAAACCTAATCCTTGATGTCTCTAGGATTCAAATTTTTGGCAACTCTAAAGCTGTGGTAAAAGAGGGTCTGCTAAGGGTACCTGAGTGGCTGAGTCTGTTGAGCATCTGACTCTTGATTTTGGCTCTGGTCATGATACCAAGGTTATAAGCTCGAGTCCTGCATTGGGCTGTGATGCACATGAAGTTGGCTTAAAATTCTCTCTCTCTCTTATTCACTCTTCTAGGAGTGCTTCCCTGAGAACAGCAAGTACAGAGACCCTTCTCTCAGGACAAAGGAACTGGCTGGCACCATTTCCCTCCCCAACCCCTCAGTATAAATACAGAGCCACCTACTTGCAGTAAATAGCACAGTGCTGACACTGGCTACCTAATTTGCTTAGACAGTCCTGCCCCCCAGCACTCTTGCCTGGACTGCCATTCTTGGGCAAGTGTGCCTCAGTCCCAGTGCAGTGGGCCCTTTCCCAAGAAGGCCAGTAGAAACCCCTGCCCACACCATGCATCCCAACCACAGAGTTCAGCAAGTCTTTAGTTCTAGTAAAAGCAGCACAAGGTTTTATTTAACAAGTAGACCAGAACACACCTAGTTAAAACTCACCACACTCTGGCCAAGGTCCAAACACTACCACCTGCAGGTAAGGAGAACCTCTGCAGATGACTGGCCTAAAGGATAGAGTGACCAAAACACAGCAACAGAACACACGCTGCACTTACTAGAGACACTTCTTGAAGCTACAGGCCCTGAACACTATATGACTTCTTCTTCATAAAGCCATTACTCTCAGAAGCAGAAAACATAACAGCCTTTTCTAACACAGAGAAGACAGAGACTTAGACAAAATGCCAAGACAAGTGATTCATTCCAAATGAAAGAAGATAAGGTCACAGCCAGAGATATAATGAAAACATACATAAGCAATATGCTTGATGGAGATTTCAAAGCAACATCATAAAGCTTGTCACTGGGTTTGATAAAAACATGAGCGATATCAGGGAGACACTTACTTCAGAGATAAAAGAGTTAAAAAATAGTCAAAAATGAAAAATTCAATAACTGAGATTTGAAACACACTGGGTATAATGAATACAAGGATGGAAGAAACAGAGGAATGAGTAAGTGACATAGAAGATAAAATAATGGGAAATAAGGAAGCTGAACAAAAGAGAGAAAGAATTACGGATCATGAGAGTAAACAGAGAACTCAGTGACTCCATCAAACATAAAAACGTTCATATCATAGGAGTCCCAGAAGAAGAAGAGAGAGGAAAGGGGGCAGAAAATTAATCTGAGGAAATCATAGCTGAAAATTTCCCTAATTTGGGGAAGGAAACAAATATCCAGATCTAATAGGCACAGAGAACACCTATCAAAACCAACGCCAAGACATATTGTAATTAAATTTGAAAAATATAACAATAAAGAAGGGAATTCCTTGGGAATTTTCAAATTTCCCTAGCAACTACTTGACAGGTTTCTAAAAAGTTATTTAAATGTTTATTAAAGTAGCAGGAAGCCGTATAAATTTTACAGAACTAGTCATTAAGTGAAATATGTATATTAATTCATAAGGTAAATATTTTATAACTCATTTAGTCATTTGTATGTCTTTTACACTAAATGGGTTTAGAGTTGAGAAAATTTGGAAAGATGGAGAGTAGAAGGACCCTGAGCTCAACCCATCCCAGTTTTACAACTACATATCCTCTACATCCAAGTCAATAAACCAGAGAGTGATTTGAATACTGGCAGAACAAATTCCACAACTAAATATAAAGAAGAAGCTGCATCTGAAAGGTTAAGGAGGTCAGAAAGGCAAAAGGAGTCTGCCCTCAGGAAGGAGGGAGCTGTACGCACAGAGAGGGCAGAGAAATGGGCCCTTGCACCAGGGAGCTTACATGGAGAAGAATAATAATCTCCATTGGTTTAAAAACCAGAGGGGCTGAATTCTGTAATTTGGTAAAAACAGTGGGACTTGGAGCCTGGAGCTTTAAAAGTCAGCTGATTTAGTGCTGGGTGAGCTGGGGGGGGGGGGTCAGAGACAACAGCCTGCCCAGAGAAGGAACACAAAAATGACAATTTGCATAATTCTGGGACAAACAGGAGACAGATCTGTTCATACTGATTTTGGAACATATTGGGGGACTTCTTTGAAAAGGAGGGAGCTGGTAGGTGCCATTTTTAGCCCCTGCCTTCCAGCATAAGTACAGAGCCACCTGCAGGAGGCAGGTCTGCTCAGACACTTGTAGCTTCAACCCAGAGATCAGAGAAAATTGTGTTAAAGTTTCACATGCATCCTGCCCAGTTGCATCATAGAGCCCAACCACATGCCCCAGCCATTGTTGTGCTCCATGACCAGCCACCGGGTAGAAAGTTGCCACTGCATGCCATGCACAGCTGTGCACCCCAGCCACCATCCCACTCTAAGCCCAGCCCCACACAGCCATCACTCAAGCCACACCCAGCCTCATGCCCCTGGCCACCTCAGCACACAGCTCCCAGCTGCCACAGTGCTTTGGGGGAACCCAGAATAGGACTAGTGTGCCAATGCAAATTTTGGTAACAGTGCTGCCCTACTTCCAAGTTCTCCTGTGGGCATACCCCTTCACAGCCGGCCTGCCTGGGTCCCAGTAACACCACAGAGAGCAAGCACAACCCACAACATGCAGACTGTCAGTGCAGATACCTGAAAGGAAAATGACTCAGACACAATAGCAGGGCATAAGCAACACACATAGGATATTCTCCTGAAATTCCAGTTTCTGGTGAACATGGGACAGTGCACTGCAGGGCATTCCAGGAACTTTTCTTCATAAAGTCACTACTTTCAAGAGAGAGGAGGGGCGCCTGGGTGGCTCAGTCAGTTGAGCGTCCGACTTCGGCTCAGGTCATGATCTCACAGTCCGTGAGTTCGAGCCCCACGTTGGGCTCAGTGCAGACAGCTCAGAGCCTGGAGCTTGTTTCGGATTCTGTGTCTCCCTCTCTGTCTGACCCTCCCCCATTCATGCTCTGTCTCTCTCTGTCTCAAAAATAAATAAACGTTTAAAAAAAAAAAAGAGAGGACACAGCTGACTATCTTAACACATAGAAACAGACACAGAGAGGCAGACAAAATGAGGAGATGGAGAAATTGATCTAAAATGAAAGAACAGAACAAAGCCATGGCCAGAGATCTAAGTGAAAGAGATATAAGTGACATGGCTGATTTAGAATTTAAAGCAATGATCACAAGGATACTCACTGGACTTGAGAAAAGAATAGAAGACATGAATAAAACCCTTAGGACAGAGATAAGGAATAACATAGCAGAGATAAATGGAGATAAAAGGCTTAATAAATGAAATGAGAAATATGCTTGATGGCATGAAGAGCAGAATAGAAGAAGCAGAGGAACAAAGTAGTGACATAGAAGACAGAGAAATGAAAAGAAATCTGCTGAAAAGAGAAAACAAAGAATTACACAAAAATGAGAATAGACCTAGGGAACTCAGGAATTCCATCAAACATAACAGCATTCATATTATAGGAGTCCCAGAAGAATAAGAGAGAGAGAAGGGAGCAAAAGTCTTATTTGAAGAAATAATAGCTGAATACATTCCTACTCTGAAGAAGAAAGCAGATATCCAGATCCAGGAAGCACAGAAAACTCCAGCCAAAATCAAAATAAGTAGACATACACCAAGACATATTCTAATTAAATTGGCAAAATATAGTGATAAAGAAAAAATCTTAAAAGCAAAAAGACGAAAGAAGAGAGTAACTTAACAAAGGAAAACCCCAAAGGTAGGCAGAAGATTTTCAACAGACACTTTGCAAGCCAGAAGGGAATGGCATAATATATTCAAAGTGCGGAATGCGAAAAATCTGCAGCCAGGAATATTCTATCCAGCAAGATGTCATTCAGAACAGGAGAGATAAAGAGTTTCCCAGACTATTTAACCAGCCCTGTAAGTAATATTAAAAAGGACTCTTCCAGTGGAAAGGAAAAATCAAAAGTGATAGTATAAAGTTGGGAAAAACAAAAGAAGTAAAATAAACATTTCAGTAAAATATCAGTCAAGGAACTCACAGAAAAGTGAATGTAAAATATGACACCATATACCTGTAATGTGGTCAAGAACAAAAAGAAAAGAATGCGTTCAAACTTAAACAATCTTCAACTTAATATAGACTGCTATATGCAGAAAAGGTTATATACAAACCTAATGGTAACCATATATAAAAAAACACTAATTAACATGTAAATAATAAGGAGAAAGAAATATAAATATAGAACTAAACAAAATCAGCAAACCACAAAAGAGAGAAAGACAAGAAAGGATCAGAGAAAATCTTCAGAAACAACCACAAAACAGGGAATAAAATGACACTAAATACACATTTATCAATAACTGTTTTGAATTAAAAAGTACTAAGTGCTCGAATCAAAAGACAAAAATTGAAAGAATGGATTAAAAAAAGAACAAGACTCATCTATATGCTGCCTACAAGAGACTCATTTTAACCTAAAAACACCTGAAGTTTGAAAGGGAGGGATTGGACAAACAATTATCATAAAAAATTGATGTCAAAAAGCCAGAATAGCAATACTTACATCAGAAAAATACACATTACAACAAGGAGTATAACAAGAGACAAAGAAGGACACTATATAAATAATAAAGGTGACAATCCAACAAGAAGATATAATAATTGTAAATATGTATGCAACCAACATAAAGCATTCAAATACATAAAATAATAACAAACAAAAAGTAGCTAATCAATAGTAATAAAATAATTGTAGGGGACTTTAACACCACACTTACATCAATGGATAGATTATCCAAACAGAAAATCAACAAAGAGAGGCTTTGAATGACACACTGGAACAGATGGATTTAACAGATATATTCAGAACATTCCATCCTAAAGCAGCAGAATACACTTCTTTTCAAGTGCACATGGAACATTCTCCAGAATAGATCACATGTTAGGCCACAAAATAAGGGCTCAACAAATACAGAAAGATGGAATCCATGGCATGAATCTCTTCTGACCACAATATTATTAAACTAAAATCAACCATAAGAAAAAAATCTGGAAAGAACACAAATGAATGGAGGCTAAATAACATGCTACTAAACAATGAATGGGTCAACAGGAAATCAAAGAAGAAATTAAAAAGTACATGGGAACAAATGAAAATGAAAACACAATTATCCAAAACCTCTGGAACACAGCAAAAGCATTTCTAAGAGGGAAGTTTATAGCAATACAGGTCTCCCTCTAGAAACAAGAAAAATCTCAAGTTGAAAACCAAACCTTACATCCAGAGGAGCTAAAAAGAACAACAAAGAAAAACGAATTCCCGAGTTAGTAAAAGAAAGGAAATAAGGAAGATAAGACCAGAAATTAGTGAAATAGCGACTAAAAAGAAAATAGAAAAGATCGATAGAACCATAGTTTGTTCTTTAAGAAGATAAACCACATTAACAAAACTTTAGATACAAAGTCTTTAGTCACAGAGAGAGAGAGAGAGAGAGCTGAAATAAATAAAATCATAATGAAAGCAGAGAGTTTACAATATATACCACAGAAATGCAAAGAATATAAGAGACTACTATGAACAATTATACACGAACACATTGGAAACATAGAAGAAACTGTTAAATGCCAAGAAACATACAACCTTCCAAGAAGGAATCATGAAGAAATAAAATACCTGATCAGACCCATTACTAATAAGGATATTGGAACAATATCCAATTTGACTTCAAATTTTTTATTTAAAAATTCCTTAATAATAGAAGCTCAGGACCAAACAACTTCACTTAATTTCTACCAAACATTCAAAGAAGAGTTAATATCAATCGTTCTTAAATTTTTCCAAAAAATAAAAGAAGAGGGAGCACATCCAAACTTATTTTTGAGGCCAGCATTACCCAGCTATCAAAACCAGACAAAGACACAAAAAAAGGAAAATTGCTGGTCAATATCCCTGATTAATACAGTGAAAATGGTCAACAAACTATTAAAAAACCAAATTTAACAATACACTAAAAGGACCATACACTATGATCAATTGAGATTTATTCCAGGTTGCAAGAATGGTTCAAAATCTGCATGTCAATATAGATGATATACCACATTAACAAAATGAGAAATAAAACCATACATATCTCAATAGATGCAGAAATAACATTTGACAGAATTCAAAATTCATTTACGATAAAAACTCCCAACAGAGTGAGTATAAAGAGAATATTCTTCGTCATAATAAAGGTCATATGTGTCAAGTCCACAACTAACATAATACAAAACAATGAAAGGCTGAAAGCTTTTCCTCTATGATCAGGAAAAAGACACAGATGCCCACTCTTCCCAATTTTATTCAACATAGTATTGGAAGTCCTAGCCACAGCAAGTAGGGCAGAAAAATAAATAAAATGCATCCAAATTAGAAAAGAAGAAGTAAAACTGTCACTAATGGCAGATAACATAATATTATATATAGAAAACCTTGAACACTTTACAAAAAACAGTGTTAGAGTTAATAAATAAATTCAGCAGTTACAGGATACAAAATCAACCTACAGAAATCAATTGCATTTCTATACACTAATAATGAGCTATCAGAAAGAGAAATATTTTTAAATCTCATATAAAATCACATCAAAGAGTATAAAACACCTAGATATAATTTAACTAAGGAGATTAAAAACATGTACATTGAACACTATAAAACATTGATGAAGGTAATTGAAGACACGAATAAATCAAAAGACGTTCTACGCTTATGAATTGGAAGAATTAATATTGTTAAAATGTCCAACCTACCCAAAGTAATCTTGGGTATAGATTCAACGCAATCCTTATAAAAATTCCAATGGCATTTTTCGCAGAACTAAAGAAAAAAATTCTACAGTTTGTATGGGAACACAAAATACTTTGAGTATCCAAAGCAATCTTGAAAAAGAAGAACAAACCCAGAGGTATCACACACCCTTATTTCAACTACATTACAGAACTATGTATTCAAAACAGTCTGGTATTGGCATAAAAATAGACATATAGATCAATGGAACAGAATAGACAACCCAGAAATCAACCATGTGTCAATGGTCAACTAAGTTATGGCAAAGTATCCAAGAGCATGTGGGGAAAGGAGAGTTTCTTCAATAAATGGTGTTGGAAAAAAAACTGGACAGCAATATGCATAAGAATGAAATTGGAGGAGTATCTGGGTGGCTCAGTTGTTTGAATGTCCAACTCTTGATTTCATCTCAGGTCACAATCCCAGAGTTGTGGGATTAAACCCCACAACAGGCTCTGTGTTGAGTGTGGAGCCTGCTTGAAATTCTCTCTCTTTCTCTTTTCTCTCTCTTTCTCCCTCTCTCTCTCTCTCCCCACCCCTCTCCCAAACTTGTGCTCTCTCCCTCTCAAAAAAAAAAAAAAAAGGATGGAACTGGAAAACTATCTTATTTCATACCCAAAAATTAATTCAAAATGGATTAAACAATTGAATGTAAGATCTGAAACCATAAAATTCCTAGAAGAAACATAGATGTAGATAGTAAACTTCTTAACATCAGTCTTGGTTTTACTTATGAGTTTTTGGGTTTATACAAAAAAAAAAAAGGCAATAAAAGCAAAAATAAATAAGTGGAACTATATCAAATTAAAAGTGTCCATGGCAGAGGAAACCATCAACAAAATGAAAAGGCAACCTCATAAATGGGAGAAGATATTTGCAAATCATATATCCAATAAGTGGATAAATCCAAAATATGTGAAGAACACATACAACTCTATAGCAAAAAACCAAATAGTCCAATTAGAAAATAAGCAGATGATCTGAACAGACATTTTCCCAAGGAACACATACAGAAGACCAACAGGTACATTAAAAGATTCTTGACATCACTAATCACCAGAGAAATGCAAATCAAAACAATGAGATGTTACCTCACACTTATTAGAATGGCTATTACCAAAAAGAAAAGAGATAACAAGTGTTGATGAGGATATGGAAGGAATCCTGTGCACTATTGATGGGAGTGTAAGTTGGTGCAGCCACTATGGAAAAGAGTATGGAGTTCCTCAAAAAACTAAAAATAGAACTACCATATGATCCAGCAATTACACTTGTGGGTATTTATCTGAAGAAAACAAAAAGACTAACTCCAAAAGAGAGCTGCATCCGCATTGCATTACAACATTATTTACAATAGCAAAGATATGGAAATAAACTAAGTGTCCATCAGCAAATGAATGGAAAGAGAAAATGTGGTTTATATATACACAACAGAATGTGTAAAAGAATGAAATCTTGCTTTTTGCAACAGAATGGATGAAAATGGTAATGTATATTCTTTTCTTTATGATTTTCATCATAACATTTTCTTTGCTCTTGCTTACTTTATTGTAAGAACACAGCATATAATACATATATATCACACAAAATATGTGCTAAATGACTATCAGTAAGCCTTCTGGTCAACAGTAGGCTATTAGTAGTTAAGTTATACATAACTTTTTGACTGCATGGAATGGTAGCTTCCCTAACCCCCGTGTTGCTCAAGAGTCAACTGTATTACTTTTTCTATGTATAAAGGTAGCATAAATAATAAAATACTTAGGAATTAACCTAAGCAAGGATGTGAAAGACTTGTACAATGAAAACTACAAAATACAGCTGAAAGAAATTACAGAAGAGTTAAATCAATGACAAAATATTCCCTGTTCAATGATTGGAAGACCTAATATTGCTATGATGCAAATTCTACTCAAAGGGATATACAAATTTAACACAATCCTTATCAAAATCCCAGTGACATTATTTTCTACAGAAACAGAAAAACATTTTCCAAATTCACATGAATCTCAAGGACCACTGAATACCTAAAACAATCTTGAAAAAGAAGAATGAAGTTGGAGGACTCACACTGAACCACAGTAAACAAAATAGTGTGGTACAGGCATAAAGACAGACTAAAAAGCCTAGAAATAAATCCTTGCATATATGGTCAAATGACTTGCCAAAGATGCCAAGATCATTCAGTGACAGAAAAAAAAGTATTTTCCACAAATAGTGTTTAGAAAACTGTGCATTCATACGCAAAAGAATTAACTTGAACCTTTACCTAACACCATATGCGAAATGAACTCAACATACATCAAAGATGTACATGTAAGAGCTAAAACTTGAAGAAAATAACATAGAGGAAAGCTTCATGACTGAATTTGATAATTGGTTTGACAATGGTTACTTGTAATGTACACCAAAAGTACAGGCAACAGCAACAAAAAATAGACAAAGTGAACTTCATTAAAATGTAAAATTTTGTGCATCAAAAGACACTCTCAATCGAATAGAACAGCAACACACATAATGGGAGAAATATTTTCAAATCATATATCTGGTAAGAGATTAATATACAGAATATATAAAAAAAACCTCCTATAACACAAAAATGAAAAAAGAAATAATCCATTTCAAAACGGAGGAAATCTGTGTAGACATTTCTTGAAAGAAGATATAAAAAATGGCCAATAAGCACATTATCTGGTGCTCAACATCACTAATCATTAGGGAAATGCAAATCAAAATAACAGAGACTTATAAAACAAAAAACAAAAATGGAAAACAGGTGTTGTTGAGGATGTGTAGAAATTGGAACTCTTGCTCTTAGGAATGCAGAATACTGTAGCCACTATTCAAAACAGCATGCCAGTTTCTCAAAAAATTAAATATGTATTACCCTATGATCCCAAAACTGTACTTCTGGGTATACATAGAAAAGAATTGAAAGCAGAGGCTTGAATAGGTACACCAATGTTCATAGCAACATGATTCACAATAGTTAAAAGGTGGAAACAACCTACATGTCCACATACACATGAATGGATAAACAAATTTTGACATATACATACTGTGGAATGTTATTCTGCCTTAAAAAGGAATGCAGTACAAATATGTGCTATAACATGTATGAATCCTGAAAAAAAATTATGACAAGTAAAATGAGGAAGACACAAAGGAAGAATTATTACATGATTCCACTGATATTAGGTACCTAGAACAGTCAAATTCTTCAGTGACAGAAAGTAGAGCAGTAGTTAACAGGAGCTGAGGGTGGGTTATGTAGTAGTTACAGAGTTTCAGCTGGGAATGATGAAAAAGTTCTGAAGATGGATAGTGGTGTTTGTTGCACAACACAGTGAGTGAACTTAATGTCACTTAATTGTACACTTAAATAGATTTAAGTGTAAATTTTATATTATATTTTCCTGGTATTAAACAAAAGATGATTGTTAAAAGATAACTAACAATTAACCTATGTAGAACATGTGTGACAACAGCAGCAAATAGGACAGAGAAAAAATAGAAGCATTTTGTAAGATTCATAATCTATACATGAAATGATGTAATTTAAAGGTAGACTATATATTACTTTAAAGGTATCTATTTTAAACCCTAAAGCAACTTGGGGCGCCTGGGTGGCTCAGTCGGTTGGGCATCCGACTTTGGCTCAGGTCATGATTTCACGGTCCGTGAGTCCGAGCCCCGCGTCGGGCTCTGTGCTGACAGCTTGGAGCCTGGAGCCTGTTTCAGATTCTGTGTCTCCCTCTCTCTCTGCCTCTCCCCTGCTCATGCTCTGTCTCTGTCTCAAAAATAAATCAACGTTAAAAACAATTAAAAATAAATAAATAAATAAACCCTAAAGCAACTAGAACAAAACAAAATAAAATAGATACAACTACTAAGCCAGTGACAGAGAAAAGTGAAATCAGAATTAAAAATTGTAAATCTTTTTAAAAAACTCAATTGGTTCTATTTGTCAGGTTACATAATTTTTTTTAACATTTATTCATTTAAGAGAGACAGGGACACAGCACAAGCAGGGGAGGAGCAGAGAGAGGGAGACACAGAATCCGAAGCTGGCTGCAGTCTCTGAGCTGTCAACACAGAACCTCATGTGGGGCTGGAACTCACGGACCAGACTGTGAGATCATGACCTGAGCCCAAGTCGGATGTTTAACCTACCGAGCCACCCAGGTGCCCCTATATTTGCCAGGTAAGGGGGGCAGATTGAAGGGGGCAGGCTAAGTGTAAAAAGAAAAAGTTCTAAGGAGCCCATACCCACAAGTAGAGTGGGGTAGGATGAGAGGATGGGTATGTATGCTTATTATTGCTAAATCTGTTTTCTATTTTTTCTCTTTTAAGAAAAGCCAGAAATTTAAAGTAGTTATTTACTCACTCATTTGCTTATTTACTTATTCATGTGAAGCCTGGCTTTTAATTGTCTCTAATATATTTTAAAGTTTATTTATTTTCGAGAGAGAAAGAGAGAGAGAGCGCACAATCATGCACATGAGTGGGGAGAGGGGCAGAGAGAGAGAAGAGAGAGAATCCCAAACAGGCTGTGAGCTGTTAGTGCAAAGCCCAAAGCGGGGCTTGATATCATGAACCATGAGATCATGACCCGAGCTGAAATGAAGAGATGCTTAACTGAGCCACACAGGTGTTCCTCTAATTTATTTTAAAACAATGCTGGCTAATTAAAACATGGCCATAGTATACATGTAGCCTTCAGATTGCTAATATGTGAGCTCAAACTTAAATAAAGTGAAAATAAAATAAATACATGATGGGAGAGACAGGAAGATGGCGGCGTAGGAGGACGCTGGGCTCACCGCGCGTCCTGCCGATCACTTAGATTCCACCTACACCTGCCTAAATAACCCAGAAAACCACCAGAGGATTAGCAGAACGGAGTCACCGGACCCAAGTACAGACGAGAGGCCCACGGAAGAGGGTAGGAAGGGCGGCGAGGCGGTGCGCGCTCCACGGACTGGCGGGAGGGAGCCGGGGCGGAGGGGCGGCTCGCCAGCCAAGCAGAGCCCCCGAGCCCGGCTTGCAAAAGCGGAGGGGCCTGACGGACTGTGTTCCGACAGCAAGCGCGACTTAGCGTCTGGGAGGTCATAAGTTAACAGCTCTGCTCGGAAAGCAGGAAGGCTGGAGGACAAAGGGAGGGTGAGCTGCGGAGCCCCCGGACGACAGAGCTCAGTTTGGCGGGGAACAAAGGCGCTCGCCAGCGCCATCTCCCCCGCCCATCCCCCAGCCAAAATCCCAAAGGGAACCGGTTCCTGCCAGGGAACTTGCTCCCTCCTCCGTGCAAACACCCAACTCTGTGCTTCTGCGGAGCCAAACCTCCGGCAGCGGATCTGACTCCCTCCGGCTGCCACAGGGCCCCTCCTGAAGTGGATCACCTAAGGAGAAGCGAGCTAAGCCTGCCCCCCCCGCCGCCATGCACCTTGCCTTCCCACCCCAGCTAATACGCCAGATCCCCAGCATCACAAGCCTGGCAGTGTGCAAGTAGCCCAGATGGGCCACGCCACCCCACAGTGAATCCCGCCCCTAGGAGAGGGGAAGAGAAGGCACACACCAGTCTGACTGTGGCCCCAGCGGTGGGCTGGGGGCAGACATCAGGACTGACTGCGGCCCCACCCACCAACTCCAGTTATACACCACAGCACAGGGGAAGTGCCCTGCAGGCCCTCACCACACCAGGGACTATCCAAAATGACCAAGCGGAAGAATTCCCCTCAGAAGAATCTCCAGGAAATAACAACAGCTAATGAGCTGATCAAAAAGGACTTAAATAATATAACAGAAAATGAATTTAGAATAATAGTCATAAAACTAATCGCTGGGCTGGAAAACAGTATACAGGACAGCAGAGAATCTCTTGCTACAGAGATCAAGGGACTAAGGAACAGTCACGAGGAGCTGAAAAGCGCTTTAAAGGAAATGGAAAACAAAATGCAAACCACCACGGCTCGGATGGAAGAAGCAGAGGAGAGAATAGGTGAACTAGAAGATAAAGTTATGGAAAAAGAGGAAGCTGAGAAAAAGAGAGATAAAAAAATCCAGGAGTATGAGGGGAAAATTAGAGAACTAAGTGATACACTAAAAAGAAATAATATACGCATAATTGGTATCCCAGAGGAGGAAGAGAGAGGGAAAGGTGCTGAAGGGGTACTTGAAGAAATAATAGCTGAGAACTTCCCTGAACTGGGGAAGGAAAAAGGCATTGAAATCCAAGAGGCACAGAGAACTCCCTTCAGACGTAACTTGAATCGATCTTCTGCATGACATATCATAGTGAAACTGGCAAAATACAAGGATAAAGAGAAAATTCTGAAAGCAGCAAGGGGTAAACGTGCCCTCACATATAAAGGGAGACCTATAAGACTCGTGACTGATCTCTCTTTTGAAACTTGGCAGGCCAGAAAGAATTGGCACGAGATTCTCAGGGTGCTAGACAGCAAAAATATGCAGCCGAGAATCCTTTATCCAGCAAGTCTGTCATTTAGAATAGAAGGAGAGATAAAGGTCTTCCCAAACAAACAAAAACTGAAGGAATTTGTCACCACTAAACCAGCCCTACAAGAGATCCTAAGGGGGACCCTGTGAGACAAAGTACCAGAGACATCACTACAAGCATAAAACATACAGACATCACAATGACTCTAAACCCGTATCTTTCTATAATAACACTGAATGTAAATGGATTAAATGCGCCAACCAAAAGACATAGGGTATCAGAATGGATAAAAAAACAAGACCCATCTATTTGCTGTCTACAAGAGACTCATTTTAGACCTGAGGACACCTTTAGATTCAGAGTGAGGGGATGGAGAACTATTTATCATGCTACTGGAAGCCAGAAGAAAGCTGGAGTAGCCATACTTATATCAGACAAACTAGACTTTAAATTAAAGGCTGTAACAAGAGATGAAGAAGGACATTATATAATAGTTACAGGGTCTATCCATCAGGAAGAGCTAACAATTATAAATGTCTATGCGCCGAATACCGGAGCCCCCAAATATATAAAACAATTACTCATAAACATAAGCAACCTTATTGATAAGAATGTGGTAATTGCTGGGGACTTTAACACCCCACTTACAGAAATGGATAGATCATCTAGACACACGGTCAATAAAGAAACAAGGGCCCTGAATGAGACATTGGATCAGATGGACTTGACAGATATATTTAGAACTCTGCATCCCAAAGCAACAGAATATACTTTCTTCTCGAGTGCACATGGAACATTCTCCAAGATAGATCATATACTGGGTCACAAAACAGCCCTTCATAAGTTTACAAGAATTGAAATTATACCATGCATACTTTCAGACCACAATGCTATGAAGCTTGAAATCAACCACAGGAAAAAGTCTGGAAAACCTCCAAAAGCATGGAGGTTAAAGAACACCCTACTAACGAATGAGTGGGTCAACCAGGCAATTAGAGAAGAAATCAAAAAATATATGGAAACAAACGAAAATGAAAATACAACAATCCAAACGCTTTGGGACGCAGCGAAGGCAGTCCTGAGAGGAAAATACATTGCAATCCAGGCCTATCTCAAGAAACAAGAAAAATCCCAAATACAAAATCTAACAGCACACCTAAAGGAACTAGAAGCAGAACAGCAAAGGCAGCCTAAACCCAGCAGAAGAAGAGAAATAATAAAGATCAGAGCAGAAATAAACAATATAGAATCTAAAAAAACTGTAGAGCAGATCAACGAAACCAAGAGTTGGTTTTTTGAAAAAATAAACAAAATTGACAAACCTCTAGCCAGGCTTCTCAAAAAGAAAAGGGAGATGACCCAAATAGATAAAATCATGAATGAAAATGGAATGATTACAACCAATCCCTCAGAGATACAAACAATTATCAGGGAATACTATGAAAAATTATATGCCAACAAATTGGACAACCTGGAAGAAATGGACAAATTCCTGAACACCCACACTCTTCCAAAACTCAATCAGGAGGAAATAGAAAGCTTGAACAGACCCATCACCAGCGAAGAAATTGAATCGGTTATCAAAAATCTCCCAACAAATAAGAGTCCAGGACCAGATGGCTTCCCAGGGGAGTTCTACCAGACGTTTAAAGCAGAGATAATACCTATCCTTCTCAAGCTATTCCAAGAAATAGAAAGGGAAGGAAAACTTCCAGACTCATTCTATGAAGCCAGTATTACTTTGATTCCTAAACCAGACAGAGACCCAGTAAAAAAAGAGAACTACAGGCCAATATCCCTGATGAATATGGATGCAAAAATTCTCAATAAGATACTAGCAAATCGAATTCAACAGCACATAAAAAGAATTATTCACCATGATCAAGTGGGATTCATTCCTGGGATGCAGGGCTGGTTCAACATTCGCAAATCAATCAACGTGATACATCACATTAACAAAAAAAAAGAGAAGAACCATATGATCCTGTCAATCGATGCAGAAAAGGCCTTTGACAAAATCCAGCACCCTTTCTTAATAAAAACCCTTGAGAAAGTCGGGATAGAAGGAACATACTTAAAGATCATAAAAGCCATTTATGAAAAGCCCACAGCTCACATCATCCTCAACGGGGAAAAACTGAGAGCTTTTTCCCTGAGATCAGGAACACGACAGGGATGCCCACTCTCACCGTTGTTGTTTAACATAGTGCTGGAAGTTCTAGCATCAGCAATCAGACAACAAAAGGAAATCAAAGGCATCAAAATTGGCAAAGATGAAGTCAAGCTTTCGCTTTTTGCAGATGACATGATATTATACATGGAAAATCCGATAGACTCCACCAAAAGTCTGCTAGAACTGATACATGAATTCAGCAAAGTTGCAGGATACAAAATCAATGTACAGAAATCAGTTGCATTCTTATACACTAACAATGAAGCAACAGAAAGACAAATAAAGAAACTGATCCCATTCACAATTGCACCAAGAAGCATAAAATACCTAGGAATAAATCTAACCAAAGATGTAAAGGATCTGTATGCTGAAAACTACAGAAAGCTTATGAAGGTAATTGAAGAAGATTTAAAGAAATGGAAAGACATTCCCTGCTCATGGATTGGAAGAATAAATATTGGCAAAATGTCAATACTACCCAAAGCTGTCTACACATTCAATGCAATCCCAATCAAAATTGCACCAGCATTCTTCTCGAAACTAGAACAAGCAATCCTAAAATTCATATGGAACCACAAAAGGCCCCGAATAGCCAAAGGAATTTTGAAGAAGAAGACCAAAGCAGGAGGCATCACAATCCCAGACTTTAGCCTCTACTACAAAGCTGTCATCATCAAGACAGCATGGTATTGGCACAAAAGCAGACACACAGACCAATGGAATAGAATAGAAACCCCAGAACTAGACCCACAAACGTATGGCCAACTCATCTTTGACAAAGCAGGAAAGAACATCCAATGGAAAAAAGACAGCCTCTTTAACAAATGGTGCTGGGAGAACTGGACAGCAACATGCAGAAGGTTGAAACTAGACCACTTTCTCACACCATTTACAAAAATAAACTCAAAATGGATAAAGGACCTAAATGTGAGACAGGAAACCATCAGAACCTTAGAGGAGAAAGCAGGAAAAGACCTCTCTGACCTCAGCCGTAGCAATCTCTTACTCGACACATCCCCAAAGGCAAGGGAATTAAAAGCAAAAGTAAACTACTGGGACCTTATGAAGATAAAAAGCTTCTGCACAGCAAAGGAAACAACCAACAAAACTAAAAGGCAACCAACGGAATGGGAAAAGATATTTGCAAATGACATATCGGACAAAGGGCTAGTATCCAAAATCTATAAAGAGCTCACCAAACTCCACACCGGAAAAACAAATAACCCAGTGAAGAAATGGGCAGAAAACATGAATAGACACTTCTCTAAAGAAGACATCCAGATGGCCAATAGGCACATGAAAAGATGTTCAGCGTCGCTCCTTATCAGGGAAATACAAATCAAAACCACACTCAGGTATCACCTCACGCCAGTCAGAGTGGCCAAAATGAACAAATCAGGAGACTATAGATGCTGGAGAGGATGTGGAGAAACGGGAACCCTCTTGCACTGTTGGTGGGAATGCAAATTGGTGCAGCCGCTCTGGAAAGCAGTGTGGAGGTTCCTCAGAAAATTAAAAATAGACCTACCCTATGACCCAGCAATAGCACTGCTAGGAATTTATCCAAGGGATACAGGAGTACTGATGCATAGGGGCACTTGTACCCCAATGTTCATAGCAGCACTCTCAACAATAGCCAAATTATGGAAAGAGCCTAAATGTCCATCAACTGATGAATGGATAAAGAAATTGTGGTATATATACACAATGGAATACTATGTGGCAATGAGAAAAAATGAAATATGGCCTTTTGTAGCAACGTGGATGGAACTGGAGAGTGTAATGCTAAGTGAAATAAGCCATACAGAGAAAGACAGATACCATATGGTTTCACTCTTATGTGGATCCTGAGAAACTTAACAGGAACCCATGGGGGAGGGGAAGGGAAAAAAAAAAAAAAGAGGTTAGAGTGGGAGAGAGCCAAAGCATAAGAGACTGTTAAAAACTGAGAACAAACTGAGGGTTGATGGGGGGTGGGAGGGAGGGGCGGGTGGGTGATGGGTATTGAGGAGGGCACCTTTTGGGATGAGCACTGGGTGTTTTATGGAAACCAATTTGTCAATAAATCTCATATATATAAAAAAAATAAAAATAAAAAAAATAAATAAATAAATACATGATGGATTGAAAACACAGAATATGCTTTCTGTGAATGGAGCATTTATTACTTACAGCATCCTGTACCTTCTACCCTTCTTCCTACTCTTTCTTTTGCTTTTTCTGATATTTTCTGTCAAAATTCTTTTTCTGAGTCCAAATCAGTTGTCATCTTTTCCTAGGAATTTTCCTTCTTCTAGTCAGACTTGACCTTTCTGTTTCCTTAACAGTGAAAACTCTCTTGGGGTGCCTGGGTGGCTCAGTCGGTTAAGCATCCAACTTCAGCTAAGGTCAGGATCTCCCAGTTTGTGAGTTTGAGCCCCGCGTTGGACTCTGTGCTGACAGCTTGAAGCCTGGAGCCCGCTTCAGATTTTGTGTCCCCATCCCTCTCTCTGCCCCTCTCCTACTCATGTTCTGTCTCTCAGAAATAAATAAACATTAAAAAAAAAAAGACTCTCTTGTTTCTATTTGGGCAAAGCACTTAAAATTCTGCTTTGAATACCTGAGAATCAATGAGTTTATCATTCCATTAATGAAGTATTTATTAAATTCCCACTGTGGGCTGGCACTATGATATTCTTACCTGTTTCTGGCCTGGATTTGTCTCCTCCCAACACTTTTTTTTTCCCCCTATACAATTCCCAGGGTGAATCTCTTCTACAATCATGTCCTTCCTCGGACCAACAAAACTATTCAGTAGCTTTTTCTTGTTGGCAGGAGGAAGTTAACTCCTTAGCTCCACATTTCCTGTCTTCTTTAACCTGGCCTCTGTGTATCTGCCTCATCTTACCTCTTGCTTTCTTTACCCTCATTTTTAATAAATACAAAATTACATGCAGTTCCACAAAAATGCTTTATGTTGTTAAATGGGCTCTTGGCTTATGACATCCTCTACTCAACTTCTTGTCAAGCTCTGTTTCCTCATGGTGACATTGCTTCCCATGTTTTAGCCATCTCTGCAACACCTACTCACACAGAGCCTTCCTTCCCTGTCTCTGTTTTGGATGGCATACAGTGGATGTTATTGGGGCAAATGCTCCACCCATTGCCTAGCATCCCCAAGTTCGGCTATTTTAGGCTCTCACACTGGAAACTAAATTAAAAGTGAGACTGGTTAACCCTGAGGTTATGTGGAACTGGGGTGCCCTCTACTGCTTTGCAGAAGTGTAACTATTTTCCTTTATGTCATTCAATAAAAGGGCAAATATTAATGGAATAAATGGGAATTCAGTTGATAGATCATTATTCCTCAGGGCAAACACTGAATTGTATATTAAAATAAACATTTTAGTTTATTTTAGAGACTGCGTTATCATTTTATCACAGGGAGACAGAAAGTATCTAAGCCCCATGCTTGAATACAATTTTAAAGTTTAGATTTTACTTAACAATGTCCATATATTCAATAATATGTACTGAAATTAAAACTGATAAAAAAACTTACCCAAAAATATGGAAATTTTTAAAATAATTCATCAAAAGAACATAAATTCACTTATAGTTATATTTCATTATTTGTCCGTGACACCTTGATAAGGTATTATTGTGAAGAATTAATGTCTGTAACTCTCACTAATCCAAAAGTAATTCCTGGCATATCCACAAATTTTTTTTTGCATAAATTTCTGAATGGCTTTGTTTCATAATCTGTAAACTTTTGGATTCACTAGTTTTTTGAACTCTTTCATTTACCCTACACTGTTTAATCCTGAGAGAAGAGCAGCTATCACAGGTATCTCCGAACCTAGAATCCTAACACCTAATAGGTGAGAATTACATTAAGTTGATTCTGATTGTTTTTAATTTAATGATTTTGACCATCAACAAACTGATCAGTGTTCTCTTTTGAAAAATTAGAAAATGAAGAAATGTATGTGTTCAAGTTAACCAGTTTAGAACCAGAATTTCAAATAAGCCTTTTATGTAATTTGTATTTCATGTAGAACCACTAGAATCAGAATGATTTAATACTGTGGCTAGGGGCGCCTGGGTGGCGCAGTCGGTTAAGCGTCCGACTTCAGCCAGGTCACGATCTCGCGGTCCGTGAGTTCGAGCCCCGCGTCAGGCTCTGGGCTGATGGCTCAGAGCCTGGAGCCTGTTTCCGATTCTGTGTCTCCCTCTCTCTCTGCCCCTCCCCGTTCATGCTCTGTCTCTCTCTGTCCCAAAAATAAATAAACGTTGAAAAAAAAAAAAAAGAGTCTTTATAAAAAAAAAAATACTGTGGCTAAATGTATGTTCAGAATAACACCTCTTGTGTATTTGCAACATTCATACCTTTTTATGTCCTATTCAGAAATATATTTACAGTTACTTATTTTTGGAGAATCTTGGAATTTTTGAAATGTGTAAAAGTACCAGCAGGTAGCTTAGATTTGGAATACAGAGTATTAGGCATAACTGAAAAATACAGTGACTTCACACACTGAAAGGTTAAAGATCCTTTCTGAAGCAGAGTTAGAAATTTGCCTTTTCTCACAATTATTCTGTTAAGTGACTATAAACAATGCAGTGTCACAAAAGATACAGGATAATAGTATAAATCTCATCGTGTTCTTGGTGGTTTAACTTTAAATCTTGAACATTTTCTCCTGGAGGCTTTCATAGTCAAGAGGCATCCACCTCCTGGGTAAACAAGATGCTGCAATCTTAAATTTAAGGAAGGTGCTTGCTTTTGCATCCATCTTGTTTTGTCGCTTGAAGGGGACCTTATTTCCTTCCAGTTGTCATTAGTGCCACCTCTTTGCTCTGCACCACTGAGACAGAGACAGACATACTCCTACAAACCCCAGTGTTGAAGTCCTTGTGTGCATGGGTGCAGTGCACCCATGTCTGGGTCCTAGGAGCGCTCCTTGGCGAGTTGCCTCCACTCAACCCCAGGCCTTATTCTCAGGTCTTCAGACCCACAGCCCCTTGTCATTGACAAGCGGCTTCTTGTCAAGAAATAACACTTCAGGAAAAAACAAACAAACAAACAAACAAACAAACAAACAAAAGTCAAATGTATACTGCAAGTAGGTAAGGGTTTAATTCTAATTTAATCCAGTTTTGCTCTGGCTTTCCCTCCTGTAGCAATGAATTGCAGATAAAATTATTTTTTAAAAAGCCTCATAAACGGGTTTATTTCTAAAGAGAATAGGAGATGAGGACATGGAGGAGTGTGTTGAAGACTGAGTAAGGACACCAGGTTGGGGAGATGCTCAGCGTTGGACTTAAAAAGAATAACTCCCAGCACTGGCCCTGGCTACAGCCTTGCTGACACTCCCTTCCCAGTTCTTCTGTAAAAATGGGAAACCAGTGGTTATTACACAAGGCACCCAGTATGTTCCTGAAAGCCATCAAGAAACTTCAGAAGTATGGCCTATCCCAAACCAGGCCAAGCCTCTGGCGCTGAACCCTTCCCCCTCTGTTGAGCCGGCCCGAGGGCGCATTTGGTGAGAGTCTGGCGGCCTCTACCGGAGCGCCTCTGCAGAGGAACGTTCTTCAATCCCAGAGACGACATGTGGCGCTCAGGAGAGGTGAGAGCGAGCGCGAGAGTGCACTGGGGGCGCGGGGGGATCTGCAACGGGGCAGCGCGCGGCCTCGGGCGCGGCGCAGAGCGGGGCCGCAGGGCGGCGGCGGGAGCGCGGGGCGGCTGATCCGCTCGGCCCAGGAGAACTGGGCAAGTTCGCGCTGGCAGCATGGGGCGGTGACGCCGCACCGGCCTTCCGCGCCTGCCAGCCGGGGGAGAGGAGGAGGAGGAGGAGGAGGCGGAGGAGGAGGAGGAGGAGGCGGCGGAGGCGACGGCGGCGGCACCCTCGCCGACGGCTTGCCTCCCCGGCAGTGGGGTAAGAAGATGCGGTCGAGGGTGAGAGGAAGGGCGGCCCCGGCCGGGCACGCATCCCTCTCCTCCGGGCTCCCGAGCCTCGAACTGCAAGGCTGGAGATGGGAGGTGGAGAGCAGGCGGGGCGCCTGGGGCAGCCTGGAGCGCAAACTTTCCCCCGGCGACTGCGGGGGCAAGGCAGAGCGGGAGGGCAGGGGCGGCCTGAGCTGTGCGGCTCTGCCGGACGGGGCACCAGGGCGCAGCTACCGCGGGCCCGCCGGTAGGACTTGGGGTGTGGGGACACCCGCCGCCGTCCCTGGAGCCGGAGGGGCGAAATTGCCCACCTGGAGGGCCCCGCCAGCCTCGGGGCTCTGAGGCGCGTGGTGTCCTGGAGCTGCTGGCGGGGTGGGCGCGGACTCCGCGGGGGTGTAGCGGGTGGGTCGCGCGGGCTTCTTGAGGCCGGGGGTCTCAGAGCCGCCGCTGCAGCACGCGTTTCTCGCTGAGGAGGCTCAGACCTGAGGCTGGAGCAGGGGAGAGTACGAGGGCCAGCAAAGAGCCGGGAAGGGTCGGCGAGACTGAGGCGCGGGGCGCGCTGCTGCGGACAGGGCGGGAGGCCGACCCTGCCCGGCCGCCGGCGCCGGGGTGGCCAGGCTGCGGCTCCGCAATGCTGCCCCTGAGCCCACCTGCGCCCGCAAGATCCCGCCGCGGTCAGGGGACCGTGGGAGCGGAGCCTCTCTTTGGGGGTCCTGGATCAGGGCTGAGGGCAGTAGGAGGCGCCGCCCGGGCTTCCCGCATGCAGCGCGGAGTGCTCGCCGCCCCGACTCCGGTCCGGGTCTGGCGACAAGCCTCAGGACACGCGCCCAGGAGACCACCGCATGGCACCCTGCCCTTCTTGACACGAGGGCCTTCGCTTCTGAGGTGGAAGTACCTGTTGTATGTTTCCCAGTTCCGGAGTTTGCCTGGGGTCTCCTTGGGAAAATGTTCCTTGTGAACACGCGGTGTTCCTCTATCATGTGCACCTATTTGCGTTATGCGCATATTGAGAAATATGTTCTTTCGCTAAGGTTAGTTGCAGAGCCCAGGGACTGTGCCTGCCTGGACTTCAAATGCATTAATTAGGGCCCGGCACAGAGCTGAGAGACTTCCCCAAATGGAGGGATTATTAACTTATTTAGTTATGGGGACAGAATGCTGAGAATGTGGCAACCCTCTTTTGAAAGCAGTTCTTATATTATCGTGATCCTATAGAAGCTTTGTTTCTTAAATGTGCCTTTTTTCCCCTCTTTCCACATACTTTCTCTCAGCACATTGCAGAACAAGGAGTAGCTTGCTGGCTTTGAACGCGTGGCAAATATTCAGAAAGGTAAAATGATTCCACTTGTGGATTTGACAAATGCAAAATAAGTTGATCAGATAACTTCAGATATTTGTTCTAATAATAGTACTAATCGGTCATTTGATAAAAAGCTGAAAAGTAAAACAAAGTAAAACGTGGAAAAATAAATTAGGAGAATGAGTCTGCACTCTGAGTAAAAGTAGAAAGAAATTAAGACATATTGTAACTCCTTTCCATGTCCCAACTTACTGCCCAGTGGACATAGGTCACAACCTGCTGTGGAGCCATGCTGGGGAAGGACAGCCAGGTTCCTTTCTTTGTAAATTGTGCATACTAGCAGTAGGATATGATTTCAGGAATGGACACAAAAAAATTCACATTATATGCTTTTCACTGTTGTGTACCTTTCAGCTTCAAGATCAAGTTGAAGAAAGGAACCGTTATTCCAAATTCATCTGCTTCAACTATTATTCTCATTGGGAATGGACAATGGAATGTTTTCTAGCTTTATCATGATCAAAAACCTCCTTCTCTTTTGTATTTCCATGAACTTAGCCAGTCACTTTGGGTGAGTTACCATCTATCTTTTATTTTATGGTTTTCAGTGCACAAGTGCCTTTAAGACACTTTGCTGAGTAGTACATCAACAAACCCTCACTTGCCATCTTTGCAGTCCCCTGCCCTTCAGTTTATTGTAAATAAATAGAGTCCTTGTCCTATACCACACTGTCATTTTGAGCAAGGCTGTGCCACGTTTGGGGTCTCTGAAGTGAGTCAGAGAAAAGAGGCAGATTATGTTTTCAGAAATGGAGGCAGAGGTGGTTTCAGAATCAGCTGTGTTTTCTTCTACTTAGGTTAAAACAAGATTCATAAACTCGCAGGCATAAAGGAGTTACTGCTTGTTGGACAAGACAATGTTCAATGTTTTGATTGCCCTCCTTCGTTCCATTATGCAAAGGGATTGCCTTTAAAGGCAAGCCCACGCTATGTGGAATTGACAGGACTTGGCAGCGGTTCTGGCCTGATCCAAAGGCTTTGAACTGTAGCCACCTGAATGCAAGTGGAGACACTAGAAACTACGCGTGTCTGAACGTCTGCAAGACACACCTGGGCATAGGGCATTATCGATTCCTTTAAGCTCTTTCATTTCAGCCTTAGTATCAGGGTACGCATTCTATGATTTTTTTTTCCATCAAACTAGCGATAACAAACATTCCAGGTAAATGTTTGTATAGGTGCTGATATTCCTCCACAGTTTTCTCCTCCCCAAAACCGTTCCAGCTAATCAAAAGGATTGTAACTTGAAGTTGATGGGCCATAATTAATAAATTAAATTTAATGAAAAAAGTTGCCAAGCACTTGTTCTGTAAAAATCAGCTCCAAAAATTCCACAGTGTATTCTGCACTGATGTAAATCAGAGAAGGATCTTAAGCACACAGTGGCTCTGCTACCCAGAGGCCCCTCTGGGCCACACCTCTCTGGCCATTAAGGAAGACCCTCTTAAGGTACATGACATTCTCTGTCCTCTGGACATTTTCTTCTCTTCTGACATTTCCATGTCTCTACCGAGGAGTGAGGTTTGTGACCATCCCCACATGGGGACCGGTACCCAGGTCAGTGAGGGGCATGCCTGTCCCTCAGCACGGGACATACCTATGTTGCAGCCCTTTCAGCCTTTCAGAGTATTCCCTTGGAACAGAGCATTCATTGTTATTCTTGCCTTGCTGCTCCTCTTGAGTGGACACCTCGCCTGCCCTGCCTTCAGTTTCCTTATCTGTTCAATGAAAATTTTCCTTTCCAAAGTCTCTTCCATCTGTTAAGTCCTATAAAGTATGTTGTTCCAGGTGTTCCCCTGAATGAAAGCTGCGTAAGTAAAATCATAACACAGTGCTTACATTTCCAAGTTAATACATTAGGTAGTATGTTTACTGACATACTGCATATATTTAGCAATATTTAAGAGGTAAGGAATATGCTAGGATTGGAAACATGTTTTCTTTTTAAGATTTTGGTTGAATGTATTATCGTGCTTTGCATACTCATGAAGTTTCTACACTTCCTGGTGGATGCAAGCCTGAAATATGAAGTAATGTGCATATGGAGGCTAACCATTAGACACAGCTATACTTTATTTCTTACTTAATTTGGTGGTTTTCTGAAGTTAACTTCAAAATAGAGAGATAATTGTTAGTTTCTGGAAGCTAACATTGAACAAGTGGTATAAGACCCTTCAACTTCCCTAGAGAATTAGCTGCTGGAGGAGTTTTGAATTTTTAAGACATATGCTCAATAGTCCATCCTAAAACAATGCCTGCTAACTGCAAAAAATACATGAGACACAGAATATCAATTAAAAAAATCCTTAATTCCCCCACACAGAAATTACCATCCTTTATATTTTGGTGTCTTCTTCCCCTTATTTCTATGGATATTTTTATATAGTTGGGATCATACCGCACCTTCAGTTTTGTACTGTGCTTTTTTTTTTATGTCGTTTTGTTATTACAGACTCTTTAATATTTATGATTTAAAAAAGGATGAGTATTATTACAGTGCATGAATGCTTCATCATCTAGTATTTTCCTAATTTGGGATGTTTATATTCTTTCCGATAATGCTGTTATAAATTGTCCTATAGTGAACATACTTGTGTATAACTATTTTAAGTATTTGAAACTATTTCTATTAGAAGATATTCCTGTAAGTGGAATTTTGTGTCAGGTTTCCAGACTGCTTCTAACTTGTGATCCTGTGGGTTTAGTTGCATTTAGTGAAGTAGGGTGTCTAGCAAAATAGTAAGGGGGGTTTCAAAAATCTGGCTAGCAAGGTGTGGCTTTCAACAACCAGCCACAAAAGACATTTTAACATCTGGGAGCACAAGTTTCTATTGATTTCCTTTATTATACGAGGCTCCTCTCACTTGCTTATTACTTTAAATGTACTTAAGAATGATTTCGTTAATTGCAAAAAAAAAAAAAAGTTTCTTAACACTCATTTGACTTAAAATCTTGACAAAACAATAGCTATCACAATATGGAGCACCTATTGCTATGTTATCTGTTTTAGGTAAATCCTAGGAGGAACCTTATAAGCTAAGCATCATTAGCCCAGTCTTATAGTTAGAGAAGGGAAAGTCGGGGAGCGGGGCTAACCCAGGCAGTAACTGCTAGGATTTGTTACTTAGCACTCCTCAGTGATTTAACCCTAGTGGTCCTTTGCCAAACAGAGCTTGCTAGTAGGTCTGAGTCAAACAAATCTATAAAGAAAGGGAATGTAATTCTGAAAGCTTTTCTATGCATTGGGGTAGAGAGTGTTTTTTGTTTTGAGATTAGGGGCGAAAAAGAGTAGTGGTAAGTTCTGTCTTTCCTCCCTAAAGAGTTTGTGTGATTGGGTTCCAAATAGAGATGAAAGAAGAAGCATGCAAGGTCCTAACTTGAACATTTTAGGACAAGAGAAATACTGACTCCTGCAAATACATAAAAGAAACCAGACAACTGGTGGAGGGTAAAGAGGGTTACACAAGACTGGTCAGTGAGCCAAAGGAAAGAGGCAAGTGTGAGCTTTTGTGCATATACAAGGTTATACTCAGTGTTTGTGACAAGTATGTGGATTTGGCAATCAGAAAATTTATAAATCTGATAAGTAAAATATATTTGGTAATTATATGATAATTAACGTGAAATTGCTTTTAAAGTATATGAGTATTGTTTCTTTTGCTTCTCTTGATTTGATTAGAGTCACCAGCAGCTCATTTTCAATAGCCTTTATAATTCTTTTATTAGTTTTAAGTTACATAACAGAGCATGAGTCAAACATATAATGGGACAGAGGCCTTATTTAACTGTCAGCCTTATGCTATGTCACATTTGGAGACTGAATCATTATAATTATTTTAATAAGACCAGTAATCAGAAGTACAGGGTATAGAAAAACTAGCACAGAAACAATATTTGAATCAATATAATATCAAAGTGCATAATATTAAATTTAAACTGGAATTAATTTATCATCATTTGAAAAATCACTTTATCGGAATCAATTGACAAATGATAATTATAAGATAAAATTGAGTATTATCAACTTAATAATAGTAAAATCTGTTTCCATTCATTTATTTGTATTAAATATATTTTAGAGGTTTATCTATTGGAAAAGAAAAAGTGCATTAGAATTTTATTACATGGGAGCTACCATTCCAATGTACTTTGGTAAACAGTGTTTTATAATTAGCAATTAAAAGCAGACTCTTGTAGAAGTAACTTATGAAAATGAATAGATAAAGTTATTCTTTATCTGACTACATGCATGTGCTAACCTGTACCTTTGGTTTCATGAAGAGAGCTTTTTCATACACATTCTCAAGGATGGTTCTTTTCTTTTAGCTTGAGCAGAAAGTGCAATCTCTGAATCATTCAGCTACTCACAATGTCTTTTTAAATGGCAAGTTCTCTCTTTTGAATCCCCAGATGGCAAGTTCTTCCTGTACTGTGGCTGCAGGTTCATGAGGTCCAGGACAAATGGTCACTGTAATAATTATCAAAAAGCACACAGAAGCACCGCCTAAGCAGTTAGGACACTGACAGGTGATGGGACATCTTAAGTGCAGGGTGCAGAGAAGGCCAGAGATCAGAAAGGTAGATCTTGCATATAGCAAAAATTTGGTGATTAAGGTGATTAAGGTCTTAAGGTGATTAAGACCTTGCTACAGAGTAATGCCCAACATTTTTTAAGGTACCAAAAGAAAATACTTCCAATTACATGCTCTATAGAGGAAACTTTTAGCATGTTCCTCATGCCAACAGGCAGTGAGCTTAGCAAAGCTTAGGAGGACAGTCGGCCAACACCAACCTAGCCGACCCGGTCTGGCGATCAGCTCCAAGATGAGTCACTGGCTTGGTTCAAGGGGAGAAGGAGAATATGGGCTTTGGGATTTTTACAAAGGTGCGATTGCATAACATGCATATTTTAATTTGTGTGAAATTTGAGAACAAAATATTAGAATCAAAAGTAAAAAGAAATCTTATCATAGAACTCTGTTGGTAGCAACAATAATTATCATTGTTTGTATGGGTTTATATTTCCTTCATTTCTAGAAAGCATTTTCAGAAAATGTACTATTTAATTTTCTACTATGAAAAAAACTCCTTTTGTAAGTGAAAAGAGTTCAGGCTGGAGAGCATAGGGAAATGTGTCTAATTTTCAGAATCAGGATCCATATCAGGCCGCAGGGCCTGGACCAGTGCTCTCCATTGCAGGACCTTCTCCAGAATGTCTAATATTTAAGGTGCAATCAAAAGGGAAAGGATGAGGGTGGAAATCTATAGATTGGGAACAAAAGAATGTCCTAATCTAGAACTCAAATAACACTGTTCTAAAGATAGTGTGTCTGCCACAGCTCAAATAAAATCAAACACAAAATATGTCCTATGAAATAAAATATTATAGAGAAGGGAGATGATAGTAAAAGTAAGATATGCTAGGAAACAGGCTTTAGCAGTTCACTGAAAACTCTATTTCATTTGTATTTATTTAACAAGTTATTTCAAAACCAAAAAGCAAACCTAAAAATAAATGAAATCCAAGACCAGATCATTTTCAATTTTAACAAAACAAAAAAATTGGGCCATCACTCTATAATCAAACTAGATCCTATTCTAGGACCCCTGTTAAGTTTATAGAGATAGCACTAGGTATCACTTTGACAGAGAGCAGTCAGGCTGCTCTGATCTCTGTAGCTGCATGCTCACTGTGTGGCTACAGAGGAATTTCTAAACCTGCCTGCAACTCAGTTTCCTAATCTCAAAGTGGAGTTAATAATGGATCCTACGTCACAGGGCTGATGTGAAGGATATGTTGCTGAATGTATGCTAAATGCTGAAACAAGGCCAGGTAGGGAGGGGTTGCTAAGTATAGGCTAGCTATCTTTCTGGATGTTGTGACCAGGAGACACCCAAAGTTTGCTAGACCTACAGGATAAGCTTGGTGCTGGGCCAGGGCCTAAGCATAGCAAAGTCAATAACTTTAATCACGTCTGCAAAGTCTTCTTGCCATATAATGTAGTACACCCATAGTCACAAACTGAGATTACAATGTGAGCATCGTGGAGAACATTGCCCTGCTGCTAGTAGCATCAATGTGTATTGAGTCCTCACTATGTTCCAGGCACTGTTCTAGGTGCTGAGTTCCTGTGGTGGGCAGAGTAGAGCATGCCTTCAAGGAGGGTGCATTCTGGTTTTCACATGTCAGTTGGGTCACAATTGCTATTAAGAATTATTTAGAGTAGGAGACAGTGAGTGTACTGAAGGTAGATGCTTGAACAAACATCTGAGGGATGTGAGGATGTGAGCAGTGTGGTTCATGGAGGAGGCTGAACAAGTGAGAGGAGGAGCGAGTGTATCAGCATGCTTGGATGGTAGGCACAGCAAGGAGGCCAGGATATTGAAAGGAAAGACTGGTAAGAGGCATAATCAGAGGGGCAGTGGGGCAGTGGGGGAAAGGGTCATATGGTGAAAGAATTTGTAGGCCATGCTAGGTAGCACCAGGAAGAGCAGTTGACTCTTATTTTGTAAGTCAAAGAAGGTCTGGGATTGGTTTTAAGTAGGAGTGAAGTATGATCCAATTGAGGTGTGACTTTAAAACTTGCTCTGGCTGCTGAGTGGAGGATAGAACAGAATCTGGGGCAGGGGTGGTTAGTAAAGGAAGGAGCAGTCAGGGCAGTTAAAAGGCGAATGCAGTGACCCAGGGGAGGGATGATTTTTGGCCAGTGGGGTTTGTTAGTAGATTGACATGGGCATGAAAGAAAGGAGTCAAGGATGACCCCCCTCCCCCCACTGGTATTTGACCTGAAAACATGACAGATTCAATTGCCTGTTGCTGAGCTGGAGAAGACAGTAGTTAAAAAGGTTCTAGTGAAAATCTTCAGTGCAGTTAGGGACATGTTAAGCCCTGTTAGATATCCAAGTGGCCAGACAGCCATTGGATACAGAGGTCCAGAGTTCAAAAAAGATTGGGGCTAGAGACATGAACTTCAAGTTTTTCATATATGGGAGATATTTAAAGCCATTAGATTGGTTGAGATCATTTAGGGATTGAATATAAACCAAAAAAAGGTCCCTGGACTGTGCCCTGTGTAAGTTTAGGAAGGCAAGGGGGTGGGGGCAAGTGAGAGGAGGAGGTCAGTGAATATAGGAAGAACAAAGAGGGCAGCATCCTGAGGCCAAGAGGAGGAAGTGTTGTAAGAAGGGAGATGTGGTCAAATAAGAACTGAGAGCTGATTGTTGGATTGGGCATTGTGCAGTAGCATCCAGAAGAAAGGCTTCTTTGGGATGTAGGCAGTGAAAGCCAGACTGGAGTGGGTCCAAGAGAAGGAAGGAAAGGCAGCAGAGATTTCTAATATAGACAACTCTTCAGTGAGTTTTGAGTAGAAGAGGGGCAAAGAATGGAATGCTAACTGGAAGGGAATATAAGGTGAATGAAAGACATGTTAAAGACCTGATATGTTACAACAAATGTAATTGATGATAGGAATTATTAGGGATGGAGGGAAAACCATGTGTAATAGACACCAGGATGGTTCATGTGCAGCATAATCACACACAGGGGGCATCCTGTGTGGTTGGGGAGAGCCTAGGGAAGTGGGTAGGTTTAGATGAAGGGGGTGTGGCCTATGAGATGGGAGACCGACTTTTTACCCTGTAGGCGGTATGATTCTGAGCTGGGCTGCAGTGAAATGGACAAGAGTAAAGAGACTACACGAAGGGTGCCAGCAGGGGTAGGCTTGAGCACTATTTAGGGAGCTGATAGGCAGGGCTGGGGGCACCTTTGATGTGAGGCCCATGGCAGTGAAAACAATCTAAGAGTTCTGACATAATGTTTCATGGCCATGACTTCGTCCACATGAGACACATTTCAAGTCCATGTTTCCACCACAAGAGGGGACAACTCTTATTTGGAAACTTAAGATTGACTTTCATTGTGTAGCTAGTGTTCACCATGTTTGTTATTTTCTTTTATATAGTTTTTCAAATGGTTAAAGTGGTGTGCAGTGGAAATTTAGATGTCTCAGGGAAACATCACACAACGGTGCCACTTAGAGGTACTTATTTAATGAGATTAAAGTGACAAGCAAATAAACTGAAGATATATTTCTTAGAAGTAATTAAATGCTGTGGAAAGAATGCAGAAAGAAATGCAATTTAAGAAGACAGGGAAGCTGCCACTTAAAAGCAACTTAGTTCCATTCCCAAAGTAAGTTCATTGCCATTATGGATCCCATTTTATATAAATCAAAAATGGCTGTCAATATAAGCAGAGATAACATCACAAAGAAATGCATCAGTCCTAGCCTTCAATAGCACCATTTGTGGTACATTACTCAACAGACTTTTCTAAACCCCAGAAAGGGTGACATAACTCTTGAACTTGTACCCTTTTAAATGCCAAAATAAGACCTCATCAGGCATTATTTGGAAAATGAAATACCTTTAAAGATGGAATCTGCAACATATTGTTGTTGTTATTATTATCATTAGAAATTATAATACTGAGATAAAGTTATATTGGAGTAAAATCCTTCACAGTTCCTCAAGAACAAAATTACTCTGAGATTAAATTAATAATGCAACTCACTTTTCAGAGCAATGCATGGATTCTACTACAGGGTTAACTCTGTGTGGTAACTGTCTGATTTGGGGGGTAACTTGTTTGGGATTCCCTATCCTGCTGTGCTCAGACTCCTCCCCACATCTTCCCTAAGAAACCTTGCTGGTGGCTCCAGCAACCACATCTGTATCACCATTGCAATTGCCTGGGTAACTGGCCTCCATGCCTCTAGCCTTGCCCCTGCCAAGTCCATCATCTGCAAAGTGCCCAAGAGCCACAGGTAAAGTAAGTGACCCCTGTCTAACTGCTTTGAAGCTCCCACTACCTTCAGGACTGACCCTAGGAGTGCAACATGGCATGTGAAGTCCTTTATGGTTTGATATGTGCTGCTCTCCACTGACATGCATTACTTTACTCACCAAGGTTCTTTACTACCCTCTGCAAACATCATCATTTCCTACCCTGAGGCCACTGCTCACAACCCCTTCAACATCTCCTTCTTTAGCTTGAGACTAGATCTTCATGTTTAAAGTCTCAGGTCAGTTCTCTTCTCCTCCTCTAGCACTGTACATAGCTCCTTCTCTTTCTTTTGTTTTCCTAGAATGTCCTATGTATCACATAGATCCCTACATCTACGATGTGCTATTGAAATCCTCTGCGAACATGACTGATTCTCTTAGAACACAGCTCTGTCTGACAGGTTGGGGATACCATCTTTGTCATCTTCACATCCTCGGTACTTACTACAACACCAGGAACATACATGATTGACATCCCAAATACATTTGTTGGCCTGAGCTGTTGGAATAAGCACTGAGCTTATCATACAGCCTTTTGAAGATGTAATGGAGGAGAGAAGCTCTCTGAGGTCATTTATAGTCACTCTGGCATTTGGCTTACAAACCATCTTTTCCATTTCCAATCTAGATAGTCCTAGAGCAGTTGCTCTCCACTATGGCTGCACATGAGGATCACTTGGGAATCTTAAAAAAAATAATAATAATACCTGTAGCTGTTTCTCAGGGAGCAATTAAAGCCAAATCTCTAGGGCCTAGAAATCAGAATGAAGCTAATGCAGGAGTCCAAAATCAAATGCCTTGAAGAAGTCAGATGTAAGACAACTGGGAAAAGTGGAAAATTTGCACAATAGCAAGAGTTTACCCTTTCTGAAAACATTCATGTTTATTTTTCTTAAACAGTGTGTTAAACCCACTAGTGGACGAAATTTATTTTAATTTCTCATTCTCCACTTCACCTCCTAAGCGTCTGAACAGTCCAGAACTTATCTGATGGGGTACCATTGTGTAGCTTTTTGAGAAGACCTTCCACACCTCTGAGCTTCACTCTGCTGTCCTACTGTGCCCACCCATGTCCCTGCCCATTTAACAATCACCACCTTCCTTTCTCAGGCCAGAATATGGGGCTTAGTGACCTAATTTCCTTATTTTTCAGGCTAAAATGATTGGAAAAGTGTTTAAGTTTAGAGATCATGTCCTAGCATCTTTTGTAAGAACGAATATTTGAGCAAGGAAATCAGGGTGTTTTAACAAGTATGGTTGGTTCTGCGTTTCCTTTAGGACTCCCTTTCTGGAACATCAGTAATTTGGCAGTGTTGGAACTATTCACATGGACTAAATGTGACATGTTTTTATAGACAATATGCACTAAACATAAGGAAACAATTCATATTTTAAAAGAATCTAATTAATCCTAATACTGAAGCGTCAGCTGCCAAAATTTTCAAGTATTTCTATTATGTCCAAGGTTATTGTCAGTAATAATGGATTTTGTTTCAGCTCACAAAAATCCATTCCCCCAGAGAGCTGAGCTTATCTTTGAAGCAATTGTGTATTTACAGTTGACCTAAGGATCAGCAGAGTTCTTTGGTTATACTCAATACAGTTCTGAAATGGAATGTCGGCAAGCTCAAGCCTGCCTTCTGAACCTAAGTGGAGTGAGTGTTCAAAGAGATGAGGGAGTCTTGTGTTTCTACCCAGAGACTTCATAGATGTAACTTTGCATTATTGCTCATTGAAGGCATAGCCCAGTGTTTTTGTATTATTTTGGTTTCAAGTGGCTTCAACTAATCAAAATGGAACAAAGCAAGCTAAAGTTACTCTGTACCTTAGAAGCAGCCCTGGAAGATTATGCACCTTGAGAGAGGAACAGGTAAGTTTGCCAGACATTTGTGAGATTCTCCTGTGTGTAGGCATATCATTTGCTTTCTGTGATACAAAAAGGGCCTTTGTCTCCATGATTGTGGAAATGGTGCATTTCATAACCACATGCTGCAAATTAGTCATTTTTAGGATGACCTATGACCTGAGAAGGGCTATCAGTTGGTCCTGAGAGAAAACCTCGACTCCTGCTCTGAAAAGCATTTTCAGAGATTCTTTTAGAACTCATTTCCTACCTCCTGGGTCCTATCCTCAGTAAATACAGAGAAGCCACAGCAAACCCCAGCCATAGCTCTATCATGAATAGGCCCACAGATAAGTACAAGAAGCACTTATGTCAGAATAAGGCACATATTGAAACTTTTCCAATAAAACTGTAATGATGTGTGAAAGGGTATAAATAGCCCTCCCCCCCCACCTTTAAAAAAAATTCTGGCTAATAAGTAGAAGGTGAGATTTGGGATTCTTAAGCTTTGCATCCTACTGGATTGATATTGGCAATGATTTGGGTATTTGTGAAGTAGGATTCAGAGCCAAATGGGATTGTGTTTCTTTGAAGCTGTGGTGAAGCAGTGCATCAGAGGGCCAAGGAAAGCAGTGGTCATGGAGATGACCCCCACAAGTGGACAGTGTTGGGAATATCTCAAATGGTCAGTGATGTAGTTAAGTATTTGTCTCCTAATACTCTTCAGGCTGTTCGGATCAAATGTAATTTGAGAACATTTCACAACAGGTAATAAATAACATAGAAAAATATATTTGAAACATTGGTATGATTTTTCTTTTTTTCTGATAGTGATGTTATTTTTTAATCAAAATTTTTGAAATATAATTGATAGTATAATGTGTTGATTTAATACATTTATATATTACAGTATGTAGCCTTAGCTTATACCTCCATCATGTCACATAATTATCATTTCTTTTTTGTGGTGAGAACATTTAAGATCTAATCTTTTAGAAAATTTGAAGCTTATAATACAATATTGTTGACCATAATCACTATGCTGTACATTAGATCTCCAGAATGTAATCATCTTCTAGTTGAAAGTGTATGCCCTTTGAACAACATCCCATTTCCCCCACTCAGCCCCTGGTAACCACCGTTCTACTATGTTTCTACAAGTTTGTCTTTTGTAGATTGCACATGGAAGTAATATACTTTTTCTGCTAGTGTGTATGCTCTCCCCTCTATTCTAAGTTAGAGAGCCAGTGAAGACTGGCCCTGCCCCCAAACTGGACATTTAGACATAGCTTAGAATTGAATGACCAAACTTACTGATAAAAGTTATGAACATCGTACGAGGTGGACAGTGAGGCCAGATGTCGTTTGAGCAGTTTACACAACTGGGCAAATGCAAAATATCACTGTTTCTTTCTCTCACAAATCTGGAAGGCAGTATTAAGGCCTTTTGTCCAGGTATTAGGTCTATGAGACTGAGTTCTTCATCATTCTAAAGTGTGAAACTACAGCGGATGTCAGAGAAAAGGGAATTTAATATTTTCAAACACTAAGTCCCAGAGTAAAATATTGTATCCGTGGGCTGCATACGAACAGGACTGAATTTTAGCTTGTTAGAGATTCAATTATATGCAGTTAATGATGATGTGAAAATTAGATCAAAAGAACTTTATACTCTCTCATTCAAAACGGAATAGCTTCAGAGCAGTAAAGAATTGATTTGTTTAGATGCAATCGATAAAAATGACCCAAGTTTCAAGAACTGGGTGGGGCAAGTACACATCAATTCTACTCTCAGCAGCCAACTGCTGATGGTCAGTCTCACTCTCATTTCAGACAATTTATGGAAAAGAAATAGTCACATGGAGAGCGGGGGTACCACAGCAGGCACTTCAGAGAAGTTCCAGGGGTCTCCTGTTCTTCTCCCAAGCGCCAAGGATGCTAACTTCCTGGGGCCCACAGCTGGCTTTCAGCTGCATAAGTTCTCCTTTTATCCACACCAAATGTGTATGTTGAGTTCTTGAAAATTCCAAACATCTCTCTTTTTGCAAGATTTGAAAGCAGCTGTAGAATCCTGTGGTGTGATCCATGTTTCTGAGGTGTATTACCATCTTCTAGACCGGTGACTTTCTTTCCCTCCCAAGTAACTTCTTCAGTTTACCCACATCTGCAGAGGGCAGTTTCTCATTTCCATTTGCCCCATCTACATAAACTTTTGGGGCCTGGATAACTTCACTGAATTGGGAAAACCAGAATTGTTCTTGGGTTTTTCTTTGAAGGTTCAGCCTGCTTTTCTTGGGGTTTTACTATAAGTCTGACATACTGGGTCATTCAGAATACTGTGCTTCTCGAGTCCCTTATCTGAGGCAATTCTGGGTAAACCCTAATAAGGGCTTTCAGACTGGTCTTTACACCTCATGGCTCCTGGGTCATGTGCTTTGTTTTGTCTGGACCTGAATGTGCCAGCAACAGGCAGTGCTGATGAGTAGGGAAGCCCAGAGAGATTTCATAAACTTTTGTTTCTATCACCATATGATTGTTTCTATCACCATATTCTGCATATTCCTCATAGCACAAATGCTCCCAATTAGCGATGCAGTGAAATTTGGGCCCAACAATCTTATCTTTCAGATTGCATAGATTTTGAATGTCCTCTCCACACCCCACTGCTCATCACAGGTGATTCACTAATATGAAGACTCAGTTTTTCAGTATTTAAACCAAACTTCTGAAATCCCCTAAGAGTGGATTAGGTTCTGCTAGTCTATGGATAGTGGCTATTGTTTTAAAAATGGCTACACTGTGCCTCGGAATCAGGGAAGGATGGATTTTTGAGCATGATGTCAAGACGAACAGCCCAGAGCCAGCACACTCTCTGGAAATTCAAGAATTAAGGCTTATTTATGAAAAACAATATCCTGGATTAGTAGAAGAGACTGTTTTCAGGTGCCTTCCCTCCAAGACAAGTCACCATATTATGTTTTTGTTTTCTGTATTTTGAGAAGAATTTTTAAATTCTTAATGCAAGTTTTAACTCTTGTTTCTCTGTTAAAAAGCTTTTCACAAATGCCAACCAGTTCAGTAAAAGATGAGACCAATGACAACATCACAATATTTACCAGAATCTTGGATGGGCTCTTGGATGGCTATGACAATAGACTGCGGCCTGGCCTTGGAGGTGAGTGGGTTCTCAGCTGCAGCCCGCTAGACCCCAGAAAAAGCTTACACTTAGTCTCAAGCTCACATCTGCTGTGATTCAACCAATTCATTAAGGAGCTTTTTGCCAGAGTTTAAACTGATAGTTGTTGCCAAGGTTCTTACATCCTTTATATTCATTACCTAGGTACAAGAAGCTGGGGGATGTGGTCTCCATGCAAACTCCCTTTTCCTTAGATAATCCTAACATCCATTCTTTTTTTTTTTTTTAACGTTTTGTTTATTTTTGAGACAGGGAGAGACAGAGCATGAACAGGGGAGGGTCAGAGAGAAGGAGACACAGAATCTGAAACAGGCTCCAGGCTCTGAGTTGTCAGCACAGAGCCCAACGCGGGGCTTGAACTCACAGACCGAGAGATCATGACCTGAGCCCAAGTCGGCTGCTTAACTGACTGAGCCACCCAGGCGCCCCCCACCCCAACATCCATTCTGCTTCATTTAAGGAGGAACCAGTTCTTAGGTGTTACTAAAGCCAACACTACCTTAAGTTAAGAAATAATTTATAATCAAGTTCCTACTTTTGTACTGATGCAAGTCTTTTTCACAAATACACTGTTTAATGCAATTGTTCTTTCCATCTTATATATTATGTTTAATCTTTTCACTAATCATTGTATTTACTTTAACCCCATGGAAATTGATAAAAATAAGTGGATAGCAAAATGCACTTTCTGGGTTCAATTTAGCACAGCTTAATTTTGTGCTGAGAATTGTGTGCTGTTTCCAGGCATTTGCAATGCCATTGACTCGAGTCCATTTAGATGTAGTGCATTTGAACTTACTCCATTAAGTAAGTTTGAGACCCTCTAACAACTACATTATTAGAGGAAAAAGTAGTTCTTTTCCATTATTACATTTTTGTTTAGTTATTTTTGAGGAAGAGATAGACAGAGTGCGAGCAGGGGAGGGGCAGAGAGAGAGGGAGACACAGAATCCAAAGCAAGTTCCAGGCTCTAAACCATCTGAACAGAGCCCAATGCGAGGCTCAAACTCACAAATTGCTAGATCATGACCTGAGCCAAAGTCAGACACTTAACCGACTGAGCCACCCAGATGCCCCTTCATTATTACATTTCTAACAGGGAGATTCACTTAAAGCATGAGTTGCCATTCTCTACCTTTTTGGCAAAGAAAAGTCCACAAAGCCTCTCCTTGACATCCCCTTACTCCACCCTCTGAGTTATGTCCCTGGGTCTCCTGTGTCCAGCAGCCTCTGTCCCTTTGAACACATCCACAAGGATCAAAACACGTAGAGAATCAATGAGTTGTTGCTATACAATATTCTCTCATTCACCCAGGATGTGTCACACTCCTGTGGAGCAGGATCCTGAGGACACCACATAGAGCCAAAGGGGCTGCCTGCTGGGGCAGGCATCTCAGTGGGAAGACAGGTGCTGAAAGCACACAGCACCATACCTTAAGTTAAGAAGTACACCTGCACACATATAAATACACACCATGTATTTGGTATGTGGTAACATACCACATGTATGTGGTAACATATATGGTTACCACACAATGAGATGCAGGGAGAAAAAGCCCTGACCCCTGAAGCTCTGAGTCAGTGGTGATACCATCCAGTGGTTTGGGGTTATTAATGGTGGACTGTAGTATAGTCTATTGTCCTCATTCATGACCACAGGGTGTTGCAAGGTGATGCCCAAGGAACACACACACAAATTTCCCCTCAATATTATTAGTTACTTTTATTGCCATATATATTTTATTAATTTTAATTGTTATAATAGTCTCTCATGATAGAAATTTCTAACAATTCAAAATGACATATAAGGTGACATATAAGGAAGTGGGTCTTCCTTTTCAAGTGGTCTTGTCCCAAGTCACACATCCTTTCCTCAGAGAACACCTAGTACTGCAGTTTTGATTAGAGATTCTTTTAAATCTTATCCCCTCATCACAATTGCCTAACCCTTTGGAAAGCAGCTGTTTGTAGGAGAGTGAGGTTAGGCACTGTGAGGTTGGAATTACTGTTCCAGGTTTACGGAGGAGGAAACTAAAGACCAATCAAGGCCAAACAACCAGGATCCCTCTCTGCTCTGTTCACGACTGCCCCCAAAGGGGCAAGAAGTGTAATGAGAGCTAAGACCCTTTCCTTAAGTGATGGATATGTTAGTTCCTGCTATAATTTGGAGCAGTTTGATTTCATTTGGTGTTAGTCTAGTCCTCCAAATTTAAAAAACACATTATCAAAGCCCTCTGATTGCCAAGAATGAAATTGGTTACCGGACTAAGGACATAAATACGCTATGACGGGTGGTTCCATGTGAGCTCGGTGCCTAGGCAGGAACCTGTGTCTGTGTTTCAGAGCGAATCACTCAGGTGCGGACGGACATCTACGTTACCAGCTTTGGCCCAGTATCCGACACGGAAATGGTAGGTCTCAGGGCATGGCCCCGCCCAGATCATTCTAAATAGGCACTGAACCAACTCCCCTAAGGGCCTTCTCTACTAAGGCATCACCTGGTTGCCTTCCTTTGCATTAGGAATATACCATAGATGTGTTTTTCCGACAAAGCTGGAAAGATGAAAGGCTTCGGTTTAAAGGGCCCATGCAGCGCCTCCCTCTCAACAATCTTCTCGCCAGCAAAATCTGGACCCCAGACACATTCTTTCACAACGGGAAGAAGTCCATCGCCCACAATATGACCACGCCCAACAAGCTGCTGAGGCTGGAGGACGATGGCACGCTGCTCTACACCATGCGGTGAGCCGGCACAGCGTGGGGAGAGGGTGCGCACAGCACTGTGGCGATGGCTTAGCCCAGACCCTGGTGCAGCGCTAGAGGTTGAGTGGTGGGTGGGGCGGGGAGGGGGGGCGGTTGGCAGCGTGTCTGGCCAGGGGCGCATTGCAGGGCAAACGTAGCCACCAGTCTCACCCCAAGGGTCCCGCAGCCTATTGAGTTCAAAAATTGCTGTGTGTGCGCGCATATGCGTGCTTTGGGTGATTTTTACTTTTTGACCTGCCCATACTGATGTCCATATAGCTTATTTCCTAGAACTGCTATAGGTCCATGTGTTTGCTATCGGTCCACTTGTTTATTTGGTTCAAGATCGAATACATCTTTGAGAGAGTGACCCAGAATAATGTAAGCTAGGGAGATTTTATTTTATAAAATTTTTATTTAAAACCCTCTATGGGGGTCCTTTCTTATTGCAGTTGTGCACTCTTGTAAATTGTAAAAGCCCGTTTCTCATATGCTCTGATAACATTCCAATGCTGAGGTTAAATTTTAGTATTCCTAATTTAAAATGATCAGTAGTCATTTTTTTGTTGTTCTGAATTATTCATTGCATCTGAGTAAATCAATAAATTGACTGGCAAGAAAGTCTCTTTCATAGCTTTTCAGTTTCCATGGTGGGCCTAAGTATTTTTCAAGAAAAGATTATTTTAAGTCAAAAGAATTAAAAAACACTAAAGCTAAATAAAATTTTAAAAACAGCATGTATTTATATGAGAATTATTGGAATTCCTTACTTAGAATTCTTCACAATAAACTTCATATTTAAAAGAAGTCATCATAGTGGAAATAACATTGATGCTGTCATCTTCTGAGGCTGCATGTCCTAACATATGTCCTGAGGAATGTTTGATACATTGTGTCCCAAACCTATTTGACAGCAATTTTTTTATATAACAATCCAATAAGGATTTTGGTAAATGAGCTTGTAATACATACCATAGCATTTTGTTTCATTTCTCACTCTTTCCTTTTCCCTACATTGATCTTGAACATGTTATGCCCATGGATGAAGCATGCATTGTGAACATCAGTGCCCCAGGACAGTGCCTTTTCCATGCAGAGAAGTATGTTGAAAAGCTACAAAATATCTCAAGTGGTGAAAATTAGTCCTTGGTCATCATTCTTGTAAAAGGTAGTCTGTGCAGTGAATCCAAGGGCACTTTGTTTAGCCTTGTCAGCAGAGGGTAGGTGTCAAGAGTCCCAGATCTTGGAAGATGCCGGTTGGGATGAATGATTAGATGCCATTAATGTGGGGGCACCATGTGAGCCTGCTGTGCACCTTCACTCTGTTCATAGAATAAAAATATCCCTAGTCCTCACAGGTTATTGTCCGTGGTTCACATCTGGTTTGTATCACTAAAAGATTATATTTGGATCCAAGACTATGATTGTTCAAACAGGGTGGTGAGGTAGGCTCCTTGTTTAGAGGGGGAAGAGGTAGCAGAAGGGCCTCTTACTGAGTGTCTGTGTACCTGGCAAATTCACAGGTCCTTCAGTCCTCAAACAGCATGGCCACTAGGTGACACCATTTCCATTAACCAAAAAAGGGAACAAGGCTCAGAAAGGTTTGATAATCAGCCCAAGGTCACATAGCTAGTGAGAAAGGCAGCAGGAATTTGAATTCAGTCTTAGCAATTTCCTTGTTTAATCCACCACATTTGAAAATTGGAGGGTTGCAACATTACTAAACATATAATAGCCTTTTTCTTACTCTTGTCAAATGTCATCCCCAGAAGGAGGACATTGAGAACCAGAGCAACTTGTCAGCAGTAGAATTTTTCATTGTTTATGTAGAGGAAGTCTGCTAATGATTTTCAAAGTTGATAATGAGTTTTCTCTTCCAGTCATATACATTTGGAATGTGGAAATAGTTCCAGTTGAAAGTGTTATGAATTTTAATGTGAAAGAACTCTAGCTATAATTTGATGGCATTTTACCTATTGATTTGGCAAAGACAGTGTGATGTGACTAATCAAAAGGCCAGTGGTGTCTCAGCGCCCCCACCCCTTTGTTGTTACAGCTTTTCTGGTTGGCACTTGGGTCACCCCTGTCAAGCCTTGCAAAACCAATGATATACTTAGATCCAGGAATTCCCATGTAATGTCAATCTTAAGGAAATAATTAGAAATATAGACTAAGCTTTATGGGCAAAGATTTCTATTATTATGTTACTTATGATACCAAACATTGGAAGGAATATAAAAAATTTAGTACATTTTCCAGCTAAAACTATATTTTTTTACATTTTTATTCAAACTCGAGACCTAATGAAAAAGATGAAATATGAAAGTGTAGAACAAATTAGGGTTCCTGTGATGCACTGAGACAAATATCTAATAAAGTACTGTTACCAACCTCTAAAAATAACTCCATGCAGATTATGGTTTTTGTGTAAAATCTTCTCCATGGTCCAGATATCATTTGAATAGTAAAGTAGTATTCTGAGATACACACTCCCCAAATGTGTGCCAAAAACCTTAGGTGCTTGCCTGGAAGTCATTGTCAATTTTGGTTCTAAAGAACTTTCTACCACCAATGGGTCATCTGTTTATAGGATGTAAAGGTAAAAATCATCAGCTGCTCAGGATAATTCCATAGAGTACAAACAAATATTTCCTGTTGGACCCTCAAGGAGAGGACACTTAATAGAGTACTAAACAATTTGTTTGAGGACAGTCTTTTGGCAAACAGAGTGATACATTTTATAGAATCATCCCTAGAGTTGTACTTCAGACATTAGACAAGTGGCCAGGAATCCTCAAAGGGAACCTCAGTGCAGCAGTTTTCCTGGGCCTTCCCTTGCAGGGCTGAAGAGAGAAGAGGTGCAGAGCCCAGAGCTTGACATTAGTCTATCTAGGGACTGAATGACTTGTCCTTCTGGCCAGCCTTGCTAATTGTTCTATTTCCTGGGTAGAACTTGTGGTTGTCCTCACTTGCAGCATGTCCCAATTCCATTACCCAGAAAGCCCATGTGATATAGGACTACCACGTCTCTCAGGAAGCATGCCAAATCTGGTGATCCATGTTCTTTTATGAGCACATAAATTGGAAGACAGTGACCTACTCTCATCTCCCTGTCCCCCACATCTTATTTTTTAAATTTTTTTAATGTTTATATTTGAGAGAGAGAGAGAGAGAGAGAGAGAATGAGCAGGGGAGGGGGAGAGAGAGAAATGAAGACAGACACTGAAGCAGGATCCAGGCTTTGAGCTGTCAGCATAGAGCCAGAGGCAGGGCTTGAACCTACGAACCGTGAGATTGTGACCTGAGCCAAAGTCGGACACTCAACCAACTGAGCCACCCAGATGTCCCCTCTCCCACATCTTCTAATAGTTCAAACTCTTGGGAGATGCACAGTGAGGCCCACTTTAGGGCATATTTTCCTAGTCTTTGGGCTCTGGCAGAAGAGCAAGTCTCTCTTAGTTTCTTGTGTAGGAAACCATAAGCAAGAAAGAACTTACTACAAGGCAGACTCTGCTAGTACCACAGACTTCTGCCTGTCTCTGAAAATCTGGCTGTCATTCCACCCAAGATCACCTTGCGTTTGCCTGTAATAAGAGACATTTTACTGTGCTGAGTATTGTGCTATGGGGGGTCATAGAATGCACTGATGTAGTGAAAGCACTGAACAGTCTTTTCCTAACAAATGAGTACAGAACTTTTAAGTTTAGTTATTACCATTGTTTTAAAATACTTCTTTACATGCATCATGGAAGATCTATCATCCATTCCTTAAAATAATAAACTCTCCTCAAAGTTTCCTGCACAAACAGATCTCATAACCATCTTTATTACATGTGTTTTAAAGCACTTCTCTTAATAGAATGGCATATCTTTATGAATGCTAACACTCCATTTACATTTTCATCAGTAGAAAGCACTGCTTTGAATTAAGGGACTATGATGTAGTGAAAAGAGCATGCACCTTAGGGTTAGGCTGACTTAAGCTCAAGTCCTAACTGTATCATTTAGTACTCATGAATCCAATATCTCTTAGAGTGATTTTTATTGTTGTTTTTCATTTTCTTTCTTCCTAAATTGTGTATCTCTAGGGTCTGAGAAAGTTGGATAACTGGTAATATATATACTTATTCCTGGAATGGCCACTGGGAGGCAGCATAATCACATTTTTGCATAGTGATTGGCAGCATCCGTTAAGTGATAGTACAAGTAACTTGAAGGAAGTTATATGTATATTATATGTGTTTGACTTGTGGAAAATATATTTAAAGGAAATTATGCATTTATAATTAGAAGTTTTTAACAGGGCACTGATAATGTGTATGTGTGCCTATATACACATACAAGCATCTATATATCCATTTTTATACATACACACGTGCACACACCAGTGTCTATCTAAAATGTCTTTCATGATACCGACAGATGTATTGGCTAAATCTTGCAATTTTTAAGTTAACACTTATTTTAATAACAAAGATCAAATATGAATTAAAAATATGTGAAACATAGAATATCGCCAGATATGGAAATTAGTTCTGATAACTCTCAGGCCAAAGAGAATCAATGTTAAAGGTTTGGTGTGTATCATGTACATGTGTTTATATGTGTAAGCACACATGTACACCTCTGTATATCTGTGTGCATCATTACACACTTTGCTATAGTTTTTGAGTGTTCTCATTCTCTGAAAACTATTTTGTAAGCAGCTTTTATAATTTGAAATATAGTGGAAACTTCTCCCCTGCCCTGTCACTAAACATCATTCTGAAACCTCATGGTCCATCACATTCCATCATGTGAATATCCTGTCATTATATGGTGTCTAACAAAAATTCCTGTCATTTCCATTTTTTCCATGTAATAAACAACACTGCCATGCAAGCTTATAATTGTATCTTTGTGATAAATTCCAAGAATTGGCCAAAAGATAAGGCTTTTGATACCCACTTTCAAGTTGTTCTCTAGAAAATCTGCAGCAATTTCCTTTTCACCAGCAGTGGGAGTAGAGATCATCTCTATCATTTCTATCACTTCCTCCCTGACATCTCATATGCAAGGATGAAAATGGAGTACTGCCCCTTTTTGCTACAGGAGAAGTAATTAGCAACCAGTGTCTAAAAGTTGACTCATCCTGAGGTTTCTAGTCACATCGAGTTTCTTCTTTCCCTTTGAGAAATTACTCTCATAGAACAGCTCCTGCACTGACTTGGCTGAGAATGATCTTTGTTTCTAAATTTGGGGATGTGCAAGCTGTCCTGCACACCACCTCTCTGATCTCCGTCACCCACCAAGCACACACCCATATCCTCGCTCAGTATCTTCAGTCATAGAAACCTGAGACTTCTCCAAAACTTCTTCCTGAAGCCTCCTGTTCTTCATCAGCCTGTTGTCACCCTGACTCACCTTGCAGATACTCTGTGATTTATGGCACCCAGAGTGATCTTGGTCCCTGCAACTGGCACCTGGGCTGGCCCTTGAACAGTGATAATGGAATGCATGGGACTTCCTTCTCTCAGTCTGGCTATCTCACTTCTCAGAACTTACTTTGAGGGACTGAGAAAAGAGACCTACAGAATTTCTCTTTCATAAACATGCTCAGTGCTTAGGTTTCTGCCAGTTTGTAAAGATTCAAGTTGATGTTTGGCTAACAATGTGTACTTGTGGGACACAAGTGAGGACATATTAATACATATTTCTTGCATGTTTGGTTTGAAAACATGACTGGAATTATTCTGGGTCAATTCAATCTAGTCAGTCTGGACTTTCGGACTGAGGCACACATTTCATGAAGGACCACTTCATCCTTTGCAAATGGGCCACCTCTAGCACATTTTTGTCTTCTGAGGTTCTGACCTCACAAAGGCTGTCAGACATTCTCTCCTAGTGAGAGAGAACCTAGGCTTCTGGTGCCACTCTTGGCTTTCTTATCTACGCAGGGACCTTCTTGGAAATGAGCCACCTGCAAGCTAAGAGCCACATCTTTATAAGATTGCCAGGAATTTCTAGTGACCACTCTTTGGAGGTGGTGGTTGGGAGGCTCTGGGTAGAAAGCCCCAGGCAGCTGCTGGATAGGGTCTTGGCTCCAGGCCTCCAGCCTCACAAAGATAAGGTTCAGGCTTCAGTAATGTCTGAAAAGAAAGAATTACCTATGCTGGGCTGTTGATTACTTTTCAGAAACATATGTGGCCTTTATTATGTGCTGGGTGCTTCAGAAACAAACTCATAGCACCCTAAGAATTTAATACCATCATTTTACCTGTTGATAGCTGAGGAATTACACTATCACTAGAGCTCAAATGCCAAATCCACCTGCCTATATCTATTTCAATATAATATTTAAGAAGTTATGTTGCTTCTATGCACTCCTTTTGGCCAACATGTGTGAAAATAATGTCCAGCAGATGGTGCCATGCCAATTTAGGATAGAGTTCCTCAGTACCCTGTTACTTTATCAGATTAGAGTAAAGCACTGGTTTTACGGAAACACTTTTAAGGAAAATAGACTGTTGCATTTCTGGAATGTGTTCCCGTGGAAATGCAGCTGGCACATCTGCAACAGACCTGAGGTTGCTCAGAGCCAAAAAATGCATCCTTAGACCCACTCTTTCCCTAGCTTGTAGTTAGCTTGCATCTACCACCAAATCACTGGGTCACCAGAGTGCTGACTTATTATCAAGGGGATGCTGAAAAAGTCCTTCCCTCCCTTCACCTGGAGAAAAGTAAATAACCAGCCCTCCTATTGTCAATTAAGATTATGGTCCTTTAGTATTCTGAAATTGATTATCTCATCCCATGCATACTCTCTCCATGCTTTGAATTTGAGATGGTCCATAAATATTAGTCAAGTACCTTCGGTAGTGTTAAATTCAAGGGGGTCATTGCCTCGGTAATATGGCCAATGCAGTGAGGATTTCTGTATTTACCTTGAAAATAATTAGGAATTTGTCTGATGCTTATAGAGAAGGAAAAAGTGGCAGAGTCATCCGTGCTGAAAATTATTTCCCAAGTGGCCTGGGGTAATCAGTTTTTTGTGTGTTTTGTTTTGTTTTGTTTTGTTTTCAGTAATCTGTGGTGTCCAACATAGTAGCCAATAGACACATAGTGCATGTTAAACTAAATAAAATTTAAAATTCAGTTCCTTAGTCATACTTGCCTATGTCAAGAGGCCAATGGCTGGATGTGGAGTGGCTTCAGTATTGGCCAGAATAGATGTAGGACATTTAGGTCATCATGGAAAGTTCCATTGCAAATAAGCCTGGTTTCAGAGAAGCAGAAACATTATTTTAGTGCTCATCTTTGTCCACTGTCCCTGATCACAGTTGCACATACAGCATGTAAGTCAATAGGGATGAAGAAAAGATGACGGCCCGAGGATGCCAGGAATCCTCAGACTTCAATAACATTTTAAAATAGTTTGAGGATAGTTAAAACATTTATGCTACGGTATTTTACTTATATATTTATTTTCCAGCTTTTCTGAGATCTAATTTTCCATATGTAGAATATGTTTATTTGGTACACTTATATATTGTAAAATGATTATTACCTTAGCATTATCTAACACCTCCATCATATCACATAATTACCCCCCCCTTTTTTTTGGTGAGAACATTTAAGATCTACTTTCTTAGCAACTTTGAAGTATGTAATACAGTATTCTGTGTTTCTCATTTTACATATATACCACATTTTTTTTTATCCATTTATCCATAGAAAGACACTTAGATTGTTTCCATGTCTTGGCTATTGTGAATAATGTTGCACTGAATATGGGAATGCAGATACCTCTTTGAGATCTGAGTTTTATTTCTTTAGGATGTATACTGAGACATGAGATTATTGGATCATATGGTAGTTCTATTTTTAATTTTTTGAGGAACCTTCATACTGTTTCCATAGTGGCTATACCAGTTTGTGTTCCCACTAACGGTGTATAAGGGTTCTCTTTTCTCCACATCCTTGTCAACACTTTTAATCTCTTGTTTTTCTGGTGATAGCCATTCTGACAGCTGTGAGGCTATATCTCATTATGATTTTGGTTCACATTTCCCTGATTGATAGTGATAATTGAGCACCTTTTCATGTTTCTGTTAACCATTTGTGTCTTGTTTGGAAAACCATCCTTTCAGTGCCTCGGCACATTTTTAAAATTTAGATTTTTTTTTTGGTATTGAATTATATGAGTTCTTTATATATTTTGGAAACTAATCCCTTATCACATATGTGATTTGCAGATTTTTTCCTCAATTCCAGTGTTGCCTTTTCATACTGATGATTATTTATTTTGATTTGCAGAAGATTTTTGGGGAGCTTTCCCATATGTTTTCTTCTAGGAGTTTTGTGGCTTCAGGTCTTATATTTAAATCTTCAGTCCATTTCAAGTTATTTTTTGTGAGTGGTACAACATAGGGTTCCAATTTCATTCTTCTGCATGTGGTTGTCCAGTTTTCCCAAAACTATTGGAGAGACTGTTTGTTCCTGATAGTTTATTTGGCTCCTTTGTCAAGCATTAATTGGTTGTATACATGAGAGTTTATTTCTGGGTTCTTGATACTGTTCTATAGGTCCATGTGTTTGTACTTAAGACAATACCATACTTCTTTGATTATTACAGCTTCATAATATAGTTGAAATCTGAAAGTGTGATGCCTCCAGCTCTGTTCATCTTTCTTAAGACTGCTTTGTCTATTTATGGTCTTTTGTGGTTCCATATGAAGTTTTGGATTGTTATTTCTACTACCGTGAACAATGTCATTAGAATTCTGACAGGGGTTGCATTGAATCGATAGATGGCTTTGGGTAATATGGATATTTTAACAATATTGATTCTTCTGATTCATGAACACAGGATTTGTGTTTGTATTTTCTTCATTCAGTTTCTTTCATCAGAGTCATGTAGTTTTCCGCATACAGACCTCTCATCTCCTTGGTTAAATTTATTCTTAAGTCTTTTATTGTTTTTGGATGCCAATGTAAATGGAATTATTTTCTTTATTTCATTGCCAGATGTTTCATTGTTAGTGTAGAGAAAAACAACTAATTGTTATGTGTTGGTGTTGTACCCTGCAACTTTACTTAATTTGTTAGTTCTAACAGTTTCTTGGTTGTGAGTTTTTAGGATTCTTTCAATATAAGATCATATGGTCTGCAAACAAAGACAGTTTTACTTCTTTACTTCCAATTTAGATTCTTTTTTATTTCTTTTTCTTCACTGATTTCTCCAGTGTTACATTGAATAGGAGAGGTCAGAGTGGGCACTATTGCCTTTTTCCTGATCTTAGAGGAAAAGCTTTCAAACTAATCATTGAGTTTAATGTTAGCTATAGGCTTGTCATATGGCCTCTTTGTGTTGAGTTATGTTCCTTTTATACTCAATTTGTTCGGTGTTTCTTATCATGAAAGGATGTTGTATTTTGTCAAATACTTTTTCTGCATCTATTGAGATGATCATATCATTTTCATGTTTGATTCTATTAATATGGTGTTTCATATTTATTGATTGGTGTACATTGAAACATCCTTGAATCCCAGGAATAAATCCTGCTTGATCATGGTGTATGGTACTTTATTTTTAGTTTTTACTTAAATTCTAGTTAGTTAAAATACAGTGCAATATTAGTTTCAGGTGTACAATACAGTGATTGAACACTTCCATACATCACCCAGTGCTCATCACAATGAGTGTACTTTTTAATCCCCATCACCTGTTTAACTTATCTTCCTACCCAACTCCATTCTGGTAATCATCAGTTTGTTCTCTAAGAGACTGTTTCTTGATTTGCCTCTCCCTCTCTTTTCTTCCCTTTGCTCATTTGTTTTATTTCTTGAATTCCACATATGAGTGAAATCATGTTTTTTTTTTCTTTCTCTGACTGACTTATTTCACTTAGCATAATACTCTCTAGTTCCATCTGTGTCGTTGCAATGGCAAATGTTCATTCTTTTGTGATGGCTGAGTAGTATTCCATTGTATATGTACCACATATTCTTTATTAGTTCATCAGCTGATGGAGACTTTGGTTGCTTCCATAATTTGGCTATTGTAGATTGCTGCTATAAACATTGGAGTGCATGCATACCTTTGAATTAGTATTTTTGTATTCTTTGAGTAAATACCCAGTAGTACAATTGTTGGATCATAGGGAGTTTCAGTTTTAACTTTAGAGGAGCCTCCATACTATTTTCTACAGTAGCTGCACCAGTTTGCATTTCCACCAAGAGTGCAAGAGGGTTCCCCTTTCTCCACATCCACACCAACACCTGTTGTTTCTTGTGTTGTTGATTTTAGCCATGCTGACAGGTGTGAGGTGATTCTCATTGTGGTTTTGATTTGCATTTCCCTGATGATGAGTGATTTGGGCATCTTCTCATGTGTCTGCTGGCCATCTGTATGTCTTCTTTGGAAAAATGTCTATCCGTGTCTTCTGCCATTTTTAAATTGTGTTATTCATTTTTGGATGTTGATCTTTATAAGTTCTTTATAGATTTTTGGATACTAACCCTTAATCAGATATGTCATTTGAAAATATCTTCTCCCATTCTGTAGGTTTTGTTTTAGTTTTGTTTATTATTTCCTTCACTGTGCAGAAGCTTTTTATTTTTATATATCCCAATAGTTTATTTTTGGTTTTGTTTCCCTTGCTTCAGGAGACATATCTAGAAAGAATTTGCTATGGCCAATGTCAAAGAAGTTACTTCCTGTATTCTCTTCTAGGATTTTTATGGTTTCAGGTCCCACATTTATGTCTTTAATCCACTTAGAATTTATTTGTGTGCATAATATAATAAAGTGGTTTCATTATTTTGCATGTAGCTGTACAGTTTTCTTAACACCATTTGTTGAAGAGATAGTCATTTTCCCATTAGATATTCTTTTCTTCTTTGTTGAACATTAATTGACCATATGTTTTTGGGTTTATCTGGATTTTATAACTGTTCTGTTGATCTATGTGTCTACTTTTGTGCCGGTACCACACTATTTTGATTGCTAAAGGTTTGTAATATAACTTAAAGTCTGGAATTGTGATGCCTCCAGCTTTGCTTTCTTTTTTTCAAGTTTGCTTTGGCTATTCAGGTCTTCTGTGGTTCCATACAGTGGTCATTTAAATATAATGTTGAATTCAAGTTGCTAATATTTTATTGTGAATATTTGCATCTGTATTTACCAGGGGAATTGATCTTCAGTTTTCTTCTCTTATAGTGAGTGTCATTGTCCAGTGTTGGTATCAGGGTAATGCTGGTCTTGTAAAATAAATTTTGGAGTCTTCTCTCCTCTTCATTATTTGGAAAAGTTTGAGAAGGTTTGGTGTTAATTCTTTAAATATTAGAAGATTTTACCACTGAAACTGTAAGGCCCTGGGCTTTTCTATTTTGGAAGTTTTTGATTGCTGATCCAATCTCCTTACTCATTATTCATCTGTTTAGATTTTCTATTTCTTTCTGATTCAGTGTTGGTAGGTTGTATGTTTCTAGGAATTTATTTATCTCTTCGAGATTATCCAATTTGTTGGAAAATAGTTATTTATGTCTGTCAGGTCCATTTGGTCTGAAGTATGGTTCAAGTTCAATGTTTCCTTGTTGATTTTCTGTCTCGATGAACTATTCATTGTTGAAAGTGAGGTATCGCCGGGAACCCTCTTGCACTGTTGGTGGGAATGCAAATTGGTGCAGCCGCTCTGGAAAGCAGTGTGGAGGTTCCTCAGAAAATTAAAAATAGACCTACCCTATGACCCAGCAATAGCACTGCTAGGAATTTACCCAAGGGATACAGGAGTACTGATGCATAGGGGCACTTGTACCCCAATGTTCATAGCAGCACTCTCAACAATAGCCAAATTATGGAAAGAGCCTAAATGTCCATCAACTGATGAATGGATAAAGAAATTGTGGTTTATATACACAATGGAATACTACGTGGCAATGAGAAAAAATGAAATATGGCCTTTTGTAGCAACGTGGATGGAACTGGAGAGTGTAATGCTAAGTGACATAAGCCATACAGAGAAAGACAGATACCATATGGTTTCACTCTTATGTGGACCCTGAGAAACTCAACAGGAACCCATGGGGGAGGGGAAGGAAAAAAAAAAAAGAGGTTAGAGTGGGAGAGAGCCAAAGCATAAGAGACTGTTAAAAACTGAGAACAAATTGAGGGTTGATGGGGGGTGGGAGGGAGGGGAGGGTGGGTGATGGGTATTGAGGAGGGCACCTTTTGGGATGAGCACTGGGTGTTGTATGGAAACCAATTTGTCAATAAATTTCATATATATATAAAAAAAAAAAGAAAGTGAGGTATCGTATTGTGGGTTTCTCCTTTCAGATCTGTTAGTATTCAATTTAGGTTTTACATTTCGTATTACATGTAGGTTTTCCATGTTGAGTGCATATATATTTCTGATTGTTATCTTCTTGATGAATTGACCTCTTTAAAATTATATAATGACCTTCTTTATCTATTTTTATCTTTTTTTGGCTTAAAATTTATTTTGTCCTATATAAGTGTAGCTACTGCTGCTCTCTTTTCATGTCCATTTGCATGGAATATCTTTATCTATTAACTTGGAGCCCATGTATGTCTTTAAGGCTAAATTGAATCTCTTGTAGGTTATATGTAATTGGGTCTAGTTTAGTTATCCATCTGGCCACGCTATGTCTTTTGATTGGAAAATTTAATCCACTTACATTGACAGATAAGAACTTACTAATGCTATTCTATTAATTGTTTCCTTGCTGTTTGGTAGTTCCCTTATTCCTTTCCTCTCTCTTGTTGTCTTCCTTTGTGAAATGATATTTACATGAGGCTTCCATAAAACATCATATGAATAGCGGCACCTGGGTGGCTCAGTTGGTTAAGCGTCTGACTTTGGCTCAGGTCATGATCTCACGGTTTGTGAGTTTGAGCCCCGCGTGGGGCTCTGTGCTGACAGCTCAGAGCCTGGAGCCTGATTTGGATTCTGTCTCTCTCTCTGTCTTTCTCTCTCTCCCCCCTCCCCCACTTGTTCTCTGTCTCTCTCTCTCTCTCTCTCAAAAATAAAGTGTAAAAAAATTTTTAAAAACTTATGAATATCACAATCTATTTTATGCTGATAAAAATTTATTCTCAATCATATACAAATTCTCTACCTTGCTCACTTGTTTTTAATGTCAGAATTTATCTCTTTATATTGTGTATCATTAATGAATTATTGTAACTATATTTATTTTTAATACTTTTTTTTCCTTTTTTTAAGTTTATTTCTTTATTTTGAGAAAGGGAGCGTGAGCAGGGGAGTGGCAGAGAGAGAGAGAGAGAGGTGGAATACCAAGCAGGCTCCACACTGTCAGTGCAGAGTCTGATGTGGGGCTTGAAGATTATGAGATCATGACCTGAGCCAAAATCAAGAGCAGAACTCTTAACTGACTGAGCCACCCAGGTGCCCCAATACTTTTTGTCCTTTACCCTTTTTACTAGTATTGATGGTTAACATACCACCATATAAGAGTATTACAGAGTGTTCTTAATTTGTCTGTATACTTATCTTTACCAGTGTGTTACATATTTCATTTGTTTTCATGTTGCTAATTAGTGTCCCTTAATTTCAGCTTGAAGAACTCTCTTCAGCATTTATTATAAGACAGGACTAGTAGTGATGAACTCCCTCAGCTTTTTTTTTTTTTGATTTTTATTTATTTATTTTTTATATATATGAAATTTATTGACAAATTGGTTTCCATACAACACCCAGTGCTCATCCCAAAAGGTGCCCTCCTCAATACCCATCACCTACCCTCCCCTCCCTCCCACCCCCCATCAACCCTCAGTTTGTTCTCAGTTTTTAACAGTCTCTTATGCTTTGGCTCTCTCCCACTCTAACCTCTTTTTTTTTTTCCTTCCCCTCCCCCATGGGTTCCTGTTAAGTTTCTCAGGATCCACATAAGAGTGAAACCATATGGTATCTGTCTTTCTCTGTATGGCTTATTTCACTTAGCATTACACTCTCCAGTTCCATCCACGTTGCTACAAAAGGCCATATTTCATTTTTTCTCATTGCCACATAGTATTCCATTGTGTATATATACCACAATTTCTTTATCCATTCATCAGTTGATGGACATTTAGGCTCTTTCCATAATTTGGCTATTGTTGAGAGTGCTGCTATGAACATTGGGGTACAAGTGCCCCTATGCATCAGTACTCCTGTATCCCTTGGGTAAATTCCTAGCAGTGCTATTGCTGGGTCATAGGGTAGGTCTATTTTTAATTTTCTGAGGAACCTCCACACTGCTTTCCAGAGCGGCTGCACCAATTTGCATTCCCACCAACAGTGCAAGAGGGTTCCCGTTTCTCCACATCCTCTCCAGCATCTATAGTCTCCTGATTTGTTCATTTTGGCCACTCTGACTGGCGTGAGGTGATACCTGAGTGTGGTTTTGATTTGTATTTCCCTGATAAGGAGCGACACTGAACATCTTTTCATGTGCCTATTGGCCATCTGGATGTCTTCTTTAGAGAAGTGTCTATTCATGTTTTCTGCCCATTTCTTCACTGGGTTATTTGTTTTTCGGGTGTGGAGTTTGGTGAGCTCTTTATAGATTTTAGATACTAGCCCTCAGCTTTTGTTTGTTAGGGAAAGTCTTTATGACACCTTCATTTCTGAAGGACAACTTTATCAGGTAAAGTATTCTTTGTTGGCATTTTTTCTTTTGCTTTAGTACTTTAGGTGTATCATTTCATTCTCTCCTTGTCTGCAAGGTCTTTGCTGAAAAATCCACTGATAGCCTTGTGGGGGTTCCCTTGTATGATAGAATTTTTTTTCTCTTAAGGCTTTTAGAATTCTATGTGTCTTTGATATACGACAGTTTGGTCATAATTTGTCTTGGAGAAGATTGTTTTGGGTTGAAATTTTTGGGTGACCTACTAGCTTCATGGACTTCGGTATCCAAATCTCTTCCCAGGTTTAGGACATTCTTATTTATTTCTTTAAATAAGCTTTCTACTCCCATCTCCCTCTCTTCTCTTTTCTGATGATGATACATTTTTTTTTCCTTGATGGTGTCCTATAAATTCCATAGGTTTTCTTCATTCATTTTCATTCTTTTTTAACTTCTCTGATGGGATAATTTCAATTGATCTGTCTTCTAGCTCAATGATCCTCTCTTTTTCTTGGTCAAGTCTGCTTGTGAAGCTCTCCATTGAATCCGTGTAGTCATTGTCTTTTTCAGCCCCACTGGTTGTTTTTAGTTCTTTGTTTCTTTATATTTTTGTTTCTTTATATTTTGTTGATCTTCTTATTATGACCATGATTATTTCTCTGACATTGTTAAATTATTTATCTGTGCTCCCCAGTAGCTCTCAGAACATCTTTAGAACAATTATTTTGAATTCTTTGTTGGGCAATTCCTAGATCTCCATTTCTTTGGAGTAATTTAAAAGAGGTTTACTGTATTCCTTCATCGGAGTCATGTTTCCCTGATTCTTTGTGAACTCTGTAGCCTTGAATGGTTGTCTGCACGTTTGAAGAAACAATACCCTCTTTCAGACATTCTAGACTGATTTCTGGAAGGGAATCCTTTCAATTACTGGTGGGGGCATACGAGATGGTGATATTACCTTGAGTCTAGTGGCATACGGGACCAAATGCAGACCATGTGTGACCCTCAGTCCAGGGGGCATGATGTCTCTTCACCTCAGTCACTGGGTTCCACTGCACTAACAACTGTGTGGTCCTTGGCAAACACTTCACTGAGTGGCTGTGATGGCTGCTGGGTCCTTAGCAGCATCTCCATGGTCTGTGCCTAGGAACCAGGGCAGGTGGCTGTGGTGGCCAGAACCAGTGGTGTGCATACACTGGCTGTAGGATCCAGCTGCAGGTAACTGTGTAGTGGCAGGGGCTGGTTGCATGTACTGGTGGGGGCCAGGAAAGGCCTGGGCCCAACTGTGGCCTCACTGGCAACACAGAAGCCTTGGATGTCTGTGTGCACTACCGTAGTTGCTGGGTTATACCACAGGTACATGGTGGTAGAGACTGGTGACAAGGATCAGGCTGGAAGATGCTTATTCACAGCTGGAGGGGCTAGCTGCAGTTCTTGGGCTCTGGCAGGGGTACAGTGAAGAGGAACTCAGCCAGCTGGCACCGGTGAATGTGAATACTTGAGGGGCAAAAGCTGGCAGAATCTGCAGGGTTTCCACTTTGGCTGTGTTTGCCTTTGGTTTCTTTAGTAGTAAAACCTACTAGTTTGTCTGCAGAGCAGATTACTGTAAATCACTCTTGCACCTGCTGTGTGGCTACTGCTGGCAGCCCCTATGTTTATTCCTTATTCTTCACCACCTCCATATGTGTCAACATTGCCAGTCTCAGTTGAGTGTAACTGAAGTGGGAACTTTATGTGGTGCCTCAAAAGGCCAGGGAAGCTGGTCATTCACTTAGCTCTTCCTTCGCTGGTAGGGATACTCTTCTACCTGGGGGGGTGTCCTCTTGGCTTTGAATAATGCCAGCTGGAGTGGGGGTGGGATGATGCAACAAAGTAAAGCTGTCTTCCTATCCTTTCTGTGTGGTTATCCACAGGTGTTTGTTCCACTGTGTTGCTAAAGTTTCTTAAGTGGACTCCAGGTCTCTAACAGAGCTGTTTTTGTTTGTGGATAGCTAATTGTTGATCTTTGTGGGATCTCTGAGAGATACCGGACTCTCCTAAGTTGCCATTTTGATGATGTCACTTCCCTACAATGTTTTAACTAGAGTGATTTTTAAAAAAAAGCATTGAAAAAGTGTGAATGACCAAATAGACTATAAGTATTTTAATAGACATTCAATAAGGAAATATTAAACATTGCTAATCTAATTTTTGTTATTGAAATTATTTTTGTTTACAGTTGAACCTAATTTTTTTCCACAATGCTTTACGTAATATTAATAAGGTCAGTAAATACACACTATTAAATACAAACTTAGGAAATGTTATTATCTGTTAGCATTCAGACACAGAGAAGAAAAAGAACATGGGAGAATAATCGGAGGGGCCCTTTAGGCTGGGAGTAGTGCCAGAATGGCTTCTTTAAGTCATTTTGCAAATGAGGCAGCATTGGGTGGGTAAGAAAAGGGGTATGAGTAGATGCGCAGAGCTCAGTATTTTTAAGGAAATAAGCACAGGCTGATGTGGGGAGTGAGGTGCATTCTACAAAATGCATTGGGGACCTCTACTGTGATTTAAGCTTAGGAATCTGCTGCCTTGTGAAAAAATATAGTTTAAAGAAATCAGGCTTCCAAGTGGAATTAAGGAGCTTTTATGGGGTGCTTTCCATATCTAGGCAGGAAATAAGGAAGACTCTGCTAGAGGCTGAAGCCATAGGAAAAAAAAATGGACAGAGTCATTTTGGAGTGCGGATTGACAGGATTTGCTGATAGAATTGATATGGAGTGATGTATAAGAAATGTCAAAAATGATTCCCATCTGTCTTGCAGAAGTTGTGCTATTCCTCAAATATTCCTTAAATCAAGAAAATGATTTGAAGGAATGAGTGAATGGGGGCACTTTAAGGGCACCAGGGTTTCTTGAGAAGGTCAAAGAAAGGTTGAATTTTGTTTTAAATAAATTGAGCTTGTGTAGTCTCTGAGACTGCTAAGTGAAGGTATGTAGCACATACAAAATGCAATCAAACTAGGTGTTTTATGTTTGATTCTCAGTAAATTACTAAACCATTTCCCTGCATGTGGAGTAGCAGAGACAAAGCTCTGGACAGCAGGTGGTCAGTGTACCAGAGCTCATGCTTAGGGGTTGGCAGACAGACATGATCTTTTCCTGGTTGTCTCTGGATGGTGTCCACTGGGCTGGTGTTTACCTCCATCTCTGTGTTCTGTCAGGCCCCAAGCATATACGCTATGCTTTGTTTACATAGATAACCAAAAATTTCAAATGCTTCTGAAGGACATACTCCTTCCCCCCTCCCCACTCTGTTTTCTTGGTGCACAATTGAGTTAGTGAGAATATTCTTCATGAAGATGTCAGTACTGGAGTTGGAGCAATGTGTGGGCATGTGTGTGTCGAGGGGAGGGAGTGAGAGGATAGACTTTAATCTCCTTATTGAAAGTATATTATTAACCAGGGAGAGGAGAGGCAAGATGGATCTGTTTGGACTAATCCTGAGTGTCCATTTAAATAACTAAGCAATTATCCCATGAGCTGACCCACAGTCTGACTGCTTCCCTCCCTTTGCTCAGCCCTTCACTTAACCATCATTTTCTCTCCACTTGCTCTATCTCTTCATCAATTTAAAATTACTTGAAAAGCTGTGCATTGAACACCATCCATGGAACCTGGATGTCACAGAGATGGAGGCTGGCATATTTGGGAATACACAGTGACCAAGGGGCAGGGGTCTGGCTTTGTGGGTAGGGGAGGGGCAACGTGTTCACAGAAATGATATCTGAGCTGAGTCTTGAGGAGGAGGAGTTGGGGTAAGGGATGGAGTTCTAAGGGTGTTCTAGACATAGGGACAAATGTACAAATGTAAAAGTATCAGAATCAAGTAGTTTAGAAGTGTGTGCTGTAGCAGGAATAAGACCTAAATGATGGACAGGGGCTGATTCAAAGGATCCCTATATTTGGGGCTAGTTACTTTTACTTTGGGCTGTGGGAAATTTTAAGGAAAGGATCAGACCCTTTCCTGACCACCCATATAGGCCACATATCTCCTTTCCTCCTCACATATCTGTGTAGGACTAGGAACCACCATTCCCATTTAATAGGAGAGGAAGTCATGAGGTCAGAAGCCATGTCAAAATCACCAGGTGAAAAATAAGGGCTAGGTCAGTTTTGAACATTTTTATAATAATGCTAGGTCTGTAAATTATAGAAGGAAAAAAAAAACTTCTTCATCGTATCTTGGGATTTTATTCACATAACTTGTAAAATTACACACTTCTAAAATAGAAGTCAAATGTAAAAATACTTCATGAAACGGTAGTAAAGGACTAAAAAAAAAGTCGCCAGGTGAGAAAGTCCTTCCCCAGACAGCAGGGTGCAGGAGGCTTGGACCTATGGCATGGGGACCACCATGTACAGCAGCTACAGCATTCAGTTCAGAGAAAAAAAAAAACACCAAAATAAAACCCTTCTGGAAGGGATCCATGTTTCCATGTAATGACTACGATTCTCTCTGAACACTTGGGCTACTTAAAGAGAAAGAGACTAACCATGTGTCTGGTCCATAAACTTTATTCATCAGACAGGCTGGCAGTAGTCTGGCTCTGCCACTTCACCGGGCAACATCATCTCTCAGAGTCTGGTTCCCATCGGGAAGATTAGAACACTCACTATAGAATCTCCTTGAGTCAGAGTCATCAATGAGATGGGTGCAGGCAAGGTTTCTGACACAATATCTGCCTGGGCTGGAGCCTCACACAGGAGGTGCTTCTGTGTACAGCCCGCATTATGCACAGGACAACACGCGTTTACTCACAGCTTTGGGCTTTAGCACTTTCTTTGTCACCTATTTATAACAGCAGGTCCAAGGTTGGCAAGGATCTTTTCCCAGTCACATCCAGTTTCCCCTCAGTTTTCCTTCATCTTCATCTCTTGGCCTTCAGAACACTGGGGCACTAAAACATTCATTATTCTTCACTGCTTGTATTTTCCTGTAATCTCCGGTCACCAGAACTATTCCTTTCCTTGCTCACTAGGAAGGATGCTAAAACCTGTTATTCATAGCCACTCAAGGTGTGTTGTGTGCTGTCTCTAGAGGAGGTTAGGTATATATTTTGCCCTATGCTGTACATAATTTAACTGAGACTTGGCTGTGTGGACATACAGACGTACCTGGGGCTAACAGAAAGTAGGGTTCCTCTAGTGTTTTGTCTTCTAGTGTCACTCTTGGTTTTCTTCTCTGAAAACTGATATGCTTCTATGGGTCCAACTACTGTCTATCTACCTATATGCTTTAAACACAGTCAAGCCCTTATTAATGGCCCACAGGATACCATACCCTCATGCACATCCTGCCAAGTTCTGAAACTCATCCCAGAGTTTTAAAATTGTGACTGATTCCCTAGTTTTTTGTTAACCAGCTGGTTTTGTATATCACTGCTGCTTTTTATTATTTCTCTACCATACTGCACTGGCTCTTCCAGGGACCACCATTTACCTAGCTAGCATGGTTTAGACCAATCAATGCCACTTTTAGGGAATCCACTGTGTACTGAGGACATGGCTGACCCATGGAGGAATTTTGTAGTGCTTGTTTTATCACCTTTTCTAAAATAATTCACCTTTTATAAGTTGATGATCCTTGGGTACTGGTAGGCTTGAACTTAGTAATTTGAAGAATAGTGAGAGAAACCTGAAGCCTTTCTTGATTCACAGAAACTCCAGATAATCTAGAATATTTGTCTGCTTTGTAGGAATTATAGACTGTCACAAAATGAGTTTCTATAGATTCCACATGTAAGTGAGGTCATATAGTATTTGTCTTTTTCTAACTTATTTCACTTAGCACAATTCCCTCTAGGTCCATCCACGTTGTTATAAATGGCAAGATTTCATTTTTATTTTATGGCACAATAACTAATATTACATTACATGTGTGTGTATATGCATATATAGCATGTACTCTTTATCCATTCATAAAAAAATGAACAAAAAAACAGAAACAGGCTCATAAATACAGACAACAAACTGATGGTGGGCAGGGGGGAGATGCGTGCAGGGATGGGTAAAATAGACAAAGAAGATTAAGATGTATGGACTTCCTGTTAAAAAATAAATAAGTCATGGAGATGAAAAGTACAGCATAGGGAATGTAATGAATAATATTGTAATAGCTGTATGGTAACAAATAGTAACTATATTCATCGTGGTGAGCATTTCATAGTGTGTAGAATTGTTGAATCATTATATATATATACCTGACCTAATAAAATATTAGTATGTCTCTTACACCTCAATAAAACAAGGAATTTGCCATAGTAGAAAATAGAGCATTTTGAAATGTGAATTATGAAGAAGAGATTGAGAGGAAAACCACAGTGATTAAAATTGAGAGAAATGATTGGCAGGTAGAAAATCACTGTCAAGTCTCTGAGTATAGAAAAGGAAATCCTCTTTGCTCAGTAAATAAAGGCCAACAGAAAACAGCCCAAGCCCTTGCATCATAGAGGATGCAGGCTGCCACTCTGATGTGGCCACCCTTGAACTCAGTCTTCTTAGCATCACTTAGTACATCAAGTGTCTGTCTTTGCACCCACATGCTGCAACACTATACTTTATATTAGCTCCCCAAAAGAAGGATGTGGTGTCATCATTGAAAAGATACTAGGTTATTAAAACATATTAAATAACATTATAAAAGCAGCTAAAATTCCCCACTCATTATGTAGAGCATTCAGAAATCTGAAAGAAGAGATTCAGGAATTGAAAACAGCAGCATCTTTAGTGTGAAAGACTGGCATTGGTGTTGATGTCCCTGAGAGCTTTCACATCACTACTTAGCATGTGCTATGCCCTAAGCTCTAAGACCTCTTTGTAAGCCCAGTAGGCTGTTGTTTTTCTGTTCTTTATATAATTTATCCTGTCTTTAATATTTCCTTCCTTCAATTAGCTTTGGGTTTAATTTGCTTTCCTTTTTCCAGTACTTAATATATGAAATTAGGTTGTTGCTATGAGATTTTTCTTCTTTTTTAATTTAAGCATTTACAGCTCTAAATTTCATTTTGAGGACTGCCTTTGTTGCATGTCATAAGTTTTGGTATGCTGTGTTTTTTATTTCCATTCATCTCAAAGATGTGTTCTTATTTCTCTTGTGATTTAGTTTAGATTCATTTGTTATTTAGGAATGTGTTGTTTAACTTCCACATGGGGTGAAATTTTCATATTTCCTTCTGTTACTCATTTTTAGGTTTATCCATTATGATCACAAGAAATTCTTTGTATGATTTCAATATGTTTGAATTTATTGAAACTTGTTTTGTGACTGAACACATGGTCTATCCTGAATCACGTTCCATGTGCTCTTTAAAAAAAAAAAGTATATTCTGCTGTTGTTGGATGGAGTGTTCTATATATGGCTGTTTGGTTTCATTGGTTTATAGTGTCTTCTGTTTCAGTCTTCTGTTTTCTGGTCAATACTCTGTCCAGTTTTCCTAACCATTATTGAAAGTGATGTATTGAAGTGAGGTTCATCTATGTGTATACTTTCTATATATTCTTGATAGTTTGAGCCTTTTATCATTGTATAGTGTCTTTCTTTGTCTTTTACAACAAACTTGGTCTTAAGGTTCTCTTTTTATTATGGTTTGAATAGAATGTCTTTTTTTATGTTTTCATTTTCAATTTATCATATTTATGCTGTTGCAGACAGCATAGTTCATATTTCTTTATTGATTCTATGAGTCTCTGGCTGTTAATTGAATTTTTACTCCATTTATATTTAATATAATTACTGACAAGAAAGGACTTTGCCTTTTTTCTGTTTGCTTTCTGTATGTCTTATTTCTTTTTTATTTCTTAATTCTTCTATTAGTATCTTCTTTTGTGTTCAATTCATTTTTCCCTAGTGTGCCATTTTAATTCTCTCACATTTCTCTTACTGTATATATTTTTAATTATTTTCTTAGAGGTTACTCTGGATTTAAATTAACATCCAAATTCATGACAATCACGTTTGAATTAATACCAACTTAGTTTCAGTGATATATATAAACTTTGCTCATATAGCTTTGTTCCTTTATATTTCTACTGTAACAAATTAGATCTTTTAATATAATGTGGTCACAAACATAGATTTATAATTCTCATGTTATGAATTTGTCTTTTAAATCATATAGGATAAGAGAGGGGATATAACCAAAAATATAATAATCCTGGCATTTGTATTTATGTGTTATTAAAACTTGGAACAATGCCCAAAAAATGAAAACTCTCTTAGTCTTTGCAGCTAAGTTCTGTGTGTGTTGGGCACTCCTTCATTACTTAGGCAGTTTACAACTTCCATAGCTTTCATGTCTTGCTTGTGCAATGCCTTTAGGTCAGCTGAAGATGAGAATTTAGTCTTCTTGGGTCTTTTCTAAACATGCATCCAATCCTGGGCATGCACACATTTTTCTAGATTCTCTGGAATATGTGGAGCTTTCCAGCCCTTACTTCCCCAAGAGTTTCTTTCCCTAGCCTCTCCTTCCTAGATTTTTCAGTCTGTCTTTTGCTTGCCCAGCTGTATACATTGCACCATGGCTGCAGTGAATATATTTGTATTTAAATGTTTTGAACAAATGATCCCTTAGAGGACACCCCAGCCCTGGAAATCTCTGAGTCATTCCTTCAGCAATCCACCTTCTGCTCCTCTTACCAGCAACCAGCAGGAATGCATGCTGCCATTTTCAAGGCCACTGCAGAGCTAGAAAATGAGGACTGGTAACAGAATAAGTTCAAATACCAAAGAGCTTGCTCACTAAAATTCAGGTATTCTTTTTCTTCATTAAGTATTCTCCTGGCTGTTGTAAGTTCTTTATTAGATTCTAGTTTTCTAAAAAAAAAAAATATGCTGACAGTTTTTGTCACCTTACTCATTGCATTTGTGCATGTTCCTTAATTCACTACTTTTGATGATGTCACTTTTACTTCTTTCCTAGAATTTTTAAAACATCCATCATGTGTCAGGCATTGTATTACATATTTATATTCAGGGCTTAAAACAGCACTGTATAATAAACTTTATAATCCCTTTTAGATGATAGTTTATGCCCAAAATAGTTGAGTAACACAATAAGTACATGGAGACTGAGATGAGAGTTGAAGGGTCTGTTTGATTCCACTGCCTCTTCTATCTGCTTTCTCCTCCATTATGGTATTGTTGGCCTTATACTTTATTATTAAAGACATACTTGAGGGGCGCCTGGGTGGCGCAGTCGGTTAAGCGTCCGACTTCAGCCAGGTCACGATCTCGCGGTCCGTGAGTTCGAGCCCCGCGTCAGGCTCTGGGCTGACAGCTCAGAGCCTGGAGCCTGTTTCCGATTCTGTGTCTCCCTCTCTCTCTGCCCCTCCCCCGTTCATGCTCTGTCTCTCTCTGTCCCAAAAATAAACGTTGAAAAAAAAAAAAAAGACATACTTGAGTTTTATTTTGAGAAAGGAACTTCTTTGCATATTTGTGCTCTTCCTTTTTTGCAACGTTTTTATTGTTCAGGCTTGTCTTTATTTTTTTATATTTGATCTAGTAAGAAGGATTATTGCTGGACATGTGAATACATATAAAATTTAAACAGAATATTTATATGCTCACATTAATTATTACAGAGCCTTCCTAAGAAATATGAGTATTAAGAATAGATACCAGCCATATTAATCAAAATATATCAATAAAGTTTGTCCCCTTTTGATAAGAAATATGCTAACTTTGCAAAATTATCTCACATATGCTAGTTTTCCCAACATAAATGAGAATTGCTGACATCTTATTTCCAACAATTGAAGAGGAATGCAAAGTTTAGAGAGAATTTTTAGTCCAGTATAATTACGATGGTTGGTCTCATGGATGTTCCTATTACATCAAGAGTACAAAATGAGGGGCACCTGAGTAGCTCAGTTTGTTAAGTGTCCAACTCCTGATTTCGGCTCAGGTCATGATCTCATGTTTCATGAGGTCAAGCCTCAGCGCAGAGCCTGCTGGGACTTCTCTGTCTCCCTGTCTCTGCCCCTCCCCACTTGGGCTCTCTCTATCTCTCAAAATTGAATAAACATTAACAAACAGAGTAGAAAATGAACAATGAACTGACTAATGAAATCTGTAACTCAAGCTTGAAGTAAGTTGTAGAAGTTGGATCTATTGCTAAAAAGGAAACATTTATTATGTTATCTCAATAACAGATTTTTTTTGAAAGGATGAAACTCTACAATTGTATAAACCAGAACATTCATCATTTTAGTGTATTCTTATTTGACCTTTCAGGTAATTCTCTAAATTCTGCTTTTTACAAGGTTGCTCTTCACTGAATTTAAATTCTATTACATTTTAAGCAGGTCACTTTTAGCTCTCCACTAGCTCCTTCCCATTCCCATACTTCACCAACCACTCGCAAATTTGGTATCTCATCCATTTTTGATCACAGGCAAAAACGCTGCCTGTGATTTGTGTAGGGGCAGGGTTAGTGCTAAGGTGAAGATCCCTTAGGAGTTTGGCTACCCAGGACAAGCACAATGTCCCAGGCATGAAAGCAACTAGGCTTGCAGTTTTGGTCTAGACCAAATCCAGTTGCAGTAGGCCTACAACTATCACAGAAGGGACCAGTACTCACTGTACAGTTAGTAAAAAGTCAAGGAAATGGATGAGCCTGCCAATCACCTTGGGCTTCCAAAATAACCTGTTCCCAGCTTGACAATGTTTAGATTTTAAAATTTCAGTTTTTATATAGTTGACTGAACTTTAGAATACATTTTTCTCCACTAGAGTGTATTATGCTAAGCGAAATAAGTCAGTCAGAGAAAGACAAATATCATATGATTTAACTCATATGTAGAATTTAATAATCAAAACAGATGAACATAGGATAAGGGAAGGAAAAATAAAGTAAAAACAGAGAGGGAGACAACCATAAGGGACTTTTAAATACAGAGAATAAAAAGAGGGTGTTGGAGGGGAGGAGGGTGGGAGATGGGCTAAATGGGTGATGAGCATTGAGTAGGGCACTTATACAGATGAACTCTGGGTGTCATATGTAAATGAAGAATCACTGGGCTCTACTCCTGAAACCAATACCACACTGTATGTTAATATGTTAACTAATTTGAATTTAAATATATAAATTATTTTTTAAAAAGGAAGGAAAGTGGAAGATACCAATACGTCAGTTAACAATGTCCTGCCTCTCCACTCCAAAAACACACTTTGTTGCCTGCCCTGGTAGGAGAGATGGATCCTGTAAACATTTCTCTTTTGTCAACTGGCATAACGTTAAGCTTTGTTAATAAAATGTGCTGACTCTTATGTGGATCCTGAGAAACTTAACAGGAACCCATGGGGGAGGGGAAGGAAAAAAAAAAAAAAAAGGACGTTAGAGTGGGAGAGAGCCAAAGCATAAGAGACTGTTAAAAACTGAGAACAAACTGAGGGTTGATGGGGTGTGGGAGGGAGGGGAGGGTGGGTGATGGGTATTGAGGAGGGCACCTTTTGGGATGAGCACTGGGTGTTGTATGGAAACCAATTTGTCAATAAATTTCATATATAAAAAAATAAATAAAAATAAATAAAAATAAAATGTGCTGAAGGGGGGAAAAACAAAGAATACCTTTTTCCTAAACACATTACTGTAAATTGTGGCTAGGTTCCCAAGAACTGGTAATTCCTAACTAACCAACAGTATGCATGGTGCATCATGTTAGTAGTGATTGTTTATAAGAAGACCAGTGCTTTCTTGCATTCTTTTATTTGATGAAAAATTTGCAGTTTTTTTTTTTTTGAAGGCAGGCATACATCGGAGAAAGTTCTAGTGGGACAGGGTTTTGGCATCAGGAAGATATCAAAGGAAAATTTCTGAAGGAGAAATAGCGCTATCTGTATTCCTATCACTAGTGACTTATTAAATGTATATAACTTATAATTATATATATACTATATATACATATTTGTATTAATAAAAATATCAATTTTCTGTAATTGAATGCATGAACAGACCTCTCTTCATTTGCTAATCTAGAGGTGAGTCAAATATAGGAAGAGGAGGCATATATACCCCTCAGAGCTGGGCTTCCTTTCAGACACCCCCTCACAGCAGAAAAGATGCTTCTCACATGCAGTATAAGTATACAGTTCCATCAGCTTTGAGGATGTAACTTAGCTATAGAGCAGGAAGAACTCTCTAGCAGCATCCCTACTAAAGGGTTAAAGGGTCCCTCACAGCCCCACACCAGAGGCAGCACGATGAGGCTACAGTACAAGATGTAAAGATGCTGCCGGCAGGAATGCCAGGTGAGTAGCATTATCTTTGCTCCATCTCCAAACCCTGAAGCCTTTCATAAGGGAACAGCTATGGTAAATATAAAGTTATCTACAGTAAGCATTCATCTGTTCTTTACAAAGACTCACTGGGCTAGAAAAGTATAACGACCAATTTGCGCCTTATTTCTTTCCCATAACACCAATCATTAGAACTATTTAATTCTAAGAGTCCCCAAATAAATTTCCTATATTGCCTGAGAGTCACTGTAACATCTTTCTAGAGAGGTTATGTTTCCACTGAGTGAATATAACTCATGTACATGGTGTACAATTCAAAAACTGACCAAGCCAGGACATTTTGCATGAAATGCTATTTCATTGTCAAGGTCTGAGTTTTCATTGTAGCAAGCACTTTGTGAGATGTTTATATATTGGCTAATATTACCAAATTTCTTTTTTAACATTGGAAAATGGTTTTAAGATATACATGGGAGGGTGCCAGGGTGGCTTAGTTGGTAAGCATCTGACTCTTAATTTCAGCTGAGGTCATGATCTCACAGTTTGGGAGACTGAGCCCTGTGTCAGGCTCTGCGCTGACAGGGTGGAGACTGCTTGGGATTCTCTATCTCCCTCTCTCTCTGCCCCTCCCCTGCTTGCATGGGTTCTCTCTCTCTCTCTTTCTCTCTCAAAATAAATAAAGTTTTTTTAAAAAACAAAATATACATGGGGTTGCTGTTCAGCACACTAACGACTGGTTATTTGATTAGTAATACTATTTATTTGGTGAGGGGGAGACTACTATATTTATTTCCTATTGCCACTGTAACAAATTACCACAAATATAATTCCTTAAGACAATTTATATTTATTATTCACTGCTCTGGATACCAAAAGTATAAAACAGGTTTTACATGGCTAAAATCAAGCTTTTGGCAAGACTGTGTTTCTTTCAGATTCTCTAGGAAAGAATATATTTTTCCTTTTCCAGCTTCTAGAAGATGTGTGCCTTCCTTGGCCCATGACCCATCATTCCTTCCATAATCACATCTTTCTCTGATTCTGATTCTGTTTCCTTCTTATAAGTAGTCCTGTGATTACATTGGGCTCACCTGCAATACCCAGGATAATCTCCCCATCTCAAAAGCTTTAATACCATCCATCTGAAAAGTTCCTTTGGCTATGGTAGGTAGGAAGGATTAGGACAGGACCACCTTTGAAGGGGTTATTATTTTGCCTACCACAATCTGTGTTCTGGTCCCCTTCAAAACTCATGTATGTCTGACATGCAAAATAATTAACCCCATCCCAATATCTCCAAAATTCAAAATTCATTACAGCTGTTAAATTAAAGTCCATAATCTTACCCAAATCTTGCCAGTTCAAAAGTTCCAAACCTCATTATCTGAGTTATCTAAATCAGCTATACAAGAGGATCTGGGTATGATCTACTCTGAGTGCAATTCCTTCCCATCTATGAATTTGTGGAACTCAAGAAACAAGTTTCTGTTCCCAAGATCAAATGGCTGGACAGGCGTATAACAATTACAGATATTCCCATTTGAAAGAGGAGAAAATGTCAGGAAAAAATGAAGCACTATTCCCTCTCTCTGTCTTTTCAGTACAAATTGGCAGTGTTTCTGCTGGTATAAAATTCTCAGAAGTCTTGTGGGTTCCCTATGTGTGTCTCAAGAATTCACACCATTAGATAAGAGGTTCCTACATAAATCTTTCGTTAATAATCTAGTCTTTATTCCTGGCTTTTGTTTACATGATTAAGGGAACTCAGGAGTCACACACCTAATCTCAAAGAGCCTACTGTGTGACTGCATACTCTGACCTTTTGACACTTTTGAGGCTTTAGCAAAAGGTCGCCCAGCCACACCCTAGTCTTTATTTTAAGAGCATTCTTTCCTGATAGTGAATCTCCTAATTATAGCATCTTTTGCAACCCGGATAATCTGAGAATTTCCCAAATCATCAAGTCCTGGTCCCCTTTTTGTTGTCAGTTCTTCCCTCAACCTATCTTTTCCTTCTCATGTTTTACTATAAGCAAGAGGAAGAAAACAGGACACAACTTCAACACTTTGCTTGGAAATTTCATCTAAATATCCAAATTCATCATTGTATCAGTCTCCTATGACTGCTGTAATAAATTACCACTAACTTGGTGGATTAAAACAGCACACATTTATTCTTTTATGCTTCTGGAGGCCATAAATCTGAAATCTGTGTCAAAGGGCAAAATCAAGGTGTCAGGGCCATATTTCCTCTAGAGGTTCTAGGGAAGAATCCATTTTCTTGCCTTTTCTAGTTTGTAGAGCTGCATACCTTGCATTCCTTGTCTCAGGGCATCTTCCTACATCTTCAAAGCCAGAAGCAAATAGCATCTTTAAACCACCCTCTGCTTTCATGCATCACCTATATTTTTCTATGTATGTTGTAATCTACTTTTACTTTTCTCGTGTAAGAATCCTTGTGACTGCATTTAGTGCCCACCTGGATAATCTCCCCATCTCTGGACCCTTAACTTACATCACACCTACAAAGACCCTTTTTCCATGTAAGATAGTGTTTACAACTTCCCAGAATTAGGATCTGATATCTTTGGGGGTCATTATTTAGCCTACTACAATTGCTTATAAGTTTTGCTTTCCACATAATTATAAATATAAATCAGCTAAGTTTTCTGTCACTATATAAGAAAGATCTCATTTCTTCCAGTTAGTTTCCAATAGCATGTTCCTCATTTCCTTTTGAGCCTTTGTCTGCAAGATCTTTGATGTCCATATTCCTATCAACAGTGTCTCTTATGACCATGTATTGTCAGTTTTCTCTGCCATGCACCTCACTTCCTTGCAGGTCTTCAGCACAGAATAATTAACATCCATGTTTCAATTAGCAATCTGTTCAAGGAAGGAAAGTTTTATGTATTGTAAATCTCTATATGAATTTCAGCATCTGCCTACTGCCCAATTCCAAACTTATTTTCACACTTTTAGGTATTTGTTACAGTAGTACCTCACTTATAAGTACAAAACTTTGCATTATTTTCCTATTGATGCTGTAACAAATTATCACAAATTTGCTGGCTAAAACACAAGTAATTCATTTCCTGATAGTTCTGGAAGTCAGAAGTCCAAAAGGGTCTTACAAGGTTAAAACAAGTTATAGGTAGGATTGCATTCTTTCTGATTTCTCTAGGCGAGAATCTGTTCTGTGCCTCTTCCAGCTTCTAGAAGCCACCTGCATTCCTGAGTTCATGGCCACAGACTCTGACCTCTGCTTCTGCCATCACATCTCCTTTTCACATCACATCTCCTGATACTCCTGCCTCCCTCTCAAAATAACCCTTGTGATTATACTGGGTTTATATGGATAAACCAGGATATTCTCCCCTGTCCCAAGGGCCTTAATTTATTATATCTGCAAAGTTCCTTTGCCATTTAAAGTAATGCATCTATAGGTTTGGGGGTTTGAGGGGTAAGGACATGGGCATCTTTGTAGGACCATTTTTCTGCCTACCACCACTACATCTTCTACTGCACTGATGCATTGTTTTCATATAAATTAAAACACTCAAATCTGAAGAGAATATTGGGTGGGAAGCTAGAGACTAACCCCCTTTTCACACTTAACTATTTTTTTCTCAGAGAGTAAAAACAACTGTTATTTTGTCTCTTTTTCAAATGGGAAGACTGGACCAGAGAAGTTAGGCAGTTTTACAAAGGTAAAACAGTTAGTTAATGGCAAAGCTACTCTAGAATTTCACTGTTTTAACCATTTAAAGTTCTCTCCACTGTGACCTGCCCCTGGTCAAGCAGAGAATTCTTTAGTGAGTTTAGGACCCTAAACCCTTGATTAGGATGATATAATTCCAAGTTGAAGCAAATATTTTAACTCACAAAATATCATTTCTTGACCCTAAAATTAAAATGTTGTTGAAAATTGGGATGCTTGTTTCAATAAGTTAATGCTTGAATGTCTTAACAGAGATTAGGAGCAAAATAGAAATTTGACTTCTGGGGCAGGAGTGTGGAAATGCTGAATTTTTGGATCCACCAGTAGTTTAGAGAAGTTTTTCTGTAAGGTATATTTCTTAACCTTTTGGGCTTCATTTCCTTCAACTGAAAAGTGAAGGTTTCTGGTAGGTAATCTGTCTGACTCCTTTGAGCTACGACAATCCATTATTCCATAGAGTGCTTTGATCTCAATTCTATATGAAGGAGGTTGGTTATACATCAAGGTACTCTATATTTCAGAGACCCCATCAATGGAAGGCTCGCTCTTACCTAGAGATATATATTTTTTTGTATTATGAAAGCATAGGCCATTTTTGAAATGTTTAAAGGGATAAAAAATTTAAATGTTGTTCCCCTACTGAGGCTGAAACATTTACTTAGGGGATTTAGCTGAATAATGCGTTCATCCTTTAGAAGAAAGACACTATCATATATTTTTCCAGTGTTTGGAACTCTAATCCTAAGGAAGTCTGTTAAAATGGGGGAACAATCCATGAGGCTTTAATGATAGCATTTATTGAGATAGCAATTTTAGAATTACTATCTTTTTATGTATTTTTTATTTTTTTTAATTTTTACTGGAATTACTTCTTCTTTAACATATTCTTCTTCTTAGATTCAGCTAAATTCTGTCCACATGTCTCTGCCCACCATCACTACACCCTCCACTTTTCCAGCTATATACTGAAAGCAGACTCCTTGGTGTACAATCCTTATCATCTTTTTTATATATTTTTTTATTTTTATATTTTTTTATTTTTATATTTTTTACTGGGATTATTTCTTCTTTAACATATTCTTTTTAGATTCAGCTAAATTCTGTCCACATGTCTCTGCCCACCATCACTACATCCTCCACTTTTCCAGCTATATGCTGAAAGCAGACTCCTTGGTGTACAATCCTTATCATCTTTAAATGTCAGTGCAGTGGTTTTCAGAAGGTAGGCAGCTCTCAGGACCAAGGAACCAGAATAAAGCAGGACAGAAGATGCTGTCTTTAGTAAGAGCTGAGACCACTATGGCAAAAAGAAAGGCTTCTCATACCTCATAAATACAGGGTGTTGGCCAAGAATGAAGGAAGACATGAGGAAAAGGGAAAAATCCAGGAGTGAGCAGTGTTTCCAAGGTGGGAGGTCAGGTCTCTCTGAGGGGATCTTCTCTGAGAAGTAGGAGCAAACAATAGAAATGCCAGGTGGTGGTGCCTCCAGTGGCCATTGACATAGAAACAAAGTACCACCACAAAGCACAGAAGGAAGAGAAATTAACTCTGATTCACCACACTGTCAAAAAACCAACAGATGGGGCGCCTGGGTGGCGCAGTCGGTTGAGCGTCCGACTTCAGCCAGGTCACGATCTCGCGGTCCGTGAGTTCGAGCCCCGCGTCCGGCTATGGGCTGATGGCTCAGAGCCTGGAGCCTGTTTCCGATTCTGTGTCTCCCTCTCTCTCTGCCCCTCCCCCGTTCATGCTCTGTCTCTCTCTGTCCCAAAAATAAATAAACGTTAAAAAAAATTTTTAAAAAAAATTAAAAAAAAAAAAAAAACCAACAGATCTGGCTTCAAGTCAGCCTCCAGACCCAGTGGGCAATAAAGTGTTTCTTGGGGGACAGAAGTTCAGTTATGTGAGCTGGCAGACATGGCAGTATCTAGAGGGAAGATTCTGCCCTAGAGAGACCATCTCCACATCAGCCTGATGATGGGAGTGGGACCATAAAGTTGTCAATATTGTATGTGTAGGGGGCAACTTGAAGACTGCAGAACTGGATCTGCTGGTTCAAGTCTGTAGTACCTGTGGCTGGGCTAGGATGGCCAGGATCACCTGAAGCATCCCCACTTCCACTCCACTCCACACTACCCCAACTATCTGAGCCCAGGGTCTTCCTTACACCTAAACTATTTGAACAGAGGCTGTAGACCAGCACAGAATCTCCAAATCAAAGCTGTTCTCCTCCAAGCTCCTACAGCACTGTTATTTCTTGTGCTTATTTTTGCATTCATTGCTTTGTACCTGGCATTGTAGCTTTATATACACTTTCTATTTTCTTACTAAAAAATTTGCTTCTGAAGAAAATTCTAGATTTTCTGAGTTCAGTGTGAATTTATTCTCTAAAACATATTTGACTCATTTAAGTTCTCTGTCCCTCTATTTGCTTTACCTTAAAAATTTCTTAAATTCACTAAAAACCAAATGAAGTTAACATTATTTTCTTTTGTGCTGACTGAAGGCTTTCCTCATAGGCTATTTTTAAGTCATAATTTTCTTAATTCTAGTAAGTAAATACTTACCTTATCCACTTCATAGTCTCTAATAATAGTCCTTATACATAGTTTATGCTTGAAGAAGTCCATTGCAGATTACTTATCGTGTAAAACAATCTAAAAGTCTAACAATAGCTAGTTAGTTTAATATATATACATTATTATATTATTTATTATTATACATAATTGATTTAATATGAAATATATATGTATATATGTTATACATACACATATGTATGTGTATATGAAATATATATTATATGTGCATAATATGAAATATATTATATATGTACATTTGTATATATGTTATATGTGTATAATATATATAGTTATATATTCTATATGTACACACATACATATAGTCCAGACATCTGTATCCTATAATTATATAGTTCATCTTTCAAAGTAATCATTATGTAGAGATTTTCATGTGGGAAATATCCTGTTCTAATGTTAGATATACAAAAGACAAGAGTGAAAGAAAATACATGTACATGTCAAAATTATCTGTACAGGGGCACCCGAATGGCTCAGTAGGTTAAGCATCTGACTTCAGATCAGGTCATGATCTCACTGTTTGTGAGTTCGAGCCCCACATTGGGCTCTGCACTGACAGCATGGAGCCTGCTTGGAATTTTCTATCTCCCTCTCTCTCTGCCCCTCCTACGCCCCCCTCAAAATAAATAAATAAACTTAAAAAAGTTTTTTTTAATATGTAGAAAAATTTACCAAGTGAAATTACAAGTGAAATGATACCTACTTGTAGTTTTCTCCTTTAAAATTCTTTTGTATATTTCCATATCCTTCTATGAACATATACCACATATCATTTTAAATACCATCTCCCCGCCTGCATGTCATACTTTGATGATGTGTTCTCATCTATGTGCACTCACACCATCTAAGAGTCACTCCATCTTTGGGGGAATGGCCCCTGAAACCAGAGACAGCAGAGGATTTCTTCTCTTTGATCAGCACAGACCTTTCTTGCACTAACACATAAATATGTCTCATTCACCGTATACATACATTGACTTCTTTGTCTGTAATCATTAACTATGAATTAGGTACTCAGAGCAGAAGGCTAATCTGTTTTAACAGGAGGAAGTAGTGAAGGTAAAAATGAATGTTTTTACATTTTTATTCTCACTCTGGGCACAAAGGCAAGATTTGGACTGAATATAAGAGGGAAGGACCAATGGTGCTAATATCTTGTTGAATTATTATTTGTCTAAAAATATAACTATAACATCTGTTTAAAGGTGAATATTTTATATTTTGATTTCATTCTATATAATTTAATTTCATTTTAAATAGTAGAAGAAGAAATTTAAGAAACAGAAGATTAACTCATTAATGAAATTTAGATTCACTATCTAATTAGTAAAGTCTGTAGGGAAATAAAAGCACAACAATATGGCAATTTTGGAATTGTACAGAACCCATTCCCACTTAGTGTGTGGTGGACATGCTGTCAGGAAGCCACTGCAGTCAGAGGCTTGGGCTTAAATCATTACTCCCTGACTTCATAGCTCTGCATCCTTGTCCTGATCTTTTAATATCTATGCATCACTTTCCTTTCTCGTAAACTTGGATGTTAATAGCAACAAATCTCATAATGCTACTCTGATTAGATGTGTTAATGCAGGTAAGACACCTATCACAGTGCCTGACATACAACTGGTGGATATGATGTCCATTGATGTTTGAGTATTGGTGGCAGTTGTAGCAGACAGTAGTATTACTATCTGCAAGACCAGACATGGGTTAAAAACAATTAGGTTGTACCAGAAGATTGCTGTCATGACACAATTCACCTACTCTGTTTCATGTCATCAGTCCAATACACAATAATTGTAACCAGCTTCTGGTCAGAATTTGGACTGAGAATTTATTATACATTTATATTTCTTGAGCTTATAAACTATTTTATAAAATACATATATTTCAACCTTGTCCAAGGAAATGTTTTGATTATTCTGAGTTAGGAATGGGAAACAAACAATAAATCATTTTTAAAGGCATCTGGAATTACTTTACAAGTGGTAATGTATGTATAGACACACGAAGCCACAGAACTGACTAGATTTTATTTAAGCCATATTAAAAAATTTTTTTTCAACGTTTTTATTTATTTTTGGGACAGAGAGAGACAGAGCATGAACGGGGGAGGGGCAGAGAGAGAGGGAGACACAGAATCGGAAACAGGCTCCAGGCTCTGAGCCATCAGCCCATAGCCGGACGCGGGGCTCGAACTCACGGACCGCGAGATCGTGACCTGGCTGAAGTCGGATGCTTAATTGACTGCGCCACCCAGGCGCCCCTTAAGCCATATTTTTAAATGATATCCATCTTCAATGCAAACCTATATAATTTGGTGGGTCAGGCAGACAATTTCATAAAAGATGGTAATTAAAATAATGACTGAAGTACTTAATATAGCTCTATGAAACATGGTGGTTGCTCGGTAAATAGTCAGAATTGGTGAGTCATTTAAAAAGTCTTCATCTCTTATTTTTCAGCTTGACTATTTCTGCAGAATGCCCAATGCAACTTGAGGACTTCCCGATGGATGCCCATGCTTGCCCTCTGAAATTTGGCAGCTGTAAGTTATTTTCACAAGTAAGAACCACGGATATACTTTTGGGGTTATTTCCACATTCATTCAGAACTTGGGTTCCATATGTGAATAAACACAATATGGGTGGCAGTCTGCTTGAGAAGACTGGAATGCTGTGGAGTCCTCATACCTTTGTCCTCACAGACTAGTTTTCTTGTCTCTAACAGAGAATTACGTGTCGAGGCACATACCATAAAGAATATGATCCGGGAGAAGTGTTTTCAGGCTCTCACCTGGCAGTTCTTTCTTTCTTTCTTTTTTTTTTTTAAAAATTAATGTTTATTTATTTTTGAGAGAGAGACACAGAGCACAAGCAGGGGAGGGGCAGAGAGAAAAGGAGACACAGAATCCAAAGCAGGCTCCGTGCTCCGAGCTGTCAGCACAGAGCCTGATGCGGGGCTCAAACCCACAAACCACGAATCATGACCTGAGCTGAAGTCGGACGCTGAACCGACTGAGCCACCAGGCGCTCCTGGCAATTATTTTTACTTCTCAGACTGCAGGCCATATCCTCTAAGGAGCCAACATTCATGACTCAGTTTCCAGTACCCAGCCATGATCTTCACTTCTTAATAGAATATTCCATAAGAGCAATGACACTGTCATGTTCACCCTTACTGCTCACCCTGTACACGTTTTAGGAAACGTGTTTCTTGAACAAATAATTATTCATTAGGTGAACACCTTTGCATTCCAGCCATTCCAGATAGTGCAGTGATGACACTGTCTCTGAAAGTGTGCCTGCAGCCCCATCCTCCCTTCTGAGATGTTGGGAGGCAGGGTTAGAACCAAACTGTTTCCTTCTTTCTTCATGCTATCCATTTGTACTCATGCTATACGAAGTTTTGATTTTTAAAAGCAGAAGAATGTGTTCCTGGAAATTGATCAGCAGACTTGTACTAATGTATTACATTTTTAATAATTGATGAACCAACATTGTTACATTATTATTAATTAAGGCCCATAGTTTATGTTAGGGTTCACTCGGTGTTATATATTCTATAGGTTTTGATAAATGTTTCCAACATTATATTATCATATAGAGTAGTTTCACTGCCCTTAGAATCCTTTGTACTCCACTGATTCACCATCCCTTCCCTCAATCCCTAACAGATCTTTTTACTGTATCCATAGTTTTTTCTTTTCCAGAATGTCATACAGTTCCAGAATGTTCATACATAGTACAAAGCCTTGTCAGATTGCTGCTTTTAGTTAGTAATATGTATTTATGGTTTCTCCATGTTTTTCATGGATGAAGAACTAATTTCCTTTTAGTGCTGAGTAATATTCCATTGTATGCTTGTGCCATAATTTATCCATTCACCTACTGAAGGACATCTTGGTTGTTTCCAAGTTTGGGCAATTATGAAGAAAGCTGATAAAAACATCTGTGTGCGGGTTTTTGTGTGGACATACATTTTCAACCCCTTTGGTTAAATATCAAGAAGCACCAATGCTGGATCATATAGTGTGTATATGGTTAGCTGTGTAAGAAATTGACAAATTGCCATTCCCACCAACAAAGAGTGAGAGTTCCTTTTGTTCCACATCTTCACCAGCATATGGTGTTATCAGTATTCTGGATTTTATCCATTCTAATAGGTGTCTAATGGTATCTTGTTTTAATTTACAATATCTTTGTGACATATGATACTGAATATCTTTTCATATGTTTATTTTCCATCTGTTTATCTCCTTTGGTGAGGTGTGTGCTCAGGGATTTTGCCCATTTTTAATCTGGTTGTTCATTTTCTTATTGTTTAGTTTTAAGAGTTCTTTATATATTTTGTGTACCAGTTCTTTATCAGCTATGTGTTTCAAAAATATATTCTCCAAGTCTACAGGTTATCTTCTCATTTTCTTGATAGTATCTTTCACACAGACTTTTTGTTTTGTTTTGTTTTAACTAAATTTTTCTTTCAATGTTTATTTATTTTTGACAGACAGAGACAGAGTTGGGGCGGGGGGCAGGGCAGACAAAGAGAGAGACACAGAATCCAAAGCAGGCTCCAAGCTCTGAGCTGTCAGTACAGAGCCTGACATGGGGCTCGAACCCACAAACTGTGAGATCATGACCTGAGCCAAAATTGGACGTTTAACCAACTGAGCCACCCAGTTATCCCCACATAGCAGACATTTTTAATTTAATGAAGTCCAGCTTATTATTTATTTAATGGATCACATCTCTGAGGTTATATCTAAAAACTAAGGTTATCTGGATTTTCTTTGTGTTTTCATCTAGGAGTTTTATAATTTTGAATTTTACATGTAGGTCTGTGATCCATTTTGAGTTAATTTTTGTGAAAGTATAAGGTTTGTGTCTAGATACTCATTTTTTTTTCTTTTCACGTGGATGTCTACACCAATTTATTGAAAAGACTATCTTTTATCCACGGTATTGCCTTTGCTCCTTTGTCAAAGATCAGTTGGCTGTGTGGGTCTGTTTTTTAGCTTTCAGTTCTGTTCCATTGATCTATTTGCCTATTCTTTTGCCAATACTATACACACTGTCTTGAGTACTGTAGCTTTACAGTAAGTCTTGAAGTTGGGTAGTATCAGTTCTCTGATTTTGCTCTTCTTCAGTATTGTACTGGTTATTCCTTTGTCTCTCCACATGAACTTTAGAGTCAGTTTGTCAATATCCACAAAATAACTTGCTGGGATTTTTATTGGGATCAAGTAGGGAAAAACTGACATCTTGACATAATTTAGTCCTACTGTTCCTGAACATGAAATAACTCCATTTTTTTAGCTCTATTTTAATTTCTTTCATCAGAGTTTTGTAGTTTTCTTTATATAAGCCAGATTGCCTTGGCACCAAAACCAGAGATACTGCAAAAACGACAAAACTTTGGACAAATATCCTTCATGTATAGAGACACAAAGAAATTCTTAACAAAGTATTAGTTCATTGGGTTCAACAACAAAGTGAATAATACACAATGACCAAGACCAAGTAGAGTTTATTCCAGGGATGCAAGACTGAGATATAATCCACTATTTTAACATAATAACGAAGAAAACTAAGATAATAATATCAATTGAGGCAGGAAAAGCATTTGACAATATTAACACCTATTCATGGTAAAAATTCTCAGAAAACTAGTAATAGATGGGACATCCCAGAATTTGATAAAACACTTCTACAAACAAACAGTCACAATGCAAACGTGTAATTAACATTACAATTAATGTAAAAAAAGACTGAATGGTTTCCTAAGACAGAATAAGTCAAGGATGTCTGCTTTTACCACTTTTACCTCAACATAGTGCTGGAAATTCTAGCCTGTGCAAATAAGGCATGAAAAGGAAATAAAGGTGTACAGATTAAAAAAAAAACAACAACAACAAAAGAAAGATAGTTTTGTTTATTTTTTCTTAATCTTTTCACCTTTTGTTTCCTTTTCTTATAATACTTTGTTAGTTAGGACTAATGTTTACAACTTCCTGTCTAGTTGTTTTACACCAATTCTTGAGAAAGAGATATTGAAATCTCCAAATATAAATGTGGATTTGTATTTTTCTGCTTTTAGTTCAATCAGTTTGTTATGTCTTGGTGGCTTGACCATTTATCATTATATAATATCCCTTTCTGTCTCTGGTGATTTTCTTTGCTTTGAACTCAGTCTGATATCCGCATAGACACTCTTGCTTTCTTTTTGAATAATATTTGAGTGGTATTTATTTTTCTTATTTTTACTCTTCAATATTTATATATCATTATGTTAAAATAAGTTTCTTATAGACATCATATAGCCACGTAATATTTTTTAATGACTTGGTCAATCTATGTCTTTTAATTGGTATATTTTCATCATTTACATGTAATGTATCTTTTGATATGTTAGGCTGTCATTTTATTTATTTATTTTTGTTTTTTGTTCTTTATCTTTCTCATTTCTCTATTTTCTTTTTTCTGTCTCCCTGTTTGTTAGCTGGACAATTATGATTAGTTGTTTTATTATGATAACATTTTGACTTATAATATTTTATACAGTTCTTCTTCAACTTGTGATGGGATTGCATCTGATAAATCCAGTATAAATTGAAAATATTGTAAATCAAAAATGTATTTATTATACCTAATCTATAGAACATCATAGCTGAACCTAGTTTACCTTAAATATGCTCAGAATATTTATATTAGCTGACAGTTGGACTAAATCATCTAACATAAAGCCTGTTTTAACAATAAGGTGTTGACTATCTCATGCAATTTATTAAATGCTGTACTAAAAATGAAAAACATGCAAATGGTTGCATGGGCACAGAATTGTTGTAAATATATCAATTGTTTACCCTTGTGATCACATGATTGATTGGGAGCTTTGGTTCACTGCCACAGCCCAGAACAAATATTGCTAACTTGGGAAAAGAGAAAAATTCAGAATTTGAAGTACAGTTGCTACTACATAGCAGTAAGTTTGACTCCCCAAAACTTAACTACTAATAGCTTACTGTTGATGAGAAACTTTACCAATAACCTGAACAGTCGATTAACACACATTTTGTATATTATAGGTATTATATAATATATTCTTACAATAAAGTAAACCAGAGAAATAAAATATTACTAAGAAAATCATGATGAAGAGAAAATACATTCACAGTATTATTCTGTAATTATAAAAAAAATATATCTGTGTATTAGTGGAGCTGGACATTCAAACCCATGTTGTTCAAGGGTTAACTATATACATAACTTATCACAGTCTACTGGTGTCTTCATTTAACCAGATCAAATGAAAAATAAACCTTACCTCCGTTTACATGTGCTTACCTTCCCATAATTATAAATACAGTTGCCTTAAAGATGTTGTCTACATATGTCTAGAACCATATCAGAGAGTTTTATAATTTTTATTTGAACCATCATACTTAATTTTACAAACCCAAGACAAGAAGGAAATTCTATTGTATTTACTCATATTTTTACTTACTGTGTTCTTTTTTTATTCTCAGTGTTCCAAGATTTCTTCTTTATAACTATATAACTAAGTTGTTTTATAATAAAATAATAACAAAATATTTTATAATAAAACTTATTTATAACTAGCAAACTGTCTTTAGGTATTTTTTGGGCAATAAATTATCTTTGTTTTTTTTTTTTTTCATTTGAAGAGGTTTGATTTTTCCCTTCATACCTGATGGATATTTTCATAGTACTGATAGTTCTTTTGGCACTTGAAAGATGTGCTCTTTTATGCTTGCTTCCTTGTTTTCTAATAAGAAATCTGATGCCATTCAAATCATTTTTTGCTTGTAGGTAGGATGTCATTTTTCTCTGGTTACTTTCAAGATTATTTTCTTTGCCTTTAGTTGTTAGAAATTTAACTATGCATTGGTGTAGATTTCTTTGAGTTTATTCTGCCTGGGCCTTGCTAAGCTTCTTGAATCTATAGATTTTTATGAAATTTAGAAGTTTGAGCAATTATTTCTTTGAATACTTTTTCTGCTCCATCATCTTTCTCTTCTCATTTCCTGATTCCAATGACATGAATATTAGATTTTTTTATATATCCCCATAAGTTTTGAGGCTCTTTCATTTTCTCCTATTTTCTCCGTTTCTCACGTTATTTAATTTCTGTTGTTTTATCTTTGAGTTTACTCTTTCCTTTCTTTCCTTCATCCTCTTTATTTACTCATATATCGAACTTTTTATTACAGTTATTGTATTTTTCATTTCTGTGAAGGTTAATTTGTGTGTCAACTTGACTGGGCGATGACATGCCCAGATTTTTGGTCAAACATTATTCTGGGGGATGTCTGTTAGGATGTTTTTGGAAATGATTAACATTTAAATTAATAGACTGAGTGAAGCAGATTGCCTTTTCTAATGCGGGCGGATGTCATTCAACTAGTTGAAGTCTTGAACAGAACAAAATGTTTGGCCTTCCAATGATATGGGGAAAGTCCTCCTGCCTGACTGCCTTAATCAGGACCACTGGCCTTTTCCTGCCTTGTACTCAAACTGAAACACCAGCTCTTGCTAAGCTTCTTGGGCTCCCAGTCTGAGATGCATAAGGCAAGAATAAAGCCACAGAACTTACTACTGGGTCATCTCTTGAGTACCAAGATCCCAAGACCTGTCTGCCTTATTCTTTCTACCTTTCAGATTCTTCCTATATTTTATGTCATACATATCCAGATTTTCTAGTTATATTTAGTGAGAGGAATAGGGGAAAACACATCTCCATTCTCCTGGAAGTAGAAGTCCCCTTGCATGTATTTTTATTATTATTTATATTTCCTAGGGTTTACTGAACTTCTTGAATTTCTAAATTTGTCTTTCACCAAATTTGAGGAATTTTGGCCATTATCTCTTCTAATATTTTTCTCTCCCATCCTTCTTTTTCCATCTGGAGTCTAATCTAATTAATTTTTAATGTTTGTTTGTTCGTTTATTTATTTATTTATTTATTTATTTATTTATTTTGAGGTAGAGAGCACAAGCAGTGTAGGAGGAGAGGAAGAATCCCAAGCAGGCTCTGTGCTGACAGCATAGTCAAAATCAAGAGTTGAACACTTGGGGAACCTGGGTGACTCAGTGGGTTAAATGTCTGATTTTGGCTTAGTTCCTGATCTCAGGGCTCATGAGTTTGAGCCCTGCCTTGGCTCTGTGCTGACAGCTTGGAGCCTGGAGCCTGCTTTGGATTCTTTTTCTCTGTCTCTCTCTCTGCCCCTCCCCACCTCCGAAAAATAAATATTAAAAAAAAGAGTTGGAAAAAAAAAAAAGAGTTGGATGCTTAACCGACTGAGCCACCCAGGCACCCCTCTTTATTCTTTATATTGGATAATTTTTATCACTCTGTCTTCAAGTTTACTGACTTATGTCATTTCAATCTGTGACTAAATTCATACAAAAAATTTTTATTTAGTGTATTTGTTAGTTTTAGAGTTTGTATATGTTTCTTTAAAATAATTTCAATGCCTCTGCTAAGACTTACTCTTAGTTTTTCATTACATTTTTTCATTACAAACCATTACATTTTTTTTCCTTTACACTCTTAAGCATAGCCATTTAATCTGCTTTAAAATCCTTATATGCTAAATCCAGGATCTGAATCCTCTTAGGAGCATTCCATATTGATTGTATTTTCTCTTGAGTCTGGGTCACTTTTTTGTGTTTCTTTTACATTTAATATATATTTTTAATTCTTTCCTGGCTATCTCAGTGTTGTATTGCAGAGACTGGATTCTGTTAAATTTAGAGTGTCATTTTTTTTTCTTTTTTAGTTAATTAACTTGGCCAAAGGAAAACTCCAAACACTGTCTTTCCTATAGTAGGCAACAGATGAAATGTCAGATGGTTCTTCTACCTTAGTTGGGCTGGTAGGATTATGCTCCATGTATGTATAATTCAGGGTAAGTATACATATCTGGGTAGAATTTACATACATCCATTACATCAAATTTGTGATTTCTTCTCTGTGGCTCTTTCCTTTCTAGGATTTTACACGTCATTTTTCAGATGTGCTATTCTGATAGTCTACTTTTCCTTTGGTTCTTCAAGCCAGGAAGACCAAAGGAATCCATCCAAGCTTTAGCCACTTCACAGCTCTGACTCAAAGCTTTTTAAGTAGAAAGGCATTCCCTTCCTCTGAGCCAACTCCCTCCAGTCTTTTCCTCTATTTGTTCACTCTCCAGTGCGCTTCAGGGAGTTCTCTTTTACATGGTGTTAATAGTAACAACTATTAACAATCACTTCGCTGTTACTGGCAGGGGAAGTTTGTTTGATTCCAGGGGTTTCCTTTTGTATTACTTCTATCATTTCAAACAGGTTTTTGGAATTAGGAAAGGTGTATGTGTGTGATGAGCCAAAAGTTGGGTTGGATGGAAATTTTTTTTTTTCAAACTATGACCTTTAAATGCCAAGGAGAGATTCAACACACATTTATTTGGGAGAAGCAGCATAATGGAAAGCGACTTTCACCAGGATTTATTTAAATAATATGTTGCCATGTGGAGGCTGTGCACATCAGTGCTTGAGATGAAACCTTCAAAAGATCCTGAGGCATCTTATTTGGGAATCACTGATTCATGTCCCTGAAGGAAAATAAATTGCTCATGTCCCCAAAAGGAAAATGAGTTGTATAATGTAAAATTAGACCCCTCTTTGCATGTGAAAATTATGCTCTTTTTTGATCAAAGGCAAAACACTAAAAGTGAAATTGTCATTTTTTTCATCATTAATTAAATAAGATCAAGTTAATGGGATATAATGACAATGGTTTACAGGATAGGCAGCACAAGAGCAAATTTTGATTAAAGAAAATATGTGACCCTCTAAATCATTCTTCACTAAAATATCTCGTATTCAACAGTCAACCAACTATAGTTAAGTCATTTATTACATTCAGTGATAAAATACACATCTGATAGGATCTCATCACTTCTATAATCAGTGATACCAAATGGGCTCAGTTTGTGTGTGTGTGTGTGTGTGTATTTTGAACTCAGTAGAGAGCCCCAAACAAATATAAACATTCTTGAGATTTTGAACTCTCATGATAAATTTATTTTTTTTTTATCTGCCTGATATTTTGAAGATTGGTTTGATTTAGATGTTGATTGTTTCTGTATATCTGCTATTAATATCATTGCTATCAGGGGCACCTGGGTGGCTCAGTCTGTTAAGTGTCCGACTTCAGCTCAGGTCATGATCTCGGGGTCCGTTGAGTTCGAGCCCTGCATTGGGCTCTGTGCTGATAGCTCAGAGCCTGGAGCCTGTTTCAGATTCTGTGTCTCCCTCTCTCTCTGACCCTCCCCCATTCATGCTCTGTCTCTCCCTGTCTCAAAAATGAATAAACGTTAAAAAAATTTTAATATCATTGCTATCAAATTCAAAGTGATTTAAAGGATTTTCTTCATACATCATGTTTATATACAGTTTCCCAAGAAATGAAAAACTGCACAAACTTTACCTTTCCTCAGCTTATATGGTTTCAGCTCAGGATATAATAATTTTAACAGAAGAAATGTTATTTAATTAAGTGTGTCTCTTACTTGTCTTTCATCTTTTTGATTTACTAAAAATAGCTGCTTGGCCAAGTAGTTCCCTCATTCCATGGGCATCTGAGCACAGTGCAGAGGCTAAATGTGATAGTATAATGAGTTTCAAATTACCCAATCCAACAGTTCTCTGCTATTAGGAGACAAAGGAATGCAAATAGGTGTCATTATTCTAATGAGCCACATGCTCTGGCTTCTCTAATGCAGGACTGAATTAACAGACATTTCTGTTATTGCTATCTCTACTCTCAAGAATTCAAACAAATGTTGAAATTAGCCCTAGTTTACAAAGGGATCTTTCCTAGTCCACAAAGAAATTCCTTAAAGATAATGGCATGGCTTATATTTGGAAGCAAGTGCTTAAATCAAGATTTTTTAGGAATTAAAAAAAAGTTTATTTTTTGTTTATTTTATTTGTAGAATGATGCATTAAATAGTAAATTAAGTCATGAAACAACATCTGGATTCATGAAAATATATGCTAAATTAGATGTGGATGCCTGTTTGGTAAACATCCAGTGGAGAGAATTTCACAAAATTAGGGTAAATCTCACTGTAGTAAGCTATTAGTTCATTCAAACATGTGGAATTATGACACTGTTAACTGCATTCATCATGCCCAGCAACTCAGCATGAGTGTAGGTGATCTAGAACACAGGTTTCAAAGTGTCTAATCTGCATTTTAGTCTGTGAGGTCTGAGAAACACATTGAAGTTCTGTCTGTGTTGTGTCTTAGATGCACTAGTTAACTGTGATTACTATTTAACAGCTACACTGGGTGTGTTCTCATGCTAGATGCAGTGAGAATCACAGAAGCATAAGTTCTGCTCCCAAGGAGTTAATGGACACGTTACATAATAAGGTTAAATACCCCTGTACAGCTGAAAGCCACTTGGAATTCAGATGGGGAAACTCATCATGGGGATGATATTTTATTTTATTTTTATTTATATATTTTTTTATGGGGATGATATTTTAAACTGAACCTGGAAGGATTTGAATAGGAGGGTAACAGAAATAAGGACGAAGCACAAATGACTGGGGGTCACTTAGTAGAGGTGATGAACACCTCTTTTGGGCAAATGACAGGATGGCATAACCATTCAAATATGAAAGTGTAAAAGCAGTAGGCAGAGTGGGAGAGGTTTGTGGAGCAAGGGGAGGATGTGCTGGGCTCACTACTAGGTAGGTGACACCAAGAGCTAGGAATTGCCCTGAAGCACTAGAGACACTGAGAGTTGAGAACAGCGTGGTGACCAGATGTGACAAGGGTGTTGGCCAGATGTGATCCAGGATCAAAGGGGGACACGAGTCAAGGGTGGCATCATGATTTTAAGACTATGTGACTTTGGAAATCTATTTTCCCTAAGGAAATTGAAAGTGCTTGGAAGGAACTGCTGGTTTCAGTTAAAAAAGCTGATTGGTTTATGAAGTGGTGGGAAATTACATGAAGGGATTTCTTCCTAATGTTACTTCTAGGCTTTTGCTCTGCTTCTCACTCCTTTTCACAAGGGGAGGGTCTTTTCTGCTGGGTGGTGACTGGCCTTAGTCCTTCTTTCCTGATTGGTTCCCATTTAAGTCCATGGACACAGACAGTGTATTCTTTTTGACTCTCTCTGTTAGACCAGGCAGCAGTGACCATACATAATTTTACAGACTGGATTGTGGAGTGGTTATGGGCCATTTGATTAGCAACCCTCAACCATCCACTGTAATTTCTTTGGTAACAGGGCAGAAATGTTATCTGCTCATCTCCATCTGCAGATAGCTACCCTTATGTCTCAATTGATTATAGGCAAGGAAAAAGGCATAGGTAACTTTTACCTACTGAATTCAAAGCAGAGATATTGGTATCTAGTAGGCCATTAGATATAATGTATCTACATACATTTAAAGCTTATGAAGTTTGTAATATAAATTATGCAATTGATGGGTCAAGTGTTGACTTGGATTTTAGCACAGAATACTGAGGCTCAAGGAGGTTGAGGACCCCGCAGAAGGTCGTATAAGTGATGGTTAGTGAGGTCTCCTTAGGCAGTTATTCTGCTCATTGCCACCTTCCATTTCAGAAGAGAGAGGAGGGCTGAGGACATGGCTGTCAGAGAACTTAAATTCTGTATGTTTTCAAATTACCAAAATTCGGCTCATTGGGTACATACTAATCTGCATTTCTTCTAACATCATAGGCAATGAATGCACAAGGTAAAATGGATTTCCTGTCTGGTTATTGGCAGTTCCTGGGTTCCCAAGTGTCCATGCAACCTATCAGATGAGGCTAACCAACGGTCTTCATACATTGGGTTTGCTTTGACTGACAGTTAAAAAGTCAATTTAGGTTTGAAGATCTTTTCAAAGTTTGAAGTTTGGATCTGACACAAACCAAAATTCTTCCCAATATATGGGTATGTTCCTAATATTTATTAAGCAACCTACTGTGTTAGGAATATGCTAAATGTCTAACATTGATGAATATACTTTGCCCTCACAGTGGCCCTAGGATATGGGAGTTATTTTCCCTAACTTACAGATGCGGAAATAGAGGTTTAGAGCATATATTGGCTGTTGAAGTTCAGAGTCACACTGCTATATTTCTTTCATAGTTTAGCAAACACTCATTGCTTTTGAAAGTCCTTATAAATAAGGGTTAAAAGTGACATCTCTACCTTCTAATCAGGATTTGCAAAGCTAGACCTGGATAAACAGAAAGTGTCAACCCAGGAAAAGGAGCCACTCAGAAAGCAGTGATGAATTCCCAAGTCAGTTAAGAGTGAAAGTATTTAAAACCTTCCTGCCTTGCTGTGCTGATATATGGTTGACAGGAGGCGAGTATTATGTTTCTAGAGCTCTAACTCGTAACAAATGATAGCACAACAAACCTGATTACCTCATTTACTGTTGTGCGTGGCTAAAAGATGGAATGCCATGAAGCTAACACAAAGAGAATAATTTAGTGCTAAATACCCAGGGTGAAATGCACATGAGTGTCATTTATTCTCACCCTTAATCTGATGAAGAGAGAAGAACTTAGCAATACTGAACTGAAATGACAGAGGCCACACTGGCTCTTGTTGTTATCATTAATGCTATCAACATTATCAATATCAATAGGCTATTTAATACTAACAGTTTGAAAAGCAAGATGTTATGAATTATTAGTTTGCCTTATAAGATACACTCATATATCACTTTGTGATTTCAAGTAACTTTTATATAGTTAACAATTATTATTTTATTGGGTCTTTATTATAAATATTATTATACACACACACACACACACACACACACTCACCAAAATTGGAGAAAGAGGCTGAGAGATTATATGCCCAACAAGCCTGCATGTATCAGAGTTAGCCTTGTGCCCAGCCAGTGATCCCTGCAGCATAGACGTGCTTCCCTGCTCAACATGCCACTTAGCCTCAGAGCTCAAGGAGAGCCATCTGCAACTGTGTGCCATCTCCAATACCACTGTAGAAAGTAATTCCCAGCACTGCAGTCAAGAGAGCAGTTGGGGTGGGGTCTGCACCTTCCATAGGCCTGTACCAGTCTTCACACCCACCTCAGTGCCTCCTCCACCACCCCAGTACTCCTATCTGTGACCTAACTCCAGGCCACCAGAAAGGACACTTGCACCTCTAGACCTCTACCACTTTTCAGAATGCTCCATGTGTCCTGATGTCCTCTCTCTCCTGCCTCTTATATGCTCTTCACCTCCTTTCCCTTCTTTCTTGAGCAGATTTGGCACCAAGTAAGCAGCTCCATGGGGGAAACATTGTTTCCTGTGTTCTGTACTGTTTTTAGACACGTCTGTGTTCCCAGATGTTCCTAACTCTCAGAACTGACCCTGGTCACTCCAACCTATTGCCTTGAGATTTGAGTTCCCTTATTGAGCTTTAGGATTAACATTTTCTGATCTACTCACATTTCCCAAGGGTTGCGGGGGTCCCCTTCCCTTGACCAGAGGTCAGACTTACATCTCCCCTATGGATTGGGAAATGGAATGAGGAGTTGTTAATGGGACATCTGTAGCACTTCTCACTAGAGTTGTAGTCAGAGGGAGGCCAGCTTCACAGGCAGCAGCTCTCCCCATTGTGAGGTGGATGAACTGAGAAAAAGATACACAGCAGGTGTATAAGATGATAGAAACAGAAGCTTCCTGAGCCAGTCTGGGGACAGTAAGAAGCCAGGGGATATAGTCTCATACCATCTACTGTCTGCTCCACACTCACAGCCTTGACCAGAATCCAGCAGGGCTGCTCTGCTTAAGTCCATGTCTGAGTGCCACAGCTCTTTAATAGTCAGGGTCCTATAACATTTACAAAGTAGGAGGAAGATAGAAATCTCACTGTCATTTATGTAGAATGCAGGGAGCCCTCACAGTCTTATTAGCACATGCCCAGTGATGCCTATGACCAGACATTTGGAAAGCAGCTTGCCAAAGTAGAGGCATCATCAGCCCCCACATTCATCTCTCCAGAGAGAGAGCCACGCATCTCCCCAGGAGAGAAGGGAAATTACAACAGTATGTACTTGTGTCAGGGAAGCTTTAATGTGAAAAATATAGTTATATATTACCTAAAACTTGAAAATGAAGGTATGTTAATTTAAAAAAAAAGGCAAGGATACCACTCAACATTTACCTGCAATGTGAGTGAAGTCTAGCCTCCATGATATTTCATTAACTGTTATAATGGAGTCTACTCTATTTACTTCCATTTCAAATCATTAGTATGCAGATAAATCTCAGAGTCATCACTCATTTTAATGGTTCTGACCCCACCCTTGCTTAGCAACTTTCTGGTAAGTTGGCTTATCACTTGCCCTTTGCTCAAGGACAGAGTACACTGGTTACTGAAAAACAATATTGAGTATCACACATCTAGGGGAGACATCCAGCAAAAAGATAGAGAATGAGGGGTGCCTGTGTGACTCAGTCAGTTAAGCATCCAACTCTTGATTTTGGCTCAGGTCATGACTGGATGGGTTCATGAGTTTGAGCTCTGTGTTGGGCTCTGCCCAATAGCACGGAGTCTGCTTTTTCTCTCTCTCTATCCCTCCCCTGTGCATGTATGCATGTGCTCTCTCTCTCCTTCTCTCAAAATAAATAAACTTTTTTAAAAAGATAGAGAATGATACAAACTTACTAAAAATATTTCAATATAGAAAACTTTTGGGTAGGCCTCAGCCTATCAATAGTGATGCTATCACTTAGGTTAGGATGCCTGGGCACTTTCCTGGCCATATTACTCATAGTGAAACCCTACAGACATTTCTCTTAGTGGAGCCAGTGCTATAGTGGGACCAACTCTTGTGGTTCTCATTATTATTGCAAGATTAATCTCAGCAATAGTCATCAGGGAACTTTGAAAAAACATTTATTACTCACAAGTCCTAGAAGGTACACAGCACACCTGGGGGCATATGGCAAGGTCACAGGTAGAGAGAGGGAGCGAGAGAGAGGGAGCACAGACCAGAGTTTTCCTTTATTTGGGTCTAGGTTGGGGTGCCTAGGGTTTGGCAAGTTCATTCTTTATTGTCAAATTTAAACCATAAGAGCAAGAATTAGGGCACAGGAAGGGAAAAGTGGGGTGACTCAAGTGGTCAGCTATCTAGGTCACACTGTGCTTTCTAAAAGGGGAATATCATGGGTGGGGTGGCCTGGCTCTTTATTTAGTTGTGTAGCTAGCAGTATGTTCTAGAAGGCTGCCATGAAGTAGATGCCTCAGCAATCAAAAGCTTAACATCAGGTGCTTGCCTTACAATTAAAAAAAAACAACAGCAACTTATTGTCAAGCACTTTCACTACAAAGACCTAAATACATGGAGAGACACATCATGTCCATAATTAAAAAAAATACAATACCAAAAGATGTCATGTCTCCCCAGTCTATAATATATACATCCAGTTCAGTTCCAGTATAAATCTCATCAGAGTATTTTTATGGAAGCCTAAGCCAATTCCAACATGTATATGGGTGAGCAGAGGAATAAGCAGGGGCCCCTGAAGAAGAAAAGAGGGGTATGCTACCCTTCCAGTTATTGGGGTCTTCTAAAGCAGGACAGGAAAAGAGAGCTTAGCAGAGGACCCAGCAAAGAGAAAACCAGTACATGACAGAAACCTTACTTGGCAGAGCAAACCCTGAAAGTGAGTGGCTGGGAGAGACGGCTTAATAATTTTGGTGGCAACACAGAAAATCACATGGAGAAAATGCCATTGGATACTTCTGTGTGGAAAATATATACAGAAGTCAGCTTCCAGTAAGGCCCAAATGGTGAAAGACAATGTGTTAAAACTTTGATAATGCACATGTAATATAGTGTGACCTCAGAACAGCAAGGGCCTCTGAAATAAGATGCAGAAAAATGAAAAGACTGATAAATTTGACAAACATTAATTTTATCAAAAAATTAAAAAAAGAACACAGTGAAATAGCCAAAAATTTGAAGATATTTGCAATATGTAGAACGAAAAGTGTCAGAATATGTAAAGGAAATATGAGTCAAAACATGAACAGATTTCACAAAGAAGACATAGGCAAAGCCCAAAAACAAAACAAAACAAAACAAAACAAAAACCAACTTTGTTTAGTGACTTCTGCTTCTGTCCAGGAAGTAAAACTACAAAGCACACAGTGCAGTGGTTATCATAAAATTCAGAATACCAGTTTGTAGGGAGGATGTGAGTTTTCAGTGTGTCATGCACAGGGAGTCGTGAAGCTTCTTCTGTTTTCCTCTGTATTATGCTGAGTGCAACATACATGCTGATTTAATTATTTTTCAACTGTATGGATACTCTTTTGCACATAAATAAGAATAAAGGTAGTGATGTGCATTAGCAAAGAAACTTCTACACTTTTTAGTAGAACTCTTGATCATTCCAGAGCCCATTCTTCTGACTTCTAGCTGTTAAGATCTCTGATCCAAATGCATAGTTTTGTTGGCCTGATCTAATAGAATTGCTGCTCCAGGGGATCCTTCACAGTGCAGTGGGCTTACTCAGCTTGGAGTAGAGTTGCAGAGCATGCTGTCATACTGAGGGATGGCTCCCCTGCCAGCAGTGTCATCAGACCTCTGCAGTTCATCCCTCATCTCCTGAGACATCTACAGATTTCTCATCTCTATGGGTACATGGTTCCTTTCAAACGTGCTTGAGGGTCATGCTCTGCTTAAGCAGCTGGGAGCAAAGCAGACCTCTTTGTTCGAAAGGTGTCAAAGTGGTTGGATGTGGCATCTATTCAGATTCATGGGCCTGATCATGGGACAGGTATGCTGGCTTACCTTCAGGGGCCTCAAGAGACAACTGGAACAAATGAGCCTGTCAGTTCTTCAAAGCCAGCTGCTCTTATGTAACTGCTTTTGCCATGGTGGCCAGATCCTGCTAGATCCTGTGACCACTCCTGATCCATCATCTGAAGTCTGTGACATAGGTCTCCCGGACAGCACATTCCCTGTGCCCTCCCACCACAGTGCCTGCTGCTCCGGTGGCTTTGCTGTTTCCCCCTCACCTTCTCATATTCTGCACGCTGCAGCACGCTAGGAAGTCATTTACCACCCTTTTTTGTCCACCAACACTACTCAGGTGATCTCATAAGCCCAGGCTTCAGTTGACATCCATATGCTAGCAACTGGAGAGATCCCATGTTCACTCGGTACCATTCCCATGAACTAACTTATATAGCCAGCTGCTCCCTCAGGATCCCCAAGTAAACCCCTTATAGGTATCATTTCTGATACATTGCACCTGCACTGCTGTTATTTCACCAGAAGCCAGGTCCTTCCAGAATCTTTGCCATCCTAAGTGCAAATGAACTGTCCAGATGTCCAGCCTGGCCACCTTCTTCCTGTCACAGGTTACATGATTCATTAGCAACTGGACAAATCTTCCCTTTAACATGTATCCCTAATTTCTCCTCTTTTTGCCATTGCTCACCACTGTCATATTCCACCTGGATTTTTTTTAATGTTTATTTTTGAAAGAGAGAGGGGAGGGCCAGAGAGAGAAAACAACACAGAGGATCTAAGCAGGCTCAGTGCTGTCAGCACAGAGCCTGATGTGGGGCTCGATCTCATGAACCATGAGATCATGACTTGAGCCTAAATTAAGAGTTGGATGCTTAACTGACTGAACCACCCAGGCGCCCTTTCACCTGAATTATTTTAATGTTGCCTTAGGCAGTCTCCCATTTCTGTCTGGTTCTCACCGACATTCTATTCTTCCATCTCAACCAGACAGATCATTTTAAAGCATAAGTTATAATATGTCACTTATTTGCTTAATCCCCATCCCTACCTCCATGTCTTCTGATTAGCTCACAGCAAAAGCTATAAAATATCCTGGAGACACTGTTTTATCTGATGTTTTCCTCTTCCCTCTGCCCTCTTCCCTGTCCAGCCACACTGCCTGCCTGGCTTCTCCTCAGGTATTGCAGGCATGCTCCTGCCTCAGGACCTTTATAGCATCCATTCCTGGGATGCTCTTCCTCCTAACAGCCTTGTGGCCAGCTCCTGAACATCTCTTGGTCTCCTAAGTGAGGTCTTCCTAGAGAAGCTTACTTAAAATTGTACCTCTTCCCTCTTCATAGCTTGTAGCTCTCCATAGCAATTACTCACCTGTTGTATGTTTTATGTGTATTTTTCTCCCTCCTCTGGGAGAGAGCCTCTGTTCTCCATCTAACTGTTCTAGTTTTCTATTGCTGCATGACAGGTTATTACAGTTAGCAGTTTAAATCAATATGTAACTAACCTTACTGTGGTAATCATTGTACAATTTATACATCTATCAAGTTATTACAATGTATATTTTAAATTTAAACAATGCTACATGTCAATTATATCTCAATAAAGTTGGAAAAAAAGAAAAAAAGAAAAACCACCTTTATTGTCTTACAGTTTCATAGGTCAGAATACAGTGTGTTTGCCTGATGTCTCTGTGCTGGGTCCCACAGGCTAGAATTATAGTGTCAATAGGGCTGACAGTAGCAGGGCTACTTCCAGCTTCATTCAGGTTGTTGGCAGGATTCAGTTCTGCATGGCTGTAGGTTGGAAGTCCCTGTTTCCTGCTTGCTGTCACCTGGGGGGTCATTCTTACCCTCTAGAACCTGCCCACTTGCCATGGCCCCTTCCTCCATCTTCAAAGCCAACAATGACAGCCAAGTACTTTCTTCATGCTTCAAATCTCTCTGAGATGGATTTCTGACTGGCTCCAGCTGGAGAAAGTTCTCTGTTTTTAAGGGCTCAAGTGATTATATTGGGTGCACTGGGTTAATCCAGGATAATCTTCTGATTTAAAGGCCCATAGCCTTAACTCCATCTGCACAGTGCTCTTTGCCATATAAAGTAACATTCATAGGCATGACACCAACGCAGGTCATATCTACCATGCCACCCTCCCACCAGGACAGTGTCAGACAAGACAATAAGTACCAGTTGCAAAGTGGAACCTTTATCATAGCTGATGCACTCAGGTGCTCCTCCACGTGCTCTACGAATTTGGTCATTATGGAGCTTGTATCATGATAGCAGGAGCCCTAAGAAGTAGCTACTGTAACCATCCCATTTTACAGATGGAAGAACTGAGGCACAGACCATAAGTTACTTGCTCAACACCACAGAGCTGGGAGAGCCCCCGGCACTGTAGTCTCAGCCCATGTGATAGCGTACCCTAAAGAGCAAATACATACTGGGAAACAGGCACTGATTGCTGACCACTCAGATCTCTAGAAATGAGAAGGCCCTACCTGAACAGTGGCGGCATCTGCCTTGGTTTGACCACCTGTGCAGTCTTCAGGTCCTTTAACTTTCCAACCATCTCTCTTGCTACTTTTATAGACATTGTTGGTTGTGCCAGGCTGAAAATAATTCCATGTTTATACCACCTTCTGTACTCCAATACAGATGCATATCCTAATTCCGAAGTTGTCTATGTGTGGACTAATGGAACCACTAAGTCAGTGGTGGTGGCAGAAGATGGCTCCAGGTTGAACCAGTACCACTTGATGGGGCAGACAGTAGGCACTGAGAACATCAGCACCAGCACAGGTGAGACCAAGTGCACATAGAATGTCACACCCTGGGAGAGCTCAGTGTTCCTGTACCATGCTGGGGGTGGGGGGAGGGGGCATGCCTCCTAGGAACACCTGAGTTCTACTTAGCAAGCTGGGGCACAGCTGTGGTTGTGTGGTGCTGTCCACGGGAGCCCTCCAAGTCAGATCCCTGTTCTTGCAGCTGCACACGGAGGCACCAACTGCAGTGGCTGCCTAGCAGCATGAAGAGCCATGGGAGGCATTGATCTGTGATGTGTTTGCCCTCATGTGAGCAGGCCCCTGTGATCATAGGCTCTGCCTGGAGGTGACATAGACTTCCTTATATAATGCAGTCCCTGCTCCCAGCATTGAGACATAGAGGCAGTAGTCTTTTCAGGAAAGGTAGACAGCTTCCTACAAGTACTCCTATTTACCAGCTCCCCCTACCAGGAGGTTTTGAAAATTTCTAAGAAGATTTCCCAAGGGTTGAATTTTGGGGAGTACAACCAAGCAGAACAGAAACAGCTGAGACCTCACCAAGAAAGAAGCAGAGGCTCTCACTCTCATGTACATAGGGCCGGGCTGAGTACCACAGGGGCAAGCCTGGCTTCACCTGATTCAAAATGGGTGAGGTGTTCCAAAGGAACAAAATATGTTCAAGGTTCTGCACCTGCAGGGTGCATCCTTGGCTGCTTCCTGGCCACAGGAGGCCCAGCCCCAGCAGTCAGGAGCGGAGGAGACCCCAGGGTGCCAGAGAGTCTCCATATGGCAGAGAAGAAAAGTATAACAGGGATGGAGTGGGCCCTGTCACGAGGATGAGTTCTGCGCTCCAAATGATACCCCGGTCAGCTCCAAATGATACAAACCTCAGGGCTGGCAGGAAGCTCATGGACATTGAGTGCATGCCTCCTCTACATACAGGCTCCTAGAGCCTACCCATTAGCCTGGTGCTGGGCATCCTGGGGAGAGGGGAGAGAGCCTGGCAGGATGGTGAGGATGGTGGCACCATGAGGATGCCTAGTTAAAGAGAAAGGAAGAGGAAGCAGGCCTAATTTTATGGGAACAAGTGAAAAGGTAGCATGGCAGATATCTGGGGTAAAGAAATGCCATGCTGATGGAGGATGCTGCTGTTTGGAGTTGTTTCATACAGTTCTTTAAAAATGTGTAAACGGGGTTTCTGCCTCTATCTGCATTCTAAAAATATGGTCTTTTTTAAAACATTATCTGATATTGCTACCCTTAACTCAAAAATAAAACAAATGAAAGAGGGGGTGAACGGATGGGCAAAATGGGTGAAGGAGAGTGGAAGATACAGGCTTCCAGTTATGGAATGAGTAAGTCACAGAAACACAAGGCACAGCATAAGGAATATTGTCCATGATACTGTAATATTGTAATAGGGATGTATTGGGACAGATGGTAGATACACTTGTGGTAAACACAGCATAACATATAAACCTGTTAAATCATTATGTTGTATGCCCTAAACTAGTGTAATATTGTGTGTCAACTATACTCAAATTAAAAAAAAAAACAGAATGAAAAGAACAACAATAAAAGCATTATAAATAGGAGAGTAATATCAAACCCTACTGCAGGGAAATAGACTGGTATTTCCCCTCTCCTTGGGTGTTAAGAAGAGGCAACATTGGATCATTATAAAGATTCAGTTCTTGCTATTAAACATAGCTCATCCTCCTTCTCTTTGTCGCTGTTTCCTTCTGGTGTGATAAAACCTGCTCAGTCCCTCTCTGCTGCTCTGACCTGCCTTCAAGCTATGGGGAAAATGTGGCCTGCCAATGCCGGTGTGTCGCAGACACTGCTAGGAATTTTGTTTTTTTTTCTGGAAGGGGGCAGATTTTGCTACATGTGATCTTAATGGTTCCCCCTGCCTCTGACATCTGGCATGCTGAGAGAAAAGGCACGTAGGGACCTCCACAGCTGGCCATGCTGAGCTCTGGGCTTTGATTCCAATAGCACATGGCAGATCTGTGCTATCTGACTCAAAGTACCAATGCTCCACATTGGTCTCTGGCAGACCCTCCCCCCACCCCCAAACAGATGGCTCCCACCCAGGTCTGCATTAGTGGCAGCCTCAAGCCCTTTCTCCCCACTTTGCAGTTCTATCCAGCTCCCCAGCCACACCATCTACTCCTTGCAATTCAGCAAAAGAACTCTTGTCCTCAGATCAGCTTAACTCTGCCTCCACTCCTCAAAGCAGCCTCCCCATCTCCCTAGGGAGGTGTATATTCAGGTAGCAGTCACACAGATGAAAGGCACAACGTAGAGTACAGACAGTAGTAATTGTTATTATGTTATATGGTGAATGATGGTGACTACACTTATCATGGTGAGCATTAAGTAATGTACAGAATTGTCGAATCACTGTGTGGTACAACTGAAACTAATACAACGTCATATGTTAACTATATTTTTTTCAGAAAAAGGAATCTAGCATTAGAGACTTTCCAGTTGACATCCACTTATATACCCTCCAACCACAACCCATCTCAGCTCCTTACCAGTTCACCATCAGGGCAGCGTCATTCTCAGCAATGAATGGGAGGTCCCCTCTGGCCTCCCACACAGCCAGGCAGATCCAGAGAAGGCACTGGGGCATCTCCAAGGAAATGCCCCGATCTCCCCTGGTAGGTGGCAGGAGGGAGGGGCTGCCAGACCAGTGGCCTCCTCAAACTGCTGTTCTTCACCCTCCACCTGGGTCTGTCACGGAGTGCAGAGCCTGTGGGGAGTGCTTTCCCCCAGCTCCTGCCAGCTTTCCCTGGCTGGGAAATAGGGAGAACAATTCTCCACCTGCAACAGGGCTCTGTGATGTCCTGAGTTATATCTGGAGAGGCTAAATCCTGAAATCCTGATGGCAGTAGCAGTGAGGGGGTGGGCAGAGAGTGGCACAGATTGTGACCAGGGATTAGGAAAACACACAAATCTGATTTCCCCAGGAAAAACATCCAGCAGGAAAGGCTCTTCAGAGGCTGGGGCTCAAAAGACTTACAGAATGACGGCCAAGAAATCTATGCATCCTCTTTCATCTCCTTCATCCTAACAATACAAACAAATAGTTGTCCAGTGGGAAGGTGGAAAGAAGGGGACTTCTGGACTGCCTCTGGTTCAGGGGCAGGAACCATAGGCAGGACTGTAGGACAGGTGGTTGCCCGAGTTAATTTGTTTATTTGCAGGTGAATACACAATCATGACAGCTCATTTCCATCTGAAGCGGAAGATTGGGTACTTTGTCATCCAGACCTACCTTCCCTGCATAATGACCGTGATCTTGTCACAAGTGTCCTTTTGGCTGAACAGAGAATCAGTCCCTGCCAGGACAGTGTTTGGTGAGTGTCCCCAAGCCAGGCCTACACTGGTGTTTTGTGACTGCTTCTAACTATCCCCAAAGAACAGCCTCTGAATGACTAGTGCTGTCTGTTCTGTGACCTGGAAAACAAACAGACCAATTAGTAAAGAATTCAATGTTAAGGATAAGGACTTAGGATTGCACTATAACAAGGTTTTAGGAAATGACACTTGGTCTATTTGATCATTGTTTCCATTTTGAAAAGCTTTTTGCTGGTAAGCTTTTTTTTTCTTTTTTTCTTTTTTAGGTTTGAAACTGGTAGCAATCTGTCTTATGTGAGATTTTGCTACAGTATTTTCACACTTCTCCTAAAGTACTGCTTTTTACGTTATCAAGCAGTTTTCTTTGAAACGTGATACCACTTTAAAATTAACTCCCAACAGGCATTCAATATACCATATGTGGTATGGTAATAATAAATTACATATCTATATATCATATATACCATCGTATGGTGTCTATGATATGAATATATGGATATTTTCATGTATAAATAATAAATACATATTATATACACATATATATAAACATACATATACAAATATATACATGTACACATACATACACATATAGGATAACCATTTAGTAGAATAACATCATTTGACATCCCTAAGACATAAATGAGGTTTAGCAAGATCTAGTTCAGGAGGTACCTCAGCATAGCAGACATAGTTCAGCATTTGACTCTTACCTGGAAATTCTGCTTCCTCGCATTTCAGTAGTGATACTAAAGGTAGTTTTGCAGGTCAGTTGCGGTAATGGATGCTCACATATTTCTAAACTGTAAGGTATACTTCATGCCTCAGCTCTTACTGTTGCACTTTCCCTTGAAAAGAAGGTAATCGTGACCAGCATTTTATGTTAACACTACCATAATTCTGTGGGAAGCTTGAGAGCCCAGGGAGTTTCTAAGTGAGTGTCCCAGGAATGTTCCTGTCAGGCTATCTCTCTACCTCCACCTACATGGCCAGCTTCACTTACCCTGCTTCATCTAGCTTCAGGAATGTTTCGGAGAGGTGTGGAGGTTGACTTATGGCTCCAGGTCTTTAGGGGAACATTAGTAGGTGGCTGAGAAAAAAAAAATAGTTTGGACAATGTTGCATATTAGCATCTGTTTCTTCTTGGAGATTCCAGATGCACATTAGGGTGATAAAGGACCCAAGAAGTTGCAAGAAGCCTGTTAAAGGTCATGACAGAACACTTTCCAAGTACAATGATTAAGTGGATTTCTAAGAAAAATCAAAGATGCCTACTATTTAATAATTAATATTTAATTTATTAATATTAATAGTGATTTCTCTTGATTCTATTAAGAATTAAGTGGATTCTATTCTATTAAGAATAGTGGATTTTTGGGGCGCCTGGGTGGCGCAGTCGGTTAAGCGTCCGACTTCAGCCAGGTCACGATCTCGCGGTCCGTGAGTTCGAGCCCCGCGTCAGGCTCTGGGCTGATGGCTCAGAGCCTGGAGCCTGTTTCCGATTCTGTGTCTCCCTCTCTCTCTGCCCCTCCCCCATTCATGCTCTGTCTCTCTCTGTCCCAAAAATAAATAAACGTTGAAAAAAAAAAAAAAGAATAGTGGATTTCTGGGGCGCCTGGGTGGCGCAGTCAGTTAAGCGTCCGACTTCAGCCAGGTCACGATCTCGCGGTCTGTGAGTTCGAGCCCTGCGTCAGGCTCTGGGCTGATGGCTCAGAGCCTGGAGCCTGTTTCCGATTCTGTGTCTCCTTCTCTCTCTGCCCCTCCCCCGTTCATGCTCTGTCTCTCTCTGTCCCAGAAATAAATAAACGTTGAAAAAAAAATTAAAAAAAAAGAATAGTGGATTTCTATTAATTCCACACATGGTACCATGTTCAATAAGGACATATAAATACCTTTGAGGGATGACATTCGATGAAAACTAAGCTGCTGTGACCACCAGTGACATTATGCACTTGGTGCTGTACTGGTTTCCTAAGGTTATATAACAGAGTACCATGCCCTGAGTGGCTTAAACAACAGAAATTAATTGTCTCAGATCTGGAGGCTACAAGTCAAAATCAAGAGGTCAGCAAAGCTTGTTCCTTCTGAGGGTTGTGAGGGAAGGGTCTATTTCAGGCCTCTCTCCTTGTTTCTGGCAGTTTCCTGGCTTGTGACAGAGAATTCCAGTCTTTACTCAGTATTCTTCCTGTGTTCATGTCTGTGACACCTGTCATGTTGCATCAGGGCCTGCCTTAACAATCTCATTTTAACCTGATTATTTCTGTAAAGGCTATATTTCCAAGTTAGTTTACATTCTGAAGTTCTGGAGGTTAGGACTTCAACATATGAATTTTGGGCAAACACAATCCAACCCATAGCAGGTGCATTGTGCCCACACCCTATGCACACAAGTGCACCCTTGTGCAAACAAAACTGTGGTGAGGAGGAAGACACAGAGCATGTGGAAGTAGTGTGGGCTATAAGGGTCCTGCAGATCCTTGTCTGAATATGGGTTCTCAGTTGTCAGCTAGCGAAATGGGGTACATTGCTAAGTATTTTTAAATCTTTAAACATGTCACCTGTGAATGGGGATAATGACACCCATCAAGAATGTAGCTTAAATCAATCTGGCACTTAGTGGATGCTATATTGAACAGTGGCTTTTAGGGGACATTGATCCCTCTTGGATGGAGGGAAGTACTGAGACTCAGATTCAGACATGGTGCTTCTACTGCACTCAGCTTCTCAGTTCCTCAAGGTCTGCAAGTTGGGTTAATACATGTAAAAGCAGGTTTGTCTCTTCAGGTTGCCTTGAGTCCACTATTCATAGGGTGTCTAGCAAATTTTTGTGAAACACTTCACCAGATGCTATGTGAATGTCATTACCTGTTCTCCATTGGGTATTGCCCCCATGGAACAGAGGAACACTACCTATTCAACACATCTTTGTTGAACAAGAGCTATTTGCTATTTGCTTGGTTCAAGACAATGGGGACACAGAGTATGTGTATATATCGGACCCAATCCCTACCCTCCTCAGCTTGTATTCTCGAGGAAGGAGCCAATTAATAAGGTAAATAAAATAAGCAATAAAATAGCAAATAAATGCTATGAGTGTGTTAAATGTTATGAAAATGTAGAGAGGGAGGTTCTGTCTGGTAAAGATAACTAGTTCACTGATAAAGATAACTAGTTCCTTTCCTGTCTTCATCTGTTATGGTCAGGGGTGTTATACTGGGGTCTGGGGGCCAGTACTGATCCCTGTTTCCATTCTCCCTACCCACCCCCTCCCACACCGTCCCCAACCACCACAGGGGTGACCACGGTGCTGACCATGACGACCCTCAGCATCAGTGCTCGGAACTCTCTGCCCAAAGTGGCTTATGCGACAGCCATGGACTGGTTCATAGCTGTGTGCTATGCTTTCGTGTTCTCTGCGCTGATTGAGTTTGCCACCGTCAACTATTTCACAAAGAGAGGCTGGGCCTGGGATGGCAAAAAAGCCTCAGAAGCAGCCAAGGTCAAGGTACTGACTACATTTTCCCCCTTTCCTCCAGAGAAAACATTTATGGTACAAAATATCAAATATAAGACAAGTGTTTCTCCTCCCTATCTCCCACCCACCCCCAACAAAAAAAGGACTCCTTCCCTGTGTTGAGGGTCTCTACCAAGTCTTACAACAGGTCCTATTTCAACTTTGTTTTGAATCATTAGCTTCGATCAAGCAAAAGGTCTGATGTCAGGTGAATGGCTTGAGCTGTTTACACATAGGTCTGCTATTTTTGCTAACGTACTTTCTGTCTGTTCAGTGACTACTTGTCCGGTTCTGAATTGTATATTCTCTGTCACTCTCTTTTGCCACTACACCATACAGTAGATCTTCTGCAGGGTGGCTTTAAGGGCATGTGGAGAGCATGCAGCTTACTGGAGGCAGCAAACCCTACCTGAGGAAGAGATGATTTGGTTCACTTAATGATGCACAGTTATTGTGGAAAGCATTACTCTGTTCAAAGCTTATATTATCAGGTATTTAGAGGGTGATTTGTGCCTAAATCTAAGGAATATTTGAAGAAAAAAGGTTGCACAGAATTCCAAGCTGAACCATGTCCTTGGGGAGGTGAGAATAATCTACATGGAGCAGAAAATGAAACAGCATTTGATAAACTGCTAATTACACCATGCATTAAACAAATAAGCAAAACCTTTGCTCTGAAGAAGAGTAGATCAAAGTTATCAAAGTAGACTTGAAATAAAAATCTGTCCTTTGAAAATTCAGCATGAAGGGAGTCCTGGAAAGTATTATAGAAGACTAGAATTGTCTGGCCTGACCTCCCAGTCAGGGCCACAAACCAGGAACAGCCACTCAGGGCTGTCTCTTTTTGTTGAGGACACTCATCAGTGTCTCATCGGTGGCCTCATGCTTGCTTTTTGCATTTAACACAACTATTTTCTTTCTGGTAAAAGTCAGAGGTTATGACTTAAGCTGACACATCTGATTCTTCTCACTTCCAAGGACCAGGTATCCCTTCCCATGTCAGAATTCCAGTCATGGAAAACTCATTTTGAAGTCCAGCTTGCCTGGTTGGAGGAAGGCCAAGTGGGGTCTGTGCTGGGCCCTCTCAAAGGAGATAGGATGGGAGGGAGGGCCCTGACAAGTAGCAACCTTAGGAGTGGATGTTTTTGGGGTTGGGGATGGAGTGGGGGCACAGGAGTTAGCTGACCACAGTGGATTGGTGGTGACCTGGGAAAACATTTGTAGAGGAAAACTAGAGATTTTTGACCCAATCTTCTGGACTTGATGGTAAAGACAAAAGGAGCTATGGAGGATGTTTGTTGGGGGAGGAGCATGAATGGAATTGGGAAAGAGGGCTTCCCAATGCCCAGCCATGTGTTGCCTGAAGTGAAATGATTGCTAAGGATCTGGGTTTTGATGGCTATGTGACAGTGGACTGGAGATACTCAAGTATGAGTACGAGAGCAGATGGGAGTTTATTGCATGAATTGAGGCCTTCAGGCACATATCTCTGAATCTAGGAGGAAGGAATGAATGGAGAGCCCTAAAATGTTGTCAGGTAGTCTCACCATCCTTGTCAGCCTCCACTTTCACACTTGGCCCCACTGTTATTACTACTTGCCATAGATCTGGCTGGCAAGACCTTTGGAGAGGGAGGAATGAAGCTAACATGGTTTACCTAGTCCTAGATTAGCACTGATCTTTTAGAATAAGCAGCATGCCTCACTGTCTTGTAGAACTTCAGTGCTTCCTGTTGTCCTTCAAAGGCTGTAGTGCTGGAGAATCCCACCACTTAGGCCTGAAAGGTTCTGTGCAGTTGAAGCATCAGGGCATCTAAAGACATTTGGGTGGGCAAGTCATACTATGAGACATGGGTAATGCACATGAATTATTAAACATAGTGTTAGCCTACTCACGTAAATTGACTTTTACTTAGAAGTATAGAGCTTGAAAAATAGACTGTGTTCACCATTGTCACATGTTGGGATCTCCAGAGGCAAATGCCAGGTAAGAGTTTGGAGTGCAAGGTAGTTTGTAAGGATGAATACAGATGAAAGAACAGAGAGGAAGTGACATTCAGCAGAGGAAGAAGTTGAAGTCAGCCCTGAATGATTTGGCGCTGAAGGCTGTCTCCTGGCTGCTCTGTCTGCAGCTGAGCAGCAGGTGGACCTAGAAGGGGGACTGGGACACATCTCAATGAACACCACAGCCATTGTAATTGTGCTGAATTCTGTACTACTGCTCATTCCCCCAAGTAAAACACATGTTATCAACACAGATTAGTATCTTCTAAAGCATCTGTTCTTTTCTTGGCTACACCAAGAGTTGGGAGCCATTCAAGGCAGTAAATTCATAGTTATGCTTATCAGTTTCTTTTGGCAGACCAGTGTGGGTGTGCACATGATCACTGATGTATCAAAGAACTGTAGTATTTCCGAAGAGTAGGCCAGAGGGTCCCTACTGTAGCCCAGGACTGGTATAGCCTCTCTCACCATGTCCCCATGCTCTCTGCATCTGGGTCCATATTGATTCTTCCTCTCTTTTCACTTACTTCCTCTCACTCCTTTCTCTATGTGCTTCCTTCCTATTTGTTATCTTTTTCATAGTTTTAATGGTTGACATATTTCCTTTAAGTTACTTTCCTGTGTTTTCGCAAATAAATTTTATTTAATGGCACTATATTAAGGAACAGCTTTTTGCAGCATTTTATTTTATACATTTGCAAACAAATGTTTGTGATGTTTAAAGAATTTCACAATGAAAATCTGTCATTACTGTCTAATTTTCATCTATCTATCCATTCACTCATCCTCAAACCGCCTTTACACTCTTATGCATTCCAGAGTAAATGTTAAAGGACACTATATTTCCCACTAAATATATTTATATACATGTAAATATATGTATATCATTAACAAGGGTTCAATATTTGTTTACCATTTGATTCTTTCAAAGAAAAATTTGCATAGTGTAAAATGCACAGATACCAAGGATACATTTGATGAGTTCATCTGTGTAAGCCAAATCCCTGTCGAGATAGAGAATATCACTTCTCCAAAAAGTTCACCATGCCACTTCCCAGTCAACAAAGCCCTTTATAGTCTCCACCTCAACAAAGATAACCACTATTCTGATTTAGAATTACTTTGTCATTCTAGAATTTCATGTTCAAGACTGGCCATGTGGTGTTGTAGGCTTAGAAGTCTGTGGAGAACTTCCCTCCCCTAGAGCTAAGCTGATGTTTCTGTATCTCTCTTTTGAGAGATAAACCTTTAGAACTTTCAGAAATGATTTGACAATTGCCTGAAAATAGCATGCCCTTACAGTCTTATTATATATTTTGCAGAAGAAGGAGCGGGAACTCATACTAAGTAAGTCAACAAATGCTTATACTACTGGGAAGATGACCCACCCCCCCAACATCCCAAAGGAACAGACCCCGGCAGGGACCTCAAATGCATCTTCAGCCTCAGTAAAGCCTTCCGAAGAGAAAACTTCTGAAAACAAAAAGACTTACAACAGCATCAGCAAGATTGACAAAATGTCCCGAATTGTATTCCCAGTCTTGTTTGGCACTTTCAACTTAGTTTACTGGGCAACATATTTGAATAGGGAACCGGTGATTAAAGGGGCTGCCCCTCCAAAATAACTCACCACACTCCCAAACTCCAGGAGAGCCATACTTCCAGCAGAATGGTTACCAAGGAGAGGTTGAACTCAGAGGGACTCCATATTCGGGCACTGTCTTTCAGGAAATTTTTGCATGTTTAATAATATGTACAAATAATATTGCCTTGATGTTTCTATATATAACGTCAGATGTTTCAAAGATGTCACATTGATAAACAAAGCAAACAACTTTCTAGAAAAACAGGAGACAATGGTTCTGACACTCAGATACTCAGTATCTTACACTGATAGTTTACAAACAAGATAAGTATATTTTTAACTGTTCCAAGTGTTACCTAACAATGTTTTTTATACTTCAAATGTCATTTCATACAAATTTTCCCAGCAAATAAATATTTTAGGAAATGCTCCATGATTATTACTTGACCAACTCTCTTGGAAGAAACATAGATCACAAAGAGCACATTTTTCATTAAAAAGGAAACTGTGGGCATTTATGTACAAAACTAATTGCCTTTGATAATTCTTACTGTTCTGAAATTAGAAAGTACTGCATGATATTACATTAAGAAATAGATTAGGCAAATATTTATGCAGATAAATTCAATAACAGAAATATATGATATGCTAGATGAACAGATAAAATATTTCCCCAGGGAAAAATTTAACTGCTTAAAAAAATCCTTTTCTTCTTTATTTTGGAAAAGAAACATTTCTCCCCACCCCCACCTCCCCATCCAACTGAATAATGATCAGTGAAATAAAAGGAAATGTTAAAACAAAAAGTTATGTGATGACAGTCTTGGCATTTGGCCCATGCATTCACTGGCTGAAACATTGACCACCTCTTGCTGCAGCCAGCGTGTAGTGCTTCAGTGGTGACAAACTGTAATTGAGTTATTTTCCATTTTATTTCCTTGTACTTATTTCATGACTGACTAATTGCTCTGTTAGCTTTTGTATATGAACCTTAAATGTTCATTAAAAAATAAAAAAAGAACTGATCTTGTGGATAATGTCATTGTTTGAAAAAAAATCCATATTTTGATGGGCTCATTGCCTAAAAATGACATAAAGAAAACCAATCATGAAATTCCTGGCAAAAAAAAAAAAAAAAACTCTTGGTGATTCATGTCTGTTTCAATCTAAGTCTCTAGAGTAGAGTACCAAAGAGAAAGCCATTTCAACCACACGGTAAATAGGTAAAACCAGAAGGTTTTTCCCATACATACATCACATGGGTCTCTCCTTGATAGAACCTTCCCTGACAGTGTTCCTAAGCTGGGTGCTTGCTATGGACAAGGTAACTGCTCAGTTCTTTCTCCTTCCTTTTGCTGTGTGTGAACAGTGATGCCAAGTACTGCATTTAGACCATTTACTTACTGTTGGAGGAAGTATCCAAGAATAACGTGTATAAAATGAACACTTGCTGCCTCCTCTATGACTCAGTTGGAATTATAAAAGGGGAGTTATGGTGGGGCCCCTGGGTGACTTAGTTGGTTAAGCATCCTACTTTTGATTTTGGCTCTGGTCATGATCTCACAGTTAGTGAGTTTGAGCCCCATGTTGGGCTCTGCAGTGACAGTGCACTGCTTGGGACAGCCTGCTTGGGATTCCTTCTCTCCCTCTCTTTCTGCCTCTCCTCTGCACTCTCTCTCTTTCAAAATAAATAAGTAAACTTTAAAAAAAGGGTGGTTATTGGGGCACCTGGGTGGCTCAGTCAGTTAATCATCTGACTTCAGCTCAGGTCATGATCTCATGGTTCATGGGTTTGAGCCCTGTGCTGGGCTCTGTGTTAACTGCTCAGAGCCTGGAGCCTGTGTCAAACTCTGTGTCTTCCTCTCTCTCTGCCCCTCCCCTGGTCATGCTTTGTCTTTCTCTCAAACATAAATAAAACTTAACAAAAATTTTTAAATAAAAAATAAATTTAAAAATAGGGGATTATTTATGATAGTTAGCAAACAGTATCAAAATTATGCCTGCCTATATTGACTACATAATGATACATAGTTGTTAATTTTTTTAAGTTTATTTATTTTGAAAGAGAGAGGAGGAGAGCAAGCAGGGGAGGGCAGACAGAGGGGGAGAGAGAGAGAGAATTCCAAGCAGGCTCCGCACTCTCAGTATTGAGCTCAATGATGTGGGGCTTGAACTCATGAACCACAAAATCATGAGCCGAAACCAAGAGTTGGATGCTTAACTGACTGAACCACCCAGATACCCAGGTACATAGTTCTTTAATACCAATTTACCTGACTGTGGTAGACATAGATATGGCCATGGCCATGGCCACTCACACAGGCAGATATTTAGCAGCACCTTTCATCTTGAATAACCATGTAAATGCCACTAACATCCATTCATTGAGAACTCAAAGGATTCATCCCATAAAGGCTTTTCATAGAATTCAAGGTCACTGATCATATTTTATCAGAGTAGAATGAGAGATCATTCTTCAAAAAGATGGGTGTCCATTTTCCGCTATCTCTGCCTGATTTCAGGATATTACACATATAGAGGTAAAGGTCAACAAAAAAGTACGATTAAATCTTCAAGCAGGAAGTGTTTCTCTATTACAAATCATGCTATATTTGTAGAATAATGTATGTGGTTTTCTTTATACCACAGCATAGAATCTGCTATAACAAAAACCTGAGGCTCAGTCTGAAGCTTCTATTTTATCTATTGTTTAGTTATTCTTTCTCTATGGTCTTTTTTTAAATTCTTTTTTTTTAACATTTATTCATTATTGAGAGACAGAGAGAGACAGAACATGAGCATGGGAGGGGCAGAAAGAGGGGGAGACACAGAATCTGAAGCAGGCTCCAGGCTCCGAGCTGTCAACACCCAGCGCAGGGCTTGAACTCACAAACTGTGAGATCATGACCTGAGCCTTAGTCAGACATTTAGTCAACTGAGCCACCCAGGCACCCCTCTGTAGTCTTTACAGTTTAGCATTGCATTGTAGTTTGGAGAAAAATATACTATAAGTTAGGTCTAAATGACTATACATACAAACACTTTAAACATCTAATGGAAAATGATATGTTCCATATCAAGTTGCAGTAATTTTCTTGAAAAGTTCTAGCCTTTGTTACAGAGCACCCTAGGAGCTCTGCTGGGTGAATTCCAGTTTGAAGATAGCTTATTGCATTTACATTCTGCTCAGTCTTAAAAATGATTAATATTTAGTGAAAAAGATCACATTAGTTTTCTGCTTACTGATTTTATATTGTAGATATTTTGGTGTTTGTTATTTTTAGTGAGGACATAATAAAGAATCACCTTGGGAAGAATGATAACAAGGTAAGAAATAAAATTTTTTGGAAATAATTATAAATTACAGTGCCCTACTTTTAGAATGAGGATATGTATTTAAATGTATCTCTTTTGACATTACCATAAATAGAAAGAATATTCTAATAAGCCAGCAATCAGAATTACTTCTGTATTTCTCAGGAATCTATGGATCTATATAGGGCAGGCTTTGGCTAAAGTTGGTCTAAATGCTAATTTACAGTAATGGGGTTCAAATGCTTCTAGAGTAACTATCAAAGTTAAAATGGTTTAGCAAACACCACCCCACCCTTTGAAGGTTAACAAAGAGGTTGTAAATCTTCTAACCTATTTGTATGTGAATGTCTTACAAAGTGGTTTATGTCTCCTATGAAACAAGCTATGGGAAATAGGTACAGTAAATGAGAAATCTGTTTTACAAATAAGGATATTGAAACCAAAAGATGTTAATCCACTGGCTCAAATCATATCACATGTTAGAAGAAAATACAGGCCTAGATTTTAGTTTTCATAGTTTCTAACTCTGAGTTCACAACACCATGTGATTGCTTCCAGATGGAAGTAGATTTAGAACCAAAATATAACCTAAAATGAAAAATTGTGCTTTGTGCTCTGGTTGAATGATTATCTATCTATTAAGAACACCTTAGAGAGTTTTTGGGCTTGTTTTTATTTTGTTTGGGTTCTTTTTTGGCACTGAAAACATTATCTTTAAGTCTGTCCCTTCCTTTATAAAAACTCTGTGATCTTAGAAATTCCTTTGATAGAATGGACCTGTCAGGGTAGCACTCTCTATCCCACCTCCCCTTCAAAAAGAGAAGCAGAGAAGGGGGGAAGTGATAAGGAAGAAAGATGCAGGGAGCAAGAATGGGCAGAGGAAGGAAGGGAGGTGAGGGAGAAGCACTGATTGACAGGAGCCACATATCTTGATGTGATTGCTCCTTCCAGAGGACTGACATAAGTGATTATGGTTACTGCATTGGGAGAAGTCTGCCTCAAGGAGAAAGCAAAACTATGATGTGACATCAAGTCTTCAATCAACATTAGCTTCCATTGTAAGAACTAGCTTCAAATCAAAAAAGTATTTTTGAAAATTGGAAATGCCATAGTTCTCTAGTGAAAACAGTGTTTTAAATATTTAAAAATTAGTCTTAATGTCTTTTTTACAACACTAGCACATCTGGGGCAATCAATGCCATGAGTAGACATGGCTATGAATTTGAATATGAATAACTCTGATCATTGCAATTTACTTGCCGGATTTTCAGGTAATGCCTTTAAAGTGGGCAAAAGGTTCATTTCATCAAAGATTTGCATGATTATCTGTTTGTCACTGTCATTTTCAATACTCTATCAATCCTAAACTTGGATTCCCTGTATCTTATCTTGAAATGAGCATGGGTTCTTTATGGAAAACTGTGATTCAAAAATATTTACTGCTTAAAATTTTCCTAGTATAAAAGTCTGAAGAAATAAATTTCCTTAGCTTTTCTGAGTTCAAACTGAAAGACAAAATCAAAGATCAGATACTATATTTTATACTGTATAATTTTAGAAAGCAAATTTTGAAATGGGCTATAATTGACACAACACTAATTTAAGTCCAATTTATTCTACAGTCTTCATGTTGCCACCACTGTCTCTCTAGCACCTTGCACTATTCCAGGGCAGCGACTGCTCAGTGAATGTTGGAGGGAATGAATATTGGATAGTGGATGGACTGGATGTCATGAAACCTCTTTTTGGGTAGGGGTGGTTATATCCCAACCAAACAAAATATGTTAAAAATGCATAAGATAAAAATGTCAAGATTTTTACGAACTTATCAGTATTTCACATAACAATACTGGGAACAGATTCCCACCTTGTGACCACAGGCTTGGTCTGACAGGTTGACCCTTGCAGTAAAGTGATCAAAAAATGTATTAGCCAGAGGTGAGACTTCCAGATGGTGGAGTTAGTACCTCAGAAAATTCTCTCCCCTCAGAAAATGACAACACTGGCAAGATTATAAAAATCAACCATTTCAGAACTCTGGAAATTTAACCAAAGATATACCACAAATTAAAAGTACTTATTAAAGAAAAACTCCTGAGCCTAAGTTAGAACAGTGAAGTCTATGACACTTGAAATTTTTTTTAATGTTTCTATTTATTTTTGAGAGAGAGAGAAATGGGGGGAGGGGAGAGACTGAACATGAGCAGGGGAGGGGCAGAGAGAGAGGGAGACACAGAATCTGAAGCAGGCTCCAGGCTTTGAGCTGTCAGCACAGAACCCAATGCAGGGCTTGAACTCATGAACCACAAGATCATGACCTGAGCCAAAGTTGGATGCTTAACCGACTGAGCCACCCAGGTGCCCCAAGTCTATGATATTTTAATTTAGGAATACTCCCATCTCCCTACCAACTCTTTAGAATGATGACCTGAAGACCAGCAGTCTTGCTGCTACCGGAGGGGGCTGAGGTGACTTGGAACTCTACAAAAAACCCTGCCCCTAGAGCTTTGCTACTATTTAACCTGACTTAGAGCTTCATAGAAAAGCTTTATTCCCAGGGCATAGCTGATAACAGTAGAGACCAATAGCAGTCAAGGAAGGTAAATATCATGACTTCCTAAGGCTATGATATCAGCTTGGCAAGAAGGAGCCCAGCCAAAAATTTAAAAGGAAGATCTAGGTAATTACACGTCCACAGTGGGCCAGGAACACCTCTGACATATTCCTGAGGATCTGGAATGCTGTTCACATGGTCAGAGTTATGTGAACAATAAATAAAGAGCATAAAGAGCCATGCAGATGCAGGAGTGATACCTAGGAGGCCAGGACTAAAAATTAAACAAGAATTAAAACAAACAACGATACTTCATACTACACAGGATACAAACACTACAGAACTGGTCCTAGGAAGTCACTAAACAAAACTAATCCCCAACAACAAAAATAGTGCAACAACAAACAGTGGAAAGGTGGGAAGGATGATCTGATTTCAACATTATTAAAATATACATCTAGTATTTCCAGTTGTCAACAACTATTAGGAGATATGCAAAGAAACACTGAAGTACAGTCTGTATACAGGAAATAAAATAATCCAAAGAAACTGACCCTGAGGGTGCCTAGATGTTTTACTTAGTAGGTAGACTTGAAATAAGCTTTTATAAATATGTTCAGAGAACTAAAGGAAACCATGTTTAAAGAATTAAATTTGCTTTACCAAATAGATAATAGTTATACAGAGAGAAATCATTTTTATAAAGAATCAAATAGAAATTTTGTAGTTAAAGAGTACAATAAATGAAATGAAAAAGTCACTAGAGGGTGTCAATATCAGATTTGAGCAGACAGAAGAAAATAACTAGCAAACTTGAAGGTATGTTAATAGACATTTTTGTCCAAAAAGAAAGAAAAAAGAATGAAGAAAATAAACAGAGCCTATGGAACATACCTGTAGAACACCATCAAATGACTGACGTGTGCATAACAGGAATTTCAGAAGAGTAGAAAGATAAAGAAGGGGCGCCTGGGTGGCGCAGTCGGTTAAGCGTCCGACTTCAGCCAGGTCACGATCTCGCGGTCCGTGAGTTCGAGCCCCGCGTCGGGCTCTGGGCTGATGGCTCAGAGCCTGGAGCCTGCTTCCGATTCTGTGTCTCCCTCTCTCTCTGCCCCTCCCCCGTTCATGCTCTATCTCTCTCTGTCCCAAAAATAAATAAACGTTGAAAAAAAAAAAATTTAAAAAAAAAAAAGAAAGATAAAGAAAAAGAAATATTTGAAGAAATAATAGTCAAAACTTCCTAGAATTGATTACAAACATTAACCTACACATCAAAGAAACTCAGCCAACTCCAAGTATACTAACCGTAAAGAGATCTACTCCTGGACACATTATATCCAAGCTGTTGAAAGCCAAAGACATAGAAATAATCTTGAAAGCAACAAGAAAAGATATTTCTCATGTACAAGGGATCCTCCATAAACTCAACAGCTGACAACTCATCAGAAACCATGGAGGCCATAACAGTGTTGAAAGGAAAGAGGCGAAAAAAAAAAAAAAACACTCTGTCAACCAAAAGTTTTACATCAAGGAAACTTATCTTTCAAAAAGGCAACTGAAATAAACAGAATCACAGGTAAATAAAAATAGAGAAAATTAATTTATAGCAGACCTACCCTAAAAGAAATATCAGATGAAGTATTTCAGGTTGAAAACACATGACATTACATGGTAACTGGAATCCACACAAAGGAAGAAGATCAGTAGAGGAAATTACATACGTAGATATAATAGAAAATAGAAATGTATTTTTACTCTTTTTTTCTCCTGATTTTAAAAGGTAATTACATAAAAAAATCATTATAAAACTATATTGTTGAGTTTACAAGCAGCAATTTGTTGGATAATAATATCACAATGATACTAGAAAAAAATTTCTATATACTGTTGAAACTAAATTAGTAATACAGTAAAACCTTGGATTGCGAGTAACTTTTTCTGTGAGTCTTCTGCAAGACAAGCAAACATTTCTAATAAAATTTAACTTGATAAACGAACACTGTTTTGCAATATGAAGAGTACATGTTGCCAAATGTCACATGATCACAACTGAGCCAATAGTTCTTGAAATTCACTTTGATATACAAGTGCTTTGGATTACAAGCATGTTTCTGGAATAAATTATGCTTGCAAACCAAGGTTTTACTGTAATTTCAACTATATTGTTTCAAGTTGAAACACGTATTTAATCCCCAGAACAACCAGGAAGAAAATAAGTAAAAGGAAAAATAGTAAATGATCCAACAAAGAAATTAAAATGGTGCACTAGAAAATAAGGCAAAAACAAATAACGCAGGGACAAAGGATATATGAAAACAAATAGCAAAATAGGATATGTAAATCTAATCATATCAATATTACATTAAATGAAATGTATTTAGGGCTTCAATCAAAAGGCAGAGATTATTCAGACTGGATTTTTTTTTTTTTTTTTTAAGATCCAGCTATATGCTGTCAATAAGAGACAGGTTTTAGGAGCTCCTGGGTGGTGACTCTTGATTTCCACTCAGGTCATAATCTTACAGTTTGTGGTATCAAGCCCCAATGGAGCCTTCTTGGAATTCTCTCTCCCTTTCTCTCTCTGTCCCTCCTCCCTCAGTAAATAAATTTTAAAAAAAGAGGGGCAAATTTTAGATTAAAAAACACAAACACATTGAAAGTAAAGGGATGAAAAATATATACCACACTTGCATACAGTACCCAAAAGACCACTGGAATGGTTAAACCAATAGCAGAAAAATAACTTTAATGCAAAAAATATTAGTACAGTCAAGGTGGGAAATTTATAATGATAAAACAGTTAATTCCTCAGGAATATGTAACAATTAAAAATAGATATATACCTAACGTCAGAGGTCCCAAATATATGAAGCAAAAACTGTCAGAATTTAAAGGAGAAATAGTTCGGTGATAATAGTTGAAAATGTCAATACTCTACTCTCAGTAACTTATAGAACAACAGACAGAACATCAACAAGGATGCCAAAGAAAAAGTAGCACTATCAACCAACTTGACTTGACTGACGTCTATAGAACACTTCACCCAACAAGAGAAGATACACATATTCTTCAAATGCACATGCACCATTCTCCAAGAGAGTGCATTTTCTGTGCCATGAAATAAGGTTAACAATTTTAAAGAGATTGAAACTGTATAAAGTATGTTTTCAAAACACACTGGAATTAAATTAAATATTTATTGCTCAAACCAGCAATAAATATTTTTTAGTTTTTTTAAGTTTATTTATTTATTTTTGAGAGAGAGACAGAGAGAGTGAGCCGGGGAGGGTCAGAGAGAGAGGGAGAGAGAGAATCCCAAGTAGGCTCTGCACTATCATCATAGAGCCCAATGTGGGGCTTGAACTCATAAATTGTGAGATCATGACCTGACCCCAAACCAAGAGTCTTTGAGCCAACCTGGTGCCCCCAAACCAGGATACTTTTAAGAGGAGTTCAATACTGATAATTACACCAGGCCAACAGACATAAATGAAAACTAACTTGAGAAAATCAAGGTATGTGTTCATCCTGACTTTAGTAGTGAACTCACTATACACTTTCCCATAGTCCCTCTACTCTGCTTCAGTTATGTCCATGGTGAAGCCTACCTCACCCTGTAGACTTTCAAGTTTGCAACATATCTTCTAGAACAATTTGAGTTGGGGTATTTCACTTTATTTTCAAATGAATTAATCTTAAATTCATTATGCCCTGTCTTCATTTAAAACAATATTTAAACACACAGTTAGAATTTTTTTTTGACTTTTGTATTAAATCCACATGACAAAAGGTGGGCTATGCAACCCTTAAAGAAAAGTTTGACTTTTTCCCTTTGTTACATTTGGCTACTGACTTTGTCTTGGCCTTGGGGATGCTTGGCATTTTAAAATGGTTAATTTCTAGTTATACCATTTCAAATTTCAAACATCCTAAAACCTTGATATGGTAAATAAGAGATGGAATGAGATATATTCCACTTTTCTCACCTAACGAAGCCTGATTGTATGGAGGGGATATTTTTTAAGTTTATTTATTTATTTTGAGAGGGAGAACATATTCATGCACAGGGAAGAGGCAGAGAGAGAGGGAGAGAGAGAATCCTGAGAAGGTTCCACACTGAGAGTGGCAGAGCCTAATGTGGGTCTCTATCCTACGAACTATGAGATCCTGACCCGAAATCAAGAGTCAGAAGTTTAACCGAATTAGCCACCCAGGCACCCCTGGAGGGGATTTTGTTAGCAAAAGTATTCCTGAGCATAAGAGGGACAGAGGAAATGTAAATGTCTGACCATATCTACTCTTCTTCTGAACTCCTGACCATTGTTTGTGAAAGGAAGTGGTCTGAGTATTTTTGTGATCCATTTAATGTGCTACTAGAACTAATAGTATACCTCCAAATGATTTTAATGATTTTGTATTCGTCAGCAGTAAACCAGACAACTAAATCAGCAGGATAGATAGATAGATAGGTAAGATAAGATAGATATAATTACTTGCCGTGTGGGAGCTGGCTAAGAAAATTCAAAGTCTATAGGGCAGGCCACCAGGAAGGGACAGTCAGAAGCAGGCTGAAACTCCATGGGCACAGGCCAAAACTGTTGGGAATCCTCTCTCTTTCTCTTTTTCTCTTTCTGTGTCTCTAAAAAGTCTCAATCTTTTTTTCAAGGCTTTCCATCTGATTAGGTCAAGTCCAGTGAGGATAATCTCTCTAACTTAAACTCAACTGATTGTGGATTTTACATCTTCATAACAGCACCTAGATTAGTTCTTGATTAAATAATCAAGCAAGTTCACACATCAAAATGCCACCAGTCTACCCTTTGTCAACTTAGCACCCATACATATCTCCTTTAACTATATTTAATCTCCAAATAATAGCAAAGTTATATTTCTGTATAACATGATACAACTAACCTACTTACAACCAAAACACATCAACACTTTCCCCAGATGACTACACGAAGTCTTTGGGTGCTATTCATTCATCTTGATATCTTATAACTTAATTAGATATAAAATTAAGTACTACCAACATATTTTTTTTATTAAATGAGGGGATAATAAGGAGAAAAAAACCAAAAATATTTGTATACACATACAAAAATATTCACACTAAAATAAAGAAGAAATATTCTTAACTATTAGTCCTCATTTCTGAAATTGGCCTCATGGTTGGTGCTGGTATTTACAAGTATCTTCTTCCATGAATCTATCATATTTGCTTTACTATCTGTAAGCATTTCAGTTGATGAAGTGAACCAGATGCTTTCCTGATAGGTATCTGTAATTAGCAGTCCTGCTGAATTGGGTTGTTGAAGTTTTCTGTTGGCTTTAATCATGGAACGTGAGAGTACTAAGAGATGCCTTAAGAGATCTCCAGTATTCCAGATATACTTTTTCTTACCTCCATTGTGGAATAATAGTCCCATTTCTCCTTGGTAATCAGGATTAGTCAACCCAGCCAGCACAGTGACTCTTTCTTGGCCTATTGATTCAGAAGCATGAGGTGCCCAAAATGACTGGCTGCCAGTCTCATCTTTTAGTTTTCAATGAAATCATTGTTATGTCCCTTGGTGGAAGCATTCCTTTCTTTGGAACTTGTACCTCTAGACCAACAGAGTCTAAGGTCAAAGGATGGGAACCAAAATTTTGCTAGGTATTATCAATTAACTGGTGTCATAGTTGAGTCTTTACAGAGTATTTGTCTTAGCTGGTTCTGGTTGCTATAAAAAATTATCAGAGACTAGGGGGCGGAAACAAAAACACCAATTTCTCGTAGTTCTGGTTGATGGGGAAATCCAAAGTCAAGGTTCTGGCAGTGTCTGCTAAGAGCCCACTTACTGGTTTTCAAATGGATGTCTTCTCATTGTATCCTCATTATAGAGGATAGAGGAAAGGAAGAAAGAAAGAAGAAAGAAAGAAAGAAAGAAAGAAAGAAAGAAAGAAAGAACAAAAGAAAGAAAGAAGAAGAAAGAAGAAAGAACGAAAGAAGAAAGGAAAGAATGAACGAAAGAAAGAAAGAAAGAAAGAGGGAAAGAAAGAAAAGAAGAAAGAAAGAAATTATCTTCTCTTCTAAGGACACTAATTCCATCATGAAGGCTCCACTCTTATGACCTAGTAACTTCCTGAAGTCCCTCCTAATACTATCACAGTGGGGGTAGTATTTCAACATATGAATTTTAGGTGAATACAAACATTTAGTCTATACTAGTACTACTACTCTACCATTCTATTAAGAAAGCTGCTATAGGATAGCAAGGAACATAGTAAGACCAATTAATTCCATGAGTGTGGGCCCATTGTCATACTTTATTTGTTGTGAAGTGAAATTCTTGATCAGAAGCAATGCTGTCTGGAATACCATGGTAGTGGATAAAGAATTCTGTAAGTCTACAGAAAGTGGTTTTGGAAGAAGTATTATTGGCAGGGAGGGCAGCTTTATATCCAGAGTGTCTATTCTAATAATTCTGTCCTTTTATAAAGGAAGCAGTCCAATGTAATCAACACTTCACCAGGTAGCTGGCTGATCACCATGAGAACCGGTGCCATATTGAGGACTCAGTATAGCTCTCTGCCACTGGAATATTGGGTTCTCACAGTTGTTGTAGCCAAATTGGCCTATTTGAGTGAAAGTCCATGTTGCTGAGTCTGTGTACAACCTCTTTTCTTCCCATCGTGGCCTATTGGTCAATGGCAATAAGTGCGTGAAGAAAGAGGCTGTCTAGTATCCTGAGCATGGGTCTTATTATCTACTTACTAAAATTCATCTGTGCTGTGGTCATTTGCTGGTGAGCATTCACACGGGACATATATGTCTTCCTTATGTACACATATGGAAAATTATTTCCACATACACCTTCTTTAGATCACCTCGTTGCCAATATTCCAACTGTATTTTTCCTCCAAGTCTCAGATCATCCAGCCATACCACTAGCCACAGTCCATGAAGTAGAACAGACTCAAATGTCTGGACATCTTTCTTTCCATGTAAAATGGGCATGGGCATTCAAGTATCTTCCCTTTTTTGTATGGAAAAGGTGATCAATACTTCTGTGGGAATAAATATGACATAAGGCTAACAACTTGTTATACAGGGCTGGAAGTGGGAGTGAGTGGGTGTAGCTATAAAAAGACAACATGAGATATCCTCGTGGTAAGGAAACTATTCTATATCTTGATTGTATTACTATCAATACCTTAGCTATATATTGTTCCATTGTTTTGTAAGTTATTACCTGTGAAAGAAATTTTTTAAATGATCCATGAAATTTATTTCTCTGTATTATTTTTTACAAGTTCATATGAATCTACAATTATATAAAAATAAAAATGCTTAATTAAAATACCATACTTTTTCAATTAAAAAAATACATAGAAAAAAAGCCTGAATGAATGTTAAATTGATTTCAAATTAAATTCCATACCCAGGACAACTATATATTTAAAGAAGAAAATATAGTGAAGACATATTTATGTTAATAAAATCTGAGATCTAATGTCAAATGCTCCTCACTAAAGGAAATTCTAGGACATGGAAAAATATCCTAGAAGGAAGTTCTGATATGAAGAAAGAAATGTGAGCAAAAAGGCATATAGAAAACAATTTAAACATTGCTTATGTGTGGGAAGAACATAAAAGATAAAAATAAAGTCCTGGACAACTATAGCATACGATGTAGCAGGAAGAGTGTGCCTAATCTGAGTTAGAATATCCTATGTACTCATATTATCTTTGATAGAGTAAAGATTTTATTACTTTTAAACCTGACAAGCCTCAGGAAACTTCATTAAAATAACTGATGGTGAGTATTCAATACATTTAATTTTGGATCTAAAATGAAAGGGGTGGGAATGAAGGTAGGAGAATAGTGTACAAATCATAAATACTGTGACAAAGGAGAAAGGATAAAATGAGAAAATGAGAAGAGGAAGGAGAGAGAAAGGGAAAAATAGAACTACTTCACTGACTGTTATAGAGGTAATAGGCAAAAGAGAAGGGAATTCAAAACATCCAAACCAGACAGAAAAATGTTTTCTAAAATCAAATCCAAAAATAACAAAGAAGACATACCAGACAGAGAAAGTTGGGACCTGGTACCAAAATGAGTCTTATCATAAAGGTAAAGGAAAATATTTTTAAATAGGTTCATAAAGCAGAACCCAACTTTATGTTCTATTGAAGAAACTCCCATAAAACCCAGTGATCCAAAAAGGCCAAATATAAAAGTAACAACAAAGATATAGAAGGTAAATGAAAATTGGAAGAAAGCAGGGTTTGAAATTCTGGCATTGGACAAGGTAGCAATCAGGCATCAAGTAAACGAACATGACAAGCCACAACCACAAACAAAGATATAACAGTTAGAAGATCCAGAAATACTCTAAAGAGTACAACCATCAGCTACACAAAGCAGAAACTGCAGGAGATGAAGGAAGACAGAGATATAAATACATACATATGAGAAACTTTAACAAACCAATATTAGGACAAAGTAAATCAAGAGAACAAAAAATAAGTAAAGGTAAAAAAAAACACTAAACAGTAGAATGAGGTAGGACTTATGGATATATATTGAATATTAGTTTCTCATAATTAAGAATATACTTTCTAGGGGTGCCTGGGTGGCTCAGTCAGTTAAGCATCTGACTCTTAGTTTCGACTCAGGTCATGATCTCAGGATTAGTGGGTTTGGACGGCGCATCAGGCAATGCACTGAGAGTATGGAATCTGCTTGGGATTCTCTTCCTCTCCCTGTCTCTCTTCTGCTCCCCCACTTGTGCTCATGCTCTCTCTCTCAATAAATAAATAAATAAATAAATAAATAAATAAACAAACTTTCTTCTCAAATAGACATGGAATGGCAAAATTAACTATTTATTAGGTTACCCATTTGTATTAAAAATATCGGCAAATTTTTAGAGTAGAAATTTCATGGATAGTATTTTGGTCATAAGTAATAAAACCAGAAATTAAAACAAAATTCAAAGGGCGCCTGGGTGGCTTAGTTGGTTAAGCATCCAACTTCAGCTCAGGTCATGATCTCACTGTTTGTGAATTCAAGTCCTGCATCAGGCTCTGTGCTGACAGCTCAGAGCCCGGAGCCTCTTCGGATTCTGTGTCTCCCTCTCTGTTTGCCCCTCTCCTGCTCGAGCTCAGTCTCTCTGTCCCTCTGTCTCTCTGTCTCTTTCTCTCAAATAAATAAAACATAAAAGAGTTTCAAAAACATTTCAAAAAAGTCTCTTCCAACTGGAAATTTAAAAATTCTTCTATTAACTAATACTGGAATGAAAAGGAGACATAACAATTGCCAAAATTAAAAAAAAATCAAATGTAATTAAAAATTACATTTAAGGGTGTACAGGATACACTTAAAGCATATCAGAGAAAAATTCATATTCTTAAACACTTATATTAATAAAAATTTAAAAATGTGAAAGAATTAAATTCTCACTCAAAAAGCTAGAAGTAGAACAATGAAATAGACCAAAAGAAAGCACAAGGTAAGTATAATAAAGATAAAAGCAGAAATTAATTATGTAGAGCATTTAGAAACAGTAGATCTAACTAATGAACCCAAACTCTGGTGATAAATAAACTGAAATATACAATCCATTTAAGGGATAAAAAAAGGAACACACACAAAATAAGAAATGATACTATATATACAGAGGCAAAAAAAAAAAGTCAAAACAAAAAGAGTACTTTAGTACACCTTTATTCAAAAACATGGAAACAAGGGTGCTGGAGTGACTCAGTCAGTTGAGCGTCTGACTCTTGATTTCAGCTCAGGTCATGATCCCACAGTCCTGGGATTAAGCCCCACATCAGGCTCTGCATTTAGTATAGAGCCTACTTAGGATTCTCTCTTCCTCTTCTCTCCACCCCTTCCCAACTTGTGGATGCTCTCTCTCTCTCTCCCTCTCTTTCTCTCAAAATAAATGAACAAACATTTAAAAAACACACAGAGGGGCGCCTGGGTGGCGCAGTCGGTTAAGCGTCCGACTTCAGCCAGGTCACGATCTCACGGTCCATGAGTTCGAGCCCCGCGTCAGGCTCTGGGCTGATGGCTCGGAGCCTGGAGCCTGTTTCCGATTCTGTGTCTCCCTCTCTCTCTGCCCCTCCCCCGTTCATGCTCTGTCTCTCTCTGTCCCAAAAATAAATAAAAACGTTGAAAAAAAAATTAAAAAAAAATAAAAAACACACAGATATAATAGACGATTTCTTGGAGGAAATACAGTTTACTGCAATTAACCTCATTAAAGATAGACAGCTTTAGCTTAAAGATGCCATTTTCCATAGGGGGAAAAAAAGAACTTTATCAAAATACTTCTACACACACACACACACACACACAGAGAGAGAGAGAGAGAGAGAGAGAGAGAGAGAGAGAGAGGGAGGGAGAGGGAGAGAGGAGCCAGGTGTCTTCACAGGAGAATTCAACTAAACTTTAAAAGACATATAATTCCAATGCAAAATAACTTGTTCCAAAACATAGAAAATAAAGAAAAACTTCAAACTTTATTTTCAAGTGTGTAAGAATGGTTTAGTAATAGGAAATTCAGTATTATTATTCACTGTATCAATAATCTATGAAGAATAATTTGATTGTCTCCACTCATGCTACAAAAGCCTGACAAATTTCAACATCCTTTCCTGATTTAAAGCAAAAACAACAATTCAAAAAATAGTTAGCTGTGGGTCTCTCCTTATTCTCCTTCTATCTGTCTCCCATGAAGATATCCTACAGGCTTTCCATTATTATTTGGGATAAGAAATTTCCTCCACTATTTCCTTTACTCTTTATCATTATATAGAAAATATTAGCCACTGCAAGTAGACAAACAAAAGCTATTGGAGGTATAAAAACTGGGAATGGGAATATATATATATATATATATATATATATATATATATATATATATTAGCTCAGTCCTCTAGAAAGCCTCAAAGCAATGGTTCAGAACGATTAGATCTTGTTTTCTAAATATCATTCCCAATTAAAAGGAACCAGGAACAGATTGTGGGTTCAAGGGTTGGAAAAGAAAATTATGGAAAGATCTGGAAAATCTTGTACTACAAAGTAAGAAGGTGCTCGAAACCATATTGGGGATATAGAGGACATAGTAAAAGGAGTCAGGAGTCAGCTTAAAGAGACTCTACTCTAAATCTTGGATCATATGAGAATAACAATAAATAATTACAGTAATGAATTAAATGCATTGAATAAGACAAGAAACCATGAGTCTATGCTATAAATAATAAGAGGAAGAGGGAAAGTGCTTTCTTATAGCATACCAACTCATAAATGTAGAAAGAACAACAAAATTACCTTTTACAACTAGCAGGCAAGAACCATCAATATAAGCTAAACTAAAATAGTTAAATGTTTTCAAAGAATTTGTCCCAAAGAATAGTTAACCATTCAAAAAGAAAAGAAAAACAACAACAACAACAACAAAGTAACTTCAATGGAGAAACAGACAGATAACAATTTAACCACATGATCAGCATGATCCATAATAGGACAAACCAACATTATGTGCTTCTTATGTGATGCACTGAGAAAAGCAACATTATTTATGTCAGATTTCTGCCAAAAAATGCATCACTTGATTCTGAACATGAGAAAACAGAACAGAGATCCAAATTAAGGTGCATTCTACAAAATCACTTTCTCTACTGAAACTATCAATGTTATGAAAGACTAAGAAAGGACAAGAAATGTTCTAGATTAAAAATAGACTAAAGGGACACAATAAGTGATAAACACTGTCACCCTGAATGCGATCTTAGGGTATACAAGGGTAAATGCTATTGAAGATGTAATTGGAACATTAGTAAATTTCAACTATGGACTGTAAATTCTATCATATTGAATTTTTGTATTATTTTTATCAGTTTCTTTTTTAAGCTTGTGGAAAATTTGGAGTAGATAGTTTAAAATTTTGGGGTAAGCTTAGTTCTATGGAAATGCAAACAGCCTAGAGCAACCAAAGAAATAAATTCAAAGTACTAAAAATAATACTAATATTAAGAACCATTTTAAAGCTTTAGTAATTTTAAAAAGTGTGGTAATGGTGCAAGTATAGACAAAGAGATTGAGAATAGAGCCCAGAAAAAAAAGATGCATTCATATATGTTCATCTGATTTATGCAAATTTAGTGGGAGAAAGATGGTGTTTTAAATAAATCATTCTAGGTCAGTTAGTTGTCAGCATAAAAGTAAATAATTATTCATAAATAAAATCATCCACTAACATTAGAAATGAAATCTAGACCTAAAACACGAGTTTTTTTCTAACACTTGTAGAAGAAAACATGGTAGACTATATTTACAATGTCTGAGTAGGCAATGGTTTATTGCATAGTACACAAAGCATTAATGTCCACAAAACACTATTCAGAGAAAACTGAGGGTTGATGGGGGATGGGAGGGAGAGGAAAGTGGGTGATGGGCATTGAGGAGGGCACCTGTTGGGATGAGCACTGGGTGTTGTATGGAAACCAATTTGACAATAAATTTCATATAAAAAATAAAATAAATAAAATACATTGTTGAACATAAAAAAAACTATTCAGAGAATAGTTAAGGCAAACTACTGACTGAGAGAAGATATTCATCAAATGCACATTAAAGGACTCATATAAAAATACATAATGAGCTTCCATAAACAAAAAGAAGATGAACAGGCTAGTTTTAAAATGGCCAAAAGACCTGAATGACAGTTCATAAAATATTATGATGGTTAGTAAGAATTTGAAGGAGCGCAGTGAAATTAAAATTGGAATAAAATATCAGGATGGTTATAATTAAAAAGAGTGATATGGCCACATTTCACTGAAGTTATGTATGGACCTCACTCATAGCTAATGGTGGTAAAATGATACAACTACATTGAAAATCTATTAGTAATATTTATTATCACTAAACATATACCTTCTAAAAATTCCATTTTTTAGTCAGATAACTAAGAGAAATAAGCACATATGTCCACCAAAAAACATGTACCAATATATTCATGTCAGCTAAATAATATGTAGTATATTGAACACCACAGTGGAAAACCATGTGCAGCAATAAAACATAAGGAGTGACTGCTACATGCAGCAACATGGATACATCTTGCAGACACTATACTGGGTGAGATAAACCACATGTTAAATAGAACATACTACATGATTCTATGTGAGCTTCAAGAGCAGGCACAGTCTACTGTGACAGAAGACAGAATAATGTTTACCTAGGGGTAGTATTGACTGGGAAGATGACCCAGCCACTGGGAGGGAGCACCTGGAAAATGTTCTATATCTTTATCTGGATGATATACACATGCTAGTCTTATACATATGGAATATATATGTGTAAAAAATTCATTGAGCCACAATTTTAAGATGTGTGCGTTTTGTTGCATGTGTTCCTTTGATAATATTTTAAGTGTGGTGGAAAAGTTGTTTTTAACAGCTATGAAACATCATAATACAATTCAGAAGTATAATTTTGAGAGCAGGAGAGATTTTATTTAAACGCAACGTCCAGAAGCAATAAAGAATAAGATGTAGAACTGATGCAGTGGACCAGTTATATTCAGCACAGTGACTCGCTCTGCTCCTTTGCGCCTGTAGGAGGTGAAGCGAGGCCATGAAAAAAATCCTTAGACGTATTTCTGAGAAGCCGCAAGAGGATTCCTAACCAAGGCAGCCAATCTGGCCACCTCCTCGGGTTCCTTCCCGCCTCCTGCAGAGATGCTGCTCAACCCACACTCCGCACGGGCCAGCCCTGGTCTTTCCCCGGAAACCTTGAGTCTGGATCTGATGCAAACGCTCGAAACAAACAGCATGCATTGCTAGATGTTCGATATTTACAGAAGTGTACGTGCTATGGATCTCCAACCCTTACTCCTTTTGTTACGTTTTATTTTCCTTTCTTTTCCTGTGATTTGGGATTGAATGCAAGTCCCGCGCGCCTAAGTGGAACTGTCAGTTTCTCTGGTGCTGAAGATGGAGAGAGCTGAGGCAAAACAGTGAATACCGCGCATGCTCTGTAAAGCATCTCTCTCTCTCTCTCTCTCTCTCTCTCTCTCTCTCCCCTCCCTCCCTCACCTCCTCCCTCACCCTCCTCGCCACCCTTCATATCAAACTGGATAAAGGAAAATCAAAGCCTGAAAGTTTGTTCTTTGAAGATTCTAGATTTTGGAACTTGCATTTGGCTTTTACACTTATGCCCAGAAGGCTTGCCTTGGATTTTCTTTCTTCTCAATTCAGGTTATTTATGAGAAAAAAGGAAAATAAAAGGAGAAAAGAAAGAGAGGGGTGGGGGGAGAGAGAGAGAGAGAGAGAGAGAGAGAGAGAAAGAAAGAAAGAAAGAAAGAGATTGTTTTGTTCCAGACCACAACATGAGAAGGGGGGTTTTGAAGGTAAAATGTTCATGTCTACCAAGCTGATCCACTAAGTCTAATAAGTGGAACAAAGCATTCCAAATATCAGAAGATCTCAAGTTGCATTCATTCATAATAATACATTGAATATATTCAAGAAAGAAATAGGATAAACAACACAGGGATGTAAAAAGAGCATCACATTTTCTTTTCCACTGGTTGAGTTGTAAAAACTTAACAGGATATTTATCATGATACTGATAATTAAAAAAAAAACACTCAACTATTGGTCTGTTTTTATTTTTTTATTTTTATTTTTTTAAATTTTTTTAACATTTATTTTTTTTTTTTGAGACAGAGAGAGACAGAGCGTGAACAGGGGAGGGGTAGAGAGAGAGAGACACACAGAATCTGAAACAGGCTCCAGGCCGTGAGCTGTCAGCACAGAGCCTGACGCGGGGCTCGAACTCACAGACCATGAGATCATGACCTGAGCTGAAGTTGGACGCTTAACCGACTGAGCCACCCAGGAGCCCCTGGTCTGTTTTTATTATAAACAATTTGTAAGCATTTTACTTAATCTCAAATAATAAAGAATAGAGCAAGGACTCTAAAACTTAGTTCAAAGAAGCAAACAACAATTGTGCACTGAGCTCCTACTCATCTGAGAGGCAGCATGACATAGTGATTAAGACTGGGACATTGGAGGCGCACCTGGGTGGCTCAGTTGATTGAGCATCTGACTTTTGATTTTGGCCCAGGCCATTATCCCAGGGTCATGGGATCAAGGCCTGTGTCAGTCTGTGTGCTGAGCATGCAGCCTGCTTGAGAGTCTCTCTCTCTCTCTCTCTCTCTCTCTCTCTCTGCCCCTCTCCCCTGCTCACGCTCTTCCTCTTTCTAAAAAAACACAAACAAAAAAAACCAAAAAAAAAACCTTAAAACAGATTCTTTTTCTCTCTCCCTCTGCCCCTCTCCCTATCTTGCATTCTCTTTTTAATTAATCAATCAATCGATCAGTCAATCAATAAATGACTGAGACATTGGAGCTGACTCTCTGGGGTTTAACCTCCAGTTCTCAATCTGTGTGATCTTAAGGAAGTGACTTAACTTCTCTATACTTTTCCCTCCATCTTTGAAATAGGAATAATGCAGTGAGTTAAAAATGAGTTCATCTACATAAAGTCTTCACATCAGCCCTGGGCCCCTATTATGTTATTAAGGTCTGTTGATTACTTTGACTTGTGTTTCTTATTGCTGTGTTAAAAATTGAGGGTCAGAATTGTTTCTTTACTTGTAGTTTTTCTCACAGCACACAAACTATGTGAACATTTGACATATTTCTATAAGCAATTAACAAATGGTAAGTGGTTATCTAACTGATTTTTAAAGTGTTCATATGTGTGACAGAGAAAATTAGAGATTAGGGCAGGGTATGATAAAGGCTCACAATCCCCCGAAGCTCAAAGATGTTCTGGAGGTGGAGGGATACAGGAATATTGGGTGTCTTCTTAGAAAATAAGACCTGAATAGGGTCTGTGCATTTAAGTAGGAGAGATGTGGCAGGCAGAGGAAGATGTCAGAAGGAGCCCTGAGAAGGAGTGAGCTGGAGTGAGCTCAAGGCCACACAGAGACAGGGAGATGGCAATGCCAAGGTAGCTACAGCTCCATTGTTAAAATCACCAATGCTGCCATCACCAACAACTGCACTCCATGCCATTGTATGACCACGTTCATATTGATGAACTGAAAATAGTGGAGAAAACACCAACGTTCAATTATTCTTCTATATATTTTATGAACAAAAGTATTTGACAATATTAATGAAACAGTTATCATACTCTTTCATAATTCTATAAGTAGTAATTCAAATATGAAATACTTTCTAAGAGCTATTTTTGGCAGTACAAAAGCAAACTTCTTAGTGGACTTATTCTAGGCTATGGTAACATTGTAAAGATTGTAATACATAGTGAAAGACTAGCTTTTGGCGTGATTATCACAAATGAGAACATAAATGCAATTTTCTGTCTTTGGGTAGTGAAAATACACTGAATGAAGTGCTCTTCATGGTTCAATAAAACAGGACGACATTTACTTTTTGACTTAGGGTGAGTCTTTCTCCTACATTTAATTGTGTGTGTGTGTGTGGGGGGTTTCCTCCACCTGTTTATTGTATGTGTTAGGATGGTCCATATTGGGAATGCTTTTTTCTAAATATCCCTAGGAAGCCACTTTTTCACAAGATCTTAGTAGTGCATAGGAGCTCAGTAGACCTAGCAGGGCATGTGCATGGAAAGGGCGCCTTCAGCAAACCTTTTGCTATGGCTACCTAGCTGAAGACACGCGGGGAAGGACAGACAACAGTCGGTCAGGGAGCGCGGGAGAACCACCGCGTTTGCTGAGAAGACAGAAGGAACGTACTGCGTCGGACTCGGGGGCTCACTCTTAACCTTGAGATGCCAATCCCTGGGATTCTTCTAAAGGCTTCCTATGGGATCCCCAGGCCTCCCCTCCCCCGCTGAGCCCCGCCCCCTCCCCGGCCTCAAACTCTGAGTCCATTCAAACCTTGCTTTCTTCGCCGCACGCGTTGCCAGGCGTGTAATAGGGGAAACTCCTCCCCGCCGGGGCCGCCTCGCAGGCGCTGCCAGAGGAGCGGCCGCCTTGCTGCCCCCATCTCCGAACGTGCGGCGGCCGCACACCGAGCGCAGAGCCCACCGCCTGTGCACCCGCGCGCAGCTCGCGGCAGAGGGGGCAGCGCCGCGCGGGGCTGCGGCGCGGCGGGATTAGGGACTGCTCGAGCCCACCCGCTCCCGCCACCAGGCTGTGCTGACCCGGCGCCCAGGCGGCTGGAGGCGGCAGGCGCGCGGCGGGCAGCGGGCGGGGGCGGCGCGCCGCGGTGGCAGGGTGCCCCGCGTGCACCCCGCAGAGCTGGGCGCAGACCCGCGGGCCGTCGGGGGCGCAGCGGCCCGCCCGAGCCCACACCTGTCCGGCCGCGGTGGCCGGGAGCCCGAGTGGCGCCGCAGTCAGTGGCATCAAAGGCAGCGAGGGAGGGAAGAGCCCGCGGAGGCGAGACCCGCGCTCCGGAGGAAGCCGCGCCTGGCTGGAGGCCCCAGACCCTGCTCCCCGAGCTCCACCGCACCATGGCCCCGAAGCTGCTCCTCCTCCTCTGTCTGTTCTCGGGTTTGCACGCCCGGTAAGTGGCGCCCGGGCCCTGCAGCCCTGGAGGCTCCGAGCGGGACGGGAAGGCGGCGGGGGGCGCTGTCTGCCGGCCAGGAGTCCCGGTGCGTCCCGCCGTCGGCTGGGCTGCGGCATAGCCCCGCTGGGGCCGGCCTGGGGGAGACGGAGTCCGCCTGCATCTCACCTGTCCCAGTCTCCCCTTTGACAGGGCTATCTGCCTCTCCAGGCTGGGCGGCTGCAGCCTTCTCTGCAACCAGGAATGTGGGGACTCTGAGATTAATGGGGCTCTTCTCTTGAAGCTTTTCGGATATGGTGGTTTTAAGGGGTTTTGAAAACCACTATCATAAATGACCGGCGGTGTGTACCTCCCATTTACCCCTCTCTACAAGTGTTCCAGGGGTTCATACAAACACATTGACTGACGTTCTGTATAATTTCCATCACTCTGAAATTTCCCAGGACTAAGAAGTCATGATTTCCTAGCTGCCTAGTTTAGATCACACTGGCAAAGAACATCCAGGCTGGAGGCAGGCAGAAGAGGATTGGAGCAAGGGAAAGAACCCTTCTTCTCAGAAATGATTCTCCTCTCCAGGTTCTGCAAACGCATACTATACACACGCACCCCTTCTAGATGAGCCAGTTTTCACATACACAGACATACACACTTACTCCCATAAAGCATGTTGATAATTGATTATAAGGCTTTTCCTGGCAACTGTAAGACATTATCTTACCATAAATACCCATAACCTGCATCCTAGAATAGCAACCAAATAATGGGAGCTTAGAGACCTCCAGGAAAGGATGAAGATGGCTCATGAGGGTGGAAGGACAATGGGACCAGAGGGGTTAAACCCTGTTGCTGTAAATATAACAGGATATTCTGGGTTTGGTTTCTTTAGTTCTGTCTCCTAGACTAGATCTCTGGCCCAGACTTTGGAAATCAGAGCAGCTCCATGCCTCTCCCCCTATCCCCATCCCAAGAATCTTGGGACACCCACTTCCCCAAAACACTCTTGTTTTGACACCTCTTTATTTTCTGTATCTGGAAGCTAGAGAACTAGAGAGCCTTCCTATGGGCAGTAAGTGCTGCAAGTGTCAGTAGACGATGACAGGCTTACATTTTCATTCATGTGAGGAAGGAAGGAAGGAGGTACATTAACAAATATTAAAAGACGTAATAGGAGCCCCAGTCTCACTCCCCACCTTTGGCAGGGGTGTTTGGCTCTGAAGAAGAAAGCCCTGGCCATCCCCTCCGTACCATTATCCCCACTAAGAGGTGAAAGTGTGAAAGGCAGATAGTGTGCCAGAGACTGTCAACTGGTGACTCACAGGCAGCTCTCTCCACCAGGCATAGTACTCATTGGGCCTTTCAACTCCAGTTTCTTCCCGTCTAAGGAGAGAACTGGGGAAGGAAATGGAAGCCCACTTTCTGAAATTGATTCCGCCTGGATGTATCTCTGTCTAGAGCCAGAGAGACCAGCAGATAGCACCAGGCATAATGTAGAATTCTGAAGTATATAATCCAGATTTGAAGTCATATCCACATGATCTTTTCTGTTGCCACAAACTGGATGAAGTGACCTATATTTCAGAATTAGATCATTAATTACAGATACTTTAGATTTATAGATACTTAATATGCTAAAAGGAAAACTGCTCATTGTCCTCATTAGTTTATGGTCTTAGGAAGTAGGAAGATGTCTTAGTATCTAACATGAAGCAGTCAGGTTTCTAGGGAATTCCCAAATACATGTCTAATTTCTTGGGATTCTTCATACTTAAATTTCACCAAGGCACATGTAATGATTTTAATATGTTCTATATCTTGGTTCATTCCCTGGACTTCAAAATAGAGGTTGTATATCAATTGCAAGAAAATCCAAATTTTAAACTAATTATATTGCTATACGCCTCTCCTTTGAAAGTGTCTTCATTCTTTGAATGGGTTTTACAGACATGTAAAATAATCTGATGACCAGTGTCGTCTTTCATAACTGTTATTAATGCTGAGAGGGTTCTTGTTTGCACTCTGGAATGCCCTTCTGGTGTTCAAAATCCCTGGAAAATGTTCTAACAGTGTGCTCTGTGGTGATGGCTTGGCAACTCCATGGAGAGAAAAGCACCCTGTTCAGACACCCCATGGATGTGCTTATTATGCATTAGAATGCACTAAGTCATGCCTGGAGCTTGGTGATACCTTGCAGACACTTAACTGATTTCTGAGGTTTAGGAGCTCCTTTAATATTTAAAAACACTATTTTTAGTCTCTTTGTCCTTCTAGTCAAAGAGAAGGTGTAAGATGTGAAAATAACATCTAAAAATGACGATACATTGCTGGTTTGTTTTTAAGAAAAAGCTAATTGCAGTTATAGTATTTAGGATCCAAAATCCTGATAACAGAACACTCGTAAAGATTATATATAACCCACTTAGAAAAGCAGATCATTCGTGTTTTATTCACATTCTAGTGGGTCCTCTGAGATGAGATTTGGTTTTCATCAAAGGGAAGATTTTCCTGTGGGGCTGGTGGTCTGACATCAGCACTGTGAGGCTTTTATTTCATTCTCTGAAGTCCTGCAGCAAACTGACGGAAGATCAGAATTGGGAAAAGCTCAGTGTCAGTCTCTAAGGAGACAAGGGGATCTCTGCCCACGCTTTGCAACTGTGTACCCCAGCCCAGCCATCAAGCTGTAGGTCCTGGTTGACCTCCTAAAGGGGTGGGAGAGGATGCTGCTGCTTTTCCTTCCTCCTCTCTCCCACTCTCACCTGCCTTGGCCTCTAAGGAAGACGCTTATGCAATTTCAGGAAAACCCTCTCCTCACCACTAGAGGGAGAATTAGGCTCATTATAACACCTGCATTTGAAGTAGTTAAAAGAATTTTTCAGAAACGAAGGCTGTGTATATATAGAGAACTGATGAAGAGTTAATGTTCTCAATCTATGTACATATGACCATTGGGGCAATAAAAAATAGCAGAGCACGAAAAGCATAGTCTGGTCTGTGGAGTGAGCTGTCTTTGGGGGTGGGGGAGGGGACTTCAGGAGAGGGGTAAGAGAGAAAGGGATGGGAGGCAAAGAGAAGAGAGAAAAGAGAGAAAGAGGCAGAGAGACAACAGAGTGATAGAGGAAAGGACTGTGGCTGAGTTGTAACATGTCTTGAGAATGTTATATGTGATTCTGCCAAGGTGATCTGTCCCTCTGTCCCCAGTCTCCCAAATGGTTTTGCTGTGGAATGAATTGCCAGGTCCTGTGGGCAATGATTGCTTCTAGCTAACCAAGTCCTACAGAGCCTACTTCAGCCTCTCTTTTTTTTTTCCCCAACACGATATTCCTGACAATATTTCTGATAAAATATTCTACAGTGACATTTTAAATTCTATATTGTTATTTGTAAAAGTTCAGTTTTACAAATAATGAAATGCAACATGTCACTTCTTGAATGTGTCCCAAATTTTTTAAGTTCTTATTGATGGTGAATGTTAAGTGCAAATAAAAACTCCCAGCAATTTATAGTTTCTATGGATGATTTATTTTAACCTTCTAGTCGATACATATTCAAGAAATATAATTACAGTTTAAGATAAGCCTAGGAAAAACTTCAGTGAAATCAATCTGCCAGACATATACCATGTACTCATTTTCAAAATCTTATATAAATGTGTATAGTCATCTGAGACTAGACTATATGATACTGCCCTAATCTAGGTTAAGGCTAGTTAATACTCATAAAAAGACTATAATGTATATAATATATGACATATATGTATGATTACATATTACATAAAATTATATAAACTATTATACTATAGATATAATTATGTGATTATAATATAATATTATATATATGATTGTGAGGATTTAAACAAAGTAGAGATAATAAATTTTTGAAAATTTACTCTCTTCATTTCTTTCATGTTCATTGTAGATAATTTAGACAATTCCAAAATTTAACTTAAAGAAACTTGTGTCCCAGAGCACAGTTGCCCTGGGATAATGTTAACATTTTGGCTTCTCTCTGGGAAGCTAAACAGAAATGAGCTGATACAAAGTCAGGACAAATAAACCTCAATACAATTTTCTATTCAATATTTTGTTCTCTTTGGTGAAAAGTCACTAAAGCATTTATGTTGACAGAGTATAAGCAAAACTGTTTGTTGTTTTACAGGCTTTTTTTTTTTTGCCCTAGTAAATGCAGTCCACCTGGAAATGCTGCTTTGATGCAGAAGGAGACTCTCCTCTTTTCAAGCCCAAAAGGCTGTGCTGTTGAGGTGGCCTCACTCAGCTAAGAAAACTAACTTGTCATTTTGATGCCTCTCCATTCAAGTACTCCTGTCAGTGTGTATCACCCAGGAGAGGTAGCTGTCATGTTGCATGAGACAAGCTCAAAGGTGCTTAAACATTCATTTTGATCCATTTATTGAGGGGCCAAATGATTAAGACATATTAGAAATATTTTAATTTTTAATGTCTGTATTAGCCTGCTCTGTAAGAAATGAATCAGTTTGTGTTGGAGGAGGCATGTCAACTTGCCAGAAGTTATTCACCAAACACCATCTCTGTTCCCTGTCACCACACATTAGTGCTGACCAAACAGACCACCTGATAATGTGCCCATGTCTACCTTGACCGAAGGTTCCAGTCTCCTTAAGAAGAACAGAATTCAGACTTAACTATTTTTCAGTGAGTGTGATTCTGCAAAACCTATTCTCACCTTCAACTAAAATGAGGTCTTGGCAGTAGGGGGTGGAAACAGCATGTAAAGTCACCATCTGACAAACATCTGGAAGGTTTGTGTTTTGACCTTCAAGGTTTTCAAGGTGGATCCAAGCAAGGGTGATTGCTGCTTGGCTGACCTTCTGGCATTAATTTACTTATCAGTCTATAGTTTAACGTACACAAGGAATAATTTTGTGACATTTAATGAAAACATGTTAAGAGCAGTGGCATTCATCCAATTGGATTATTTCTAAAATGAGTTTTGTTTTGTTTTCATTTTAGATGTAACCCATTGATTGGGCTGTGAGTATTGGGGACTTTCTACCTATGTCAATGGTGCTTGAGTGGGCCAAGCTTAAGACACTTCCTGGAGCTATTGCTACAACTTATACTTCACACTTTGTGCCATAATTACAGGTCCAGGAAGGTGGAAGAGGATGAATATGAAGATTCATCATCAAACCAAAAGTGGGTCTTGGCTCCAAAATCCCAAGACACTGATGTGACTCTTATCCTCAACAAGTTGCTAAGAGAATATGATAAAAAGCTGAGGCCAGATATTGGAAGTGAGTGTTGATGTTTGTTATTCCAATAGAAAATATACCGTGAGATATATTCTTTAAGATTTTACTTTAAATAATGATAAATTCAAAGGAAATTGCAAAGATAGTGCAGTCACATAATTTATGACTGTAGTATCATGTCAAAACGAAGAGATTGACACTGTTACAATGTGTGTGCATGGTTTCATGTTGTCTTATCATATGTAGATTTATGGAAGGACCACTGCAATCAACATACTGAACTATTTTGTCGTCATAAAGATCCCACTCCTGCTGCTCCTGTAGTCATGCCTACCTCTCTCCTCCAAAATTCCTAACCCCCGTCAGCCACTATTTGTTATTTCTGTATTTTTGTCATTTTTAGAATGTCACATTCATGCAGTCATTCAGTATGTGACCTTTTGAGATTGGCTTTTTTTTCCCTCAGCAAAGTGATTTGGAGATCCATTCAAGTTGTTGTGTGTATTCATAGTAGTGTGTTCTTTCTTATTACTACATAATCATCCATGGCAGCAATGTACCACAGTTTGTTTATCCACTCACCTCTTGAGGAACATTTTTGTTGTTTCCAGTTTTTGTCCATTACAAATAAAATGACTGTGTGTATTTGTTTACAGGTTTCTTTGTGGAAATAAGATTTTATTCTCTGGGGTGAATGCCCAGAAGTATGATTGCTAAGCCATACGATAAATGTCTGTTTAGTTTTTTTAAGAAACTGTCAAACTTTTTTTTCAAAGTGTCTGTACCATTTTCTGTTCCCACCAGCAATGTATGAGAGATTTAGTTTCTCTGTCTTCACCAACAATGTCACTATTTTTATTTTAGCTGCTCTAATAGGTATAAATCTACTAGATTGATACCTCATTGTGTTTTGATTAGTATTTTCCTGATGGTTAGTGATATTGAGTTCCCTTTATGTGTGTATTTGCCAACATTATGTCCTCTTCATTGAAATGTCTCTTCATATTGGTTGCCCTTTAAAAATTATTTTATTTTATTTTATTTTATTTTATTTTATTTTATTTTATTTTATTTTATTTTATTTTTATTTTATTTATTTTATCTTATTTTATTTTTGCTGTTCCGTTATTGAGTTCTTCATATAATCTAGGTGTGATTCCTTTGCCAGATATAGTTTGCAGATGTTTTTCTCAATTTGTAGCTCGTCTTTTCATCTTCTTAATAAGATCTGTCACAGAGGAAAATTTTTTAATATTGATGAAGTTCAGTTTATTGATTTTTAATCTTTTATGGAACATGCTTTTGGAGTTGTCTAAGAACTCTTCATGAAGCCCCTGTTCCTCAAGATTTTCTCCTTTGTTTTTTTCTAAAAGTTTTATAAATTTATGTTTTACATTTAATTCATTATCTGTCTTTATATAAAATCAGGGTGTGAGGTTTAGAGCTAAGCTCCCTTCACCATTTTTTTTTTTGGTATGGATATCTAGTTCCTCTATCACCATTTATTAAAAAGACTGTCTTTTCTCTGTTGAATTGCATTTACACATTTGCCAAAATCAACTAGTGTAGGCTATTTCTGGGTTCTCTATTTTGTTCTTTTCATCTTTATCACTGTGTCAATATCCACAGTCCTGGTTACTATAGTTATATAGTAAGTCTTAAAATTGGGTAGATTAGTTCAGCCTCTTTATTCCTCTCTTTAAAAATTATTTTGACTCTTATAATCCATTTGTTTCCCATATGAATTTTAGAATTACCTTGTCTATATCTAGAAAAACCTTTAAGTCTCTGTATTAGTTTTGGAAAAATGCTGTCATTACTATGTTGAGTATTCAGACCCACAAATGTGATATGTTTTTCCATTTTAGATCTTCCTAAATTTTTTACATCTAGTGTTTTACAGTTTTTAGTATACAAGTCCTGAATATATTTTGTTATATTTTCCCCTTAAATATTTCATGCTTTTGGAGTGATTACAAATGGTACTGTTTTTACAATTTTCTTTTTCCCTGTGTCATTGCTAGATATACAGAAATATAGTTATTATTTATATGTTGATTTTGTGTTCTCTGACTTGCTGAAACTCACTAGTTTTAGGAAGTTTTGTGTGTTCATTTTTTGATAGGTTCCTTGGGATTTTCTGTGTACACCATCATGTCATCTGAAAGTTTTATGTCTTGCTTTCCAATCTGTATGTCTTTTATTTTATTTTATAGCCTTATTTCACTGGCTAGAACTTCCAACACTCTGTTGAAGAGCAATAGTGTGAGTGGACACCTTGCTTTGTTCCAGATCTCAGAGGAAAGGCATTCAGTCTTTTATTATTAAATGTAATGTTACCTAGAGTTATTTTGTATATGTTCTTTATCAAACTGAGAGAGTTCCCTCTATTTCTGGTTTTCTGAAAGTTTTTTTTTCTTTTTATCATGAATGATGTTGAATTTTGCCAAATTATATTTATATATATTAGACACTTAATATGGTGAATTAGGTTGAGTGATTTTCTAATATTGAATCAGTCTTGCAACCCTAGAATAAGCCCCACATGGTTATGTGTTTGATAATACTCTTTTTCAAAACCTCTGTTTATATATTGCTAAATTCTATTTGCCAATATTTTGGTAAGAATGTTTGCATCTCTATTCATGAGGAACATTGGTCTGTAGTTCTTTTTCCTTTTTTTTTTTTTTTTTTTGACAGTCTTTGGTTTTGGTATCAGATAGCACTAGCTTCATCTGTTTTCTGGAAAAGATTGTGTAAAAATTTGTGTTAACTACTCATTTAAATATTTGATAGAATTCTCCAGTGATACTGTCTGGGTCAGGAGATTACTTTTCTGGGATTTTTGTCATTACAAATTAATTTCCTTAATAGTTATAAGTCTCTTCAACTTATATTAGGTAAGTTATGATGGTTTGTGCTTTTCAAGGAATTGGTCCATTTCCTTTAAGATGTTAATTTATGTGTGTAGAGTAGTTTCTGATATTCCTTTATAAACCTTTTAATATCTTTAGGGCCTATAATATATCCTTTGCTTCATTTCTGATAACAGTAATTTGTGTCATCTTTATTTCTTCTTTGTCATCTTGCTAGAGATTTATTTGATTGACCTTTTCTTATTTATTTATTTATTTATTTATTATTTATTCTAAATTTATTTATTATTTATTCTAAATGTAATTTATTAGAATCTCCTTTTTGTTTCATTGTTTTTCTCTATTGTTTTTCTGTTTTCAATTTCATTAAGCTTTGCTTTTATTTTTATTATTTGTTTTTTCTGCTTTCTTTGAGTTTAGTTTACTCTTCTTCTGTTTTGATGTAGCACTTAGTTTCTTGACATGAGACTCTTCTTTTCTAATCTAAGCAAGGGTACTTTAAATTACCCTCACTGCACTAGTTTAGCTATATCTCACAGATTTTGGTATGTTGGACTTTCATTGTTTATTAAGTTCAATGTGTTTCTTTCTCTTGAGTTTTTTTCCCCCCTTAACATGATAGACTATTTGGAAGTGTGTTTTTAGTTTCCAAGTGTTTGGAAGTTTTCCTGTTACCTCTTACTGATTTCTAGTTTGATTCCATTGTGACCAGAGAATATACTCTATATGAGTTAAATTCTTTTGATTTTGTTAATGTTTGATGTATGGCCCAGAATATGGTCTATTTTGCTGAATGTTCCATAGGCACTTGAAAAGAATGTGCATTTTGCTGTTGCTGAATGGATTGGATCCTGTTGTTTGGTGGTATTGTTGAGTTCTGCTATATCTTTGCTGATTTTCTGTCTAGGTTGTTTTCTATCAATTGTTTTGATAGATTAATGATAGATTGATTTTAAAACTAGATTCTGATCCAAGATCAAGACAAAAGTGGTGTGTTTGGCCAGGAGAAGAATGCATACAGTTGTTGGTACAGGCCTGTACCATATTCTTGGTGATGATCAGAGAATATGGGGATTGTGGCAGACACATTTTTTCATAGGATGAACCAAAACTGTAGCTTATTTATTCTTCTCCATAGGGCTGAGTTTCATTTAGAGTCCAGCAGCTTGCTAGCTTGCATACTACCCCAGCTCTTTGTTCCTCTGGTTTTCCAAGTTTGAGGCTCAGGTGTCCAATTTATCAGTAGCAGGACATAGAATTACACTGGTTTCAGTAGGCATAGAACATCAAAACCCTTGTGATGTAGTGTGCAGAGAGTTTGGAGATACATACCCAGTGCATTATTGGCGCATTCATGTCATCTTTGCATGTTTCTGTTGCCTCTTCTATACAATGAAAGAAGGGCACCAAATTACTCATAAACTTCCTTGCAGCTTTAAGACATTTATTCAGTGAGCAGTACATCTAAATTACCATTGTACAAGGTTCATAAATTCAATTGTCACCACATTTTCCCCTTAAATGAAGGGTCTATGCAATGTGAAGATTGCAGTAATTCTGCATTAATATGGAAAGAGAAGATTGAGATAATGGTGCTAATTTCCTCATTAGTTGTCAGACACTGTGGTTGGCCCTAGAGCAAAGATAAATAAGACTTGTTCCTTGCTGTTCTGGGTAAGTATAATCCTTTGCTTATCTTGTGTTACAGTATAGCACTGCACCTTCAATCTATGGTAGACACCACATTTGTCTTCAGAAGTGGAAAATTGGACATGGGTAGAAAGTGGGTGAGTTCAGCTTCCAACCCAGATCTCTGACTATAGCTAGATTACCTAGCCACATTACTAGTTGTAGAAAATGCCAGGCAATCCTATTAAAAAACAGAGAATCCCTTCTACACACACACACACACACACACACACACACACACCAAAACACTCAGAAGGGGATATATTAAGGCAAAAGGCAAGCACTATTCACAACTCTGGAGATTTTATTTTTCCATTATGTTCATAAGGAATTTTGAATTTTCCAAGTGAAACAGCATAATACACATAAAGGAAGAATACTTTTTTAGATGGCAACTCTTCTAAAGCCTCATGTCATCAGAAGGGCTCTGTGGTTTTTGAGTGAAAGATTTTGAACTGTAAACCAGGATACACATCTTTTGGTCTATGACTTTAAAGTTCCACCATTCACATTGTCATGATCCTTGGGGCAGCAGAAGGACCTAATGAAAGTCTGAAGCATCACTGGTGCATTATAGGATCCTCTTCCTGCTGCATTTAAATGGTAAACAATGTCTGAATGGCTAATTCCTGCAACTCATTGATGCTCAATCAGAATAACTGCCCAAGATCAGCTCTCCTGGTGAAAGATACTGAATTAGACATGATTTTCTTTCAGGATTTAGAAGGGCTTTGCTTTAAAGGACAATTTCCTATAAAAATCAGAATTTATTTTCTTTTCTCACTACTTTTTTCACATGTAGCCCATTTTATGTGCTTTAACCCTGATGCCTCTTCATCAGGATACAGTCAACTTGTATTTCATAACATAGTGCTATACATGGATCTATTATTAGTTTACTGTAATTACCAATTTATCTGCTCACCTCTCTATCACTCTCCCTCCCTCTCCCAGTCAGTCCCTATTTACTGTGCTTTCACTCTGCACCAAGCCCTGGACCATGGACAAGTGGGGAGCAACATAGATGCTTGTTTTTTTCTAAAGAGGATGGAAGGGGGTAGGGTCCCCCCAAAAAAGCACTTTAGGAGTTGATATTGCGAATCCCACTTTGGAGTAAGGAAAGCCTGTTTAAGGCACTCTTTAGCTTAAATTCATTCAAACTCCACTTGATTCTAGGATAAAATCAAGCCCCTAGAATGAAATTAAGAGGTAAGCCACTATCTGGCCCTTACCTACTTCCACTTTCACTTCCTCAAACTCCACACCTCACATGTTATACCTTTTGGGGACATCAACCCTCCTGCTTTCCTTATCTGGATACTTGATTTTTCTATTCTTTCATTCCAGGTGTGATTATATTAACACCCTTCTCCCACTTCCATACTAAGCTTTTTGCTACCTTTCTTCAAGCCTAGATATTACCTCCTACAAGAACCCCTTTTCATGGCCTGCCCCCCTCTTACCTCCCAGCCAGAGTGGAACAAGTGTCTTCCTTGAATTTCTTTAAGTATCAGTTCCTCATCTGTACAATAGAAATAGCACATATTGAAGGACTGTCTTGAGGATCATGTAATGTGTTGCAGCCATGAAACTGCTTCTGCAACACTTTTGTGTACTTTCCATAGTTCTGCAGCTGAGAATTGATCTTCTTTCCCCCCACCCCAGGACACAGTTCGCAGTTCCTAACTATAGATGCAGTAGTTTACGTTGGCATCTCCCAATATACATAGTCTAACTGCATCCTCAGGAAATAAATAAAATGGCTCATCACTGTTATTGTCAACAATAAATAGATGGAATCGAACAGACTCATTTATGTTGCATAGAAGTAACATATCCACATGGAATCTTCTACTTAGTTTTCATAATACAAATTGTGATCATTATGTTTTAAAAATACTCACTATTTTTCCAGCTATTCTCTCTCCTCAACTAACTTCTAAATTATGAATGTATCTGTTTTAGTTCTCCATCTTTAACTATCCATCATTCTAAGTAATACTTCTGCTATGTCCTTTACTAGTTCAGGGTTATTTAGGGTATCATTTATCTCCGGAACAGATCTTGTCATGTGAGCTCGAAAAGGCTGGAGGAGGATAAACCTTCTAATAAGAGAATTGTGAAAAGGAAAGGAAATGAACCTGAGTGAATTTCTCTCCCTTCAGGATTTCAAGAAATTTGAACCACTCTCCTGAAAATACAGTATTACAGAATACAAATTCCCTGTCCATAATCTGGACTGTCTATACCAAGTACAATCAGTATTGGGAAAAATAAAAGGTTATTTGTTTGCTTTTAAAGGTGAATGAACACCGAATACATACACAGTGCATAGAAATGACTCATGGACTCATTTAATCTAAGCAGAACATCTGAATAATCTTTTCTTGGCTATGTCCATGATAAGAAGGATTAATTTTCTATCCCTCTTCTTCAGGTATTTGCATATCTGGACTTCTTTTCCAGGCTTTTCCAAAGTTTATTTTCCCAGTTTAGTTAAAACTTCTTCTAAATGAGGAATGATGAGCATCCGGTATGAGAAGAAGCTAGTTGCATGAGTGAGAAGGTGATCTCTGCCACTGCTGTAACTTGGTGGCAGAAGACAGAGGAATCCTAACCTCCTCCTCAGTGGGGAATGCTCCACTGGCTAAGATGTCCTGAACTTCTTTTCTTCACACCTCCCAGAACTGGACATGGTAGCTCCACACTGATTCAGGATTACTGAAGTGACCTAGAGAATACCCTGCTGAGTGCTATAGGAGGAGCTCCTACCCATTCCAGGGTCATGTTGCTGGATGACAAAAGGGAAAGAGACAATACTAATGAAAGGGAAAGAGACAATACTAAGTATGGGAATATGACCCCAGATAAGTTAGGAGTTAGTTTTGTTGTGGATAATGCATGTTAAGCAACTAAGAGACATAATAAGTGGGCTTTGAAGTATAATTTTTAAATCATGTCTTATTGTGTTGCTCTTTGATATCTTTCAGTGAAAAATTATGAGCATGATTGAGTAACCAAAGAACTATAAAAAGATTGCTTAAAGACTTTTGGTCACAGATGTGATGTATCAGAGAGAAGCCTGGAATAGCCAGTGGAAAGGCAGAGAAAACCCTCATGTCTTTCTGAGCTGTTTCCTGATGTGTGTAAATGTGACAACTCCTACCATGTCCTTCCATAGGGTTTTGAGAGTTCAAGTTAGATCACAGAATTTGAGAGAATTTTGAAATGTATGAAGGGCTGTACAAAGAATCAAATGTATTATTAAGATATGATTTATAATGGATATATACAATTGTCCCTCATCCTGATGGTTTTTATATTTTAAGAAAGAATAAGAGACATAAGGTTTTAATCCAAAGAAATGAAGTTCAAGTGTTGAAGTGTCGGTGCTTGCATGTTAGAGGAAAAGAGTTGAAGATAAGGTGTGCTATATTTGGGGTCTCTAATGCATAGCAGACTAACTGCCTCAGCTGGGCACTGATTTTCAGATGACCTTTCTAACAATCTTTTCCTTTCTTAATGCACATCGGAGGGCTGTTTCAAGTGTATATTTAGGTCAGATTAGTTAGTCTTCACCTAAAAACCACAGCCTACTACACAGATGGGTAAGTTGTCATTTCTCAACAATTACTGTATATCCAGAAAACAATTCAAATGTATTCACTCCATTCGCAGAACAGATGTAGGAGGAGAGGAAACAGACATTCTTAATTGCTGTCCTTGAAGTAAAAGCTATTACTGTAGACAGTTAACTGATTCTCTCATAAAGCTATTTCAAATGCATAGGGGGGTGGAGAATAAATTTTGTGGAGAAATTATACCTGTCATCTCTTTGGGAGACTAAGTAGGCATCCAGCAGACACTGGGTTAAGACCCATCACCTCAGCTCAACACATGGTGGTAGGTGACCCTTCCTCACATAATCCCCACATAATGCCCACATTTTGGGCAGTGATCCTTTTCACACACGTACCTTAGACTTAGGATTTTACCATGGCATTGTTTTACCTAAGGCAGAGTTCTTTGTAAGGCAAGCCTGTATTAGAGCATATGCATGCAGTTCAGTTCATTAAAAAGACTTTTTTTTCACCAGGCTGTATTTTTGCTTGTAGGAAACATATAATGAGATTTCAATGTATAAGTATTTTTTATATGTAATTTGGTAAATAACTGAGATCACATGTCCCTAGGAATAATCTAATGACTGGACTTGATTTGAATATGCAATTCCATTTATAGAATAACAAATGATCTGTTTCTTATGTTTATTCATTACTACTGCAGGAATTGAGCAAAATAGCTTCATGTGGCTTAGAGAGGGTTTGAGTAAGAAAAGAGCTGGACTCAAATAATGGGTTCTTCCACCAGTTGCCAGCAGATTCACTGAGAGAAAGAAACAACTTCACCACTTATAGATTTCCATCTCTAAATGGAATAATTAAAACTAAATCTAAGTCCTGTTGTAAGAATTATAGATTATAACACCTGGCTCATAGACAGAGAATAGAAAGTGTCACATGCCTTCTGTCTGCTGTGTTCCCAGACCCACACACCATCTTGGCTGCTATTCAGCCTGGTTTATGAGTAGTGGAATAGAACTCTCAGCTCCAGTGGCATAAAAGCTCTGTCTTAGATTGAGATTTTTTTTCAGCTGTCAGCATTTCATCAGTATGTAATTAACATCCTGATCCAAAATATCTTACAGATCCTTTTATAAAGTATTACTGTGCCCATACTGATTAGGTTGTTATCCTACTAATTCACATTTGAGGGACAAATGCAGATGTCAAAATTATAGTTTCATAGAATATCATGGCTTGAAGGGATTCTAGAGGAAATCTGTATAACAGTTCACAAGTCTGGCTTTATATCAGAATTATCTGAGAATTATCAGAATTATCATAATTTATATTCAGAATTATCCGAATAATTCTGATATAAAGCTCTTTAAATCAGAAGAGCTGGGGAGCTCTTTAAAATACAGAGATCAGGGCCTAACCCCAAGACCTACTAAATTGGAATATTATTTTTCTGTTTTTTAGTTCACTGATTTCCACTTGGATCTGTATTGTTATCATTCTTCTACTTGCTTTATATTTAATTTGCTTTTTTTTTTTTTAGTTTCTTAAAGTGGAAGATGAAGTCACTGATTTGACATCTCATCTAATTTTAGTGTTTAGTGCTATAAATTTCCCCCCAAGTAATACTATAGTGGCATCCCACAAATTTCAATGTTTTGATTTCATTTACATTCCGTAAATTTATATATACGCATATATAAATGTAAATGGCCTAAAGACTCCCATTAGAATGTAGAGATTATTAGATTGAATTTTAGAAAAGCAAAACACACCTATATGGTGCCTACTGACAAATATAGGTTACATGTAAAAGAATGGATAGACCTATTCCATACTAACACTATGCAAAAGAATGCTGCAGTATCTATTTTAACATCAAAGTAGATTCCACAAAAAGAATGCTGCCAGGAACAATTTTCTTTTTCTAGTGATGATCTGGTCAATTAATCAAAAGGACATAAAAATCCTAAATGGTTTTACCCCTAATATCACTGTTCCAACATCCATAATTTAAACACTGATAGAACTGTAAAGAGAAATGGGCAGATATACAGTTATTATCAGAGATTTCAATACCCCATGCTCAATATTTAGTAAAACTAGGCTTAAAAATCAGTAAGTAATAAATAAGTTATGAGGCTGAAAAGTACAACACAGGGAATATAGTCAATAACATAGTCAATATATATATAATTTCCTTTTTGATTTCTTCTTTCACCCTTGCATGGTGTTCATTTAAATGTGTGGTATTCATTTTCCAAATATTTAAGATCTTTCCAGTTACCTTTCTGTTACTGATTTCTAATTAAAATCCACTGTGGTCAATGAACATACTTGTATGACTCGAATCCTTTTAAATTTATTGAGACTTGTTTCATGACCCAGAATGTGATCTATGTTGGTGTGCACTTGGAAAAGAATGTGTATTCTGCTATTATGAGGTGGAGTCTTCTGTAAATTCATTTAGGTGAAGTTGGTGCTTATTTTTATAAAGATCTACTTGCTGATGTATTTATTTTTTGTTATTGATGCATAGTTTTTTTTAAGTTTATTTATTTTGAGAGAGAGAGAGAGAGCAAGAGAGAGAGAGAGCATGTGCGTGCATGAGTGGGCAGAAAGAATCCCAAGCAGGCTCCATTCTGTCAGTGTGGAGCCCAATGTAGGGCTCGAACCTAGGAACGTGAGATCATGACCTGAGCTGAAACCAAGAGTCGGATGCTTAACCAACTGAGCCACCCAGGCACCCCTGATATTGAAGTATAGTTAACGTACAATGTTATATTAGTTTCATGTGTGATTCAACTATTCTATACATTATATAGTGATTCAACTATTCTATACATTATGCAGTGCTCACCGCAGTAAGTGTAGTTACCATCTGTCACCATACAACATTACAGTATTACTGACTATATTCCCTGTGCTATACTTTTCATCCTCACTACTTATTTATTACTTACTGATTTTTAAACCTATTTTATTAAATATTGAGGGTGGGGTATTGAAATTTTTGGTAATAACTGTGTATCTGCCCATTTCTCTTTATAGTTCTATCAACGCTTAAATTATGGATGTTGGAACAGTGATATTAGGGGTAAAACCATTTAGGATTTTTATGTCCTCTTGATTAATTGACCACATCATCACTAGAAAAAGAATATTTTTGTACCTGGAAGTATTCTTTTTGTGAAATCTACTTTGTCTGATGTTAAAATAGATACTGCAGCTTTCTTTTGCATAGTATTAGTATGGTATAGGTCTATCCATTCTTTTACTTGTAACCTATATTTGTCATTAGGTTTAAAGCATACTTCTTGTAGGCACCATATAGGTTTGTTTTGCTTTTCTAAAATTCAATCTAATAATTTCTACATTCTAATTAGAATCTTTAAACTGTTTACATTTAATGCAATTATTGTGTTTAGATTTAAATCTGTCATATTTTTATTGATTTTCTTTAGATTCTCTTTGCTGTTTCTTTTCCCCTCTTTTTATGATTCTATTTTATTTCCTTTGTCTTCTTATTATCTATAACCCTTTATTTTGCTATTTTAGTGGTTTTATTAAAGGTTTGTTGTATAATCTTTAACTTATCACAGTGTACCTCCAGGCGATTTTATACCAGTTTACACATAGTATAAAAACATTGCAATAGTATATTTCTATCCATTTCCTCCCAGACTTTGTGCTTGTGTGGTTATTCATTTACTTAAACACATACATGTTTATAAACCTTATAGTGCATTGTTCTTGTTTGTTCTGATAGATGATTATCTCTAAAAGACATTAAATTATAAGATTTTTTAATATATATATTCACTCATGTCATTCCCATTCTGGTGCTTTTTCTTCCTCTGTATAGGTAAATATTTCTGTCTTTTATAATTTTCCTTCTACTTAATGGACTTCCCCTAACTTTTCTCTGAGTATGAGTCTGTTTATTATGAGTTCTTTCAGCATTTGTAAGCCTGAAGAAGTTTTAGTTTACTTTGTTTTAAAATATCTTTATTTAGGGGCACCTGGGTGGCTCAGTAGGTTAAGCAGCCGACTTCGGCTCAGGTCATGATCTCACGGTCTGTGAGTTCGAGCCCCGCGTCGGGTTCTGTGCTGACAGCTCAGAGCCTGGAGCCTGTTTCAGATTCTGTGTCTCCCTCTCTCTCTGACCCTCCCCCGTTCATGCTCTGTCTCTCTCTGTCTCAAAAATAAATAAACGTTAAAAAAATGTTTAAAAAAATCTTTAGATATAACTCATATACTATACAATTTATCCAATTAAAGTATACAATTCCATGGTTTTTAGATGTTCACAAAGCTTTGCAGCCATAAGTTAATTTGAGAACATATTCATTATCCCTCCCAAAAGACACGTATCCATTAGCAGTCGCTGTTCATTATTACCTTCCCACTTTAAACTGTAGGCAACTACTAATCTCATTGACAACTCTTTAGATTTGCCAACTCTAGAGGTTGCATATAAATGGAATCATAGAAATATGTGCACCTTTGTGACTGGTTTCTATTACTTAGCCCAGTTTTTAAAGTTCATTTATATGATAGCAGGGATCAATATTTCATTTTTTTTTTGATGAATAAGATTTTATTGTATGGCTATAATGTGTTCATCCCTTCATCCATTAATAATAACAAAATTCAATAAGGCATTAAGATTATTCTCACTTTGGGTTAGTTTGAATAATGTTGCTATGCATATGTGTGTATTTTGTGCAGACAGGTATTTTCATTTCTTTTCTTTATATTTTTTAAAGTTTATTAATTTTGAGAGAGAGAGAAAGAGAGAGCACAAACCGGTAGGGTCAGAGAGGAGGAAAACAGAATCCCAAGCAGGGATCTGCATCATCAGTGCATAACCCGATGTGGGGCTCGAATTCACAAACCACGAAATCATGACCTGAGATCAAGAGTCGGTCACCTAGGCACCCCTATTTTCATCCGACTGTGCCACCCAGGCACCCCTATTTTCATTTCTTATAGGTATACATGTAGAAGTGGAATTTCTGGGTGATTTCTTTTTTTACCCATTGTTTGTTTAGAAATGTATTACTTATTTTCCACATATTTGTGAACTTTCCAAATTTGTTATTTATTTCTAATATAATTCCATTACAATTGAAGAGCACATTTTTTTATGATTTCAATCCTTTTACATCTGTCAAGGCTTGTTTTACAGCCTACCATATGCTTTGTCCTATATAATGTTCTATCTGCAATAGAAAAATACAAATTCTGCTGTTGTTTAATAGAGTGTTCTATGTAGAAGTCTATTAAGTCTTGTGATTTGGTAGTGTTGGTCAAATTCTTTATTTCCCTGTCAATTGCTTTCTACTTGTTCTATCCATTATTGTAAGTAGAAACTAGAAGTAAAGTGTGATATATGGAATTATCTGTTACTTCTTTTAATTATGTTATTTTTGTTCTTTATGTAATTGGGCTGCATTAATACTTCCAGTATTTACCAATATAATGACTCTTCATAACTATGAAATATTTCTTTTTATTTCTAGTAGGAATTTTTTGACACAGAGAGAGACAGAGAGAGGCGGGGCAGGAGGGAGAGGGAGAGGCAGGGCAGAAGGGAGAGGGAGAGGGAGAATCTTAAGCAGTGTCCATGCCTGGTTCAGAGCCTGATGCAGGGCTCGATCCTATGACCCTGAGATCAGGGCCTAAGCTGAAATCAAGAGGAAGATACTTAACTGACTGAGCTACCCAGAGGCCCCTGTTGTAGCCTTTTTAAATTTAAAGTGTATTTTATCTAATATTACTATAGCTATTCCATTTTCTTACAGTTGTTGTTTGCATCATACATCCTTTTCCATCATGTTGATTTCAAACTATTTGTATCTTTGACTCTAGAATATGTCTCCTGAACAGAACCCAGTATTACATCTTGTTTTTATATTCTTTTGGACTGTATTGTTTACTCATTTTACTTTTTTTAAAAATTTTTTTTAACGTTTATTTATTTTTGAGACAGAGAGAGACAGAGCATGAATGGGGGAGGGTCAGAGAGAGAGGGAGACACAGAATCTGAAACAGGCTCCAGGCTCTGAGCGGTCAGCACAGAGCCTGACGCGGGGCTTGAACTCACAGACTGCAAGATCATGACCTGAGCCGAAGTCAGCCGCTTAACCGACTGAGCCACCCAGGCGCCCCGTACTCATTTTACTTTTAAGGATATTATTGATATGATTAGATTTATATCTGACATTTTGCTTTTTGTTTTCTATGTCTCAAGTTTGTTTGTTGTTTATTTTCTCTGGCTTTCTTTACTAATTTCTTTTATATTAAATGGATATTTCCTGGTATAACAGTTTAGTTTCTTTAATGACTTAAACAGTTTTTAAGAGCACTTTCAGGTTTACAACAAAGTTGAGAGGAAAGTACAGAGGTTTCCTATATACCCTCTATTCCCACACTTGCATAACTTCACTCATTATCAGCATCACCACAAGAATTATATACTTTTCGAAGTATAAGCCTAGATACATCATGGTCACACAGAGTCATAGTTTATCTTAGGGTTCACTCTTAGTGTTATACACATTCTGTCAGTTTGGACAATGTATATTGACATGAATCCATTATTATAATATCATACAGCCTATTTTCATGGCCTTAAAAAATCCTCTGTGCTCTATCTATTCCTCTTCCTCACCAACCCTGACAACCACTGGTCTTTTTACTATGTCCATAGTTTTACCTTTCCAGAATGTCATGTACTTGGAATTATACAGTATGTAGCTTTTTCAAATTGGTTTCTTTTACTAGTAATAAGGATTTAAGGTTTCTTCATGTCTGTTTATAGCTTGATAGCTTACTTCTATTTTTGTAATGAATAATATTTATCTGGATATACCACAGTTTATCCATTAACCTACTGATGGACATCTTGGTTGCTTTGAAGATTTGGAAATTATTAATAAACCTGCTATAAATCTCCCTGTGCAGGTTTTTATATGGACTAATGATTTTTAATTATATATACGTAGCTATTTTATTAGTATTTGCAAGCCTATTACAACATACATCTTATCAAAATCTTTTCTACTCTAAACAATATCTACCTTAGATCATACTAATTAACACAAATTAACTATAGAAATTTACTCTAATATCTTCATTCACTCACTCATTGTTGTGTTATTATATATATTAGTGTTATATGTATTATAAACCCAATAATTCTTAAAATTATTTTATATAATCTTATGTCTTTTAAATTATATTACTATTTTTTTAATTATTTTTTAATTTTTTAATATTTATTTGAGAGAGAGCAAGAGAGAGAGAGAGAGAGAGAGAGAGTAGTGTGAATGGGGACAGTCAGAGAGATGGGGAGATACAGTATCTGAAGCAGGCTCCAGGCTCTGAGCTGTCAGCACAGAGCCCAATGATGGGCTCGAACCCATGAACGGTAGATCATGACCTGAGCCAAAGTCTGACACTCAACCTACTGAGCCACCCAGGTGCCCCTATTTACTATTTAAATGCTACTTATCATTTCTGATTCTTGTCATTTTTTCCTGTTAGGTTAGAGTTATCATCTGGGATTATTACCTGTTCTGAAACAGCTATATTCCCACCATCCTCCTTGTACTCTTATTATTAAAATGTCACTTGTCTTTTTGTTATTGTTAAATGTATTTCATCAAATATATTTGTTACATATTTTTGTTAATTTAAAATGTATTTCTTGTTATAGGCCTAACAATATAATTATTATATGTACTGTATATGTACTTTTTTGCAATTACTTTTTAAATTAGCTAAGAAGAAAACAGAGAAGATATATGCAATTATATGTTTTTTCATAATTGCCTGCATAGTTATCTTTATTAGTTTTTTTGTTTGAATTGTTGTTGGGGTCATTTGCTTTCCATCTGAAGGACTTTCTTAGTGTTTCTGATAAGGCAGTTCTGCTAGCAAGAAGTTCTTTTAGTTTTTATCTTGGAATATATTTGTTTTGCCTTTATTTTGAAAGATTTTTTTTTATATTTAGGAATATGAATATGTCATCCCACTGCTTTCTGCCTTTCATTATTTCTGATGAGAAGTCAGCTTTTAGTTTAATTGAACTTACCTTGTATATGATGTTTATTTTTCTCTTTCTGCTTTCAGCATTTTCTCTTTAACTTTGAGTTTCAACATTTTGACTATTACTTTTGTGGATGTGAATTTCTTTGTGTTTATCGTACTTAGAGTTAAGTTTCTTGAATGTGTAGATTAATGTTTCTCATCTAATTTAGGAAGATTTTAAATCTTATTTCTTTGAATATATTTCTTGCCACTTTGTCTTCTTCCTTCTGATATTCCCATTAGGCATATATTAGTGTGTTCAGTGGTATCCTGCATTTCTCTGGATCTCTAATAATTTTTTTTTTCTTTATGTCCTTCTACTGACTTAACCTGAAATTTGGTGATTCTTTTATCTGCTCAGATCTATTGTTGAGTCCAGTGATTTTTTAATTTTGGTTATTGTACTTTTCCATTTTGGAATTTCCATTTGGTTCTTTGTTACCTTTTCTCCCTTTATTGATATTCTCTATTCCATGAGACTTTGTTATCATATTCCTTTAATTCTTCAGATACGGTTTTCTTGAATTCTTTGAACATATTTAGTTTATAATAGCTCTTTTTTAAATTTATTTTTATTTAATTTTTTTAATTTTTAATGTGTGTGTGTATGTGTGTGTGTGTGTGTGTGTGTGTGATAGAGAGTGCACACACGCAAGCTGGGGAGGTGAAGAGGGAGAGGGAAAGAGAGAATTCCTAAGCAGGCTCTGCACTGACAGTGCAGGCTCTATCCCCTGATCAACCATGAGATCAGGATTCGAACTGAAATCAGGAATTGGACGCTTAACCAACTGAGCCACGCAGGAACCCCTATAACAACTCAAATAGCTGTTTTGAGCTATTATAGGGGTCTGTGTCTGTTAAGTCCAGTATCTGGAACTCTTGAAGCGTGTCTACTTTTTTTTTCTCCTTGCTTGGGTCACACTTTTTTGTTTGTCCATATTTTTTTTTGAAAACTTGACACTTTAGATAATATATTGTAAAACTTGACAATTGACACTTTAACTTGACACTTTATATAATATATTGTAGCAACTCTGGAGACTAATCCTCCATCGTTTAGGCATTGATATTGTTTTTTATTTGCTTGGTCCTCCTTTATTTATTGGTTTAGTGACTTACCTGTATTAGCTCTGAGAAATTTCACCCCCACTCTCCAGAACAGTCAACCTCTGATGTCTCTGCTCAGATTTTTTCCCCCATTATTTTCACCTTTTAGCCTTGTTACCTAGTGGTTGTGTCTTGTCTGTGGCAGCAGATCTACTTATTGGACAATGGTTCTCCTTAAGTTCCTTTATCCAATTAGATGTTTTTTTATGAGAGTATGTCTTTGTAATTTGGAGACTACTTTCACAGTTTTGAAATTTTACATTTTACCCCATGTTCAACTAGAGGCACCTAGTTTGGATATCCCTGTCCCCCCCACCCTCCCAGACACACTCAACTCCTGAGATGTTGGGTCTTTGTCATGCGCAGTCTTCCAGACGTCCAAGTATGCAAATAGTTTTATTTAAAGTCTGACTTCCTTAGGAATTGCTTCTGGGTCAGAGTAGTTTATTCTTCAGCCAGTGTTTGGTCAGTGGTTGTGTTTAAGCTAATGAAGTTTCCAACCTTTATTGATGTATCTGTTTTTATGGCTTGGGGAATGTTGTCAGTGTACTCATATTTTGCTCTGATTGCTCCTTAGTAAATATAGTTTAACACATATGCACAGAATTTCTGATGCCCAAGGTTGACCGTGATTCCAGGAGCATTCTTTGTAGGTATTTCTTTCTCTGATTTTCTTTGGTAAATTTTGGTTGATCTGTTGTTTTGTTTTGTTTTGTTTTGCTTTGTTATCAGTATCATAAAGCTAAGATCTTAATTGCTGTTTTCTAAGATCTCCATTGTTTGCAGCAACATGCTTAGACATGATATTATCCACACTCTGTGCCAAATAATATCATCCTTCTTATGCAGATAGTACTTCATACTTCTGGCCTTCCTCTTCTGCAAAGAATCTCTATAGCACTGGATAGTCCTGGGGATTGGGACTGCAGTCCACTACTCTCAGAGTGACATCTCTGGTGCAGGCACTGTGGGGGAGGGGGGTTGGTAACATTGGCCTATTTGGCTTGCTCTATCCAGTGTGCAACCTTCACCGTACAAGTGTACAAAGTACCTGGAATAAGCTTCTCTCCTAAGCAGAAGACCTCAGTGGATAAGGCAACATCAGTCCTACTTGCCTACCTGAAACAGAACTACTGAAAAATAAAGCTAGGGAGAGTGAGAAATACTGGTGACCTGCCCCTCTCAGAGTGAAACCATAACCCTAATCTCACAGCCTGGAGGAGTGGAAGCCTCTGCTGTCTTGGAAAACCCACCCAACATAGATTGCCAGAATAGAGTTTTTAAAATGAATCTGGGGGTGAAGTGCAGGGAGCATTTTGTGGCTAAAATGCCATAGATTCTTATCTTATCACTGATATTTAGATTTTTTTTAAATGAATGTATCTCTATTTGCTTAGGATACAGGGACTTTAAATTCTTCTCCCCTCCCCAGCTTTGTTGAGGCATGATTAACGAATAAAATTTTAAGATATTTAAACTATACATTATGATAATTTGATGTGCATATATATTGTGAAAGGATTCCTCTCTTCTAGTTAATTAACGCATCCATTATCTCATATATATATATATATATATATATATATATATATAGCCTAGGTAACAAGGCTAATATAATTTACATATCATATATATATATGATATGTAAATTATATATATACATATATATATGATATGTAAATTCCTCTGTCTTAAACAATTTCGGTTAAAAAAATACAGTGCCATCCAAAAAAAAAATGGAAAAAGATTCCATGCTCCTGGATAGGAAGAACAAATATTGTTAAAATGTCGATACTACCCAAAGCAATCTACATATTCAATGCAATCCCTATCAAAATAACGCCAGCATTCTTCACAGAGCTAGAACAAACAATCCTAAAATTTGTATGGAACCAGAAAAGACTTCGAATTAGCCAAAGCCATCTTGAAAAAAAAAACAAAGCAAGAGGCATCACAACCCCAGACTTCAAACTATACTACAAAGCTGTAATCATTAAGACAGTATGGTACTGGCACAAGAACAGACACTAAAATCAGTGGAACAGAATAGAAAACCCAGAAATGGACCCACAAACATATGGCCAACTAATCTTTGACAAAGCAGGAAAGGATATCCAATGGAATCAAACAGTCTCTTCAGCAAGTGGTGCTGGGAAAACTGGACAGTGACATGCAGAAGAATGGACGTGGACCACTTTCTTACACCATACACAAAAATAAATTCAAAATGGATGAAAGCCCTAAATGTGACACAGAAGCCATCAAAATCCTTGAGGAGAAAGCAGGCAAAAACCTCTTTGATCTTGGCCACAGGAGCTTCTTACTCAACAAGTCTCTGGAGGCAAAGGAAACAAAAGTAAAAATATACAACTGGGACCTCATCAAAATAAAAAACTTCTGCACAGCAAAGGAAACAATCAGCAAAACTAGAGGCAACCGACAGAATGGGAGAAGATATTTGCAAAAGACATATCAGATAAAGGGTTAGTATCCAAAATCTACAAAGAACTTATAAAACTCAACACCCCCCCAAAAAAAACAAATAAACCAGTGAAGAAATGGGCAAAAGACATGAATAGACACTTCTCCAAAGAAGACATCTAGATGGCCAACCGACACACGAAAAAATGCTCAACATCACTCATCATCAGGGAAATACAAATCAAAACCACAATGAGATACCAGCTCACACCTGTCAGAATGGCTAACATTAACAACTCAGGCAACAACAGATGTTGGTGAGGACTCAGAGAAAGAGGATCTCTTTTGCATTTCTGGTGGGAACGCAAGCTGGTGCAGCCACTCTGGAAAACAGTATGAAGTTTCCTCAAAAAATTAAAAATAGAACTACCCTACAACCCAGCAATTGCACTACTAGGTATTTATCCAAGGGACACAGGTATGCTGTTTGGAAGGGACCTATGCACCCCAATGTTTAGAGGAGCACTATCAACAATAGCCAAAGTATCGAAAGAGCCCAAATGTCCATCAATGGATGAATGGATAAAGAAAATGTGTGTGTGTGTGTGTGTGTGTGTGTGTGTGTGTGTATACACATACAAAGGAGTATTACTCGGAAATTAAAAAGAATGAAATCTTGCCATTTGCTACTACATGAATGGAACTGGAGGGTATTATGCTAAGTGAAATTAGTCAGTCAGAAAAAGACAAGTATCATACGACTTCACTCATATGAGGACTTTAAGACACAGAACAGATGAACAAGGGAAGCAAAAATAATATAAAAACAGGGAGGGGGACAAAACATAAGAGACTCTTAAATGTGGAGAACAAACAGAGGGTTACTGGAGGGGTTGTGGGAGGGGGGATGGGCTAAATGGGTAGGGAGAATTAAGGAATCTACTCCTGAAATCATGGTTACACTATATGCTAACTAATTTGGATGTAAATTACAAAAATAAAATTAAAAATAAAACAGTGCCATCAACTATAGTCACAATGTTATACATTAAGTCCTAATAATTTTTGCCAGTTAAATGGCTATTTTATTTTGTAGTGGGTCTACTGAACTCCTCATCCTGCCACTCTGGAAATCCCATCACTTGCCTTCATTTTTGATATAGGATTCAGGATTAGTAGCCATATTTTGTTTTGTTTTGTTTTTGTTTGTTTGTTTATTCCTTTTCAGTACTTAAAAGACATTGTTCCACTGTATTCTCACTTGCCTTTTTGTGATGAGGAATATGCTGTTGTACTTGTCTTTGTTCCTTTGTGATACCTATGGTTTTCCCCCTGCAAATTCTTTTAAGATTTTATTTTTATTACTAGATCTGAAGAATTTGATTATGATTTACCTGGTGGCATTTTCCTCATAATTGAGTCTCCTCGGGCTTCTTGGATTTGTAGGTATATACTTTTCATTCAGTTCTGAAGATTTCAGCTATTATTTCTTCAAGGATGTATTTACTCTGATTCCCACATCACTTTCCTCTTCAGGGACTCTAAATGCACATATTTTAGGCTGTTTGCTGTTGTTATATGGGTTACTCATGCTCTTTCTACCAAAAATATTTGTTTTTCTAAGTTTCATTTTAGATAGTTTCTTTACTGTATCTTCAAGTTCACCATTCCTTTCTACTTCAGTGTCTGATCTTCTGTTACTCTTTTTTGTGTAGCCTTCATTGCAAATATCATAGTCTTTATGTCTAGAAGTTTGATTTAAGCCTCATTTATCTCTTCCTTTTCTATACTTAACTTTTTGAACATCCCTGTTTTTTATGTATGAAACATAGTTAATAACTGTTTTATTTTTATATATATTTTTTAATTTTTTAATGTTTATTTCTGAGAGAGACAGAGTATGAGTGGGTTAGGGGCATAGAGAGAGAGAGACACAGAATCTGAAGCAGGTTCCAGGCTCTGAGCTGTCAGCACAGAGCCCAATGTGGGCCTCGAACCCACAAACCTTGAGATCATAACCTGAGCTGAAGTCAGATGCTTAACTGACTGAGCCACCCAGGTGCCCTTAGTTAATAACTGTCTTAATATCATTGTTTCTAATTCTGGCATTTTTATCCATCTTGGTCAGTTTCTATTGTATCGATTATTTTCCACATCATGGATTCTGATAATGAAATTCTTTGCATGCCTGTTAATCTTCGTTGGCATTTTAGATATTGTGAATTTTACCTTGTTGACTACTGGATATTTGTACTTCTGTAAATATTTTTGAGTGGCATTTTAGGGTGTGGTTAAGTTACTTGGAAACAATTTGATTTTTTAAATCTTGCTTTTTTGATTTGTGAGACAGATCTGGAGAAGTTCTCTGGCAGATTCTAGGGCTAATTATTCTCTTGACATTTTTTTTTTTTGAGTACCAAAAGCCCCATGAATTTTTATTTTTTCCACTCTGGCTTTTGAGGACAGGCACTGTTCCCAGTGACATGGGAACACTGGAAACCATTCTCTAATCCTTATGGATGGTTCTTACACTGGTTTCAGGTAGTTTTTCTTACTCATATGCACTGAAAAGTGCTCTGCCAGATACCATAGAGGGGCTTCTGCAGATCTCCATAATTCTCTTGCACGGCTCTTCCCTCTTCTGAATTGTGTTCTGTGAACTCTAATTGCTTTGGTCTCGTAAACTCTCAGCTTCATATCTTTAACTCAGGAAATCCACTGAGCTCTGACTGAGTGCTGTATCATGAGTCACAGCCTGGAAACTCTTTTAAGGCAGTGAGATAGAGCAGTTGTTAGGCTAATCTTACATGTTTCTGGTCTCAAAGACCGCTGTTTTTCATTGCCACATATCCAGTGTCTTGAAAACCATTGTTTTATCCATTTTTTTCTGATTCTTTGCTGTTTCAAGTGACAGAGTAAATCCAGTTCCTATTATACCATCTTGGATAGAAACAGGAGTGTTCATTGTCCCAGCTGAGTTTAATATTGCAGCCTGTTACTTTTCTGTAACATTTGTAGACCTTGAATTTCTTCTAGCTATTTGATTTGAGGAGCTATTGTTTAAATTGGGAGGCTACTGATTCTTTTTAACCATTTTCTTAGCAGGATACTCCTTAAGTTACATTTGTCACAAGGTAGGGGTGTGCAGTAGTTAGTATGTATAGTGGTTTTATATCCACAACATTCTATTACTTGTTTCTAGTAGATTGCAAGAAGAATGGAAAAGATGAGTTGATATGTCCATACTCTAGTGGTCTGCTTTCTCTGAGGCAGTCTCTGAATCTGGTTGAATCAATTGACCACTTTCTGCCTTAGGAACAAATGGAAGAAGAGGATATCTCTTTTAGAGCTGCCCATATCCAGCTTTAAAGACTCTGGTCAAGGCAAACTGGACTCTTTAGGGATAGTTTGGGTATTATCACCAATGGCAAATATTGTATGATAACTATCATGTGTGTGGAGTGATTATATATGTTTTTACAGTTGTTACATAGGAAACTACTTATTTTCAAACCACTCGTTTTAAAATATTCCTACCAGTAAATCAAATCCTCCTATAACAAAGTTTTTAAAATAATTAGTATTTTACTCAAACATTGAAAACCTTCCCATCATTACATGTACCTTGAGCCATAACTATAATGCAAAGTTGTTGAAAGCTACTGCCTGAATTCATACCCTGATGACATGCTACCATATTTTCTGTTAGGTCTCGTTGGCCCACAGGGAGATTTTCCAGTGTCATCCCAGGGCAGAATCTGTTCAGTGTCTAAATCCATCTACTAATTCTCTCTGGCAGCAGGCCAGTCTTCACTGATAACACTTTTTCTCTAAACAGATCATTCTGATTTTATAAACTTCTTTAGAAATTTTCACAAGGTTATGGAAGTTTTGTTTAAAGTGTATAACATTTTTCCCTACACATTTAATTGTTAGTTATCTTAGTGAAGTAATCTGCTTTGGATGCAACATTTCATTTTTCCCTTTGGTTATTTTTATTTTTAATGTATATACAATACATTGTATTGTAGAAATGTGGGAAGTGTGAAATAGTATGAAAAATTAAAAATAAAAACAACACCTACCCAGAAGTTACCATATAGGAATATTTTGGCATATGTCTTTCAAGCTTCTATTAAAAATTAAAAATAGTGAAATTACAGGATTTAGTAGCCTCAGTTTTCCCCAAAAAACATTATAAATTTGATATTCAAGTGTCATGAAATATTTTAAAACTGTAATTTGATTGTTTTACATCTCTCCATTATTGGACATTTATTCATTTTGTACTTTTTCATTACTATAAACACCACCAGTGAATCAATTTGTATCCACATTTGACATTGCTGTAAAATAACCAATTCCAAGTTTTAGTGGCTTAAAACTAATTATTGTGTGATTTCACATTATGAGTAGGAATCAACAGAGGTGGGCTCAGCTGGAGGATTGGCTAGGGGCTGGCTGGTGCCTATTGGCCTCATTAACCTGCCGTGGCTTTAGGTGCCATGATTAGAATGACCAGAATACCTGGGCCTCTCTCTCCATGCTGTCAGCCTCTCCACACTGTCTCTCTTCCTCACGATGTGTAGTCTGGGCTTATTTACAAAATAGCATTTGAAATTCAGAAGGGTCCAGAATCTGGTCATGTGCAGAAGTCACACAACTTTTCTTTCTTCTTTTTTTTTTTTAATGTTTAGTTATTTATTTTTGAGAGCGGGGATGGAAGCATGAGTCGGGGAGGGGCAGTGAGAGGGACAGAAGATCTGAAGTGAGCTCTATGCTGACAATAGAGAGCCTGATATGGAGCTCGAACTCATCAACTGAGACATCATGACCTGAGCAGAAGTTGGTCACTTAACTGACTGAACCACCCAGATTCTCCCTCACAACATTACTTCTGTGATGTTATATTGGTCAAAATCAGTCACAAGTCTTACATAGATCAAGTAGACTATACCCTTGTTAGTAGTTTTGACCATTTTCAACCTACCCTGACAGCTTTTCCCTAACATGAATGTATAGAAGCAGAACTATTTGGCAAAAGGATACAAACTTTCTGGAAAAGTTGCACTGATATTTACTTATACCAGAAGGGCACAAGAGTAATATCTTTAAAAACTTACCAGTATTTTTCCAGTTCTAGATCAAAACTTTGAACATCATTAGCACAAGAAATGGTGAAAAGGGATAACTTTATGTGGTCTCCTAAATGGTTTTTGACCCTTATCTGGACCAGTGCTTTGGGCTTTATCTAGACATATATTTTCTAAAAACGAAATCTTGGAAAAAGTTATCTCAATAAATCTTATCCATTGTCCATCTTTCTAGAGAGTAATACAAACATGTCAGAAACACTGTTACATATGACACTGGTAGTGAATTTAAATTAGCTTAAGTGTTTCCATTGTGTGGGCCATTTTAAAGTAATTCAGCTAAATAATTATTTTAGATTCATTGCTTTTATTTATTTTTTTAATGTTTATTTATTTTGAGAGAGAGAGAGAGAGACTGAATCCCAAGTGGGCTCTGTCAGCACAGAGCCTGGTGTGGGGCTGGAACCCACAAATCTAAGGTCTAAGCTGAAATCAAGAGTGGGACATTTAACCAACTGAGCCACCCAGGTGCCCCTAGATGCAGAGCTTTTACATGTTACAAAAAATTTCATATCCAGGATCTGTTGAAAATACATATGTTGGGGTGCCTGGGTGGCTCAGTCAGTTAAGCACCGGACTTTAGCTCAGGTCATGATCTCACTGTTAGTAGGTTTGAGCCCTTCATCGGTTTCTGTGCTGACAGCTCAGGGCCTGGAGCCTGCTTTGGATTCTATGTCTCCCTCTCCCTCTGCCTGTCTCTCCCTCCCCCCTTTTTAAAAATAAGTAAACATAAAAAAAATTTAAAAAATAAAATACATATGTATTCACCTACTTAAATATGTTAGAGTACAGTCACTGAATACTTAGCATTAGTGTATACTGTTATAGAATCATAGGATCACAGCTGGCTTTTGACTTACTATTAGTGGAATTATGGAGCATTTGTCCTTTTGTGACTGCCTTATTTCACTTAATATAATGTTATCAAGATTTATCCATGCTATATATAGCATATGATAGAATTTCCTTATTTTCTAAGGATGAATGATACTTCATTGTATGTATATATCACATTTTCTTTACGTATTCATATATTAATTGACATTTAGGTTATGTCCACCTCTTGGCTGTTGTGTTTTGCACATTTGATGTAGCCCCACTTATCTGTCTTTGCCTTTGTTGCCTGGGCTTTTGATGTCATATCCAAGAAATAATTGCCAAATGCAGTGTCATGAATATATTCCCATGTAGTTTTAGGAGTTTTCTAGGAGTCTCATAGTTTTAGGTATTATATTAAGTTCTTTGATACATTTTGAGTTAATTTCTCTATATGGGGTAGGATAAAAATATGCCCTCTTTCTTTTTCATGTAGATATACAGTTTTTCCAACATCATTTATTGAAGAGACTGTCGTTTCCCCATAATGTAGTTTTGACACTCTTGTCAAAAATCATTTAGCCAGGTACGCAAGGGTTTATTTCTGTGTGTTTTTTTTTTAATTCTGTTTCATTAGGTTATATTTCTGTCTTTATGCCATCACCACACTGACTTGTTTACTATTGCTTTGTAGTATGTCTAAAAATTGGGGAGAGCGGCTGATCGCAGTCCGGAGGTGAGGCGGAACTCTGAGGTCGTACATTATGGCTGACATGCAAAATCTGGTAGAAAGATTGGAGAGGGCAGTGGGCCGCCTGGAGGCAGTATCCCATGCCTCTGACATGCACTGTGGCTATGGAGACAGTGCTCCAAAAGGAGCAGCTCCATATGTGCAAGCATTTGACTCACTGCTTACCGGTCCTGTGGCAGAGTACCTGAAGATCAGTAAAGAGATTGGGGGAGATGTGCAGAAACATGCGGAGATGGTTCACACGGGCCTGAAGTTGGAGCGAGCTCTCTTGGTTACAGCCTCTCAGTGTCAGCAGCCAGCAGGCAATAAACTTTCGGATTTGTTAGCACCCATCTCCGAGCAGATCCAAGAAGTGGTAACCTTCCGGGAGAAGAACCGAGGCAGCAAGTTGTTCAACCACCTGTCAGCTGTCAGCGAAAGTATCCAGGCCCTGGGTTGGGTGGCTGTGGCTCCCAAGCCTGGTCCCTATGTGAAAGAAATGAATGATGCTGCCATGTTTTATACAAACCGAGTCCTCAAGGAATACAAAGATGTTGATAAGAAGCACGACTGGGTCAAAGCTTACTTGAGTATATGGACAGAGCTACAGGCTTACATTAAGGAGTTCCATACCACTGGACTGGCCTGGAGCAAAACGGGGCCTGTGGCAAAAGAACTGAGTGGATTGCCATCTGGACCTTCTGCTGGATCGGGTCCTCCTCCTCCCCCACCAGGCCCACCTCCCCCACCAGTCCCCACCAGTTCTGGCTCAGATGAGTCTGCTTCCCGCTCAGCACTGTTTGCGCAGATTAATCAGGGGGAGAGCATCACACATGCCCTGAAACATGTATCTGATGACATGAAGACTCACAAGAACCCTGCCCTGAAGGCTCAGAGTGGTCCAGTACGAAGTGGCCCCAAACCATTCTCTGCACCTAAACCAGGAGTCAGCCCGTCCCCCAAACCAACCACAAAGAAGGAGCCACCTGTACTTGAACTGGAGGGCAAGAAGTGGAGAGTGGAAAATCAGGAGAATGTTTCCAACCTGGTAATTGATGACACAGAGCTGAAACAGGTGGCTTACATATACAAGTGTGTCAATACAACATTGCAAATCAAGGGCAAAATTAACTCCATTACAGTAGATAACTGTAAGAAACTCGGTCTGGTGTTCGATGACGTGGTGGGCATTGTGGAGATAATCAATAGTAGAGATGTCAAAGTTCAGGTAATGGGTAAAGTGCCAACCATTTCCATCAACAAAACAGATGGCTGCCATGTTTACCTGAGCAAGAATTCCCTGGATTGGGAGATAGTCAGTGCCAAATCTTCTGAGATGAATGTCCTCATTCCTACAGAAGGCGGTGACTTTAATGAATTCCCAGTCCCTGAGCAGTTCAAGACCCTATGGAACGGGCAGAAGTTGGTCACCACAGTGACAGAAATTGCTGGATAAGCGAAGTGCCACTGGGTTCTTTGCCCTCTCCCTCACACCGTGGGATAAATCTGTATCAAGACGGTTCTTTTCTAGATTTCCTCTACCTTTCTGCTCTTAAACCGCTTCTCTGCTCTGAGAAGCACAGCTACCTGCCTTCACTGAAATATACCTCAGGCTGAGATTTGGGTGGGAGAGCAGGTCAGTTGATCTTCTGCAGGAAGGTGCGGCTTTTCCCTGTCAGCTCAACCACACCACCAGTCCGTTCTTAAGGAACTGCACACCAGGACTGCTGTGTTTTAGCTTTCAGCCTTTGGGGGTTATCTGACCAACAAACAGTCATTTGGGAAGAATAAAGCGGTCCCCAGGAAGTAACAGATCAGAATGTTCACTCAAGTTCATCTTTTTCTAACAATGCCCACGAAGGTAGCAGAGGCTGGTGTGATTCTAGCTGGTTCTTCTAACCAAACTAACTTTTCACTGTTGACAGGTGAGGCAGGGGTCGCACTGGACCAAAGGCTGAAGCCTGGCCATCTAGCATTCCAAGCAAAATTGATTCCTGTAGGCATTCCTTTTATTCTGCATTCCATCCTGGGTCTGCCTGAACCTGAGAGAGTAGGTTGTCCTGTATCGGCTGCTGGGCAGAGCCCTGCGCCCAGGCCAGTCAAAGGAGTCTTGGACCCTTTCTTTCACTGGGATCCCTGCCCAGCACCTTCCTACAGAGACGACTTAAACAAAAACAAAACAAGACAAAACAAACAAGGAAACTACACCATTCCAAGGAATCTGGAATTCCTTCCTTCTTCCATGCTAGGTGCCTGCCCTCCGACTTCACTGCCTCCTTTGCCCTGTCATGCCCAACTGCTTTTGGTTTCTGTCCAGGCACCTGAACAAAGGACTAAAATCTCCACTGCAGCCTGGTTTTAGGTCTTGTGTAAGAATCTTGCACAGCATTGCTAATGTAAATTACAGTTTTTCTCTCTAGGACACTTACCAAAATATGCAACTTTTTTTGGTGGGAAGAGAGATTGTCCTGTGACTTCTACCCATTTCCTGAGGCCTGTGGAAATAAACCTTTATGTACTTAAAGTTATACAGAAAATAGAATAAAATTAATACCAAACTTAAAAAAAAATAAAAAAAAATTAAAAAAAAATAAAAATTGGGAAATGTGAAACTGCTAATGTTTGTCTTTTTCTTTTTAAGATTATTGTGCTCCTTAAGGTACCTTGAGATTCCATACAGACTTTACAATAGGATTTTATATTTCTGCCAAAAATGTCATTGGTATTTTGGGTAGTATTGATATCTTAAAAATATTAAATCTTCCAGTCCATGAGCACAAGATGTCTTTCCATTTACTAGTGTCTTCTTTAATATCTATCACCAATGTTGTGTAGTTTGCCATGTACAAGTCCTTTGCTTCTTTGGTTTAATTTATTCCTAAATATTTCATTATTTTTTTAATTTTTTTAATGTTTATTTATTTCTGAGACAGAGACAGAAAGAACATGAGTGTGGGAGGGGCAGAGAGAGAGGGAGATACAGAATCAGAAGCAGGCTCCAGGCTCTGAGCTGTCAGCACAGAGCCCGACAAGGGGCTCAAACTCACAAACCGTGATATCATGACCTGAGCTGAAATTGGTTGCTCAACTGACTGAGCCACCCAGGTGCCCTTTATATTTTATTATTTTTGATGCTATTATAACTGGAACTGTTTTCTTAATTTCTTTTTAATGTTGTGCATTGTTAGCGTATAGAAATCCAGATGATTTTTGTTGATTTTATATTCTGCAACTTTATGAATTTGTGTGTGTGTGTGTGTGAGTGTGTAGAATGTTTAGAGTTTTCAATTTATAAGATAACGTTTCTGTATAGACATAATTTTCCTTCTTCCTTTACATTTTGGATGCCTTTTATTTCTTTGCCTTATAAGCTATGGGCTTTTCATGTATGGCCTTTATTATGTTGAGGTAATTCCTCTGCTTCTAGTGTGTTGATTTTTTTTTAATCATGAAAGGTTATTAAATTTTGTTAAATGTTTTTGTGAATCAATTGAGATTATCATGTGTTTTTTTCTTAAATTGTTAATGGTATATATGTTATATTAATTGATTTTCATATGTTGAACCACCTTGCAATCCACAAGTAAATCCCACTTGTTCGTGGTGTATATTCCTTTTAATTTGCTGTTGATTTTGGATTGCTAGTTTTTTGTTGAGAATTTTTTATCAGACTTCATCAGAGATATCGGTCTGTACTTTTCTTGTAGTGTATTTATCTAGCTTTAGTATTAGAATAATGATACCAGCCTCACAGAATGAGCTTGGAAACATTTCCTCCTCTTTAATTTCTTGGAAGAGTTTGGGGAGGATTGTTAATTCTTTAAATGTTTGTTAGAAATAACCAGTGAAACCATCTGGTTCTGGGCTTTTCTGTGCTAAGAGGTTTTGAATACATTTTCAATCTCCTTTCAAGTTACTGGTTTGTTAAGATTTTTTAATTTTTTTATGATTCAGTCTTGTTAGGTTGTATGTTTCTATTAATTTATCCATTTATTCCAAGTTATCCAATTTGTTGGTGTATAATTGTTATTGTTAGACTATTATAAACCCTTTATTTCTGTGCCATCAGATGTAATGTCTCCTCTCTCATTTATGATTTTAGTTGAGCCTTCTTTCTTTTACTCTTAGTGTAGCTAAAAGTTTGTGAACTCTCTTGATTATTTTGAAGAATCAACACCTGGTTTTGTTTATTTTAGTTTTTTGTTTTTCTATTCTTTATTATGTTTATCTCTGCTACAGTAATTATTATGTCCTCCCATCTGCTAACTTTTGGCTTAGTTTTTCTTTTTTAAATTTTATTTATTTATGTACTTATGTATTTATGTATTTATTTATTTAAATTAAATTATTTAAATTCAAGTTAGTTAACATATAATGTAGTGATTTATCACTTACATATAACAGTCCTCATTTCAGCAAGTGTCCTCCTTAATGCCCATCATCCCTTTCACCCATCCCCCCACACACCTCCCATCCAGCAACCCTTAGTTTGTTCTCTGTATTTAAGAGTACCTTATGGTTAGCCTGCCTCTCTGTTTTTGTCTTATTTTTCATTCTCTTCCCCTATGTTCATCTGTTTTGTTTCTTAAATTCCACATATGAGTGAAATCATATATTTGTCTTTCTCTGACTGATTTATTTCGCTTAGCACAATACCCTCTAGTTCCATCCACTGCAAATGGCGAAATTTCATTCTTTTTGATTGCCGAGTAATATTCCATTGTATGTATATATGTGTGTGTGTGTGTGTGAGTGTGTGTATACATATAACACATCTTCTTTATCCACATCTTCTTATCTTCTTTGTACTAGTCGGTGGACATTGGGCCCTTTCCGTAACTTAGCTATTGTTGATTGTGCTGCTATAAACATTGGATTGCATGTGATCCTTCGAATCAGTATTTTGTATCCTTTGGATAAATACCTACTGGTGCAATTGCTGGGTCATAAGGTAGTTCTATTTTTAATTTTTTGAGGAAACTCCATTCTGTTTTCCAGAGGGCCTGCACCAGTTTGTATTCCAGCCAATAGTGAAAAAGCATTCCCCTTTCTCCAGATCCTCACCAACATTTGTTGTTTCCTCAGTGGTTAATTTTAATCATTTTGACAGGTGTGAAGTTTGTGGTTTTGATTTGTATTTCTCTGATGGTGTATGAGGTTGAGCATCTTTTCATATGTCTGTTTGCCACTTTGATTGCTTCTTTGGAAAAGTGTCTATTCATTTCTTCTGCCCAGTTCTTCACTGGATTTGTTTTTTGGGTATTGAGTTTGACAAGTTCATTATAGATTTTGGATACTAACCTTTTATCTGATAAGCCATTTGCAAATATCTTCTCCTATTCCGTCGGATGCTTATTGGTTTTCTTGATTGTTTCCTTCACTGTACATAAGATTTCTATCTTGATGAGGTCCCAATAATTCATTTTTGCTTTTGTTTCCCTTGCCTCCAGAGAAATTTCTAGTAAGAATTTGCTGCAGCCAAGGTCAAAGAATTTGCTGCCTGTTTTCTCCTCTAGGATTTTTATGGTTTCCTATCTCACATTTATGTCTTTCATCCATTACAGCTTTGTAATACAGCTAGAAGTCCAGAATTGTAATGCCTCCAGCCTTGGTTTTCTTTTTCAGGATTGCTTTGGTTATACAGGGTCTTTTCTGGTTCCATACAAATTTTAGGATTGTTTGTTCCAGCTCTGAAGAATTCTGGTGTTAATTTGACAGAGATTACATTGAATATGTAGATTTTATTTGGGAAGTATCAACATTTTAACAACATTTGTTCTTCCAATCCATGAGCATGGAATGTTTTTTCATTTATCTTTGCCTTCTTCAATTTCTTTCATAGCTTTCTATAATTTTCAGTGTACAGATATTTTACCTCTTTGGTTAGATTTATTCCTAGGTATCTTATGGTTTTTGGTGCAGTGTAAATGAGATTTAGTCCTTGATTTCTCTTTCTGCCCCTTCCTTATAGGTGTCCAGAAATGCAACCAATATCTGTATGTTTATTTTATGCCCTGCAACTTTGCTGAATTCATGTGTCAGTTCGAGTTTTCTATGTATCACGTCATCTATGTATCATGTCATCTATGAAGAGTGAAAATTTGACTTCTTCCTTGCCAAATTGGATGCCTTTTATTTCTTTTTGCTGTCTGATTTGCTGAGGTTAGGACTTTCAGTACTATGTTGAACAACAATGTTGAAACTGGACATCCTTGTCGAGTTCTTGACCTCAGCGGGAAAGCTCTCAGTTTTTCCCAGTTGAGGATGATATTAGTTGTGGGTCTTTTGTATATGGCCTTTATGATGTTGAGGTATGTTCCTTTTATCCCCACTTTCCAAAGGATTTTTATGAAGAAAGGATGTTGTATTTTGTCAAATGCTTTTTCTGCATCTATTGACAGGATCATATGTTTCTTATAATTTCTTTTATGAATGTGGTGTATCACATTGATTGATTTGTGAATATTGATCTAGCCCTGCAGCCCAGGAATAAATCCCAGTTGACTGTGGTAATTGTTTTATAGTACTGTTGAATTCGATTTGGTAGTATCTTATTGAGAATTTTTGCATCCAGGTTCATCAGGAATACTGGCCTGTAATTCTCTTTAATAGTGAGGTCTTTGGTTTTAGAATCAAGGCAATGTTGGCTTCACAGAATGAGTTTGGAAACTTTCCTTCCATTTCTTTCTTTCTTTCTTTTTTCTTTAAGTTTATTTATTTATTTTGAGAGACAGTGGGAAAGCATGTGAGTGAGAATGGGGGAGGGACAGAAAGTGAGGGAGAGAGAAAATCCTAAACAGGCTCTGTGATGTCAACACAGAGACTGATGCAGAGCTGGATCCCACAAACCATATGACCCTGACCTGCGCCGAAAACAAGAGTCAGATGCTTAACCAACTGAGCTACCCCAGTGCCTCTCCCTCCATTTCCATTTTTTGGAACAGTTTAAGAAGAATAGGTATTAAGTTTTCTTTAAATGTCTGGTAGAATTCCTTTAGGAAGCCATCTGGCCCAGGACTCTCTTGTTGGGAGATTTTTGATGGTTGATTCAATTTCTTTGCTAGTTATGGGTCTGTTCAAATTTTCTGTGAGTTTCTAAGACTTTGTCTATTTCTTCCAGAATCCCCAGATTGTTGGCATGTAATCTTTCATAGTGTTCTCTTATAATTGTTTGTATTTTTGTGATGTTGGTTTTGATCTCATTCATTCATGATTTTATCTATTTGGGTCCTCTCTCTTTTCTTTTTGGTAAGTCTGACTAGGGGTTTATCAATTTTGGTTAATCTTTCAAAGAACCAGGATTTAGTTTTATTGGTCTATTCTACTGTTGTTTTTTGTTTGTTTTTATATCATTTATTTCTGCTCTAATCTTTATTATTTCCCTTCTACCGGACTTAATCTTTATTTGCTACTCCTTTTCTAACTACTTTAGGTGTAAGGTTAGGTTGTGTATTTGGGACCATTCTTGCTTCTTGGGACAGGCCTTAATTATTTTTTTTTCCAATATATGAAATTTATTGTCAAATTGGTTTCCATACAACACCCAGTGCTCATCCCAAAAGGTGCCCTCCTCAATACCCATCACCCACCCTCCCCTCCCTCCCACCCTCCATCAACCCTCAGTTTGTTCTCAGTTTTTAAGAGTCTCTTATGCTTTGGCTCTCTCCCACTCTAACCTCTTTTTTTTTCTTCCCCTCCCCCATGGGTTTCTGTTAAGTTTCTCAGGATCCACATAAGAGTGAAACCATATGGTATCTGTCTTTCTCTGTATGGCTTATTTCACTTAGCATCACACTCTCCAGTTCCATCCACGTTGCTACAAAGGGCCATATTTCATTCTTTCTCATTGCCATGTAGTACTCCATGGTGTATATAAACCACAATTTCTTTATCCATTCATCAGTTGATGGACATTTAGGCTCTTTCCATAATTTGGCTATTGTTGAGAGTGCTGCTATGAACATTGGGGTACAAGTGCCCCTATGTATCAGTACTCCTGTATCCCTTGGGTAAATTCCTAGCAGTGCTATTGCTGGGTCATAGGGTAGGTCTATTTTTAATTTTCTGAGGAACCTCCACACTGCTTTCCAGAGCGGCTGCACCAGTTTGCATTCCCACCAACAGTGCAAGAGGGTTCCCGTTTTTCCACATCCTCGCCAGCATCTATGGTCTCCTGATTTGTTCATTTTGGCCACTCTGACTGGCGTGAGGTGATATCTGAGTGTGGTTTTGATTTGTATTTCCCTGATAAGGAGCGACGTTGAGCAACTTTTCACGTGCCTGTTGGCCATCTGGATGTCTTCTTTAGAGAAGTGTCTATTCATGTTTTCTGCCCATTTCTTCACTGGGTTATTTGTTTTTCGGGTGTGGAGTTTGGTGAGCTCTTTATAGATTTTGGATACTAGCCCTTTGTCCCATATGTCATTTGCAAATATCTTTTCCCATTCCATTGGTTGCCTTTTAGTTTTGTTGGTTGTTTCCTTTGCTGTGCAGAAGTTTTTTATTTTCATAAGGTCCCAGTAATTCATTTTTGCATTTAATTCCCTTGCCTTTGGGGATGTGTCGAGTAAGAGATTGCTACGGCTGAGGCCAGAGAGGTCTTTTCCTGCATTCTCCTCTAGGGTTTTGATGGTTTCCTGTCTCACATTTAGGTCTTTTATCCATTTTGAGTTTATTTTTGTGAATGGTGTGAGAAAGTGGTCTAGTTTCAACCTTCTGCATGTTGCTGTCCAGTTCTCCCAGCACCATTTGTTAAAAAGGCTGTCTTTTTTCCATTGGATGTTCTTTCCTGCTTTGTCAAAGATGAGTTTGCCATGCGTTTGTGGGTCTAGTTGTGGGGTTTCTATTCTATTCCTTTGGTCTGTGTCTGTTTTTGTGCCAATACCATGCTGTCTTGATGATGACAGCTTTGTAGTAGAGGCTAAAGTCTGGGATTGTGATGCCTCCTGCTTTGGTCTTCTTCTTCAAAATTTCTTTGGCTATTCGGGGCCTTTTGTGGTTCCATATGAATTTTAGGATTCCTTGTTCTAGTTTCGAGAAGAATGCAGGTGCAATTTTGATTGGGATTGCATTGAATGTGTAGATAGCTTTGGGTAGTGTTGACATTTTGACAATATTTATTCTTCCAATCCATGAGCGGGGAATGTCTTTCCATTTCTTTATATCTTCTTCAATTACCTTCATAAGCTTTCTATAGTTTTCAGCATACAGATCTTTTACATCTTTGGTTAGATTTATTCCTAGGTATTTTATGCTTCTTGGTGCAATTGTGAATGGGATCAGTTTCTTGATTTGTCTTTCTGTTGCTTCATTGTTAGTGTATAAGAATGCAACTGATTTCTGTACATTGATTTTGTATCCTGCAACTTTGCTGAATTCATGTATCAGTTCTAGCAGACTTTTGGTGGAGTCTATCGGATTTTCCATGTATAATAGCATGTCATCTGCAAAAAGCGAAAGCTTGACTTCATCTTTGCCAATTTTGATGCCTTTGATTTCCTTTTGTTGTCTGATTGCTGATGCTAGAACTTCCAACACTATGGTAAACAACAGCGGTGAGAGTGGGCATCCCTGTCGTGTTCCTGATCTCAGGGAAAAAGCTCAGTTTTTCCCCATTGAGGATGATGTTAGCTGTGGGCTTTTCATAAATGGCTTTTATGATGTTTAAGTATGTTCCTTCTATCCCGACTTTCTCAAGGGTTTTTATTAAGAAAGGGTGCTGAATTTTGTCAAAGGCCTTTTCTGCATTGATTGACAGGATCATATGGTTCTTATCTTTTCTTTTATTAATGTGATGCATCACGATGACTGATTTGCGAATGTTGAACCAGCCCTGCATCCCAGGAATGAATCCCACTTGATCATGGTGAATAATTCTTTTTATATGCTGTTGAATTTGATTTGCTAGTATCTTATTGAGAATTTTTGCATCCATATTCATCAGGGATATTGGCCTGTAGTTCTCTTTTTTTACTGGGTCTCTGGTTTAGGAATGAAAGTAATACTGGCTTCATAGAATGAGTCTGGAAGTTTCCTTCCCCTTCTATTTCTTGGAATAGCTTGAGAAGGATAGGTATTATCTCTGCTTTAAACGTCTGGTACAACTCCCCTGGGAAGCCTTCTGGTCCTTGACTCTTATTTGTTGGGAGATTTTTGATAACCGATTCAATTTCTTCACTGGTTATGGGTCTCTTGAAGCTTTCTATTTCCTCCTGATTGAGTTTTGGAAGAGTGTGGGTGTTTAGGAATTTGTCCATTTCTTCCAGGTTGTCCAATTTGTTGGCATATAATTTTTCATAGTATTCCCTGATAATTGTTTGTATCTCTGAGGGATTGGTTGTCATAATTTCATTTTCATTCATGATTTTATCTATTTGGGTTATCTCCCTTTTCTTTTGAGAAACCTGGCTAGAGGTTTGTCAATTTTGTTTATTTTTTCAAAAAACCAACTCTTGGTTTCATTGATCTGCTCTACAGTTTTTTTAGATTCTATATTGTTTATTTCTGCTCTGATCTTTATTATTTCTCTTCTTCTGCTGGTTTTAGGCTTCCATTGCTGTTCTGCTTCTATTTCCTTTAGGTGTGCTGTTAGATTTTGATTTTGGGATTTTTCTTGTTTCTTGAGATAGGCCTGGATTGCAATGTATTTTCCTCTCAGGACTGCCTTAGCTGCATCCCTAAGCATTTGGAGTGTTGTATTTTCATTTTCATTTGTTTCCATATATTTTTTAATTTCTTCTCTAATTGCCTGGTTGAGCCATTCATTCTTTAGTAGGGTGTTCTTTAACCTCCATGCTTTTGGAGGTTTTCCAGACTTTTTCCTGTGGTTGATTTCAAGCTTCATAGCATTGAGGTCTGAAAGTGTGCATGATATGATCTCAATTCTTGTATACTTATGAAGGGGTGTTTTGTAACCCAGTATGTGATCTATGTTGGAGAAGGTTCCATGTGCACTTGAGAAGAAAGTATACTCTTTTGCTTTGGGATGCAGAATTTTAAATATATCTGTCAAGTCCATCTGATCCAATGTATCATTCAGGGCCCTTGTTTCTTTATTGACCGTGTGTCTAGATGATCTATCCATTGTTGTAAGTGGAGTGTTAAAGTCCCCTGCAATTACCACATTCTTATCAATAAGGTTGCTTATGTTTGTGAGTAATTGTTTTATATATTTGGGGAATCCTGTATTCAGTGCATAGACATTTATAATTGTTAGCTCTTCCTGATGGATAGACCCTGTAATTATTATATAATGCCCTTCTTCATCTCTTGTTACAGTCTTTAATTTAAAGTCTAGTTTGTCTGATATAAGTATGGCTACTCCAGCTTTCTTTTGACTTCCAGTAGCATGATAAATAGTTCTCCGTCCCCTCACTTTCAATCTGAAGGTGTCCTCAGGTCTAAAATGAGTCTCTTGTAGACAGCAAATAGGTGGGTCTTGGTTTTTTATCCATTCTGATACCCTATGTCTTTTGGTTGGCGCATTTAGTCCATTTACGTTCAGTGTTATTATGGAAAGATATGGGTTTAGAGTCATTGTGATGTCTGTAGGTTTCATGCTTATAGCGATGTCTCTGGTACTTTGTCTCACAAGATCTCCCTTAGGATCTCTTGTAGGGCCGGTTTACTGGTGATGAATTCCTTCAGTTTTTGTTTGGGAAGACCTTTATCTCTCCTTCTATTCTAAATGACAGACTTGCTGGATAAAGGATTCTCGGCTGCATATTTTTTCTGTTCATCACATGGAAGATTTCCTGTCATTCCCTTCTGGCCTGCCAAGTTTCAGTAGAGAGATCAGTCACGAGTCTTATAGGTCTCCCTTTATATGTTAGAGCACGTTTATCCCTAGCTGCTTTCAGAATTTTCTCTTATCCTTGTATTTTGCCAGCTTCACTATGATATGTTGTGCAGAAGATCGATTCAAGTTATGTCTAAAGGGAGTTCTCTGTGCCTCTTGGATTTCAATGCCTCTTTCCTTCCCCAGATCAGGGAAGTTCTCAGCTATGATTTCTTCAAGTACACCTTCAGCACCTTTCCCTGTCTCTTCCTCCTCTGGAATACCAATTATGCGTAGATTATTTGTCTTTAGTGTTTCACTTAGTTCTCTAATTTTCCCCTCATACTCCTGGATTTTTTTATCTCTCTTTTTCTCAGCTTTCTCTTTTTCCATAATTTTATCTTCTATTTCACCTATTCTCTCCTCCGCCTCTTCAATCCGAGCCATGGTCATTTCCATTTTATTTTGCAGCTCGTTTACAGCATTTTTCAGCTCCTCGTGACTGTTCCTTAGTCCCTTGATCTCTGTAGCAATAGATTCTCTGCTGTCCTCTATACTGTTTTCAAACCCAGCGATTAATTTTATGACTATTATTCTAAATTCACTTTCTGTTTTATTATTTAAATCCTTTTTGATCAGTTCGTTAGCTGTTGTTATTTCCTGGAGATTCTTTTGAGGGGAATTCTTCCGTTTCATCATTTAGGATATTCCCTGGAGTGGTGGGGAACTGCAAGGTACTTCCCCTGTGCTGTCTTGAATAACTTGCGTTGGTGGGTGAGGCTGCAGTCAGACCTGATGTCTGCCCCCAGCCCACCGCTGGCGCCCAGTCAGACTGGTGTGTACCTTCTCTTCCCCTCTCCTAGGGGCAGGATTCACTGTGGGGTGGCGTGGCCTGTCTGGGCTACTTGCACACTGCCAGGCTTGTGGTGCTGGGGATCTGGCGTATTAGCTGGGGTGGATTGGCAAGGTGAACTGGGGCAGGAGGGGCAAGCCCAGCTCGCTCATCTTTCTGTGAGCTGCTTCTGGAGGGGCCCTGTGGCAGTGGGAGGGAGTCAGACCTGTGCCGGAGGGATGGATCCGCAGAAGCACAGCGCTGGGTGTTTGCAAGTTGCAAGCAAGTTCCCTGGCAGGAACTGGTTCCCTTTGGGATTTTGTCTGGGGTATGGGCAAGGGAGATGGCGCTGGTGAGCGCTGTTGTTCCCCGCCAAACTGAGCTCTGTCGTCCAGGGCTCAACAACTCTCCCTCCGTTGTCCTCCAGCCTTCCTGCTCTCTGAGCAGAGCTGTTAACTTATGACCTCCCAGATGTTAAGTCCTGCTTGCTGTCAGAACACACTCAGTCCGGCCCCTCTGCTTTTGCAAGCCAGACTCCGGGTCTCTGCTTGGCTGGTGGGCTGCCCCTCCACCCTGGCTCCCTCCCGCCAGTCTGTGTAGCGCGCGCCTCTCCGCCCTTCCTACCCTCTTCCGTGGGCCTCTCGTCTGCACTTGGCTCCAGAAAATCCATTCTGCTAGTCTTCTGGTGGTTTTCTGGGTTATTTAGGCAGGTGTAGGTGGAATCTAAGTGATCAGCAGGACGCACGGTGAGCCCAGCATCCTCCTACACCGCCATCTTCCTTTATTGACCTGTCTTTGCGTGTTTTATGTAGCTTATTATGTTTCCTGCACTTGAGAGTACTGCTATATTAAAAAGGAGTCTGGGGCGCCTGGGTGGCTCAGTCAGTTGAATCTGACTTCGGCTCAGGTCATGATCTTGTACTCTGTGAGTTTGAGCCCCACGTCGGGGTCTGTGCTGACAGCTCAGAGCCTGGAGCCTGCTTCAGATTCTGTGTCTCCTTCTCTCTCTGCCCCTCCGCGTCTCATGCTCTCTCTCTCTCTCTCTCAAAAATAAATAAATATTAAAACATTAAAAGAAAAAAAAAGGAGTCTTACACTGTTCATGGCCTGACACTTCAGAAGTGTTTTTGGTGTATGCTGTGTGCAATCAGCTGTTGTGTTTTGGCTGCTGTCAGTCCTCTGCAGAGCTCCTCCTTGTCTGAAGTGGGGACCTTTGAATAGGTGTGCTTTGATTTGCTTGTTGAAGTAAGTCTGGAAAAAAAAGGGGAAAAACCAGATCCCGCGCCCAAAAAATAAATAAATAAATAAATAAATAAATAAATAAATAAAGGAAAGGGAACAAAAAAACCCAGAGAAACAAAAACTATCAGGTTGATTCCTAAGGAAAAACAAAAAGGAAAAAGAAAATGAAGAAAAGGAAAAAATACGTAAAAACAAAGAATAAAACAGTCCGATCTAAAGAAAAGATGAAACGAAATAAATAAAACAAACAACAAACTATGAGCCTGATTCCATAAGAAACACAGAAAGAAAAAAAAAAAAACAAATAAAGTAAGCCTGGTCCTATTTCCACCAGAACTACAAGTGAGTCTTTAAAGCGCTGGAGTTTCAGAACACTTGGTGCAAGCACAGGGCTGCCTATGCTGGTCTTCCTGAGGAGCAGCCTGCTTCCCTTGCTCAGTCAGTCTTGCTTCAGTAAATAAATAGTTTGGGGGAAGGGGGCAGGGGGAAGGTTTGGTGCAAGCATCTCCACTGGTGGCTGCTGTGCTGCTCTCTGAAGTCCATGGCATTTGTGTCAGGGCATAAATAGCATCATCCCAATCTCTTGTCCCCAGAAGGGGATCTCACACTCCCCACTGTTCAAGCAGCCTTCACAGAATAGCAAGGGCAGTTAACTTACTCTGTGCCACAACTTTCCTGTGTTTTTTTCTTTGGTGCATGGCTGGAATTAAAAATAAGATGTCTTAAAGGACCAGGCACTATGTGTATCTGTACCCCCCCTCCTCTAGATTAAAGCCTCTCCATGCCATGTCTGAAGTCCTTTGTTCCTGAAAAACAGTAGCCATGCCTGCAAAGTGCACAGAATCTTTGGTGTAGCACTGCTAAAAGCAGCAAATGTTATATTTGCTCTGGGTGCACCTCCGCCCCCTTCTAATGAAAGGCCTTTTGCTGACACCTTCAGGGTCTTTTGCCTTTGGGGAGGCAAAATGCCCCTTTCAAAAGCAGTACAGGAAGGGCAATATTCTTTCTGAGTGTGCCCCAGAGATCCCTACACCAAGCTATGTACTCCAGGTCCAGCTCTTTCCTCCCTAGGAGTGCATGCCACAGCTCTGCTCTAGAGAAAATTGCATACTTCCAAAACCTCAGAGTTTGAGCTCCAACTGCTGTTTGAAAAAAAAAAAAATCTGCTGCACTCAGAAAAAAAAAATCTGCTGCACATAGGTCCCCAATGTGTGGTCCAGAGAAGTTTTCCTCTTATGTGAACCTATGAGGTACTTTCTCAACCCTTCTCTTTTTCTCTCCCTCCTGTCTCTGCACAGAAAGGGCTCCTTCCCCTCTGGGGCACCACCATTTTGCTCTCCCCCAGTTCACTTCCACACACCTCACACCTGCCACCCCTCCCTAGTTTTTCTTTTTCTAGTTCCTTGAGATGCATAATTAGGTTATTCATTTAAAATCTTCCTTTTTTTTTTAATATAAGTGTTTACCAGTATAAAGTCTCTCCTCAGTACTACTTCCACTATATCCCATAAGTTTTGGTATGTTGTATTTTTGTTTTCATTTGTTTCCAGATATTTTTAAATTCCCTGTGATTTCTTCTTTGACCCATTGATTGTTTAAGAGTGAGATGTTTAATTTCCACATATGTGCATATTCTTCTATTTTCCTTCTTATAGTGAATCCTAGTTTCATTCCATTGTAGTCAGAGAAGATAGTGTGTATGTATAATTTCAATCTTCTTAAAATTAAGACTTGTTTTGTGGCCTGCCAGGTAGTCTGTCTTGAAGAATATTCTGTAACATTTGAGAGTAATGTGTATTCTGCTGTTGTTGTATGGAGGGTTTTGTATGTAACTGTTAGGTGCAAGTGGTCTATAGTTTTTTCAAATCTAGTTCCTTACTGATCTTCTGCCTGGTTGTTTCTCTATAAATGAAAGTAGGGTGCTGAATCTTCTACTCATGTGTGGCTGTCTATTTTTTCCTTCAGTTCTGCCAATATTTGCTTTATATACTTGGGAGTTCTAATAATTAGGTGCATATATTCTTATATCTTCCTGGTGAATTGGCCCTTTGGTCATTATGTAATGATGTTCTTTGTTTCTTGTGACACGTTTGGTCTTAAAGTTTCTTTCATCTGACATAAACATGGAATACGTTTTTTCATCCTTCACTTTTAGCCTATGTGTGTTCTTAGATCTAGTGTGAGTCTCTTGTAGACAGCAAGTTGGATATTGTTTTTTTAATCATTGAGCCAATCTGTGTTGGTGTCTTTTAATTGAGACATTTAATCCATTTACTCTTAAAGTAATTGTCAGTATGGAGGGACTTCTATTGCCATTTTAATGTTTTCTGTATGTCTTGCACCTTTTTGTCCCTCTTTTCCTCCTGCTATATTCTTTCATTATCATTTATTTAGTTTTTGTAGTGACATATTTTGATTCCCTTCTCACTTTCTTTTGTTTATATTCTATAAGATATTTTCTTTGTGGGTACTATTATATTAAACATCATAAAGTTATAATAATCTATGTTAAATTGATAACAACTTCAATTGCATATAAAAATTCTGCTTCTTTACATCTCTATACCCCCTGAAAACTTTATGCTTTTTTAAAAATGTTTATTCATTTATTTTTGAGAGAGAGAAAGACAGAGCATGAGCAGGGGAGGAGCAGAGAGAGAGAGGGAGACACAGAACCTGAAACAGGCTCCAGGCTCTGAGCTGTCAGCACAGAGCCAGATGGAGAGCCCCAAGTCACAAACAGTGAGATCATGACCTGAGCCAAAGCCAGACACTCAACCGACTGAGCCACCCAGGCGCCCCAAACTTTGTGCTTTTGATGACATAAATTACTTCTTTTTATATTGTGTATTCATTAACATAGATTTATAGTGAATTTTTACTTTTTTAAAAAATTCTCTATCATATTTAAAACCGATTTTTATACCTATATTGCAGTACCACAGGTTTCTGTGGCATATCTATATCTATATCTATATCCTATCTATCTATATCTATATCTATATCTATGTCTATATCTATATCTATCTATATATCTGTATGGTTTTGTGTTGCTATTTATTACCTTTTTGCTTTAACCTGAAGGACTGCCTTCAGCATTTTTCTAGGGCAGATCTAGTGATGACAAACTTCCTTAGCTTTTGTTTACCTGGGAGTCTTAATTTCTCCTTCATTTTCGAGGGACAGTTTTGCCAGACATAGTATTCTTTTTTTTTTTTAATATATGAAATTTATTGTCAAATTGGTTTCCATACAACACCCAGTGCTCATCCCAAAAGATGCCCTCTTCAATACCCATCACCCACCCTCCCCTCCATCCCACCCCCTATCAACCCTCAGTTTATTCTCAGTTTTTAAGAGTCTCTTATGCTTTGGCTCTCTCCCACTCTGACATCGTTTTTTGTTTTTTGTTTTTTTTTCCTTCCCCTCCCCATGGGTTTTGTTAAGTTCCTCAGGTTCCACATAAGAGTGAAAACATGGTATCTGTCTTTCTCTGTATGGCTTATTTCGCTTAGCATCACACTCTCCAGTTCCATCCACGTTGCTACAAAGAGCCATATTTCATTCTTTCTCATTGCCATGTAGTATTCCATTGTGTATATAAACCACAATTAAGACATAATATTCTTGACTGACAGTTTTATCTTTCAGCTCTTTGAATATATCATCCTTTACCACCTAGCCATCAAAGTTCCTGCTGAGAAATCCAATGATGATCTAATGGGAGCTTCCTTATATGTGATGAGTCACTTTTCTCTTTCTGTTTACAGGATTCTTTTTCTGTGATTTTTGAGTTTGGTAATGATGTGTATCTGTGTAGATCTCTTAAGATTATCCTACTTGGAGTTCCTTAAGCTTCTTGAATTTGTATGTCCATATATCGCCTCCAAATTGGGACATTTTTGGCCATAATTTCTTCAAATAGGCTCTGCACTTTTCTTTGTTTCTTCTCCTGCTGGAACTTCCATATGCATACGTTGTTCTGCTTGATGGTATCTCATAAAGTCCTTAGGCTATCTTCATTTTTCTTCTTTCTTTTTTTTTTCTTTTTGTCTTCCAGCTTGGTAATTTTACATGTGCTATCTTTGAGAATACTGAGTCTTTCTTCTGGTTGGTCAGGTCTGCTCCTGCATCCCTCAAGTGAAGTTTTTCAATTCAGTTACTATAATTTTCATCCCCAGAATTTCTGTTTGGTTTTTCTTCATAACTTCTGTATCTTTTTGATATTCTCATTTTGCTCACATACCATTTTTTAAAAAATTTTATTTAGTTGTCTATCCGTGCTCTCTTTTCTTTCATTAAACATCCTTATGATGGTTTTTGAATCCTTTGTTTGATTATTAATATATTCCTGTTTCATTTCCTGGAGATTTAATATTTTTCTTTGAACGCTGTTTCTCTTGTTATTAATCACTTCTCTCAGTCTTTGTGGTCGGGTTTCATACAAGGAAGACTTTCATCAGTCTTTCTGCCTAGAGATTCTGGCAACTTCTCAAGCCTAGTCTGGGGATACATCCTCCCTGAGATTTTTATTGTAATATAATTGAAGAGGTTTGCTAGTACCACCCATGAGCCCCCCACCCTCATGCCTCTGTGTCAGACTGTGGTACTGAAGCCTCTCCAGTACTGTAGCAAGCTAAGATACTGGAGCTCTACCTTAATGTCTTTGTGGGGTACTACAGATTTTGCTGATGGACCAAACCATATTGATGGCTCTTGTTCTTAGTAGTCCCCAACCTGGTGTCCACTTCTTGTCAGTGCTTAAATTCAGGCAAGACATAAAACGGGCCCTGGGAAGTTCCCCCAAAAGTCAAAATGTTGAATGTATGTTCCACCCTTCTTTTTCCCTCCCCAGTGAGAAATTGGGAGCTGGGAGGTTTGTCTTATTATTTACTCTCAATGTTAGGGAGAGAGTCTCTAGTGATTGTGTGCCATGAATTTTCCTACTGGACTTCCATGTGGCTGGTTTCAAGTTCACCTGGGGTGCAAGGACCTCTTAACTGGCTTCTGGATTTCTCACAAACGTAGCTGTTAAGTTGGGTTCTTTGTGGGGGTAGGAGGATCTGGGGCTTCCTTATTGTCAGTCTTGCTGTTATCACTCTGTTATGCATTTTTAGGTACAATAAGATCTGTCACATACCATGCCTCCCAATCATTCTCAATCTTCTGACTGTTTAAAGATGCAATGCATTGATTTTTCATATCTGTTATGGGCTAAAATTTCTGTTGGTTAATACAGTTTGATATTCCCAGTCAGGTAGTAGAAAGGACAAGGTGCTATCATGAAGAAAGTTGTTAAAATGTATCTTTCCTGTTATAACCAATTGAGTTCATGCTTGGAAGGAAAACTTGCTTCAAGTACTCAATTACAGATGTAGAAAATGAGCCCCAGAAAATTTAAATTATTTTCACAAGGTCATGTGGCTACTTCTGAGTCAAATTTATAAATTATTAGACTTTGCAGGTGACTTCCTAAGTTCCGTTATTTTTTATTTTAGTTTTGAAAGAGAGAGAGAGAGCAGAGCAAAAGGGGGGCAGAGAATCCCAAGCGGGATCCATTATGTCAGTGCAGAGCCTGACACAGGGTTCGATCTCATGAACATTTGGGATCATGATCTGAACCAAGATCAAGAGGCAGATGCTTAACCAACTAACCCACCCAGGCACCTCCCTAAATTCCTTTATATTCTTACCACCAGACTCTTTCAAGACATGAAAATGTAGATGCCAGTTTTGATCATCTACCCATTGTTGCTCTGAAGTTGTGGTTCTGAATTTTAATACCAGTACTCTTCATTCTTTTAAGAATATGAATTCACTGTCTACTTTAGTAATGCATTTTTATATGAGTGTATACAAAAGCAGAATCTCACTGTTTGCCTTCTTCCATATTACTTATCAGGTATGACCCAGGTCTGAGGTGATAACTATTTGGTCTTGTTCATTTAACTCTTATTGGCCCACTTGAGATCATATACTTAAACAGTGATAAAGAAAGAAGTAAGCCTTTGGGATTGGCATCCAAAGTTCTGGGATTAGCGGAGATGGTATTAGCTCTAAACCTTATAATGAAAAGTCAGAACCAAGTTAAGTGGCCAAGTAGGAACCCTGACAGAGCTGAACTGGGACCCACAATAGTGCTCTCAATTCTCCAATACTAACCTATGCCAAACATTTTTGAGTAGTCTTGACAAAACTGTAACAGTAATTAAATTTGCCCATTCTTTGCACCTGCTCTCCAAATCTCTTCACCATCTCCTCATAACCTAGTATTCTCCCAGCTAGAGAAAAGCATTTGAAAACACATCTCTACTGAGATGGTATAAATCGACATAATATATGCCTCAGAGGTGGTATTTGCATTTTAGGAAGAGCCTGGAAAGGTTATTTGTGATGATGATGATGATGATGATGATAAATGACTGAAGTCATTGTTACCCAGAATTCCTTTAAGCCTCATTACTAAAGTTAAGCCTCTGGGAAGTTGAGGGTGGAACCCTGAGATTTTGTTCCAGTGAGGCTGCAGAATCCTGGATGTCACCTCCTCAGTCATGTTTTAGCTGTCCATCTGTCAGATGGGAATGAGAATATTACATACCGATTAAACGCAAATGCTTATAACAATGTCACTTAATAAACATTAATGCTTTTGTCTGTGGGCATCAGCAGGAAGGGAGGCAGTACTTAAAGGGAAGTCAATGATGGTAGTGGGGAGTTCAGTCGACCTAATAATTGTTTTGCCTAGTGGTACTCTTGTTTCAGGTAAAAGAAGGAGGCAATAAATTAGAGGGGCTGACAGCAGATGAGTCCCCACTTTTTCCCCAAAGGCAGTGAAGATTGTAAGGGAGGTTCTCAGCTACTGGAAGAACTCTTCTATTTAAACCTCATGAGCATGAGTTGGTATTACTTACTTCTCTCTCTTTTTTAACTTATTTGCTGATATTTAAATATTTCTGTCAGCATATTTAAGCTTTTCATAAAAAAGTAGAATTTAAGTGAAAAAGGTGACTTTTAGACATAAATATTAGTGGAAAGGCAACAAATGCCAGATTTTAGCATTCTTTTCTGTGTCTAACTCCAAGGACCCCAGGAGCAATAGCAAACATATACTGAGCTCCTACTTTTACTTCACAATAGACTAACCACCTCCACCACGAATTAGGTTCTATCATCAGTTCATCTTGACACATAGTGGGACTGAGGCAGAGAGATGTTAAGATACTTTTCAACATTAAAGAACTGGTAAATGGCAGAGCCACTTTGTACAGCCAGGAAGCATGCTCTACTGGCTGTGTTGCTTTACATAGCACGTTTGCTCAGTGTCCTTTGGGGTCTCCATTCCTCCTCCCTCTTGCTCCCAGTCTGGGGCCAGCTCATGAAGGATTGCCTTCTGTGGAGAGCTATAATCACCTGGAGCCTCCCCCCACTCTGCAGTTTCTGTCCCTGTCAACACTTATTGGCCCTATATCCTGTCTCTTCTAATCTGTGTTTCTGTCATTGTCTATTTTCTTTCTTGTTTATGAATGAATATAAATGCTTTCATTTGTTTTCCCAGTGCCATTCTCAGCTTTTTCCTCTACCAGGGAGCTAATATAATTTCTGTTGTGACAGATGCCTATTCCCAGATGCCTATTTCCCTATATCCTTGTCTTGGACAATCTTTTATAAGCTCTTGACTACTTGGTCTTGACTATTGACTAATTGCATCAACCTGTGGTTGTCATCAGGTTCATAATTTAAAAATTACTCTTCCTGGGGCGCCTGGGTGGCGCAGTCGGTTGGGCGTCCGACTTCTGCCAGGTCATGATCTCGCGGTCCGTGAGTTCCAGCCCCGCGTCAGGCTCTGGGCTGATGGCTCAGAGCCTGGAGCATGTTTCCGATTCTGTGTCTCCCTCTCTCTCTGCCCCTCTCCCGTTCATGCTCTGTCTCTCTCTGTCCCAAAAATAAATAAACGTTGAAAAAAAATTTTTAAAAAAAATTACTCTTCCTGTTTCAGTTTTCAATCTGATGTGAACATTTAACATGTAAAATCCATTTAAAATAATAACTTAAAACCACAGTTTCAGGTACCATAGTTATCCAGTATTCAATGAGTACCTACTGTGTGCCAGGAACTACAGCAGAAACTGTGGGAAGGGGTGAAGCTGAATCATGTGTAAATCCTTCTCTCCAAGGGCCAGTCCCCAGTGGGCATATTAAGGGATGCTCATGACCTAAAAGTAGCAAGTGATCTAACAATATGGGGATTCAGAGAAAGGCTATACATCTTTTCCTCTCAGTTACTACATGAAAAAATAATTTTTCCTAGAAGACCCCATGCACTGATTCATAATTTGTATGGAACTATCTTTTATAAGAGATATTAATCAAATGACTCAAGCAAAACCAAATGATTATTACTGGTCCTTAGCTTCATTCCTTCTGGGGCTGATTCCCTGTCTTTAGCCTTCCCCAGAAGAATTGACAACTGACTCACTGAAGGCCCATGAATTCACATTGCACCGAGCATACCTCCTTTGTTTTCACTATAATTTTTTTCACTTTCTTCTCTATTTTTTTTCTAAAGTAAAATAAGCTATCATAATTCTATGGTTTTATAGAGAAACTTTTGGGGGGTTTGAGGAGCCAGCTTGATACACCTTTCCATTTCCTCTTAGGAAAGTTAGGAGAAGAGGTGGAATCAGATCAGCCAGTCTGCCCCTTACTTTGTAAGAGAAGCTCAGAGCTTACCTTATTTTGAGGGATGCTGCATACCTGATTTATTGAATGATATCAGTGCTCACCTCTGGGGGCCCAGGGCCAGAACAGTAACCACCAAATATGGCAAGCAGAAAGATGAAATATATTTGTTAAGATTTATACATAACTGGGGAGCAGTAAACTGGTGGCAGATTACACAGAAATGTTTTTGTTACCTGTTTTATTCAGGTTTGACATTTTAAACACCTGCTAGGAAGTACCCATTTATGATTCATAAATGAGGCCCCTTAATGGATAACTTTTTTGGAATTTTGGAAGTAAATTTTGATATATTTCTCTTTTCACAAGAGGGCTGATTTTGTTTAATAGGAATCTTGTACTACATTAGATGTGGTTTTGGATATCAAGGGTCAAAAAAATGGACTCTCTTGCACTGAAGCATAATGTATTTATGTTTCAGAGTTCCGTTTCTGTCCGCAATAAACAAGACAAAGAATCTGTTAACCTCCAGGCTGTAAGTAGCATTCTGAAGAACAGAAGTCAGCCATGTGCCTCTAAGTCCATCAACGGACAGACCCACCCTGGCCCTACACTCTTCTTTCCACAAGGTCACTTTGACATGTGCCATTTCTTGCCTGTGCATCTGGGTCATTTCGTCAGCTCCTAAGTGATAATTCTAAGATGCTTGTTTTAGCATGCAGAAGCCCCTGGTAGAGTGGAGAAAAATAAATGAACAAGTATGTTCATTGGTTTTGTGACAGAGGCATGTAAAAGTACAATCTACATTATTGCCCTTTGGGCCATGTAAATCTTTCAAGGTAATAAATGTGGCCGATGCTTGTCAAGGCTTACTCAGTACATCTTTGCAATGTTCATTTATGCTGCACAATTTATGAGTTTGTGATTTGTCTGAAACATACTAATTCCAAATTTTTAGGAAATAATAATATCCAAATTTGTAAGGTGGAATTCAGATGAAGAATTGGAAAGTGAATCCATTTTTGGACAAACTGTATGAGACCCAGTAACATCAGCCTTATTTTATACTCTTTTTCAATAGAATCTGCCCCTTTTCACTCAGAGAATCACCATCGCCCCTCCCCTTTCTCCCCATTTCTGGCTTCTTTACCTCTGTGTAACTGTTCATCCTTCTACCAACTTAGAATGGTTACCAACCATACCAGAACTTAATTTTTTATTTTTTTTAATTGTGGTAAAATACAGATAACATAAAATTTACTATTTTGACCACTTTTAAGTGTATGTTTAGTGGTCTTGTATACATTCACATTGTTTTGCAGCCATCACTAACGTCTAACTCCAGAATACTTTTCATCTTGCAGGACTGAAACTCTGCTCCCATTAAACACTAACTCCCCATTCCTCCTTCCCCCAGCCCTTAGCAACCACCATTCTGCTTTCTGTCTCTCTGAATTTTATTACTCCAAGTGCCTCATATAATTTGATTTATAAAGTATCTGTCTTTTTTTATATATATATGAAATTTATTGACAAATTGGTTTCCATACAACACCCAGTGCTCATCCCAAAAGGTGCCCTCCTCAATACCCATAACCCACCCTCCCCTCCCTCCCACCCCCCATCAACCCTCAGTTTGTTCTCAGTTTTTAACAGTCTCTTATGCTTTGGCTCTCTCCCACTCTAACCTCTTTTTTTTTTTTCTTCCCCTCCCCCATGGGTTCCTGTTAAGTTTCTCAGGATCCACATAAGAGTGAAACCATATGGTATCTGTCTTTCTCTGTATGGCTTATTTCACTTAGCATAACACTCTCCAGTTCCATCCACGTTGCTACAAAAGGCCATATTTCATTTTTTCTCATTGCCACATAGTATTCCATTGTGTATATAAACCACAATTTCTTTATCCATTCATCCGTTGATGGACATTTAGGCTCTTTCCATAATTTGGCTATTGTTGAGAGTGCTGCTATGAACATTGGGGTACAAGTGCCCCTATGCATCAGTACTCCTGTATCCCTTGGATAAATTCCTAGCAGTGCTATTGCTGGGTCATAGGGTAGGTCTATTTTTAATTTTCTGAGGAACCTCCACACTGCTTTCCAGAGCGGCTGCACCAATTTGCATTCCCACCAACAGTGCAAGAGGGTTCCCGTTTCTCCACATCCTCTCCAGCATCTATAGTCTCCTGATTTGTTCATTTTGGCCACTCTGACTGGCGTGAGGTGATACCTGAGTGTGGTTTTGATTTGTATTTCCCTGATAAGGAGCGACGCTGAACATCTTTTCATGTGCCTGTTGGCCATCTGGATGTCTTCTTTAGAGAAGTGTCTATTCATGTTTTCTGCCCATTTCTTCACTGGGTTATTTGTTTTTCAGGTGTGGAGTTTGGTGAGCTCTTTATAGATTTTGGATACTAGCCCTTTGTCCCATATGTCATTTGCAAATATCTTTTCCCATTCCGTTGGTTGCCTTTTAGTTTTGTTGGTTGTTTCCTTTGCTGTGCAGAAGCTTTTTATCTTCATAAGGTCCCAGTAATTCACTTTTGCTTTTAATTCCCTTGCCTTTGGGGATGTGTCGAGTAAGAGATTGCTACGGCTGAGGCCAGAGAGGTCTTTTCCTGCATTCTCCTCTAAGGTTTTGATGGTTTCCTGTCTCACATTTAGGTCTTTTATCCATTTTGAGTTTATTTTTGTGAATGGTGTGAGAAAGTGGTCTAGTTTCAACCTTCTGCATGTTGCTGTCCAGTTCTCCCAGCACCATTTGTTAAAAAGGCTGTCTTTTTTCCATTGGATGTTCTCTCCTGCTTTGTCAAAGATGAGTTGGGCATATGTTTGTGGGTTTAGTTCTGGGGTTTCTATTCTATTCCATTGGTCTGTGTGTCTGTTTTTGTGCCAATACCATGCTGTCTTTTTTAAAAAAAAATTAATGTTAATTTATTTTTGAGAAAGAGAGAGAGCAAGCGAATGGGTGAGGGGCAGACAAAGGGAGACACAGAATCCAAAGCAGGGTCCAGGCTCCGAGCTGCCAGCACAGAGCCCAATGAGGGGCTCGAACCCATGAACTGTGAGATCATGACCTGAGTGAAGTTGGGCGCTTAAACAACTGAGCCACCCAGGTGCCCCTAGTCTGTCTTTTTTGACTGGCATATTTCACTTAGCAAAACATCCTCAATGTTCATCCACATGTCATTGTATTGTATATACATATACACATATATATACATATTTTAACTTTCTGAATATTATGATATTTTGATATCTTAAAAAACCTTTTTTGATTGAAGAGAGACTGCTCTTTTGGGACTAGCCAATTCTTAGACATAACAAAGGGCCTAGCCAGGAGCATACCTTTGATATGAAAGCTAACCAATCCAGAGCCATACTTCCTCTATCTGATCCTTACACTGCAGGAAACACTGTTCTTCTGCCTTAATCATCCCAGGACCATTACAGACCACAGGAAGTATTCAAACTAGTCAGTCCTACCTGTTTATCCTGCTCTTTGTGTCTTTCCCTTGGAAACCCTGTTTATGATCATGGCATAAATGTCTTCTCCCTCTATCTTGCCCTATCTTCTGTATCCTGACCACCATGGTGTCTTTCCCATGTGGTCCTGAAAGGCATATCTCCTGTCTCTAAGACTTGTGAGTATAATAAACTTTGTTATTTGGAACCTCTTCTTTTGTGGCCACACATGGCTGACCATCACATAAAATAATACAAAACAGTCAGAATTTCCTTCCTTTTTAAGGCTGAATAATTTTCCATATGAATATACTACATTTGGTTTATTTATCCCTTCCCAGGTACTTGGGTTGCTTTCACCCATTGGCTTTTGTGAATAATGGTGCTATGAACATGAGTGTACAAATATATGTTTGTTGTTAAATCTTTGGAGAAGTAGAATTGCTGGGTAATGTAATTCTATGTTTATTTATTTATTTTTTAAGAACTGCCATGCTGTTTTCCACAGTGGCCATATCATTTTGCATCCCCACAATGCACAAGAGTATCTTTTTCTGTATGTGCTTGCCACCACTTATTATATTATTTGTTCAATGTTACCATCATAACGGATGTGAAGTGGTATCTCGTGGTTTTGATTTGCATTTCCCTAAGAACTAATGATGTTGAGCATCTTTCATGTGGTTAATGGCCATTTGTATATCTTTAGAGAAATGTCTAAGTCCTTTGACCATTTTTAAATTAGGTTTTTTGCTTATTTGTTGTTGAGTTATAGGATTTCTTTCTATGTTGTGGACATTAACCAATTATCAGATATATGATTTGCAAATGTTCTCTCTAATTCTCTGGATTGCTTTTACACTCTGTTGACTGTGTCTGATACACAGAAGTTTAATTTTGATGTAGATTTATTTATTTATTTATTTATTTATTTATTTATTTATTGTTGCCTGTGCTGTTGGTGTCATACCCAAGAAATCATTGTCAACTGCAATGTCATGATCCTTTACCCTTATGTTTTCTTCTAAGAGTTTCATAGTTTTCAGTTTTACCTTTAGGTTTTTGATCCATTTTAAGTTAATTTTTGTACATAGTGTAAGGGCTAACATCATTCTCTTTCATGCGGATATCCATTCTACCCAATAACATTTGTTGAAGAGACTGTCTTTTTCCCATTTAAATGATCTTGGTGCCCTTGTCAAAGTTCATTTGTCAGGGCCTAATCTTGAGCCTTTGAATTATAAACCTTGAGCCCACCTGTGATCTTTCCCAAGTGCCACTGTCAGAGCCATTTTCTTAAAAAGCTCCTTTTACTTTAGCATGGTACTGCTTTATAAGATCATTTGCTTCAAACAATTTCCCTGTTTTGTGTGCACTTGTATGCGACTGTCCGTGTGTGTGTGTGTGTGTGTGTGTGCGACTGTCCGTGTGTGTGTGTGTGTGTGTGTGTGTGTGTGTGTGTTTATTCCAAACTGTTATTCCTTGAAACCTTCATTGCACACTTAATACTCATTTGGCACTTCCCACTTCAGGTTGTTAAGGCTTTATGTCTGTAGGTCCTTTTTCATTTAATGAGATTAAGAGCTCTGGAAGCCTAAGCTCTAATACCATAAAACAACCAGAAAACTCTCTTGCAAAAAAGTAGGTTCTCAATGGACTGACTTAACACAGGCTTTTGTATGACATCACCAAAGGTTATGCAATGTCGGGTGGAGACAGACAACTTGCTGAATCCAATGAAGTTGAAGAAAGATGCTACTATTTGTAGTAGTTAACAAATCTCAGTCTAAAATGAAGAACAGTCATTTTATGAAATTTAAACACTACATACATAATATATAGAATAGTGTTGGGTATTTTCCAAAATGCCAACAGCTTTTTGAAGCTAATATGACTTGCTTGTCCTGACAGATGTTAAGAGTGGTTGGTGCGAATTCATAATCATTGTTTTCATTTTCATGGAGGCCCAGAAACATGGCTTGGGCTACAGACTGCTGGATATGCAATTTAATGAGACTATGAGCTCAGAAGTGCCACTTATAGTTTGAAAAGTAGAGTGAAGAAGTTAATTTGTGAATTATTAGTTATTTAGCAAAACTAAAAGAAGTTTATTGAAATGATTGCAGATACAAACACTTTTGTTTCCATAGAAGCAATTTGTTTCATGTGCAAAGGTTTAGAGTCTTGTTCATGTTCCTCTGGGGCAGAAATATTCTGAAATCGGGGCTGTCATTCCTTTTATCAGTTGCTAAATACTGAGGAAAGAGAACCTCCTTATTTTCAGAGGTCATGAGCTCCTGACTCTTGCAATCTCATTACTGGTCCCTACCAAGGAAAGAGAAATTGTTTTCTTTCAGGAGAAATGAAGCATTTTTACCTCTGATGCACAATGTTGGGTTACAGTCTCTCATCATATCCATTTTATGCCCTCGTAGTTGAAACTGTAATTCCTTGACTTACTAAAGTGTTGTTTTTAAGTTATAAGATTATAAATCTGTGATATGTGTAAATGTCTTTAAGTTCTAACAATAACAATTACCAGTATTCATTATTCTTCCCTGATGCATGTACTCTCCAGATCTTTGCTTTGAGTCACTTTGTTTTAGATCATTAGCTAGGCAGTCAGGTGATGGATAAGGAACGGGAGCCATCCCAGATATTACTCATCACTGGGGTTTTGCTTTATAGGAAACTGACATTAAATTACTTAGGTAGTGTCTTTTGTTTTTATCATTTTATAGTTGTTGTTTTTTTGGTTTTTTGTTTTTTTTTTTTTTTTGCTGTATAATCAGCTTAACAAATATTGCAGAATATCTTTATAATCATCTATTTCTGACAAATTTCAGTGTATTAAATGTCCTTTTTTCCCAAGAATTTATTAAATACAAGTAAGAATCTCTCATCCTTTGAGAATTTTAAAAAGGAAGACAGGGTTTGAATTGCAACTATAAGGCAAATCCAAAAGAAAATCCACCCTTTTCCAACATACCCATGAGGTGTTAGCGCATGAGTCAAAGGAAGTTGAATACTGCTTTCCTCAGTCTCTCTGGCTCAAAGTGTTAACACACATGTATTTTTCTCCACAGTAAAACCGACCGTAATTGACGTTGACATCTATGTTAACAGCATTGGTCCTGTGTCATCAATAAACATGGTAAGAAGCTCTTTTCTGATCTGAGCACCTCCTCATCACTTCTTGCTTACATCCTCATTGTGAGTTTCTGCTCGAGATTTATCATGCAGGTTTAAGCTCACAATTGAATTCTTAAGTCTATAGCACTAATTGATAGTTTAAAAACTGAAAATAATTTTAAAAAGTCAGAGTGGAGTTTATGACCCTAGTAGTGAGACATGGCTCTAGTGTTTAAAAGGTACCTCATTTCCTACCTTGTCCACACATGTATTTATTGCACATAGATTTTCAGATGAGATTATTTGCAGTTATGCAGTCATTGATTATATATTATTTCATTAATATTAGGGATGAATATAAATGACAGCTTTTGACTTTTGGTCAGTTTTTCAGGACTTTTAGTGTTTTAGTGTTTTAGGACTTTAGTGTTTTGCTTTAGGAAAGCATCTGAGATTATCCAGTGTATACTTTTCTCTTCAGTTTGAACTATGTGGGTAAATAAATTATCTTTTTTTTTTGAACAGGAGAAAGTATGAGATCAAGTATGTGATTTCCTTGAGAGGGTATTTTCACAGACTTAGAGGCAAAATGAGCTCCAGAAGTAACTACAATGTGAAAGAAGGCTTTCCCTGTAAAAAAGTGCTTAGCTATGAGGAAAGTGTTGGGATGCTGAAATACATTAGTGTAAAAGTGTCCTGCAAGATGCTACAGGCCGTGGTGTGGCTCCCTAAGTGGTGTGCAGGGTTCCAAGACCACACATTTGCATTTGTGGACCCAGTGATTGCAGGAAATCTTGTATACTGGGGACCTTCTTTGTAATTCAGTGCTCCACACTGGCTCCTGGATTTGGGGGGTGAGGCTTCAGGGTGGGGGGATTGCCAAAATGCTGACTTAGATGCTGTCTTTTCATTGCAATGTTCTGTGGATGGAAATAATCCCTCCAGAATTAGTAGCAAAATCAGTTCTTTTCATTGCCAGATATTAAAAGTGTTCATTTTTTCTCTGATGATATAAAGTTTTCCATGTAGGGGAAAATTATATTTATGGGTGACTCATTTAAAAAATGTGTCATCCATAAATTGGAGATGGGACACTGGCAAAGAGGTGAAGTGAATAAAAGAGAATTCATTTTACACAGCCTATAGGCTACAGATTGTAAAATGTAAATTGTAAATGTAATATTTCCTTTCTTTGATAAATATTTAGTTGACTGCATAAAAAGCATAATAACTTCTTAGTTCATTTGTTTCTTATTCTGGGGTTTTATTTTCTTACATTAGTTCCACATTATTTATCACCCTTATGTCCAACCCTAATTTATGTCTAATACTAAGAAAGAAGTGCCTCCATAGAGATAGAGTTACAAAATTATTTTAGAAACAACTGCTTGCATTTGTATATCTTATGGATTTTCATAAGTTATAACTTTGAGATCTACTTTGTGCTCAGGATTAAGCTTTACTTTTTGAATTGATAGAAATTCTGCCTGGAAGTCATAGGCTTCACAGGAGGAGCCTAAGTGACAATCACCCACAGAATGCTATAAGGACTCTGCTAACTATAGGCAACCTCTTGGGAAAGCTGGCGGCCTTTGGAATAGATTTCTCTGATGAGGTCTCAATCTGAAACTTGATTGATAGAGATTTGCCAAGTGGAATAGCATGGGGAGGTCCTCAGTAAAAGTCAGGAAGACGGATGTGTGACCTGATTGGGGAATGAGGGGCTGGCATGTTATTTGAATGCCAAGGGAGCAGGGTGTGGGTAGGCAGCACCTTGGACCTACCTGGGACTGAGGCCCTGGAGCCTTTCTGAAGAGCTGGGCTTCATCCTTAGGTTTTCCTCAGATGGACGTTGGCATTTGGGAAGTGTGCAGACCCACTTTCATCTAAGTTATGTGTGGGTCATAATTCATGAGATTAGTTCTTACCCAGCAATATGTCTAGTCAGACCCCTTTTCTCCCTTTTAAAGAGAGACAGAGAGGAGTGCTTGGGTGGCTCAGTCAGTTAAGCGTCTGACTCTTGATTTCAGCTCAGGTCATGACCTTATGGTTGTGAGATTCTCTCTTCTCTCTCTCTCTCCCTCTGCTCCTTTCTCTCTCTCTCTCTGTCTCTCTCTCTCTCTGTCTCTCTCTCTCCATCAAATAAATAAATAAATAAATAAAATAAAAAATAAAAAAAATTATCTTTAAAAATGAGAGAGAGAGAGAGAGAGAGAGAGAGAGAGAGAGAGAGAGAGAAAGTACATGGCATAGAAATGACAATGATTTAAAATCATTATTTAAAATAATTTACTCTGACCCCTTCATCAAGGTGGGGGGAATGATCTTAAAATGGTCTGAGGTGTTGTAAGATCTTCATCATCTGAGAAAAATAATGAGCATTAAAATAATATACATCCTGTGGCAGACAAACCAAAATACTGGTGTTAGATTTTTTTAACATTTACTTTTGAGAGACAGAGAGAGGCAGGGCATGAAGAGGGGAGGGAGAGAGAGAGAGAGAGAGAGAGAGAGACAGAATCTGAAGCAGGCTCCAGGCTTTATGCTGTTTGTTAGCACAGAGCCTGATGTGGGGCTCAAACCCACAAACTGCGAAACCATGACCTCAGCTGAAGGTGGACACTCAACCGACTGAGCCACACAGGCACCCACCAGTGAGGAGATTGAGTAAAAAACTTTTCCAGTTAACCCCCCCCACCTTAAAAGATGCCCTGAATACCTTGAAAATTCATTGGTCCATTTTTTTTTCTTTCCAGGAGGTGTGTCTACTGCAGTGAAAGGCTAGAGCAATAAATGTTGGTTGCCTTTTATTTGTGAAAGTGAAGCAAGTGTCTAGGCAACAGTGGGCAAGAGGAATGACAGGAAATGCATTGCTCTGGAAATAGGAACATGTTTATTATGGTCAGTTCTCAGAAGAGCTAGAGTTGTCTAGACTCTAGCTACCCTGTCTGCTACCAAGAGGAATATTATTGTACTGCTAACTTATGTCAGCTAAGCAAAGTGTAAGGCGTAGGCAAAGGTTTGTTACATAGATAGATAGATAGATAGATAGATAGATATAGATGATAGATTGATCTAGATACACAAAGGTACATTTAAATATTCAAGTCCTATATTCTCTGGGGTGAATTTCTCTATCTCCATCTTTGTTCATTCAGTAAATGTTTGCCATATGACTGTTGTGTGTCATGAATGGTGCTGGGTGCAGGTTAAGACAAAGATGAATGGAAGGAGTAAGGTTCAGATTCATGAACAAAGCATTATGGTACACAGGGGGACAGAACAAAGATAAATTCAACACTAAGTGTCCCAGAGGGGAGAGTATCCAGTATCGCTGAGGAATGTTTCAAGAGGCTCATTAGTCAGGAGCTTCAGAATGGTTTTTTCACCACTGAGTAGTATTCCACTGTATGTATATACCACATCTTCTTTATCCATTCATCAGTTGAGGGACGTTTGGGCTCTTTAACGTGGATGGAACTGGAGGGTATTATGCTAAGTGAAACAAGTCAGTCAGAGAAAGACAGATATCATATGTCTTCACTCATATGTGAAATTTGAGAAACTTAACAGAAGACCATGGGGGAAGGGAAAGAAGAAAAATAGTTACAAACAACGAGGGAAGCAAACCGTAAGACACTCTTAAACATAGAGAACAAACTGAGGGTTGATGGGGGGTGGGGGGTCAGGGGAGGCAGGGAAAATGAGAGAAGGGCATTGAGGAGGGCACTTGGGATGAGAACTGGGTGTTGTATATAAGTGGTGAATCAGAGGAATCTCCCCCCCAAAACCAAGAGCACACTATGTATATTGTATGTTAGCTAACTTGACAATAATCATATTTAAAAATTAATAAAATAAAATAAGCAGGTGGCAGACAAAAGAATTGCTTTTATAAACATAAATGTTTATTTTTTAAAAGACTTTTTTTAGAGCAGTTTTAGATTCACAGCAAAATTGAGAGGAAAGTAAGAGATTTTCCACATACTCCTGCCTTCACATATGCACAGCCTTCCCCTTGTGACCACCTAGTGACTTATCATCACTCAAACATTTGCTTTAGGTTCACTTCTTGGTGATGTACATCTGTGGATTTGGACAAATGTATGAAGACATATCCACCATTATAGGATCATACAGAATAGTTTCACTACCCTAAAAATCCTCTTTATGCATTTGCTTCTTGAAGGATGACTATTTCTAACCTTTATGGTCCAAACTTGGAAACCACCAAACTTCCAAACTTTGCTTGGAAGTCACATGATAAAGGAGTTCTTCTCGCATCACTGAATATATCACATACGTCCACTCTATCTATGACACCAAACAATGCAGTTTCAAAAGAATGTAAGGTTCTTCAAAGTGGACCTCATGAAAAATGAAAGCAATTTAAGAGTAGGGGACTGATGGTGTAAGTGGGTATTGGGAATTGAGTCAGGAATAACAAAAAAGAAGAATATGGGGGAGAACAAGAATATCAAATTAAAGAATATATTATGGGGGGAAAAGCACAATTTAGAGATGTGTATGGGACTTAAGGATGTAAATTTTTATTGGGGTTTTGACTGTAATGCTTTAGTATTACAGGCTTTAGCCTGATAAATTTATTCCTTTCCTCCTACCAAACATTCATTTGAGTAGAGAGAGAGAAAACAATAATTTCTAGTTCTTTTTCCTGTCCTCCTTCCCACTTTTCTCCTTCTTAAATTGATATTATTAATACTGAAGATTCAGTTTCATACATTCTTCTTGCTAAATAAAAATGAAGCTGCATTTCAGTCTATTGTTTAACAGACTGATTTCATTGTCTTGTTTATCTGAGAATTGCTTATGGTTTTTCTAGTTATTGAATAAATCAGAAATGCTTACATGGGTTGAAGAGAATCTTATTTTTTGTCATCTTTAATCACATTCTCTTTGTCACTACAATATATCTAAATGTGCACAGTTCTTTTTTAAAAATGTTTATTTATTTTGAGAGAGAGAGGAAGAGCAAGCAGGAGAGGCAGAGAGAGAGAGGGAGAAAGAGATTCCCAAGAGATTTCCTTCGTACTATCAGCACAGAGCCTGACATGGGGTTCAATCTCACGAACTGTGAGATCATGAACTAAGCTGAAATCAAGACTAAAACTCTTAACCCACTGAGCCACCCAGGCACCCCTAAATGTGCACAGATCTTAACAGAAATTGTGCATGGTTTGTTTCAAGACTGGGAGTCTGCAGATCAGGAGATCTGGCACATTTATTTTTGAGACTGTTCACCATAAGCAACCTTTTAGGAAAGTAACAAAGAAAAGTAACGCTTTGATATCTACTCAGTGTTATTGACCTCATATCCTTTGATCTTCACAAGGTCATGTTAGAGAAGATACTGCTCTTTCCCACTTACTGTGTTTGTAGTGAGTATGTGCAGCTCACAAAGATGGAGATCCCAGAGCAGTGCTTCCAACAAGGACCTACTGCACTTCTGCAGTCAATATCAAAATAAGGCAACAGCACGTACTGAGCCTCAGCTTTAACTTGGAAGTTGAGAAGATACTGGCTCAGAGTGATTATAATGTTAGAATCATTTTTCTTTTTTAAAAAAAATAATAGGCTTTATATTTTTTTATTATTTTTGAGAGAGAGAGAGAGAGAGAGAGAGAGAGAGAGAGCATGCGAATGAGTGGGGGAGGGGCAGAGAGAGAGGGAAACACAGAATCTGAAGCAGGATCCAGGCATGAGGCTGAACTCATGAGCCATGAGATCATGACCTGAGCTGAAGTCAGACACTTAACTGACTGAACCACCTAGGTGCCTTTTAATAGACTTTATTTTTTAGAGCAGCTTTAAAATGTTTTCCCAGCTTTGTTGAGATAGAATTGATATATAACATTGTATAAATGTACAGTTTACAATTTGACGATTGGATATACATATATTGCAAAATCATTACTACAATAAGGTTAGTTAACACCTCCATTCCCCCCCTTTTTTGTGACAAGAACTCTTAAGATATACTCTCTTAATAACTTTTAACTGTATATTACAATATTATTCACTATAATCACTATGCTTTATATTAGATTTCTCGGAACTTATTCATCTTGATGCTGCAGGTTTCTGATGTTTGACCAACATCTCTTCATTTTCTGCACTCCCAGCCCCTGACAGCCACCATTGTGAGATTTCAGTTTCTTTAGATTCCACGTATAAATAATATCATACAGGGGTACCTGCGTGGCTCAGTTCGTTGAGCGTCCGACTTCAGTTCAGCTCATGATCTCACAGTCCGTGAGTTTGAGCCCCATGTTGGGCTCTGTGCTCACAGCTCAGAGCCTGGAGCTTGCTTCAGATTCTTTGTCTCCCACTGTCTCTGCCCCTCCCCTGCTTGTTCTCTCTCTCCTCTCTCTATCTCTGTCTCTCAAAAGTAAACATTAAAAAATTAAAATAAGATCATACAGCATTTGTTATTCTCTATCTGACTCACATCATGTAGCATTTTTAAATGTACATAAAAATTGGCCAAAAATCACATAGAGTTCCCATATGCTTCTACACACACACACACACACACACACACCCTTGCTCCCATCATTAAAGTATGGCATTAGTATAGAACATTTATTACAATTGATAAAAGAATATACATTATTGTTAACCAAAATCTATATGAGAGTTCACTTTTGGTGTTGTCCATTCTTTGGGTTTTCACAAATGTATATTGACATGTATCCACCATTGTGGTATTGTATAAAATATTTTCACTTCCTTAAAAATCCTCTGTGCTGTACCTGCTCATCCCTGTGTTCTAACCTCAGCAACCAGTGATCTTTTTACTGTCTCCATAGTTTGCCTTTTCAGAGAGTCATATAGTTGGAATCCCACAGTATGTAGCCCTCTCAGACTGGCTTCTTTGCCTTTGTTTTTAAGAGAACTGGCACTAAGTCATGTGAGGAAATCCAAGATGTGTACTGATTAAATAAACATGATGTGACTGTAATAGCTGATTGTGATTGTGTGTTACCCAGAGATTAAGGGGGCAGCTGTACATGTCATGAGGGCAGGTTAAACATCACCAGAATATGCTCCATGGCCTAAAATACAAAACTTGTAGGAGGACATGCAGCCACTAGGGGAAGGGAAGAATTGTGGGCCCTTGAAGATTGCTCTGACGTCTGTGAACCTCATCCCATCTCCTGTCACTTTTGGCTGCAGTTTTAAGAGGGGAAGTCAGTGGACCATGTGGAATCATAGAAGCCCAGGAAGGAGGAAGTTACATTCCATTACAGAAAGATCTATTATTACTACAGGATGCCAAATGCTTCAAAAATTTTTCTGAAAGCATCTAAGCCCAGAAAATCTAAAAGAAGGAAGGTTGCAGTGCCACGGTGCCACCCTTGTTTTGGTATTCTTTGCATTTATTCTGCTTAAGGTTCATAGCAGGTTTGCATCTGTACTTTGATACCTTCCATCAGTTTTTAAAAATATTTGGCCATTATTTTGTAAAATCTTGCTTCTACACCATTCTTTGCCCCTTTTCACTCTCTAATACTCTAGTCACATAAATGTTAAACATTTCCCTCACATTCCATTTGTCCGGTATGCTTGTGGACTTTTTGACATTCCTTTGCTTCATGCTTCAGTCAGTGGAAAAACTTCCAGACTACCTTTCAACATGACCATTACCCCTCATCTGTGTCCAGTTATCTGTGAAAGCCAACTGTTGAATTTTTAATTTCAGCTACTGTATTTTTCATTTCTAAATTATCAACTTGATTGTTTATAAGTTAGTTCTCTGGTAAAATTCTCCGTTTTGCAATATATTTCCTTGAATATATTAATATTAATCATTAAATGTGGCTGATAGCTGAAGTATCTGGCCATCTGTGGCACCATTTTTATTGTCTGTTTCTTTTGTTTTGTTTTGTTTTGTTTTGTTTTGTTTTTCTTTTGTTTGGCCCCATTTTCTGGTGTACCTGATAAGTTTGATTATATACAGAAACTTGCAGAGACTTCAGGTGATGTTTCCTCTCATGTCTGGAGGTCAGAGCTGGCTTGGGTTGGAGTTTTCAGGAGGCTCAGTTGTGCTCTGTTTTCCTCCTACTAGAGGGCATAGCTCCCCAGGGGTCCCAAATGAAGTCCTTGGATGCTTCCCAGTGCCACTCCAAAAAGATCCTAAACTCTAATTTTTATGTTTCTGGCACTAGAAATTGACTGAAAATTCTGCCCTTCTTTTTAAGCCATTTTTTATGACTGATGTTTAACCAATTTTTTATGCAGCTTGATCAGTAAATGTGTTAAGGGAAAACTAGTATGGCTCACTTCCTTATCATTTGTTTTCTCTGAAATCTCAGCCTCTCCAATTAGGACTCCTTGGCTGCCCCAAACTCCAGTTTTGCCTCAAGCTCTATTGAGGTCTATATTCTTAGCAGCCATTCTCCACTCAGCTCCTCCACATCATGCACCAGACTACCAAGAAATACACTCTGGGGAGAAGGCAGTGTGTGGGAAATGTGGTCTACTATGGCCAGCCTGCCTTCCCATCTGCTCAATTTGATTTTTTGAATGTGTATTTTATCTAGCTTTCCTGTATGTTCTTAGTGAGAGTGTTGGTCTATGACAAGTTATCCCATCATAGCCATACACCTTTAGTTTGAACTTTTAAATTTAGATGGAATAAATTTTGATTTATAATAATCAGCAAAGAAGTGATTTGGGGCTCAGAGTAAAGCCCTAGTGAAACATTACTGTTGGATTTTTTTTCTTGCTTTAGTAATCTCCCTGAATGCCTTCAGATTAGTGAAGAAGATGGAATTTTCTAGAGACCAGGTTGTCCAGGTTTTCCCTATATAATGACTCTCCAAGAGAAACTAGAGAAAGTTAATGATGTATTTCTTCTGGCGATATTAGTTTTAGTGGATCAGAGCACTTGTCTGTTATAGATTGTTTAAGAGAATGGTCTTATATATGTAGTTTTAATATTCTTCTAAGAAATGAATAATAATACTTTCGCACATAAAGCTTATGTGTTTGAAATTTGGTTCTTCACAGGACAGAGAGCCATCTCCAACCAAGCTAACAGCAGTAGAAATAATAATATGTAGAATAAACACATTGCTAAATAAACTAATAGAACACACTGGAGGCGGGGGGGGGGGCATCTGGCTGGCTCAGTCAGAAGAGCATGTGACTCCTGATCTCAGGGTTGTGAGTTTGATCCTGTGGACTTTGGAGATCATTTAAATAAATAAAACTTAAAAAGAATAGGATACATTGGAGGAGCCACACAGTGTAAATGACAATGACTTCTGTAATTTAGGAGGAATCCCAAAGATTGAGAAAGAAGATGATATTTAAAGGCTTTTTTCAAGTCTCATTCTGTAGCAAGTGCCCACCTGACTGTGAGCCCTTGAGCCAACACCCATATCTCTTTTTTTTTAATTTTTTTAAATGTTTATTTATTTTTGAGAAGGAGAGACAGTGTATGAGTGGGAAAGGGGCAGAGAGAGAGACTGGGATACACAGAATCAGAATCAGGATCCAGGCTCTGAGCTGTCAGCACAGAGCCCAATGTGGGACTCAAACCCATGAACCATGAGATCATGACCTGAGCTGAAGTCAGACACTTATCTAACTGAGCCACCCAGGAGCCCCCATATCTCTTTTTGATTCCCCTAGAATTCAGTCCAGATGCCCTGATAAGTATGTGTTACATGTGTCTGCTTCTCCACCTACATACCCATTAGTGTATCTTTATGTGTGAACACATACATATCCTGCACACCATACACTTTGCCATGTCATTAGGTTACAATTTTATTAGTTAATAAATTAACTTCTCTTTCTCTATTAATATTAGCTAACACTTTTCCAGTGCTTTCACTGTTGCAAGAAATCAATCCTGACAAACCTATAGAGGCCATTGATATCATCACCCAAGCTTCTGGCTAATAAAGCTAAAGTTTACAATCCTCATGTCATATCTCAAAAGCTGTCTGTCTGGAAGATAGTAGAGCCACCACTCACACTTTAAAGTAAAAAGGAAATCAGTGGGAGTTATTCTAACAAGCATATCTTAAATGTAAAATCAATGCATTTTAAACTTGCACTATATGTCCTGTTTTCTTTGTCCTCTTGTGTGTTGGAATTTTTCACCATTTTATACAAAATATCATTAGAGATACTACCTGGTAGGATGGAACATTAATGTCCATTGTGTGAATTGATGTGAACTTTTCAGTGATTTAAGAACAGAGAGATAGCTGTAATGATAATAAAGCATCTGTCTGTTCTTTGTTAGTGAGATATCGCACACAAACTCCTTCAAATGTATGAATAGATTTTTTTTCATCTTGAGGTTTTCCATTTCTGTTGTGTATTTCACAATTGATATCCTTCATTATTCACAAATGGGCTATGTGATGTACCTCTGAGAAGAGCACCTCATTTGTGTTGTATATAAAAACTATTTTCTGAAAGGGTGGGCCATTGAATTGGGACTCAATATTAAGGGATCTGAGAAAGCTGTCACATCTCAACTTGACAGGGTGCCCACAAGCTTTCACACAGGTCCAGATTGCCTAGAAGCAGGAAACAACACTCAGTTTACTGTGGCCTTAGTATGCACCTGTGGTGGGTTTGGAAGGACCGGAGTGCCATGCCAAGGTGTTGCTGCAGGTGGCAAGGTACAATTACAGGCTCCTAAGGGTGGTTGGTCACATGTATCTTTCAGAGAAGTCCCTCCTGTACCATTGTGGGGGATGACAGTAGGGGCTGGCAAGACTGAGTGGGAGATGTGTAAGGATTGCCATGCAAATCCAGTATAAGAAATGTGAGTCCTGAACCTGAATAGTGGTGGTGGCATATAGAGGTGAGTATGGACTTGGGAAATGTAAATTCCTAGACATGACAATTAACTGCATTTACGCATTAGAGAATTGGAGAAGTCAAGGATGACTCACAGGTTAGCAGAGTTTGTTAATCCAGTAAGTGTTACTGAACACCTGCTATGTGCCAGATGCAGAGGCAGATCATGGGATTTGTGTAATAAACCACAAAAGGCCACAATGTTTATCCAACTTCAATTCTTATGGCATGAAACAATGAACAAACACAAACACTATTACTTCAATTTATGAGCAGATTCACAAAGAAATTAAACACTTGGATGTGACCACACACTCAAGGTTTCCTTGTATGAAAGTGGAGACAGCTAGATATGATTGCTTATTGATGCCAGATAACATAGTAAGGTGTTTGGATTTTATTCTAGGTTCAGGAGGAAACCTATGGAAATTACTAAATAGGTAGATTATGTAATTTATCTTTCAAAAATAATGCTGTACCCTGACTATGCAAATGTTGGAAGGCCAGCTTTACCCCTGTTCTCCAGTTCCCTGGAGGCATCAGATAGCATCTACAAATCTTATTAATGAGGCCTATGATGGGACTAATCGCATCCCCCCATCAGGACCCCCTGAACTGAAATTCGTTTATTGAAGTCTTTTTTCCCAGCTTCATTAGAATTTGACCTTATTTGGAAATACAGTCATTGTCAGTGTAATTAGTTAAGATGTGGCCATAGTGGAGAAAGGTGGGCCCTAATACAACAAAATTAGTGTTCTTATAAAAAGAAAATTTGGGGGTGCCCAGGTGGCTCAGTCAGTTAAGTGTCCGACCCTTGATTTTGGATCAGATTGGGTCCTGATCTCACAGTTCCTGAGTTGGAGCATTGCATCGGGCTCTGCACTAACAGTGTGGAGCCTGCTTGGGATTCTTTTTCTCTCCCTCTCTCTATGCCCCTCTCCAACTCTTTCTCTCTCTCTCTCCCTCTCTCTCTTAAAATAAATGAATAAGCCTTAAGCCTTAATAAGAATATTTGGACACAAGCATGCACATAAGGAGGATACCATGTGAAGATGAGGGCAGAGGTCTACAAACCAAGGAATGCCAAAGATGGCCAGCAAACCAACAGCATCTAGGAAAGAGACCAAGACTATGTTCTCCCTCACAGGCCTCAGAAGGAATCAGCCCTGCCACCACCTTGATCTTGGGCTTTCAGCCTCCAGAACTGTGACACAACACATTTCTATTGTTTGAGCTACCCAGTTTGTGGTTGTTCATTATGGCAGTCCTAGCAAACTAAGACAGGGCCTGTCCCATATTATGCAGGTTCTGGTCATTTATAAGAGGTTGTCACTTTTCATGTGACACTGGCTTGCTGCTTCAAGGAAGCTGTAGTTCACCCACTACCCTTACCCCTTTCTCAGGACTCAGCATCACAGAAGGGATGATTGACTGGTCAGTGGAAGCAAGTGTGGCTTCCCTCTTTGTGTAGCTGCTTCCCTACTTGGATTGTGTTTCATACAACATTACTAGTCTAGGACAGTCCTGTGAGTTAGGGATTATCATTCCACTTAGTAATGAAGAACATGAGAGACATCTGGGTGTCTCAATTGGTTAGGCGTCTGACTCCTGATTTTGGCTCAGGTCATGATCTTATGGCTTGTGGGATCGATCCCCAAGTCAGGCTTTGTGCTGACAGTGTGGAGCCTGCTTGGGTCTCTCTCTCTCTCTCTCTCTCTCTCTCTCTCTCTCTCAAAATAAACTTAAAAAAGAGAGAATATTGAACGACATGAGACCCAGCATAGAGAGTAAGTGGAAATAGGATTTGAATCCAAAGCTGGTTCTAGAGGTATGATTGTGCTTCATGAACTTCCCACTGTGAGAAACCAAGCTATTCACTGGTTCAGCAAGAGCCATAGCTGGGGCTTGTGATCAGGCTGGCAGCTGTTCTCAGCTCACGGGCAATGAGGCTCCCTAGGTGGGCAAGGAAGGTGTCCATATACAGGTGTCCACTGTATATGACCCTTGGCTGAGATGGGCTTATGCAGAAGGGGGAATGGCAGTCCCCCCTCCTCTTGCCTGGGTGGCAGCCACTGGTGTCAGCTCATCCTGGCCACTATGCCCCATTTCATACTTGGAGTGAGATCTGCAGGGGTTGTAAATCCAAAGCTCAAAGTGAACATCCTGTGTTTTGGCACCCTTATAATTGCTGTGGCCAGAACACCTCCGTAAAAGGGATAACCACTTGTTTTCACATCCAATGAGACTCAGAAGTCCTCCAGGGCATGGATTTGTGTGTCTGTCATCCCCTGATTAGGACAGAGGTATGATTCAGAGTAGACTTGAAGTTGGTGAGTGGGGTGATGTGGAGGAAAGATAGAATGGATGAAGCACTCTGCGAACAGAATAGCAGGGATAATATTTAGGGATATGAGTTCTGGAAGGCAGGATCCTTAGCATCGTTTTCACTAACAAACCCTAGTGCCTGCACAATACCAGGCATGGGTCACTAAATACTGGTGTTGACTGGAAGTGCACACCTTTTTCCATTGAATCTAGGTTTTAGAGGCCCAGAGTTATAGGCTGCTTTCTCATTCTTGTGCCTCTTACAGTACCTGCTATGATGCTGGGCATGTGTCTATGTTAGATTATCTTAACCAGATAAGTATGTGTGTGCCTAGCCTCACTGAATCAGTTGGAAGGGGAGAATCAACAACACCCATAATAGAGAAGAAAATGAGGAGAAATGCGTTCACCTGTGGTTCTTTCCAGGTACAGTTCAGTCATTTTAAATTACTAGAATGATTTAGATTCTTGAAAGAGATGCTGCAGTTCAAAATCATGTTTACAGTTAAACATCATTTTCCTGAAAACCACAATGCTGTGACTGGGGATTATTTCCCTACTAAAGAATCTGACATTCTGATACATTTTCTTTCCTAGAAATAACCACAAACATCATTTCAAATCGGCTATAATGGAAGCAACTTACATTCTGTGGTCAGGAATTTCCTGAAGTATACAGAAACCACATGGAATAATATGAATAAAATATGAACACTGTGTTCAGGGCTCCACTTAGTCATGACATTCTATACCAAGGTCTTACCACTCCCCAGACCCAGACATTTCCTTTGCAGTGAAAGAGTACCATGAATACTGGTTATTGTCACTGAAGAAAGTGTCCTCCTTCTCAATGGCCCTGTTCCATTGCAGATGCGCCCACTACCATTGGGTCATGGTGCTTTGTCACTGTTCTCCCCCTTTTCTTGAAAAAGCAGTCTGCTTTTGACACTGCCAACCTCACCTGGTGGCCAGGGTTGGACCAGAAGAATGGCCTTGACAGTAGAAGCCTCAGGAAACCAGTTGATAACTTTCCCACTTTGGAGTGACCACCACATTCGCCCCAGTATCAGGATGTGGGGGATGTGAACAATGCAGTGTGGACATTCAGGAGTGCTTGGAGTTTGGTGCTTGCAAGGGCAGAGCACAGGTGCAGAGGTGGCAGGAAATGTCCAGAGAAAGAGAGAAAGGTGTGCATATTTTATCTTCCTCATTTGTGAGGAATATGGAGATGACTGAGTGAGGCCAACCTTTAGAGAAGATGGCACACTTTCCCCCTGTGCTTCCAAGACTGCAGGTGGCAACAAAGAACACCTTGTTTTCTTGGAGGCTGTCAGTCGTTCCTACTCCTTGATACATCCTAGGCTCCAGCAACTGTTGTCTGGCCTCTCTTCTGCCTGCCCATCATCTTCTCATCCAGGCGAGCCCTGGGAGGGGCTCTTCATGGGCTCCCTCAGTCACATCCTGCCCTTCTCCATCCTACATTCACAGCTCTCCTTCTGCTCCCTGGAACTTTCCTGCAGGAACTATTTTCATTTGTATCTTTAATTTTTTCTGCTCTGTCTTCAGGCTCTCAACCTGTTTTACTGGGCTACTTCAGCTTCCTGATTGGCTTTCCTGTATACAGTATTCCTTCCTTCCCACATTGCCTTCACACAGATGCCTCACTTGTCTACCTAGACGTGGGTCTCAGTTCACTGCTCTTCTGTTGGAATGCCTTATGTGGATCCCAGATGCCTGTGGAATAAAGGCTTGTCAGCCAGCACTGTGGCTCCTGTACAGTTTGCCTCCAGCCTGTTTCAGACTCACTACCCACTGCATTCCCAGAAACATGATGCTCCAAGCATGCTGAACTAACACCCCCAATTTCCCTTTCCTAGCTCATGTCTCTGCTCATCCTGTTCTTCTCCTGGAATGACTATCCAATTTTTCTTTCTGTAAAGATTGCATTCACTCATCAAGGCTCCCACACTCCAGAAGACACTTCACCACTACCATTTAGTTGATTCTTTCTGCAGCTACTGTTGCAGTAAAACAAACAAACAAAAAACAAACAAAACAAATAAACAAAAACAAACACAAATGAGAACTCTCAATTGTGTCACTCAGGTCATGCTTCTTCATATACCTATTGGCTGAATGTATGTATGACCCCTAACATTTTTAACTGCTTCTTCAGTTCAATCGTTGGGAACTGTTCTTTTTTTGTCTCTTGCTTTGATTTTCCAAGGTTCTGTGCACATAGAAGAGGATTAATAAATGTGTACAGGTTTGTGAAAGTCAGTTGTAAGAAAATAATCTTCAAAGTGGAAATGATGTTATGAATATTAAGAATTAATTCAACTCTGAAATTAAAGAGAAGGTATTTTTAAATATAGGTGTCTTAACGCTAGACCAGTCTTGAAAAATTCACATCATGGAGTTCCCTTAGACTTTTTAGCTGCTTACTTAAGAGAGTCTGCTTCTTGTTTTATCTTTCCAGAAAGTTCTTCCTTATTTAGACACTTTCCTCCTCCTTTGTGCTTCTGCCATCCTTTCTTTGTTCATCTGAGTTCTCCTTTCCTTGCTGTCTCTGCCAAGTTTTTGCTTTGGTGGTACAGCTGTTCCACTACCCATGTCCCTGCACTTGGTGCTGCCCCTGCAGCTCATGGCAGTAGAGCAGAACAGGGCCAGTTAGGATGAAGTGAGTGTCCAGGCAGAATGGACATCCAGCTTATCCAGCACCATTTGCTGAGTTCACTGCCTTCAGGCTGCCAGGCAGCCATCCAGGACTGGGAGGATCCTGAGACACATTCTAATCTACAAGAACCACACTGCCCACTCTTTCTTTGTCCACTCAAGAGCACCTGAAGTTCTGTGACAGTACAGAACTGGAATGGAAAGAATGGCTGGGCCTTGGAGGCAGGCCTGTTGCACCTTCTCTCCCAAAGGGCAGAGGCGACTGCTCCCAGGTCACTGAAGTGCCCCACGAAAGCCATGGTTCTGGGGCATTGTTGGGGAGAATAAACATGCATGTGGGGTCCTCTCTGGTCTCTTCTAAAGTAAATGTCATATGATTTCATGAGCCAATGACACAAAGGGGAAATTACAAGAGATTTTGAGAAAGACATTTGAATGAGGAAAGCAATTAAGGTTTAAGCTTTTAAAAGGAATATACATGAGATAAAAAAGTGACCCTGTGAATTCAGTTTCCCTTTCTCCTTCTGGAATTGTCCAGTCTTCTCTGAATAACTATGTTTTGATGAAATTGACCAGCAAGACCCCTTCTCTGTAAGGAGCTGACCTCTCTGTCAGGTGCACTGGTGGGTGAAACTCTTCCAGTATCCAGTATTTAAGGAACATCTGTAGACTATATTTGTTGAAAATCCCTCTCTGTCAAGCAGTGCTGGACAGACTAACAACTACTGGAGAGAACGTTAGATGCTATATGCACTAATACACTATATACACACAGTGGTCCTTAATTTAACAATTCTATGATTTGAGCATTTTATGAGGTTTTTATAGCCTAAGCTGTAGGAATGATTTCTGACTTATTCCTATATCTTGTGTGGCTCTCTAGTAACTACTTTTCATTCAGAGATTCTTAATTAAACATCCTAACTTGTCAACCCAAACTTCTGCTTCTTGGTTTCCATATTGTTAGCAGCATATTCATTCACAAAATCAGCCAGTCAAAACAAATAGGCAGAGTCAGAATCATCTTTGATCTTGTGTCTTTTACTTTTCAAATATGTATTGTCATTAGGATTGCTAGACAGGTGATGCTATCAGCATGGAGTCAGAGCTCTAAACTTATCTCTGCATCCACAGGAAGACATAGTGAGAGGAAAAGTGCTCAGTCCAAGGACTTAGATCACTGCAGTTCCTGTTTGGTAGAGCTGATCTGGCCTTTAATGTGGTACAGGAAGTCCTCTGATAGGTCTTCATATCCATGAAGGAAGAATAACATCATTTAAAACAAGCCTCTACTACATGCAAACCAGGTCTCCTGTTTTGGGTCATATTTTGTGGTGTTTGATTTCTTTAGAGGAAACTGAGGCAGAAAGCCAAAGCTGACCTCAGTGAATGAGGTTCTTAGAGACCACATCTGTCTGTGAGGATGCAGCACCCAGGTGGCCTAGGTTGATGCAAAGGACTACCCTGGTGGGTACCTCTGCATCCCCACTCTCACTGCTGTTGGAAGAAATCATTCTTCATTGATTTTTCACTTGAACTAGAGAATTTCAATAGAATAGCTGCACAACCTCCCCACCACTACTTCCTAAATTCTTACACAGAATCGAAATATATAAAATGGTTGGATGTTGGAGCTTCTCTGAGTCAAGTAGGAGGATGAAACTGGAGCCATGCCACTTGGACCCTCCCACAACTTCAGGGAGCCACCTGCCTCCTGGGCTCCATAGAACCCAGTCTGAAAATCCCTTACCTAGAATTCTGCAGTTCCCTCCTGCTGCTCCTGACTTTAGCTGCTTCCTCTTCTATCCTTCCTGTACATGGCTGCTAAGGAACCCTCCAAAATGCACAAAGTGAGCTGGCCAGGGCTCTACTGAAAAATGTTTTAGGGAGCCCCACTGCCCTTTCATGTGGCTGTGTGATTGCAGCTGGCTAACCTTCCCTGGCTACCATCGCCAGGCGCCTGCTTTCCCTTTCACCTGCTGGCACATTACCAAGTCTTGCTGGCATGACACTGCAGAAGGCTCCCTGGCCTGGGGAGTCCCAGCTACTCCTCATGACTACCTATTCACATTCTTTCAATGTGAGCAATGCTTCCAGGCTCAGCTCCAAACTCCTTGCCATGGATGTCAGATTCTTTACAAGGTTTATGGGACTTTGTACCTTGGCTGGTGTCATTGCTTCCACAGAGAATGCTCTCAGCCCCTCTATTTGCCTATGTAACTCTTACTGTTCTCCTCCTGAGCAGTCTTCTGCCATCACTCAAGGCTGGGCAGGAGACTCTCTGGTGTAATCATAAAGCCTGGTCCACATGTCTGTTAGATACTTACCAAATATCACTGTTGACTTTCTCTCTGTTGGTTTGTGTGTTGTACTCAGTCATAAGCCTGCAAATGCAGGACCTAGAAACTGACCCCAAACTATCTTTTGCTTCACCTGAATCTGACTAGCTTATATATGTTTCTTCCACAGTCTGAGTGCTTCTCCCTTCCCAGACAAATGATTTCCATGTTTTCAGCTCAACTCCAACATCTATTACTTCTTTAATAATGCTTTCTTCAACAAATCTCAGGAAGAATTGTTGATTGCATTGAATTTGGTGGCTTATTGCACTTTTCTACAGTTCAGAAAAACACCACATTTTTCCCCTTGCTGCTTGGATGTAAATATGTATTTCTCCATCAGGTCATGAGTATACAGTTGAGTATGGTGGCTCCCCATTGCTTTGTAATATGTTATCTTAACAGTGAATTAAATTGGCACATTTCTTGTCTCATAATTTTTATGGTCAGAAATCTGGACACGATTGGCTGGCATCTCAGCTCTAAGATCTCTCACAGGCTGCAAATAAGGCCAGACCTGCAGTCATCTCAAAGTTTGACTTGGGCGGAATCCATTTCCAGCATCACTAATGTGGCTGTTGGCAGGGCTTGGTTCTTCACTGGTTGTTGGACTTGGGCCTTTGCCAGAGCCTCCTGCATTTCTTGCCACACAAGCCTCTCCACAGGGCAGCTGGTTTTATTAGAGAGAAGCCATAGACAGAGTGAGGAAGGAAGGAGAGAAGGAAGGAAGGAAAGAAACAAGGGAGGGAGGGAGGAAGAAAAGAAGGAAGAAAGGGAGGTAGGAAGGAAGGGAGGAAGGAAAGAAGGAAGGAAGGAAGGAAGGGTGGAAAGGAGGAAGAGAGAAGGAAGATTGGGGGAAGAGAGATTAGGTACGTAAGAGGCAAGTTTTTATAATCTAATCTGGAAGTCATACGCCATCACTTCTGATATATTCTGTTCAGCAGGAGCATACCATTACGTCCAACCCACAGGAAAGGTGGGGATATCCTCAAGGGCTATAATGGCAGGAAGAGGAGATTTTGGGAGCTCTTTTAGAAGCTGATGACCACACACCTGTTTTGAGTCAGTCACTGTGCTAGGAGCAAAACTAGATGCAGACTCTGAAATCAAGGTGACAAGTCCTGTAAAGTATAGCAGTCATGAATTCACATAACCACTGAAACAGATTATTGCACAAGTTGAGGTGAGCAACTTTGAAGTGATGTTTTAACAGAGCTGACCTGGATCAGAGACATCAGAGGATTTCTTGAGGAACTTGTGAGAATTTAAGAGATAAGTTGAGAAACGCCAGGGGAGCAGGTAGTGGGAGGCTTAAGGTTGGCATCAGGCATCCTGAACAGGAAGAACAGCAGGCATAAAGGGCTCGTGCTTAGCGCTGCTTGGAAAATGCAAGAAGGGTAAAACATCTCACCAACTCTGATCAACAGAACAGACTTGAGAAAGTTACTACCCTATGCTCCATCCTTATTGGTTTGCACTCAGCCTAATAGTTCCTTTATCCATTTCCTCTTTCTGGAGTGCACCTAGTGTCTACTGCAAGATAAACTATTTGGAATGAATGAGGTGATACATGCTTTGGCAACAATCAATTTAAACAGCTTTTGGCTAGAACACAAAACCATAAATCTGCTGAAATTGCTGGGTATCAGGGGATGTCACCTGTCACACTACTTTGCTTTTTCAAAAGCAGATGTACGTTCAATGAAAGGAAAAAGAGAAGGGAACTAGCATCTACTGAGTTCCCAACATCCACCAAATGATTTACCCAAATTATTTCATTTAGTCCTCACAGAGCCCTATGAGGTCAGTATTACCAGCATGTTTTCAGAGACAGGGAACCAAGTGCAGTTAGACCCTGGCCTGAGACCCATGGCCAGGTCTGTCCACTCCAGATGCAGTGTGCACTCTGCAGAGTGGCTTTCCCTTCACTTTACAGCAAACCTCCATCTTCACCAATGGGCCAATTAATTCTAATTTCTTGAGAAACCTTGGCTAACTTTGGAGTAGAGTTTCGATGCCTTTGTAAACAAATGGTGATGCTAAATATGTTTGCTGTGTCAATGCAGTGGAGAGGGGTTGTGAATGTTAGCTTGACTCAAGAACTATAGAAAGTTCAGAGTGTAGAATGATGACAGGGAGCTGGGAGGCATGCCCTGAGTCCTTTTATTTTTAGTAAATTATTTCTTCTTCCTAAGTGTCTCTGTGGCCTCTTCCTGTATTCTCCAGCAGTGGGAAGACAGCCGCAAAACTTCCTTTGCTGTGTTTCTAACTGCTATGCACTCAACTGCAAACCAAAGACTGACAAGGAAACAGGGTGTATATAAAGGTGAGGGAGATAGGTCACATGTCTTTATAATACATGCTGTTTCCTCATGAGTCTTTGGTTTGCAGTTCTGTGTTATAGGAGAAAACTGATACTTCATACTTAATTTTTCTCTCTAACATATTGACAGGATATTCTTTGAACTCCAAATTCAAAGCCATCTCATGTTCATGTTTTATTGTTCTTTGGTATGGGAGGAGTGTTTTTTGGAGGTTAGAAAGTAGGCACATGGTTTTATAATATTGTTCTGATCCAGGAATGGAAGGGAACATTCATTATACCTTTGTCTTGCAGCCTTCTTGTGGAGGTAGAATATCATCAGGCACATCTGCAGCTCACAAATACTTAGAATAATATGATGTCTTCATGAAGAATTATACACAAACTCAACTGTTAATCATGGCTATACTTATATGTCTTTCTTGTTTTGTATATTTTGTTTTAAATCTTTCTTCAGTGACTTCTCTTTAAAACCCTGAGACAGTGAAAGACAACATAGGATAATGTCTTCAGTGGGACCATATGGTATCAGTTGCTTACTCAGCTAGTTGCATAACTGCTCATGCTCGCTTGCTTTCCAGAGATAAACCACCACACGTTCATTTAAAATCCAGCATATTGGGCATTGTTAGGTGGTTTTTCTCTGAAGGAATATTGTGGTCAAGTGTCTATATACTCAGTGAGACTTTCCAGTCTTGTGTTTCTTACATCACCAAACTTATTGATGAATAAAAAGTCCAGAGGTACACACTTATGTAAAGGATACATAGCATCCTCACAGGTCATCATGATTATCTGCAGACTCACTGAAGAAGAATGAGGCCCAGCACTTCCATTACTGTAGTTCTCAGGAACTGACTATCATTTTGATGACCAAAGATGTGTCCACAGCCTGGCTTAGAGGGAGCCCCAAGGTCATAGCATAATTAATTATACAAATCAGATATGTGTTCATGATTCTTGGTTCTCATATGTCTGTTGCACTTGAAAACATTCAGCTGAAGGACAAAGGTGGTTCCATATATACTGACATTCCAATTATTGAATATGGAAAAGGGAATTTTCAATACTTGAAATACATTTGGCAATACAGAGTTTTAAGTTTTTCAAATTTATACTTCACAAGCATAAAAAACAATTTTAGATTTTGAGGGTCATGATCAGCCTCTGTTTTAAAAGAAACAAGTTGGAAATATTATTGAATATGCTGTTGGGCTGCTACTGACTTTGCTGATCTGAGAGAAACACTATAAATCTATTTGTGGGCTAAAAGTGGAGTCAAGATGGATCACCTCAGCCTAGGAGACAACACTTAATTGTACTTTATCTTTATTTGGATCTATTAGGTTTTAATTAGAGGTCATTTTGCTAAATGTTTGAACCTGAATAAGAATTTAATTTGTGAAACAACTGAATTACAGAAAATTAGAGAAACCAGTGAATGGGGGGTCCAAGCAAATGAATCAAGCACAGCTCATTTATATTTAGTAAAGTGATAACACAAACAGAGTTATTACTTTGTATGGGAGGGCTGAGTTGATACCCCAGCAGGGGCAAAGTGGGGCCCCACCTGGGGGGGGGTGTATTCTGCTTTAGCCTAGGAGGAGGCTCTGGCAAAAGGCCTGCAGATGATTGCCCAAGGGCTGCATCCTCACTGACTCTGGGAGTAAAGTTTATGCCTCTCAGGTTCTCATTACTCAGCTGAGGGCCTAGAAACCAAGCCTCTCTCTCTTCCTGAGAGTGGGCACTGGCATGGTTTCAGAGCCAGCCCACCCTCTGATGCATAGCCTTTGGACTTGGTGATCCAAGTGGACCAATCACGGACATCAGAATCTCTGGGAAAACCTCATAAACTCCAAGTGCCATGCCCTTGTGCCAGACCTTGTGATCAGAAGCCTAAACAGACATATGTTTAGAAAGGCCACAAGGAGTTAATCTAGCCCTGGAAGTGGAGTACTCTGGGAATGTGCCCTGGAGAGCAGAGGAGACTGCAAGCTCAAGAGAGTCCAAGTGAGTGTGGCCCCTCCATGAGGACTGCAGGTACAGCCACCAGAATCCCAGTTCTTTCTGTTCCCCCACCCAGTCCCATGGTAGTAAACATGAGGATTTTAGCTTTCTGAGAAAAAGATGCAGGTTTCAGTCTCCTGAGACTGCCATTCATGTTAATAAAAAATCATGAAGTCATAACATCAGTTGGCTCCCTGAGAGCTGGCATTGCAATTCTCCTTTAAAAAGAAAGATATCTTCCTCTTAAATTATCACCTGTCACCCTGAATTTAAATATACCCCCAGAGACGTGGGGTGTTAATCACTGTCACCATGATATAACTTGTGTGCTTGCCAGGTAGTGGCACCCCTGGGCTCAGAATCCTCCAACCAGGTGAAGCTCAAGCCCTGGGATTAGCCAAGAGCATTGGGCTCTGTCCCTCCAACACCTGCCTCCTCTGGTTGTATCTCCCCTGCCCCTCTGCTGTCCCCAGCCTCAAGACTTGGTCCTTCTAACTCTCTGTCCTATATCTGTACAAAGTGTATATCTCACCTCCTGAACATCTTGATGAGATGGTCCATTTCCCCCATCTGTCTCCTCTACTTTATTTTATGACCCTTGGGATTCTTCTGGTATAGTCAGTTCCCTGACTTTCCTCCATGAACCTCAAGGCCCCTGCACCCAGTGGTCATCATAGCCCAGGCTCTGTATATCTTTGTGGGGCATATAACCTGTTGGAGGAAGTCTGCACTCAGACACTAGAGAAAGAACACAGAAGTCAGAGACTGGGAAGTCAGAGACTGATGAGAAGCATCAGGGCAGCCACATGGGTGAGCACCTATGCAGGCACATGGTGCCCTGCATGGGTTTAACACTCGTGTCACGATCTTCACATTCTTATTAATTTTTGACCAGGAGGCCCTGCATTTTCATTGTGCACTGGGGCCCACAAATTGTGGAAGCAGCCCATATTCCAGTGAATCTGTACCTTCAAGTAGTGGGTTTGTTTCACTTGACGTGGTTACACAGACTGTAATCCCACAAATTAGAGCATCACCTGTGCAAAATATTATGCAGTTATACAATTTCAAAATCTTCTAGAAAGACCTACCAGCTTTCTAGAATAGCTGTGGCTATTCACACTGTTTGTATCAGTGTCTTCCAATTTCTTTTTTTTGTTGTTGTTTAATGTTTATTTATTTTTGAGAGACAGAGAAAGCACGAGCAGGGGAGGGGCAGAGAGGGAGAGAGACACAGAATCTAAAGCAGGCTCCAGGCTCTGAGGTTTAAGCATAGAGCCCTACGCAGGGCTCGAAACCATGAACAGTGAGATCATGACCTGAGCCAAAGTCAGATGCTTAACCAACTGAGCCACCCAGGTGCCCCTCCAATTTCTAATCTTATAGTTTCTAATTTGCAGCTCATTTCCTTCCCAGGAAGCTTGCCAATCACTCACCTGAATTGGGACCAACTATAATAGTTTAAAGCCACACATGTGGTTGGTTGAGATACCTGCACAGTGCACTACAAAGACACTGAGATGACAATTGTCAGCCATGGAGTAAGACAAATCAGGGCTCACATTCTAACTCTCAGTGATTGAATATCATGCTTATTTCCATATTTGAAAAGTGGACACAACAAAATATCTATCATATAAATTTATAAGTATACCAGATATTGCATGTAAATTAACTAGTAGTTACTCCAAAGAAAAGTGAAAAGGGTGAGTGAAATGTGCAAATTGCTAGCACTCAGGAGAGCTGGGTGTGGAGGAGTTTTAGTTGGGAGGATGAGGGGAAAGGGGTCTGGAAGGCAAGGAGTCCAGGAGTGACTGTATCCAGGACTCTTGTGTGCCCTCCCTGAGTCTCTGTTTTGTATTTTTTAAATGCTGTTATGGACGGGTTGATTGTGAGTTAATGAGATAATCACTCCAAGTACTTGTAATGCTCTCTGTATGTTGAATAAGACCTGTAATAAGTGAGTTCTTCTCTCTTGTTCTGAGATGGGTCTTTTCAAAAGCAGAGATGAAGCAAGAGCATTTTGGAAGAGTAAGATGGTTCAAATGTAATTTGTGGTGCACTTGTCAATTCTAATACCTGTGTATATTGCAGATTAAGTGAAATTTAGTCTCTGTAAGGGGCATGAACTCAATTAGCATCCATTTGTGCTTGGATAACACAGAAAGAGATTAGCTTTATAAAAAAAAACTTCACTGTTTTATTTCTGTATGAAAGAATGAATTTGCATTTTCCTTCTCCTTATGTTCTTATATGGGACATATAAGAAACATACTGTTGCCTTCTCCTTATGTTCTTATATGGGAAGCTCTATCTCTTAGGCCCTTAGATCAGCAGTGTTGACTTCACATGACACTCCATTCCATCCCCTGGAGCAGGGGCAGGCTCAGCCATAACATAAGCCTTAAGAGCTCCAGCCAGCCTGAGCAGGCTTCTCCATCTGGGCTATGATGGCACACTGTTTTCCTCCACCCATCTCCTTAGAGGGGATGCATCATTCCATCCTCCTTCTGCTGTATTTAGGATAAAGCACTGTCTTACAATGGATCTTAAGAGAATGTATGAATTTTACTAACAGTAAAACTGTTCTTGGATAAGGAAAGCAAGATTTCCTCAGATAAGTAAAACAAAGTAATGTAGATCTGCTGAGTTAAAACTCTAAGATTCAGACTTCCTAGTGTTGGTTATTTTCATACTTAATGTGTTTTTATTTCCAAATTGATGACAATACATCATTTTTACAAGGTGTTTCTATTTAATTGTAATATTTTATCAATTAAGTGTTTATTTTAAAAACTGTAAAATAATAATTTATAATTATAATGAAATTGTAATGTGCCATAGTAATAAAATATTACTACTGGTTGATAAGTTATGTATGATAATATCACTGATAGTGTACGTAATTTTCTTACAATATAATGTTTAATACAGTGATTCTACTCTTCCAAATTTGATAGTTTTTTAATTCATATGAGGAAGTTAAGACATCCATCCACTATGTAGGATGAAATAAAAATGATTCAAATATTGTTAAATGTCTATTTTTAGCTGTTGATAATTTCTAGCAAATAAATGCTGCACAAAGTCTAGGTGCAACCAGATGCGTTTAGGTAGCAGGATGCAAGTCACAAATTATATACATTTATTATGTGCATTTTTCTTCCTACCTGTCCCCTAAACTCGATGGGCTTCCAAAGCTATGAAATCTAGACAACTACAATTCTTGATTCTCCTGTCTTTAATCATTCTAGGTAAGGATTAAACCTGCATCCTCCATTCTTAGTTTTACTTGTGGTTTTAGAACTTCAGAAGAAATCCATTCCTTTTAGTCAGGGTTCTTCAGAGAAACAACCAATAGGAGAAAGAGAAAGAGAGAGAAAGAGACTGAGAGAGAGACAAGTGTGTACCAATCCTTCATATTGGTTCACATGATTATGGAGGCTGAGAAGTCCCATAATCCGTCATCTGTAAAATATAGATCCAGGAAAGCTGGTGATATAGTTCCAGTCTAAATTTGAGAACCCAGAGCACCGATGTCATAGGGCAGAAGACAGATGTCCCAGTTTAAAAAGAGAGTAAATTCACTCTTCTAATTCATTTTTGTTCTGTTGAGATCCTCGATGAATTGGATTGTGCTCACCTGCATTGATGAGGGTGGATCTTCTTTACTCAGCCTACAATTCATAAGATAATCTTTTCTGGAAACACCCTCACAGACATACCCAGAAGTAGTGTTTTAACAGGTATCTGGCATCCCTTAGCCCAGGCAAGTTGATACGTGAAATTAAGCAACAAAAAGTTTTATTGAATTTTTTATTGAGTCCATATCCTCCAAAAGTACATCCAAAGTACAAACCATAGTGAATTGGCACTATTTTTTTTATATATAATGAATTAAAAAATGCTGTTCTCTTGAATAATATCTGTCACTTAGTCTTATTTCCTTTGCTGACAGAAGGGAAGGGCACGAAAATGTCATGTCTGGTAGGAACAAAGGTTTATTGCCTTGTTTCACCCTAAGGAGATTCTTGAAATGGACTAACCTTGCTCTTCGTCTCCTGGGGCAGTGGGTTACTTTGATCATGACACTTCTGGCTGTCTTGAGAGGAAATTTCTCACTTCCTTGCCTAGCATGGAGACCAGGTCATGAGGAAGGACTCGGCCCTCAGGCTTTGAGGCCTTAGAATGTGGAACTTGAGGGAGGGAGGAAAAACTCAGCATTCTGTGGTCCACCTGTGGAGGATAAAAGCCTGGTTAATCATAGAAAATCCCAAGTGTGTGACACATCATTTCTCTTGTAACTTCTTTTTTAAACAATTTTTAATATTTATTTATTTTTGAGAGAGTGGGAGAGACAGAGAGAGAGAGAGAGAGGTAAAGACAGAGACAGAGTATGAGCAGGGGAGGAGCAGAGAGAGAGAGAGAGAGGGAGGGAGACAAAGAATCCAAAGCAGGCTCCAGGCTCCTAGCTGTCAGCACAGAACCCAAAGTGGGGCTCGAACTCACAAACCATGAGAACATGACCTGAGCTGAACTTGGATGCCTAACCAACTGAGCCACCCAGGTGCTCCTCTCTTGTACCTTCTTAATATATCATACCAGTGCTGCAAAAATCTCCATATAGCAGACCACTTTGTTCTTACTCTTTCCACAACACAAGCAATCTAATACCAATAAAAGAATGGTTGAAAAGATTTAGCAAACAGATTAACCTATAATTTAAAAAATCTAATATATTTTTTGTTAATATTTTTAAAAATCTAAATAAAATGGACAATTTGTGGGAAAAATAAATTGTAAAACTTAGATGCAAGGTAAACAAGTAACATTAAGAGAAATTATAAAAGTTGTCAAAGAATTTCCTCCAAATAAGATGTCAGAGTCAAATTCATGTTTTTCAGATTTTCTCAGCATCACTACTCTCAAAATTATAAAACTTGGCTGGTGTGTGGAAACACACCCTCCTTGTAATACTATTTTATTTTGTGGTGACTCTACTGTGACTACTGTAATCTTAGTTCAGAAAGCTAGTGAGGACAAGAAAGTACTGCACATCAGTAGTATATAACAAATATAGATCAATCTCAACACAAAAGGCAATGGTTGCAAAGAAAACTCTGTATACATTGAGAGGACCGTCTGCAGATTCCAGAACTTCTTGGCAGGTTGAAAGGTGGTTCTGGATCAAAGGAGATGCAGCAGTGCAAACGTCTCAGCTGTGAGACAAAGAAGGAAACACTTGTAATCATTGAGATTGACTACAAAAAACAGAATGATAAATACTGTTCCTTTTCTATGGTGACCCTGAGCTTTCTCATCCTGCCCCCTGTGGGATGATTGTCAGCCTTAAAGCTAGGGTGTCAGACCTATGCATGAAGCTGGGCAAGGTTTGTTAAATTACAGACCATGGGCCAGATGGAGCCAAGATATAACGTGTGTGTGTGTGTGTGTGTGTGTGTGTGTTTCTCTCTCCTCTTTCTTCTCCTCTTTCTCCTCCTCCTTATCCCTTCTTCCTTATTTCTTCTTTCTCTTCTAAGCTAAGTCTTTACATTTTTAAAGGATAGTAAAAAAGAAAAAGAAGAGCAGTAGCAACAACACCAACAAAGCTTCCCAAACAAAAGAGGAATGTGTGATAGATTCTGTGTCCTGCAAGCCTGAAATTTTTGATCTCTACACCTTTACAGATCAGAGTTTTATGACACCTGCTCTATAGGCATCCTTAACTTTCTGCCTTTATTTTAATTTTTTTAGTATATATTTATTTTGAGAGAGAGAGGGAGAGAGAGAATCCCAAGTAGGCTTCATGCTATCGGCAAAGAACCCCATGCGGGGCTCGATCTCGTGAACCTTGAGATCATGACCTGAGCCAAAATCAAGAGTTGGATACTTAAGCAACTCAGCTACCCAAGTTCCCCTTGGCTTTATAATATAATATTTTTTAGATATTAAGATCAATCAATAAAAAAAGTCACATGAACTATTTTTTTTTTAATTTCACTTTCATTATAATTCTTTTTATTTATTTATTTATTTATTTATTTTTTTATATATGAAGTTTATTGACAAATTGGTTTCCATACAACACCCAGTGCTCATCCCAAAAGGTGCCCTCCTCAATACCCATTACCCACCCGCCCCTCCCTCCCACCCCCCATCAACCCTCAGTTTGTTCTCAGTTTTTAACAGTCTCTTATGCTTTGGCTCTCTCCCACTCTAACCTCTTTTTTTTTTTTTTCCTTCCCCTCCCCCATGGGATCCTGTTAAGTTTCTCAGGATCCACATAAGAGTGAAACCATATGGTATCTGTCTTTCTCTGTATGGCTTATTTCACTTAGCATCACACTCTCCAGTTCCATCCACGTTACTACAAAAGGCCATATTTCATTTTTTCTCATTGCCACGTAGTATTCCATTGTGTATATAAACCACAATTTCTTTATCCATTCATCAGTTGATGGACATTTAGGCTCTTTCCATAATTTGGCTATTGTTGAGAGTGCTGCTATGAACATTGGGGTACAAGTGCCCCTATGCATCAGTACTCCTGTATCCCTTGGGTAAATTCCCAGCAGTGCTATCACATGAACTATTAAAAGAAAAATTTGGGGCAATTAATTCTAAAATTATTACTTGCTAATGAAATGATTATATGTTTAGGAAACCAAAAGGAGACAATGGAAAAGTTAGATGGTAGAGATTATTAGAGGTTTGAGAATGAAGATAAAAGCATTCTCAAAAGTCAGTAAGGAAAAATAAACCTTCATCACACCAGAAGTACTGGGAAAATATTTCTTTAAGTTTATTTATTTTGAGAGAAAGAGAGAAAGCATGAACAGTGGAGGGGCAGAGAGAGAAAGTGATAGAGAGAGAATCCCAAGCAGGCTTCACACTGTCAGCTCAGAGCCCAATGCTGGGCTTGAACTCACTGTGAGATAATGACCTGAGCGGAAGTTGGACGCTTAACTAACTAGCCACCCAGGCACCCTTGGGAAACATATTTGTAAAATGTATACAAGAAAAGAATCACAAATAGATAATACAGATACAAAACAAGTATTAAGTCAGTAAACAAAGGAAGTGACTCATTTAACAAATATATGCTGACTGCCTTCTCTGGGTCAGGCATTGTTTTAGGTGCTGAAATAAAAATTCACCAAAATTCACCCTGGGAATTAGCAAAGATGTTCTCAAAGGTGATAACACAGTGCGTGGAAAGAGGTGAGATGTGTTATCCAGTGTTGGTGGTAGAATAATGCTCGGGTTTATGGGGTGCAATTCTGAGATGCCCTCACTTGGAAGTACAACATGTCATATCTGCTGGCACATTATGCATGGACTGAATGGGAACCCCAAAGCCCCACCACAGACGCATCCACTGCAAACAGGAAAAAAATAGATATGCAGGTGGGAGAGATGAGTGAATGAGTTGTTTTTATTATGTTATATTTATTCTGCAATAATTGAAATTATGTGGATTTTCAAGAATGGTTCTAGCATATTATTCTGGATTCCTTTACTGACTCCTCCTAAGTCCCAAAACTTTGATCAGGAAAAAGCAACAGTAGATCATTCAGTTCCTGTGTATACAACAAGTGCTTGAACCTTCCTCAAAGAAACATGCCATAAGAATGTAGGCCATTTTTCCCACTTTCCAGACTCTGTACTTTTCCTTGCTTATTTTAAAGTATTGAGGATCTAAATAAAGAGTCTAGAGTAGACAGTGCTCTTCTATATTCATTGTCCAAATGGAAAAATAAAACCATCCAGCAAGAAAAACCCTGGATGTCTTGAAGTATTCAGTACTTGGTTCCTTTTAATTTTTTCTTAACTTTTTTTTAATTTTTTTTTATTTTTATTTTTTGCTAGTGTTCTTTGCAAGGGCAGTCCTTCCCTCAGACCTGGTAGCAAATGGATGTGAGCTGGTCTGTGAGAAACCTTTCAGCTTTCTGTAATCTGCAGTCACTGAAAACTTCAATGAAGATGTTTTCTAACTGGGTCTTTTGTCTTTTGCATAAATCCAGTTAGGATGAGTAATCAGACAAATATTTTATGGGATTAAACAACTTCTATTCTTATAGTTCCAGTAAAGAATGCTTTTTGAATCTAATTAACAAGAAGGCTTCAACACCTATGGTCATTTATGCTTTTGGTTTTTAGGAGAAAATGGCAAATAAATAACTAGAATGTCACAGGTTTATTAACACAAAAGGATTCCAGAGGGTGTGTCATGGACTCATGTAAGGCTTGCTCATCTGTCTGTGCCTTGTGCATCTACCGGGCTGCACAATCCTAAAGGATGTTTCAAAAGATCAGGCAGCAGAGAACACTGATGCTGGAGAAAGTGAATCTTGCTCTCCAGATTATCTTTAATGCTCCCTTTGGGCATGCCCTTCATGCCATCCTTATGTAAAAATGTGGCATTGTTTTAAAGGAATTTTACCACATACTAATTCTTTGGAAATTTATAATACTGGTTGGCAAAAATAAGAAAATAGACTTGAAGATATTTTCCATTTAATCCAAACACAGAAAATCCAAGTTTACTTGCCTAAAAGAAGTCCTAGAGACAAAAAATAAATAAGAAGTTTCCACATATGTCCAGAATGAAAATCATTACATCCAGCTTCCATTGCAGTGCCAGGAGGCCTTTGCTCTAGACTCCCTGTGCAGTCAGATATGTTGCATGGCATGAGAGCTCATGACATCAACTGGGAACCTTTTTATTTACTCACGTTCATGGTGAATTTTAGGGATATTTCCCAAAGCCAAAGAGGCATGCAGATTCTTACAAACAGTTGGACAGGAAGGCCATGGACTTTTATTGAAGAGTGTGTTAATCTGCTCCATCTCCAAAGACAGCATTTGAACTTAGTTTTATCTCATTCAACTTCCATGATGACTCAAAATGACAAGACATCAGATCACATAGATCTTCAGTATGCCATAATAGAACATTAGAGATGTTGATTTCTGCTAGGAAGTCTGGTATCCAGGTTTACCCTGCATCTGAGAATAAAACAGAGGGTGGTAAAAGTTTATACTCAGAGCTGTCCTCAATTCAGTAGGATTACAGATGCAGAATCTGACTGAATAACTATGGGTAAGGTGAAGAAGACTTTTGTATATGCTTTTTCTTTTAAGCTTTAGATGCACGCTTTAGGGTGAAAAAACTCAGCATAAGTCTGAATCATTTGATTCCTCAATTTGACTAAGTTCTGATAAATCTGTTGAACAGGAAATGAGCTATGCTATGCTCTCCCAGAAGTTACAGTATGTCTGCATTTGGGAAATTTATTTATGAATCCCAAAGTTTCTGGCTACAAGTCCATTTATGGTCAATTGTTTTGATCTGTTGCTGTCAAAATACTTTAAAAAATCAAATTACTGTCGTGGAAACTGAGAGCCACTATCTCATATCTAATCAGAATAACTGGAGGGGTGTGCTGTCTGATTGTATCCTTGTAGGTATGAAGGCTAATTTAGTCTATTAGATTCCAGTATGTTCATTGACCTGTTCTCAAGTGATAATTAATTAGCACTGTCTGTAACTATCCATTTTGTAGAAAATAAAATTGCTTTTTAACTGCTTTTGTATTGCTACAGTATTTATTCCACCCCCCCCCGCTTTATTGAGATATAATTGACACATAACACCTGTAAGTTTAAGGTGTACAATGGTTTTATTTGATACATTTATAAATTGCAAAATGATTACCACCACCATGGTATTAGCTACCAACTCCATCCTATCACATAGTTACCATTTCACGTATTTTCGAAAAGCTCTTAGGTTAAATGCAACCATTGTCACCAATAAAACTATTTGTGAAGCCTATACATAAATTTGTGATCCCATGGCAACTATAAAAATAAATTTAGACTTTGGTTTGTTGGTTAGGGAGCACTAAGCTGCTGTAACAGGAAACTCCAAGTAATTCAGTCATCTGAGGAGAATAGAAGTTTCTCATGTGGGAATTCTGAAGTGAACATTTCAGGCTAGTTGGCTGCTCTGGTCCTTCAGTCATGCCAGGAAGCAGACTGATAGTGCATGCTCCTTGTCATTTCCAGCGTGTGACTTCAGAGCTTGGGGGGACACTCTCCGCTTCTGTTTGTCCAAATTTCTCTCAGGGAGAGAAAAGTCTCAGGGCTACAACCAGCTGGAAAGGAGTCTATGAAACAAGTTCCTATTTATCAGACACCTCCCACCTGCAACACTACTATATAGAACATTGAGAGAATGGATTTTGGTGGGCAAATAGTCTCCACCACTACATTAGTCTCCACAAGTTACATGAATAGTATATTGGACTATAATTTCTAAATTGCTATTGATAACTGGGATAATTTCAACCTTTATTCCAATTTGAAAATACAGTTCAATAAATATGGAATGAGGATGTATTCACAAATCAAGTCTTTACCACTATTTTATAAAATTTCTAAAGCCAGATTCCCAGTAGTGTTTCTTTTGCTGTCCTCACTCATGGTGGCTTTGTCCCCAATGTGTAGTGACATGCACAGGGGTGACTCACCTGGTAGGACTGAGTCCCTTTCATTTCCTCCTTGGCAACGTGCACCACAGTTGTCAGAGATACAAAGCTGTGTTGATATAAATATGTCTGGTTATTTTCAGACCATCTGGATCTAGTCTAAAAACTGATATTAACAGGGAATATGGCAAATAAACTCCATATCCTCTTTGGCTCTGCTGAAGAGGTAGCTATGTGTTTATTCTCATGACCAGTCCCAAAAAGAAGGCTAAAATTCTGTCTAGAATCAACCAAGTACATGTTTCTCACCATGTCAAGAAGTCTGAAGAAGTTAGCAAATATCCTTTTTCATTTCTTAGTCAAGAGAGAAGACATGTGTTCCAAGACTGTAGTCTTGAAACAGTGTTAAGTAATTATGCAAAGTAAAAGGATTTGCAACCATATGCAAAGCTTTTGCCTACCTGGCCATAAAATGCCCTTAGTCTCTGTAAAGAGACACAGGTTATCAAACCACCAGATGGCACCACAGAGAGTGTAGGTTTCTGCATCAACCACCAGGGTGTGCAAGGTTTGCTCTTTGCTTAAGTATCATTTCTTCCTTTCTTCTTTTTTTTTTAATGTTTATTTATTTATTTTGAGAGAGATAGAGAGTGAGCAAAGGAGGGTCAGAGAGACAGGGAGACAGAGAATCCCAAGCAGGCTCTGCACTGGCACTGCAGAGCCCGACGAACTCACAGACCTTGAGATGGTGAACTGAGGGGAAACCAAAAGTTGGACACTTAAACAACTGAGCCACTCAGGCACCCTGAGTATCTGTTATTTCTAGCATCAAAAACTTGTTATTACTCTGTGCAGTCAAAGCTTATTGGAGAAAGAACAATCTTCCCCCTTCCAGTTCATTCCCCTAAAGTATGTATGAACAGACAGTGTCATATTAATGACAATATTTTATCAATGTTCCAAATTTAAATGGTACAATATAGATAATACATTCACAATTCATTGCAGTTATAAACCAAGAGATGAAGAACTGAGGAAACTACATAGTTTTTAAATGTGTACTTTAGGGATGCCTGGGTAGCTCAATCGGTTAAGCATCCAACTTTGGCTCAGGTCATGATCTGCAGTCCTTAAGTTTGAGCCCCATGTCAGGCTCTGTACTGACAGCTCAGAGCTAGAGCCTGCTTCAGATTCTGTGTGTGTGTGTGGGTGTCTCTCTCTGCCCTTCCTCCATCCCCCCCTTCTTTCTTTCAAAAATAAATAAAACATTAAAATTTTTTTAAAATTATATATAAAAAGATAAATGTGTACTTTAATTTGCATGCATGAAGGAGAATTTAAAATCCAGTTGGTTTTTTATTAATTTCCAGTATTGAATCACTTCTGGTCATGAACTATCAGGAGAGGAGAACTTATGACTATTTGAATCTTTCAAACATAAATCCTTTACTGTTTGTCTCCAGAAGGGGCAGGCAGGGTGGTTACCTATTTTAATGTATCTCATGGCCTGTCAGCGTACCTCCTCACTGGCTGACCAGGCCAGTGGCCAGGGCTAAAATTCCTGGGCAGGGCTAAAATTCCACATTGAAGGTTCTACAAGTCATGGCATATTGCTCTGGGAACTGCCTCTTTGGCAAACAGCTGGTAGCCCCACGGGCACTTAGAACTAACATGCTGTGTCATTGCCACATGTTGTAAAACGGTCCCTGCCCAGAAGGACCCAATTAGGCCTCAGAAGGTCCCTGAGATTTCTAGGATGTCAATAGTTCCATGTGTTAACATGCAAAGCAATTCAATGAGCCCTGTGGAATTACTGTGTTAAGTGATAGATGGAGGGAGGATGACACAGAGATCATTCCCGATGAGTGCCTGCCCAAAAGGAGCAACAAGTGATAGGAAACAGGAGCCCATGCTAAGTAGAATCCATGTACCAGCTGTGGGGTTGTAAGGAAGTAGTAACTTTTTTCTTCTGCCACCCCACTCTGCCAGTCTCATTGATTACTATGTGTGCTTGAAAATAGATGAATCTGATAGCCCCAAAGCTCTCTCCTCTCAGTAAAGGGACAGATACCTTAGGTCTGTTTTTTATATTTCTCTCTTCTCTTCTGCTTTCTGGCATTCCTAGCTATAGTTCCATTGTTCTTCGTGTGGGGTACTAACAGGGCTTTGAATTTCTAGGGAAGCCACCAAAAGACATTAAATATTCTGGAGTTTACCTGATGAGGCAAAGGACAATGCCTCAATACAATTCAGATGAGTGAAGCCATAAATAAAACATTTCAAGTTTAATAGATGAGAAGGTTATGATACAAAATTGGAATCTATTAGGGATGAGGGTACTTGCTATTGCTCTCTTGTGTTTAATATTTTCTTCTCCCAATAAAGGCAAATAATACATGGACAAGTGTGTCTTCACTGACAGAAAATGGAAGACTACTTTATGGGGATGTTATTTTGTACTTTTAATGATGATGAGAATTTTCACCATACGTTCTTATATTGCTAGTGCAGTGAACTCCGTAGTTTCATAGGTCCCTCAGGGAAGTCCTGAGTGGATCATCGCACAAAACACCACATGGTTTGGTCTCATACGGTGTACTGGGCTGGCTGGATTCTGAACTCTGACCATTTAACCAATTAGGGTTTTTTATAAGTCTATGATAACAAAACAATTTTCCATTGAAATAAGTTTTTTTGTTATTAAAATTAAACATCAGATTCTATCATTTAATTCAAAAACAAACCGTTAAGCTGCATAAAACCTGTTTAGATTACAATCACAACTCTCCTAGATTTAATCATGTGCTTATGAGTCATGTTTTTACACACCTGTCAGATGCAGCCAGGAATTTATGATAAACATCAGTTTCAAAAAAATGCTCAGGTTAATTTATGGAACCAGTCTCCCTAACTTTTATCTTCCTGCCTCTCCCCTCTCAACAACAACAAAAAAGAAAAAAAGAAAGACTGAAAGAAAAGAAAAAGAAGAGAAAAAAGGGGAAAAAAGGAAAGGAAGAAAGGAAAAAGAAAAAACAGTGTTTCCCTTGATGCTGAAACTTCAGCTCTGACCCCATCTTAGTCTATAACTTGGAGTAAATTACTTCCCAGCAGCAAGCCTATTTTTAAAAGGTAGCTTGGACCTGGTGGAAACCTTGGCATCAGTGCCCCTTCCCTGGGTAGAAAATATCCCTGACAGGATCACCTGCCTTCTGCTTTAGCATTTTCTGTAGGAGAAACTTATTTTTTTGAACAATTTGAATTAATAAAGTATTTTCATGATGTTAAAATCTGCTTCTGTTTCACTTCTATCGATTGGTCCTATATTTTACTGCCTGGAGTCTTACAGAATAATTCTTACCCATAATCCACAAACTTCCTTTTAAACATTTGAAGGCAATTTCCACATGTTCAGCGTTTCTGTGCCATATGCATATCCTCAGCTTCCCCAGATACTGGTATAACGCTGGTATGGTGGAATTTCTGACGTGACCACCCAACTGTCTTGTCTGGATGTGCATGAATTTGCCTCAGAGCTCATACTCTTAGGTTAAGCTTTATTCTGTGGATAGATCTGACTAACACAGACTTACTAGAGAAGAAAAGCAGTTCTGGGCACTGACGCTTTTGTGTGCATATTTATGTGGGTGCCTATGATAGAACGTGGCCACTTTTGAAAGACAGGGAATATTTCAGTCTGTTGTTTGAGAGGAAGAATAGATATTTTGACTAAACTTGGTAAACAATTCAGTCAGATATTTTGTACTCTTTGTAGTCCCTGTGAAGACCAGATGTGTTCAATTAATATTTACTGGCTAATGCTCAATTAATGATTATTGAACTGAGAAGGATTTTTTAATTAAAAGTAAACCCTAAAAGAGAAATAAAAAAAATTAATTTCTTTGGAGATTATTTTCTTTGCAAAATAAGTGGATTTAGCTGAAATACATCTGACACCCCTTTCACTTCTTGTATTTGCTGGTGATTCGCAAATAAAAGGAATTCATATATTTTAGTTCAGTCTCCTGAGAAGTCATATTTTGCACCGCTAAAATTTAAACGACGGGTGACTCATCACTCTTTTTTCCCTCAATGAGGGATAAGCTCAAAGGATGAAATATATATATTTTACTTACTTGTCTAAGCCTGGCTAAATTACTGCAAGGCAAAGGCAAAGTTGGAACCATGGCAAAGTGGAAACTTAAAACAAATTGTATTTAAATGTTGCCAGTGTTATGTCACAGCAATGACAACATATTAATGTCAAAGTATATTTTTTTCAGATGGGAAATGCAGATATTCAGGTGGCTTTGGGAGGCCTTGTTCAGTGCCCTAGAAATCAATCAGTGGGGTTACCTTGCAGCACAGCAGGATAGCTTTCTTTTAAAGAGCATGGAATAGATCAATGGACCATCTCCCATGCCTGACCTCATGAAATTCAGACTCATTTGGAAGGTGAGGAAATGTGCTGGCCTGGACAGGCTGCCCTGCCTGTTCACCTTCTCTGCATCCTTTCTCATTTGCATCCTTTTCCTCCTAAGGACATAATTTCAGGGTTGATGTGGAAACAACAAATTCTAGCCCTCACTGCTGTCTAAGGACAAAAAGCCATTTTGACAGATAAGAGCACCTGTTTATCCCTAATCAGAGAAATGACCAACCAAGTTACTGTCTCTGGAAAAGCACTAAATCATTTTAGTATATTTACTTCAAGATGCAAGTGTTGATTTTGGATCCAGGAGAGAAAAATAGAAAGGATCAGGCCCATGGAGTGTGGTGGAGAGTGGTGATATAGAGGAGCCAAATGGTTTCTTATTTATGTATATATGTATGTATGTATGTATGTATGTATTTATGCAAATGGCTTCTAAACAGGTGGGCAAACGTGATCAAAACACCTAGTGTTCACTAGGGTGAGTTGCAGGAAGAAGGTGGTCATTATAACTATAATTATTAAAGTGAAAGGTTTTTTTTAATATTTATTTATTTTTGAGAGAGAGAGAGAGACAGAGCGTGAGACTTGGAGAGGCAGAGAGAGAGGGAGACACAGAATCCGAAGCAAGCTTCAGGCTCTGAGCATCAGCACAGAGCCCAACTCAGGGCTGGAATCCACAAACTCCAAGATCATGACCTGAGCCAAAGTCAGATGCTTAACCGACTGAGCCACCCATGCACCACTAAAGTGAAAGTTTTTACAGATGAAGTAGTTCTTGACCATTAAGTTTAAGGGGCACAGCGAGGCAAGGCACAGTGGTTACACATACTAGATTCTCTGGACTCTTTATCTAAAGCTGGTAAATTGACACAGCTTTTCTTATCCTTCCTCTTAGTCCATAAATCCTACTGTTCACAGGAACCCCAGTCCCACTGCTTCTTGAAGGAAAAGAACATTTCATCTTCTAGCTTTTGCCTGCCTTGTTGGGACAGTCAAGGTGACTAGCTTGCCCCAGTGTCCTTTGACCCCCACATTTCAGAAAGCATGCTGAATAATAAAGAACATTGCTTCCTAGTTCTTTTGATTATCCTCATTTACTCCTCTTCACCTTGCTAGGTTTTCAACATACTTAAAGATGAGTGGAGCATGTGGCTAACAGGGGGGCTTCATTTTGGCCCTTCTCATGATGGCAGAATGTTCAAGGGCAATTCCAGACATCATCACCTCTGCATACCATCTTGGTACATGTGCAATATTGTACAATTTTCTGGTTAGACTGGTGACCTAGTTATTCATGATACATAAATAGTCCTCATCCTACCTTCTCTTTATTTTGTTCATAAAAGTTTATCAAATAATATTCCTTTTCTAAAGCCAATGTAACTCTGTTTACCCATTAAATTTGATTCCTCAAAGGGTCACCAATAACTGAGGCTGACATTGTCATCTGTCCCCAGAAGGCTTACATGCCACATCATATAAGGTAGGTTCCCCCATGGTTTCTTTTGGCACCCTGTTATCTTTGTAGTTCACAACAACTGGTAACTGTGTTTTATAGCACCTACCCACTCTACTGGTAATGCTCTCAAGGAAAAGTTCATTTAGCTATTTACCTTGCACGTAGCAAAATGGTAATGAAAGGATTAATGAACGAATCATTGCAATTCATTGAACAAATGAATGCATGGATTTGATTCTTCTTTATTATTTGTACAACAAAATTCTTAAGTAGGTCTTTGCTATTGTCTCTGGACTGGGGCTTTCAGCTAACATACAGTAGGAATTGGATTCATCAAAAATCTCCTAGACATATATCTGTATTTCTGAAAAATTGAAATGATAGGAAGTTGTTTCACTATGATAGCAAGAGTTGGAGGCAAAGTTTCAGGAATGTGTGAGTTTTCCTCTGGTTGGTTAGTGGTGTTTATTAGTGGTAAGGGCACAGGGAGTCAATTTCTCTCTTTTCTGTACATCCCCTGAAAGCTGTTCAGTAGAATAGATGAGTCTCTGTTCCACCCATTTGTGACATCACATAGGTTTAGGCCAGCAGTTTGACAAGGAATTTGAGGGTCAACCCAAATTATCTTTATGTGCTTTTTGTTGTTTTGGTAAAAGAAGTGTGGTTATAGGATTTTTGTTTCTGGACAACTAACAAGAAAAGAGAAGAGGACAAAACAGAAATTTGCTGTCTGCTGAGCAGCAACCAGGTAGTCGTGGAGGCCAAAATACAGCCTGATGGATGATAGCACTTTACATGCTTCTTTTTGAGAAACAACAGAAAAACAACCCAAGCGTACTTTCAGCTTTTATCTCCACTGGAATCCTCTGTAGGGAATTGAACTAGACAGCTACAACATTATGTGGACTTCTTTTTTCATATAGACAAAATGCTGGCCAATTTAGACATGTCAACTTGGATTTATACTTTTAAAGGGAAGAGCATTCTCTGTGGAAAGGTGGCATTTACCTCCTATGTACCATTCCCAGAAAATGACTAATTTTGCATGATCATACTTCTATAATACTGCTAAGTGATCGCTGAAATAAGTGAACTAAAGTGACATTGGCTGTTTGCAAGGATTAAAAACTAGGTTTCTGGAAAAATCCTTTGGTCATTATATTTACCATATTTCAGACTTCCTTGAAATCCCTCCCCCATAATTTTCCTAAGCCTTGCTAAAACTAGCAATTCTTACTGTGACATACAGATGTTCACACAAATCTTGCTTATTACTAACTATATATTTTGATCATCAAAGATATCATCATTTTAATTTATTCTGTCTTTTTCTATATATCCTTGAAGTCATGGTGGTCTTTATTCTGTATCTATGGCTTTTAAAGATACAGTGTTGTTTAAACGTTGCAGCTAAGTGGGCTCAAACCTTAGACAAGAAAAAGCACCTCACTAACATTTGGAACAATTGGGACTGCTTTTGATGAGACGTTAATACTTTCCTTTTCTTTTTTTATGCTACAATTCAAATATTCCTGTAAGAAAAAGAAAGAAAGACACCGTCAAAATGGAAGCACTTAAAGCACTTAAAAGTAGATACCAGGTCACTTGAGGGACTTTCAGAAAAGACTAGTGTTGTCCATACTTGGATGGAACCACTTCAAACTTTTGGCAAATGTTAAAATAGCTCTTAATGTGAACCCCACTCAATATCAAGCACTTAAATAACCTTTTTCTTTCTTTCTTTCTTTTTTTTTTTTTTTTTGAGAGAGAGAGGGCACAAGTGAGCAAGGGGCAGAAAGAAAGAAGGAGCGAGAAAGAGAGAATCCCATGAGAGGCAGAGAGAGAGAGAGAGAGAGAGAGAAGTAGGCCTCACCTGAAGTGGGGCTTGTGTTCACCTGAAACAGGCCTCATGCTCACCTGATAAGGGGCTAGTGCCCACCTGAAGCAGAGCTGGTGCTTACCTGATGCAGGACTGGAACTCATGAATTAAGTCAGATGCTTAACTGACTGAGCCACCCAGGCTCCCCTAAATAACTTATAAATAACTTTTCTTAAATAACTGTATTATTTCCTCAATGCACTATAAAAAAATAACAACACTATAATTTGCTATCGGTTGAAAAGATGTCTTTTTTTCTTTCTGCTAGTCTGTTTTTATCAATACAGAGGGTTTTTTAAAATTTATTATTTTGAGAGAGAGAGGCAGAGCACAAGTGGGGAGGGACAGAGAGGGAAAGAGAGAGAATCCCAAGTAGGCTCTGCACTGTCAGCACAGAGTCCAGTGCCCGCTCTAATTCATGAACCACGAAATCATGACCTGAACCAAAGTTGATGCTTAAGTGACTGATCCATCCAGTCACCCCACTCTTAGTGTTTTTTAAGACCAAAATTCACTAATCATGAACATTTGTAAAATTGATTTTAAATGCAAAATACATAACTCATTTTAAGTTTGTTACTGATTCATTTATAAATTGTCTTTGCAATGAATTTTTTCATCAAAATAATAAACCTTATTATCTGTGGAAAATTCAATGGAACAAATTCTTAACAAAAATTGGAAAGACCTTTTAACCTCAAAGCAGTTTTACAGAAGAGGCAGGGTAGTTATCACAGACAGGAGAAAGAGGCTGCAATGGTGGGGAGATGCCTGGACCTTATCAGGATTCAGGAAGCTCTTCCTGGATCATGTTTCCTGGATTTCCACTCCAGTTCATCTTGGAAAACAACATCATTTTCATTTTCATACTTCCAGAACAATCTGTCTTGATTTTATCCTGTTGAATTCTTCATTCCAAGTCCTAGGGATTAAGAAATTCATAATATTTATTTAAAATATTACATACCTGAACTTATGCTATGTGCCAAAATGTTGCAGAATAGCTTGTCAAGAGTGAAGGGGACAAAGTAAAAAATAAACAATGAATAAACACGCAAACAACTTCTGTGTGAACATGAATTTGAAGAATGTGGAGCACTAATTCAACTACAAGCTTCTCTCAAGAAAAATGAAAGCATTGATGTATACATAAAAGAAATATTCCTAGTTTTTTTTTTTAATTCCGTGAACACATCAAAACATGTTACAAACTGAACTACCTTCCTCCCTACCGCTTCCCTTTCCAACCAAAGAAGCATTTTGTAGTGTGTTATGCTGGGATCTGGCCAGTCGAGAGGATCTAAGGCTTAGTGAAGACATGACATTTTTGGAAATGGATGGACCTGGATTCATCTAGATAAAAGCAACAACAAAGTCTTATGAGGCATTTTAGCTATTTGCATGTTCCTGACATCTCCTTCCTGTGTTTCACTTTAAAGCTGGCTGATACAGGGCTGTAAATTGTGTGAGGTTTGCCTGTGTCTTGATTCTCATGTTCCAGTCTGTGTTCATTTGAGGTTCTTTCTCTCCTTTCTTCTTTTATGATAGATATGTTATGGAGAAAGCTACTGTTGTGTTGCTGGCTGAGGGCTCATGGCTACCCCTTTCCAGGGAACATCCCTTACTGAATGGAACCACCCTACTTATGAATTTTTATATCACTCTCCCAGTACAGCCAGTGACTGACAACTGGTACAAAATGCTGGCCCCTCTGCCACAGGTGGAACATTCTGTAATGTGGCCCATGCTCCAGAACACCCACATGGGGCCAGTCTGCTTCCAGCTAAAACCTCTTCCTTGCTTAGCTTTTTCCCCCTGCCCTATTCTGCTTCCCTTACTCTCCTCCTGAGAGCACTGCCCCAATATATCACCTGCTCAAGTGCCCCATTTCAGGCTCCAATTTTAGGGATCCTGACCCAAGTCTGGGCTTCCCAACAACTTTGGCACATAGAATCCTAGATCTGTTGAAGTTGCTCTCCTTTCCCAAGTCTAGCCTCCAGTCTTCCCCTTCATTCTGTGAACTGCTCAATAGCCTTCACTAATCTTTTTTTCTGTTTTTAGTTAAGTAGATCCTGTTTGCAACCACAGAGCTCTAACAGCTTGATACCTATATCTATCAGGGTCAGGTGAAGACACACAGGCTGTATAGTACTTTGAACAAGGATAGTTTAATATAAAGAATTACTAACTCTAACAGGATTGGAGTAAATAGGGATTGGCTAGTAATAAGTAGAAAACACTGAAAAATACAAGAATAGTAGATAAAAGATAGGTACCCAAGGAAGTGGTCCCAGGGATAAGATGCATAATTGTTGAAGGGGCTGTGACTATGGATCCTTGGGTGACAGAGAAGTCCATGTGGTCCTGCACCAGTAGAACTGGTCAGAAATCCCCTCCAAGTCGCTGGGGAAATCTCTTTACTGGGAGGTGTCCAACTAGGGAGTCACTGCACTATAAAATCACCCAAGGTGGGTACTGAGGAAGCTGCTGGCTCTGGATGGTATTGATTGCTGTGCAGTGAGGAGCCAGGCTGGGGAGGAGCTGCCCACACTGCAGGAGCTGGACACTGGGGAAATTGTGTATTGCAGGAGCCTGCAACTGGAAGAGCTGCACATGTTTGAGAACCAGGCCTTGGAGACGCTGCCATGCTGCAAGAGGTGGATGGATGCTGGAGAAGCAGCATACGCTGCAGAAACCTGCTCAGAAAGTTCCAGAACCAAGAAACAAACCCTTTGCAGTGTCTCTACAGCATCCATTGCTGACAAAACTTACTACCAGTTGGCTGAGAAACATTTATATAGGGTCCAAATCCATTTCCATGAATTGGCTATGAAGGACAAACTCAGCGCTGAGAGGCAATTAGTTGATAACTGGCACAGTGTCCTATTTCCTAATGTGATGAACTGGCAGGAACTCTTTCCTAGTCGGGTATGATAAGGAGTGTGTGATAAATATGAGGTGGAACTGACAAAGGCCGTGGCATTGAAGGGGATGAATTGTAATACTTCCAAAAAGAAAAGGGAAAAACATTTACCTTGGAACTGTAGTAAGAGTATTTTATTTAATCAGAGCTCCCTAATCTCTCACTCTCTAGGCTCTCTGTCTTCTGAGACAGATGACACCCATGGCTCTGAATGCCACATTCCATTGTTTTCCAGCAAGCACACAGCTAAAGCGTTGTTATCAAAACTCCTCACTTTATTTTTTTAATTTTTTTCAACGTTTATTTATTTTTGGGACAGAGAGAGACAGAGCATGAACGGGGGAGGGGCAGAGAGAGAGGGAGACACAGAATCGGAAGCAGGCTCCAGGCTCTGAGCCATCAGCCCAGAGCCTGACGCGGGGCTCGAACTCACGGACCGCGAGATCGTGACCTGGCTGAAGTCGGACGCTTAACCGACTGCGCCACCCAGGCGCCCCAAAACTCCTCACTTTAAATAGGACATTGCCCACCCCCCACCCCACTGCTCCATGCCTCCAAGCAAATGAGACTGCAAATCCCAAGGCAAATAAATGACTGAAAGAAGGCATGCACACTGTTGATCAAATAATTTTGCTTCTGTTCCTGTTCTTGCAAACTTGCAGTCCTGTCCCTTAGATGTCACAAAAATAGCTAAATGGATGTAGTATACCCTTGAGCCATGGACCTTCTCTTAGAACTCTTAAGCAAGTTGATGCTTTTTTCACAATGTATAATACTTTTGAACTTTTGTATTTGTGATTTTTCCAAGGTCTAGTGTCAATTTGGGATGAAACACTTGTCCTAGACATTCATGACATAATGGAAAGATCACTGTACTGAGAGGCAGACTACCTCCTTCCAAACCTAGTTGGTTCATTGTGAAAAGCTGCTGTAGGTCTCGTGTCTCAGTTGCTCCATCCATAAGATGAATGCATTGCATTTAAAGACTGTAAAATATTGTGTACTTTTATAGTTCTACTGGGTATCAAAGAATTGAATTCTGTTAGAAAGCCTAATGTAGACATCCCAACTGTATGCACACAGCCACCTCTTCCCTTTCTCTCCTCTCCATGCAAATGTGTGTGCCTGAGTGGGTTTATATGTATAAATATGAGGAGAAGACCAGCAGGGTCTAGACTAAAATGTTAAGTATAGTTATTCCAGGAGGTAGGATTATGGATGACTTAAATTTCCTTCTTTATACTTTGCTAAGTCTTCCAAATGTTACACAATCTGAATGCATCCCAGTTGTAATCAGGAAAAGTAGATCTTATTTAGCAGTAATATTCGCTTCAACATCTTATAGAAGATATGCACCGATGTTACACACGGGCAAAAGTGAAATGCCCCAGTAATCCACTCACTGAAGAAATGAGGTCGGAGCATTTGCAAACCATGCCTGAAGATTTGTGCTTTCTTCAAATGCTCATGGGTCTGCTGGACAGAAGCCTGTTTTCAAACATCCTCAACAGTTCTGATCATACGAGTAATTCCGTCTTTTGAAGATGATCTAACCTGCGCTTCCCAGAAGAAGCAGAAAGAAAAGCAAGTTAGAGAGAGGAGTAAGAGTTTTGTAAACATTGGGGAAACAAGGAAGCAAAGAGGTAGAAGGTAGGCATGCAGACTCCCTGGAGGGAAATCATCCTCCACTTGAGAAGAGGAAGTGTCCAGTTTCCAGTTATACCACCTTCTCTGCAAAACAAAACATTTTCTTGGCATCTTGAATGTAGTTCAAATTTTGTGCCTTCAGTGTCGATATAAAAGAGACAAAAAATCATTTGGGGGTATTGCTTCCTGTTGGTGAGATATTACTGCATTTGATGTATCACAGGGGCTGTTCTGGAACAGTTTCAAGTAGTTATGGCTGTGTTTAAAATTGTATCTGTCTTTCATCACTGAGAGTGACTGCGATGAAGGGGAGGAAAAATTCCTCTCTACCCTCAAGGTCTTCCTGCTGGACTAAGATTGAATTTACATGAGATGGTTTAACAGGAAATAAAAACCAAAAAATTATTACATGCACACAGTGGTTCAATAATGAAATAAAGACCTAAAGAAATGACCAAGGCAGGCAGTTTATATACTTTTTAGATAAAGAGCCAATGAATTCATGAGCAATTGACAGGACAAAACAAAAAACTTAACTTTGGGAGCTTCAATTAGCAAGGAATTCTAAACAGAATTTGGGCAATGGTAGTAAACTGAGTAAAATGTAACAAGAGTTGTTTATGTAGCCTTCATGGAACTTAATTTCCTATCTTTGGTGATAAGGATGTCCCTTTTTCCTGGAACAGGGAGGGTAATTTCACATGGGAGATTTATTTCCTTCTTTCAGGGGGACAGAAGGTCTGAGTGTCCTTGCATGGGTTCTCTGTTAAGTAACTTTATTTAAAATAATTAGTATGTCAAAATGGTACATTTTGGGGTTACCTTCCTTGGCCCCTAGTGTGGCCACATATGACCTCTATACTTCCCTCCTCTGTTCAATCAGACTGCATCCTTTGGCATGAGTGAAACACATTTTTTTTAAAGTCTTATAAATATGTAAGTTTCACATCAGCAAAATTTCTTCTCCTGTATCTTTGGGAATGGAATTATGCTTGTTACCAACAGTCTGAAGAGTTTTTGGTCAATTCATATCCTTGTCCTGTTTGTCTTAGTATTTGCCAAAGTATTGAATTTGGCGAGAATTTTAAGGCTCACCATAATTGGTATAAATGAAGAAGCTGGAACCTGTTTCTAGTCGGCCCTGAGCAAGCTGTGACCCTAGATACATCCCAGGAAGCCAGAAATGGAATGACTGGTAGGATGTGTTTACTTACTAAACTAGGGCCTTTGAAATAAGGGACTGAAGTAAATGTCTCAATGATAAATGGCCACATTTTATTCTGAGTTTAGAAAAGAGAAGTATCCAATTAATGCTCTTGGTGTTCAAACATAGTAGCTTAGAGTCTCCCACTGCCTGCTAAAACTGGTTTCACTTTGCAAATGAAGATGAAACTGCAAGGTCCTCTCCCACCTAAGGACCTCCCTAAGCACTGAGAAAATGGGCTTGACTGCTGCATTCTAATTTCTCTTCCATCTGACTAACTTGAAAAATGTCTGATCTTGCATTCAGTGTCTGTGTTGTTTTTCAAAATCTGTGCTCCCTTGTATCCTAGGCAACCATTTGAAGCAGAGATAATCCAAAATGGGAGGCTTCCTGTGTGTTTGTCACAACCCCTAGTCCCAACTAATAGCAACTTTCTTTGTACTGTCATTTTGACCCTTTAGGGTCAAAGCCGACAGTAGCCAGAGGCATTTGGTGGCACTGCATCAGGCTTGGCAGCCAAGGAGGGAATACTTCTATCCTTTTACCACTTCTACCCGCTCTCCCTCTTTTCTTAGTCCAGTCTACTTAGAACTGTAGAGAGGTGAGGAAGGAGATACTATGCTAATTACACAGTTACTAACATACTACCCAGTCTCTGATTTCTTTATCTTTGCTGGAAAATGCACCAGTGGTGTTGCAAACTTGAGTGCGCTTAATTAAGGAAGCCTGTTTATCAGTCTTGATTTGGTGCTATAGCTTGATAAATCCCTGACTTTTGCACCTGGTCAAAAATTTTGATTGTTCCTCACTAACTAGGCAGTCTGCAAAGCATTGCTAGCACCTCTCTCTTCTGGATTCAGTACGGGAGAGTGGGTTTTTCCTCTCTCAGTAATAAAGCAATAACCACTCTAAATATGCTGAAGACCTTTTTCTAGAGATACCAAAATTGTCTTGTTTGCAGTCAGTTACGGATATTTACTCTGAACTTTGGTTGTTAAGATGTTACCTTCTTAAAGTGGACCTTAGAGCTTGAACATTTTATTCAGGAGTTCTAGGACAAATTTTCTGGTGAATAGCAATTACTTTCCTCTTTCACAGTTGTGGGAATCGAAAAATAATTTTGACACCTCCTCTCAGGCTGTACCAATTCATGCAAATGAAACCTCACAGAGTTTTTTCTGCCCATTAGTCAGCCTCAAGGCGTGGACAAGAAATCTGGGTCACGTCTAATAAATCAGGACAATATTGATGCCATATGAAAAAGCGGACCTCAGTTCATGCAGCCTTGCTTTTCTCATTGTACCTTTAGAAATGAGAACGTATTACCACACTCATCCCCAGTCATACTTTTTGTGATGACAGTTCCCTCCCTCTCTTGTCTGGGGCCTGAAAGGCTGGATGATATTCTTGTGAGCTGCCTCATGATCTGAAGACTTTTACTTGCAAGAAAAGACATTATTTGTCTTTCAATAAAAGGCCTTTCCATGACCCCAGTCCATTTTCTAATATTGTGAAATAGATAAACTTTGTCTTTGGCATATCATCACCTTTTCTTTGAAGCATTCTTCTGATTCTTAGAAATTCATTCATAAACACTCAGGTATGCATCTTATTAGAGGATTCTATGAGGTTACTCAAAGCAGCTCATAATACCACTTCTCTCATGGGACATGCTCATCAATTCCCAGCAATAGTTTTATACTACAAAGTGGAAAATGTAGGCTTCTGGTGGGCGCTTAGCCATCTCTACAAAAGTGCAACCCCATGGATATCAAACATTCAGGCTCACTTTATTTTTGAAATATAGACCAAATGCATTTACCACTGTCCTCATCAAACAGCCACATTCTTTTCCAGGGCTGTGTCCAGCTCAATGTGCAAAATGCTTAGGTCAGTCTTTCCAGTCCGGTGTGACTCATGTATCTAGGGATTTATAAACCATGAGATATCTGGTTTCTTGCACCCCTATCCACTTTTTTGATAGGGAAGTAGAGACAGAATTTTCTCATAAAAAATCTCTTCTGGAGAAGAGAAGACAAGGTTGTACACAACCTTCAGGAATCCAACCTCATGAAGTACCACATGGCAGACATTGAGCAGTGTTTCTGCCATGGCAGAGGAGGAAGCTCCTGGGAATGGCACTGCCTTCTGGAAGTTCTTTCTTGTCTATGATGCTTTATGTCCTCCAGTGTGGTAGGCATTGGCAGGGTACCTTCTTTGAGGGTGGCATAGTGTGTGCAGGTTGCTTCTGCTTAGTAGTGGCCACATTGAAGCCATATGAAACAAAAGGCTTTGTTTAAAGACAACGATATCACCTGATGGTTTATTATGTGTGGAGTCACCAGGTTTGAGTGAGAATTCTTAATGGGGTTTTGTTGCTCAACATCTTTTATGATTCTACTTCTATCATTGACTTTAGAAGCAGTTTCACTATCCCTAAAGGCCCCACATTTCTAGATTCTTTTTCTACTTTTACACAAACCAGTATTTCACTGAGCTTACCTCCTTCTTGTAATACCTTGTCAACTAGTTAGCTGTTGTTATGTAATTATATTACTACAACCTCATTGACTTAGAACAGTACTTATTTATTATTTCACATAATCTGAGGAATATAAGTCCAGGCACAGCTTGGTTAGGCCTCCTACAGAGCTGAGATCAAGGTATCAGCCAAGATTGGGTTCTCATCTGATGGCTTGACTAAGGACAGCTACACTTCTGAACTCATGGGGTTATTGTTCACATACAATTTATTTCAGACTGTTGAATGGAGGGCCTCAATTTCTTACTATGACAACAGGGTGCCCTTTGCCCCTGGCACATGGGCCCATCTAGCATGGCTGCTTGCTTCATCAGAGGCAGCCACAGAGAATGTCCTGGTGAAGTTGACATTATGATCATAGTAATGGGAGTGATATCTGGTCACTGTATGCAATTGGTTAAAAGTAAATCATAGATTATATCCACACTCAGGAACAAGGGATTGCACAAGGGCTTGAGGACTAAGAAGTGGGTATTATTTCAGGTTATTCTAGAGCCTTTATTGAAAATCTGTTTGTAAATATATACTACAGCATTTACTTTTTACAACAAAATTTGAGGTAGTTATTGTTGGTATCACACATATAAGAACATTGAATATCAAATGAATTACTAACCTGACAGTAAGTGGTGTTGCAAAGGTTCAAATTTAGTATTTAGGGTGGCGCATTTAGGAGTGTGTGTTTGTGTGTTAGTGCACATGTGTGCAGGTATGTGTGTAATGAATAAATGAAAGGTAAGGCTAGAAACTGAGTAGAAGGAAGTGAAGCTGGAAAGATAGATAAGGGTTGGTTTGTAAAGTGCTTTAATGTCACACTGAGGCTTTAATCTGAAGTTCCAGGAAGAGCCACTGTGTTTGAAGGTCTGAGAATATGTGCACCTTCAACTATTTTTAAGTAATAACCAGTCTTACCTAATAGTACATGTTCAAAGTTGATGGTAGAAGAATGTAATTCTCACTGATACCAATGTATGGATCAAGTTAAATATGATCATGATTCCTAAATACATCAAGTTAAATATGATTATGATTCCTAAGACAATTTTTTAAAACTAATTGGCTATTTTGGCTACTATTTATTCTCATTTGTTTGGAGTAATATCATTGACTATTAGTAGTACTTGGGGTTATATAAAAGGAAGACTTCCCTTTCTTATTGAGCAAAGCATCACAAAGTATTTAGTGGGGTAGGTTTATGTTGATTTTTAAGGCATATTAGAAAATTGAAAACAAATACAGTTTTCATGCAAATGTTTACGTATGCAGGCTCTACCTTGATTGAACTACACTGTAGATTCTTCAGGAAACAAACTAAACTTTGTTTATTTTGTAAACACAGCAACAATGACAGTGCCCACCACATAGCAGGAGTTTAATGCTGGTATGTATAAAAAATGACTTATATAATTCATCCTTAACCTAGTGCAATAATGAAGGTATCCCAGGAGATGACAGGTCTGGGCAGCCAGCAGAAAACTTTTTCTATGGTATTTGTATAAGAAATCTGTTCTGTCCTCTGAGTAATTCATTGAACCTGAAAGAGTCAACAATTCAAAACACAGTAGGCAGGCTAGAAGTGATGTTCAAAGAGATATAATTTAGAATATTTTAAGAGTCAAACAATTTAAAACACAGAAGGCAAGCCTAGAAATGCTGTTCTAAGTGATATAATTAGAATAACTTTTAAATTCACATGATAGGGAAATGTGATCTTTGCTATTAAAAGGATTTACATGTCACTTTGTTAAGAAAGAACTTAATTTTCTATGAGAACCAGGTTGGCTTTTTGGTTGAGGCGATATTTGTACTGGACAGATAAGTCCCTTGTCTGTCAGACAACAAGAGGTTTAAGGGACTCCAGTCTAAGGAAACCACAGTATGAAGGTTCTGATGCAGAGAACTGCAACCAAGATGCGTGTGTGTCTGGTCTACCATCTACTGGTCCCTGCCAAGAATGCAATGCAACTCATAGAATGAAAATGTTCTTGGCATTTATTTAGCATGTGGTGTTTCTACACTGAATGTCATAATTATTTTTATTTTGAAGGGCTTCTTCAGAGTCATAAGTTTATGAGTGTTTAACTCATGGATGCCCTTCTTATAGATCTAGCATGCATTTCCATTTGTCTTGGTTTCAAAGGAATGCTGACTCGATAACATGTTGCTTTCATTGATTTAGAATGTCAGAATTGGATGGGTCTTATAGACTACCTCACACAGCCTTTCTGTGGGAAGCTGAAAAACAGCTCCATAAAAGATATCACATCAAGTCCCTGGGACCTGTGAATGTTGTCTTATTTGGTAAAAGGGCCTTTGCTGATGGGATTAAGTTTACAACTGTGAGATGAGATCATCCCAGGTGATGTGTGTGTGTGTGTGTGTGTGTGTGTGTGTGTCTTAAATACAATGAAAACTGTCCTTATAAAAGGGAGGCAAAGAGACATTTGAGTCAGACAGAAGGGAGAAGACACAAGCAGAAGAGGGAATATGGTGTGAAGATGGAGGCAGAGATTGGAGTGATGTGGCCACAGGCTGCAGAATGCAGCAGCCACTAGAAGCTGGAGGAAGCAAGGAAAGATTCTCCCATGGAGCCTTGGAGAGAGTGGAACCCTGTCAACACCTGGATTTCAGACTTCTGACCTCCTGAACTATGAAAGAAAAAATCCTGTTGCTTTAAATCACCAAGTTTGTGGTATTCTGTTATAGTAGCACAGGAAGCTTTCTTATTGGCAAATGGAAAAATTGATTTCAGAGTCCAATGACCTGCCCTGACCCAAGGCCTCCCTCTTATTAACCCATGCATAACCCTTGAGTTTAGATTCTGCAGTTCTGCTAGGTAACACCTGTTATATTTGGCTTCCTCTGCCATTTTACAGAACAGACCATCCAATCCAGCTGAACAGAGTGCAATCTCAGAAAGGCAGTGACTGGATGTTAGTTTCTCAAAAACACTCTGCATTTCAAGCCATGCTGGGCAGTCACCATGTTGCAGCCGTGTTTGTGGTATACATTTCATGAGCTGTATAGTTCCCACAATTCTAGCATCTCTATTTCATAAAAGCTTTATTCTAATGAAAATTAAGACTACAAGCCCCACATGCACCCAAGGGCCCATGTAACCACACATTGGTTTGTTAGATTCATTCCAGTTCAGCTACATTTTCCAGAGCAGCTGGACTCTCATTCTCTCATTATTATTTTTTTTTTCTATTCTGTTCTATTCTGGGTGTATTAATTTTAGAAATGCCAAGACAAATGGAGACTAATTTTCAAATGCCCCTTATGGCTTAATTGATTGTTTCCTGTGCTGACCTTTGTGGGAAAGTGGCAGCCAGCAGGAAGATGAACATCCTCCTTGTGTTCTCAACAAGGATTCTTCCCTGTTGCCCTGTCAGTTTTCAGAATACTTTGAGGAAATTGAGTAAAGATGAAAGAAACCATTTCCTGAAATGGCCAGTGGCTTTTTGGGCTTTGTAATGATCAGCCAAACTCTCCTCTTAGCTGAAGATTGCTCTGGAAATCAAAGGAAGGGCTTTTCTTCTTTTGCCCTAACCATTGTTTAAGGCTATGATCTGTGAGGATCAGAGAGAAAGAGAAGGCTAAGAGTGGATCATTCTGGAAGGCAATTTTGAGTATTAAAATAGCCCAACAAACACTTGTGCAGTGACTCTAGTGGCACAGGCTATGTCTCAGCCCCCATGGGCTGGCCAAGGCTTCTTTGGTTAAGTTTTCAGGTCAGGTCACATGAGATACTTAAACATTTGCTATTTTAATATTTCTGCAGTGTCTCAGGTATGATAAACATGCAGAATGTGGGTTTTTCTTGTTTGAGGGTTAATTTTGCATGTCAACTTAAGTGAGCCACGTGGTGCCCAGATATTTGGTCAAATATATATAATTTTTCATTAATTAATTTATTTACTTTGAGAGAGAGAGAGAGAGAGAGAGAGTGAGAGAGAGAGAATTCCAAGCAGGCTCCACACTGTCATCACAGAGCCTGACACAGGCCTCAAACTCACAAACCCTGAGATCATGACCTGAGCCAAAACCAAGAGTCAGATGCTTAACCAACCAAGCCTCCCAAGCACCCCTATTTGGTCAGACATTATTCTAGATGTGTGTGAGGTTTGTTTTCTGGATGAGGTTAACATTTGAATCACTGGATTGAGTAAAGCAGATTGCCATCCCTAATGTGGGTTTGGCCTCATCCAATCAGTTGAAGACCTGAATAGAACACAAGGCTGGCCTTCCCGTGACTAAGAGAGAATTTGTCCTGCCTGCTGAACTTCAAATTGAAAAATCAACTTTATTCATAATGAAATATTGAGTCTTGATGCCTTGAGTCTGACAGTTTCAGATGATAACTACACAGTTGTTTCTCCTGATTCTCAGGTATTTGGACTAAGACTGGAACTATACCATGGACTGTCTTGGGTTTCTACCTTGCTGACCACCTTCAGATTTTGGGACCTGCCAGCCTCCGTAATCCCATGGACCAATCTCTTGTAATAAACCTCACTGTTAATACATTCTATTGGTTCTGTTCTGGAGAACGCTGACTAATGCACCTTGTTTTTTCTTATCATTTTGGGCTCTGATCATTTTCTCACACTTCTCACAATATTCCTAACTTTGGAAAACCAAGTTCTTAGCTCTTCTCCAATGAAAGAAACCCCATATCTATGGAAGGGAAAATATGCCTTAAACATAAACACATTATAGAAATCATAACACATTAAGAAATTTGTCAGGGTGCCTGGGTGGTTCAGTCGGTTAAGCGTCCGACTTCAGCTCAGGTCATGATCTCACAGTCCGTGAGTTCAAGCCCCGCGTCGGGCTCTGTGCTGACAGCTTGGAGCCTGGAGCCTGCTTCCGATTCTGTGTCTCCCTCTCTCTCTGACCCTCCCCCATCCATGCTCTGTCTCTCTCTGTCTCAAAAATAAATAAACATTAAAAAAAAAGAAATTTGTAGAAGTAAAATAAAACTATAGTAGAGAAACTGGAATATAATCCATGCACAGAATACTGAAGTTACAAAAGGAAAAGCACCTATTCTAGAGGATGTAATGTTAGATATAGCTGAGCCATTGCCCAGGATCTCCTCATCTGTAAAATGGAAACAATCATAGACTGTCTCTGAGACCATTGTTGTCATGATGAAAGGAGACATTGAAATGTCTTTTGCATGATGACCTTATTAGAACTTGGATAAAAATCACTTTGTCAAATAAAGAGGCCTATAATGGGTTGCATAGTGTCTTCCCAAAGTTCCTGTCTTTCTTGGAACCTCAGGATGTGACCTTATTTGGAAATACAGCTTTTTCAGATGTAGTTAGTTAAGGTGAGGTCATACTAGAGTAGAAGGTAAGCCCTTAATTAAATATGAGAAGAGGAGAGACACAGAGACAGAGACACACAGATAGAATGCCATGTGATGGTAGTGATAGAGATTGTAGTGATGTGTCTATAAACCAAGGAATGTCAAGGATTGTTGCAATAGCAGAAGCTGAAAAGACATGGACCAGTTCTCTGCTAGAACCTTCAAAGAGATCATGGCCTAGCCAACTCCTTGATTTCAGACTATCAACAAGATCAAGTGTGAGCATAGCCATAGCACTTTGGGAGATAAGCATGGTGAACAATGAGGGTTTTCACTAATAACCTTAACCAAAAACAGGTATTTGCTAAAAGCAAAGGCAAAGACAAATAGTAGAGAGGCAATAAGAAGTCACTGAGAAAAGACACCAAAAACCCTGTTCTTCTACAAAATTTAACAACTGTTGAAAGTTAGAATCATAGTTTTAAAAATTAAGGGCAATTTAAAATAAAATGGAAGCAGGAAAGCATTGGTGTTTGGAGAAGCAACAGGTCTTCCTTATAATTTGAGGACAAAAGCTGTAAATGGAGAAAATTTAGAAGATGTTTCATAGGATGTGTGTGTTGTGTGTGAGATTTCACTGGAATATGGATATAAATCTTGGCAGGGGCTAACAGCAATCAATCAAGTGTCTGGGATAAAAGGGGACAAAATGGCAGTACAGCAGTTTCATGAAGAGGCCCACTAGGAGTCTGGCAGTGAAGTCAGCTTGCTTAGCAAGTGGCATCAGACCCAGGTCTTGCTATTAATTAACATTATTAAAAACAACTAACATGTTCATCACCTTTCTGGAAAGCAAGGTAAATTGAACATACAGCCTCTAACACAGCCCCGAAGCAGCCCTGAGAACTGGTTCATGCCAGCCTCAGACATAGCACCACCAAGACTTTTAATGGCAAAAGATGGGTTGGTGGAAAATGAAATAATAATTAGGTCTCACCTTCTAATGTTGCTCTTCTGTTGATCATATCCCTGGAAGAAAAGTATTTTCCCAAAATAATTCCCAGTTCACTCTCTGCACGCAGAGGTTGATTTTTTGAGGGGCTGGCTTTTAGCTAAAGATAATCTCTAGGATCAGGTGAAATATGAGGCAATACATCAATGTTTCAAAGGAGTCAAGTCTATTTAAAAGAAACTAATCTCACAGGGCACCTGGGTGGCTCAGTAGGTTGAGCATCCGACTTTGGCTCAGGTCATTATCTCATGGTCCATGAATTTGAGCCCCTCATTGGCTCTGTGCTGACAGCTCAGATCCTAGAGCCTGTTTAAGATTCTGGGTCTCCCTCTCTCTCTACACCTTCCCAACTAGCACTTTGTCTCTCTGTCTCTCTCAAAAATAAATAAATATTTTAAAAAATTTAAAGAATGTAATCTCTGTAAGAAAGATGCATCCTCTGGAGTCATCCCAAGGGCCCAAAGCCACAGGAAAGTACTTTGGGGAACACATGATAAATGACAGGATTTTAAAATTTGGAAGATAGCTTGAATGATTATAAGAAATGGGTATATTTATGTTCCTCTCTGTGTCCACATCACACTGCAGTATGACTTTTCAATTCCTACAATCAGAGTTAAAATCTCTCTCTAAATTCTTTGCCTTTCACCTGGCCTTGGGACTTGCTTTTTCCTTGGGATTTAAGTGGAAGTTACCTTTCAGTTCCAAGTCTGGGAGGCAAGAGGCCTCGTGGTTTCTCCTAGCTTGCTTGGGACTTTTCCCATCCACCATGGAAACCAGGCATGCTAGCCCACTGAAGGAGGAGAGACCACAGAGCAGAGATGGGCCATCCCAGCTGAAGTCATCGTAGGTGAGGCAGCCCCTAATTAGGGGCTGATAGCACCCATATGAGTGTGCTCAACCAAAATTAGCTAAGGCTGGCCCACCTCAGCAAGACCACTCTATTGACCTATAGACTCACAAGCAATAATAAATGGTTGTTGGTTTAAGCCCCTAAGTAAGTTTTGGTTATAAGAGATATAAGTGCCACCACTAACAGATCGCAAATTAGACAACTGAGGCCCAGAAAAATGCTAGGTGCATGGTAATAGAACCAGGGTCTGTTTATTCTGATGTTTGGTTAAAGATTTTTCCTGCTTAATTTGTTGGGAAACTGATGACAAGCATTCTGGAAAAGTTGATGGTTTCTTTAAGCATTGTACTTTTATTAAAAAAAATTAATTCATTGAATATTCATTTATTGATTCTAAAAATAAAAAAATATATATATTCACTGATCAAGAACTGCATTTACTAGCATTCTTTGTCTTCAAGCTATGCAAACCTTCAGAGCATGTGTGGACCAGAGGGGGCTGGTACCCAAATGGATATCAGAATACATTATGTGAAATGTTCTTGGGGCTTTGTGAACTGGAATGGAAGGAAAGGGTTATAAATGAACAATGGGCAGGACTGAGATCCCTCCCATCCAATTATGCTACGAACAGCACGTGCTTCTCAGACTCAGTGTCTAATAGCCTGTATCTGAACACATCTGCTTATGGCTGACCCTGCTAACTGGGAGAGACATACTTTGAATGTTTGTGGTTTGATCACATGAGTATCAAATATATTTTTAATGTATTTAAAAATATATGGAGCTATATATGCTAATGTAGCACATCCCTCTAGTGGCTATTAACTGGGCACATTTCATTGAATTGAGTTTTAATCCTCAGTGAGAGTTCTCTTGGGAACCCAAAATGTGCTTAAATTATAGCCTTTGTCTGAACACATCCTGGTAAATCTTTAGTTGTGAGGCAGGGCACACAGTCACAACATTACAAATAACAGATCTAGCTGTCATCGTGAGCTCTGTTTTTCTCTCTGATTATGAAGATTACCTGTGTCCAACTATGGCTGAGGTGTGTCCAGATATACCTTTATACCTGTTGCCATGTTCTCCCCGTGATGACAGGAGCAGTCCTGTCTGCTCCATCGCAATGGCAGATAGTATCAGACATGAAATGACTTCTGAATAATAAGTCACAGGGCATTTGGCTTATGATCCATCAATCTGTACAATCCTCAAGTGAAGTGGAAGCCACTACTCTGCTTTTAGTCAAAGGAAATGAAAATGCAGGTATAATAATAGGCAAGAAAGAATCCAGGAACCTTGAATAGAAAATGTTTCATTTATCTGGGAGAACACATGACTTTGTGTGTCATTCATTAGTATTCTTAAACAAATTTTCAAAATAATAAAATAACTACTGTAAACAAGGTTTCAGATCAGAAATGTTGTTTTAAGAGGATTCAAGATAAATGGGTGCACTGCGATAAATGGAACCTGATTCAAAATCACTAATTCAAGGGCTTGGCCTGATTCTGATCCATACAACTGAAGAAAGATGTCACAGACAATTTAAGATCAAGGGAAGACCACAATGTCAGTAAGTAGTTGGCAGAAAATGTGACTTATGTGAAAAGGATAAAGTGACCTTATTTAGCTTACCAACAGATGAGAAATAATTCTCAGAAACCACCAGGTGGCTTTTAAAATACCCTGCAATAAAAGCCCCCTGGCTTGGTGAATAAAGACCAGCTAGAACAGCAGTAGGAATTTGGGTGAGCTTGGTAGAGCTCCAGTGCCCTGCAGCATCTGCTCCAACTACTCTGTTCCTTGAACATCATCTACCAGAGTCCTGCTGAGCTCACTGGATCTCTGTGGCGCCCCCCCCCCCCCTCTCATTAACAAAGGATCATTTTTCCTGACTTTTATTCACAAAGGAAGCTACATAAGTGCATAAAATTTTTAGTCATGTGAAATGACTGATGGCAAAATTTGAATTACTGGAAGAAAAAGAGCCATTGACTATTTTTTTTCCAGAAAGTGTCATCACTTCTAAATACATATAGTTAAATGCAAAAGCCAAATAAAGATCATTTCATTCTAGGTGAGTCTTTCTCCCCAGCACATCAAAGTCTACATATGGATTTTTTGCTAATGGTGTCACAAAGCCCCAGTGTCATTTTGCCATATGTGTTTAGTGTCATTTTGTTCAGTGTCATTTTGCCATATATGTGGAGCATGGGTGCTTTAACAGTCCATTGATAGAGTTTAAGTAAATGTATTCTTTCTAGACTTCTTTTTTTTATTATTTTAATGCAACAAGGTTCATTTTTTTTTTTTTTTACATGGTGTGAGGATGAACTGCTCACCTTTCTCTGTCTATCCCATCACAAATCCATTTACTAATAATTTGTGTGTTAAACCATTCACAGTAAAGAGGGTATGGAGGGCAGCCTCATTGGCTGGTGAGACAGTGCAGACAGTTTCTTTCCCACCTCCACCTCAGGACCAGTAAGAACACATGTTTTTGTTTGTTTGTTTGTTTGTTTGCCTGTGTGTGTGTGTGTGTGTGTGTGTGTGTGTGTGTAACCCAGCCTCTGTCTTACCTCAGCCATTGTTCTTATGCTTCCCCCTCCAACTGAAAACTTGTCTGGATAAACCAGTCTCACTGAAAATGCTCATTCTTTCAGTTCAAATTCAAATACTGCCTTGTCTTTGAGCCTTTCTGGATTATCCCAGCTGTTTCTGAATTCCTGAAGTCCTTTGTATCTGTCTTAGACCTTCTGTTGCAACTTTTTTCCCCTTGTTTTTCCATATATGTATCTCATTCTCTGGATAGGATGAAATTAAAGGAAGTACCCTAAATGTCTGTGTTTCCACTGCATCTGTCAGCATGCCTTTCACAGTCCTTCCTGAATGGAAAAGCATATGTTCTGCCCTGGCCCTGGGCTAGGACACTGGCATATAATAGAGATTCAGTCTTTAACCAAAGGAGATTTTGTAGTGAGAAAAATAAGGAGGCCCTTAGAAGACAAGGCCATTATACCACTACACTTTAGGTTACCTTTGGGCTGGTGGTGCCATAGTTAGTTAGGTAGGCTTCCAGAAAGTTCAAAGTATAGGCAATAAGTACTCATCAGTCAATCAATTAATTGTGTCTATCTTAGATTATGGAAACTAAAAGAATTAGTTAACAAATTTGGATACAACATGGGCAAAAAATCCTGTTTTATGAAGCAGACACCAAGCTAGTTTCAACTAGATTCTGCCAACAGCCATATCTATCACCACTAGAACTCCAAGGAGAGTGCCACCCTCTCTGAAGAGCTTTTTCCTTTGCTTCTTGAGCAAATAGGATTAACATAAAAAGTGATTCTTGTTTTGATGCCAGTGTTTTCTAATTGTTTGACTACTCAGCACTTGGAACATCTTTCATAGGATCTGGGACTTTTACAATAATTGAAGTGTCTCTAATCTCAGCAATTCATAGAAGTGGTTTATGTCAAAATGTGTTGAGAGCTACTTTAAACTTATTGTTATACTCAATGGGTTCATTACTGAGTGAGCCCAGGCCGTGCCTCACAAGAGGGCATATAAAGACTGATTTGAGTGATGAGTATCACATGATCCTGAGGACCCTGAAGGAAGAGCTGGAGATGAGCAGAGTTCATTCCCATGGGATGCCACATCTCTAGGCTGTAACTTTATTTTGTGTAACAACCTTTTATATACCTTTTATATAACATTGATAGATTTGCCCCATTCTATTTCATTGATTCAAAGAATCCTATAGTATAGATGCATGGTCTGGTTTTTAACTAGTATGTTTTGATGGCATCCCCAGTTTTCCCTTTATTTTTTTTTTTATTTAAAAAAAATTTTTTTTTCAACGTTTATTTATTTTTGGGACAGAGAGAGACAGAGCATGAACGGGGGAGGGGCAGAGAGAGAGGGAGACACAGAATCGGAAACAGGCTCCAGGCTCCGAGCCATCAGCCCAGAGCCTGACGCGGGGCTCCAACCCACGGACCGCGAGATCGTGACCTGGCTGAAGTCGGACGCTTAACCGACTGCGCCCCCCAGGCGCCCCCCCAGTTTTCCCTTTAAACAGATCAGTTGGAAATAATGAAGTTGCTGTTTTCAAGGTCTACGCACTTAAATTTGCATAGTTATTGCCAAATTTTATTGGAAATAAATTAACATATTGTCTCAAATCACTACCAGCAATAGTGTAAAGGTTGCTTTTCTTTTTTTTTTCTTTTCTTTCACAAGCACTGGATATTACCCATTTTAACTTAGAAATTGCAAATCTAATGATTAGTAACAATTTGTTTTTAATGATTTATGATAAACACTGAATGAGGTATATTTATGTGTGTATTAAGGGGGGTAGCAGCAAGTTCCAGTTAATTTTAAAATATTATAATGGTCTCTTAAAATATAATAAAAATTCTTTGGCTTATTTTATGCCTGGTATATTATTTTAATATGTAGAAAGACCTTCTTATGATGTATAAACTTTACAGTTTACTTTCCTCTACTAATTCCAAAATTAAAATTGATATTATTTGAATATATCATGCTTTTTAGATGGAAGATAGTGATTCATGTACTTTAATTTTTTTTAATTTGTATTTATTTTTGAGAGAGAGAGAGATGACAACCTGAGCTGAAGTCAGACACTTAACTAACTGACTGAGCCACCCAGGCACCCCCTCATGTACTTTACATTAGCCATCAATGTAAACATTTCATTGAAGAACTTAAAACTAACTCCAAATACACATCAAAAGTGGCCAAATGCTAGCTACCAACTTGTTCTTCTTCTAATTTGTTCATCCTACTTTTATTTTTAATTTATTTTTGTTTAGTAATAATACTTAGGATGAGATCTACTCTCTTTTTTATTTGCTTTTTGTTATTTATTTACTTATTTATTTATTTAAATTATTTTTATTGAAGTATAATTACCATATGTTGTATTAGTTTCAAGTGTATGACATATTGATTCAACAATTTTATATATTACTCAGTGTTTACCATGATAAGTATAGTCACCATCTTTCACCATATAATATTATAGACTATCTTCCCTATGCTGTACTTTTCATCTCTGTGACTCATTTATTTTATAACTAGAAATTTATGCCTCTTAATTCCCTTTATCTATTTCATCCATCTCACCACCTCTGTCCCCTCAGGCAACCAGCAGTTTGTTCTCTGTATTTAATAGTCTGTTTTTCTGTTGGTTGTATTTTTTTTCTTTGTTTGTCTTTTAGATTCCACATATAAGTTAAATCATATGGTATTTGTCTTTGTTGGGCTTATTTCACTTAACATAATGCCTTCTAGGTCTATCCATGTCATCAAGAGTGGCAAGATCTCATTCTTTTATGTGGCTGAGTAATATTCTATAATGTGTGTGTATGGATGCATATATATAGACACATGTATATACATATGTACAAACACATGTATACGCATATACACCTGCACACACATACAACTCAACACCAAAAAAAACCTAAATAATCCAATTAAAAAATTGGCAGAGGACCTGAAGAGGCATTTCTCCAAAGAAGACATACAGGTGGCCAACAGGCACATGAAAAGTGCTCAGCATCACTCAGCATCAGGGAAATGCAAACCAGAACTATTAATGAGATATCATGTCATACCCGATAGATTGGCTAATATCAAAAATACAGGAAATAACAAGTGCTGGTGAGGATGTGGAGAAAAAATCACTTGTGCACTATTGGTAGGAATGCAAATTGGGGTAACCATTGTGAAAAACAGTATGGAGTTTCTTCAAAACATTAGAAATAGAAATATCATGTGAGCTAGTAATTCTTCCTTGGGGAATTTACCAAAAGAAAATGAAAGCACTAATCAGAAAATATATGTGCACCCTATGTTTATTGCAGCATTATTTACAATAGCCAAGCTATGGAAGCAGCCCAAGTGTCTATTGAGAGATCTACCCATTAAACAAAATTTTAAATATTCAATACAGTATTGGTGAGATTAAACATTACATATAATTTTGAAAAACTGAACATTTTGGAATTTTGACAATTTCTTTTCTTCCATAAAGAACATGGGGGTCACCTGGGTGGCTCAGTCAGCTAAGCATCAGACTCAGATCATGAGCTGATGTTGGTAAGATTAAGCCCTGTGTTGAACTCCAGGCTGAGTGTGGAGTCTGCTTGGGATTCTCTCTCTCTTTCTCTGCCCCTTCCCCACTCTCCCTCTCTAAAACTAAATAAACATCAAAAAAAAAGAAACATGGGGGTGGAGAATGAGATAAATGAATGATTGTGGACCTGTACATATCTGTCACCACTCCAAGAGACACTTTATGAAATTTTCTCTTGGGGAAGGAGGCAGAGAAGGCAGCCACCTGTAGGAAGTAGAAGGACTCACCTCCCAAAAGTAACCTGCTCCTATTAGAGGAGACATGTAGGCTGAATTGACACTGAGGCAGTGTAGGCGATGGAGTGGCAGACTAAGGACTAGAAGTCATACATCACTGAAACTTACTAAGTTTAAGGCCCAGCTTGTTCCTCTGAAAATGAAGGCGGTAATTACTACCCTGCCTACCTTACCAGGATTTACTGAAAATTCAAAGAATAATATTCATGAAAGCATGTGGCAAATTGGAAAGTCTTATACAATGGAAGGGTGGTAAAACTGTAATGAAGTTTAACTTTGAAACGTAATTTAACAGAAACTATTGTAGTTTAAGTGCCTAAAATTAAGCTTTTGATTGCCAAAGCATCAATTTCAATGACATCCATCTCAAATAAACATCTTGCCAGCTGTGTGACACAGTTACCAGCTATACAAATACATAAGGAGCCAAGTTGGCCCACACATGAAGTTCCCCTTTTAGAAAATGCTGGGTAACCTAGACAACTGACTACTTAAGTGACCCTGCTTTTCCCTTCCTACAACCAAATTCTCTTTAAATTCACCAATAAAGAATGAACCCAGGAAACCTTGAGCACCACACCCTCAACTCTAATAAAAGCAGAAGCCCAGGTGTTATCTCCTCTCTCTCTCTCTTCCTCTCTCCCTCCTTCCTTTCCTTTCCTCTCTTCTTTAGCTCCCTGAGACCATACTACATGGCTCCAGGTGTGCCGTGGAGTCCCCAGAACTTGTGAGTATTAAACACTGTTTTTTCAAAGTTCCCTCATGGATTTGTTGAGTTGCATCTTGCAATCATAATGAAAAACACAAGGGCTGGTCCAGCCACAACATTGACTCCACTCTGAGAAATGTCTGTGGGGCTGCCTCTAATATATGTTCCCAGATAGGTGTCCCAGGTATTTGTAGCTGATAGCATCACTATCATAGACTGACACCCACACAAAACAACTATGCTACTTTATTAACAACTTTATAATGTATATGTTTAGGTTTATTAGACAAATTTTTTCAAATGTTTATTTATCTTAGAGAGAGAGAGAGAGTGGGAGAGGGGTAGAGAGAGAAAGAGAGAGAGAGAACCCCAAACAGGCTCCACACTGTCAGTGCAGAGCCAGATACAAAGCTCTATCCCATGAACCCACAAACCATGGGATCATGACCTGAACCGAAATCAAGAGTCAGACGCTTAACTGACTGAGCCACCCATGCACCCCCAAATATTTTTTCCAATGGACAGTTTATTTAAATTGCTAATTCCTAAGTAAAGCATGGGAAAAAATATTCAGATTTGTCTGAATTTGCTTATTTTTGACATATTTGAAATGTAATCTTGGTACCAATCTCCAGTTTGCAGTGTTGGAAAGCTTGACCTGCTCTGGGATGTCTGTGCTGGTTTCTCAAAACCCTGCTAGGTAATGGTCTTGTCTCCATATACCGTCTGTATGATATCCAGGTATTCAGGACAAGTGGAGGCAGGAACATTCCACCCCTATAGAAAGCCACGACGTCTGTACCCAGAAAGGTCCCACCAGCAAAAGAAAACTAGCTGGTACTTAAAATATGCTCATGAGCACTTGAAAAACACAGCAGTACATCCTGTGGTCCACTAGTAGCACATCATGCTGCAGCCAAGACTTGTTCTTTGAGGGTTGTTTTGACTACAGTCAGACAACATTTTGATGACCTCAGAAGCCTCTCCTGCCCTGAGTCTTCATGGTGATATAGTCTGAGCTGGTCACACATATCCTTGACCTCACTGCAGTTCTGTGGTGCAGAACAGACACTTCTGTGTAAGTCTGGGTACGGAAATCTTGCTGAGATGAGAGGTGGGTGGGTTCAGTGAGGTCCAAGGGGGCTGCTGACAGATACCTGAGTGAAGTTCAAGTCCGTATAATTCCTGACCCATCAGTCCAGAATTCTTGAATTTGAGGATCATATTTTCCATTTTGGCAAAAAAGGCCCTTGGGATTTTGTCAGGAATCGCATTGGATCTGTAGATTGGGGCTAGCATTGCTGTCCTTATTATTTCTTGTCTTTTCAATATTAGCCATTCTGACAGGCGTGAGGTGAAATCTCATTTGTAGTTTTGATTTGCATTTCCCTGATGCTGAGTGATGCTGAGCACTTTTCATGTGCCTGTTGGCCACCTGTATGTCTTCTTTGGAGAAATGCCTCTTCAGGGCCTCTGCTCATTTCTTAATTGGATTATTTGTTTGTTTGGTGTTGAGTTGCAAAAGTTCTTATATATTTTGTATATTAACCTCTTGTCAGGTATATTATTTGGAAATGTCTTCTTCCACTAGGTAGGTTGCCTGTTCACTTTGTTGATAGTTTTCTTCAGTGTCTAAAAACTTTTTAATTTGATGTATCCCCAGTTGTTTATTTTTTTTATTTTGTTGACCTTGCCTGATGATACTGATCCAAAAAAATATTACTAAGACCTATATTACTGAATCCAAGGATTTACTGCCTATTTTGGGGGAGAGCGATTTTTTTTTTTGTACAGATTAAGGAATAGAGTTCACAAAAGCCCTGCAGGTATAACATTCCAGCACAACTGCTGCATCACACAGTTGCTAGTGTCTTCATCTAGATGGTACTTCTTAGTGAGTTTTCACCAAGCCTTATCTGGTAGCTGAATTTTTCAGATTCCTATGTGGTGTAGTTTAAAGGGAACTGAGAAGATACCTCTTTCCTCATATGTTTTTCCTTGCATCTTTCCCCAGCCTTTGAAATCCTACCACTATTTATTTCTCTAGACCTGTACTGGTTGATATGAATGAAGATATCTCCTCAGGAGGGATGGCTAACCCAGAACATCAGTTTCTGAGGTGAAGGCTCTGGCACCTGGAGCATGAAGCAGGAGAAGAAAGGACTATAAAAGTGAAAAGGAACAAACCAAAGGCCTGTGTGACTAGGTTGTTAATTCAGAAGTAGAAGAGCAGTGATAAGGTGGGATGGGCTGAACCAGGCTGACTCAGGCCAAATGGGGGGCTCTGCCATTTACTACTGAGTGACTTAGAGCAGACCAGTTACATGTTCTGCATCTCAGTTTCTCCATCTGTACAAGGGGGATAATAATAATAATTAATAATAATAATAATAATAGAAATAATAATGAAAAAATGTACGAAGTATTAAGAACGTACATAAAGTACTCTATGAGCATTAGCGGTTATTACTTCATTGTAATCGTTTGTAAACACATGTTAAGCACGGTGGACTCAGGCATTCTTCTTTTCCAGTATGCAAAAGGTACAGTTCTGTATGTTTTCTCTTCATCTTTACTGTTGGCTCTTCTATTGAATGTACAAAATAATTACATGTACTGATACCCAGGATATTTTTTGTGAAAAGAAAGGCTTTTAGAATTTTATTATTATTTTTTAAATTTCATAAAGATACCAGACTGGACAATTTTGGCAACAGTGCTTGAGTGCTCAAAATAAAAACCTAATTTTCCATATTACAGTCAGAGAATGACCTGAGGAGCCTTTAAGAAGCTCCATATGTTATTGACACTATAGCACATTTTAAATGTTGAGGTCACTTCAGTGTGTTAGTTCATGCATTAATAATGTCTTAATGTCTTCATACAGAGGGTAGTAGAAAAAAGTGGCTCCAAGTTTGGTCAGATAACCTAGTTCCAAGGCCAATTCCATGGGGTCATGAGCAAGTGTATAACTTTGTCAACTCCATGCCTCCGCATTTAAAAAATGAATATGATAATAATACATTTCTCCTACAGTGTTCTACAAGTAAAATTGGTTTTATGCATGTAGATCACATAACAAAGTGCTTGGCACATAGTACACGTTCATAATTAGCATTAGTTGTGGCAAATATTTACTCAATATGAAAAACTCAATATAAGAAACCCAATTTACTGAACTGGATGCTTCCATATGCTCAGCCCTGGGCTCTGAGCCAATAACTTAGGCACTTCCCATTTCATAGTTAGGACTCTAATATTGATTCTTCAGAGGCTGCAAAGGTTACCATATTTCCTTGCTATTTGAATACCAGGGCTCCGAGAGCATGAGAGCATTGTCCTAGGAATTTAAGGGGAGACATAGGATTCCAAATAAGGACTATCAGACTCTAAAGCTTTTCACAGTACTAGACTAACTTTTTGAAAAATTGCCTGTCCTGATATTTATAACTTGCTTGGTCCAGAAAGTAGTGTCTTCCAATCTCAACCAAGGAAAACAGATGAATAAATTGTGGCCGTAAGAGCTTGCCCTTCCTGGGTTCTAGGAAAAGCCTCTGGCCCTAGGGATAGGATGCCTATATTCTAGGGATTCAGAACATAAAAGTAGATGACAATATTGCAGTGAACAGAGTCAGGTACCTTCTTATCTGGATAGAATAAAGCCCAACAACATTTCTGTTCCCTGAGTCTACCCTCAAAAGGTGACTTTTAAAAATCTATCATGAAGATTTTTTTTCCTGGTCACAAAATTAATAGATGTTTACTGTTGTAATTTGAAAATATATTTAAAAAAACACAGAGAAGAAAAAAATCTTAAATATTACCATTTACATTTTAGTATATAGTTTTCCAAATACATACATTATGACAACACACACACGCCCATATGCTTTTTACACAGAATACAATATATGTACCTGGATAACTAACTTCTTCTATACCATAGTTTTTTATGGTCATGAGTCAAAGTCTTTGTCTCTGTATAGGACCTTAATGCATTCTCCACTCTGAGAGGCAGGGATTTCTACAAAAAAACAATACAATACTGGGTTGTCTGCTACATTGATGTCTCTCATTGTCACACACACACACACACACACACACACACACACACACAAAACAACCTGAAATGTCAGTTTAAAAATTCCACAAGGAGCAGGACTTAGCCTGTTCTGTCACCTTCATATCAACAGTGTCTAACTCAGGCCTCTGTAGCTGGCTGTCAGCAACTGTGTCGAATGAAGGCATTAATATGTTTGTTTTACCTAATGTACATGCATTTTATAGAACTTAACAAGGCTATAAGAATTGGTGTTTTATATGTGTGTGTGTGAGATGTATATAATATATATAAGGTACATATATGTATATACATGTATGTTTATGTATGTATAACCTTCTGTGTGACAAAGGAGAGTTCTAGGAATCAAGATCCACCCCCAAATCACATCTGGAAGCTCAGCCTCAGTAGTCATTCAGCTACTCTCCCATCTGCACACTTTTCTGCAACAGTTGTGAGAAATATAAGTTATCTCATTTAAAATGATTTCCTCTGGGGGCGCCTGGGTGACGCAGTCGGTTAAGCGTCCGACTTCAGCCAGGTCACGATCTCGCGTTCCGTGAGTTCGAGCCCTGCGTCGGGCCCTGGGCTGATGGCTCGGAGCCTGGAGCCTGTTTCCGATTCTGTGTCTCCCTCTCTCTCTGCCCCTCCCCCGTTCATGCTCTGTCTCTCTGTGTCCCCCCAAAAAATAAATAAACGTTGAAAAAATAAAATAAAATAAAATGATTTCCTCTGGTCAGGTCTCTCTTACATTAGATATTTAGTAATGTGCTAGAGTGCGGTGGTGTTTGACAGTGAAATACTTCCAGAATCACCTGTAGTTGTCTTTCATTACATTTTGTGAAACCTCCCCAGACTTTTCATAACGAATTTGTTTATTTATTTATTTTTATTTATTTTTTTAAAAAAAATTTTAACCTTTATTTATTTTTGAGACAGAGAGAAACAGAGAATGAATGGGGGAGGGGCAGAGAGAGAGGGAGACACAGAATCGGAAGCAGGCTCCAGGCTCCGAGCCATCAGCCCAGAGCCCCACGCGGGGCTCGAACTCACGGACCGCGAGATCGTGACCTGAGCTGAAGTCCGACGCTTAACCAACTGAGCCACCCAGGCGCCCCTATTTATTTATTTTTAAATGTTTACTTATTTATTTTTAAGGGGGGGAAGGTCAGAGAGCGAGGGAGAGAGACTCCCAAGCAGGCTCCGGGGCTGTCAAAACAGAGCTTGAAGTGGGGAGTGACACTGACACTCAGACACTTGACTGACTTAGCTACCCAGGCATCCTTTCATAAGCAAGTTTATACTAATCACTTGCTCACAGAGAATGATGCAAAGCATGGAGGGGGAGAGGCAAGTGTCATCTGTTCCCCATTCTCTCATTGAGTTTAGGTTTTTCCCTCTGGATACTGTGTTCTATGGAGCAAGTGTTTGAGATTTAAGCCTCCTAGAGAAATACCTACAGGACTAGCCCTGAGGACAGATCCTGCTGGATACCTCCAGGACTAGCCCTGAGGACAGATCCTGCTGGATACCTTCATCTGCTCACATCTCTGCTTTTTAGCACAAAAACTGCACTCCCTTAACCATAGCAAGAAAGGACATGTTTTCCCTGGCTGTCTGCTCTTCTGCCTTCCTCTTCACACCAACCTGGTGTTCAGACATGGATGCCCATGTCTTTTTTGCATTCTGAGACTGAGTTCCCCTGGCTGCAGAATTTACTGAGGCCCATCTTCCCTTCCTATGTGCATTGACAGCTCTTCAATTTCCAGCAGTTCAGCTTGACCTGGATTATCACATTTGATAAACAGCCACCATATGGTCAGCCTGGCAGGCTGTGTATTCTTGCGTTCAGGAATGCTCCAATTCATCACATACAGTTCCCGGCAAAATGTATTCAATCAGCTCATACTAAATCATGACAAATTGTTCTTTCACAGATTCACACTGGATGCCATCACACAAAGCAGATTTCCAGTTTCCATGTTTTGTTTTGTTTTTATAATCTCATGTCTGTCATTCAATTTAACAAATATTTACTGAGCACAATTGTATAGAGGCCCTGGGCTTTGTGTTGCCACAGATTCTAAAGTTGGTAAGAGAAAGTCTCTGCCCTTCTGGAATACCTAATCTGGCACTAACTAAATTAGTGGCTAAAAGGTGCACACAAACATCTGGCAAACCAGATGTGCCTCTGTTATGTTTTGGGCAACAGGAAAAATTGGATCTTTCAGCAGAGATGATGGATTGATTACTTACCTTTTTTCATGCTCATGGTTCTTGTATCTTTGGACTTTTAAGGTAGAGCTGCAGGACTGAAAGTTTAACTGTGTTAAGACAACAGTCTTTAGTCAAGAATAGACAACTCTAGACAAAGCATAAAATTAGAACCAGCATTTACTTCAAATTTTCAAGAGCTCTGTTCATACATTTTCTTTGTATGTTTTCTGAGAAGGACAAAATAACTGTGAGATACTAATTTCTCCTTCTAAGTTTATTTTTCAAATCTAGAACCACTTTCCAAATAAACAATAAATTTGAACTGGGTCAGATAAAGGTCAAGGACTAGGTCCTGTCCACTTCCATTTTGGGCTTGTTTTTGTTTTTTTATCATTGTACTAAGTCCATCACTATATTAAAACATTTGTGAATTACATACTGATATGTGTTACTTACATCAGTTCCTTCTACTAAGTTGTGAGTCTGGTGGGAAGGTACTTGGAAACTCTGGACCCCTCTCTGGCACATAAACTGTGAATGATGGGAGAAGCTGCATAGAGAGGCTTGGGGTGAGTGAGATAAAATGGTTTGAGGCAAGGGGTGTGGGCTAGTGGGAGCCTTGGGTACATGAGGCTTTGGAAGAGGGACCTATTTACCTAAGGCATAGTCCCAAGGGTAGGAATGGCTAGGAAGCAAAGACATCTTACCCACAGACACAGCTCACCTCATTCATAAGTTTTCCTGAGGCATAGGAAAGTTTATCTAGGTATTTTTACCTTCCTTTCCCTCTGTGTCTCCTTCCCTCCCTTCCTCCATTCTTCCCCACCCAAACCTTTCTTTCCTTCGGTGCTCTAGCTCTAATTATAATATTCTTTAAGTTGTCTGATCACTCTAGAGCAGTGATACATGACCAGGGAAATTTTGCTACCCCCTCCACCACACCACACACACCAGAGCACAGTTGACAATGTCTGAAACCGTTTTTTGTTGGTGCGTTGTGTACAGGTTGTGCTACTGACACTGAGTGGATGGAGGCTGACATGCTGTTAAATATCCCACAATGCACAGGAAGGTGTTCCCCCACTCCCAACATATAGAATTATCTGGCCCAAATGTCAATAATGTCAAGATTTTGAGAAACTTTGCCCTAGAAAATAAGGATATCCAGGATAAAAGACACAATGATTATATTCCAAGCCTGTTATTATTATTAGCTAAAAAGTCATTACTTCTCAACTGTATTTTTCTTTTTATGAAAGATGTTACAAAAGGAGATAGTGGGTAGAATTAAAACAAAACCTAAGCTATATGATCCCATTTATGTGGAGAGTCGAAAAGAATACAAGGGGCCCATGGTGGCTCAGTCGGCTAAGTATCCGACTTCAGCTCAGGCCATTATCTCACAGTTCATGGGTTTGAGCCCCACATTGGGCTCTGTACTGACAGTTCAGAGCCTGGAGCCTGCTTCAGATTCTGGGTCTCTCTCTCTCTCCCTCTGCCCCTTCCCTGCTCGCACTCTGTGTCTCTATCAAAAATAAATAAACATTAAAAAAATTAAAACAAAACAAAAGAAAATAAAACCAACTTATAGATTCAGAGAACAGATTGGTAGTTGTCAGACGTGGGACAGGGTGGGGGCTGGGGGGTGGTGGGTGGTGAAATGGGTGAAGGGGATCAAAAGGTACAAACTTATGATTATAAGATGAATAAGTCTTGGGGTTGTAATGTACAGCATAGTGACTACAGTAAACAACACTACATTATATGTTTGAAAATTGCTAAGAAAATAGATCTTAAAATTTTTATGGCAAGAAAAAAAATGTAACTATGTGAGCTGATGGATGTTGACTAATCATGTTGTGGTAATCTTTTCACAATACATACATATATCAGACCATTAACTCTCAATTAATTTTTTTTTTTTAATTTTTTTTTCAATGTTTATTTATTTTTGGGACAGAGAGAGACAGAGCATGAAGGGGGGAGGGGCAGAGAGAGAGGGAGACACAGAATCGGAAACAGGCTCCAGGCTCTGAGCCATCAGCCCAGAGCCCGACGCGGAGCTCGAACTCACGGACCGCGAGATCGTGACCTGAGCTGAAGTCGGACGCTTAACCGACTGCGCCACCCAGGCGCCCCTCAATTAATTTTTTAATAAAAAAAAAGAGGGGCGTCTGGGTGGCTCAGTCGGTTAAGCGTCTGACTTCAGTTCAGGTCATGAGCTCGCGGTCCGTGAGTTCGAGCCCCGCATCGAGCTCTGCGCTGACAGCTCAGAGCCTGGAGCCTGTTTCAGATTCTGTGTCTCCCTCTCTCTCTGTCCCTCCCCCATTCATGCTCTGTCTCTTTCTGTCTCAAAAATAAACGTTAAAAAATTAAAAAAAAAAAAAGAGAGAGCAACAGAGGGGGAAGTCCCTCTTCTAGAGCACAATCCCCAAGCTGCACCGTGGCCCAGGTATGCATCTCTATAGTATATCAGGAGATTGTGAGGATCCTGTTTGAGGTCTTTCTCCCCACGAAGCCCAGCCTCTACCAGCAATGCTCACTGGCATTCACCTACACCATTTGCGCAATACCCACTAACATAATAGGCCTTCCAGAACTTTTCTATGATTATTTTTTCAGTGAATACATTATGAGTATCTTGCCATGTATGTACACATAGGTAAACATTGCATTTTTTAAAGATGGCATGGTATTTTACTGCATAGGTACACCAGCATGTCATTGGCCAATCTATCTCTGTTGTTTTCAATTTAAGTTCTTCCAGTTAATCACAATTAAATGTAATACAGCAATGGACAACTGTGCAAACACCTTTGTATAGTTGTCTAATCATTTCTTTAGGATAAATTCTTAGAAGTGCAGTAGCTATAACAATAAGTTATCTTAAAAAAGAGGTGAACAAAACAATCCCACTTACCATTGCATCAAAAGAAACAGTAACAATGAAGTCCTTGGTAACACACAGATAGAGTTAAGCCTGAATATTTGGAGTATTTTGAATTTTATTATTTTGAATTTTTGTAAATATGCTATGAGAACACAAGAAGGGAAAATTCCATTTTTTAAAAAATACTGAATGTTAATATCACAAGGACTAACTCAAAAATATGCTCATTTGTCCCCCCGCCCCTTTTTGTTAACCAACCTGACTTGGACATCAGGAAAAGGAAGTACTTTATTAGCTTTTAAATGAGAAATCTTACATAGTTATAATTAAAATTGTTTTTTAAGTGATTTGAGCCTTTCCCAAGCATGTTTTCAAGATTTAGGCCTGTAAGCTTTCCAAGTCTGATAGGAAAAGCAGAGTCTCAACTCATTAAAGAAAAAAGAAATTTTTATAAAAATCACATATGGCAAATTTCCACATGGAAAATGACAAAAAGATAGGACCAAAAATACAGAAACAGTGTACCAGACAAAAGGTTTAAAAATATCAGAGAGATTTCTAGTTCCACTCAAGATGGAGTGGCCCCATTGCTCTCAGGACCTTCATTTTAGGACAGAAAATCCCTGGGTTAATATAATTAAGTGTAGAAAGACTGAAACATGGAAATAAAGAAACAAATCATTTGGGGACTTTTGGACTTAAGGAATGACACAGTGGTGAGTTAGCCCCAGTGCCATAATATGATATCTGGGATGACATGTCCACAATCAAAAATCACTTGTTATACAGTGACACAGGAAAATTACAACCTCAATGAGAAGAGAAAATGAACAGTTGCCAATATCAAGATAAATAAGATGTTGTAATTGTTTAACAAAGTGTGTAGTATGCAGAGAAAATACTGAGACAATTAAATTTTAGAAAGTGGGGAAGATAAAGGGACCAAAATGAAATAAGTTTTCTCTACTTCACTCAAAGGGATAACATGTCAACACCAGTAGACTATAGACTGTGATACATTACTGCATTGATTGACTAGGGCTGCCATAAATAAGAAAGTAACACAGACTAGGAGGCTTAAATAACAGAAATTTATTTTCTAAAAGTGTAAAAGCAAAGTGTATGCAGGGTTGGTTTCCCTCAAAGACTCTCTCCTTGGCTTGTAGATGGCTGTCTTCTCCTTGTATCTTCGTACTGTCTTCTCTCTATGTATGTTTTTTCCCCCCTGATATCCTCCTTTTTAAAAGTATAATTTACTGTCAAGTTAGCTAACATACAGTGTATACAGTGTGCTCTTGGCTTTGGAGGTAGTTTCCCATGATTCATTGCTTACATACAACACCCAATGCTCATCCCAACAAGTGCCCTCCTCAATGTCCATCATCCATTTTCCCCTCTCCCCTGCACACCCCATCAACCTTCAGTTTGTCCTCTGTATTTAAAAGTCTCTCATGGTTTGCCTCCCTTTCTGTTTGAAACTATTTTTCCCCTTCCCTTCTCACATTGTCTTCTGTTAAGTTTCTCAAGTTCCACATATGAGTGAAAACATATGAAATCTGTCTTTCTCTGACTGAATTATTTCACTTAGCATAATACCCTCCAGTTACATCCATGTTGTTGCAAATGGCAGGATTTCATTCTTTCTCATTGCCAATAGTATTCTATTGTATATATAAACCACATCTTCTTTATCCATTGATGGACCCTTGGGCTCATTCAATGATTTGGCTATTGTTGAAAGCACTGCTATAAACATTGGGTTACAAGTGCCCTATGAATCAGCACCCCTATATCCTTTGGATAAACTAGTAGGGCTGTTGCTGGTTCATAGGGTAGTTCTATTTATAACTTTTTGAGGAACCTCCACAGTGTTTTCCAGAGCAGCGCCACCAGTTTGCATTCCCACCAACAGTGCAAGAGGGTCTCCCTTTCTTCACATCCTCACCAGCATCTATTGTTTCCTGAGTCGTTAATTTCACCCACTCTGAAAGTTGTGAGGTGGTATCTCACGTGGTTTTGATTTGTATTTCCCTGATGATGAGTGATGTTGAACATCTTTTCATGTGTCTGTTGGCCATCTAGATGTCTTCTTTGGAAAAGTGTCTATTCATGTCTTCTGCCCATTTCTTCACTGGATTATTTGTTTTTAAAGTCGTGAGTTTGGTAAATTCTATAGATTTTGCATACTAACCCTTTATTTGATAGGTCATTTGCAAATATCTTCTCCCATTCCGTCAGTTGCCTTTTAGTTTTGCTGATTGTATCCTTTGGAGTGCAGAAACTTTTTATCTTGATGAGGTCCCAATAGTGCATTTTTTATTTTATTTCCCTTGCATTTGGAGACGTGTTGAGCAAGAAATTGCTACAGCTGAGGTCAAAGAGGCTGTTGCCTGTTTTTTCCTCTAGGGCTTTGATGGTTTCATGTCTCACATTTAAATATCTCATCCATTTTGAGTTTCTTTTTTTGTATGCTGTAAGAAAGTGGTCCAGTTACATTCTTCCACATGTTGCTATCCATTTCTCCCAGCGTCATTAGCTAAAGTAAAGAGACTGTTTTTTTTTTCCCCCCATTGGATACTTTTCTGCTTTGTCAAAGATTAGTTGGCCATACATTTGTGTGTATAATTTTGGGTTCTTATTTCTATTCCATTGGTTTATGTGTCTGTTTTGTGCCAATACCATATTGTTTTGATTTGTGGTACAGGCTAAAGTCTGGATTTGTAATGCCTCCCACTTTGGTTTTCTTTTTCAAATTTACTTTCGCTAATTGAGGTCTTCTGTGGTTCCATACAAATTTTAGGATTGTTCTAACTTTGGGAAGAATGCTCATGCAATTTTGATTGGGATTGCATTGAATTTGTAGATTGCTTTGGGTAGTACTAACATTTTAACAATATTTGTTCTTCCATGAGCATGGGGTATTTTTCCATTTCTTTGTGTCTTCTTCAATTTCTTTCAGAAGTTTTCTAGAGCATGCAGTATTTTACATATTTGGTTAATTTTATTCTTAGGTATTTTATGGTTCTTGGTGAAATTGTAAATGGGATCAATTTTTTAATTATTTTCTGTTACTTCATTGTTGGTATACAGAAATGCAACCAATTTCTGTACATTCATTTTGTTTGTACCCTGTGACTTTGCTGAATTGATTTATCAGTTCTAGCATCTTTTTGGTGAAGTCTTTTGTGTTTTCCCTGTAGAGTATTATGTCATCTGTCAAAAGTGACTTCTTCACCAATGTGGATGAATTTTAATTCATTTTGTTGTCTGCTTATGCTAGGGGTTCAACATTATGTGAAACAACAGTGATGAGAGTGGACATCCCTGTCATATTCTTGATCTCAAGGAGAAAGCTCTCAGTTTGTCCCCATTGAGGATGATATTAGCTGTGGGCTTTTCATATATGGCTCTTATGAGGTTAAGGTATGTTCCTTCTATCCCGACTTTCTTGAGGGTTTTTATTAAGAAAGGATGCTGGCTGTATTTTGTTAAATGCTTTTCCTGTATCTATTGACAGGATCATATGGTTCTTATCCCTTCTTCTATTAATCTGATTTGTGAATATTGAACCAGCCCTGCAGCCCAGGAATGCATCACACTTGGTCATGGTGAATAATTCTTTTCATATACTGTTGAATTTGATTTACTAATATCTTGTTGAGAATTTTTGTATCCATATTTATCAGGGATATGACCTGTAATTCTCCTTTTTAGTGGGGTCTGTGTCTGGTTTGGGAATCAAAGTAATGCTGGCTATAGAAAGAGTTTGGAAGTTTTCCTTCCATTTCTATTTCTTTGGAACAGCTTGAGAAGGATAGGTATTAACTCTGCTTTAAATGTCTGGTAGAATTCCCCTGGGAAGCCATCTGGCCTAGGGATCTTATTTGTAGAGAGATTTTTGATAACTGATTCAATTTCTTTGCTGGTTATGGGTTTAACTTTTCTATTTCTTCTCGTTTGAGTTTTGGTAGTGAGTGGGTGTCTAGGAATTTGTCCATCTCTTCCAGGTTGTCCAGTTTGTTGGATATATACTTTTTCATAGTGTCCTCTAATAATTTGTATTTCTGTGGTGTTGGTTGTGATCTGTCCTTTTCCATTTGGGATTTTATCTATTTGGGTCCTCTTGTCTTTTTGAGAAGTCTGGCTAGGGTTGTATTAACTTTGTGTATGCTTTCAAAAAACCAGCTCTTAGATTCATTGATCTGTTCTACTGTGTTTTTGTTGTTGCTGTTTGTTTGTTTTTTGGATTCAATATTGTTTATTTCTGGTCTAATCTTTATTATTTCTCTTCCTCTGCTGGCTTTGGGGTTTCTTTGCTGTTCTGCTTCTAGTTCCTTTAGTTGTGCATTTGGGATTTGTATTTGGGATTTTTCTTTTTTCTTGAGATATGCCTGGATTTCAGTGTATTTTCCTCTTAGGACTGCCTTTGCTTCATCCCAAAGTGTTTGGACTGTCATGTTTTCATTTTCATTTGCTTATTTTTTAAATTTCTTATTTATTTGCATGGTTAACCTATTAATTCTTTAGTAGGATGTTCTTTAACCTCCATGCATTTGGAGGTTTCCCAAACTTTTTCTTGTAGTTGATTTCAAGTTTCATAGCATTATGATCTGAAAATATGCATGGTATGATCTAAATTTTTTTATATTTATTGAGGGCTGTTTTGTGACCCAGTATGTGATCTATCTTGGAGAATGTTCCACGTGTACTCAAGAATACTGTGTATTTTGCTGCTTTTGGATGAAAAGTTCTGAATACATCTGTCGGGTCCATCTGGTCCAGTGTATCATTCAGAGCCATTGTTTCTTTATTGATTTTCTGCCTAAATGATCTGTCCATTGTTGTAAGTGGAGTATTAAAGCCCCCTGCAATTACCGTATTCTTACGAATAAGATTGCTTATGTTTGTGAATAATTGTTTTATATATTTAGGGGTCTCACGTTAGGGGCATAAACATTTACAATTGTCAGCTCTTCTTGATGGATAGACCCCATAATTATGATATAATGCCCTTCTTCATCTCTTGTTACAGACTTTAGATTAAAATCTAGTTTGTCTGATATGAGTATTGCTACTTCAGGTTTCTTTTGACTTCTAGTAGCATGATAGATGGTTTCCATCCCCTCACTTTCAGCCTGAAGGTGTCCTCAGGTCTAAAATGAGTCTTTTGTAGACATAATATAGGTGGATTTTTTTAATCCATTCTGAAACCCTGTGTCTTTTGTTTGGAGCATTTAGTCCATTTACATTCAGAGTTATTGTTGAAATATATGGATTTAGTGTCATTATGTTCTCTGTAGATTTCATGCTTGTGGTGGTGTCTCTGGTTCTTTGTAGTCTTTGCATCATTCCACTCACAGAGTCTCCCTTAGGATCTCTAGCAGGGCTTGTTTAGAGGTCATGAACTCTTTCAGTTTTTGTTTGTCTGGGAAAGACTTTATCTCTCCTTCTATTCTGAATGACAGACAACTTTGCTGGATACAGGATTCTTCGCTGCATAATTTTTCTATTCAGCACATTCAGTATTTTCTGCCACACACTCTGTCCTGCCAAGTTTCAGTGAACCAGCCTGCTACTACCATTATGTGTCTACTCTTGTAGATTAAGGCCCATTTGTCTTTAGCTGCTTTCAGAATTCTCTTTATCTTTGTATTTATGCTGTGGAGAAGACCTATTTTTTTTAAATATGAAGGGATTTCTCTGTACTTGCTGGATTTGGATGTCTGCTTCCTTTCCCAATTAGGGAAGATCTCAGCTATAATTTGTTCAAGTAAGCCTTCTGCCTCTTTCTGTCTCTCTTCTTCTTCTTCTGGAAATCCTATGATACAGATATTACATTTCATTGAATCACTTAGTTCTCTAGTTCTCCACTTGTGGTCTAGTACTGTCTTTTCTGTCTTTTTCTTGGTTTCATCATTCATAAATTTTCCATAATTCATCTTCTATTTCACTTATTCTCCTCTCTGCTTCTTCAACCTTGCTGTCACTGCACTAGTTTGTTTTACACCTCATTTACAACATTTCTTAGTTCATTGTGACTATTTTTTTGTTCCTTGATCTCTGTAGCAATAGATTTTCTGCTGTCTTCTATGCTTATTTCAAGTCCAGCAATTAACCTTATGACTATTATTCTAAAATCTTATTAACTATATTGTTTCTATCTGTTTTGAGAATTTTTTTAGCTGTCATTTCTTATTGGAATTTATTTTGAGGAGGATTCTTCTGTTATATAATTTTGGCTAGTTTTCTGTCCCTTATGTGTTTTAATAGTTTATTATGTGTCCTGCATCTGTGAGAACTACTATATAAAAAGGGGTCACACACTGTCCAGGGCCTGGCCCTTCAGGAGGTGTTTTTGGAGTGTGTTGCATTGTTGTGACTCTGGTTGCTTTATCTCCCTACTCATAGTGGTGGTTTGGGCATTCCACCAGGTGTGCATTGATTTGTTCATTGAAGTAACCCTGGAAAAAATTTAAAAAGGGGGTGGTTGTGGAAGAAGCCTTATCCCATGCAAAGAGAGAAATGACAGGGGTGTCACCAGGCAGATAATCAGAGAAACTATACAGCTCAATAGAGAGAGAGAGAGAGAGAGGAGAATAAGAAGGAGATACAGGGGCACCTGGGTGGCTGAGTCGGTTGAGCATCTGACTTTGGCTCAGGTCATGACCTTGCAGTTCATGAGTTTGAGACCTACGTCAGGCTCTGTGCTGACAGCTCAGAGCCTTGATCCTGCTTTGGATTCTGTGTCTGCCTCTCTCTACCCCTTCTCCACTCATACTCTGTCTCTCTCTCTGTCTCTCAAAGATGAATAAACGTTAAAAAAAATTTAAAACAAGAAGGAGATACAGAAGAGGAGTAAAAAACATAGATTAAAAATGTCTGCTTAAACAAACCAACAATCAGAAGAGTGAGGGGAGAGAAGATGGCTGTGTAGGAGGATGCGGGGCTCTGCTCGTCAGTTGATCACTTATATTCCACCCATATCTCCCTAAATAACCCAGAAAACTGCCAGAAGACTAACAGAACGGACTCTCCAAAGCCAAGCATAGACAAGAGGCACACGGAAGAGGGTAGGAAGGGCGGAGAGGCGGTGTGCACTACACGGACTGGCAGGACGGAACCGGTGCAGTGGAGAGGAAACCCACCCAGCAAGGCAGAGCCCCAGAGTCTGGCTTTCAAAAGTGGAGGGGCCAGACTCCATGAGTTCTGACAGACAGTGGGACTTAACATCTGGAACATTAAAAGTCAACATCTCTGCTCTTGCAGAGTGGGGAAGGCAAAAGGACGCCAGGAGGGAGACTTGTTGAGCAGTGGAAGACAGAGCTCAGCTTGGTGGAGAACAAAGGCTCTGGCCAGCTCCATCTCCCTCTCCCATCTCCCAGCCAAAATCTGAAAGAGAACCAGTTCCTGTCACCGAACTTGCACCATGCAAACACCCAAAGCTGTGCTGTGGATCCATCCTTCCAACAGATCTGCCTCCTACCTGTTGCTGCAGTGCCTTTCCTGCAGGGGACCACCTACAGCAAAGTGAACTAAGCCTGCATCTCCTGCCTCTGTGACCTTGAGGATCCACCCTGGCTATTACACCAGACCTCATCAAACCAGCACCACAAGCCTGACAGTGTGCAAGTACCCAGACAGTGGCCACACCACTCCACAGTGAGTCCTGTCCCTGGGAGAGGGGAAGATAAGGTACACACCAGTCTGACTGTGGCCCCCAATGGTGGGCTGGGGACAGACACCAGGTCTGACTGCAGCCCTGCACACCAACACAAGTTATTCCAGACAGCACAGGGGAAGTGCCCTGCAGTTTGGAGCTACTGCAACAACTAGCCAAAATGATGAAACAGAAGAATTCTCCTCAAAAGAAACTCCAGGAATTAGCAACAGCTAATGAATTGATCAAAAACGATTTAAGCAATAAAATGGAACAAGAATTTAGAATAATAATAATAAAATTAATCACTGGGCTTGAAAAAGTATAGAGGGCAGCAGAGAATCTATTGCTACAGAGATCAAGAGACTAAGGAGGAGCTAAAAATGATATAAATGAGGTGCAAAATAAAATGGAGGCGACCACAGCTCGGATTGAATAGTCAGAGGAGAGAATAGGTGAATCAGAAGGTCAAATTATAGAAAAAGAGGAAGCTGAGAAAAAGAGAGATAAAAAAATCCAGGAGTATCAGGGGAGAATTAGACAACTAAGTGATGCAATCAAACACAACAATATCCGAATAGGAATTCCAGAAGAGGAAGAGAGAGAGGAAGGGGCTGAAGGTGTACTTCAACAAATCATAGCTGAGAACTTCCCTGATCTGGGGAACGAAAAAGGCATTGAAATTCAAGAGGCACAGAAAACTCACTTCAGACGTAACTTGAATCAATCTTCTGCACAACATATCATAGTGAAACTGGCAAAATACAAGGATAAGAAGAAAATGCTGAAAGCAGCTAGGGATAAACACGCTCTAACTTATAAAGGGAGACTGATAAGACTAGTGATGGATCTATCTACTGAAACTTGGCAGGCCAGAAAGGAATGGCAGGAAATCCTCAATGTGATGAACAGAAAAAACATGCAGCCGAGAATCCTTTATCCAGCACGTCTGTCATTCAGAATAGAAGGAGAAATAAAGGTCTTCCCAAATAAACAAAAACTGAAGGAATTCATCACCAATAAACCAGCCCTACAAGAGATCCTAAGGGGGATTCTGTCAGTGAAATGTTGCATAGACTACAAAGTACCAGAGACATCACTACAAGCATGAAACCTACAGACATCACAATGACTCTAAACCCATATCTTTCTACAATAACACTGAATGTAAATGGACTAAATGCACCAACCAAAAGACATAGGGTATCAGAATGATAAAAAAACAAGACCCATTGATTTTCTGTCTACAAAAGACTCATTTTAGACCTGAGGACACCTTCAGATTGAAAGTGAGGGGATGGAGAACTATCTATCATGCTAGTGGAACTCAAAAGTAAGCTGGAGTAGCCATACTTATATCATACAAACTAGACTTTAAATTAAAGGCTGTAATAAGAGATTCAGAAGGGCATTGTATAATAATTACAGGGTCTATCCATCAGGAAGAGCTAACAATTATAAATGTCTATGTGACAAATACAGGAGCCCCCAAATATGTAAAACAATTAATCACAAACATAAGCAACCTTATTGATAAGAATGTGGTAGTTGCAGGGGACTTTAATACTCCACTTACAACAATGGATAGATTATCTAGACACAGGATCAATAAGGAAACAAGGGCCCTGAATGATACATTGGATCAGATGGACTTGACAGGTATATTTGAACTCTGCATCCCAAAGCAAAAGAATATACTTTCTTCTTTTTTTTTTTTTCAACGTTTATTTATTTTTGGGACAGAGAGAGACAGAGCATGAACGGGGGAGGGGCAGAGAGAGAGGGAGACACAGAATCGGAAACAGGCTCTAGGCTCTGAGCCATCAGCCCAGAGCCTGACGCGGGGCTCGAACTCACGGACCGTGAGATCGTGACCTGGCTGAAGTCGGGCGCTTAACCGACTGCGCCACCCAGGCGCCCCAAGAATATACTTTCTTCTTGAGTGCACATGGAATATTCTCCAAGATCACATACTGGGTCATGAAACAGCCTTTAATAACTATAACAGAATTGAGATCATACCAATCACACTTTCAGACCACAATGCTATGAAGCTTGAAATCAACCACAGGAAAAAATCTGGAAAACCTCCAAAAGCATGGAGGTTAAAGAACACCCGACTAAAGAATGAATGGCTCAACCAGGCAATTAGAGAAGAAATCAAAAAATATATGGAAACAAATTAATATGAAAATACCACAATCCAAATGCTTTGGGATGCAGCGAAGGCAGTCCTGAGAGGAAAATACATTGCAATCCAGGCCTATCTCAAGAAACAAGAAAAATCCCACATACAAAAGGTAACAGCACACCTAAGGAAATAGAAGCAGAACAGCAAAGACTCCCCAACCCCAGAAGAAGAATAGAAATAATAAAGATCAGAGCAGAAATAAACAATATAGAATCTACAAAAACTGTAGAGCAGATCAACGAAACCAAGAGTTGGTTTTTTGAAAAAATAAACAAAATTGATAAACCTCTAGCCAGGCTTCTTAAAAAGAAAAGGGAGAAGACCCAAATACATAAAATCATGAATGAAAATGGAATTATTATAACCAATACCTCAGAGATACAAGCAATTATCAGGGAATACTATGAAAAATTATATGCCAACAAACTGGACAACCTAGAAGAAATGGACAAATTCCTAAACACCCACACACTTCCAAAACTCCAACAGGAAGAAGGAGAAAACTTGATCAGACTCATAACCAGCAAAGGAATTGAATCGGTTATCAAAAATTTCCCAAGAAATAAGAGTCCAGGACCAGATGGCTTCCCAGGGGAATTCTACTAGAGATTTAAAGCGGATATAATACCTGTCCTTCTCAAGCGTTTCCAAGAAATAGAAAGGGAAGGAAAACTTCCACACTCATTCTATGAAGCCAGTATTACTTTGATTCCTAAACCAGACAGAGACCCAGGAAAAAAAGAGAACCACAGGCTAATATCCCTGATGAAAATGGTTGCAAAAATTCTCAATAATACTAGCAAATCAAATTCAACAGCATATAAACAGAATTATTCACCATGATCAAGTGAATAATTCCTGGGCTGAATAAAACCAAGGACTGGTTCAACATTCGCAAATCAATCAATGTGATACATCACATTAATAGAAGAAAAGATAAGAACCATATGATCTTGTCAATCGATGCAGAAAAAGCATTTGACAAAATTCAGCATGCTTTCTTAATAAAAACCCTCAAGAAAGTCGGGATAGAAGGAATATACTTAAACATCATAAAAGTCATTTATGAAAAGCCCACAGCTAATATCATCCTCAATGGAGAAAAACTGAGAGCTTTCCCCTGGAGATCAGGAACACGACAAGGATGTCCACTCTCACTGCTGTTGTTTAATACAGTGTTGGAAGTGCTACAAAAGGAAATCAAAGGCATCAAAATTGGCAAAAATGGAGTCAAGCTTTCGCTTTTTGCTGATGACATGATACTATACATGGAAAACCTGACAGACTCCACCAAAAGTCTACTAGAACTGACACGTGAATTCAGCAAAGTGGCAGGATACAGAATCAATGTACAGAAATCAGTTGCATTCTTATACACTAACAATGAAGCAAGAGAAAGACAAATAAAGCAACTGATCCCATTCACAATTGCACCAAGAAGCATAAAATACCTAGGAATAAATCTAACCAAAGATGTAAAGGATCTATATGGTGAAAACTATAGAAAGCTTATGGAGGACACTGAAGAAGATAGAAACAAATGGAAAAACATTCCATGCTCATGGATTGGAAGAATAAATATTGTTAAAATGTCAATACTACCCAAAGCTATCTACACATTCAATGCAACCAATCAAAATTACACCAGCATTCTTCTCGAAGCTAGAATAAGCAATCCTAAAATTTGTATGGAACAACAAAAGGCCCCAAATAGCCAAAGTAATTTTGAAGAAGAAGACCAAAGCAGGAGGCATCACAATCCCAGACTTTAGCCTCTGCTACAAAGTTGTAATCATCAAGACAGCATGGTATTGGCACAAAAACAGACACATAGACCCATGGAATAGAATAGAAACCCCAGAATTAGACCCACAAAAGTATGTCCAACTAATCTTTGACAAAGCAGGAAAGAATATCCAATGGAAAAAAGACTGTTTCTTTAACAAATGATGGTGGGATAACTGGACAGCAACATGCAGAAGAATGAAACTAGACCACTTTCTTATACCATTCACAAAAACAAACTCAAAATGGATAAAGGACCTGAATATGAGACAGGAAACCATCAAAACCCTAGAGGATAAAGCAGGAAAACACCTCTCTGACCTCAGCTGCAGCAATTTCTTACTTGAAACATACCCAAAAGCAAGGGAATGCAAAGCAAAAATGAACTATTGGGACCTCATGAAGATGAAAATCTTCTGCACAGCAAAGGAAACAATCAACAAAACTAAAAGGCAACCAACGGAATGGGAAAAGAGATTTGCAAATGACATATCATACAAAGGGCTAGTATCCAAAATCTATAAAGAACTCACCAAACTCCACACCTGAAAACCAAATAATCCAGTGAAGAAATGGGCAAAAAACATGAATAGACACTTATCTAAAGAAGACATCCAGATGGCCAACAGGCATATGGAAAGATGCTGAACGTCGCTCCTCATCAGGGAAATACAAATGAAAACCGCACTGAGATATCATCTCACGCCAGTCAGAGTGGCTATAATGAACAAATCAGGAGACTATAGATGCTGGAGAGGATGTGGAGGAAGGGGAACCCTCTTGCACTGTTGGTGGGAATGCCAATGGGTGTGGCCACTCTGGAAAACAGTGTGGATGTTCTTCAAAAAATTAAAAATATATCTACCCTATGACCCAGCAATAGCACTGCTAGGAATTTACCCAAGGGATTCAGGAGTACTGATGCATAAGGACACTTGTACCCCAATGTTTATAGCAGCACTTTCAACAATAGCCAAATTATGAAAACAGCCTAAATGTCCATCAACTGATGAATGGATAAAGAAGTTGTAGTTTATATACACAATGGAATACTACTTGGCAATGAGAAAGAATGAAATCTGGCCTTTTGTAGCAATGTGGAATGAACTGGCGGGTATTATGTTAAGTGAAATAAGTCAGTCAGAGAAAACAAATACCATATATTTTCACTCTTATGTGTATCCTGAGAAACTGAACAGAAGACCCTGGGGGAGGGGAAGGGGAAAAAAAAAAGTTACAGACAGCAAAGGAGCCAAACCATAAGAGACTCTTAAAAACTGAGAATAAACTTAGGGTTGATGGGGGTGGTGGTGGGAGGGAGGGGAAAGTGGGTGATGGGCACCTGTTGGCATGAGCACTGAGTGTTGTATGGAGATCAATTTGACAGTAAATTTCATATTAAAAAAACAATAACAATGCTAAGAAGTAGCACTTTTTAAGGGCCCGTTCTCCTCAAAAAATTAGTTTTGATTTAAAAAATACAGCATGAAAGTAGCTGAGTAAATGTGAATTAACATTTTGCCACTAGTTTCCAGGATAATTTTAGTTGATGAATGAAGATAGTGTTTTAAAAGTGAAAGTAGGAGATAAAGTTTATTTACTAGGTAATATAAGGTACAGATTTGTTGAGGAAATAAGGGATTATTTACCCAAAAGGATTATTCTCTTTTCCATGGAAATGTATCAGTACAGTGAACTCATAGGTATAATTATCATCTGCAGCCTTTATTGCAAAGAAATTTATTATAATCATAACATGGAGAAGTCTCTAACTAGATGTCATTTGTCTTTTAAATTCTGAAAATATTTTTAGGTAAATATTCACAACTTTTTAATGCTAAAATTTTCCTTTAGTTTGCTTTCATAATGTCACATACAGGACATGAAATAAAATGAAATAAATAGAAATAGTGAGCTACTTCTCTACTTTTTTTTGGTAAGTTGGCTATACTTTTTTAATAATGGTAGAGGTTAGATAGGGCTTAATTGTTAAGAAGCTTCAGATGTCCCAAAATGAACATGCCTACAAAACTATAGTTGACTGCAGAAAATGGATTCAGTATAACATTAAAAAATGGATATATCATTGATATCAGGATATATACCTGATAGTCAAAGACACCCTGACAGGTCCAGAAAGGACAGGTGCCACATGTAAACACTCATTCTTTCAGATTAGGAAGCACTGATATATGCACAGAACATCTTGGATTCAGATGCCCAAAACTGAGACTTGACCAGGATATTTTATATTCTGCTGGTCCTGTAGCATACCTGCCACACAACCAACCCCGACAGCAGATACTTCTGGATTGTCACCTTTACCCTGTGCAATTTATCAGTCTCACTGTTGTTGTCACTAAATGGAAAGGGCTTGCATCTTGGAGTATGTCAGTCAATAGAAGAGCTCAAGTCCTTTCTGTTTGAGCAAATAGTTTTTATTACTTGCAGCAAGTAAGGAGACAGGGAGATAGCTCTCAAAGCACTGTCTCCCCATGGCATTAGTACAAGAAGCTTTTATTCAGTGAATTAGGGGGCAAGGGAGGGAGTTTGCATATACATTAAGGAATTTATGCATATTCTATTACTTAGGCACTTTGGTTCAAATGCACATTCCTAGCATGACAACATGATAGTGCATACATCACACATTCAAAAAATGGCAGAAAACCCCATCCATAGAAGGAAATATTAGTATTATAATAAGGTAAAGGTAACTTTACAACATCTCGGGGGGGTTCTTCACAGGTCTTCAACTTCAATCTGGCTCAAAATGGCTCCTGTAAGGAGCTATCAGATGAAACACCTCGCAAGGGGTTATCAGGTGAAACACCTAGTTGGGTGTCCCCTTGGAAGGAACTGCTGGTTCTTCAAAACAAAACACATTTATAAGCAATATTGTCAGTTATTATGTGTCATGCCTTGACTAGGTGTCAGTCCCATGCAAGTACATTTCTTATTTCAGTATAACAGTTCTGGTTAGTTCCAGGCCTGGACCTGGAACTTTGAATTTAATATCATCCCAATACATATGTTAATAAATATTTGTTTTTTAATTGTTATTTACAAAATTCTTTCATGAATTTATTTTATTATATTTTATTTAAAAAATTTTATTTTTGAGATAGGGAGAGAGTATGCATGTGAGGGAGAGGGGCCAAGGGGAGAGAGAGAGAGAGAGAGAGAGAGAGAGAGAGAAAGAATCTTAACCAAGCTTCATGGTCAGCCCGGAGCCCAATGTGGGGCTTGATCCCCTGACCCTGGGATCACAACTTGAACTGAAACAAGAATCAGACACTCAAACTGCTAAGCCACTCAGGCACCCCCTTTTATGAATTTATAAGCAGTAAAATTTTCAAAGTTCCCAATTTCCAAATCTATGCAGTTACATACAAATCTTGAAAATAGGATCTGATACTGATTTGTCCTTCACTTTCTTTTATAGAAAACAATAATAGCTTTGACAAATGATAAACTAAAATGATTTAATAAGAAATTTGATGTCCTTTTCTTAAGGGAAGACAACCCATGGGCTGGGGTAGTACAGTGGTATAAGCAGAATAGAGGTACGGGTCCCTGGAAAAAAGAAAGATGAGACATAGCTTTCTTGACATAAGAAAAGTCATTTTAGGCCCACGGCCATATTGTGATCCGTGCATAACCAGCAACTTGCCCAAAGCACATTTCTTGCAAAATTTCCTGCAATATGTTGACATTGCCGAAGAATACACCCAAATAGATAATGACTTTCTTTAATTTTTTTTAAAATGATTATTTATTTTTGAGAGAGAGAGAGAGAGAGCATGAGCAGGGGAGGGGCAGAGACAGAGAAGGAGACACAGAATCTGAAACATACTCCAGGCTCTGAGCTGTCAGCACAGAGCCCAATGCAGACTCAGGAATGGTGAGATCATGACCTGAGTCAAAGTCAGATGCTGAACCGACTGAGCCACCCAGGCACCTCCCAAAAGATAATGATTTTAAGGGAACCAAAGAATGTAAGAACAAACAGCTACTATCAGGCTAGGACATAGCACAATCATATGAGGGACAATAAATCAATTGTAAGGCTCCCAGGTCTGCTTCAAAAGTAAAGACTGATCTGATATACATTCTTGACTTATTTTTACAGGATCTAACCCTCTTTGAGCACTCAGATACTTTACCAACTAAAGCCAGAGAATTGATGATATTGACCCTTGTGGCACTTGTGATTTAGACCTGGACTCTGTCATCTTAAGATGACTTTTGTTCCAATTACATGTCTAGATTTCCTATTGCACAAGCACCTTCATGAATATATATGCACCCTTAGCTTTAAACTTCTCCAGTTTTGTTGTTCAAGGAGACATCGCTTTGGGAAATATCCCTGGTGTTCTCCTTTACTTGTTGCAAGCAAAACCCTTCCTTTTCCTATTCTTTGGTTTAGTTGTGTCTTTTGGCTTGACATCCACCAAGAGGTGACTCAGTTTTGGCTCAAAGTGCCTTACAAGCAAAGGAGCACTCTTCCCAAAGAACTTTGAGCAAGAGTGGGTTTTATAGATTGTTAGGATAGTCAATGCAAAAATGGCATTGCTAGTTAGGCAGTTGGGGATTTCCTTTTAAGGCTAGCAGGTCCTTTTGTGTAGGGTAAGATAAGCCAGCTAAAGCTAAGTTGGAGGATGTGATTGGTGTTAGGTTTCCTTGACACTGAGGCAATTCTTGTAAGTGTAGAGTGACAGGCTTAGATCCACTTTGTGGTTCCTAATATACAAATTACCTTTATCAGCCTTTACAATTTGTCTGTTCATGACTATTTGTTTTCTGCATACATGCCTGGAATATGTAATACTCTTGTTACTCTATCTTGAGTTCCTTATTAGGAAAAAAAACCTAGCAATATTTATTGTCTAATTACTTTATTCAAGGCACAATACTATAATTAAAGAAATATTCTAGTAAAATTAGTACTACCGTTTTTACTACTTCTACTTCTACTACTACTGCTAGGAAAAAAATGAAGAGGAGGAAGAGGAGAATTATAACTATCATTTATATGTAAAGCTTTTCTAAATACTTTACACATACTTAACACATTCTAAATACTTAACACATTTAATGCTTGCATAAACTCTGAGATAGGTAGTGCTACTCTTAATTTTTTAGATATAAGCAATCCAAGGTGATAGCTCAAGGTTACAAAGCTAATGAAGAATGGAGACAGAATTCAAACCAAGAGTTTGACTTTAGAGTACAATCTTTGTTTCATACCTTAAACTCCCTTGTTTTGTTTTGTTTTGTTTTTTTAATCTCATTTCGCTGAAGTATTTCTGAAACTTTATTCTCCCTAAAAGTCTTACATATGTAAATTTCTTCCTCCTTCTTCTAAAATCAGGCCTGGATTTCAGTTTAGAGTCTTCCCCGAATCAAGTAAATACTCAAGATTTCTTAGACGCGGACATTAACAGACCACAGAGAAGTGCTTTCTCTGTCCTTATTCTGCATGACATGCCCTTACCTTCTCCCAAGTGCTCACAAAGTGGTCCTCCTGTACCATTTTGGAGTGCGGTTGGATCAAGGGATCCAATAAGATAAATCATTTGAATTGTTGAGTGATTAAAACAAATTAAAGATATTTTCACATGAACTCTCCTAAAAACATCATAGATAATTATTTGCAAATTTCCAGGGGTGAGGGATCCTTTGCCTCAACAATGTTATTTCCATTTCAGGGCTACTCAGATAATTAGAAAGTTTTTCTTTATATAGAACAGGTCTCTATCTCCATGACTTCTATCCGTCAGCCTATGTCTGACCTCAAAATAAGCCCACTTCGAACTAGATTTTTAGTTAATAGAAAAATGATAATGATATTAATACTAATCACTCATGCTTACTAAATACTACCATATGCCATACTTCTTTCTAAACTGTGTAAATGTGTTAACACGTTATCTCTTCATGACACTTTTTTGATATGGGTGTTGATATTCTGATCTTCATTTTCAAATAAGAACACTTAAATATAAAGGGAGTAAATATAAAATGCAAGTATAGGAGCTGATCTGAACCCAAATAGTCTAGCTACATTGTCTGTGTACTTTACAAGTGTAGAGCAGGAGAAAAAAGTTTTCCTTGACTCTGTTAGGGTCTCTGTCTGATATGGAAATTAAACTGTCAAAGACAGATTAACAGGAAAAAGGCACATAAATTTATTTAATATTAATTTTTCATGACACAGAGCCTTCATAAGGAAATGAAGACCTGAAGAAATTGTTAAAATGGAATGCTTTTATGATAAGATTGATGAATAATGGAAAGCTGTGGAAAGATATGGTAGGACAAAAGGGTGTGACCAAAGGGTACTAAATTGAGGAAAACTTATCAAGGCCCATTCCTTCACATCCACTGCATCCCTTTGTCTTTCTATTTACAAAGAAAGGACATGCAGCCCAAGATATAAGCTCTTTTTTATTTTTGCTACCATATATACCCCATTTCATCTGTGTGGAGTTTGTACTTTTCAACCTAAACTGATAGTTTTCACTTTAACCCTAAAAAACTTGTATATCATTAGAGTTGGTGCATCATTCTGACCCTTTGAATCTATTTTGTTCTATTTTTCAATTCATTTTCTTTTCCCCCCAAAAAATGCCATTTATAAATTTTGTATCTTGAAACCTGGCTTTGTTTTGAGTTACTAATTCTAATATAGTAGAAGAATAGCACAAGGGCAGGCACCTGAGGCATGCCAAGGTGGCACCTGTCCATTAAATGTGATTCATGCATTAATTTAGCATATAATCACTGTACATCTAGCTCTGTTTTAAATGTTGTTTGGTGAGTCACCCAATCTCTAAAAATTCTACCTTCGAAGTAACTGGGTTATTAGCTAGACCACACTCATCTAGTTTTTTTGCAAAAATGAGCGCATAAATCTTTACCAAATATGATAGTAAAATCAAGGGGTTATGTCTCAATCATATTCCTGACTCACTAATGAGGAAATGAATTAAAAAAAAAAAACTTATCCTGCATGTACTCTAATGACTCCCAGGGCTTATCTGTTTCCTATAAATGCTTTGAACTCTAAGCCTACAGAGCATTATAATTTTGGCAAATACTGATGTCAAGTTTAACAGAATACAGCAGATATTATAAGTTAGTTATCCATGGCAAAATATGTCTTTTAGATGTGATTTGTTTATTTTGTATAGTGTGTTAGTTGCATACTACTGTGCAACAAATGAGCACAAAACTGGTGGCTTAAAAGAGCACACATTTTTAATCTCACAGTTTCTCTAGGTCAGCAGTCAGGACGTGGCTTAACTGGGTCTTCTGCTTAAGGTCTAAGGAGGCTCCAATCAGAGTACCATTTGGCTGTGTTCTCTTCTGGAGTCTCAACTGAGAAAGAATCTGCTTCTAAGATCACTCAGTTTGTTTATAGAATTCATGTCCTGGGGTTGGACAGAATATTTTGGGTCTTGCTAATGTCAACTGTAGACTGCTGATAGCTTCTAGGTCCCAGAGCACATCCTCAGTCCCTGGAGAACACTCTGGGCCTATTTACTCTGATTCCTAGAGACCACCTGCAGCTCCTTGGCATATGGGATTTCCCTACTTGGTTTCTCATTTCGTCCATCAGAGTGAGTCTACCAGCAAAGCACAGTCTTAGAAAATGTCTTGGGATCATGGCAGTGACACTCCATCACTTTGCAATGTTCCCTTGGTTACAAGTAAGTTGCAAGACCTGTTTATACATAAGAAGAGGAGATTGACAAAGATGTGAACATGGAGAGGTGGAGCATCATGGAGGGCTATGTGTCTGCCTGTGACACGTTTAAATGATTAAATTCATTGCTACTACTTAAATGTTAAGAAATCATATATTAAAAACCAAGTGTTTCCAGATTTAAGAAGGCTGATACTAGGTATGCTTTTATATGGCAAGAATTGGTGTGGGCTGAAAAATAGTTATTTCCTTTGAACAGGTCAGTTGTTCCTCTTTGGCTCAAAGTCCCTTTTCTTACTTTATGTTGTGATTTTATCATGCTTGCATAGTTGTTTTTCTCACATCTATGCAAATGAAATTATTTTTTATTACTTGTCTGGCTCTGTTAACATTTGAGATTTTATAGCTCCTCATCTAAATATGTGATGTTACTTCATTCCTTCCTTCAGGGATACATGCTGTCTTGGACTGCTCTCACCCCTTGTGAAATTCTGACCATTGTTTTGTGTCAGAGGTTGTAAAGAATCACGATAGTCTATCTTTGGCCACTGAAAAGCACTTTGCAATCATCCATGGGTTTTGTGCTTGTCAATTGGTGTTCCTTGACCAGGATCCCAGTGTCAAAGCTTCTGGTTGTCCCTGCCAAATAAAACTCCTTTGACAGAGGCCAAGTTCTGAAGCCACATATTACTGTTATCAGAATGTTGACTTGTAGTGAATCTCTTTAAATCTCTAGCTTCCTTGAATGTGTTTCACATAGCTTATAGATACTCACCTTAGTCAAAGGTAGCCTGAGGTTATAGATTCACTGATATAAAAATTGTTAGTTATCCTCTCTGGTTATCAATATCTCAATACTTTCATGAGGATGTGCTATTCCTAACTGATCACTCAGTTGGCCTAAAAAAGGTAAATAATCTGAGGTAAAAAAATGTAAATAATAGCTTCTAATTCAGAGAATATGCTGCCTTAGTGAAGGATGGTTATTCATTTTTGGACTACATTTCACCTTATTTATTATCTCTATGTGACACAATTCTTCTGGGTAACAAGAAGGTAGCATTCCTACAGATTATTTTATGGTTCTGGTATACTGCAAACATTAGCCCCATCATGGCAGCTATATAAGAAATTAATTACCTGACTATTCTGGAATCTGGTTACCTTTCTCTCCAGCAAATGGAAGCTTGCATTTTGGCTCATTCTTTGAAGCTAACTGAGATATTCTTGATTGCTTTAAAGCAGATGTTCATAGACTACAGATGCATTTGCCCTTGGAGAGTACTCAGATTTGTACCTCACAGCTTCAGGGAGTCAGAATCTTAAAGAGTAGCTCAGCTTTCCTTTGGTGGTACCCATCCTGGTTTCATCATCTCTAATTTCCCTTTGAGCAGTTGGTAACTGTTATTCAATCAACAGCTATATGCATAACTACTGAGTGATTCTAGGGTCATGTAGCTAATGTGACTAAAAGGGACTATTGTAGAAGCTCCCACATGGGGATGAACAGCCAGCCACCCCCGCAATAATACTGGGAACTGTGGTAAATACTGTGCCATCTACTCTTCTAAGCACTTCACATGCTTAGAAACATTATATAATTTGCCCAAGTTCATAAAGCTAACACATAACTGAACTGGGGTATGAACTCAGGCAGTTTGTTCCATTACAGTGTTATATAATCCTAAAATGCATAGTATATAAAACATGTTTTGGCTAAATAATAGTAATACAAATATTTATGTGCCACACACTGTACTATATGCTTCGTATATAATATTTCATATAATTATCAAAACAAATATGTGAGATATTATAATCTTATTTCAGAGATTAAGAAACACACTGAAAGGTGATGTAACTTGCTACAGGTCTCACAGCTAGAAGGGGATTTATATCCAACATTTGCAATGTTAACCAATATACTAGAAATTATGAATTATGTAGAAGAATTTATTTACTCACATGATCCTGCTCTGCATTTAGTTAAAAAGAAAGGCAAAAAAAGAAATCCAGAGTAGCATCATTTCAGACAAAGCCCTCTCTTACAGTATAAAGGCACAGACAGCCTGTGCTCTTCACATAAAGACTGGTCTGGCTCTGTGCCCCCATACCAGTTGTGTCACTATGCCTTGGTAGTGAAAGGTGGCTGTTTAGCAACTGATCACAGTCAAAGTAGATAATAGGCTTATGATTATGCTTGAAGTTCAGAAAGCAGTATACCTTCTGCACCTAACTAGTTTTCTTGACGACTCCTTTATAGTTCACTTTGATATTTGGAAAATAGGACATGTTTACCATTGAAAGCAAGCTGGGTAATTGTTTCAAGAATGTCAAAGTGGGGGCGCCTGGGTGGTTCAGTCAGTTAAGCGGCCAACTTCGGCTCAGGTCGTGATCTCACAGTTGGTGAGTTCTAGCGCCAGATCAGGCTCTGTGCTGACAGCTCAGAGCCTAGAGCCTGCTTCGGATTCTGTGTCTCCCCCTCTCTCTGCCCCTTCCCTGCTCATGCTCAGTGTCTCTCTGTCTCTCAATAATAAACAAATGTTAGAAAAAAAAAAAAGAAAAGAAGGATGTCAAAGTGATCCCAAATGCTAATCTAACCCACTTCTAGTAAGATGTTGGGCATGAGTAGGCCTGTGTCATAGGGATGACTTGGAGCATGGAGTGGTTCCCTTTCTGTTTCACTTTCAACCTTCTTCTAACTATCTTAACGTTACAGTTGATCTTGCCTAATAGTGTGTCTGAAATCTCCCCTTATCTTTATTTGTTAGTGAAGCTTTGTTGAGGATTGGAATATGCTAATGGATAAAATAGGTGTGCTAATGACTACATGAAAAAATGTAGATGAATTCTCATACTCTTAGGTATGAGATATCTTTGTGATGGTTGGAAATCTTGTCACATTTTCTTTGTCATTTCCTACACTGAGACAACAGTCATTTATTAAGCATCATCCATGTAGAGTCTTGAATGATTAATGTGCTGGGAGAAATAAAGGTAATTTAAATCCAATCTCTATAGCTTAGTGTGTAGTTGGGGAGAAATAAAACCATGAAAATTAAAATTTAGAGTTTGAAGCTGCATAGAACAGGACCCAAAAGAGTGAGCATAGGCTAAGCAGAAGCTGAGGTCAATGGGGGTTAACTGATTTTATTGAGTTAGTGAAGGTGGCCTCTGACCCACTTCTGGAAGGAGCCAGCCATCCATCCATCCATCCATAGATCCATCTGTCCATCTATCCATTAATTCATTCACCAGGAATTTGCTGAACATCCACTTGGCTGATTCCTTTCTTGCTAACATAGACCTACCTGTGAAGCTTTCAGTTTAGAAGAGGAATTAAAATCCATATTGAAAAAGGTGGAGTGCCTGAGGTATTGAAATGCCTCTAAAGGGCAACAGTGAGGAGACAAACCCCAGAGCAGTTTTACTCACATAATATCTAGTACAACGGCCCATATTTATATTTTTATAGGACCTTGGAATAAATGGCCAAATTGATGATTTGTGCTGAGGTATTATAGATACTTTCAGATACTGTAAAACCCTGGTTTCCCTATTAAACACAGCTTGTAGAATGAAATATATGAAGCATCTGTGGTAATAAATCCTATTTAACTCCTTCTGTCTAGTTTGCCAGTGTTTTATCTCCTGGGATCCTCATAGTAACCCTGTGAGGTCTTATTACTCCCAGTTTACAGGTGAGAAAATTGAGGTCGGAGGGTCAATTAAAGTGAACCAAAAAGCCCAGTGTAACTGTTTTCTGATTCTGGCTATTGTTGAAAGCACTTCTATAAACATTGGGGTGCATGTGCCCCTATGAATCAACACTCCTGTATCTTTTGGATAAATTCCTAGTAGGGCTGTTGCTGGGTTGTATGGTAGTTCTATTTTTAATTTTTTGAGGAACCTCCACACTATTTTCCAGAGTGATGCCCCCTGTTTGCATTCCCACCAATAGTGCAAGAGGGTTCCCATTTCTCCACATCCTTGCTAGCATCTGTTGTTTCCTGAGTTCTTAATTTCACCCATTCTGAAAGTTGTGAGGTGGTATCTCAGTGTAGTTTTGATTTGTATTTCTGTGATGATGAGTGATGTTGAGCATCTTTTCATGTGTCTGTTGGCCATCTGGATGTCTTCTTTGGAAAAGTGCCTATTCATGTCTTCTGCCTTTATTCATTGGATTATTTGTTTTTCAGGTGTTGAGTTTGGTATGTTCTTTATAGATATTGGATACTAATCCTTTATCCAATACATCACTTGCAAACATCTTCTCCCATTCTGTCAGTTGCCTTTTAATTTTGTTGATTGTTTCCTTTGAAGTGCAAAAAGCTTTTTATCTTGATGAGGTCCCAATAGTGCATTTTTGCTTTTATTTCCCTTGCCTTCAGACACGTGTTGAGCAAGAAATTGCCATAGCTGACGTCAAAGAAGTAGTTCCTATTTTCTCTTCTAGGATTTTAATGGTTTCCTTTCTCACCTTTAAGTTTTTCATCCATTTTGAGTTTATTTTTGTGTATGGTGCTGGAAAGTGGTCCATTTTCATTTTTCTGCATGTTGCTGTCATGTTGTTCCAGCACCATTTGCTAAAGAGACTTTTTTTCCCCATTGGATACTCTTTCCTACTTTGTCAAAGATTAGTTGGCCATACATTTGTGGGTTCAATTATGAGTTCTCTATTCTATTCCATTTGTCTATGTGTCTGTTTTTTGTGCCAATACCATACTGTATTGATGATTACAGCTTTGTAGTAGAGGCTAAAGTCTGGGATTGTGATGCCTCCCTCCCACTTTGGTTTTTTCCTTCAATATTACTTTGGCTATTTGGAGTCTTTTGTAGTTCCATACAAATTTTAGGATTATTTGTTCTAGCTTTGAGAATAATGCCCATGAAATTTTGATTGGGATTGCATTGAATGTGTAGATTGTAGTATTGCTATTTTAACAGTATTTGTTCTTCTAATCCATGAGCATGAGATGTTTTTCCATTTCTTTGTGTCTTCTTCAATTTCTGTCAGAATTTTCTATAGTTTTCAGCATACAGATATTTTACATCTTAGGTTAGGTTTATTCTTAGGTATTTTATGGTTCTTCGTGCAACTGTAAATGGGATCTATTTCTTGATTCTATTTTTGTTGCTTCATTATTGATATATGGAAATGCAACTAATGTCTGTACATTGATTTTGCATCCTGCTACTTTGTTGAATTCTTGTATCAGTTAGAGCAGCTTTTTTGGTGGAATCTTTCAGGTTTCCCATGTAGAGTATCATGTCATCTGTGAAAAGTGAAAGTTTGACTTCTTCGTTGCCAATTTGGATGCCCTCTATTTCATTTTGTTGTGTGATTCGTGAAGCTAGGACTTCCAACACTATGTTAAAAATAGTGGTGAGAGTGGACATCCTTGAGAGTGGATATCAGGGGGAAAGCTCTCAGTTTTTCCCCATTGAGGATGATATTACATCCATGTTCATCAGGGATATCGGTCTGTAATTCTCCTTTTTAGTGGGGTCTGTGTCTGGTTTGGGAATCAAGGTAATGCTGGCTTCATGAAATGATTCTGGAAGCTTTCCTTCCATTTCTACTTTTTGGAACAGCTTGAGAATATAGGTATTATCTCCACTTTAAATGTCTGGTAGAATTCCCCTGGGAAGCCATCTGGCCCAAAGGTCTTATTTGTAGAGAGATTTTTGATAACTGATTCAATGTCTTTGCTGGTTATGGGTCTGTTCAACTTTTCTATTTCTTCTCATTTGAGTTTTGGTAGTGAGTGGGTGTCTAGGAATTTGTCCATTTCCTCCAGGTTGTCCAATTTTATGGCATATAATTTTTTATACTATTCTCTAATAATTTGTATTTCTGTGGTGTTGGTTGTGAACTGTCCTTTTCCATTTGTGATTTTATCTATTTGGGCCCTCTTGTCTTTTTGAGCAGTCTGGCTAAGGGTTTATCAATTTTGTTTATGATTTCAAAAAACTAGCTCTTAGATTAATGTATCTGTTCTCCTGTTTTTTTCCCATTCTATATTGTTTATTTCTGGTCTAATATTTATTATTTCTCTTTTTCTGCTCGCTGTAGGGTTTCTTTGCTGTTCTGTTTCTAGTTCCTTTAGGTGTGCGTCTAGGATTTGTATTTGGGATTTTTCTTGTTTCTTGAGATAGGCTTGGATTTCAATGTATTTTCCTCTTAGGACTGCCTTTTCTGCATCCCAAAAGGTTTGTAGCGTCATGTTTTCATTTTCACTTGCTCCCGTATATTTTTTAAATTTCTTCTTTATTTTCCTGGTTAACCCATCCATCCATTTTTTTTAACATTTATTTATTTTCAAGACACAGAAAGAGACAGAGTATGATTGGTGAAGGGGCAGAGAGAGAGGGAGATACAGAATCTGAAGCAGGCTCCAGGCTCTGAGCTGCCAGTGCAGAGCCTAATGCGGGGCTCGGACCCACTAACCATGAGATCATGGCCTGAGCTGAAGTCTGATGCTTAACTGACTGAACCACCCAGATGCCCCAACCCATCCTTTCTTTAGTAAGATGTTCTTTAACCTCCATGCATTTGGAGGTTTCTGAAACATTTCTTGTGGTTTATTTCAAGTTTCATGGCATTGTGATCTCAAAATATGCTTGGTGTGATATCAATTTTTTTTATATTTACTGAGGGCTGTTTTGTGACCCAGTATGTGACCTATCTTGGAGAATGTTCCCTGTGCACTCAAGAATAATGTGTATTCTGCTGCTTTTGGATTAAAAGTTCTGAATACATATGACAGGCCCATCTGGTCCAGTGTATCATTCAGGGCCATTGTTTCTTTATTGATTTTTTCTGCCTAGATGATCTGCCCATTGTTGTAAGTGGAGTATTAAAGTCCCCTGAAATTACCATATTCTTATCAACAAGATTGCTTATGTTTGTGATTATTTTTTAATATATTTGGGTGCTTACCAAATTGGGGACGTAATCCTGTATATCATTATCTCTTCTTAATGGACAGACCCCATAATTATGATATGATTCCCTTCTTCATCTCTTGTTATAGGCTTTAGTTTAAAATCTAGTTTGATGTAAGTATGACTACTCCAGCTTTCTTTTGACTTCCAGTAGCCTGATAGATGATTCTCCATCCTCTCAGTTTCAATCTGAAGGTGTCCTCAGGTCTAACATGAGTCTCTTATAGACAGCATATAGAGGGGTCTTGTTTTGTTTTGTTTTTTTTGTTGTTTTTTTTAATGCATTCTGATACCCTATGTGTTTTAATTTGAGCATTTAGAACATTTACATTTAGAGTTATTGTTGAAATATATGGATTTAGTGTCATTGTGTTATCTGCAGGTTTCATGCTTGTGGTGGTGTCTCTGGTTCTTTGTAGCCTTTGCAGCATTCCACTCACAGAATCTCCCTTAGTATCTGTTGCAGGGCTTGGTTTAGTGGTCATGAACTATTTCAGTTTTTGTTTGTCTGGGATAGCCTTTATCTATCCTTCTATTCTGAATGACAGGCAACTTTGCTGGATAAAGGATTCAAATCCTGATTTCTTAAAGGATCCTGCTCCGCACACCCTTTCCCAGGGAAGTGCCACTCTACGCAGCCAACAAAGAACCTCTGGCTCCTCACAGTGACACACAGGTGTGAGTGAGTTGGTTTGTCCCACCAACCAGGATGGGTGCAAGCAAGGTCTTTTGTCCTTGGAATGGCTCTTTGCCTTCCCACAGCACTCAAGGGACACAATTGCTTTCTCAAACTGTGGATTGCACCTCTGAGATAGTTACTGAGACTATGGCTGGCTCTCTTCCTCCCCAGGCCCATGAACAGGGCAGCCAGCCCCAATCCCAGGAAAGCCCCACGGTTAGAAATTTAATCTTTCTCTGTTTTTATTCCAGTCCCTGGTCCATGGTTTTTCTATTGTCCAAATACAATCTTACACTTCCACAGCCTCTTTTTCTCTTCCTTTTGTCTCTCTGCAGAAGGGAATCCCTCTCCTCCATGCCTAGGCTGCATGTTTTATCTCTCCCAGTCCACAATCACGCACCTATGGCCTGCTAAGTTGTCCCATGGGCCCCTGGAGACGTCTCTGTCGTTCTTCAGCCCAGACTGTTCAAATCCTGAATCCTCAACACTGCTGTGTTTGATGTAGGAGGGAATTCTGGGTCCCCCTAATTGTCCACCATGTTGATCTGATCTACCTTACTTTGAATAACAGGTCTAGTAGGGGAGCAGAAGAGTGAAGAGAGGCACAGAAAACTCTCTTGTCGGAAAAACTGTGGGTGCACTCAGTGAACTTCTTGCCTCATACCTGTCCTGCTGGAGGTTCTCTCCACACTTAGAAAATCCTGGAGAACTTGAAAGAATATATTTTGAAATCTTGCCCTATCTTTTCTTTTTTTCTCTTTCAACAGTGTTTATGAGATTACCTGTTGGTGCTTTATAATTACATTTTCACTTTAATTATAGCTGCTTCTTTATAAAAAACTCAGTTTCTTCCAATATGATTCTAAATGCTTGCTTTCTAGTCAATATGGGCTTGTTCTTCCCCAAATGTTCATCAGACATTGGGTTTTAATGATAGAAGCCAGTTGCATTTCCAAAACATCATTATTTAATTATATTACCTTTTCTGATCTTAAAGAGATTCAGTCTGAAGCTATGCCAAAAGGCTTTTGAAAACAAAATTGAGAGGAAAAAAAAGAGCTCTAATCTATCACTGATAGCTTCAGCAGCCACTGTTGTACAGTGAAAGGTAATTCAAACATAGGTAAAGAAATAGCCTTGTTAGCTGGAGTACTGTATTCCTGAGAGGAAGATTGTCTCTCAACGTAAAACATTGTGATAGGCAGCTGTCCACCACGTTGCTGGACCGTGTGGGTTATGTGAAGGTGTTCTGGAGCCTGCTCAGGACCATTGTAAACACCAAATGCAAGACTGGATTTAACTTTGTAGTTCAATGTCCCTTAACAAAATTGAAGGGAGATAATAAGATGTATTAGGAGCATCAAAATGGCAGTAAACAGGGGTGCCTGGGTGGCTCAGTTGGTTAAGCCTCCGACTTCGGCTCAGGTCACGATCTCACGGTCCGTGAGTTTGAGCCCTGTGTCGGGCTCTGGGCTGATGGCTCAGAGCCTGGAACCTGCTTCCGATTCTGTGTCTCCCTTTCTCTCTGCCCCTCCCTCATTCATGCTCTGTCTCTCTCTGTCTCAAAAATAAATAAACGTTAAAAAAAATTTAAAAATGGCAGTAAACAGAACTGTCATATGTGATGCAGTAGAGATAATTAGACAGTTGTCACTGGTTACAGTGGAATGAAATGTGCCTTTTCTTAGGCCAAATCCATGAGGAAATTAGAGCAGCAGAGTCTCATGTTATTACAGCAACCAGGAGCACAACATAAGACCAACAAATAACAAATTGTGAGAATGGGGTTCTTCATTTTACACTCTCTTTACTAAATACTTTACATACATAATCTTATTGGATCTTAACAAATATCCTAGAGGTAAATATTGTTCACTTTGCATTTGAGGAAATGGGCTCAGCGGGGCTAAGTAACTTAGTCAAAATTATGCAGCACATAGAAGAGATGTAACTCCTGACCAGGTGCTGTCTGACTTGGTGAATCCACCTTAACACTTATCTTAAAAACATGTTGAGGGGCGCCTGGGTGGCTCAGTCGGTTAAGCTTCCGACTTCGGCTCAGGTCACGATCTTGCGGTCTGTGAGTTTGAGCCCTGCGTTGGGCTCTGTGATGACTGCTCAGAGCCTGGAGCCTGTTTCAGATTCTGTGTCTCCCTTTCTCTCTGACCCTCCCCCGTTCATGCTCTGTCTCTCTCTGTCTCAAAAATAAATAAACGTTAAAAAAATTCTTTAAAAAAAAATGTTGAGGTATATCCAGTCATCAGGTGGTGAGTATAGTACTGTTCTTACAATACTTCTCAGTCTTCACCTTCTGATCACCCTCAGTACCGCACTTCCTGACTGTGGTTGACTCTGGCCACCTGCCCAGATAAGGGCATGGGTTTTTCACAGAAACAATGAGTGTCACTTCCATACCTGAGCATCAGATGGCTAATGTGAGGCCTTTCTAAGTTCTCTATCCCCATGCTGTAGTGAATCATCCTCCATACTGGAACAAGTCCAGAGTGAGGATGGCACAGTACTGCACCCTGACAACCTGCTATAGACAGTGCAAAGTTAGTGAAAAATAATGTTTATTATTGTAAGCCAAATAACTTATGGAGTTGTCTTTTGCAAAAGTTTAGTTTACCCATTATGATGGATTCAGAAATTGCTACCAGGAATGGATGACATAATGACCAAACACCTAAAATATACAGGACTGGTTTCAAGGCTGACAGTAGATGACAAGAGAACTGTTCTCTGGGGCTGATGACATCTTGAACTGCATTATGCTATGATGTAGCATTTAGTTTTGATGAGCAACACTTTGGAAGGCAGAGCAAGTACTACAGACCTCATGGCTAATGGAGAGATCAGAAAACAGATTGTCAATGGTACATGTTTCTTGGTATTGATTGCATTTGACAAAGCATTAAAAGAAGCAAGTGGTTGTTTATGAGCAGAAATTTAAGGCACTAAAAGGAGTTCACAAATTCAGGAATTACCAGATGGAAAAAGGTGATTACTTATCAATGCCAAACTCTAAAGGTTAAAATGGAGCAACATCTTGATCAACAAAATCTGGCTTTTAATAGACTAGTGGGAAACACACAAGTGAGAGTGTGGCCATTGCAATCACTACCTAAGCTGGTATGCAATAAGCCCTTCCAACTGGGCATGAAGGCTCAAAGAAAGAAATACAGATGTAGTTCTCACACTGGATCATGGACTGGCCAAAGCACCCACACTGAAAGTACACACAGCTGAGAGAAGAAATGATGGCAAGAAAGAGGAGGTTGAAGGCATAGAGAGAGGAGGCAAAGAAACAAGCTACATTTAACTAGTGTGTCTAGAAAGAGAGCTGCAGGGCACAGCTGTGGGAACAGCTGTGAGCATGTGCTGTTAGTGGCATCATGCTTCAAAAAGCCTACTTGATTTCAGGAGACACACTGCCAAAACAATCCCAAACACAGACACGTAAACCCATGAATCTGAACAAAGTTTATGTGACTCTGTGAAACTTAAAATAACCCATTAAAAATCTACGAGCAGGGCTAAGAAACCTGCTCAGCCCCTAAGAAGGAATATTCTCCAGTGTCTGCTGCAGAAGGACCCAAGAGGGAATTTCACTTCTGCCTTGGAGGACAAAGCCAAAGCCGTGTAGAACGATGGGCTGGGGAGATCCTGTCTGAGAATGGTGGGGACCTTTGAAGAGTTGGCACCCTTCACAGCATTGGTACAGACAAGTTACTGCCATCTTCCCATTGAGAGGAAGACAAGGCAGGCAACTGGTCATTTTAGTTCTGAATCTCCAGATAAAGAGGAACTGAATCTGGTACTTGACAGAAAACACTGCATATTACACAGAAATGCTGGAGCTTTAAGCTGGAAGCCATGAATAAAAAGATCCATGGGTCATAGAGGGGTAAGTGTGTTTCCCCTGCAGGAAGGAAAGGAAGCCAAACACATGTGACTAGAGTGCTTTTCATAAAATATTGTTGCCTTCCACCTTCCTGTTATATGGTGAGATTGTATTTTCTAGATCCATATAGTTGGGTAGGGCCAGGGAACTAGTTCAGACCAAGATTGATACCACTTTCACATTTAATCGTCAGTTGTACACTCTTTAGCATTTGCTTTGCCTCTGCCCTGGCAAACAACACTAACACTGGTTCCAGGCTGTTCCAGTAACCTGGACCCACAGAGTTAAGGACGTATGAAACCTTGGGTAGCCAGAAAACACCAGCAGGAGACACCTGGAATGTTCAAGGCCACTGAGGTGTGGACCTTAGCCAGCCCCTGGAAAGTGATCCTGAACCAAGGCTAGTCCCTGAATAGAGATTCTTACTGGAGGTTGTGTCTCCTTTTTTTGCAGAAATCACAGCTTCTTCTATGAAATCTAATCCCTATATTTTAAGGTGGAGTGACAATTCAAAGACACTGATAAACAGAGTGCCAGATCCCCAGTGCTTTTTCATTGTGTGGTGAACATGAACCTAGCTTTCAAAGAAACAATATTTCTTTCTTTTTTTATGTGTACTTTATATAAAAGTACATGTGATCACAATAAAAATTGCTTTTGGCCTTAGCATATTTGGATAGAACATAACTCTCAGTAAGAATAGAAACCCTCACCTGGTTTCTAGGTGTGTGAAGGATGATGGTGAAGATGGAGGGGGCATACTCTGTCCTGTGAGCAGGTCAGGGAGAGGCCAGTTCAAAATCACGTGTGTGGATACGAGATTATGAAATGAGGAGCAACAGATGTGACTTGGACATCACAGTCAATACCACTAACACACATCTAATGATGTATGGAGGGAAAGTCCTCTTTCCTTCTTTAAAATCTGATTTGTTGTGATTAATGGCAGGTATTATCCATGTCCAATGGAGGAAAGTAAAGCAGTTATAATTAACTGTCTACAAAACACTACCATGTGTCTCATTATTTTAACAAGGTCTATTTGATATTTTAATTAATTTTGAGTTATGTACTTTGCTTATAAAATTGTATTTACAGTTGTATTACAGTTGAGAATGAGAAGATATGGAATTTATATCTACTTTTAAGTTCTGACATGTTTAAGTAAAATTAAACTTTTTAAAAAAAATTTATTTGTTTTGAGGGGCACCTGGGTGGCTCAGTTGGTTAAGCATCCAAATTCAGCTCAGGTCATGATCGTGCAGTTTGTGGGTTTGAGCCCCATGTTGAGCTCTGTGCTGACAGCTCGGAGACTGGAGTCTGCTTTGGATTCTGTGTCTCCTTCTCTCCCTGGTCACACTCTGTCTCTCTCTCCTTCAAAAATTAACATTAATTTTTTTAAAGTATTTGTTTTGAGAGAGACAGAGAGAGATAAAGAGAGAGAGAGATCAGGAGAGGGGCAGAGAGAGAGGGAGAGAGAGAGAATCCCAAGCAGGTTTCATGCTGTCAGAGCAGAGCCTGATATTTTTGTAGGGACTATTTTACTTGTATTAAAACATGTATAACAAAATTTATCACTTAAACTATTTTAAGAGTACCATTCAGTGTGGTTAAGTAAATTCAACTTGTGCTACCATCACTACCATCTATCCAAAGAATTTTCTTCATCTTCCAGAACTGAAAGTCTGCCCTCATTAAACAATGACTCCGATTCCCCATGCCTTCCAAATGCTGGCAACCATAGTTCTATTTTCTTGTCTCTATGAATTTGACTATTCTAGGTGTCTCATGCAAGTGGAATCATACAATCTGTATCATTTTGTCACTGGCTTAATTCACTTATCATAATGTCTTCACTTTAGGTAGTGTTGACATCTTAATGTTACCCTTCAATCCATGGACACAGAATTCCATTTATTAGTGTCTTCTTTAATTTCTTTTAACAACTTTTTTTAGTTATTATTTTTTTTAATTTTTTAGTGTTTATTTATTTTTGAGAGAGAGAGAGAGAGAGAGAGAATGAGTGGGGGAGGGCAGAGAGAGAAGGAGACACAGAATCGGAAGTAGACTCCAGGCTCTGAACTATCCACATAGAGCCTCATGTCGGTCTTAAACTCATGAATCATGAGATCATAACCTGAACCAAAGTCGGACACTTAACCAAATGAGCTACCGAGGCATCCCTTGTAGCTTTTAGTGTACATTTTTTTTTGTTGTTGTTGCCTGTTTGATTAAAATAAGTCCTAAGTATTTTATTATTTTTATGCTATTATAAATGGAATTATTTCTTAATTTCCTTTTGGGATCATTCAATGCTAGTATATAGAAACACAACTGATTTTCTGGTGTGGATTTTACATCCTGTAGCTTTGCTGAATTCGTTTATAGTTCTAATCGTGTATGTGTTGTGTGTAATCTTAGGGTTTCTGCATGTAAGATCATGTGTTTTTTTCCTTTTCTGAAGAGATAATTTTACTTCTTCCTTTCAAACTTGGCTATCTTTTAATTTCTTTTTCTTTCATAATTGCTGTGGCTAGGACTTCCAGTAGTACAATAAATGGAAGTGGTAAGATGTGCATCTTGGCTTGTTCATTATCTTAAAGGATAAGTTTTTAGTCATTTATTAATGAGTATGATTTTAGCTGTGGACTTTTTATATGTTTTCTATATTATGTTGAGCTTGTTTCCTTCTGTTCCTTGTCTGTTTAGTGTTTTTGTCAATAAAGGGTAATGAATTTCATCAGATGCTTTTTCTGCATCTGTTGAGCAGATTGCGTGTGTGTGTGTGTGTGTGTGTGTGTTTTCTCCTTCATTCTGTTAATGAAGCACATTACATTGATTTTTATATGTTGAACCATCTTTGTTGTCCAGGAATATATCCCACTAAGTCATGATCTGTAATCCTTTTAATGTGCTATGGAATATTTAATAATATTAATTAATATTAAATTATTAATAATTCATAATTAATTCATAATATTTAAATAATATTATTTAATAATATTTCATTGAGGATTTTTGTATAAATATTTGTAAGGGATATTAGTCTGTAGTTTTCTTTTCTTAGAGTGTTTTTGTCTGGTTTTGGTGTCAAGCCTCCTAGAATGTGTTTGGAAGTGTTCCCATCTATTCATTTTTTTTTTTGGAAAATAATGAAGAGGATTGGTGTTAATTCTTCATTAAATGTTTTGTAGAATTCACCAATTCAGCCATGTAGTTTCTCAGATTTTCTTTATTAGGAGGTTTTAGACTATTGATTCAATCCCTTTGGTAGTTATAGATTTGTTCAGATTTTCTATTTCTTCATTACTCAGTCTTGATAAGTTGTATTACCAGGAAATTTTCATTCATTTAGATTATACAATCTTTTGGTATTTGGTTTTTCATAGTACTTTTTTATAATCCTTTTTTTTATTTCAGTAAAATAGGTGATAATGTCCCCTTTCATTTTTTATTTTAGTTATTTGAGTTTTCTTTATTTTTTTCTTAGGTTGTCAATTTTGTTGATATTTTCAAAGAACCAATTCCTGGCTTTGTTGATTTTCTTTATTGTTTTTCTATTGTCTGCTCAATTTATCTTTGCATTAATTTTCATTTCCTTCTCTCAGCTAGCTTTGGGTTTAGTTTGTTCTTATTTTACCTTACTTTAAATCTATTTACAATATTTCTTCTTTTTTACTGTAAGCATTTACAGCTCTAAATGTCCAGCTTGCGCTATATTCTGCAAGTTTTTACATGTGATATTTTTATTTTCATTAGTCTCAAAATACTTTCAAATTTTCCTTGTGATTTCTTCTTTGACCCACTGGTTGTTTAAGAATGTGTTGTTTAATTTCTACATGTTTGTGAATTTCCCAGTTTTCCTTCTGCTTCTGACTTCTAGTTTCACTCCAGTTTTTGAGGTTTCTTCTGCACGAGAATAGAGAACAGAAAAGTGAATATGGTCATGCTTTAATTGCCCTTTTTGCATGCCTGTTGAGAAATTAAGATGTTTTTAAATAAGTTCATTACTTCTTTAGAAAGTGTTCTGAATTAAATGCCTATAAATTTCCAGGTTCTCCATGGCCAAACTTCTCTCCTCATTGACTGTTTATTACTTATAGAAATTCCCACCTTTGGGAGGGTGTTGTACCCCCAGTTGCAGAGTCATGGGGTGACTTCCTGTAGCTACCACACAAGGGGCTCATGAGACAGCCTGTGGATTGCCTGTGTTTCAATCCAGAGCTGTGAATTGTCCTCCCCTTCTCTAAACTTTCCCACCTTGGAATGGACTCCTAATAACATGCTTTCATAGCAACAAAGGATAGTTGCTCTGCTTCCAAGTATATAATTTGCTTTCTAACATCCATATATAAACTTCTATGGGAGAGCATTTTATTAATTCTTATGACAATGGAATTTTTCTCCATTAGGCAATTTGTGTGAGTTATCTGAACTTGTCACTTGCAAAGTTGGATAGCAAATTGTTATAGGCAGCAAATGCAATCGGATTGTTAGTGAGAATGATAAATGATTTTTATTAATGTAAATACCTAGGTTCATCTTATAGTATGAATTTATCATATTTCATGTTTCAGCAAGATCCATATACCTGCACAGCTTAAAAATTTCTCACAGAATACCAAACATTTGGACCTCTTTGAACTACTTGCTTTTTAAACACTTAATTCCAGAAAATCAACATTTGGTTACTCATGAACCAAAGAAAATTATTATTTGGTACTTAAGGCCTTCCTGTAATTAAATAGTTTGTCTTTTACCTCCTGATACTTAAATAAAAGATAATTTTGCATCTCTGAGCTTGTCCATAGGCATCAGAAAAACATTTCTTATACCTCATTTATTTCATCCCTTAGGGAATTCTGAATGTAAGAAATAACCTTGGCTATAACCATGATGATTGGCCAGAGACCAGAATTAAAAATGTATGTTATCAAATTAAACATGCACAAATTAGAGAGCAAGTACCAGGTGCAAAGCAGAGATTTGTCCAAGATACAGCAACAGCCTATTCTTGAAGTGTATCAGTTTGCTGCTACTCCCTCTTCTCATAGTATTGAAAAGACATCTCCCTTTTCAGTTCTTTGTCAGGGGAACCACTAAAGCAACCATTGTGAGCACTGTCTGCTCAACTGTACCACCACCTCCATTCAAGGTTAGCTTCCTCTGCTTGGGTTCTGACGGCTTTGCAGTGTGATATACCACTTTTCTATCCAGATGCCTTCTCTTCATCCTATCTGCTGAAGCCTGTATAGTCACCACACTAGTTTGTGGCTTATTCCCACCCATGTTTGGCTTGTCCTTTCACCTCAGCCCAATGTGCACTGTCTTCCTCAGAATGACCACAGGCACAAATTGTCCTGGTTTCAGATCCCTCTCAAACCCCTTCTTCAAGAAGCCTTCCAGAAATTCTGTAGCTCATGTTGGTCTCACTCTCCACAGAGATCATCTTGCACTCATAGTTGGAATTTTGCCATTTAACATTTCTTCCAAAGCATATGACAAAAATAAAGTGATTTCCTCTTTAAGATCATCAAAGCTTCCTTGGAAACAGTGATCATTGCTGAAGCTTTTGTGTTTCACTTCCAAATCTCAAAGAGCTGGTCCTTTATTGATTAAAAGAAAAGAAAAAAAAAGATACAAATGTCTAAGGATTCATTAATGGTGTTTCCTACATTAGAGTCAATTTTCCAAAGTGTGATGAGACTAATTATGACCAACAATGATAATATGGGAGTTTCAGACTTCGTAGAAAACAAGGTCAGTAATTTCCTCTAAAAATTCGTACTCAAAATATACTTGTATTGATAAGTAAACGTGTGCCTTCAGCTATGGTGAAGAGAAATAGTCAGTGGCAATGTAGGCAGAGATGCTTCTTTTTTATCATGCTAAATTTCACAAGTTTAGGTAACCGTGATTAAGATATGGTGTGTTTATGCGTGGGTGTGTATTTCTATGTAAATAAACAATGAATCATCAATATTAATTAGGGAATGCATTAAATAACTTTGAGAGTAACCAAATATGTGGCTAGGTAGAGCTTCTTTAAATGGATGGATAATGGCAATTTTCCCAAGTAGATGTTCTTATGTACTTGAACACAGTCTGTTCTCATAAGCAGCAAGGGGAATTCTGCATACCATCTTAATTTGTTTTCCATTTCCTTCTCTGTAGCTTCTGCTGTCCAAGACTAGGTCTAGACATTTAAGGATGATGATTTTGATGTATCAGGTAAACCATGTCTCAAGCATGCTAATTGTGTGAGTCAGAGCAAATAATGTCAAATTTTCCAGCACTGACTTTAGGTTTCCTATTAGAGCTAAGGAAGATGGAAAGTCCAGTGTTGTGCCTTGAGGAGAGGCCCTCAGTTATTTTCTTCACTCTAAATGGGAATCATGAAGATCTGGAAGCACATGGTACAGTATGAGAGTGGCATCCACAGCCACATGATATCTTGAAGCAAAAGAAATGCCAGGTTCCATCTTTTTAGTCCAGCCATGCCATGAAGGTGAGAAGGATGCTTTGATCATTAATGAACTATCATGAGATAATTGTGATGAAGGAAAGAAATTGATGAAAATGTCTCCAGAAAATGCCAAGATCAAAATGTTTAAATGAATTCAGGAGGAAGAAGCATATGGAGTGAAATAGTATGAAAAGAAAAGGAGACATCACTGCAGTGAAGGAAAGAGGAAAGCCAAGGGCTCTGTTCTGAAAAGATTTCCCTTCCTAGGGTGAAATATCCCAGTGAGCACATATTTTGGAATATTAAAGCTAAGTGTCACTCAAGGACCTCCCAACCAAATTCCCAATGGTCTAAGGGGAAATAGATAAAAGACCAAAGTATAAAATGATAATCCACTACTACATTATTGCTTTATTGTTTTTTATTGTGGCTCCTCTGTCCCAAAAAAGATCTTGCTGAAGAATCATATTATGCTGTTGTAATTGTTGAAACTTTCACTTTATATAGGCAAAATCATGTAATTTTTGATGTAATAACTATATCAATGTCCATTTAATATTAGGTATTCTAAACACCCTTGTGCATCCTTTCTGGACAATCAAGACTAATGCATAATATACTGGGGCAAAGACAGTTGGGATGTCCTGTGACTAACAATTTGTAATACAAACTACCTACTTTTTCTCTTTTTTTCAAACAGTTTACAGGAGTTGCTCATATGTATTTGGAGGACTTTGTGACCGCCACTTGAGTACATATGTTTTTCTCTTTTATAAAGTGATTCTGTGACAATTCAGCCTGTGCTCAGGTTACTTTTCATGTTTTATTAGTCTTCCTTTGGTGGTGGTGGGTCAGGAAAGTTACTTTGTTTCTGTTTAAGTTTTTTGTTTTTGTTTTTGTTTTCTTTCTGCTTGTTGATCTGCAATATTAGGGTATGTGACAAAGTCCTTTATTAAGGATTTGATATAGCAGCTTATGCCCCTGTAAAAGGAGTTATACAATAGCACTTTTGAAATGTCTTTACTTTTCTAAATTTTATTTTGGGTTCATTTAACTTGTTATTCCTAGTCTTACTTATGTTATTTGTAAATACTTTAAAATGTAACAAAAAATTATTCTTCCCTTCCTAATCCTATTTTCTACAGGCAACCTCTTTCAACATTTCTAGCTATTTTTTTTTCTAATATTTATCTCTGCAGTTCAGACTAATGTGCATATTCTATCTCTTTAACTCAATTTTAGACACAGACTATTGACTTCCTATAATGGTTGCTGAGAATTGTGGGTAACTCACAGCTTGTCTCCATAATCTCTACCCTCCCTGTGTAACTGCATCTTAATTGGATAAACGCATAATAGGAGTTTTCATTCTTTTGACCATGTAAATTCTGTTTGCTCATGGATTAGTGTACTGTAATTATATGTCCATTCTCATCAAACTCTTTGTTTTTCCTTGGAATAAAAAATTGACCTTTTTTCCTACTATAGGCTCAATTTTCTTGGAAAGCATCACAAAATCTTCCTATATCCTCAGTTTGTAAAATACCTCTCAGAACAGTTTTCCAGACATTCAGTTCTGTCTGATGATTTGTCCATCCCCCACCTCTTAGAGTCCTGGTCTTGCAGTGCTTCATGTAGATTTGGTATGGGTGGGAGTGCGGTAACCCTGATGGATACTTGTTCCACTAGGATCTTCCTTGAGCATCATTTCCCTCTGGTCTTGGACATCTTTATGATCTCAGGCCTTCCTCATCTTTGGTTAAGCTCCAATGAGGAGTTGAAAATCATTATTCCTCAGGATTCTGAAGACATTGTTCCATTGTCTTTCAGTTTGGTTGGTTAGGGAGTTCTAGATCATTCTAATTAATTATGGTTTTGTGATTTTTTTTCTTCTCTCTGGCAGCTTTGGGAAATACCTTTTATTCTTGGTGTTCTGAAATTCTACCATGAGATGACTGAAATTGATCTTTTTGCATTCACTATCTTATGAATTTCGGGGACCTTTTCAATCTTGGATATTTCTGTTTCTGTTCTGAAATTTCTTCTTGCAGTATTTAGTTGATAATTTTATTACCACTTTTTTTTTTTTTTGCTTCCCTTTCTGGAATTGATATTAACTGGGCATTAGACTAATCACCTAATATTCTTTTCATTACTCCTTTATCTTTGTAAATTTTTTCCCTTCTTGGAAATTACCCCAATTTCAGTTTACATTTTCTATTGAATTTTCAGAAATTATCACATATTTTTTTTAAGATTTTACTTTGTTGTTTTCTTATTGTTCCTTTATAATAGCACCATGATTTTTTTTAAGTTTATTTATTTATTTTAAGAGAGAGCATGAGTGGGAGAGAGGCAGAGAAATAGAGAGAAAAATTCCCAAACAGGCTCCACACTGTCATTGAGGGGCTCAAACCCACGAACAGTGAGATCATGATCTAAGCTGAAATCAGGAGTCAGATGCTTAACTGACTGAGCCATCCAGGTGCCCCAATAGCATCTTGTTTTTATTTTATGGATACATTGACTTTTTTTAAGGTACCTGAGGGTGTTATAGTTACTTTGATATTTTCTTCTACAGTTCATAGTATTTATTTGTCTTTTTATCTTATTGTCTGCTTCATGGTTCTGGTTCCCTGGCATTTTAGTACCATTTGTATTTGAGAATGAGTTACTAAAAAGTTGATGAGAATTTCTAAGTGGGTGGAGGTGGAAAAGAGTGCTTCACTACAGGGTTATTAGGTCTCTCATATTTTTCCTTTGGGATTCACATTCATCAGCCTTTGCTGCATTTTTCCCCCTTTTTGTTGTTGTTTCTTTGTAATTGCCTATCCATAAAAGTAGGCTCATGTGTCCTGTTTTGGAGGTGGTGTTGTAAGGTAGAATAGTAGTAGATAAAAGCTTATTTTCTGACATCTGACATAGTTAACCTTTGGGATTATGGAAAAATAAGATGTTCCTGTAATTCTTATTGTTTCTATAAAAAGCCCTAGTCCTCTAAATGCCAGATCTCACACACCTTAACAATTACATCACTAGCCATTTGTTTAGTTAATTGGCTCTGATCTGAAATGACAATAACACATCCTTTATCTCCACAAAGAAGGCCAAATAGTTACAGCTCAGACCAGATCCTAGGTTAAACTCTAGGGTTCTGGGAGGACTAAGATGGCTATCTCCCTAGGTATTTACATTTTAAAAATGAATAAACCTTGGAGACATCTCTAAGGTGATCAAGTTACCAAATGGCTGGAATTAGGTCTCAGACCTATTACATTCCCAAGGAAATCCTGTCAGGAGGGTCACGGGACAGCTGCTTCTTCCTCTTTAATAATAAGCAGAGAGAAATCAGGTTTCCTTACCCTTCACCTATGAGGTGCCCATCTACCCACATAGGACGATTGACTTCGGTGTTATGTCATTCTAGGGATAAAGACTAGGGCAAAATGAAGGGAGGAGGCACAGCCTTATTTACTGTCAAATATTTAATAAGAAATATACCTCTGAGGGGCGCCTGGGTGGCGCAGTCGGTTAAGCGCCCGACTTCAGCCAGGTCACGATCTCGCGGTCCGTGAGTTCGAGCCCCGCGTCAGGCTCTGGGCTGATGGCTCGGAGCCTGGAGCCTGTTTCTGATTCTGTGTCTCCCTCTCTCTCTGCCCCTCTCCCGTTCATGGTCTGTCTCTCTCTGTCCCAAAAATAAATTAAAAAAATTAAAAAAAAAAAAAGAAATATACCTCTGATCCTGAGAATAACACATGTGCACATTAAGGATACAATTATAAAGATAAGATTAGGAGTGCCTGGGTGGCTCAGTTAAGTGTCCCGCTTCTGCTCAAGTCACGATCTCACAGTTTGTGAATTCGAGTCCCACATCAGGCTCTGTGCTGACAGAGAGGAGCCTGCTTGGAACCTCTTGTCTCCCTCTCTTTGCCTATCCCCTGCTCATGCATGAGCTCTCTCTCTTTCTTTCTCTCAAAAATAAATAAACATTTAAAAAAGTTTATAGGAGTCTCCTATATTTTGGCTCCCTCCCTCTCTAACCATTTTTTTTTCTTCCCCTCCTCCATGGTCTTCTGTTAAGTTTCTCGGGATCCACATAGGAGTGAAAACATACGGAATCTGTCCTTCTCTGTATGACTTATTTCACTTGGCATAACACTCTCCAGTTCCATCCACATTGTTACAAAAGGCCAGATTTCATTCTTATTGCCAAGTAGTATTCCATTGTGTATATAAACTACAACTTTTTTATCCATTCATCAGTTGATGGACATTTAGGCTCTTTCCATAATTTGGCTATTGTTGAAAGTGCTGCTATAAATATTGGGGTACAAGTGATCCTATCCATCAGCACTCCTGTATCCCTTGGGTAAATTTCTAGCAGTGCTATTTCTGGGTCATAGGGTAGGTCTATTTTTTTTTATTTTTTTGAGGAACCTCCACACTGTTTTCCAGAGTGGCTGCACCAGTTTGCATTCCCACCAACAGTGCAAGAGGGTTCCCATTTCTCCACATCTTCGCCAGCATCTATAGTCTCCTGATTTGTTCACTTTTAGCTACTCTGGCTGGTGTGAGGTGATATTTCAGTGTGGTTTTGGTTTGTATTTCCCTGATGAGGAGCGACGTTGAGCATCTTTTCATGTGCCTGTTGGCCATCTAGATGTCTTCTTTAGAGAAGTGTTTACTCATGTTTTCTGCCCATTTCTTCACTGGATTATTTGGTTTTCAGGTGTGGAGTTTGGTGAGTTCTTTATAGATTTTGGATACTAGCCCTTTGTCTGATATGTCATTTACAAATATCTTTTCCCATTCCATTGGTTGCCTTTTAGTTTTGTTGATCGTTTCCTTTGCAATGCAGAAGCTTTTTATCTTCATGAGGTCCCAATAGTTCCTTGTTGCTTTTAATTCCCTTGCCTTTGGAGATGTGACAAGTAAGAAATTGCTGCAGCTGAGGTCAGAGAGGTTTTTTCCTGCTTTCTTCTCTAGGGTTTTGATGGTTTCCTGTCTCACATTCAGGTCCTTTATCCATTTTGAGTTTGTTTTTGTAAATGGTGTAAGAAAGTGGTCTAGTTTCATTCTTCTGTATGTTGTATTTTCTCTCTCCCTCTGTCTCTGCCCCTCCCCAGTGTGCACACTCTCCCTCTCCTTCTCTATCCTTAAAAAAAAAAAAAGTTAAGAAGGTTGATCTCATGCTAAGTGTTCTTACCACACACTCATACACATACAGGTGACACAAGAGATATTTTGGAGTGATATGTTTATTAGCTTGTTTCTGGTAATGGTATCACAGATATATGCACATGTCTAAACACATCATTATGTATAAATATGTGAAATTTTTTTGTATATTAAGTATATCTCAGTAACATTTTTCTAAAAGGAAGTAAATCTGAATAGACCTATCACATACAGAAGTTTAGTTAGTAATTAAAAGTCTTCTCATAAAAAAAAAAAAAACAAAAACCTGTAGACCTGCATAGCTTCAGTAGTGAATTCTACCTAAACTTTGAAGAGGAATTAACACAATTCTTTCACAAAGTCTTTTAAAAAATTGAAGAGAAGGGAATATTTTCAAACTCATTCTATGAAGACAATATTATTTTGATATAAAAACCAGACAGACATCACAAGATGATAAAAACTACAGATCAATATAACTTATGAACATATATGCCAAGATCCCCAACAAAATAGTAACAAACTGAATCCCATAACATATAAATTTGATTATACACCAATGACCAAGTAGGATTTATCCTAGGAATACAAGAATAGTTCAATATACAAAAGTTAGTATAAAATTTAATGTTCAGAGAATAGGCCAAAAGTCACATGTTCATCTCAGTAGATGTAGAAAAAAAATTTGACAAAATCAAGCATCATTTCATTATGGAGACATCCAACAAACTAGGAAAGGAAGGTATCTTCTTCAACCTGATAAAGGGAAATTTATAAAAAACCCTCAGCTAACATTGTAGTTAATGATTAAAATAATGAAAACATCCACCCTAAGAGCAAGAGCAAGATGTCCACTATCACCATTTCTATTCAACATTGTATTAGAAGTTCTACCCAGGACAATTAGGCATCTATCAATAACAAAAGTAATAAAACACATCTTATTGAAAAAAAAAGAAGCAAAATGATCTCTATTTTCAGATGATATGTCCTTACATTTAGAAAATAAAAGGAATCCAAAAAAAAACTAAGCTATTACAACTAATAAACAAGTTCAGCAAAGTCATAGAATACAAAATCAAAAGAAAGAAAGAGAGAGAGAGAGAGATAAAGAAAGAAAGAAAGAGAGAGAGAGAGAGGAAGAAAGAAAGAAAGAGAGAGAGAGGAAGAAAGAAAGAAAGAAAGAAAGAAAGAGAAAGAAAGAACCTACTGCATTGATCCTAGCCAAAATTCAAAATAAATGATATCACTACTGAACCCTGTTGTTTTTACATATAACTCCTATTTACTCAATAGGAATAAATTTTGTGAATCATCTGCTCACAACTTGTTACTGCAGACTGCAGACAAGGGACCTAGATTCCCTCAAGCTGACTGCTTAATTTTTTTTTCCAATACAGACCACTCCTCTGATTCCCTAAATGAAATTTTTAGTAGCGCTTTGATGAAGTGGATGCCTGGAAAGGAACAAGCACTTTAGAATAGACAGTATATTTCCAAGTTGCTGAATAGACCATGAGCTCTCAGAAGGAGCAATTCAGGAGTGTTTTTTCTGGGTGCTTAGGTAATGATTAAGATGGACTGTGAAGCATCTCATTTCCTAATTTATTGATTTTCATAACATGTCTGAGATAAACATTTTTATGTTAAACTTATTATTTTGTAACAATTGTAGATTCATATGCAATAATAAGAAATAATTTTAAAGAGGTCCCCTGTATCCCTTACTCATTTTCTCCAAATGAAAACATTGTGTAAAACTGTAGTATGATATTACATTCAGAATGTTGACAGTGGTACCGTCAAAATATATAACATTTCCACCACCACAGTGGTGTTTCATCTTGCCATTTTATAGCTACACGCATTTTCTTCTCATTCCCTATTCAATCCCTGACAACCACTAATGGGTCACCCATTTTTATAATTTTGTTAATTCAAGATCATTGTAGAAAAAGAATCATATAGAATACTATCTTTGGGATTGGCTTTTTCTACTCAGCATACTTCTCTGAGGATTGATCCAGGTTATTGTATTGATGGTTCCTTTTACTACTGAATCATTTCATAATATGTTGGGCAGAATAATAGCCTACTTAACATGTTTTAAATGCCAGATCCTCTGAATATCTTATCTCAACTGGAAAAATGACTTTGAAGGTATGATTAAGGTAAGAATCTTGATATGAGGAGATTATCCTGGATTATCTAGGTTGACCCAGTATAAACACAGGATTATTATAAGAGAGAGTGACAGGAAAGTCAGAGAAAGAGATGTGAAGAATGAAGAAGATGTAAGTGATTTGCGGTAAGAATGACTGAACCCACCATTGCTGTCTTTGAAGATGGAAGAAAGATAACACTCAAGGAATACAGGAGCTCTCTAGAAGCTAGAATAGGCAAAGAAACATATTTTCACCTGGGGCATCCAAAATAAACACTCCTACCAGGATATAATTTTAGCCTAATGAAACTCACTTTGGCTTTTTGTTGAGTTCTAAAAGTTCTTTATATATTCTCCATACTAGTTTTTAGTAAATTATGTTCTTGCAAATATTTTACCCCAGCTTATCTTTACAGACTCTTAAAAAGGTTTTTCACCAAACATGGTTTTTAGTTTTGATAAAGTCAAGTTACCAATTTATATTTTTATGGCTCATGCTTTTGAAGACAGTACAAGACCTTTCCCATAGGCCTAGATCTTGAAGATTTTCTCCTATGGTTTTTCTTTAAGCTGCTGCTTCATTTTGTATTACATTTTTGTATAAGGTATGAAGTTTTTTTTTTAATGTTTTATTTTATTTTTTTGAGAGAAGGAGAGAGAGCGTGAGCAGGGGAGGGGCAGAGAGAGAGACACAGAATCCAAAGCAGGCTCAGGCTCTGAGATGTCAGCACAAAGCCTGATGTGGGACTCAAACCCATGAATGTGAGATCATGACCTGAGACGAATGTGGACACTCAACCAACTGAGCCACCAGACATCCCAATATGAGGTTTGATTTTTTTTTTTAAATCGATGTCTAATTTTTACAACACCATTTAATGGAACAGGAATCTTCCTCCCTCCACTGAATTCTCTTCAAACCTTCTTCAAATATGAGTGGAGCATATTTGCGTTTGTGTGGGTCTGTTCCAGGGTTCTATCTGCTATTGTATTTATCCATGTATGTTATGCCACAAATAGCACACAGTATTGTTTAACATAGTTACAAAATCAATTATTTCCTCCAAATTCTACTTTTTCAAAACTTATTTATTTAATTTATTTTTAATGTTTATTTTTGAGAGAGAGAGATAGAAAGACATACACACAGAGTGCAAGTGGAGGAGGGGCAGAGACAGAGGGAGACACAGAATCCAAAGCAGGCTCCAGGCTCCAAGCTGTCAGCATAGAGCCCGACATGGGGTTTGAACTCATGAACCGACAGATCATGACTTGAGCTGAAGTCAGACACTTAGCTAACTGAGCCACCCAGTCACCCCTTCAAAACCAGTTTAGCTATTCTAGTTCCTTTCTATCTCAATATAAACTTTATAATAGTCTCTACCTCAACAATAACAACAAAAGAAACCTGACTTTTTTTTAATTTTAATTCCACTGTAGTTAACATACTCTTATGTTAGTTTCAGGTGTACAGTATAGAGTCCACAATTCCATACATCACCTAGCGCTCATCACAAGTGCACTTCTTAATCCACATCACCTATTTCACCCATCCTCTTACCCACCTCCTTTCTGGTAACTATCAGTTTGTTCTGTATAGTTAAGAGTCTGTTTCATGATTTGTTTCCCTTTTCTTTTCTTTGTTCATTTGTTTTGTTTCTTAAATTCCCCATATAAGTGAAATCATGTATTTGTCTTTTTCTGACTCATTTCACTTAGCATTATACTGTCTATCTCCATCCATGTCATTGCAAATGACAAGATTTCATTCTTTTTAGTGGCCAAATAATATTCCCTTATACATGAATACAATCTTCTTTTTTTTTCAATTTTTTAAAAACATTTATTTATTTTTGAGACAGAGAGAGACAGAGCATGAACGGGGGAGGGTCAGAGAGAGAGGGAGACACAGAATCTGAAACAGGCTCCAGGTCTGAGCTATCAGCACAGAGCCCATTGCGGGGCTCGAACCCACAAATCGCAAGATCATGACCTGAGCCAAAGTCAGATGCTTAACAGACTGAGCCACCCAGGCGCTCCAGACACCCATCTTCTTTATCCATTCATCTATTGATGGACCCTTGCGCTGCTTCCATAATTTGCCTATTGTAAATAATGTTGATATGAAAATAGGGGTGCATGTATACATCTGAATTAGTGTCTTTGTATTTTTTTTTTTTTTGGTAAATATCCAGTAGTGCAATTACTGGATCATAGGGCAGTTATATTTTTAATGCTTTGAAGAACATCCATACCATTTTCCACAGTGGCTACACCAGTTTGCCTTCCCACCAACATTAGAAGAGGGTTCTTTCTTCTCTAAATCTTTGCTGACACTTGTTTATTCCTGTGTTTTTCACCTTAGTCATTCTGACAGGTGTGAAGTAATACCTAATTGTAGTTGTGATTTTCATTTCCCTGATGATGAGTACTGTTGAGAATCTTTTCATGTGCCTGTTGGCCATCTGGATGTCTTCCTGGAGAAATGTCTATTCATGTCTTCTGCTAATATTTTAATTGGATTGTTTTTTAAGTGTTGAGTTTCATAATTTCTTTATATGTTTTGAATACTAACCCTTTATTAGTTATGTCATTTGCAAATGTCTTCTCCCATTCCATAGGTCGCCATTCAGTTTTGTTGATTGTTTCCTTCATTGTGCAAAAGCTTATTTCAATGTAGTCCCAATAATTTATTTTTTGTTTTTATTCCTTTCCCTCAGGAGATATATCTAAAAAGATGTTCATTATGGTTGATGTCAGAGAAATTACTGCCTTTGTGGTCTTCTAGGATCTTTTATTATTTCAAGTCTCACATTTAGGTCTTTAATCATAATTTTTAGTTTATTTTGAGTTTATTTTTTTCTGTATGGTGTAAGAAAGTGGTCCAATGTCATTCTTTGGTGTGTAGCAGTGCAGTTTTCCCAACACCATTTATTAAAAAGACTGTCTTTTTCCCATTGGATATTCTTTCCTGCTTTGTCAAAGATTAATTGACCATATCATTGTGGATTCATTTTAGGGTTTTCTATTCTGTTCCACTCATTTATATGTCTATTTGTGTGTGTGCTCCACAAAGTGCACATGGTTGGCAAGGACATGATCCCATAATTTGTGCAAAGCAGGCCCTCCTCCATAAGGATGTATAGCCACTGCAGAGACCAGGGCCAGCTAGGGCATTCCATACTACATGTCTTGGCCAGAGGGATTCAGTTTTGACCAAGTGTGCATACTCCATGTGGGTCAGGCGGGTCTTCTGGAGGAGAGGATCTTCGGTGCTAGGACTGAGGTAGGTCTGCCTGGAGGGTTGGGGTGTGGTGTAAGCAAGTTAGACAGTGAGTGCCAGCACTGCACTGGTTTCTTCAGGGGGCTGTGTGTTTATGATGAAGGGTGGGGAGGTAAATGGTGCCATTTGTTCCTGGAGAAGTCCCACAGGGACCTCTGAGATTAGTAACTAACACTTCCTCCCATAAGCCCTAGGTACCTTTCAAACTGTTGCTTCCAAGCTGTCTTTAGGCTGTTTGCTGTGCCATCTCTTCAAGGACAGAGGCTCAGCTTTCTATGACCCTCATGGGTTTCTCAGAGCTGAGCCTGCTGATTTTAAAGTCCCTATGCTTTATGTCCTATTGGTTGTAAGCACTCACACAATTTTGCCTCTCTGATTTTCAAAGCCAAATGGATGCTATGGGAGGATTTCTATTCCCTTTGTAGTCTCCAAGGTGTATTAGTCTGTTTCTTGCCCCTCTCTGCAGCCAAAGCTCCCTCCTTCCAGTGACCCATAGGGTTTAGGTTCCCACCAACTCCTTGCCCTCCCTGCCCTCTTCAATGTAGCCTCTTCTCTGCATTACTTGTGGAATTTGTTCAGCCAGTCTTTGGTTCCTTTTCTGTGTTGTTTGCCGTGATTTGTGAAGCTTCTTGCATACCTTCTGATAGGAATTATATTAAACCTGTACATCAATTTGAGGAGAATCGCGTCTATATTATGTTGAGTCATTCAATTAATGAAAACAGTCTGACTTTTCATTTTTTAGATCTCTGATTTCTTTCATCAGTGTTAAATATCTCTTCATGCCTTTTGCCCATTTTTTAATTTAATTTTTTAAAACTTTGAGTTATAAAAGTTCTTTGTATATTCAACATATAATTTTGTTGTCAATGCTTTCTAATGACAATTCTCTGATGCAGACTAAGTGTCCTACAATTTATTTTTCCTTTTATAATTCAACATTAAATATATGATATTTTTGACTTAATTTTGTATAAGGTTTGGGGTTTAAATCAAGGTTTATATTTTTTCTATGAGATCCAGTTATTTCTATACTTTTTTCATGGAGTTGCATTTGTACCATCGTCAAAAATAAGTTGGCTATACCTGGGTGGGCTAGTTCTAAGTTCCCTATTCTGTTCCTTTGTTCTGTCTATCCTTTTGCCAATATCACGCAGTCTTGGTCAAAGTAACTACAAAGTGGACCATAATACCAGGTAGAGTGATTCCTTTCACTTTATTTTTTTAAGAATTGTTTTAAATAAAGCAAATAATATTTTACATAAAAGTTTTAGAATACTTATATCTATGTATACAAAATATAGAGAATTTTATAAAAACTGGTTAAATCTATATACCAATTTGGAAAGAAGACATTTTTAGTATATTGAATCTTCTAATCTATGAACACAGAATATTTTTCTACTTATTTATATATTTGATTACTTTCATCAACACTTCATTGTTTTCAACATAAAATTTCTATATATGTTTGATTGGATTTACACCTAAATATTTATTTATTTATCTATTTATTTATTTATTATTTTACTGTCTGTCTGATTTTGGAATCAAGGTAATATTGGCTCTTCACAAAATGAATTTAAAAATATTCCCTCTTTGGGACATCTGGGGGGCTCAGTCATTTAAGCATCTGATGCCAGCTCAGTTCATGATCCCACAGTTCATGGGTTCAAGCCCCATATCAGGCTCTGTTCTGACAGCTCAGAGCTTGGAAACTTCTTTGGATTCTGTGTCTCCCTGTCTCTCTTCCTCTCCCCTGTTTATGCTCTATCTCTCTCTGTCTCAAAAACAAATAAAAAATTTAAAAATTAAAAAAAAAATTTCCCTTTTCTATTTTCTGGAAAACACTGAGTATAACTGGTATTATTTTTTAAATATTTCATAGAATACTCCTGAAGAACCATCTGGCCCTAGAGTTTTCTTTCTCGGAAAATTTATAATTATGTATCAAATACGCCTAGAAATTATAGAGGTATTCGATTTATCAATTTCATATTGGGTGAGTTGTAGTAGTTTGTGTGTTTTGGACAAGTCATCCATTTATCTAAATTGTTAAATATATATGTGAAGAGTTGTTCATGATACTGCCTTAATAAATTTTTGATGTCTTCAGAGTCTGTAGTGATTGTCTCTACCTTTGTAATTTATATTTTATCTTAATTTCTTTATCAGTCTTACCAGAGGTTGTCAAATTTGTCATCGTTTCAAAGATTTTATTTTATTTTATCTGTAGTTGTGTGTGTGTGTGTGTATGTTCTATTTCATTGATTTCTACTCTTCTAATTTCTTTTTTCTGCTTGTTTTGTGTTTACTTTTTCCCCTTTTTTCAAGGTTCTTACTATGAGAGAGTAGATATTGACTTTATCACCCTTTCCTCTTTTCTAATATGTACACTTAATTCTACAAATTTCCACTCATACCTACTTTAACTTCCTTCCACAAATTGTGATATGTTGCATTTTTAATTTTATTTAATTCTTTGTATATTTTTATTTCACTTTAGACTTCTTTGACACCTGGATTACTTAGATGTACATTGTTTAGTTTCCAAGTGTTTGGAAATTCTCCTGTCATCTTTCTGTTATTGCTTTCTAGTCTGATTCTGTTGTGGTTATAGAACATACTCTGTATGATTCCAGTTATTTTACCTTTGGTGAGTGTTTTTGTTTTTGTTTTGTTTTGTTTTTTTAGCACATAGGATATGGTCTGTCTTGCTGTATATTCTGTGAGCACTTAAAATGAATGAATATTTTTACCTTCCTTATTTTCTGCCTGATTGTTCTATCAATTGTTGACAGAGGGATGCTGAAGCCATGAACTATAATATTGGATTTATTTATGTCTCCTTTCAGTTTCATCAGCTTTTACTTGACATACGTTTTATAACTCTGTAGTTTGGTGCATTCACATTTAAAATTTCTGTAGATTGAAGCTCATTTATCATTATATATTGTCCCACCCTGTCTCTGATAATTTTCTTTATCTTTTCTTTAGCTGATGTTAATGTAACCATTCTTCCTTTCTTTTGATTACCTTTTGCATGATTTATCTTCCCCATCCTTTTTCTACTTATCTGTGTGGTTGAATTAAGTAACATATAATTGGTTAATGTTTTTTTAATTCACTCTGCCCATCTTTATCTTTTAACTGATTTCTTTAGAGCATGTACACTTCATGTACTTATTAATATGCTAAGGCTTAAGTCGTTTTATGCTTTGTTTTCCATTTTTGGTTTGTTTATTTCATTTGTTTATTTTCTGTTTTATGCCTTTCCATAGATTAGTTTAATATTTTTAGAATTCGATTTTGACTTATCCATAGTGTTCGTGTGTATTGCTTTTATTATGTATTCAGTGGCTGCTCTAGGACATACATTATATATATGCATAAGTTATCACATGTAACTATTGTCGTAATTTTACCAGTGTAAGTGAAGTAATAGAGACCATACCTCCTTTACATCCCTTTACCCTCCCCAGTTTGTAATAAAATTGTCTTAGTATTTCCTCTATATACATTTGGAATCACATAATATAGTATTTTTTTTGCACCCACCATCAAATATAATTTCAAAAGAATAAAGAAGAGAGGGAAAATACATATTGTATTTTCTCATATTTTTGTTAACTGTGTACTCCTTTTCTCCTGTGGTCCTGTAATTTCTGTTTTTATTCTCTTTGTTTAGAGGTGTTCCTTTACCCATTGTTTTAGAGTAGATCTACTGGTAAAAATTTTTCTTAGCTTTCTTTCATCTGAAAATGTCTTGGATACCTCTGAATTCTTGAAGGTTATTTTTGCCAAATACAGGGCTATATAGTTCTTTCTTTAAACACTTGAAATATGTGTGCCACTTATGTCTGACCTTCATGGTTTCTGATGAATAATCCACTATCACTCAAGTTTTCTTTTTTTAAATAAAGTATCATTTTTCTTTCACTAATTTCAAGATATTTTTAATCTTCAGTTTTCAGAAATTTTACTATGATGTATCTGTTTCAATTTCTTTGCATGCATTCTGCTTTTGGTTTTCTAAGCTTCTTAATGTGTAGATATATGTCGTTAGCCTAATTGAGAAGTTTTTAACAAATTTATTTTGAGTATTTTTCATACCACTTTTCTTCTCTTTTGCTTCCTGGTCTCCAGTGATATGAATATTAGATATTTTGTAATAGCCCCACAAGGTCTCTGAAAATCTAATTTATCTTCCAGTCTTTTTTCTTTCTGTTTTTTCATATTGTATAATTTTTATTGTTCTATGTTAAATTTCATGATTCTTTCCTCTGTCCCCTTCATTCTGTTGTTGAACCCATCAGTGAGATTTTTGTTTAAATTTTAGTCATTCTATTTTTCATTTTAATTGCTTATTGCTGTCCAATGGAAATAAAGTCCCATCTCAACATTCTCTAACACCATTCTGGCTGAAGGTGGGAGAATCTTATTATAACCTGGTAGGGGTGAAAGTCAAGGATCCCCACTCATCTTCGTTGGCATGACCAGGACTGGGTCCACAACTTAATCTGTCATGTTTAGTGAAAATAGGAGTGATTATTGTTAAAAAGTATTCTGTTTTTCTAGGCTGACCTCTTATTTGTCTTTTAGCAAGCTTTGTGGAATTTTCAATATTTTTGAGTTGCTGGCTTCTTCAGCTGCATGTCTGGGCTGTATGAGGTGAAAAGACACCACTAGGAACTCACCCCCAAACCACTCCTTGGTTCCTGATGCCCTAAGGGTTTCCCTTCTTCTCTCTTCTTTTCATGGTCTTCTTATGTTGTTTTATTTTAATATCCAAGGATTTTCATTTACCTAACAATAGAAATATGGGTGTGTCTCTTGCATCTTCCCAGAAATTGTATCTCTGAGATGTATTTTTTTTTCTCACCCCAGTCTGTTCTCATGCAGAGAGGTTTGGATTTTAGAATAAAATGGGTTTGTTTTCCTTCTTGCATTCTAGTAACGAGAGTCTGATTTTTGTGTAAAGGTAGGACTATATACATTTGTAACTATGGGTCACAGATAAAATTAAAAGGTGTGGCATGATTCCCTTTCTATGGCAGGTTTAAGTAGTTTGTCCATTAAAGAAGGCCACAATTAAGAAGTAATTTTATCCCACCATATTCCTACCTGCCTCTTATCAATGTGTAGAATGGCATTCTTTTCCAAATACAGAACCTATAGGAGATGACAAAGTCTATCTTCCTGGACAAGTAGAGAAAAAAATCATATTTCTGAAGTGGAAGAGAAGCATATATTATTGGAAAACTTATTTGCATTCATGGTTAGGGAACACTGCACTATAAAAAATAAAAATAATTTTGCCAGTACTTCTGTTCCACTTCAGAAATATGATAACTATAATTCAATTGCTGCATGCATGAAGTAGAAGATGGAAATTTTTATATTTTGGAGAAGAAAAACTGAAAATACTTTTTGAGAATTATGATAGCAAAACTATGTGATTTATCCAAGGTTAAGAAAAACTCACCCAAATGGCACTATTTTTTTTTATTCTAGTGTGATAGTTTTCCCCATAAGAATCATGAACATATGAAATGCAACTTTTTTGGAATTCGAACACAGGGGCAATAAAATGAAGAAAAGCTAATAATAGTTTTTCATTTGATAACACATTGGGTTAAAAATAATGTATTGAAATTCCTTTAGACTCATCCTGAATTTTCTGGTGCAACACAGCTCCTGTGCAACCCCCCCCCCCACCCCGCCACTGTCAATTCCTCTGGGTTTCACATATTTTTATTATCAACTTAAACTCTGAAAGTACTTGACATATTAACTCCCATGTTTAGATAAATCCTGAGCTTGGAAGGTCGGCAGACAGACCTGGGCTAAAATGCTAGGTTGGCCATTACTGCCTTTATGACACTTGGGTAAGTTATTAGTGTTACATTTCTATTTCCTTACCTATAAACTAGAGATAATAATATTATCTGCTTATAATAGAAATAATTCTTATAGAAGCATATTCTAATATCAGGTGCATATGTGCTCATTATTATAATTTTTACTATAGTTAGATATCACAAAGTACAAGTCAGAATATATTAGACTATGTGTGCAGTGTCAGAATTTTTCATGTTTTATCATATTTCTTTTGATCATAGCTCCTAAAATTTCTTGTGCATAGAGCTCTGTTATTGAATACAAGTTACTACCTGCATCCTCCATCTACATTCACCCAAATGCACAGAAGCCCTACTATGTACCTGAATGAAGTATGTAGAGTTCTTAAGTTGTCAGTTCATTAGTACTTACTGAGCATCTCCTTTGTTCAAACATGTGCTGGCCCCTAGTTATACAGCGGTAAACCAGACCCATGAGCAGGCTCCCCAGGTCTTTCTCCTGCTCTGTTGGGTCAGATGAAGTTTCCAAGTGGGCAGGAGCTTCTGCAAGGTAGGTGGGATGGGAAATATAGTTGTTAGGAATAAGAACTGAGTTATAGAAGCCCATATGGAAAATGGTGCGGTTAGTTTTGGGGTTAATTACACAAGAACAGAGAAATAGGAAGAAGAGAAAATACATTTAAAACCATGGGTTAAACACTGAAGGCAACTGCATAGCACGGGAAAACAGCTCTTACCATAACAGAGATTTTGCATGATTTGGTGCTGAGCACATATTAATCTGAACCTAATAGATTCTATGTCTGGGAGTCCATGAGGAAATAATTTTATTAAAGGCTTTTTATTTCCCCATATTCCATGCCCTGTTTAATATGATTTTTTTAATTTACTTTCAAATTATACCTACAAATACTTTTAAATTTGCTTTATATTAAACATTTTGTTTAATTATGGCAGTAATAAAAAGGAATTACACTATTCATACCTATTTCCACAAGGATTCTCAGTGTAATATATTATTTTATCCTAACCATGGACCTGTATTGTGTTTCCTTTTAAATAATGTTCCAGAGGTTAGAATAAATCACGATTTATCTATTAAAAATTTAATAACAAGTAAATGGCATTATTGTCAGGTGTGGGGGGGGAAGGAAAATAAAATCTCTATTATTCCCTGTAAGACATGTCACTTGGAGAATGCCTCCTTCCTTAGATGAAAATACTTTACTACTAATTTTATATGTAGAAATCCCATGTGAATATTACTGTATTTTGATATTGGTATTTTATTTCTCTATGGTTTAAAGACATTGTTCTTATAATTTGTACCTCCTTTCTCTATACACACTACCCACCTTTCCCACCAAAATTACTTCATTATACATGTCAATTTACTATTGAAGTCACATGAAGTTTTCTCTTTAACCTTCTCAAATTGCTTATACACCTACCAAGGATTAATTTTTTTTTCTCTTCTGCTCTCTATCCTTACCTTCTCTTTTCTCCTACCCCATCTTTTCTCCTTCCCCCAGCTTCCCTCTTCTTCTGCTTCTCTCTAAAATTAATGTTCATTAATGGATTCTAATTTTTATTACTTGGGGCCAACATGGCAGAGAAGTAGGGGTATCTGTACTTCCCATGTCTCCCAAAGAAGGTCTGAAGCCAAAAGACTTTGAACCCCAAGAGTCTGGGAGAAAAGAGACTGATTCTACCAGGGAGAAACTAGAACAACCTGAGAGACCATAGGTGGGCGATTGTGAAACTGGGGGAGATAAAACGGGTTACACAGGCATGGAATAGAGAGATTCCCTTCTGCCGAGAGACTAAAAGAAGAAAAAGAGTGGCTGGGGAGGCTTAGGACTGTATCTGGACAAGAGAAAAAACCTCGGACCTGGACGGAGAAGGATCCCATCCTAACTTCAGGTTAGAGGATCTCTAACTGCAGATCCCATCTTCAGACTGGGGCTGCCTGCCGTGTTTGCACAACTGGGGAGGAGGGAGGCCACCTGTGGATTCAGTGGTAGATCAAGGGTGCAGTCCACAGCAGGAGAAACTGGTCCCCTCCCCTGAAGGGCTGCTGCACAGGAAAAAAAAAAAAAACATCTGGGACCTCATATCGGGAGGTGCTTCCCAGTACCAGGGCACACGGAGCAGGAGTTTAATTCCCAGCCAAGTTCTGGGGCAAAGGAGTCTGTGGAGCAAGACAGACAGCCTGGTCTGCACCCATGGCGCAGTGAGGAAGTCTCCAAAGGAGTGATTTGGGACACCAGGTTGTGGAGAAGAGACTGGGGTTTCACCATTTTTCTCCCCACCACCCCCAAGGCAGGGCCTCAGGGATCAGTCCATGGGGACCACAGTGGAGGTGGGACCAGCTACACCAAGACATGCCCCTCAGTGCCAGGTAACTGTATATCTACTAGAGCAGGATAACACTGTGGAACCAGACAGACCCCCTCCTCCTGACCAGCATTGTTGCATTTTCTGGATTAATTCTAGGATAATAGGACAATTCTTGATATATAGATATATCCCCCCCCCCAATTTCTCCTTCTTATCTCTTCCATCCTCAAAGCTGGTTACTCTGGTTATTGATTTGTTTAAACAGACATATTTAGTCCATTCTCTTGATACATGTTCTACACCTCCTTCTTTATTCTGCTTTCTCTCTCTCTGGAATAATCAAGCCTTATAGTTTCTCTGGCTAACTTTATCTTTCTTTCTGTTTCCCTGCCTCCTTCCTTATTTTCCTTTCTCTTTCTCTGGATTAAGCCTTTTAGTCTCTCTGGCTGGTCAATGTTTATTTTTTTTTCTTTTTCCCCACCTCTGTCATTTCTCTCTTTGTATGTCCTCTTCAGTTAGCACCACCTCCATGTTCTTTACATGTAGCTGGTGTTTCTGGTCTTTTACTTTTGGATTGTTTTTAGTTTTTTTTAATTTTGTGTTTATGTTTGTTTGTTTTATTTGTTTGTGTTCCTTGTTTGTCTGTCTGTTTCTTTACCGTTCCAGGACAACTTCAAGGAACAAATCAAAGCACACCTGGTGGAGGGTCTAAAACATCACTATGAGTAGGGAAATAAAATAACCAAAGTCACAACAAAAGAGAGAAAGTAACACTCCAAAAAACACCACCTGAAGGGCCAGGCATTGGACAGTGTATAACCCCACTTTAATATAGCAGTGCTAACAGGTGCAGAGCACATAACAAGCTTTTAAAACTCCTAAGGGACAGAAAACTAGCCAAAATGATAAAATGGAAGAATTCTCCTCAAAAGAAACTCCAGGAAGAAGTGACAGCTAAAGAATTGATCAAAACAGATTTAAGCAACATAACTGAACAAGAATTTAGAGTAATAGTCAGGAAATTAATCTCTGGGCTTGAAAGAAGCATAGGAGACAGCAGAGAATCTATTGCTACAGAGATCAAGGGACTAAAAAATAGTCATGATGAACTTAAAAATGCTATCAATTAAGTGCAAAAAAATGGAGGTGGCCACAGCACAGGTTGAAGATGCAGAGGAGAGAATAGGTGAATTAGAAGATAAAATAATGAAAAAGAGGAAGCTGAGAAACAGAGAGATAAAAATTCCAGGATCACAAAGGTAGAATTAGAGAACTAAGTGATTCAAAGAAATGGAACAGTATGTGTATCATAGGTATTCCAGAAGAAGAAGAAGAGAGAGAAAGGGGCTGAAGGTATACTTGAACATATCATAGCTGAGAACTTCCCCAATCTGGGGAAGGAAACAGGCATTGAAACCGAAGTGGCACAGAGAACTCCCTTCAGATGTAACTTGAATCAATCTTCTGCACAACATATCACAGTGAAACTGGCAAAATACAAGGATAAAGAGAGAATTCTGAAGACAGCTAGGGATAAACGGGTCTTAACAAAGAAAGGTAGACACATATGGGTAGTAGCAGACCTATCTACTGAAACTTATCAGAACGTAAAGGAATTGCCAGAAATCTGCAATGTGATGGACAGGAAAAATACGCAGCCAAGACTTCTTTATCCAGCAAGCTTGTCATTCAGAATAGAAGGAGAGATAAAGGTTTTCCCAAACAAACAAAAACTGAAGGAATTCATCACCACTAAACCAGCCCTACAAGAGATCCTAAGGGGGCTGTGTGAGTGAAATGTTGCAAAGACCACAAAGTACCACAGGCATCACTACAAGCATGAAACCTATAGATAACACAGTGACTCTAACCCATAGCTTTCAATAATAACACTGAATGTAAATGGACTAAAGGCTCCAATGAAAAGACATAGGGTATCAGAATGGATAAAAAAGATCCATCTGTCTACTGTCTACAAGAGACTCATTTTAGACCTGAGAACACCTTCAGATCGAAAGTGAGGGGATGGAGAACTATCTATCATGCTACTGGAAGTCAAAAGAAAGCTGGAGTAGCCATAGTTACATCAGACAAACTAGACTTTAAATTAAAGGCTGTAACAAGAGATGAAGAAGGGTATTATATAATAATTACAGGGTCTATCCATCAGGAAGAGCTAACAATTATAAGTGTCTATGCACAGAATTTGGAAGCACCCAAATATATGAAACAATTAATCACAAACATAAACAACCTTATTGATAATGTGATAACTGCAAGGGACTTTAATACTCCAATTACAATAATGGACAGATCATCTAGACAGAGAATCAATAATGAAACAATGGCCTTGAAGGATACATTGGATCAAATAGGCTTGTCAGATATATTTAGAACGCTATATCCCAAAGTAGCAGAATACACTTTCTCGAGTGTACATGGAATATTCTCCAAATAGGTCACATACTAGGTCACAAAACAGCCCACAATAAACATAAAAGAATTGAGATTATACCATGTACACATTTAGAACACAATGTTATGAAACGTGAAATCAACCACAGGAAAAAATCAGGAAAACCTACAAAAGCATGGAGGTTAAAGAACATCCTACTAGGGGCGCCTGGGTGGCTCAGTCATTTAAGCATCCAACTTCGGCTCAGCTCATGATCTCGCGGTCCGTGAGTTCAAGCCCCGCATCAGGCTCTGTGCTGACAGCTCAGAGCCTGGAGCCTGTTTCAGATTCTGTGTCTCCCTCTCTCTCTGACCCTCCCTCATTCATGCTCTGTCTCTCTCTGTCTCAAAAATAAATAAACGTTAAAAATTTTTTTTAAAAAGAACATCCTACTAAAGAACAAATGGGTCAACCAGGCAATTAGAGAAGAAATTTAAAAAAAATATATGGAAACAAATAGAAGAAATTAAAAAAAATATATGGAAACAAATGAAAATGAAAATACAACAATCCAAATGCTTTGGGATGCAGAAAAGGCAGTCCTGAAAAGAAGATATATTGCAATCCAGACCTATCTCAAGAAACAAGAAAAATCCCAAATACAAAATCTAACAGCACACCTAAAGGAAATAGAAGCAGAACAAAGACACCACAAAGCCAGCAGAAGAAGAGAAATAATAAAGATCAGAGCAGAAATGAACAATATAGAATTTTAAAAAAACAGTAGAACAGATCAATGAAACCAAGAGTTTTTTTTTTTTGAAAAAATAAATAAAATTGATAAACCTCTAGCCAGGCTTCTCACAAAGAAAAGAGGACCCAAATAGATAAAATCACAAATTAGTTTATTACAACCAATCCCTTAAAAATAAAAGCAATTATCAAGGAATACTATGAAAAGTTATATGCCAACGAACTGGACAACCTGGAAGAAATGGACAAATTCTTAAACACCTACACACTACCAAAATTCAAACAGGAAAAAATAGAAAATTTGAACAGACCCATAATTAGTGAAGAAATGATTCAGTTACCAAAAATCTCCCAACAAATAAGAGTCCTGGGCCAGATGGATTCCCTGGGGAATTCTAACAGACATTTAAAGAAGAGTTAATTCCTACACTTCTCAAGCTGTTCCAAAAAATAGAAAGGGAAATAAAACCTCCTGATTTATTCTATGAAGCCAGCATTACTTTGATTCCCAAACCAGATGGAAACCCCACAACAAAAGAGAACTACAGGCCAATATCCCTGATGAATATGGATGCAAAAATTCTTAACAGGACACTAACAAATCGAATTCAACAGCATATAAAAAAATATATTCACCATAATCAAGTGGATTCACAAATCAATCAATGTGATACATCACATTAATAAAAGAAAAGACAAGAACCATATAATCCTGTCAATAGATGGAGACAAATGCATTTGGCAAAATACAGCATCCTTTCTTTATAAAAACCCTTGAGAAAGTCAGGACAGAAGGAACATACTTAAACATCATAAAAGCCATTTTTGAAAGGCCCATAGCTAATATCATTCTCAATGGGAAACCTGAGAGTTTTCCCCCTGAGATCAGGAACATGACAAGGATGTCCACTCTCACTGCTGTTGTTTAACATAGTGTTGGAAGTTCTAGCATCAGCTCTCAGACAACAAAATAAAATAAAAGACATCAAAATTGGTAAAGATGAAGTCAAACTTTCACTTTTCCCAGACGACATAAAATCTAGATATTCTACATGGAAAACCTGACAGACTCCATCAAAAGTCTGCTAGAACTGATACATGAATTCAGCAAAGTTTCAGGGAACAAAATCAATGTACAGAAGTTGGTTGCATTTTTATACACCAATAATAAAGTAACAGAAAGAGAAATAAAGAAACTGATCCCATTCACAAATGTACCAAGAGCCATAAAAGATCTAGGAATAAACTAACCAAAGATGTAAAAGTTCTGTATGCTGAAAACTATATAAAGCTTATGAAGGACATTGAAGAAGATACAAAGAAATGGGAAAACATTCCATGCTCATGGATTGGAAGAATAAATATTGTTAAAATGTCAATACTACCCAAAGCAATCTAGACATTCAATGCAGTTCCAATCAAAATTTCATAGGCATTCTTCTCAAAGGTACAACAAACAATCCTAAAATTTATGAGGAACCACAAAAGAACCCCAAAAGCCAAAGTAATATTGAAGAAGAAAACACCAAAGCAGGAGGCATCACAATCCCAGACTTTAGCCTCTACTAAAAAGCTGTAATCATCAAGACAGTATGGTATTGGCACAAAAACAGACACATAGATCAATGGAATGGAATAGAGACTTCAGAATTGGGCCCATAAATGTACAGCCAACTAATCTTTGACAAAGTAGGAAAGAATATCCAATGGAAAAAAAGACAGTCTCTTTAACAAATGGTGCTGGGATAACTGGACAGCAACATGCAGAAGAATGAAACTAGACCACTTTCTTACACCATACACAAAAAATAAACTCAAAGTGGATGAAGGACTTGAATGTGAGACAAGAAACCATCAAAACTCTAGAGAAGAAATCAGGAAAAAGAACTCTTTGACCTCAGACTCTGCAATTTCTTACTTGACACATCTCCAAAGGCAGGGGAATTAAAAGCAAAAATGAGCTGCTGGGACCTCATCAAGATAAAAAGCTTCTGCACTGTAAAGAAAACAATCAACAAAAGTATCAGGCAACCGATGGAATGGGTAAAGAGATTTTCAAATGACATATTGGATAAAGGGCTAGTATCCAAAACCTATAAAGAACTCTCCAAACTCCACACCTGAAAAGCAAATGATTCAGTGAAGAAATGGGCAGAAGACATGAACAGACACTTTTCCAAAGAAGATATACCGATGGCCAAAAGACACATGAAAAGATGGTCAATGTCACTCCTCATCAGGGAAATACAAGTCAAAACCACACGGAGATACCACGTCATGCCAGTCAGAGTGGCTAAAATGAACAAATCAGGAGACTATAGATGCTGGAGAGGATGTAGAAAAATGGGAACCCTCTTGCACTGTAGGTGGGTTTGCAAATTGGTGCAGCTACTCTGGAAAACAGTGTGGCAGTTCCTAAAAAAAATTAAAAATGGAAAGACCCTATGACCCAGCAATAGCACTGCTAGGAATCTACCCAAGGGATACAGGACTGCTGATGCATAGGGGCACTTGTACCCCAATGTTTATAGCAGCACTTTTAACAACAGCCAAATTATGGAAAGAGCCCAAATGTTCATGAACCGACGAATGGATAAAAAAGATGTGGTTTATGTATACAATGGAATACTACTTGGCAATGAGAAAGAATGAAATCCTGCCATTTGTAGCAATGTGGATGGAACTGGAGAGTATTATGTTAAGTGAAATAAGTCAGTCAGAGAAAGACAGATACCATATATTTTCACTCATATGTGGATCTTGAGAAACTTAACAGAAGACCATGGGGGAGGGGAATGGGAAAAAAAAGTTGCAGAGAGGGAGGGAGGCAAACCATAAGAGACTCTTGGATACTGAGAACAAACTGAGGGTTGATGGGAAGTGGGGGAGAGGGAAAAGTGGATGATGGGTATTGAGGAGGACACCTGTTGGGATGAGCACTGGGTGTTGTATGGAAGCCAATTTGACAGTAAATTATATTATAAAAACAAAAAATATATAAAAATTAAAATTAAAATTAAAAAAATGTTTAAAGGAAAACAAATTTTTCATAACTTAAAGAAAAAATAATACTAAAAGATAAATAAATTAAATCTGCATTACGCTTCACCCTGCCTGACTTGAGTCCACTTTCTATTCTCTACCTTCTGTTATTTATCTTCACATGTCTAACAATATGCTTATATTAGTCATTGTAAGACAATACATATTAGTGCCTATGGAAGATGACCTGAATTTTAGTTTTCTGCTACCTGTCCTCCCCTATGTTTTCTCCACCCCTCATTCTCCCAAAACAATTATAAAACAAAACATGATTAAATATACATTATTTGCTTTCAGTGTTATAATCATGTGATTACTGAAATTTTCAGAATGTCCTAGTGTGATTTGCTTAATTTGGAGGGAGGGGAATAGAAATTTGTTGAGGAGTCAACTGCTTCCTTTAAAAAAATAGTGTCATATCCTAGCACTGTAGTGTTTTATTGGTAATTCTTGTTGAATCATAAAATCCTCTATAGGTAGAACGCTTCAACAGTCCCCTTTAGTCATCTTCCCCAGATTGCTCTCCTATCTTCTCATGGGACTGCCCAATGGCTGTGGACCTGGAGTTTCCTTGCACTATTCTAGGAAGCTCTTTCCTTTCTTGTGTTAACTTCCTCATCTTTAGATCAGGTCTTCCCAGTCTTAGTCATTCTCTTCCCTTATTTTGGTGGAACACATTCTCCAAGGACTGCCTGAGGAATGTTTCATGGAAGGTAACTTTTTGGGAAACCTTGAATATTTGAAACTGTCTTTACCTTCACCTTCTTAGGTTGGAAATAATTTCCCCTCAAAGTTGTGAGAGCATTGATCCATTGTTGGCTAGATTCTGTTATTGCATGCAAATGGGTTCTATCTCATCTTTACATATGCTCATTTGATTGTGACTTCGTGCTTCAACCCCTTTACTACTAACCACAACCAGAAATTGTACTTTCTCCTTCAAATTTTGGAATTTTATGATGATGTGTTTTAGATACAGATAATATCTTCTTTCTTGTCTTTCATTATGCCAGTCATTAGGCAAATTTTAGCAACCTGGAAAGTCAAGACTTTAATGATACAAATGTCTTGTATTATTCCTTTTCCTTATATACACTGTCGTTTTAATGTGTTAAGCATAATACTGGTCTAACATGCTACTAAACATACATTGACAAACTCTTGTATCATAATGAAACAAGATATTATTTGAAAGACAGTTTATACACAGTTTAGTGTCAACGAATTAAGCATACGGCTGTTCTTACATGCTTCTGCACGTATGTTTGTACATACTTTTATCTTAATGAAAGAATATGTTACTTGAAAAACATATTATATACCAGTATGGTTTCATTGAGTCGATAACAAGTCTATTCCAATGTGCTTCTACACATACTTTTACAAATACGTATATAATAATGAATAAAGATTTTACAAGAAGGACGCTACATATACAGTCCGTTACAATGAGTTAAGTCTCTGGTTATTCCTGTATACTACTACATATATGTTTAAATTTTAATGAAAGAAGATGTTACTTGAAAGAAGGTTTATATACAGTTTCAATGAGTTAAGCATGTGACTATTTCCATATGGTTTTACATATGTATTTGCAAACATTTATAATAAAGAATAAAGATATTACTTAAACAATGCATTATACACAGAGTAGTATCAATGAGTTAAGCATAATGCTAATCCTACATGCTTTACAAATCCTTATATCTTAATGATTGAAAATATCACCTAAAAGACGTATTATACAAAGTGTAGTTTCAATGAAGTAAGTATACAACGATTCCTATATGCTTCTACACAGAAGTTTATGTACATTTATATCTTAATGAAGAAGATGTTATTTGAGGAATGCGATGTACACATTGTAGTTCTAATGAATTAAGTCTATGTCTATATTCATTTGCTTCTACACAGAACTTTACACTTATATCTTTTTTTTTTTTTTTTAGTTTTTGTTTAAATTCTGGGTAGTTAACATACAGTGTACTATTAGTTTCAGGTGTACAATATAGTAATTCAACACCTACAACACCCAGTGCTCATCATAAATGCACTCCTTAATCCCAGTCACATATGTAGCCCATCCCCCTACCCAACTCCCCTCTGATAACCATCAGTTTGTTCTTTATACTTAAAAGCCTGTTTCTTGGTTTTCTTGTCTCTTTCTTTCCCCTATGATTGTTTGCTTTGTTTCTTGAATTCCATATATGAGTGAAATCATAAGGTATTTATCTTTGACTGACTTATTTCACTTAGCATAATGCTCTCTAGCTCCATTCATGTCATTGCAAATGGCAAGACTTTGTCCTTTTTTATGGTAAAAATATTCCATTCTAATGGAATATTACCTAATGTATAATGTATATATATACACCATTTTTTATCCTTTCATCAGTCTATGTACACTTGGGCTGTTTCCATAATTTGGCTATTGTTGATCATGCTGCTATAGACATCAGGGTGCATGTATCACTTTGAATTTGTATGTACTCAAATACCTAGTAGTGCAATTGTTGGGTCATAGGGCAGTTCTACATGTAACTTTTTGGTGGAACCTCCATACTGTTCTCCAGAGTGGCTGACCATGTTTAATTCCCACCAATATAACAAGATAATTTCCCTTTCTCCACATCATCGCCCATATCTGCTTTTTCTTATGTTGCTGATTTCAGTCATTCTGACAGGTGTGAGGTAATATCTCAGGTAGTTTTGATTTGCATTTCCCAGATTATCAGTGACATTGAACATCTTTTGTGTGTCGGTGATTTGCAAATCTTCTTTGGAGAAATGACTATTCATATCTTCTCCCTGTTTTTTAATTGAATTATTTGTTTTGGGGGTATTGTGTTGTATCCAGTTTATATATTCTGGATACTAACCCTTTATCATATATGTCATTTCCAAATATCTTCCCCCATTCAATATTTTGTCTTTTAATTTGTTAATTGCTGCCTTCACTGTGCAGAAGCTTTTTATTTTGATGAAGTCCCAGTAGTTTTTGTTTTTGTTTTTGTTTTTTTTTTTTTGCTTTTGTTTCCCTTACCTCAGGAGCCATATTTACTGACAAGTTGCTATGGCCAATGTGAAAGAAATTATTGCCTGTGTTATCTTCTAGGATTTTCATGGTTTCAAGTTTCACATTTAGGTCTTTAATCCATTTGGAATTTATTTTTGTGTATGTTGTAAGAAAATTGTCCAGGTTAATTCTTTTGCATGTTGCTGTCCAGTTTTCTCAAAACCATTTATTTTATGGGACTATATTTTTCCCATTGGATATTCTTTCCTGCTTTTTCAAAGATTAATTGACACTATAATTGTGGATTCATTTCTGGGTTTTCTATTCTGTTCAGTTAATCTACCTGTCTCTGTTCTGGTGCCAGTACCATACTATATATTACATGCTACAGCTTTGTAAAATAACTTGAAGTCTGAAATTGTGATGCCCTCAACTTTACTTTTCCTTTTCAAGGCTGTTTTGGCTATTAGGGGTCTTTTGTGGTTCCATACACATTTTTGGATTGTTCTAGCTCTGTGAAAACCGCTGTTGATATTTTGATAGGGATTGCATTAAATGTGTAGGTTGCTTTGGGTAGTATAGACATTTTAACAATATTTATTCTTTCAATCCATGAGCATGGAATGTTCTTCCATTTCTTTGTGTCCTCTTCAATTACTTTCATCAATGTTTTTTTTAATATTCAGAGTACAGGTCTTTCATCTCTTGATTAGATTTATTCCTAGTTATATTATTGGTTTTGGTATAATTGTAAATGTGATTGATTCCTCAATTTTTCTTTCTACCATTTTATTATTGGTATATAGAAACTCAACAGATTTATGTACATTGCTTTTGTATTTTTTGATTTTATTGAATTTTTTTATTAGTCCCTAAAAGTTTTTTAGTGAGGTCTTTTGGGTTTTCTATACATAGTATCATATTATCTGCAAAATTTAGAATTTTTTGTTCTAGTTCTGTGAGGAATGTTGGTGTTATTTTGATAGGGATAGCATTGAATGTGTAGATTTCTTTGGGTAGTTTAGACATTTTAATATTTGTTCTTCCAATCCACGAGCATGGAATATTCTTCCATTTCTTTGTGTCCTCTTCAGTTTCTTTCATAAGTGTTCTATAGTTTCAGCATACAGATCTTTTAAGTTTTTGTTTAGGTTTATTCCTAGGTATATTATGATTCTTGGTGCAATTGTAAATGGGATTAATACCCTTTTTCTTTCTGCTGCTTTATTTTATGTATATAGAAGTGCAACAGATTTCTTTTCATTGATTTCATATCTTACAACTTGCTAAATTCATATATGAGTTCTAGAAATTTTTTGGTGGAGTCTTTCAGGTTTTCCACATAGAGTATCATGTCATCTGTGAAGAGTGAAAGTTTGACTTGTTCCTTGCCAATTTGTATGCTTTTTTATTTCTTTTTGTTGTCTGATTGCTGAAGCTAGGACTTCCAGTACTATGTTGTACAACAATGGAGAGAGTGGGCAACCCTATTGTGTTCCTGACCTTAGGGGGAAAGCTCTCAGTTTTTCCCCATTAAGGATGATATTTGTTGTGGGTCTTTCATTTATGGCCTTTATGATGTTGTAGTATGTTCCTTCTATCCCCACTTTCTTGAATATTTTTATCAATAAAGGATGCTATATTTTGTCAAATGCTTTTTATGCATCTATGTGGTTCTTATTCTTTCTTTTATTAATGTGGTGTATTAAGTTGATTGAATTGTGTATATTGAACCATCCCTGCAGTGCAGAAGTAAATCCCACTTGATTGTGGTGAATAATTCTTTTAATGTATTATTGGATTCAATTTGTAGTGTCTTTTGAGAATTGGTATCAATTCTTTTCTAAATGTTAGGTAAAATTTGTCTGTGAAGGTAACTGGCCCTGTACTTTTATTTGTTGTGAGCTTTTCGATTATTGATTCTATTTCTTTGCTAGTTATCCATCTGTTAAAGTTTTCTATTTTACCTGTTTAAGTTTTGTCAGTTTATATATTTCTAGGAATTTATCCATTTCATCCAGGTTGCCCAATGTGTTGGCATACAGTTTTTCATAATACTTTCTTAGAACTGTTTTTATTTCTGTGGAGTTGGTTATTGTTTCTCCTCTCTCATTTGTGATTTTATTTATTTTGACTTTTTCTCTTTTCTGTTTGGTAACTCAGGCTAGTTTATCAACTTTATTAAGTTTTTCAAAAAGTAGCTTCTGGTTTCATTGATGTGTTCTATTGTGTTTTTGTTTTTTGATGGTTTTTGTTTGTTTTTTGTTTCTATATTTTTTTATTTCTGCTCTAATCTTTATAATTTCTTTCCTTCTGTCAGCTTTACTCTTCATTTGTTGTTCTTCTTCCAACTTCTTTAGGTGTAAAGTTAAGTTGTTTATTTGAGATTTTTCTTGCCTCTTGAGGTAGACCTGTATTTCTATAAACTTCCCTCTTTGGACCATTTTTGCTGCATCCCAAAGGTTTTGGAACATTGTGTTTTCATTTTCATTTATTTTCATGTACTTTAAAATAAATTCTTCTTTGATTTCCTGCTTGGCCCATTCATTGTTTAATAGTGTGTTGTTTAACCTTGATGTGTTTGTACTCTCTTCAGATTTTTTCCTGTAGCTGACTTCTAGCTTCAATATCATGGTTAGAAAAGGTTCATAGTATGACATTGATCATTTTTTTGGTCTGTGGATGTATGTTTGTGACATAATATATGTTCTATTCTGGAGAATGTTCCATGTGCACTTGAAAATAATGTGTATTATGCTTTTTAGAGTGTAATGTTTTCAGTGTATTTTTTTAAGTTTATTTATTTATTTGGAGAGAGAGAGGGGGAAGGAGAGGGATAATGGGAGTGTGTACCTGAGACAAGGAGGGGCAGAGAGAGAAGACAGAGAATCCTGAGCAGGCTCTTCACTGCCAGCACAGAACCTGATATGGGCTCAAACTCATGAACCGTGAGATCATGACATGAGCCAAGATCAAGAGTCAGATGCTTAACCGACTGAGCCACACAGGCGCCCCTAGTATAGAATGTTTTGAATATATTTAGTAAGTCCATCTGTTCTGGTGTGTCACTCAAAGCCATTGTTGCCTTGTTGATTATCTGTTTAGATGATCTGTCCATTGATGTAAATGGGGTGTTAAAGTCCCATGATATTATTGTATTATTATCAGTGGTTTTCCTTTATGTTTGTTATTAATTGGTTTATATATTTGGGTGCTTTCCATACTGTGTGCATACTTATTTACAACTGTTACATCTTCTTGTTGGATTGTCTCCTTTGTGATTATGTAGTGCCCTTCTTTTTCTCTTATTACAGTCTTTTTTTTTTTAAGTCTATTTTTTCTGATATAAATACCACTATTCCACCTTTCTTTTGATTCCCATTTGGGTGAAAAATGTTCCTCCATGCCCTCACTTTCAATCTCCATGTGTCTTTAGGTCTAAAATGAGTTTCTCATAGGCAGCATATAAATGGATCTTGTTTTCTAAACCCATTCTGATACCCTATATCTTTTGATTGAAGCATTTAGTCCATTTACACTGAAATTAATTATTGATATATATGTGTTATTGCCATTTTATTACTTGTTTTGTCATACACATTGGAGATTTTCTCTGATGCTTTCTTATTGTTTTTTTTTTTTTTTTCTCTTTTGGTCTCTCCTTTTCACTCAAAGTTACCTATAATAATTCTTGAAGAGCTGGTTAAGTAGTCATATACTCCTTTAGTTTTTGTTTCTCTGGGAAACTTTTTATCTATCCTATTCTGAATAATAGACTTGCTGGGCAAGTACTCTTGGGTGCACATTTTCCCCATTCAGCATTTTGAATATGTCATGCCAATCCCTCCTACATTGCCAAGTTTCCATTGAGAAATGTCCAGCTATCCTTATGGGTTTTCCCTTATAAGTTAAGGACTCCTGTCTTGCTGTTTTTAAGATTTTTTTCTTTATCCCTATATTTTGCAAATTTAATGGCAATATGTCTTGGTGTTGGCCTGCTTTGTTGATTTTGATGGAGGTTCTCTGTGCCTCCTGGATTTTGATGTCTATTTCCTTCCCCAGATTAGGGAAATTATGTGCTATTATTTCTTCAAATAAATTTTCTGCCCCCTTTCCTGTCTCCTCTTCTGGGACTACTATAATATGAATGTTATTACGTTTGATGGAGTCACTGAGTTTACCAAGTATATTCTTGTGTTGCATAATTTTTCCTCTTTTTTTTCAGATTCATTACTTTCTATTAGTCTTCTAGATCACTATTTCATTACTCTGCTTCTCCTATCTTGCTGTTCTTTGCATCAAGTGCATTTCTAATCTCGTTTATTGCACACTTCATCTCTTATTGATTCTTTTTAAAGTCTTTTATCTTTGTGTAAGAGTCTCACTGATATCTTCTGTTCTTATCTCAAGCCCAGTATAAACTGCCATTTTAAAATTGCCATCAGGCATGTTGCTTATATCCATTTTGCTTAGATCTCTGGCCATACCCTTATTTTGTTCTTCATTTGGGATAAATTCCTCCATCTCAGCATTTTGGCTAAGTCTCTGCCTTCTTATGTGTGTCAGTTATGTCTCCTATTCTTGAAAGTAATGACCTTATGGAGAAGAGGTCCTGTAGTGCCCTGGGCCTGGTGCTTCAAGCAGTGTCTCTGACATGCATTACATGTACTCTGCGACTGTGTTTTATCTGCTCTATCCTTCAGATCAGTTGTCTGCTGAGGCTCTCCTTGCATGCTATAGGCAGTGTTTGGTCCCCGGACTGAATGTGGCAAGTTTTACTTAGGTGCGCTGTGGTCTGCTTGTGAAATGAGACCTGTTGTCACCTCCACCATAACTGAGGTCCTGCAGAACTCTGGTTGGGAGAAGTGGTGCCTACAGAGGTTTCATCTGGTCTTCTGTGGGACGGGACTGCCTCATACTGAAGCAAGTGTGACTGAGAAGGGCAATTCCACCAGAGCACAGGGGATGGGGCTTAGTGTGTGCAAGTTAATCAGCTAGTGTCTGGGCTGTGCTGCTTCCCACAGGTGGTTCTGTGTTTATGCTGAGGGGCAGGGGAGGGAAATGGTGCTGGCCAGCATATTTGTTCCCTGAGAAGTGTATCCATGAAAGCTGCTTCTCAGAGATGCATTCTGAGAAGAGCAAATAATCTCCACACTGTGTGCCCCAGGTTCTCTTCAGATTGATGCTTCCAGGCTGTGTGCCTGTGGTTTGTTTGCCTGCCTTCTTTCCCAGAGTAAGGCAATGCCCTCCAAGCTCTATCCCAGCTAAGTCTCTGACCTTTAAAACTCCAGACTTTAAGCTTTGCTGATTGCATGAACTCACAAAACTCAACCCCTTTCATTTTCCAAGCCAAAGGCTTTGGGGAAATATTCTCTTTGTGAATTTCCCTGTGTGACTCACTTTTTCTCTCCCTTCTTCATGAACATGGTTCCTCCACCTCTACAGCACCAGCAATATGTTTCTCCCTGGAACCACATATCTGCACTTCCTCCTGCCTTCTTTGAGGTGGCCTTTTATCTCTCCCTTTAGTTGTGGAGTTTGTTCTGTCAGTCTTCAGGTCTATTTCTGGGGTATTTAAGATGATTTTATAGTTATCTAGTTGTGTTTGTGGAAAGAGGTGAGCCTATGGTCCTCCTATTCACCACTTTCTTCCTCTGAAGCTTCTATTATATTATTTCGTTAATAAATTCTTTTTCCCATGGTATTATTTTTCTCTCTTATAATTATATTATGATTATTTTATATCATTTTATATTGTGTATTTTTTTCTGTTTGCATTAGTTTTTAGGAAATTTCTCCCAATTTACTTTCCAACTACCTACTAATTGAGGGGGAAAAAAAACTCCAAAGGGTCTTTCTGATCCTTGTATTATTCTTCTTTTACAGCATCTTGTTATTTTGTTGCCTCAATAACCTTCTCTCTCTGAAGACATTATAATTACTTTGAAATTTTCTTCTGGTCCCACATTGCTTCTGTTACTTCTAATATAATTTCTCTCTGTTGCAGAGTATTTTTTTTACAATAAAATATTTACTCACTGACCTTTTAATATTTAGAAATGAAGTATTCATGGATAATTGGAAGCTCTCTGCAGGCCTCACATTGGGACAAAGACTGGGAATTTAGGGGAATTGCTGATTGTTACTATTTCCAGGTCTTTTTACTTTGGCTTAGTAATTTCACAAGGATTTTTTTTTTTTTTATCCATTGTTTGGGGAGTTCAAAACCTGTGGACAAAATTCTGGGAGCTAATTAGGGAAATGATTTGGTGTGCTCACCTTTTATTTCTGTGTCACTGAATCTTGGGTCTTTGATTTAACTTCTAAAAACCAGGAACTGCATGTTCTGTTGGAATGAGGAAAGCCAATCACTAATTCTGTTTGGTTTGTGAATTTTTAACTCTCTCTTCTATTTTGGACCCAATGCAAGTTCCTATCCTGAGAAACACAGAACGTGTAACTCTTGAGATGCTTCAGGTTATCCCTATAGAGAACTGTGACAGTCTGAGATATTACGTTACTTGTGAATTAACAAGTTGGCCCACTACAGTTTCATAGATTATGGCAGAAGAGGGGAGGTATTTGGTTCAGAAACAAATGACTTTATTATTCAAAGCATAGGAGGAATCATGAGCTCCATGTTTGCATATATTCCCTTTCCTCCCCCTCACCAAGTTCCATGGGGTAAATGTGAAGCAGTTTGTGTCACAGCTGAGGATCCCTGAAGTTAGAAAACTCTGACCTTTTTAATGTATTCACACCTCTTAATGGTGTTTTTAATGAAGAAGCTTCTTGATTTTAAAGAAATTCAATTTATCAATTAATTCCTTTATGCTTATTGTTTTCATGTCCTATTTAAGAGATATTTGCTTACCTTAAAGTCATGAACATACTTTAAAAATTTATCTTCTTCTGGGGCTCCTGGGTGGCTCAGTTGGTTAAGCATGCAACTCTTGATTTCAGCCCAGGCCTTGATCTCACAGCACATGAGTTGGAGCCCTGCATCAGGTTCTCTGCTGTCAGCTCAGAGCGCACTTTGGATCTTCTGTCTCTCTCTCTCTCCCCCTCCCCCACTTAAACTCTCTTCCTCTCTCAAAAGTAAACAATTAAAAATTTTGTTTTCTTTTTAACATTTGAATATTCTAGCATTCACATTTATGTCTATAATCCACCTCAACTTAAATTTTGTTTATAATGTGAGGCAGAAATCAAGGTTAATTTCCCTCCCATAATCGTATCCAGTTGCTGTGATACCACATATTGGAAAAAACTATTTTAAATAATGCATAGAATCCTAAAGACTGGGAACATGTTTTGGTATTTAATATGTTGCTACTTTTATAAACTATAGAATGTGAAACCAAATACAGTTGTCATTATTGTGTATTTACCAAATGGTGATTAGGCTATTCAGAGGCAACAAAGAAATAAAAGAACTGTCTTTAAGGAGGTTATAAACAAATGGATATAAATAAGCTTTATACATACACTGTAATTTATTAAAATGAAGGGAAAATTTATGCAATAAAATGGATAAAATGTTTCTGTAAGGCCTCTTACAGCTCTCTGACTGTATAATTGTTACTGCAATTCTACAGTTGTCACATTTGTTCCAAAATATCTGCCCATGCCCAAGGTAAACTAGGGAGCCTGGAAAAATTGTATTTTATGGTATATTAAGAAATTTCCTGGAAGAGAACTCAATCCAAGAAAAGGAGCACCAGGAAAGGAAAATTGGATTTATTAACAAATCATTCTGAGTATGGTATCTGGCACTCCCTTTCTTCCAGGGTACCTGAGGAGATGTGGGAAGTTAAAGCTGTTTCACTGAAACTGTGATAGGATATTGAGGCTGTTGCAACCCTAATTTAAGATTTCTTAGACCAAGGTCTACATAAAAGCATGAAGTTAATTCTTCTTCACTTTGCTACTGAACACTGTGCACCTTTGGTCCTCTGAGCACTACAGGGCCAGTGAGCTAAGTGGAAATTGTAATGGCATCTTTTGGCCATGTCAGGTGCCAAGTCAGATGGCAGTACCCAGCAACAATGGAAATTATATACAATAGATAAAGTACACCAAATGTAAAAGAGTGTACCTAGCATTTTCTAGAATAGGGTTAGAGGAGAGAAAATGGGCATTGAATTTTGATTGTTCAGAGAGTAGACTGGGCTTGTTCTTTATATGTATAAAGCATCTTTTTGAAGCTCCTACATATAGATTATAAGCAGGAGAATGGTTGGCAGAAGGAAGCATAAAGGTCCATTTAACACTGGGGTAGAGGACAGGCAGAAAACTACTTTGAAAATGTTAACATAAGGCAATGTTTTTTTGTTGGATTTTAAAACATTTAAGTTATCTTACCTGTTCGATTCTCTTAACAACCCAAGAGATTGCAGCCAGTTTGTCTAAGATGAAAAGGAAGGAATCACATGGAGAGTAAAAGATTTACCTACTATTTAATAGCCAATCCAGGTCTACTAGTGACTGGGTCTATGGACATCTTTCTCTAATTCTTGCCTTTTGTCCTCTGTAGCCTCACTGTCCCCACAGGGCTTCTCACACTTTCCAATGTTCTCAACAATCCTGACCCATCTGCCCACCAAGACTACTCTCAGGCAAATTCTTCTGAAACACCACACTTAATATGTTTCTACTCTATTCAGTTGCCCCAAAGACTCCCCACTGGCTCCTAGATTACACATGAATACCGCAGCCTGGCAGCCACATGCCCTTCTTCTCTTTCACTTCTCTCTTATTCTCTAGTTAAACCAATTTTCTAAACATCTTGAGTTTTCCCAAAGTTTTTGTAAATTCCCATTACTATCTCCCCTACTGTAAGCATTGCTTTCTACAATATACTATATAGGTTTGCGTGTCTTAGTCCCTCCATGAGGTGAACATTCTGTGGTAGGAGGGGTTTACAGAGCCTCTTGGTGACTCCCCTGCAGGGGCTATGGGAGTTCTCTGTGTAGAGAACCAACTCCACCATTGATTGGCCCAGCCTCACTGTCACTCAAAAGCATCTTCTTAGTAATGGACTCTGATTCAATTTAGTTAGTGGAGAAACTGGAAAAAGAAAATGTCAGAGGGAACTATATCCATGTCCCCAAGTAAGTTTTATTGCCACTGCACATAGAAGAAATTAGAATGTTTGACATAAATATTCCAAAAATAATTTTCCAATTTTATTTCGAAAAATTTCAAATGTAAAGAAAAGCTGAGGGAATAGTACAGTAGATGCTCATTTACCCTTGACTTAGATTAATTTTTTGAAAGTTAAAATTTTTTATTTATAAGGAAAATGATTCCATGCTAATTTGAACAGCTACATTGTACAAAAAATGACTTGAAAATTCCCTTTTGATATCCTTAAAGAGCTGGATGCCAGTATATATGCTTTTCTCTGTCTTCGGACCTCTTAATGTCAAACTGGAGTTGAGCAGAAATGTAACCTAGGTTCCCTCAAATCGTTCTTGGGCTCCAGACAAGGAACTGGACCTCTGAACAAATAAAAGGGTTACTAATAACTAAACCAGAGAAAGACAAAGCTGTGAGTGATGAAATTCCCTTCCACATGGCAGCCCTCCACTCCTGTAACCTTCAGTTTCACATGCTTTCATTTTGTAAGTCATAGTGAGCTAGTTTTATTTATCGTAGAATGACCTAGATCAACTGTTAACTTTCTCAGATTTACTTTCTCTCTCTAAACACACACGTGCACGCATGCACACACACACACACACACACACACACACTTTTCACTAATATGTTGAAAACAAGTTGCAGACATCACAGCATGTCACCCCTAAATGTTTCAGATGCACTAAGAAAGAAAGCATTCTACTCCTCATGCACAATACCACTAAATCATTTAATAAACTTGAATAAATCAAAGTTATCATTTAGTGTCTAACCCAGAATCAAAAGTTTTCCAGTTGCATTTGCAGTGTCTTCCATAGCTGTATTACTTTGATCCCAGAATCAAGGTACACCCTTGACATTTACTAATTATGTCTCTTCAGTAACCTTTGATCTAGATTGGCACCCTCCTTTTTGATTTGTGTCTTTCTCGTGGCATTTACTTTTGTGAGGATTCCAGACCAGTTATCTGCTAAAATGGCATAATGTCCCACATTGTGGAACACCTGATTGTTGCATCATGATTAAATGTATGTTGAGCATTATTTTGGCAGCAATGTCTCATTATCAAAATGATTTTAATTAAACATTAGAAATTATTGTGTTTTCTGCTGTTGTGAAAAGGATTCAGCTTCATAATGAGCATGAATTCCTTAGATCCCAACAAAGTTAACAAATGATATTAACACATGTGAATCTCCTATTCCAAATGGAAAGTGATGTCTCTCACATCAGATACATCTTGCTTTTGAAGTGTTTAGAAATTCAGCTCCACAAGCACATTAGTAATCAGTCGTGGATCTGAATTTTCTTCAAATGGTTCTTATAAATCTTCTCTAAAAGATACAAGATGGCAAATGTGCCTCTATATATTTTTACTGGCAATATTTGAAAAAAATAGAATCCAAACTTTGACATACCAGAAATAAATGGTAGTTGAGATAGGTTGTTAGGAGCTATTTAATTTCTTGTCCTAGATCATTTTATTTCCTTTTTGTCTGTTATGGGACAGATGGAGTGGGGTTTCTTATTAGAATACCATATGAGTGATTATGCATTTATCTGCAACCAGACTCAATGTTTGGAGGCACCCTGAAGATAATGTAATACAGTGTTCTGACTCACTGCATCAACTCCCTGTAGAGAACTGGTCCCCACCAACCATATTGATATCCATTACCAGAGACATCCATTGAAATACTGGAAAATTTTTGAATTAAATATTCCCTCTATTTTGATATATCAGTACAGGTTATAGTTCTTGTAAGCCTTTATCCACCTTAAATCTCTTCAAATATTTATAGATAGCTCTATGTTCTCAGAAGGATTTTCTTCTGCTTTAAAAATCCTATGCTGTCCTCTGCCCCTTGGGTATTTCCTGTAAGTGTTTACTTCCTGCCTACTTTATTTTTAAAATGTGTGTTCCAGTCCTCCCTCCCTCCTTCCAACTCTCATTTCCTTCCTCAGACAATAATTTGGGTCCACTGAGTGCAAACCAGGCATGGGAACACCAAGGTGAATGCTTGTCATCAGGGAGCTCACAAATCACAAAAGTGCAAGGAGAGGGTCAGAGAAGCAGACAGTGCTCATAACAGTGAGTTAGCACCACCACTGGGATTAGGGCTCCTGTCACACCCATCACAAAGGAGGAGGTGGTCACTGGCAAAAGAGGAAAGTGAAGATCAGTTTTGTATGAGTGGTAGTTTTCTAGAGAGGTGTGGGTATGGTCAAACTTCTAGATGGGGGAAGTGCAAAAGGAAGACATGCAAAGCTACAAAGTAGGGAAGTATAAGGTGGCAGGAGTGGGGAATGGAGAAGAATGCAGAGAGCCAGGCATAGAGAGTCTTCAGAACCTTTCTTACTGGCTTGAATTTTGTCTTTGGGCAGGGGGAAGCTTCCAGAATGAGTTTCACATTACAGAGTAGTAACAGGACAGACACACCTTTCAGAAGGGTGTCTGATGAAAAGTGCATTCACATATCTATACATGACATAGAATACTTTCTCAACTAATAGATATATCATGAAGGAAAGAGATGCAGAAAGAACTACATTTTTCTTTCCTCTTAACACCTTAGTTTTTTTGTGTAGCACTTCAGCTGATTGTAAACAATATCACCATTGATTTTATTTTATTATTGTTTTTGCTCTTAAAAAAACGTTTAAGTAGTGCCCTAACATGAACAACACCTTCTTTTTTGGGTAGAGCCATTAAAAAAAAATGTTTTGAGTGGAAAGTAAAGGCATTTATGTTTCTTCCTTCACAGCATTAGGACTCTTTGGAGAACTGTCTGGGGTAGAACAGATATTGCAAGAAGACCTGCGCCTGTGCTCTTGGCTTGGCCTTCATGTAGAAAAAACTGTGTAGACATGGTAGCCCTCAGCTTTCATGTACTTCAGCCACCACACCTATCATTATGGTCACATCCATTAGGTTCCAGCACCCAGTGAGGCACTGACATTGAACTGGCAAAGCAAACAACTTCTACTATTTCCTGGAAAATAAACATATTCAATATATTATTACAACTAATATTACATATCATTTTATTTAAATAAAATGACAAGAAAGGAGAAGTCCATCATCCTCCAGGATGAATATCTCAAACTGTATGCAGACCACGCTGGTTCAGCAAAGACAATGCCCCATCTTTCTTAGTATATTTCTTCACAGAGATAATAGGATGACTCTTGCAGCCTGAAACCTTCTCCTGTGTTACCTCAGGGGACTTTAAGCTGAAGCCAGACTCTTTTTACCAAAAATCCAAGTGATACAGAGTCTTATTCTCCCTAAGTTAACTCTCCAGCCAGTGTAATTTTGACTAATTTTGTTCTGTTCCTCTGAATATATACTTCTCTAAAATATGACTCCTTCTCTGTGGTTTTCTGGACTACGACCTCATGAAGGGCAGAGGATTCTCTTCATCTTTGTGTCTCCTGCTCCTGCATAGTGCAAGGCCCAGGTTTTGTGCTTTAGGGTTGTTGGTTTTGAGTGAGTGGTGAAGGGATAACTGCAGGGATCACATCCTCAAAGCCACTGTCCTCCCACCATCATGGTACTGCATGCAGTTTTTCCTCCTTATTCTTCCTTTTGTTCTATTTGGGCCCTTGAATGGATTGGATGGTACCTACCTATACTGGTGAGGTTATCTTAATTCAGTTCACCAATTCAGATGTTAATGTCTTCCAGACACATCCTCACAGATACAACCTGAAATAACATTTTACCAACAAGTTCTCTGGACTTCTCTTAGCCTAGTCTAGTTGATGCATAAAATTAACCATCACAACTCCCCAACAGGTGGCCACACCACTTATGTCTGAAAACATACAATAATTAAGCAGTTCCCCCTGTGAAAGGCAGAACATGTAGTTGTTTGGTTAAGAAGTCCCTCCTTCTGTTTTTCTGCACGATTTGTGTAGTCAAGGTTCATGCAAAGTAATTAAACCTAGGGCGGAAAGGAGAACCATGCAGGTATGACCTTATGTATATGGAGGGTCCAAGTCCTTCTTTTTCTTATTAACATGTTTATTGGGATAGATAATTTGTGCAGTAATAGATATGTGTCAAGTCCTGTGCTGAGGGGTGGAGATGCAATGGTAAGCAAAATAGGCATAGGGACTCTTGTCCTTATGGAGCAAAGGAAGAAGAGTTAGGGAGAAACCATTAATTTCATACTCATAGAAAACATATTTACAAATGTTGGTAAGGGCTGTATACAGGTGTCATGAAATGTATAACGGGAGAATTTATCTGATTAGAAAAGTCAGAGAAGACTTTACTGGACAACTGCTGGATGTGAAAAGAAATGAAAAAGCATGTCATGCAGAGGGAATTGTATGACAAAATCATGAAGGCTGTAGGGAGTGTTGGCCATTGGAGCAGCTGATCAAAGGCCAGTGAGTCTAAGGAGGAGAAGAAAGAGGAGCATGTTGGTGGAAGGTACTGGATAAGTGGGCTCGGGATAGCTTATCTAAGGCTTCTAAGTGCTAATAGCTATGGAAAGCCATTGCAAATGGAGGATGTAGTGATAGGAATGTGATAAAGATTGTGTGCCAAATCCCTTCCCTTTGAGGGTTACTGCACAAGAGGTGCTAAAACTGATGGTCAACAATAGTATGTGTTCCTTCCCCAGTGAGAAAGTTCAGTGTCCTTTGATAACACCTCCTTCTTTCTGCCTGGCTTTGCTTGGGCTGTCATGACAAAATACAGCAAACTGGATTATTTAAACAGCAGATATTTATTTTATCACTATTCTGGAGGCTGGGAAGTCTATGATCAAGGTCTTGGCCAATGCAGTTGCCACATGAGGACTCCCTTCCTGGATTGCAGATGGCTGCCTTCTTGCTGTGTCATCACATGGTGCTGAGATGAAATTCTGTTCTCTCATCTTCTTTTTGTAAGAACACTAATCCCATCATGGGGCTCCACTCTCATGATCTCTTCTAACCCTAATTTCCTCCCAGAATCCCCATCTCCAAATTCCATCACATTGGTAGTTTAGGGCTTCATCATGTGAATTTTGGAAAAACACTGACATTTAGTTCCTAACACAACCCTTACAAGACCATCAAGAAAAAGGCAACAATAATGGCAATAGCAATAATAGACACCCCTTATGTAGCACTATTGTAAGTGCTTGGGATGTTTCTAGGTGTTTTATGTATATTTATTTATCCTGCCAGCAACACCTTAAAAAAAAAAAAGTAAAAGTCCAACCACTTTCTGTTAAAAGGACTTAACAGCAAAATTATTTTGCTTCAATTTACCTAAGTGGGATACTGGTTAACCAAACTCCCAGCCGCTCTGCCTCTGCCCCTACCTGGCTTTTTCTCTTCCTTGGTTATGAGCTAAGACTTGACTCAGCAGTTCAGACTCTTAGCTAACACTTTCTCCCCAGAGCTTACCTCCATGGGAAAGTCTTAGGTTCCCACTATGATTAGCTCCATACTTATGGGTCTGTGGCAGTCTTTCTTCTTTAACAGTGCATCTGTAACCCCAAACCCAGTGTGTGGGTCATGGTAAAGCTTTAAAAAATATTTGTGGAATAAATACATGTTATTTTGGCCTTGACATTGCCAGTAACTCCAAGACTGAGTATATTTTTGCCAAAAGAGTCTTGAAGTCATACTTGTTAAACATCTCCCACATAAGCATATTCCTAGTTACTCCTTAACATCTGTCAAACCAGCACTCCTCATTCTACCCCCGGAATTATCCTTCACTTATTAAAGTCCTTTAGATATTTGAAAATATATCCCATTACCAATATGTCTTCCATTTTTAAGGTTAAAAATCTTTTGTTGTCTTTTCCCAGTGGGATTCCCTTTATTAGCCTGGTTGGGCCTAAGTGCTTTTATCCATCTCATTTCTGAGATTATTTAACCTTGCTAATAATTACTGGAAATCTTCATGTTCAGTGATGCAGTTATAAAAATAAGTTTCCCTGGGGTGCCTGGGTGGCTCAGTTAGTTAAACAACCTGGAGCCTATTTTGGATTCTGTCTTCCTCTCTCTGCTCCCTCCCTGCTCATGCTCTGTCTCTATCTCTCAAAAATAAATACACATTAATTTTTTTAAAATAAAAATAAGTTTCCCAGGTTGCCTGGGTGGCTCAGTCAGTTGAGTATACAATTCTTGATATTGGCCCTGGTCGTGATCTCAAAGTTCATGAGATCAAGCCCCACGTCAAGCTCCACACTAAGTGTAGAACCTGCTTGGGATTCTCTCTCTCTCCCCCCTTCCCTGCTGTTCCCCTGCTCACATTCTCTCTCTCTAAAAATAAACTTAAAAAAGTAAAAATAAGTTTTTCAACCATGAAGTGACTCCAGATGTAGTCTGTTCAGTGTCCAATGTTGGGCCACATTTGCTGCCCTTAATAGGAATAAAAGACTTCTATAAGACTTCTATAAGGTAGCAGTAGCAATTTTTTTATTTAATTTTATTTATTTATTTATTTATTTATTTATTTATTGCTGGTTTAAAACTCTGAGCCCTTTTTCTCAAACGATTTCCTGCTATATGATATCTTCTTACTCAGTTCTTATGTACCTAATTTTACATTTTATCCCTTTAAAAGTTCTTCTTAGTTTAAATTTATCATAATAATCTGGGAGGAACATTTTGGACATTAACATCATCCAAGATATTCCCCTCATTCCACAGAATTCTCAACCCAGTAGCTCATAATGTTATGATGTTTCCTATATCTTCACTATATCCTCACATGTGAAAAATCTTTATGATGCTGGGAAGTATGTTCTTGGCTGATATTAACTTCTATTCTCTGATCATGCCTCTTCAATCCTCCTTAAACCTCTGAACTGCTCAGCATGTAGTCACCACATTTCTGTGTTGACCCCAGAATTCAGTGTGCTGAAAATCAAGGCATATGGGGTCTCTTTGGCATTCCTCTGACCTGCAATTCTGGTAGCTCTATCTTGAAAATATGTGGTATTGTCTGCCATAACTTGTTTTGTTGTTGTTGTTTCCACTGATTCCATCTTGTTCCTAGTGGTTACAGTATCCTTTTCTAAAGGCTTAACAACTACCCAATAATTATTTATTCTAACCTTTGAGGAGAGATTGTTAGATTTACCAGTCTGTCCCAAACCTACAATTTCCTTGTTATGAAAACCATAACAGCATGTGCCTGTTTCTGCTATTCTATAACCACTACCTTCTCTGCACTTTCAGAGGTTTGCAGTTAACATCTTTATGGGGAGGTAATTATCTTGAACCTGAAACTTTAAACCTAATTGTAACAACTAAATGTCACCTTCTACAACTAAAACCTCCTGAAGTCCATTTTATCCTTAAATTTGCCTGATATTAGTATCCCCTGGATCTCTCATTATTTCTAAAGCTCACTAGAGAGTACCATCCCTGGTTCTAAAATTCTTCAGCCTCCCATTGACCATTTCTGGGCTTTGCTTAGCATTAACATTTGTTGCTATTTTTAACTTCTATTTTTATATTCAACCAAGCTCTAAGACTTGGTAATCCTACCTATCTGGCAGCTGTACCTTCATTTTAAATCCCAAGGTCTAATTCATGTTCCTATATCCTCTTGCCTGTGTCATTCCCAATGTCTCCAGACCCTAACTCTTACTTTTCTTCCCATATGTTGCTGCAGATCCAGTTTTATGAAGCACAAATTTTATCTGCTATTTTCCTTTTCAAAAGCTTTCAAATATTCTTCATTTCCTGTTGAATCAAGCCTTACTTTTTTGCCCCTTCTTGGTCAAAGTGTGTTAAATCCACATGGAAATCTTCATTCTTTCATCCACTTTGCATTCCTTCAGTGTCAGACTGAAGTTTATGACTTGTTTCATCTTACCGGTCAACTTTGTTTATTGCCTCCATGCCTCCATGCCTCCATGCCCCCATCCAGAAGGCCAAACTGTGCTGGAAAAGCCTAACAGGGAGGCAGCAGAGCTTGGGTTCAGACTCTCAGGCCAGACAACTCCTTGAAATTAATTTTCCTTATTAACAGAATGGAAATATTTATTATAAAATAACAGTAGGATTGTAAAGTGTGGTTGTGAGTCCCAACAACAGAGCCCAAAATACGATAAATGCTTGCTATATAAATGCATGTGGTTGCCTGTTTTAGGAGATTGATGTGTTAATTAATTCACATACTATAACTTAACTCCAGTGAGCCTCAGTTATCTCATTAAGAAGAAGAGATGATTGGTTGTGAGGATGAAGAACAAGGTTTAGAAGTCAGACAGACCTGTGTTTGGGACTCAGCTCAGCCATCTACTGCCTCTATGACCCAAGGAAAGTTACTTACAGTTAGCTACAGGAGACCAATTACCACATCCTGTTAACACAATGTCTTATAAACAGTTAAAAAAGAATGATTGAATAAATGGAATCCTGACAATGGTCTACAAAAGTTGAATTGGAACACAGCACTATCACTTTATATTACATGAATGAGCAAGGCACTTGACTCCTCTCCATTTTTCTCATATGAAAGTGTTAAGATCAATGAAATAATACACATAACTAAAGCAGCATGCTGAAACTCATTTGGCTCTCAATAAACGTTAATTGTTAATATTTTACAATAAATAATAATCAAACAAGACATGATGCATAATGTCCCTGGCAGAGTTGGAGTGCAATAAATACTCAATAAATTATATTCTTACTGTAATCGTTATTGTCATCATTGCGTTTCTTATCATTTTCCCCTTTCCAATTCCAAAATTATTTCTTTTGACAGAAAAGGTATAGATAGTATTTTAAATAGCATTGAACTCAGGAAAGTGGAAATCCAATGACTGGTTAGAGGCAGGTAATTCTTTCAGCTATTTCCATGGCTTGAACTTAATCAGGGATGCTGATATTCTGGATTTTGACTTTATTTCCTTTTGTGTGTGCAAGATTGCTTGGTTTACTATTGGAGATTAGAGAACATGTTTTTACCTCATGATCACTCTCCTACTAGGTGGATCCTCTGTTATCTTTCAGAGAATACGTAAAAAGCATGTGAAATGGTGAGACAGCTTAGTGGGAATTTCAGAGAGCAATAAGGCAAGTTGAAAACTTTGTCCTGAGGAAGACACCATGTGAAAATGGCACTTCAAGATTTTAGAATTTTCTCAGGGTCTAATAATTCCTCTTTATCTCTACTATTTTACTGTGAGGATATACCTCATCTCTCCCATTCTCTTTCTTTTCTTACACAGATGTTTCCAGTATAATTTGTAAATTTTCTTTTGGAAACTCTTCTCATCTCTGAGGGCATCTTTAGCTCTTCTTTCCCTACCTATTTTTTTTACCTCCCCTCCCCTCATATTCTTAATTCTGAATATATAAATTTGAATATAATTTAAATGTTTTATACATTAAAGAGGATTTTCATGTCTCTTTAAAAAAATTAATTCATAATCTTTTCTTACTCTTCTCTGTGATCCTTGAGTTGTTTTATTACTCTCTCTGATTAGTAATTTTCATTTTTGGAAGAAGAGAAAAAATATACATTTTACCCTGAAAACAATGTTTTTGGTTAAACAGGTGACTTCATGTAAATCTGTGTATGATTAAAAAATAAGTATTACACATCCATACCTATGGTAGATCTACTTTATGAATATATAGTTACATGTGTGCCCTACTGGATGTCAGAAACTCTCATACATTCTGTATTTATCATCTCCAAGTCTGACAATGACCCTTTAAATACAATTTTTGCCCATATTTTTCAGATGAGGAAACTGAGGTTTAGAAAGATTATTTGGGAATGCAAGCTGGTGCAGCCACTCTGGAAAACAGTGTGGAGGTTCATCAGAAACTAAATATAAAACTACCCTACAACCCAACAATTGTACTACTAGGCATTTATTCACGGGATACAGGTGTGCCGTTTCAAAGGGACACATGCACCCCCCTGTTTATAGCAGCACCATCAACAATAGCCAAAGTATGGAAAGAGCCCAAATGTCCATCAATGGATGAATGGATAAAGAAAATGTGGATATAGGGGCGCCTGGGTGGCTTGGTCGGTTAAGCGTCCGACTTCGGCTCAGGTCATGATCTCACGGTCCGTGAGTTCGAGCCCCGCGTCGGGCTCTGTGCTGACAGCTCAGAGCCTGGAGCCTGTTTCAGATTCTGTGTCTCCCTCTCTGCCCCTCCCCTGTTCATGCTCTGTCTGTCTCTGTCTCAAAAATAAATAAAAATAAACGTTAAAAAAATTAAAAAAAAAAGAAAATGTGGATACACACACACACACACACACACACACACACACACACTGGAGTATTACTTGGCAATCAAAAAGGATGAAATCTTGCCATTTGCAACCACGTGGATGGAACTGGAGGGTACTATGCTAAGTGAAATTAGTCAGAGAAAGACAAATATCATATGACTTCACTCATATGAGGACTTTAAGAGACAAAACAAATGAACATAAAGGAAGGGAAAAATAATATAAAAACAGGGAGGGGGACAAAACAGAAGAGTCTCATAAATATGGAGAACAAAGTGAGAGTTACTGGAGGGGTTGTGGGAGGGGGGTGGGCTAAATGTGTAAGGGGTACTAAGGAATCTACTCCTGAAATCATGGTTGCACTATATGCTAACTAATTTGGATGTAAATTTTTAAAAATTAAAAACAAAATTAAAAGAAAAGAGAAAGATTATTATTTGGGGAGCACAAGACTGAGAGGTGGCAGAGACCAGACTCAGGTAGCTGAAGCTAAACCTCCTCAGACTGCAGGATACTGAAGTGTGGCTGGAAGGGCATAAAACTCCAGGGTTGGCATAGGGCTTCCATGTAATTCTAATGTAAGTTCTCTAAATCATCAGTTTATATTAAAGCAAACATTATGTGTTATACAATAGACTGCTGATTTTTCATGAATTTTAAAACTATAATAGGTAACTTCAAAATCATTGGCGCAGCAACAATTTTGTGGGGTTTTTCATGAATTTTTAAACTTTTCATTTTGAAATAATTTTAAAATATATTCAAATAAATGATTATTTAAAATAAATCTAAATTTATTTTATATATTTTGGCTCAGTTGAGCATCCTACTGTTGGTTTTGGCTTAAGTTATGATCTCATCGCCATGAAATAGAGCTCAGCATGGAGTCTTCTTAACATTCTCTCTCTCTGCCTCTCTCCTCTGCTCATGCTCTCTCTCTCTTTAAAGAAAAAAAAAGATGCATCAGAAACAAACAAAAAAATACAAAGAGATATGTCTTAAAAACAGATAAAGAAGATACAGTGGAATAATAAAAAATACCTAGTTGATCCAAAAGAAGATAGAAAAGAATTATGGGGGACAAAGGACAGATGGAACACATAAAGAACAGATAATAGGATGGAACACAAACAGAAACATACCAATAATCACATAAAATGTATATGGATCAAATACTCCAATTAATAACCCAATATATCCATTTTTTTCAATGGTAGTATTAGTTCTGTTGATTATTTTGAAATCATGACAGTAGAATCATGTAAAGAATATGACAAATAAGATGTGTGCAAGAAATAAGTCTCATTTTATTTTGTTAGCATTTTTTTTGCCAGTTGTTTTAAATGAGTGTTTAAAATGGAAAAGCTGATGTAAAATATGTGCCAATTATCAGTATATTATTTATGCATTCCCCAAATAGATTTTGAATCTCTCATCTCAAGCAGTTTTCAAATTGAAAATATATAATTACTACTTTCAAGTCTGTCCCTTCCAGATTGGGCTTTTTAGCTCTTGCTCTGTAGCTGACTCAGACTTCACCAGGGCAGGTGACAGAAAAGCAAGAGCTGGGCATGGTCTGGTGCTGGAGTGACAAAGGAGGGATAGGAAGAGAGACCCAGTGTCTCAGAGCATAGAGTAATGGATTACACTGCTAAACAGTGGGCTGGGGGGGGGGGTTCTATGTTAGATCCATCTCATTAAACATTTCTCCTAAAATTATAGTCCATACTTTGGTAGGACAGATAAACACCAGTATTTTAGAATCCATGCTCCCAAATTGAGATTCTACATCAATCTTAAATCATGAAACCCCTTCACTTTAATTAATAATGTATTTTAATATTAAATAAACACTTTTTTTTCCTTTCACTTGGCCTCCCAATATAACAGCTAGAAATACAGGAATAGTGTTGCATATAAATGTTCCTATTGAATCAAAATTCCTGGTAAAAGTGCCTCCAAAGTACCTGCCATGCCATTGCTTTTCTCCCCAAATTGTGTGTGTGTGTGTGTGTGTGTGTGTAGCATATGGAGAACAAGAGAAAGGGAGAGAGAGGACAAAGAGAGGAAGAGGGAGAGGACAAAGGAGGGAGAATGTTTCCCTCTCTTGCCACCTGGCATATTTCTTGTCTGTTTCTGTCTAGTGTTGGTGCTGACAAGTGAAGCTTCCCCCCAGTTCATGAAGTTGTCCCTGTGAAATCCTAGAAGATCTTTCATTCTTTGGATGATGGCTTTCCTGGCTGTGGAGTTTCTCTGGGGATTGTCGGTGCTTGGTTCCACACTGACCTTCACCCCCCTTTCTTTCTTGGAAACCCATTGGCTCAGAGCCACGACATGTATGACTTAGACAAGTCACTATCCTGAACTTTTGCATTTGACCTTCTCTCTAACACTTTTATTACTGCTTCCACGGGATCTTCCATGTCTTCTCTAGCTCTGTGGTTTGGCAAGACAGACATACCTGGATTGGACTTCTGCACTGCCACCTCATTTAGTTAATGCAGGCAGCAAGTGTACACCTGAAGCTCCAAGCTTCTGTGAGCCAGAAATGTCACTTGAACTCTTTTTAGTCAAATTGAATGTGACTGCAAGCCCCGTAACCCAGTTTAACCCCAGTCATTACTGGGCATGCACATTTCTCTCCAGGGAACCAGGGATTTCCATTGTATTCAGACCTTCAGAGAAGGGCCTCTAGTCCACAGACAGCCTCATAGTCCAGATCTCTGTACCTGGAAATTATGGTCTCATTGCTCTTGGGCAAACTGTGGTCTCAAAATCATCTGGTGGTCTGGGAATACTGGACAAGGTTTCCAGCTACTCTGTTGGAAGAGGGCTGTCAGATTGCCAGCAATAATTTGCACACCATCATCATCTAGGTGGCCTGAATTTCACTCACCCATGTGTGAATGTACCTAGAGATATACTCTTTCTGCTTGTAAGCCTCACTCCTGTATTAGGAGAGCAACACCCCATCAAACAGTTAGATTCATCTCTTGTGACAGAGGCAGACAATGCGCCATTCTAAAAGTCTACAATCATTTACTAGCTCTAAAGTCGATATGTCAGGGCTTTCTTCTTGTTACATTTTAACTACCTACTTCATTTCTAAATGTTCTGGATGTGATTCTCTTTATTGATGTAGCGAAATGTTGTATGCAGTTAGAGTCCCATTAGCAATTCAGCAGGGAATTGTCTGAGTTCTAACAGTGCTGAGAAGATAACCCAAACGCAAATGCCCATTATGTCTGCTCCTTTGACTAGCAATTCCAAGCCATCTAGATACGGTTGGTGTGGTTTTATGAGAAGGGGGATGGTAGGGGAGCAGGGGGTGGTGTGAGAGCCTAGTGTGGAAATTCTGAATAGCTTGCTCCAAAGACTATAAGATTTTATATTTTATTTGTAGTTATAAAAATGTCTATTTGAGGGCCTTTTCCCTTGCAATAATATTTGTAAGTAAATTTTATTTTGAAATGTTTAAATGCATGTAAAACCAGAGAAAATAGTATAACAAAAGTCTGTATGTCCATCACTCAATTCAATAATTGTGAATATTTCCCCACATTTTTTGGCATTTTTACAGTGAAATGCTTTAATTTCAAATCTAGGCTTCTCATCATTTTGTTCCTACGTACTTGAGAATTCATTCCTTAAAAAAATATAAACTTTTAAAACCTAATAACAATGCTATTATACTACCAACAAAATTCCCAGTACTTCTCTGGCATCCTGTAAGTAATGCCCAGTCCACGTTCAAACGTATTTGTATGGCTGTTTTGTTTAAAGCAGTATCAGTCTGTCCCCTGACAACACTTGAAAGTATCATGTCTGTTGGGTGTCCTTGATTCTCCAGTGGAACCTCTCGCTGCTTGTTTTCTATATCATTTGATGCCAGCAGGCCAGGTCAGACGGCCCAGAGTGGGGGGCTCCACAGGACCAGCCAAAAGGTTCCTGTTGTGCACAGAATAAAAATCAAACTCGAGCCAGCAGGAGGTGAAAGCAGAGTTTATTGAAGGTATAGAGGGAGTGCAGATACAGAAGGAATGTCCAGGAGACTCAGAAAGGAAAGGAGGGAGTTTTGTCTTTATTTGGGGTCTGGGGTTTTTTTTTACTTAGGACAGTGGTCTGGTGTCCATGTCCTCTTAGGCATCCAGGAACTGGTTAGAACAAAGATGAGAGCTATTTGCATTACAAGGCATGTGTCAAGTGGTGTGGAGGTGCAGGTCCTAGAAAGAATAGAAGCAGGAAAAGGAGCAAAAAGCAGATTTTTATTGAGTCCTTCACTTTTCCTAGCTCACATTGATTTGCTGAAGAGATTTGGCTGTTTTCTTTCTCATGGCACTATTTAATTTACCCTATTACCCATCTTCTCTGCGTCACATATATTGTATCACATCAGGTGCCCTCTCTTTCATTTTTAGTAGCTAGAGTTTCTTAGTACAAAACTACTTTCCCTCATCAATTAGAGCTATTTGGTTATTCAGAAAGACTACTGTACAGGAAAAGGAAGATAAATGTGGAGATCTTTCCCTTCAATTGTCAGTTTGCAGAGTGGGTGGCACTCCAGTTATCTCCAGTGTTACCCACTGACTGTTCTCTGTCTCCCTCTCCAGCTCCTCCTGCTCCCTCTCTCTCCCTCCTTTCCTTTTCAGTCTTTCTTTCTCTTTTTCTCTTTCTTTCTTCTCTCCAACCCCCCTCCTTACTCCTCTCTCCCTTCTTTCCCCAAACTTGCACCCTGTTAAATATCATTATGAACTCACACATCCTTATATACTCAGCACATTTCAATCAATTACAATAATTACTTTTTGATCCTCACATATACCTATCTTTGGTGAATGGAAGGCTCTACAAGTTGGTTTCTGTGGCTTTCGACTTGACTTTCCTCAGGATGTCCCAGAATCTCTTTTTACATTTTTCCCCCAAACCTGGAATCAGTTATCCCTCTCTGGAGCTCTGCCCCCATTCAGTGGGGAATGGCATTTAGAAAACACCATCAGGCACCTATAGGTAGGCGTTGCCATTATTAGGTTGTCACAGTTTCTGGAAACTTGTATTTTTCAGAACTAGGAAGTACCTAGCGTTTAAAGAAAGCAATCAAGACCAAGGGTTAGTCTCACATTTGCTGGACTTCCATCAGGCCTTTCTCTGGGGATGGTGGATTTTGCTATTCATCCATCTTTCTGGGTTCCACTTCTCCTGCACCTCTCCCACTCCAGGGGAACTGTGCTTCCTGGCTCAGGGCTTGTGCCCTCAAGGCACATCCTGCCTTTGTAGCTTTTCTAGTGTTTGTGCCCATGACAGAGCTTCCTGATGCTGTGTGATCCAGCAGTCCTTCTGCTAGCTACACTTTCTGCACTTACCTCAGCTTGGGGCCTACAATGACTTCTGGTTTTACCATCATTTGCTGACTCATTGACCTGGTTTCTACCAGGGGCCAAATCCTCCTTTTGGAGGGATGGGAGCTTCCAGGCAGCCTGTGGGACTTCAGGTACCCTCTTGCATCATCCATGACCTCAACACCCTCATGCTAACCCTACTTAGCAGTGTGGCCTCCACCAGTATTTTAGGGCTCAGGAAATTCCCTGACACTTGTTTGGTTTTTGTTTCAAAGATATTATCCATGTGGTTTTCATATGTTAATTCCATTGATCTGTTTGGCTTGCATTGGGAACTGGGGAAATCCAGAAACCATGTAGACAATCCGATTCCATGGCCCAGTGAAATTTAAATTAAGATCAGTATATAATTAGACATAACCTAGATATATGCCTCTCATGGAGACATTGCAGACATGTTCCCAGTGGAGAACATAAAACAAAGCAAATGCCAGAAATCATGGCAAATGGGCCCTTGGTGAGTCAGACATCCCTCAGGATTGTCCTGAAGAAAGGATGTCTTTATTCTCTTTCCCTCACAATGCATCCTGACCTTTGTGCTAAGAATAGTTCAGTTGTTTCTTTAAACATTTCTAGTTCACCTGTAACTCTGGTTACAATGAAAGAAAAGAACAATTGTCCCTTCTTCTTAAGCACACCTGCCGAGCTGTCCATAAGAATCGCCTGGAGCATTGGGACTGGGGCAAATCATATACCAAAAAAAAAAAAAAAAAAAAAAAGGCTTAGAGAGTAGCTCTTAGCAACCTTGCATTAAAAGGGCTTGGAGCTTTACAAAAATAGTCCTGGAGCACAAAACTCATATTAGGGAAACTTATTTTGGCCTGTGTAAATAGAAATGCTGAAAAATAATAATAAACAAGCAAAAAATACATTCTGTAGCTTGAACTTATCTCCTAGGTAAAATTAAGCCTATTTCTTTAAAAAAAAATCTTTATTGAAGTACATTGACACACAATGAATGGTATGTTAGTTTCAGGTGTACAAGATAGTGAAAATTTGTTCCTTTTTTTAGGAGATCAAAGCAGTCTTCAGTATGCTAATGTAATACACATACACATAATAGCAACGCATATAATAATGAATTTGTTGAAGAAAGGCTAGCAGTTTGCATTCCTTAAGTTAACTTGACCACCCAGCCTTTTTATATCTGTATTTTAACCATTCAAATCCCAAGGAACACAGGTAATGAGTGCAATTATTAGCACCCAAAAGCTACTGTGAACGTAAGAAAGTTTGGGGTGCCTGGGTGGCTCAGTCAGTTGAGCATCCGACTTTGGCTCAGGTCATGATCTCACGGTTTGTGAGTTCAAGCCCCGAATGGAGCTCTGTGCTGACAGCTCAGAGCCTGGAGCCTGCTTCGGATTCTGTGTCTCCCTCTCTCTTTGCCCCTCCCCAGCTCATGCTCTGTCTCTCTCTCTGTCAAAAATAAATAAACATTAAAAAATAGAAAGTTAATAATATTCATTCTTTAACCACTTAGTTATGAACCACTGTTTACTGAATAGCCTGGTGTTGTCCAAGGTCATGCTAGTTATGCCAAAGACCTTACACATAATGTTTCTGCTTTCAAGGAGACATCAGTGTTAGTAAATCATCTTAACAGAACATAATGAGTAGTAATAAAGTTATGAGGAACTATGGGTAAAAGAGCAAGTGATCTTTATACTAAGAACAGTTTCATTGTTACTTTAAATACTTGTAGCTCATTTCTAGCATTAAAAGTTAAAATGAGGCATGTTAAAATTTTCAAGTTTATTTGAGCAAACATCAATTTGAGTGAGGCAACCACTCAAACCCAGAAGTGGTTGGAGTGCCCCACTGACAGGAGCTGGGGGCAAAGGTTTTAAGGAACAGACGTGGAAGCAAAGAAATTATTTTATTAGCTACAGCTTAAGCAGTTTCCTTACTTGGGAAAGCTTAGTTGGCTGTTTATGGTTACTTGTTCTTAAATTTCATTTTCTGGAATACCAATGCATTTATACGAATTGACTCTGGCTTAGGTTTCAGTTTGCTTACAAAGGCTACCGAGGCATTAGAGCCACCGGTCTAATGGCCCCTTTGTTTAATTGTCTTAACACTAGTGATTACTTCTGCCTTAGAAAGTCAGAGAGGTTTCCCATAAGTGGTGCCTAGAGAATCCAAGTTTGAGAACTTGCATGGCAGAGAGCTGAAGGAATTTAGAATGTCCATCCCTGGTTATGTGGAGTTACATTGTGTACTTTTCCACTGGAGGGAGAACTTGGAAAATTCTGGAAATGAGATGCTGAACTCAATGTCTGATTTTAAGTAAAGCGACAAAGAGCATCAGTGGCAATGACCAAATTATGGCTCTTGGATTAATGGAGCATTGTATGGAAGAGTTGGTGGTTTGGCTTGTGTGTGTCACACCTACCTGCGTGTGTCTCATTTCTGTGATTCATTAGCAGTTGGACATTCCTTAACTGCTTCACTATGCATTTCAATCTCTTTTTAAAAGTTTTACAGGGCTGCCAAGTGGACTAGCTTAAATAAACCATGGAAAATTACATGGGGCATCTCATAGATTCTCAAACAGTGATGATGAATATTATTGACTCAGTTAATATCTGCTCTTGGCTAAAAACCACAATTCATACAAGCCTAAAAGTCAGAAATTGTGAAATTCCTCTTTAGAAATTCAAATCAATGCCAGAATCAGAAATACTACTTATGTTTTAGATGAAAATAATATCATCAATAAAGTTCTACAATTTGCCATTTTGAAACATGTCCAATTTAGCAATCAAGGAAAACAATATTGTCAATCTTCCCTCCAAGAGCAGGTTGCAACAGTTTCCCATGCATTGTCCCATGCCCCATGCAATGCAGTGTCACTATGCATTCATTATATGTGTCCAAGATAAAAATCATTAGCTACATTCAAAACAAGGTGCATTGTGCTTATCTCGATTTTTGTTGATAATGGTGCCTCCAGTTTTGTAATCACTTATTTTTGGTCTACTAACTTCTTTGCATAACAAGTTCCTCTGATTTTTGTGATGAAATCCTGATGGCTTTATGCTTAGTCTGACTCCAAGAAATTTATCATTTTCTCCTCTGCTATAGTATGAAAACTTTAATCAAGAACTACCCAAGTGAGCAGTTTCCAGTTTGAAAATGTTTAGAATTCACTTCTTCCCGGAATACAAAGAAATGCAATACCCTAGGGTTCTATTGCCTGGTCAGGAACCCATTTATCTCCTGTCTTCAAAAGTTGAGTTTGATTCCCTATTTGTTTGTTCCTTATTTTTTCATGGGATGAATTTCAAAGACCACAGTATGTGGGGGCCAGAAGAAGCACAAAGTGCTTGGAAAAAGAAACAATCTAATGATGTAAGGTGAGAGAGCGGAGTAGTTACCCCTTTAGCTTGATATGCCTCAAAACAGCTCCTCTATTTTTTTTTTAATTTCTGTTGCCAAATTGTTCTCTGAGGTCACAGTAAGTTCATCGCCATTTAGATATAACTGGAGGTAGCGCTGAGGTGTCAGTATGATTCTGTCTCACAATGCATTTTGCACACTGGTAGACTGCCTGCTGGAAAATTCCTGGGTTCTTCACTCTCCCCAGGAAACATTGGGCTCAGTGTAGTTCATCTACATGTCATAGAGCTCATGAAGATGTTAGTTGGCACCTAGGGTCTATAGAGACAAATTGAAAATGACCACCATGCTCTTTCTTTCAACTTAGTACTAAGTAAAGGTGTGGAAACTGTTAGTTTAGAAGACTGAGAACATTTACACTTTTCAAGAGCAACTGAGAACAGACAAACAATTGGCCTGAGTGGACAAACAAAAAACAAAAAAAATTAAAAAGGCACTGAATGAAACAGCAACTGTAAAATTCTTCCAGATCACTTAGTGACAGTTATTCAGGTGGCCCATTGCTCCCCTGGTAATGTACTAAACTCTTCTGTACAGTAACTTGCAGTCACCTTCTCCTGATCACCCCACTTCCCTTAGCCAACTGCGACTTCTTTCATACCTTCAAATCAACGCAGGGCTCCAACCACATCATCATTTACCCCATTACCTTCACTCCAACTTGGATTCCATTTCTAAGGTGAACCTATACCGTGTGTGTGTGTGTGTGTGTGTGTGTGCATACTTGCATGTGTGTGTTCAAGCAGGGTCAGTTCTAAAGATGATTGAAAAAAACTACCACCACCAGCTCTATTTTCTTTCATTGTTCTTTTATTTCCTCCTTCATCCTCCCTGGCCCCAAGCCCACCTACTAATACTCTTACCACCCACTTTTTGTCACTGTTAGCATATGTACTCCTTATGGCCTCCAGAAATTCTCTAATATCTAGTTAGGGCTTGAGATTTGGACTGACCAATCTAATACAGAAAATTGTTTTGGTTTAGTATTTTAGGGTTTGTTTCAGTCTTCTCAGGCTACACTAACAAAATACCATACACTGGGTTAAACAACATAAATTTATTTTCTCACAGTTCTGGAGGCTGGAAAGCTCAAGATCAAGGTGCCAGCTAATTTGATCTCTGGTAAGACCTCCCTTCCTGCCCTGCAGATGGCAGCTTTCTCTATGTGTCCTCACATGGCACTAATCCTATCTCATTGGGGTCCCACACTTATGACCTCACTTTAGATTTAATTACTTCCATAAAGACCTTACTTCTAAATAGTCACTTGGGACATTAGAGCATCAACATATGAATTTGGGGGAATACATGCTGTCCATAGCAGGGTTGGAAATTCCTCTCTCATATCAGGTGTTACTTTTAGCTACTAGATTGCAATGACTCTGCTTACAAGAGCCCCATTTTCAACCTTCATGACATGGAAGAGGGAAGTAAGGTCCTAAAGAGTTGAAGGGCCAGAATTCAATAAATTCCTCCATATCTCATCATCAAATCTATTTATCTCCTACATTTCAGTATGGAGACATTGCAAGCAGGCACCTGGAAGGAGGAATCGTTTGTTAAAAGCTGTTTTTTAAGCTCTGGTCATATGCCATTGACAGCCACTGAGAGCTGTTCATATCATGCAGGCAATTTAGGGAATGTTGTTGGTGGGGAGTCTAAGATCAACATACTCATGCTGCCCCATGCCAAATCCTCAGAGTCCTTCATTCTAGACTTTATTCATCAGGGAAGGAAAAACTGATAACAATCTTCTTGCCAGTATACACCCTGTTTGTTAAGAAGTCTTATCTAGACTCACACTTGGGACTGAATTTGTGTGACAGATATATCCTAATACAAATAGCTGGGCATACAACAAATAAGGAAGGCTATATTACAGATGTGTGTTAGGGCCAGAAACACAGACTCCATGATTTCCATCTGAATGAATTGCTAATTCTATTTGTCCTGTGATAATGCACTTTCATATGTACACAAAGCCATCTCACCACACATATGCATCCTAGCCACATCTTTCTGGAGGCGATTGTTCCTTTCTCTTTATGTAATATATCAATGATAAATGATTATTCATTCACTTACGTGTATTTATTGAGTTTTTGTTATGTGTAAGCACTCCCCAAAATGCTGGCTAAGCAACAACAAACCAAAGACTCCAGCACTCAAAATGACAAATTTTGGTCATATTCCGATTATAAGGTCCTACTTAAATATTTCTAGACTTTTTATGCCATATATGCCATATGAATAGCAATCTTTTCCATCTATTTCTGCACACAAGAAAATACAATGAATTCCTGAAATGACCAAATGCATAGGATTTCCACTATAGTATACAGCCTAACATCACTGAAAAATATATGTAATTCCTAATGAGAGTTAGTAGTAAACAGAAAGCAACACAATTGAATGTTGGCACAGATATTAGAATAACATGGAGAAGCTAGTAAAAACTGCAGACTCTGAGGCATCCTTGCAAATCAACCCTGGGGATGGTCCCTGGCTACAAGTACTTTCTACAGTTTCTCTGGCTGATTTTTACACTGCAAGCTTTGTATTGGAATGCAGACTGGTATCTGGACCTAAGTAATTTGCTCCTACAAACTAGTCTTGTCAGATTTATTATTAAAATGTATATTTATTCAAAATTACAGATAGTAAAATGTCATGGACCTGAGAAATTATTCTCAAATACTCAAGACTTTGGGTAGTCAAATCCATTAATCATACAGTTTTACTGGCTTTTATTGTTTTCCATAAATGGTGTTTAAGAGGATGAACTCAGGAAACACAGACCATGCTCTGAATCTGTGTGTCCTGATGCCTGGACACCTCTGGGTTTCCACTACTACTTTATACAGTGTAGGTAAGTAATGATTCCTGCTTCCCACTATGGTGCTAAGATTTGAATGAGATGGCCTAAGGAGGATGCTTAGCTGAGAGGCCAGTATAGAGAGGAAAGAGCTATCCACACAGCCATCAATAAAAGAGATTTGTGCTGAAGTCCAGTGACCCCACTGGACACCCAGCTGTGCACAGCTGGATTTGCAACTGCTGCAAATCAAGAGTGGTCTTGCTGTGGGGCAGGCATTGTGTGGGCTCAGTGGTCCAACTAGCAGGGTTTCCACTTGACAGAAATGAGCTGCTCCTGGTTCAGGCCCCTAATGGGCAGCTAATGTTTACAGGAAACCTACAAAAAAAATTCTTTGGTACATGAGAACATAGTCTTAGGGTGGCATCAAGCTAAATAGAGCAAAAAACAACAAGAAAATATAACTTCAGCTTTTATGATTCATTTTTAGTTTTTAATGAAGAATGATTGATCAGTTCACATTAGAGAGAAGAGCCTTAGGTGGTAGATTTCTTTAAATCCTTGATTTCTACTTATGAAATATTATATTACAGATGAGAAGTTTGTTTGCTTTCAATTTTTTCCTCCTGACAAGCAGTGAAAAGATCAGCTGGATTTTAAATGTATTACAAACATGCTTCATTTCTTTCTAATAGGTATGTTATCATGTTGCTGAATTTCTCAATGGTAAGAATATAAAAAAGTTGTCTTTACCACCCACCCCCCACCACCACATAGCCACAGAAAGACTGGAAAGATAAAACAAAGCAAAACAATTGGGTTTGGCTTTCAGCTGGTATTTCATTCCTCATCAAGATGAAGAGAGTGAGAACTGACTGATGGAATAATAGTGTGCTTGAGGTTGCACAACTAAGCAGAGGGAGCTGCACTAAGAGAAGATAGTTTTGGTCCCCACTCCCTGATTTTATCCAGTACTGTGCATTTAATTAACAAAAGGGCTGTTTTGAAGGTGGATTGAAATGGTTTTGGGCCTTAAAAACTTTCAGAGTATATTTTCCCCCTGTTTTATTGATATGTAATTGATATATAACATTGTATTAGTTTGAGGTGTACACAACATGATGATTTATGTATGTATATATTGCAAAATGGTCACCTCGTATGGTTACAATTCTTTTCTTGTGATGAGAACTTGTAAGATCTATTCTCTTAGCCACTTTCAAACACACAATATACTATTAACAATAGTTAATGTTACAGTTATTCTTAACTATAGTCACCATGTTTCTACATTACATCTTCAGAACTTATTAATGTTATAACTGGAAGTTTGTACCTTTTAGTACAAACTTCACTCATTTCCCAACCCCTTCTCCCCATGGCAACCTGCCCCTGGCAACCATCAACCTGTTCTCTGTATCTATGAGTTCAGTGTTTTGTTTTTTCTGATTCCATGTATAAATGAGATAATATGGTATCTTTCTTTTTTTTTTTTTAATTTTTTTTTCAACGTTTATTTATTTTTGGGACAGAGAGAGACAGAGCATGAACGGGGGAGGGGCAGAGAGAGAGGGAGACACAGAATCGGAAACAGGCTCCAGGCCCTGAGCCATCAGCCCAGAGCCTGACGCTGCGCCACCCAGGCGCCCCTAATATGGTATCTTTCTTTCTCTGGCTGACTTCTTTCACTTGGCCCTGGAGGAGTAGTCCCCAGGTGAAGATTCCATCTCAGCCCTACTCCCAGGGTCTTTGACCATGTGGATCATAGTTCTGCATCTAGGAAATATGGGCAGTACTCTCAGGTTGTGAAGTTTAAAGGAGGCAGTGCATGACTGCTTCAAGTTTGAGGTATTGAGCATACTAAGCACTCAATGACTTCTGCAGCTCTGGTTGTTGCTGGACTTAATATTACTGTGGTGTCATAAAGTGAGGCTTGGTGAGGTGAAATTAGCCCAAGAACACACAGCTAATAAGTGGTAAAAGACAGATGTCTCTCCAACACTGGAAACACGGAGTGGGAGGAGGAGTAGATGGAATGACCCTTTTGGTTTCTTCCAAGTTTCTTCTATAGGAAACTCTAGAAAGAACAAAAATTCCATTCCATTTAAAAGTTTACATATTAGTAACTGTTTCTATCCTGAACAGCTCTCAGAATGGGATTCGCCTCTTCATTTTGTGAACAAGAAGTTGGTGTTAATAGGAAGGCTGGTTGAGGAGGTACCAGTGGAACTCTCCACAGTAAAATAAGCATTCACCTATTTCTTTAATTATTGACTTCTTTAAGTGAGTCTTTACTTGATCTTCAGAGTAATGTGGATGAAGTGGCAGCTGCTTATGCCCTAGTGAGAGAGACCCTCACAGGTGATGCCCTTAGGAAACACAGCAGTGGAGCTCACACTTGCATTTGGGGTTGGTGTCCGATGGAGCACATACAAGCAAACATCAAAAATGCATTTTATGGACACTGTATCACAAAAAAGGATTAAGGATAGATGGAGCCAAAGCTTAGTGGAACAAAATGACTGCATGCTGACTGAGAGCTTTTTTATTTTGATATTGTGGTTAGAATGACAACAATTGTATTAATCTGGTTCTGGAGGTAATGAACTTTTGTTTTGAAGGAAATTTGTTTCTTAAAGCAACAAAGCAAGATTTCCCAGAATATATCTCAATTCTAGGATTAACTGGGTTCCCATTTGATGGTGCCTGGATGAAAGAAAATGTGTCCCCTACTGGGAGGGTAAGCACTGCAGCCTCAAGTGAAATACCCACTGCATAAACTTCTGTGACTGTTTTGTCTTATTTTTGTCCTTTATTCTTCCTTCCCCTTTCCCTCCCTCCTTCCTCTCTCCCTACCCTTCCCTTCCCTTTCCCCCTCCCTCCCTCCCTCCCTTCCTTCTTTCCTTCCTTCCCTCTCTCTTTTTCTTTTCTTGTTTTTTACTTTCTTTCTTCTTTCTTTCTTTCTTTCTTCCTTTCTTCCTTTTTTCCTTGTCCTATGATATTGCCTCCATCTCCTCCAAAAAAACAAACAAAAAAAAAAAAACAGAAGAAAAAGTAGGATGAATATTTACCAGCTTCTCTGAGACCCTACAACAAAGAAGTTGCAGCAAATACAGTTCAGGAAGTTTTATTTCCTGGCACTGTATGTGTGCAGCTATGGCATGTTACATTTAAACTTAATTTATATGGGTAGGTGTGGCTTTCCCTCTCAGTATAAATCATCTAGCTATACTATGAGGTTGAATTCTATGATCCATACTAGAAAAACGGTCTCATCCCTCTTCATTCCTAAAATATATTCTCCATTTTGGGAATTTTACATGAAAAAATGAGGAAATCACACACTTTTTTTTTTTCCAGAGAGTGGCATGTTAATCAAGTGTTTAGGATTTCTCCAAATGTCAGATACTTCATAAATGACTTGAGAAATATCCCTAAACACAGCAGAAACAGACCCTTCCTTCAAGGAGCTTACATTCTGGCATGAGAAAGAAGAGTAGCCCCTTTGACCTTTTAGAGGAGGGGCTCAGAAGAGTTTTTCTCTAAGAGTCCAGATGGTAAATGCTTTAGATTTTGTGGACCAGTAGGTCTCTGTCACCATGGCTCACCTTTTTCCTTGCTGTTGGGAGAATGGCCAGAGTCACAAAAGATGAGTCTGCAAACAAAGTGCAGTTAAGTGGAGGTCATCATATTTGAGTCAGAATGAGGTCCCGACTCCAGAATGAAGCTTCTTGTTGTTAAGATAATTGCTAAAGACTTTGTGAATAAAGTCAGCTAAGCAAGTGTGTTAATTTAATGGTTTAGTTTTTAAAGGTTGAATTTCGAGTTAATTGTTTCTATATCACTAGGAAAGGTCAGGTGTGAAGGAGAATCCAGCCCTGGACAATGTTAATGGCTCTAGGTGTTCCTTAGGAGCCACAGCCACATTCAGCTGTGTAAACATGTCCTAAGGCCTTGCACCTTCTCCAGCCCTTCCCTTTTGAAGTCTTTTCCTTTGATGCTTCTCTCCTGCATCTCCCACATCTCCCCTTTTTTCTTTCATTTGGCAAAGCTGGAGGGCAAAGACAGAGACTCAGGCATATTCTCGGCTTCCTTGCTGTCCTCTTCTCCAGACTAGGTATATGCAAAGTAATAAGACAAAGATTAATATAAAAATACCAATTGCAGAAAAGCTTAAGCATTTTATATAATTCATTGGATTCAATTCCTGGATTCGATTAGTTATCTCAGATAGAGAAGGAGCGCCAGAAATCATCTCAAGTTTATTTTGAATGTTTCATAGATGTCCTTTTGCAATTGAGCTGTATCAGCAGAGGTGTTACCTTGATTAAGAAGGTGTCCAAGCACCAGGTCCCATGATATCTTAGATTGATTATATACCTGGTGGGTGACACAAAAGGTGGTTATGTTCCAATCACATTGAAGCTTTATCTGTTGTAAACTAATCAATTGATCTTCTAGAAAAAGAACAGCTTGTTGCAAGTCAGATAATTGGCTCTCTATTCGGCTATCAATCGACCATTGGCTGTTCCACAGCCTTTCTGAATCTTGATGCCAGTTTTGTACAAAGTGAGTGGTTTGTACAGTCTGATGCAGTGCTAAACTGGCAGATGCTATAGCTGTAACAGCTATAATCCCAAGTACAGCAGTTACCAGTAAAACTACAGACTGTTGGGTGTGGTGTAAGACACGTTTCAATATTTCATCTATGAGAAACATTTCAGGGGAGTGTTGCCAAGACCAATCCATGATTACAGTCATCCAAACCCCATTACGTGCCTTAAGGATATATAAGGTTTTTTTTTCCTGGTTAAAAGAAATAGTAGAATTAAGACAAGTACAAAAAGTACAATTATGGCAAGAAGACCGTTATCAGGGTTCTAATGAGGCATGCCTAACATAAACAGAAAAGGAAGTTTGACACATGCTTGAATTTTATGAGCCTCATTTAATCTAAAAGAGATGGAGAATTTATTTGAAACATTCATTAAATGGCCTTTCCAAGCAGCCATACCTAAAAATCCAGTACCAATTTTCCAAAGTTCTGAATGAACTGGCCCATCAGGTAAACATGGGCTGTGGGGAGTGATCCCTCCTTCATGACGTACAATGGGTTGAGATGTTATATCCAAAGTGATGTAGTCTTGATATTGATGCCATCAGAGCTCTTTTTTGGAGTATTCGGTTCGAGCAGATCCTACAGAGGCCCAATTAATGATGTTTCCTTTGGAAGTATCAAGAAGAACTCTACCAACCTCTCCTCTACAGAGCTCCCAATTAACCCATTCCTCAGGATTTATAATCTTTCTTAATTGATATTGAGGCAATTTATGAAGGTGATCATATGTAATTCTTTGACTTCTCATGGAGACTCCCTGTAGTAAGTACAATATAGAGGAGACATTAGTCCCATTGGGTATTTTTGCTCTCCATGCCTGTGAATGAAATGTAACACAGTGTTTGCCTATTCCAAAGCATATAGGTGGCTCATCTGCACCTACAAAATATTTAGGGATTACTTTTCCTTCTTCTGGTTTAAATGGGCTTCTATTATCATAAGGTCCAGGCAACCAGATTGAATCATTTACAAAAACTGGGAAAGAGGGATCATCCCATGTAATCAATCTATTAAGAGGTGGATTTGGAATATAAGCCCAATATGTGTGATTCTCTTTAGTGCTCACGGTTAAAGTAAGAACCGGCATCATGGCAATAAACAGAGTAATAGAAGTCTTGGGTGTTCCTGTTTTTTGGAGGATCTGTTCTGCTTCTAGAGTCTTCATCTGTCCCCATGTCGGAGGTTTGGCTTTTGTTGTTTTTTCTGTTCTTTTTATCTCTCGCTTCAGGCTTAATTTTTCCATATCTTTCTCCAGTGGTCGAAAATTGCCAATTCTTTTTCTTTTCACCCATCTGTTCATATTGTGGTCTCAATTGCCGGGCTGGGAGCCAGATATCCCTGTTATCTGTGGATACAAGAGCAAATTCTTGACCCCACAATTTAACATACCCAGGGCACCATTGGTTATTATCATTTTTCCAAAATATTGGTTGTGAAAAGGGTCTGGTATTAGATACTGTGTGATGTTTTTCTACTACGGTGAGTTCTTGTTCACCTCTTAAATCCAAAAATTAAGTGTAAATAATGCTTTCATTAATTGATTTTTTGGATTCAAGGCGACATCCCCTTGTTTTTGTTTTTGTAACATGGTTTTTAATGTACGATTAGCACAATCAATAATAGCTTGACTTTGTAGATTATAAGGAATGCCTGTAGTATGATGAATGCCCCATTTTTGATGAAATATAAGAAAGGTGTGAGAAGTATAAGCCAGGCCATTGTCAGTTTTAAGATTCTAGGGGAGTCCCATCATGGCAAATGCTTCTAAAAGGTGATGAATAACATGGGCTGGACTTTCTCCTGACAAAGGTGTAACCCATATAAAACCAGAATATGTATCTATTGATATAGGTACATATGCAAAGCAACTGAATTGTGGAACATGAGTGACATCCATTTGCCATAAATCATTAGGTTGTTGACCTCTGGGATTCCCCTTGAGAGTATGGAGGAATGACAATAGGCCCATAAGTGGGGCGTGTGTGATAATTTCTCTAGCTTCTTTAAGGGAAATAGAAAAGTATTTACTTAAGCCTTTACCATTAAGATGAATCAGACTATGTAAATCTTGTGCTGTAATAACAGGAGCTTCCAATAAGGAATCCACTGTTTCCTTCCTTCTAAGATCATATGTGAGTGAAGTATATAGGATGGGATCAGTGTTGGAGACAATGTTGGACATGAAAAAATAAGTCAGACAATTCTGAGCCATCTGAATAAATATTAATGGTTTCCAAATTCTCAATCACTTGTTTAGAATAGGCTGAATCCATTAAGATATTGATGGATTGCTATTAGGCAAAAGAAATATGGCAAAGAGTCCAGATTTTTGTACTGAGGCATATGGGGATTTTATATATTTAGAAGTAGGACCATAATATGCATAAAAACTGGATTTGTTGGCATCTGTGAAATAATTAGGTCCACTTACAGGTACTGATTGTACAATTTGAGGCATGATAAAGGAGATGGTTTTGATAAATTCAATTAATTTGTTTTTAGGATAATGGTTATCTATGTGACCTATATAATCCACAGCTCCATATTGCTGTGAAATGCATTGCTGATATGCTGTGGATATTTGTGCATGAGACAGAGGTACTATAATTGTCTCAGGGTCTTGGGTTGTTATTTCCTTAAGTTTCTCCCGACCCTTAAAAATTAACATTCTTATTTTGTCTAAATATGTAGATAATTTTGTAAAGGCTTTGTTGGATAGAAATATCCATTCTATGATTCTATTAGCCTGACAAAGTACTCCTGTGGGAGAATGAGGTGATGGTAAAATTAACAAGGAAACAGGTAGTGAGGGGTTAATTCGAGTAACCTGACTGGAAACAATTTTTTGTTCAATTCATTGTAATTCTTGGGATGCTTCCGGAGTCAATTTTCTAGGGCTTTTTGAATTGGAATCCCCTTTAAGTATATCAAAAAGATGAGTCAGTTGATAAGTAGGTATACCTACCGCAGGACATTTTCAGGTAATGTCTCCTAATAACATCTAGAAATCATTTAAAGTATGCAAGGTATCTCTATGAATTTGAACATTTTGAGGCATTATTGAATTTTGTACTAATTTTTGACCTAAATAGAATAAGGGATCTTCAAATTGAATTTTGTCTTCTGCAATAATGAGGCCATATTCTGAGAGGGTTGCCTGAGCTGTTAAAAAGAGTGCATGTAAATCATGTCAATCAGGTAAAGCTAATAGGATGTCATGCATGTAATGGATGATCTTAGCATAAGGAAACTGAGATTGTAAATATCAGAGAGTTTCTGCAACAAAAAGCTGACAAGGAGTGGGACTATTTAACATTCCTTGAGGTAAAACTTTCCATTGAAATCTGCTTATGGGCTCCTCATGATTAATTACAGGAACAGAGAAGGCAAATCTCTCCAAATCTTTAGGGTTTAAGGGAATGGAGAAAAAATCATTAAGATCAATAATTATAATTTTCCAGTCTCAGGGGATAGCAGCAGGCGTTGGATGTCCGGGCTGTAGAGCCCCCATAGGTTGTATGATTTTATTTATGGCTCGGAGATCAGTCAGAATTCTCCATTTTCCAGATTTCTTTTTTATGAAAAAAATTGGAGAATTCCAGGGGCTAGTTGAAGGTTCAATATGTCCTGCTTCTAACTGTTCAGAAACTAAAGATTTTAAAGCTGCCAGTTTTTCTTGAGAAAGCCACCACTGCTCTATTGACATGGGCTCATCAATAAGCCATTTTAAAGCAGCGTATATTTTTGTTCTCTGGCAGTGCCCGCTAGGATAAATTTGGATATCCTAGCCTTGTGGCTTTATGTTTGGGGAAAATATTGAGGGGTGTTTAATGCCTTGCTGATTTTTATCTAATCCCTTCAGTGGGTCATATCCTATGGCACACATTATATTTTTACCTGGAGTAGATATAGATGGGATATTAATATATGCACCCCATTGTTGAAGTAAGTCTCTACCCCACCGATTAATGGCAATTTAGCCACATAAGGTTTAAGAGTTGCTATCTGGGGGTGCCTGGGTGACTGAGTTGGTTGAGCATCTGACTTTGGCTCAGGTCATGATCTCAAGGTTCATGAGCCCAAGCCCAGTGTCAGGCTCTGTGCTGACAGCTCAGAGCCAGGAGCCTGCTTCAGATTCTGTGCCCCCCTCTCTCTCCACCCCACCCCTGATTGTGCTGTCTCTCTGTGTCTTTAAAAAATGAATAAACATAAAAAAAGTTAAAAAAAAGAGTTGATATCTGATCCTTGGGTCCTTCACATCTCATAATCTGTTGACTTCTTTTTATTCCCCTTAAGAAGCCAAGTCCTGTAAAAATTACAGGTACGTTTTCAACAGGCCAAGATGAAGGCCAAAACTTTTCAGATATTATGGTAATGTCAACTTCAGTGTCTAAAAATCTTATAAAAGATTTATTATTAATTTTAAGATGTATTTTGGGGCGACAATCTTTCAAAAAAATTTGCCAATATAATTGTTTTCCAGTACTGCCAAAACCTCCAGTTCTGATAACAGGTTTGCTTTGGCCCTCTATATAAGGAAGAATAAGTAATTGAGCAATTTTATCTCCTGGTTGAATAGTATAAGGGTTATCGGCCAATATCATAACTTGAATTTCATTTTCACAATCACCGTCAATAACACCAGGATGCCCATGAATACCTTTAAGTGTAAGACTAGTCTGTCCAAAAATAAGGCCTATTGTGCCTTTTTCCAAACGCCCATAAATTCCTGTTCTAACTTTAATGACACCTAAACAAGGCTGTAAAACAACTGGGTCTATAGCAGGGAGATCTAAGGCAGCACTCCCAGTTGTTGCATGACAGAGGTCTGTGACCTGTCGATGTTGTGGTGTTGAGACCCATTGCTGGCTGGATAAAGGCTCATTTTGTTTGTTGGGCCCTGAGCTAGGCCCCATGAGAAGTTTCTCTGATTTTTTTATCAATATTAGAAGATGGAAGAGGATGCCCATCTTTGTGATATTTGGAATGGCACTGATTGGCCCAATGGTATCCTTTTTTACAACAAGGGCATAAAGTGGTTGGATATACTAATTTAGATAGATTATTAGTATTGGTATTATTATCATTATGCCTGTATTTTTTAAATTTGTCCTTTATTTTTCCAGTCTTTTTTCATATGGCCAATTTTTCCATAACCAAAGCATTTGGTGTTAGATTTAAAAGGGCCTGTCCCTCTTATAGAGGCCGCAAGGGGGTTCATATGGTAATATCAGCACATGCTTTCACATAGTAAGCCATGGACCCAGCAGCCACTCTTACAGGACAAAGAGCTCCCTGGCATTCTGAATTAGCATTATCATAAGCTACAATAAGAAGCAACAAATCCCTTAGGCCTGCTTGAGGAATTGTTTTAGCCAAAACATCTCTTAATCTTGCTACAAAGTCAACATAAGGTTCAGTATTTCCCTGTTTAACATTTACAAATGAGGGGGTAACCTCCCCTGGAGTAGCTGTGCCTTGCCAAGCCATCTTATAGCAATTTTGTACTTGTGGTATTGCTTGATCATTCATACCACATTGATCTCTTAGTTGAGAATATTCTCCTTGTCCAAAAAATTGTTCTTTGTCAATAGGAATATTGTGAATATTTCTTTCCCCTTGAATTTTTGTCTGATCTTCTCACCAAGTTATAAATTGTAAATATTAAGCACAGGCTAAAACAGTTCTAGCCAACATTTCCCAATCTTTAGGAATCAAGAATTCGGTGTCAGCAAACGCTGAAAGTAAGCCTTGCTTAGAAGGAGAGTTAGTGCCGTACTGGGCACTAGCCATTTTAAGATCTTTCAAACATTTTACAGGGATCTGAGAGTATTCAGCATTACAGCCTCCATTAGGATATTGTGCATTTGGTGGAAAAGCATTCAGAGTAACTGGAAATATTTCTGATACCGTTTGTATCAATTCTAAATCTCCTTCCTCTTTAGCCCTTATCAACCCTCGCATCAGAGGTGTAATGGTAGGGCCCTCATGTTCCTTGGAAGGAACTATTATGTGAGGATGGTCATTAGAAAAAGGATTGGAAGTGACTGGATAGACAGTCTTTCATTTAACATGAGTAGGAATTTGTGTATTTTCAGGTAAAGGAACAGGGTGGGGGCAGGAGTATATTTTATTATAAGAGGGGGCAGTAGTATCCAAGTTATCATTTGTGGGTGGCAGTGGAGGCCATTCTGGTAAAGTATCCTCAGGTGCTATAGCCTTGATTTCTTCAGAGGAAGATTCATCCTCAAAACTATCAAATGTAGAGTCCAAATCATCTCCTTCTTGATGAGTTTTTAATTTAGGTGAACTTATATTTTGCTCTGAATCAGACTGTAAAGGCTGTAAAGCCATCTCAATTAAAGAGCATAAAGACCAAACTTTTAAAGAAATGATATCTCCATTTTGATGAGTGTGTCTAAGTGTTTTCATAATTAGTCTCCAGTGTTTAAGGTTTAAAAGATTTTTTCCAGAAGGGTTAAACTAATAGCAATGTTTTTTAACCAAGTACCGGAGCTCATCAAAAATTCCCCTTTTCACTTTTACTCCTGAACTTTGCAATAAAGTACGAAGTAATTTAGAGTAAGCTTCATGATCATGAGACTGGTTTCCCATACTTCACTATCCCAAAAACGGGACTTACCTGTCTTATGGTTTTGCTTTGGTCCTCTGCAACTGTAAACCGAAGTAGTCTCAAAGACTGTTTGCCATGCCGTATCCTGCCAACTCATGCCAAATTTTGCAGGGAGTATGGCCGGAGTCGCAAAAGATAAGTCCACAAAATGCAGTTAAGTGAAGGTCGTCATACTCGAGGCGGAATGAGGCCTCAACTCCAGAATGAAACTTCTTTTTATTAGGATAATTGCTATAGACTACATGCATAAACTCAGCTAAGCAAGTGTGCTATCTAATGGTTTAGCTTTTCAAGGTTGAATTTTGAGTTAATTGGTTTCTTTACCACTAGGAAGGGTCAGGTGTGAAGCAAGATCTGGCCCTGGACATTTTTAATGGCTCTAGGCATTCCTTAGGAACCACAGCCACATTCAGCTGTGTAAACATGTCCTAAGGCCTTGCACCTTCTCCAGCCCTTCCCTTTTGAAGTCTTTTCCTTTGATGCTTCTCTCCTGCATCTCCCACATGTCCTCATAGTGAAAACAGCCATGAACCATATATGAATGGTGGGCATGGCTGTGTCCAAAGAAACTTTATTTACAAAATATCCTTCAGGTGGACTTGACCTGAGAGCCCTAGTGTGCTACCCCTAGGTTATATTCATCACTCCCCACAAAAATCTTTACTTAGGGATTTGAGATTTACTTCATTTTAAATTTTTTATTGATATTGTCTATATTCGCTACTCCTTTTAGCTATTTCTAGCTTTTTAGCTCATCCATACTTTATGAAACACAGAAAACAGCATCTCCCACATTCTGTATAGATACCCAGCCATCTCTACACATCTCCTTGAGAATAATCCCCACTAATCTAAACAAATATAAAGCAGAGAGAAGAAATAGAGCAGAATGTTTGCCTTTAGCTTCTGTCAGCTGCTTGACTAACTACATCTGCTTTGATTTCTAAAGAAGAGATTTAAAAAATTGTTCTGTGTTGAATATTTGTTGGGTCTCTGGCAGTACACTGTTTTTTGGACATGCAGCTTCAGAGCATGGCTACTATTGCTTAAATGTGGACAAGTCAGGAAGAGAGAAAAGCAAATACTCCGGGGTGCCTAGGTGGCTCAGTCGGTTGAGTGTCTGATCTCTGTTCAGGTCATGATCTCACAGTTTTTGAGTTCAAAACCAGCGTCAGGCTCTGTGTTGACAGCTCAGAACCTGGAGCCTGCTTCAGATTCTGTGTCTCCCTTTCTCTCTACCCGTCCCCTGCTGGTTCTCTCTCTCTCTCTCAATACCCAGCAGGATAAAGCATCATAAAGTCAGCCAACAGAACTTAACATAGGATGCCACTGGAGTACATGGAATGAGCATCTAATCAGCTGGGGTGTGCGTGTGTGTGTGCGTGTGTGTGCACGTGTGAAATAAGAAGAGATAAGGAAGAAGGAATACAGAAGGAAATAAAAAGAATAATCATGCTGAGCAACAAACAGATGGTCATCTGCCCAAGTACAGTGGACCATAGTCCATAGTATTTATGAACACTGAGAACTTCTTCTTCTTAAGAGTTTTGGTCTATATAAATAACTTAGAATCTTTGAGGCTTGGAAACTTGTTTTAGGGCTAATTCTTAGGATGGCAAAAAGATCCTACAAACATCCATGGGCTTCACCATATGCCAGGTTCCTTTCTAGGGGCTGGACAACATGCCCACATTACCAGGGACTGTCCACCTCTGTACAAGACCTCTGAGGACCACAGAAGTAAGGCCACAGGAGCCTTAGGAAGGGGGCAGAGTTGAGGTGAATGTTGACTGGTAGCTAAAGCAGAACAAAGGCTCCCTTTTTCTCCTCAGCCTCCAGAAACACCTATAACTCTTTTGAACTTTCCTCTCCTTGATTGCAGACCACAGAGCTAGTGTCTATTTTACCAATGCTAAAAAAAATGAGTTTAGTAACAAGAGTACTCATGAACACATTTCCCCGACATGGGAGGCTTTTAACTTTCTGGTTCCCATAGTGTTCGATGATGCATTGCCCTTTCTGTCTTCTCCCAGCCAAGGATTCCTCCCAGCTTTGGGTTGTTTGCAGTTATTTGAATTAATTCTCTATCACATTCACACACCTGTACACACAAATGCAGACACTAGTGCATGCTCAGTTTCAAACTCACAATCTAAACTGATGTGGAATTGTGCTAGCAGTGAATTGCCAACTATGAGGAATGCCACTCTGATATTTCTCTTTATAACAGTAAGTGCAATAGAGAATATTACTGACAGTGCTCTTTCTTAGAACATACAATGACAGTAGACCATGATTCAGTTTGAACATTTAAATATTGAGATTTTAGAAGTCAAGTGCCAGCAGAGTAGGAGGAGTAGCATTCCCATAGCTCAGAAAGAAATATTCCCTATAGACTATGCAGATGCCCCCAGGGACAAAGGGAGGAGGTATGGGGACAGTCCTGGGGTAAGTATCTTGCTTGACAATGTGGTTTGTCAAAGCACATCAAAAGGCCAGGTTCCTAGGAATGTATTCCTTGTTTTCTCTCACCCCAGTCTCTCCAGAGTCCTTAGAAGATCCACTATTGAAGTATCTCCTTAAGGACCATGTTCCTGTCAATCAGAAAGTAGACATAAAAGAAAGATTGATGAAATACCACAGGCCAGCTCTGAGCCTGTTGGGAATATATTTTTGTTATTGTGGAAGCCCGAGATAGAAAGAGACTTGGAAGAAAGTGAGCCAGTGAGGGAACTCCAGGCCCAAACTTGCCTGTATCTGGACTCTAGTCATGTGGGTCTCCTTGTGTCCACTGAGAGGGCCAGATGTCATCGCTACTAACAGAAGCTGGCCATGTGAGATAGTGTTTTGTACATGCCATCATGCCTTGTCTTCCTTCAGTCATCTCTTCACCAGGTCTGTGCCACACAGAGCCTTCTACAGAACCCAAGAAAACACTCCATATGCCCAGAATCACAGAGAGCCCTGAGCGAACATAAATATGTATTATCCTCAAACCACAGAGATGGATTTAACTGTACCCTTTTGGAAACCCTCTTTCTAAAATGTAATTTGCCATTTGGTGTTCTTAAAGACAGTTCATAAAATATAAGTTGCTGTGTGGTCCTTAAACAGAGGGCTGGTTGGGATACCCAAGAGGTCCTCTGGCATGGCTTTAGTGCTGGCTACAATGCCAAGGGCTCCTGAAGGTGGACCTCTCTGATGTCTGATATCTTATGTCTGCTTGTTATCATTTCATTCTCTCTCCTCCCTGATCTTATGCTCTCCTAACATTTTGGTGCCATCAGTGGTATTGTCTATTGTAGTTCCCTCTGTTTCTAATTAACATTTCTAAGCTTCCAGCAGCATGGAACTCAGAAAACAAATCTTACCGTAAATCAGAACTTAAGGAGCTTGGGAAGATGAAAGAGCTCTTTTTCCTGCCCTTCATTTATCAACTAGATGTCATACACACCCAAGTCAATAAACTGGAGAGTGATTCAAAGACTGGAAGAAAAACTCCATAAGATGTATATAGAAGAAGCTACATCTGAAAGGTTAGGAAGGTCAGAAAGGCAGAGGAAAGCTGCCCACAGGAGGAAGGGAGCGGAGAAGCAGAGGAGAGGGAAGAGAAATGGACCCTCACACCAGGGAGCTCACATAGGGAAAACTAATCCCCATAATGTTTGGCTTTAAAAACCAGAGGGGCTGAATTTCATGTGTTTGTAAAACAAGTGGGACTTGGAACCTGAAACATTGGAGGTCAGTTGACTCAGCACTATAGGAGCCAGGATGGTGAGAAGTAGCTGGTTGCCACCTTTAAAGAGACAGCAGCCTGCATGGGAGAGGCAACAGGCAAACAGAACACAGATCTGCTCATACTGATTTCTGAGCATGTTGGGGGATTTCTCTGTGAACAAAGGGAGCTGCAGGCACCATTTTTCTCCCCCAGCCCGCAGGATAAGCACAGAGACACCTGTTGGAGGTAGGGATGCACAGACACTTACTACCTAACTTGCTAGCAGTGTGCCAAGCCTATAAGTTCTCCTCAGGACAGGCCCACTCCAAGCCTTATGGTCTCAGTCCTGGGCTCAGGGCAAATTTTGTTAAAACTCCATGGGCACCCTCACCTCAGTTGCCAGGTGCACAGCTGCCACCAAGAGCCATGTACCTCTGCCACACTTAGCTGTGCTCTCCTAGCCACTCTTAGCTTGCACCCCCAGCTACAAATGCATGCCTTGTGGAGCCATGTTATCATGCCCCTGCACAGCCTGGTGACCACAGGCACCATCTCTCACCCTTTCCAACCATTCAACCCTGGCTGCTATCATGGACCATGCCCACCTGTCATGTACACAGCCTAGGCTGAGCAGGTACCCTGCCACTGCAATGGACTAAAAAAACACACTGTACCCAGCTGCATGCACCAACCACCATCTGACTCTGTGCTCAGCCTTGTGCTCCTGGCTGCCCTGGCACACAGCCCCTAGCCACCATAGCATTAAAGATGATCCAGCATAGAAATAGTGGCCCAGTGCACATTTTGCTACTACTGCCCTGCACTACTGCCCTGCTCCCAAGTTCTCTGATGTTCACGCACCCCAAGATCTGACCTACTAGTTCCCACTAACACCACAGAGAGTGAGCACGGCCCACAATAGGCAGAGTCAGTGCAGACGATGGCACGGAGGGGAAAAGTGACTCAGACACAATAGCAGGATGCAAGCAATACACATAGGATACCCTTCTGAAATGCCAGGTTCTGGTGCCCAGGGAACATTGCAATGTAGGCCACTCCGGAAGCTCTTCTTCATAAAATCATTATTTTTAAGAGGAGAAGACACAGCTGAAATTCTTAACACAGAGAAATAGACACAGAGAGGCAGACAAAATGAGGAAACAGAGAAATTTATCCCAAATGAAAAAGAAACAAAACAAGTCCATAACCAGAGATCTAAGCAAAATGCATATTAGTAACATCCCTGATAAAAAATTTAAAGCAATGGAAATAACAAGACTCACTAGACTTTGGAAAAGAGTGGAAAGCATGAGTGATATCCTTCCACAGAGATAAGAAAAAACATTTTAGAAATAAAGGGTACAATTAATTTAAAAAGAAACAGGCTTGATGGAATGAACAGCAGGCTTGAAAAAAACAGAGGAATGAATTCATGACCTAGAAGACAAAGTAATAGAAAGTAATCAAGCTGAACAAAAGAGAGAGAAAAGAATTATGCAAAAGGATAATATATTTAGAGAACTAAGTGACTCCAGTGAACATAGTAACGTTTGTATTGTACAAGTCTCAGAAGAAGAAGAGAGAGAAAAGGGGGCAGAAAAGTTATTTGAAGAAATAATAGGTGAAAACTTCCCAAATCTGGGGAAGGAAACAGATATCTAGATCCAGGAGGCACAGAAAAACCTCAACAAAATCAACAAAAGCAGATCAACACCAAGATATATTGTAAATAAATTTGCAAAATATAGTGATAAAGAAAAATAAATCTTAAAAAAGCAGGGCAAAGAAAGACATTAACTTGCAATGAAAAACCCATAAGGCTAGCATGATATTTCTCAACAGAAAGTTGACAATCCAGAAAGAGGTAGCATGATATATTCAAAGTGCTGAATGGGAAAAATCTGCATCCAAAAATTCTCTATCCAGCAAGGCTATCATTCAGAATAGAAGGACAGATAAAGAGTTTTGTAGACAAAAACTAAAGGAGTTCATGACTACTAAACAAGTACTGCAAAAAATAGTAAAAGAGAGTCTGAGTGGAAAAAACCAAAAGTGACAATACAGAGATAGGAAACACAAAAATAGTAAAAATGAATATTTCTGCAAAAAATCAGTCAAGGAAATTACAAAAAAGGATATAAAATATAGTAACATAGACCTAAAATGTGGGGAGGAAAGGAGAAAAGAATGGGTTCAAATTTAAATGATCATCAACTTAATATACACTGCTATATGCAGAAGATGTTATGTACAAATCTAATGGTAACCATATATCAAAAACTACTAATAAACATGTAAAAAATAGGGAGAAAGAAATCCAAGTATACCACTAAAGAAAATCAGCAAAGCATGAAAGAGAGAGGGATCAGAGAAAAGATCAGAGAAAGTCTTAAGAAACAAACACAAAACAAGTAAAAAAAAAGTTGCAGTAAATACATATCTATCAATAATTACCTTGAATGTAAATAGAATAAATGCCCCAACAAATGACACAGGGTGGCAGAATGGATTTTAAAAAATGAGATTCATCTATATGCTGCCTATAAGAGACATATTTTAGACCTAACAACACCTGCAGATTGAAAGTGAGAGGATAGAGCAATATGTATCATGCTAATGATATCAAAAGAAAGCCAGAGCAGCAATACTTATAGTGGACAAAGTAGAGTTTAAAATAAAGACTACAACAAGAGACAGAGAGGCACGCTATAAAATAAAGGGGATAACTCAGCAAGATGACATAACAATTGTAAATATTTATGCACTCACCATGGAGCACCTAAATGCATAAAAGAGTTAATAATAAACATAAAGGAACTAATTGATAATAATGCAATAATAGTATGGGACTTTAACACCCCACTTATATCAATGGACAGATCATCTAAAGAGAACATCAATAAGGAAACAACGGCTTTGAATGACACATTAACAGATATATTAAGAACACCCCATCCTAAAACAACAGAATATGCATTATTTTCAAGTGAACATGGAACATTCTCCAGAATAGATCACATCATAGCCCATAAAACAAACCTCAACAATGTCAAGAAGACTGAATGATACCATGCATATTCTCTGAACACAATACTATGAAACTAGAAATGAACCATAAGAAAAAATCTGGAAAGACCACAAATAATTGGAGGTTAAATAACATGCTACTAAACAATGAATGGGTTAACCAGGAAATCAAAGAAGATATTAAAAAGTACATGGAAACAAATGGAAATGAAAGCATCATGGTCCAAAACCTCTGGGTTGCAGAAAAAGTGGGTCTAAAAAGGAACTTTATAGCATTACATATTTAGCTCAAGAAAAATCTCAAATAAATAACTAACCTTGCACCTAAAGGAGCTAGAAAAAGAACACCAAAAAACCCCTAAAAAGAAGGGGTTTCCAGAAGAAGGAAAGAAATGATAAAGATTAGAGCAGAGTTTTGAAGGGACACATGCACCCCAATATTTACAGCAGCACTACCGACAATATCCAAAGAACCCAAATGTCCGCTGATAGATGAATGGGTAAAGAAGATAGAGTATTACTCAACAATCAAAAGGAATGAAATCTTGCCATTTGCAACTATGTGGATGGAAGTAGAGGATATTGTGCTAAGTGAAATTAGTCAGAGAAAGACAAATATTGTATGACTTCACTCATATGCGGAATTTAAGATACAAAACAGATGAACATAAGGGAAGGGAAGTAAAAATAATATAAAATCAAGGAGAGGGACAAAACATGAGACTCTTAAATTCAGAGAACAAACTGAAGGTTGCTGGAGGGGTTGTGGGTGAGGGAATGGGCTAAATGGGTAAGAGGTTGGGATGAGCACTGGGTGTTATACATAGGAGATGGATGAATCAGTGGAATCTACTCAAACCATTATTGCACTATATGCTAACTAACTTGGATGTAAATTAAAAAATAAATTAAATAAACAAATAAATAAGTAAATAAATAAATAGATAAATAAATAAATGTAAAAAAAAAAGGTTAGAGCAGAAATAAATTACATAGAAACTAAAAAGACAATAGAAGAGATCAATGGAACCGGAAACTGGTTTCTTGAAAAAAATCAATAAAGTTGTTAAACCTCTAGTCAGACTTATGAAGAAAAAAAAAGAGAGAGAAAGGACTCAAATACTAAAATAATAAATGAGAGAGGAGAATTAACAACCAATACCACAGAAATATAATTGTAAGATAATATTATGAAAAACTACATGCCAACAAAGTTGGCACCTACAAGAAATGGATAAATTACTTAAAAAATATATAAATACACAAAACTGAAACAGAAAGAAGTAGAAGATTTGACCAGACTGATAACTAGCAAAGAAATTGAATCAGTAATAAAAAAAAAAAACTCCCAGGAAACAAAAGTCCAGGACCAGGTGGCTTCACAGGCAAATTCTACCAAACATTTAAATGAAAGTTAATACTTATCCTTCTTAAAATATTCCAAAAAAATATAAAAGGAAAGAAAACTTCTAAATTCTTTCTATCTATGAGGCCAGCATTACCCTCATACCAAAATCAAATAAACACACACACACACACACACACACACACACACACACACACACAAAACTAACTACAGGCCAATATCCCTCATAAACATAGATGCAAAAATTCTCAGTAAAACCCTAGGAAACCAAATTCAATAATATGTTTAAAAAATCATTCACTGTGATTAAGTGGGGTTTATTCCAAGTTTCAAACTTGATTTAATACTCACAAATCAATCAATATGATACATCACATCAATAGGAGAAAGAATAAGAACCATATGATTATTTCAATAAGTGTAGAAAAAGCATTTGATGCAGTACAACATCCATTTAGGATAAAAACCCAATGGAGCACCTGAGTGGCTCAGTCCGTTAAGCATCCAACTTTGGCTCAGGTCATGATCTCATGGTTTGTGAGTTTGAGTCCCATGTCAGGCTCTGTGCTGTGCTGTGCTGACAGCTCAGAGACTGGAGACTGCTTCAGATTCTGTGTCTCCCTCTCTGTCTTCCCCTCCCTCATTTGTGCTCTCTCTCTCTCTCTCTCTCTCAAAAGTAAATAAAAATTTTTAAAAATCACAACAAAATAGGTTTAGAAGGAACATACCTCAATAGAATAAAGATACTCTATGAAAAACCCATAGCTAACATCATCCTTAATGAGAAAAAACTGACAACTTTTCCCCTAAGGTTGGGAAGAAGGCAAGGATGTCCACTCTCACCATTGTTATTGAACACAGTTTGGAAGTCCTAGCCACAGCAATCAGACATCAAAAAGAAATAAAAGGCATCTAGATGGATAAGAGAAAAGTAACACTTTCACTATTTGCAGATGACATGATACTACATAGAGAAAATCCAAAAGACTACACCAAAAAAAAAAAAACTGCTAGAACTTATAAATTTAATAAGTTGCAGGATACAAAATCAATGTACAGAAATTGATCATATTTTTATACACTAATAATGAAGCAATGGAAAGAAATTAAGAAAACAATCCCATTTACAATTGTACCTAAAATAATGATACCTAGGAATGAACTGTCCAAAAAGGTGAAAGACCTGTACTCTGAAAACTATAAAAAAACTGATGAAAGATATTCAAGACAACACAAAGAAATGGAAAGATATTCCATTCTCATGGATTGGAAAAACATTGTTAAAGTATCTACATTACCCAGAACAATCTACACATTTAATGTAATCCCTACCAAAATACCAAAAGCATTTTTCACAGAGCTAGAGCAATAATCCTAAAATTTGTATTGAACTACAAAACCAAAAATAGCCAAAGCAATCTTGAAAAAGAAAAGCAAAGTTGGAGATAACACAATTCCAGTCTTCAAGTTATATTACAAAGTTGTAGTAATCAACACAGTATGGTATTGGCACAAAAATAGACACATAGATTAATGGAACAGAATAGAAATCCCAGAAATAAACCCACAATTATATAGTCAATTAGTCCTTGACAAAGCAGGAAAGAATAGGAAAAAAAGTCTCTCCAAGAAATGTTGTTCCTAACAGTGTTGGGAAAACTGGATAGCAAAAGAAAAATATCAAACCAATTTCTTACATCATACCCAAAAATAAACTCAAAATGGATTAAAGACCTAAATGTGAGACCTGAAACCATAAAAATCCTAGAAGAGAAAACAGGCAGTAACATCTTGGATATTGGCATAGCAATATGCCAATTTTTCTAGATATGTCTCTGAGGCTTGGTATACAAAAGCAAATATAAACTATTGGGGCTATATCAAAATAAAAAGTTTCTGAACAGTGAAGGAAACAATTAACAAAACTAAAAGGCAACCTGCAGAATGGGAAAATATATTTGCTAATGATATGCCCAATAAAGGGCTAGTATTAAAAATATATATCGGGGCGCCTGGGTGGCGCAGTTGGTTAAGTGTCCGACTTCAGCCAGGTCACGATCTCGCGGTCCGTGAGTTCGAGCCCTGCGTCGGGCTCTGGTCTGATGGCTCAGAGCCTGGAGCCTGTTTCTGATTCTGTGTCTCCCTCTCTCTCTGCCCCTCCCCCGTTCATGCTCTGTCTCTCTCTGTCCCAAAAATGAATAAACGTTGAAAAAAAAATTAAAAATATATAAAGAACCGATATAACTTAACACCCCCAAAAAAACAATAATCCAATTAAAAAATCAACAGAAGACATGAACAGACATGTCTCCAAAGAAGACATCCAGATGGGCAATATACCCATGAAAAGATGGTCATTATCACTTATCATTAGGGAAATGTAAATCAAAACTACAATAAAATATCACCTCACACCTGTCAGAATGGCTAAAATCAATAATACAGGAAACAACAGGTGTTGGTGAGGATGTGAAGAAAACTAAACACTCATACACCATTAGTGGGAATGTAAACTGCTGCAGCCACTGTGGAAAACAGTGTGGAAGTTCCTCAAAATTTATGATCCAGCAATTGCACTTCTGGATATTTACAATATTTACAATAGCCAATACTATGGAAGCAGCCCAAATGTTCACTGATTGAGGAATGAAATCTTGTCATTTGCGACGACATGGATGGAGCTAGAGAGTACTATGCTAAACCAAATAAGTCAGACAGAGAAAGATAAATACCATATGATTTAATTGATATGTGAATTTATGTGAATTTAAGAAACAAAACAAATAAGCAAAGAAAAAATGAAAGAGAGAGAGAGAGATAGAGAGGAACCAAGAAAACAGACCAAACTATAGGGAACAAACTGAGGGTTACAGAGAGGAGGTGATTGGGGAAATGGGTGAAATAGGTGACAGGGATTAAAGACTTCACTTGTCATGATGAGCACAGAGTGATGTATGGAAGTGTTGAATTATTATATCATACACCTGAAACTAACATAACTAACTGAAATTAAATTATGTTAACTAACTTGAATTAAATTATAAACTTAACTGTAAATCATAACCTGAGAAATTTAAGTTCATGGAAGGTCCAGCTTATATCTTGTTCCTGGTGTGGAGTCTGCTTGGGATTCTCTCTCTCTCCTTCTCTCTCTGCCTCTCCTTTAACAAATTAACAAAAATAATTCCTGGAACAAATAAGTGATTATAGCAAGGTTGTAGGATACAAGGCTAATGTAAAAAAAAATTAGTCCCTTCCTTATACACCAACAATGAACAAGTGGAATTTGAAATTAAATGCACAATACAATTTACATGAGCACTCAAAAATAATGGAAAACAGGTATACATCTTTGTTTTAAATGTTTATTTATTTATTTATTTACTTAGAGAGAGAGAGAGAGAGAGAGAGAGCAGGAGAGGGGCAGAGAAAGAGGGAGGGAGAGAATCCCAAGCAGGCTTCATCCTCTCAGTGCACAGCCCAATGCAGGGCTTGAGCCCATGAACCATGAGGTTACAACCTGAGCCGAAATCAAGAGTTGGACACTTAACTGACAGAGCCACCCAGGTGCCCCAAGACTTAGGTATTAACTTACAAAAAATGTAAAAGACTTATATAAGGAAAACTACAAAACTGTGATAAACAAAATAAATAGATATGCCTTGTTCATAGAAAAAAAGGACTCAATGCTATCAAGATGTCAGTTCTTCCCAACTTAATCTATTGATTTAATGCAATCCCATTCAGAATTCCAGAAAGTTATTCTGTAGTTATTGACAAAATTATTCTGAAGTTTATATGGAGAAGCAAAATACTCCAAATAGCCAACACAATATTGAAGGAGAACAAAGTTGGAGGACTGATGCTACTCAAATTCAAGACTTTTCTTTAAAGCTACAGTAATCAAGACAGTGTGGTATTGGTGAAAAATAATCAAGTAGATCAATGGAGACTAGCTCCATTTTCTCAGAAATACATACATCCGAGGAATATACATGCATATTCAATTGATCTTTGACAACGTTAACGAAAGCAATACCATGGAACAAAGATAGTCTTCAACAAATGTGTGGGAACAACTAGATTTCCACAGACATAAAATGAATCTAGACACAGACTTCACACCCCTCACAAAAATTAACTAAAAATAGATCATAGCCCTAAATGTAAAATGTAAAGCTATAAAACTCCTAAGAGATAACATAGGAGAAAATGTAGATGACCTTGGATATAGTAATGCCTTTTTAGATACAATGCCAAAGGCATGATCTGTAATATAGATAATTGATAAGCTGAACTTCTGCCTTATGAAAGACAGTGCCAAGAGAATGAGAAGAACAACAGACTGGAAGAAATATTTGCAAAAAAAAAAAACATATCTGATAAATGAATGGTATCCAAAATACACAAAAACTCCTAAAACTCAACAGTAAGAAAACAAACAGCTTGGTGGAAAAATGGACAAAAACCTTAACAGACACTTCACCATAGAAAATATACAGATAAATGTATGAAAAGATGTTTCATATCATATGCCATTAGGGAAGTGCAAATTAAAATAACTATGAGATACCACTATATATCTATTCTGGCCAAAATTCAGACCACAGGCAACACCAAATGCTGACAAAGATGTGGAGCAACAGGAACTCTCATTCACTGATTGTAGGAATGCAAAATGGTATAGACACTTTGGAAGATAGTTGGGTGCTTTCTTATAAAAAGAAACATACTCTTACCATACTGTCCAGGAATTGTGCTCCTTGGTATTTATCCAAAGGATTTGAAACCTGGTGTTCAGACAAAAACCTGTTCATAAACATTTATAACCATTTTATCCATAATTGCCAAAGTCTGTAAGCAACTGAGATGTTCTTCAGTAGGTGAATGAATAAACAGACTGTGTGCATCCACATGGATGGAATGGTATATGATTCAGTGCTAAAAAGAAATGATCTCTCAAGCCATGAAAAAAATAGAAAATGTTTAAATGTATATTACTACATGAAACAAGCCATTCTGAAAAGTCTATATACATTGTATGATACCAGTCACAAGCCAAGACCAGGGTATTCTGAGTCACATGTATCACATTCTGCGAAGGACAAAACTATAGAGACAGTAAAGATATCAGTGGTTTTCAGGGGTTAGGTGAGAGGGAAGTATGAATAGCCAAAGCACAAAGGATTTTTAGGGTACTGAAACTATTCTGTATGATACTATAATGATAGATACATGTCATTATGCATTTAGACAAACCCACAGAATATATAGCATCAAGAGTGAATCCTCATATAAACTACATACTTTGGGTTATTATGATGCATTAATGTAGGTTCATCATTTGTAACAAATATGCCACAGTGGCACAGGATGTTAATAATAAAGGAGGCTATGCATTTGTAGGATAAAGGGTATATGGGAAATCTCTATACTTTCCTCTCAATTTTGCTATGAAACTTTAACAACTCTTAAAAAATAAAATCTTGGGGCACCTGGGTGGCTCAGTCAGTTGAGCGTCTGACTTTGGCTCATGTCATGATCTTGAGGTTTGTGAGTTCAAGTCCCACATAAGGCCTGCTGCTGTCAGCTGTCAGCACAGAGCCCACTTCAGATCCTCTGTCCCCCTCTCTATGCCCTCTTCTGTTTGTGCTCTCCCTCAAAATAAATAAATATTTTTTAAAAATCTTTAAAAAATCCAGTCTGTATACTTTCCAAGAAAATTAATTAGAAGATTAAACATATGTTGTTTAACCATTAAACCAGCTTAATTTCAAATTTCCCCAAATATATTTAACCTTGAATCCAATTGAAACACTCATATTTCTTGATGGGACATGCCTCCCTTGTTTTACCAAATAGCCTTTGAAACCCCCAGTCACTGATACTGAGACCCTATCAGGGGTGCATGAAGGGCTTTGCAGACCCTGATGGCAAAGCAAGATCTTTTCACCTTCCTTCTGAGAAAGGGAGGGTTGGTGAGCAAGAGAGCTTCAAAGGGAGTGGAGTATCCTCTCTGCCTGCCACCTTTTCTAAAACAAAACAAAACAAAACAAAACAAAACAAAGCGATCAAATGCTGTGTTCAGATATTAGAATCAGTTGTATGTAAAGGTAGCTATATTAGTTATAGCATTGATAACACTTGGAAATAAATGTATATTGGTGGGATGGCAGGTCTCAGATTTGTGTTTTGCATTTTTCCCATTTACTTCATTTTTTTTATTGTTGTAGATAAGTCTGTAAGTCTTCTAGCTAATGTTTACTCTATGTCAAATTTACCTTATGCCAATATTTCTCTAAAGAGAAGCAGCCAGCATTTTTGGATATCTACTTGCAGGAAAAGATTGGGAATCTTGAAAGAGGAAGAGCTGTCAGCAAGCCTGCATGTTCCCAGTGACTTCTGAGGTCTCTGGCTTCTCTTTCTTTCTCTAGGTCATTATTGGACATACTCCCTGACTTTTCTGTTCTGGCAAACATGCTGCAGTTCCCTAGGCAACCTTGACAAGGCCGGACACAGCTCAACACTCCACATGTTAAGTATGTGAGATGCACCCTACCTGGTGTACATTCCAGAAAGCACTTGTAGGGAGGGGTTGCACGTGGAATGAGGGCAGAAGAGTGAAGGATTTGGTCTGTCTGCCTTCTTTATGCTTTGTCCCACTCTTGCCCTAGCCTCATAAAAGTGAGACCCTCTCATGTACTTCTGTACTGTTTCCTAATGGCTAGGGTTAAAAGGGGGCAAGGAGCTCTCTCTCCCAAAGGTACCTCCTTCTTGCCTCTTTTTCTGTGAATTCTGCAACAATTGACCCCATCAAGATCTTAAGTATAATCTTAATAGATGCTTCTAAACTTCTCCCACACATTGCAAGGATCTTAGAACCATTTCTTATGATTAACTGGCAAAGACTCAGTTTGGCTCTACTTATCTGATGCTGTGTTATTAAACACATTTGCAAAACTTGTGTGGGAGAATTGGTGTCCACTCCTTGGGCATGAATCACAAGCCAAGACCAGGATATTTTGAGTCACTTGGGTCTGAAGAGTGGACCTGCAATGACTGGTCTGTGACAGATGAATGTTGGCAGTGACTCTCTGTGAGGACATGTAGGTTGTGTTTTTTCTAGTCCTAGGGAAGGATTCTGCTAGGTCATGTCCTCTCTCTCCTGGGAGCTGGTGAATATCTGCATATTGTTACCTAGGACTAGTGGATCAAATTAAAAATAATTTATATGCATATGCTATATTTTAGCTGAGTTTACTTGCTGTAGCAGAGATGGAAATGTGTTCTCAGTCGCATTTACACACAGTTTAATGAACTGAGGGAATTGGCTAGGATTAACATACACTGTATCAAGATTATTCAAAGTCCTCTGCTTTACTGACGTTCTTGTGTGGTGTTTGCTCATTTATGGCACTTTGCAAGTAAGACTGGCACCGACTGGCCATCCTGTAGGTGGCAAAAACTAGGGGAGGTGGATTCTGGGCCAAACATGAGTGAAAAACAAAAACAAAAACAAAAAATCATGAGTGCAGACCTCTGCATGCTTGAGTAAGAAACATATTAGGCCATAGAACTGGTGATAATTAGATGCACAAAGGTGAAATTTACAGAGATTTGAAAGGAAAAAAGGGAGGGTCTGTAACAAGCAGAGGCATTTGGAGACAGTGAAAACTAGACAGGCTTTCAGCTCAGTGTTGCTACCTGGGAACACAAGGGTCCCTCTCCAAAGCCCAAGGAGGTGGGTGTTCAACATTCACATCAATAGCCATTTCTCTGGGTGCAGTCCCAGAGGCAGAAGCTACTTTATTACTGAGGATCACCTATTATGACATTTACCTCCATCAGTGGGTTTTCAAGAAAAATCCACCACACATTTCCCAAACTAACTCTTGGGGATTAATTGTCAGACACCAATGCTCAGGGAACTTGGAGCTGAGCTCATGCTGTGACTGATAAATTTCCTGTTTTAGCAGGTGTGATCTCCCAAGATTTAACTTGCCATTATATGTGACCAGTTCATTTCAGTGTAAGGATGGCTGAATATCTGCTATGGTTATTACTAATAGCAGTGGACAAAAATTATAGCCTTAGCTGCCACGGCTGTATACATGTGCTATTTGGGGAAAGGGATCTTAGCTTCTTTTTCTCATCCACCAGCATATCATCGTTCTGAGATGCTACTGTACAGCTGCAAAATACCCACCGCCTTGTGGTATTGTGGAGTCCCATGCCCTGGCATCACACATAGCCTTACCCAGAACCCCCTGTAATGCCCTGCCTGGCTCTACCTGAGGCTTCAGAAATGAAAGACTCCATGCAGGCCACCAGGAGCCTCTAGGACCCTGATGAATTCTGTGGCCACATTGTTGTTAAAAATGTTGCATTCACTCCTGAATACCTCATATGGTAGCTGTGTATATAGAAGTGTTCTATAAATAGTAATGATCGGTGATCACACTCTCACTCCAATTTGACAATCACTGTGTCATGCGACACATGACATTCCAAAGTCCACATCCTCCACTAATTCACCTTAGAAAATGAGGAATAAGCTTTTGGATTTTTTGCCAAAACTTCCAGCATTAAATCCTAGTGAAGAGGTGGTTGTGACAGAGATCATATCGCTGATAATTATGACTAACAATTATTTGGCATGAATTATCTCTCACATGATGTTTGATCAAACATCCCTGCAGGTAGAGTCTTCTGTTGATCCCATTTACATGTAGGGGCACTCTGCCTGAGATGATATTGTTGGTAAACAACAGAATCAAAATCAAGCCTATGCATCTGGCTCAGACGTACTGACTCTCAGTAGGGGATTGGCTCCACCCAGGGTAGTGTTCAAAAAGTATAAAGCAGTTCAGGAAAGTCTTTTGTTGAAAAGTGTGCTGGAATCTTAGGAATGGTTTCTCCAGAAAAGTTTCCCAGGAAAAGAATAAGAGGGAAGAAAGAGAAGGGTTGAGACCAGAATGATAGAGAAATTTGCATTTGAAAGGCAGAAGAATATATTAAAAAGAGTTTAAAAAAAGAATATATAGCCAGCGAAGGAAAACCAAAAGCACCTGCTATCCTCAAACTAAATGGATTTCAATCATGTAACCCATTTGGGGGCAATCATAAAAACGCCTAGTGCATGGCTTTACTTGAAAAAGAAGATATAAAACAGAATCTTCATCATCTTTATTTGCCATCTGGACAGGCAAGGTCAGTTTTCTGACCTCAGATTTTGAGTAGTTGAGAAGTAGAGGAAAGCAACATTTTATGAAGCTAAAACAGGCTACATTTATCTAGGCACACTCAGGAGAAATTATGAAGAGCCATTTAGACAGTCTAGAAAATGGCTATTTGGTTGTAATAAGGCAAAATATTACAAGATCAAAGGTGTGAAGGATGAGCTAGTTGGAGCCCCAAAAATCTGGGAACCTATGGGTGAGACTCTCTATGTCCCTCAAGGTCTTCTGAGAATCAGAAAACAGCATCTCTTACCAGACTCTTCTTCTGAATACTTTAAAACTAACATTTAGTATCCACTCAGTCACTCTGACTTCATCTTGCCAAAACAAACAAACAAAAAGATTATTGCTTTTTGTTTTTTTTTGTTCTTTGTTTTATAACTTTCTCTACTCTTTTTCCAATCATGTAGTCATTGATTTTATGATTTAAATATATAAAATTCAGTAACATAAACCAATATTGCACCAGGAATTAACTGGTTTTCAACCTCTTCTCAAAGCAAATAGGAAGAGAAGGAGGTTTCCCTCTACAGAGTATATTGGGAGCACAGCAAGTGTCTAAAAATAAAAGTCATGAAAAAAGGAAAATAATTACATTTCTGCATCTTTTAGGACAAAAATATTCCTCAAATATTTTATATGATATTAATCATCTATTTAATAAAAAAAAACTTCATCTATTTAGAACATATTCTGATTCGCCTTAATTAATCCTGAAAGCCTGAGCAACTTTCTTCCCTTAATGTAGCCTAGTATGTTTACCTCAATATTTGGTGAGTAAAGGAGAGAGGAAAAAAAAGAAAGAAAAGAAGAAATAAACAATTCCAGATTCAATCAACTGAAAGGTTAAATAATGTCCTGCATATAAAATACTGTCAATTTAAAAGTTTGAACAGAATTCCTGATCTGTGCATTTTAATTGTGGATGAATGATGACAACAAGCATCCCCTCTCCCTACTACATAGTAAAATGACCACAATTTCTCAACTGTTGATAAACATTTGGCTGGGAATAGTTCTTAGGAGAAGCTTGTACAAGTCATGGCAAACAGACTTGGATCCAGTGATTTATTTCTGAAAATCTGTTTTAAGTAAATCATATTAATTGTAGGGAGATGTTTTTAAACAATGCAAGAAGGAAACAGGCATTAAATTTCTATGATGGTGTATCCTCAGTGTTCTAGTCTGTGGTAGCACTGTTAGTTGTTAGCCAAAGCCAGCGCTGGCCAGCCTGGGGGATACAGTCTGCAGGGTGATCACATAGTTGGCTGCTGGGCAGAGGCCAGGGAGATGGAGACGGGGAGGGGACAACTGTGAGATTCCACGTTAGGTCTCCAGGGTCCTGGGATCCACAGCCATGATCTCATCTGTCATCCTGCTCCTTCTTGCTCTTTCCCATCTGTGGAAGCTAGATGTGGTGTGAAAAAGGGTGGAGCCACTGGAGACCATTTCATCTCCACAGTTCAGAGGGCAGAAATGGGACAGAGCTTCTCTAGGCCAAACCTCGTATGACTAACACTGGGGAAGAGGTTTTGCCCAAATTAGACTTTTTCTGGCAAAAAATCCAAAAGCTGATTCCTAATTTTCTAAGGTGAATTAGTGGAGGATGTGGACTTTGGAATGCAGGGGGTACTTGAGTACAATGTGGGTGCATATTGCAAGAACATAGAGTCAGTGCAAATAATAATCTAAGAATTGGAAGTGTCAAATGACCTAATTTATTATTTCCAAAGGTAGGAGGTCCCCAATCCTGAATGTGTTCAAGATATTAAGGATCTTGAGAGAGGTATTTGGAGTGAATTCTTACCTTCAATTAGATGACCTCTCTTACAAATCGGAGACTGATTCCAGCCATTGCTGCAGTGATGCTCCTGGGGAGCCATGGGCTGAAGCCAGGCTCCTGATAGTGGCTACACGGTCTGTGAATAGTTCCAGCCCAAAAGCACACAGAGAGAGCCTCACATAAATTCTCCATAGTCTCACTTTAGATTCCTTGCCATGCTTGGCTGCCCAGAGCCAAGAGCCCAGAGCAGAATTTAAAAAAATCTGCTGCTGAGCTTCCACTTTTCTTCATTTGTTTGCCACTTTTGCTTGATTCTTATTTACTTTCTTGAGGGTAGATTTGAAGTAATTTAAATTCATGATTCATTCTTTTTGAAAGCACAAAAAGAAGTGCTCTGAATAATTTCAAGTTGTAACATCCATTTGTATCTTTGCAGCATTTCTTTTCAATCCAACACCAATATGGGGGGCCCTAAGGAAATTTTCTTTTCTTATAAACTATATATATATATATATATATATATATATATATATATATATATTCATACAGAAATTTGAGAGCAGTTCATAATTAAATGATTTTTCTTACTAAAGTAATAGAAATCCATTCCAAAACATTGGAAAAAGGAAGAAAATAATTTTTTAAAGATTCACAATGCTACTTCCCTAACACAGCTACTTTTAGCATTTTTGTAGGGCTATTTTTCTGATATTTAAAATACTAGAAGGATTACATAAATAAAAATAGATTATATATATTTATTCATATTCTATACATGCATACACATCCTATATTGCTAGATAGCTACACAGGTATAAAAGTATATTTAGATAAATATCCACAGCCTGACACTGCACACACAGGAAGTGTCAGTCTCCTCCAGCATAATGTTCAACTAAGTCTAGTGAGTGGCTGCCCCCAAATTCATTTGGTCCATTTCCTCAATAGATTACACGTTGATTGTTCTTTTCACGTTGCAGAACACTCCTATACATACATTTTCCTATATCTTTAGGTAAATTCCCAAAATCTATTTAGACGTAAGATTGGATAGTTCTTAAAACTTTGAATCTGCTTTAAACCTCACTGTCCCACTTCTGGTCCCCAATTTCCCAGGGAATGATTAACAGTTAATATGCTTTTCAGTGAGAGAAGAGATTCAGTAGTATCCCATGTTTGTGTCCCCACCTTGCCAGCACATAAATATGTAAAACACAGAAAAATCATGTTTCAGCCAAGCTGTTAAAGTCAAAGCTGGATTTTAGTTTCTCTATGTGCAGAATCATTTTCTTAGAAACCCTGAAATACTGAATCATGTTACCCAGCTTTCATGGCTATGTAGGAAGTAGCTCTTAGAGAACCTAAATACTGCAAAGTTTCACCTGATCCAAGGTAGTGGAAACTCACCTGGGCCTGACTTTTCTCTGATCCAGACTTGTGATGTTGGCTGATGGGACAACATGGAGTTAGTTGTTGGTCTAAGGCCCAGGGTGACACCATGCAAGGATGCTGGTTCCCCTCTATGTTTCAGTTCCCTCACCTGAATGGGAGATGACTAGACATCAATGGTCGTTACTGACTGCAGTGCCTTTTCCTGCCCTTGCAAAGAATACCATAAAATGATTTGATGAGAATGTATTTTTTTGTTTTATAGTTTTATTGAGATATAACTGACATACGACATTGTGTAGGTTTAAGGCATACAATGTGTTAATTTGATACATTTATATATTGCAAAACGATTGCCTCTGTAGCATTAGCTAACTCCTCCACCACATCACATATTACCACTGCTATTTTTGTGGAGAGAATATTTAAGATCTACTCTCTTAGCAACATTCAAGTATATAATACAGTATAATTAACTGTACCCACCATGCTATATATCAGATCCCCAGAACTTGTTAATCTTATAACTGGAAGTTTGGACCCTTGATCAACATTTCCACCACCCCAAACCCCTGCCTACCAGCACTCTACTCTCTATTATGGCAATGTATACTATCTCCAAGGCATTTCATATGGAAAGAAAAGCTTAAGTAGTAATAGTCTAGATTATTTCTAATACCCTACAAGTGCAAAACTCACTCATGCTATGCATTTAGGAATGACTTTAGTGGATTCTGTATATCATTTTAGCAGTGCTATTTGTGAACTTAATGAAGTTCCTTTTCTTTCACAAAGGAAACCACTCCACAGCCATTGCTGTAGGAAGCATTATTCAACACGACATAAATTTCCTTCCTATGGAAGAGTCAAACATTATCTTTTAGTAATGGGGAAAGCCAGCAGCACATGGTGTGAACTCTCTGCATGGGAACACGTGGGGAGGTTTCCCCACTCCTTAGTCCCCACCCCACTCCTCTGTTTTGACAAAGACTAAAAATTTTCCTTTCATCTTCCAAGATGTGGTCACAACACATTTATATAATCATTCATAACCAAATATTTTATTCTTCTTAATTCTATCATTTTAATTTTATTGTCTTAAAATAATCACAGGCTTTTATACTTTTAATTAGAAACAAAAACAATATCTGAAAGCCCCTCCTGTTGTCCTTCCCATGACAGTCCCCAAAACTTGAAGCAAGGGAGCTTTGGCTCCCATAACACTGCCCTGCAAGTCATAGAATCACAACTGCCACTTGGAAAGGATGCACAGAGAGTGTTGAAAGTGGACTTCAAGCAGGGGCCTGTGGGGGTACAACCTTTCCCACCACCGAATTCTTTAGTCTAAGACTTTGCTTCTAGACTGTGAATATGTTTACTTGTAGATGAAGATTTGTTGTAAAATTTGTTTTTCATTCCTGATAGAAGAAGGATAATCTAAATCAAAATGTTAGGCTTGCAGGTGGTTAAGATTACTTTCACCCTTGCAAACTGTGTTCCATCCAAAAGGATGAACACTGAAGTATAGAAATACTCCTTTATTCAACTAATACCACTTTATCAAGGACTGCCATGTTCCAGTCCTACTAACCTAAAAACAGTATGATGGATTTTGCAGCCTGTCTGGTAAAATGCATCTGGAATTACCAACTGCACTCTAACAGGTAAGCTTTACCTACCCTGGGGATCAGAGAAGTCCTCTGTCACAACGCAGTGCTGAAAGCAACCTGGGACTTGCAGGATATGGGTATGGGGTGCTGAGGATGGAAAGGGAGGTCCAGAAGAGAGAGGACTCCTTGTGGCCAGAGCTTCAAGAGCCAAGGAAGAGCCCAGAGGAGAGGGACAGAGGCCCAGAGTTTATAACTAAGGTGGTTGGCCTATTTAGTGCTCCATTTGGAAATATGACCACTTTGGTGAGTTAATTTTCTTTAGAAGTGACCAGCAGGTAGGCACAGGCACAGAAAGGGCAATGTGGATGAATTTGGTGCTGAGAATGTGCTGATGGATGTGAGTCTGGGAAAATCAAGCAGGGAAGTTGAAAGCCTGAGCACAGAGGGATAAAATTAACTGTGGGGGGGGCCTCAGCTGGAAGAGGGTGGAGACTGAGTGCTCAGGGAGAAGTGCAGAGTGCACTCCAAGGTATGGAAAATCATGTCATGGGAATGTCACCAAAAGGTTGGGAGTAGCTCTCTTGGACATCTAGAAATTAGAGGAACAAGGTCTCAGGAGCCATGGGCCTAGGTAGATGCACTGTCAGCCCAGGGGGCATGGGGTAAACCTTGTTCTCATAGTAAGCTTTGTCATGGCTGCAGCAAGCCCCAGTTGCACTGGGTGGCACAGGAGGGGCAGTACTACACCTCATTGGTCAGTGCCCACCTTCTGGCTGACAGGTCCCACGCAGAGATGTTGGGTAGGGGAATTTGCTTCTGTTTTTAGTTAATGTAATCAACCAATGAAAAGTCCCAAGTTTATGGAACAACAACACTGCCATATCTTTCCTAACTAGTTATCTTTCTCTCCACTCCTGGAGACATGAGGACAAATGAATGCTCACCTGATTCATGGAGCGGCACCTTGACTATTTGGTCATAGACAGCATCTCCCCCTTATAATATTGTTTTATGAATGGAGCCCTAAGTCTTCCCCTTATAGTTTTGTTTTATGAATGGAACCCTAAAGGAGTTAGCCTGGGGTATGTCATCCCTCACTGTTGCAAAAGAAATTAAACCCCAGGTCTCTGCCTCCCCAAGGAACATTTTATCCCCCTTTAATAAAGCATCCATTCTCCTAAAACAAAGCAAAACAAAACAAAAAGAAAGAAAGAAAAGGAAAAAGGGAAGGGAAGGGAAGGGAAGGGAAGGGAAGGGAAGGGAAGGGAAGGGAAGGGAAGCAACAACATTCTTCATAAGTTGCAAAAATGCCAAAGGCTCTAGGGCAAAGACTATAAAGCTCTGTAGGTGTTAACTTATATAAAAGTTGTTGGCTTAACATTAAGGTGTCAAGTTTATTAACAGAAACTAGAAAATATGGTAATCTCATAATTAATGAAAAGATAAAAGCAGCCATGTTAGTAATCTGTTTTATAGAAAAAATCAGTTACTAGATTTCAGTCATGAAATAAAGAAATGCTATCAAGTATTTGGTAGAGAAGCCTTGTACTCTGTCTGGTCTTGAAAAATAATATAAAGGCTGATACAATTATTTAATAATTCAATCCTATCATGCATGCTTTTCCTCACAGTCTTAAATCATATAAAGCTGCAGGTTTTCTTTTTGCTTTTAACAAGAAATAAAAACTTTTAACAGTATATATTTTAACAATTTTATTTTTTTTTTCAACGTTTATTTATTTTTTTGGGACAGAGAGAGACAGAGCATGAACGGGGGAGGGGCAGAGAGAGAGGGAGACAGAGTCGGAAACAGGCTCCAGGCTCTGAGCCATCAGCCCAGAGCCCGACGCGGGGCTCGAACTCACGGACCGTGAGATCGTGACCTGGCTGAAGTCGGACGCTTAACCGACTGCGCCACCCAGGCGCCCCTATATTTTAACAATTTTAAATGCTCACATAGATTAACTGAAGGATAAGGTTTACTATGTTTTCACAGTTAAGGAACCATGTTAACAACAGTAAACATCCATTGTAATACAGAGCTCTGAACTTGTATACTAAATTGACTCTGTAGCATGGAGCTGAGATGCATTTACTATGGTAACTACATGAAATTGAATTATAGATCAAACCTAACTAGTTTTCATACTGTTCAGTATAAAACACTTGATTCCTAACACTTGATCAGCTTCTACCTGTCAGAATCATGCCATACCCTAGAAAAGGGTACATGCTCAACATCTGGAATGAGTGGTCATTCACATTCATTCTCCTTATCTTCTACCTTGGATGTTACTCTCAGTGTTACTTTTTAATTGTAGTTTTTTTTTTCCTAGAAATACTTGTTCTACAAGTGTAGACTTTTATAATTTGCATATGATTTCTTCTAAATTATTTGCTATTGGTTATTGGTGAATAGGTTTCCGCTGCCTCGTTTTACCATTTAATAGTGAAGCAAAAATTACTCCAGTACTCTTTGCAGTTGCTGCCATTTGAAATTGGGAAGCACTGCTATTGTGGTTTTCTTATTTATTTATTTATTTATTTATTTTAACTTTTGATATTAAGTCATTAAACGACTTAACACTGGAAATTGTTTAAAGTGGACTAAAAATATTTTTTACAAATTATAGACCTGAATCTACCATGCTTTTGTAGCCTGTCATTAACAGCTGAATGTAAAGTGCTTTGCAGAAGGCAGTAGAGCAGCTGAAATGTGGGTCTTTGTTTTGGTCCTTTGAACAGTGAGTATACTTTTAAAACTGTATTTTAAGTGATTGGACCAAATTTAAAACATTAAAACTTTGCGTTTGTGTGTGCACATGCACATGCGTGGGCTTTCTTCTTAATATTAAATGGAACTCAAGAAAATAAAGAAACCTTCAATGTACTACACTTTCTACATAAAATGCCAAATATGTAGGTCTCAAACTCATGTTTCTATGTATATACACAGTAGTGCTACATGTATTTGCATGAATGAACTAAGAACTTTTTTTTTAAAAAAAAAGTTTATTTATTTTTGAGGAGAGAGAGCATGAACAGGAGAGGGACAGACAAGAGGGAGACAGAGAATCTGAAGCGGGCTCCAGGCTCTGGGGTGTCAGTACAGAGCCTGACATGGGGCTTGAACTCACAAACCATGAGATCATGACCTGAGCTGAAGTTGGATGCTTAACCGACTGAGCCACCCAGTCACCCTAGAACTTTTAATGTTACCTTTATTTTTAAATATTTTCCCAAACATCTAATTTTTTTTAAATCCTATATGAAAAAAATCTATATTTTTAATACTAGATGCCCAACACAGTAATATAATTATACTTAAACTAATGATAACACAAGAAAGAAACAAAGACAGAAAGAAAGAAAGAAAGAAAGAAAGAAAGAAAGAAAGAAAGAAAGAAATGAAAGACTTAATAAGAGTCACATCATCAAGCCTGAAGGCAGAACCTTCTCTTGAGAAGTTTGGATACCTTTTTAGCAGCAACTTGTGTTTGATTTCAGAACAATCCTTGATGTTCACTTGCTACAGATGTTGTGAAATGGGAAGGGAGAAGAGGACTTCAGCAGCAGGAGAGCAGGGCTTGGTCTTCTTCCAAGGAGACTTTAACTTGGAATGAAATAAGCTGTAAATTTCTAAATGTCACTGTATTGTCTGCTATCATTCATTGAATGTGGAGTTGAAATGAATGTGGCGTTGCAAACTTGAATTCAATGACTTTCTTTTTTTGAAAATATCTTTTGGAAAAGAAAAGCACAGGGTGCCAGTCAAGGTTGGCAATATCTTTTGGAAAAGAAAAGCACAGGGTGCCAGTCAAGGTTGGCATCCTAGAACCCCCACTAGTAACCTAGCTGTGGAAGTGAAAATAGAGACTTCAGCTTACTGTCATTAATTCATTTTCTCATTATGGTAAATTTTATATTTTGCTTGGTAGACAGAGGATATCTAAAAATGTGTTGACTCTTCCATAGTTATACGAGGGAAAGAATGATCCAATTATCAAAACATATTAAAATATATGTTTTTTTTTAATTTTTTTTTCAACATTTTTATTTATTTTTGGGACAGAGAGAGACAGAGCATGAACGGGGGAGGGGCAGAGAGAGAGGGAGACACAGAATCAGAAACAGGCTCCAGGCTCCGAGCCATCAGCCCAGAGCCTGACGCGGGGCTCGAACTCACGGACCGCGAGATCGTGACCTGGCTGAAGTCAGACGCTTAACCGACCGCGCCACCCAGGCGCCCCTAAAATATATGTTTTTAACATAACAAAGATCCTTTCTACTTTATCAAATGGGGTAAATAATAGATGGGAAACTCTAATGCCACTCTTGTTTACCGTGGTGCGTAAGAGTTTCTCATATAAAAGTAATTTTTATGCCGGTAAATAATAAAGCTGACTGCACAATAAATTGTATTAGGCCTCTCACAATTCAGGTAAAAAATAAAATTTTAATATGTGAAAATGATATAAAAAGTAAGACAATTTTAGATTAATTTTATTAAGGAAAATGGAAACATCAGACGCTTTATGATTCTGGTGTTGTGTTAAATGGAGTAAAATCCAATTTCATTGCCGGAACTTCTATAATGTCATAATTCAGTCTAACTTTGAGGTCTTGAAAATAGTGTTTAACCACCCTGGAATATGAATTGAGGGCAGATTCTTCAAACTTAAAATAACTCACTAAAATAACAGAGAGCAAATCTGGTTTCTATTAAATTCAGTAGGTATTTAAAATGATCCATTTTATTCATGCCTCAGGCAAGAAATTCAGTGGAAGTAAGTGTGGTCCAAACGGCTGTCATTTCATCTGGGTGCACCAGGAGCTTCCTTCCTGCCTCGTTCAAGATCCAAGGTTTTCTTGTACAGAGTTAGCATATGGTCACTTGGCAGATGAGATCATGGATCTTAACGGCCTGTGGTGGGGAAAGGACAGCTTGGCAGTGTGCTGGACAGAGGAGGAAATCCAGAGTACACCAGTGGTGACTCCCTACCTTAGGTGTAAATTGAGGCAGCTTTTCTTCCACCAGGTCACATTCTAAGTGCAGAGACTCTAGAGGATATTCCTGAAAACTCTGTTCATGATCAGTCAACCTTGACTTATGGGCAGGAGGCAAGGTAACATAGATGAAAAAGGAAAGGCCATTATTCTCTTTTGTTGGATGACGTGAAGAGTCAAAATTATTTTCTACTAACAAACATTTTTAGTGGAAAAATGATACAATGTATTAAATGTTTCTTCCCAAATAAGATAGAATGGTTAAGTCCACTGTGGTTGAAATAACTCTCTTGTACCTATATCTCTAAAGGAAATGAGTTGATGAGAAACTTGCTTCCTTACTTCTGACGCAGCAGCCTCAGGGGATCCTATGTCAATCAAGAAGGGCCATGCTCTCCAGGGCATGGGTGCAGAGAAAGCACAGGTGGAAGCAGACATTCCTCTGTCAGCATCTGTCCACTTGAATGATGCCCTCACTCTGCAGCAGCTCCTCTTGTCCCTGGAATGGGAGAGGTGGGGGCCTAGGTTGAGGAGAAGCAATCAGATATGTGGTTGTGTGGCAAGTTGCACCTATCCCACTGGGTGGCATACCTGGAAATGTGAGAGCCTTTTATCTCAGGCTGGGGAGAAGAGATGGGATTGCTGGGTGATGAGTTGTGTTTATCTTTTGTCTTATACACACATCTGTCTGTTAGGCTTCCCTTTTCTTCAAATTCCTGACTGTTTTATTTAGCATGATTTAGCTAAACCTTAAAATCATGCATAGAGAACTGGAAGAAGGTATATGCCTCAGTCAGCTTGGGTTGCTAGATATCAACATTCATTTCATAACATTCATATAGTTCTGGAGGCTGGAAGTCTGAGATCAGGGTGCAAAAATGGTTGGGTTCAGATGAGAACCCTCTTCCTGGTTTACAGACCACCTCTTTCTTACTCTGTTCCTCATAGCAGAGAGACCTCTTGTCTCTTGTTCTTTTTATAAGGGCACTAATCCCATCCTGGAGGCTCCACCCACATGACCTCACCTAACCCTAATTTTATCTCAAAGACCCACTTACAAACACCATTACATTGGGGATTACAATTTCAACACATGAATTTTAGGGGGAAACAATCATTCAGTCCATAGTAGTTTATATAAATAAGTAAACCCATTTCATTAACATTTTTCTACAAAATACACTAGACACCTATATAAACCACTAGGGAGCTTGACTATGATGGAAAAATGACATTAAATTTTTCCCCCATTCATGGTTTTTATGTTTCCTATAAGTTGTGAAACTTTTAGATATCATATGAAATTAATATTCTATGTAAATTATTTCATATCTAATTAAGTTAGGTTATTTTAAGTTTCTATATGGCATTTTCTCCTTCTTTACATATTATGAACAAACATTTGTACTTCAGAGAAACTCCTCAAGACCACATAATTTTTGAGAAAAATATTACTGTTTCTTTTTTTCTAAAGTTTTTCATTGTCTGAGAAGATTTAAAAAATAAGGAATAAAATTCTACAAATATATTACCAAAATTATATAGAACCATTTAGTTCAATTCTATTCCTTTCTATTCTGTTTGGTTTTGTGACATTTGGCTGGTAGAATAATGAACTAAGAAAGCTTATTATTGTGTAAAAAACAAAAACAAATACAAAACCTCCTGAAGCTCACATTCTCTTCAAAGAAGCTCCCTGTCCTCCCAACTGTAGCAAATGGGCAAGGGTGGGCTTTCTGCCATATATCCCTGGGCTGCAATGCCAGTCCTGTTATATTCTTGCTGTGTGACCTTTTCACATGTATTTAGCCTCTCTGGGCCTCAGTCTTCTCATTTATAAAATAGAAATACCTTCTTTCTAAGGTTGTTGTGAGATTAGCTGTATTAGTACACTTAAGGCTTAGCTCCCTACCTGCTCCATAATAAGCAGGTTACTGTGAGACTGTGTCTTTATTCTCTACTTCCTCCAGCAATAATGCTGGAAAGAAGGGGATACATCCTTTGTTCTGGAGCCCACTGCTTTCTGAGTCACATAGCCACTGGGCTGTGGTGCTGTGATAATATGCTTTGGAGTAGTCATCTTCTAGTTACTAAGTTGGTGTCTCATTTAGAGGGTGTTTATTGGGTAAATTGTGAAGTCTTTATTTTGAAGTTTTCCACTTATTGATGAATAAGTATTCTGATCCATGTACAGTGGACCTCCTTTGTGACTGATATAACAAGTAAGAAGCAAAGTGACCCAGTCTAAAGAATGCTTGCATCATTAATGCCTGCATCTAAGACCTTGAGATAGGTTACCTGAACTCCAGCCACTGGAATGTGTAGGTCCTCTTTGAGAACAGCTATAAACTCGGCCTTCAGCCATAATCCCAACAAGAATCTCACCAATAGGCGACCAGATTGGTCATCATGAGAGAAAAAGGGACATTGTTGGGTCATCAAGGCAGATGATAAAAAAAAGTCCTGTGGTGATCTGACAAACACCCACATTTTTAGGCTATATGCTTGGTGGGGTACATGTTCTGGTACCTTCTTTCTTCATACAGTGGCAGAACAAGGGGCCTTCATACTCCTGGGGAGTGTAGTGGTTACTCTAAGAGGCCTCCAATGGAAGCTCCAGATGTTCTTGATGTTTTTTTTTGGTTTGTTTGTTTTATCTTAGACACTTAAACAGATTTCACATTCTAATTTAAATTATATTCACATATGTTCAAAGAAATAAAATATAATGTCCCCAGATCTTTCCAAAATGATGCTATAAAAACAGGTTTAGTTCTTGTTCGTGCTCATGCACAGGAGATGGAGCTTGGCTTTGAGAGACATGAATTAAGAACCTTTCATGCCCGACCCCTTCCACACATGGCCCATCAAATCTATAGGTTCTCTTAACTGTCTAGGGCTGATTACTGCCTTATCTGACACTCTGAGATTTAACTCCATATATTTGTCAAATTATGTACTTATCCTCATAAATCATGGTTCAGTTTAGATTTACTTCTTCAAACTGGCATGTGGAAAGCTGAGGTGTGTGTAGGAATTTTGTCTTCCTGGGGTTTGCTTTAGAAAAAAACACCAGTTTATCTTTCTTATGTGAACGTAGTAAATGAATTGTATGTGGCAAAAGCATATGATAGGAGATGTTTATCAGTTCTATGTTAATTCAGATTAAGATATTAAAGTCAAGGAAGCTACTATGGGGATAGTACTTGATATTTTGATACTTGATTTCTTTGTAAAGCAATTTCTGCAAGTAATTTCCTCACTTCACATCCTCTAACGTCACTGTATTTCCACTGAGGTAAGACCTCTCACTGAGATTATACAGAAAATGTTCTGGCAGTTGTAGCCACCCTGATGACCCTGCTGTGCATCATTCTGTGACTTTTTCCATGTGACTCCCATTCCAGGTTCACATTTGTTGTGAATCACTGTTCTGCTTTGATTGTCCCATAAAGACATATCCTAGATTTAAGGTAGGATCCAGGTTATGCCAGGCATGCAACTTATAAAATTTTCCCCCATCTCAAGAAAACTGACAACTTGCATAAAGCATGTGCCTGTGTGGACACACTGCTGTAGTCATACAGGCTGTCAGAAATGGTTGGTAGGAGTGAAGGATGGAAGGTTACACCTCACTCGTCTTGTGGAAAATCCTGACCTGCTCCACAGTATGTGACCCTAGGCTTCCTGTCCTCTACTCTCTAGCATGGTGGAATGTCCCTTGCCTGGGGAAGTGAGGTGAAAAAACCATGACACAGTCATATTTAACCAGCAGGTGCTGCTGCGGGGACATTTTTCTCTGTGAAAACTCTATAAATACGAGTCTTGAAGGTATTTGTAATTATATTTTCCTTAGCTTCTCTTCTCTATCAATCACAATTCATGTTGGCATGGCACTCTATATACCATCTTTAAATTCTCACTTTTCTCCAAGGTTGATTCTGTAGATTCTAAGTCAAACATTCTAATTCTAACTCTAACTTTAACTCTAACTCTAACTCTAACTAACTCTAACTCTAACTCTAACTCTAACTCTAACTCTAATTCTAATAATTCTAATTCCAATTCTAATTCTAAAATTCTAATTCTAATTCTAATTCTAATTCTAATTCTAATTCTAATTCTAATTCTAATTCTAATTCTAATTCTAATTCTTAAAGAGAAGCTCTAAAACAGAACGTTCCTTGATCAAATCACTCTGGAAGTCCGCACCAATCTGTTGCAAATCCAGAACGTCTATTTACCAGTGCAGGTGCCTCTGATTTTATTTCTGCAGGAATGCCAGAACTCTGTTGTTAGTTTCAAATGAAAATGGTTTAAAATATCCACTCTGTCATACAGAGTGCACAGTGGGTGTGGTTGATTGTTATGTTAATAACTGTCAAGAGTCCAGCTGTATATATCCAAGGTCTTGTTTCTTCTACACTGATTCTGGACTGGGTCCTATGGTCACTGGCCACTGGGTCCTAAGTAACCCTGACAAGACAGGGCCTTTATATGTGCTGTATGTGGCAGCCTGTCTTCTTAGAATGCTGCTACCATGCCAAGAATCTGGTCTAAGCTTCTTGAAAACCAAGACCACACAGAGAGAAATGTCCAGCTCCTTCAGGTACACCAGCCTGAAACAAAATTCAGGTGTTATATTGAGTTCATCAGCAGACCTTCAAAGCCAATCCACAGAGTCAGGAGAAATAGTACTTGGTTCTTGCTTTAAGCTTACACTTTTGACTGTTTTGTTATACAGTATATTTTTGGCATACATTTGGATGATCCATTCCATTTTCCATTCAATAAAGTGACAACATTAATACTTAACAGAAAATATTTTATATCCATCAGTGATTCTATTTAATGAAATTATTTACTACATTCATTAGTGTTACTCTAATGAAAAGAAAATATTTTCTTTTTTATAAACTATGAATTACATTTAATATATTTTAATAACCAGAATGAAGGTTACATGCAAATAATCTATAGACTATTTTGAGTTTTTAATACACAAAATTTCATCATCTGAAAATGGTTAGTGTCTTCTACTCCAATTTTCTTTCTTGTGTAAATGCTCTGACTTGGGTGTCTAATACAATACTGAGGATTACTGTTAGCAGACATCCTTGTCTTGTCTCATTTCAAGGATAAAGCTTTTAGAGTTTTTTACCATACATTCTGATTTTTTGCTATAGTTTTTTTCAATTACTTTAGTTTAAAAAGATTACTTTCCTTTAACCTGCTAATTAATGTACCATAGATTGAACCATATAGATCAAGCTTCATAGATATGAACAATGGTAATGGAAATCTAATTTATTTTTATCTACCAGTAAGAAACATCAAATGAAATTTTATACAGGACACATTTTCAGTTGGATCAAAAATAGATTTATTTTAAATTTATTTGGGAATAAATCTAAAGAAGATGTGACAGATTCTAACAGAGGATAATAGAACTAATTTGAGACTTAAATAAGGCTTATACCTAAGTGAGGAAATGAGGCATTTCATGGATAGTTAGACTTAATATTGTATGGATGACAACGACCAACATACATACATTGCAGTCATGAGGAAATATCAACAGGCAAGTTTTAAAAATGTTTTAAATGTTTATTTTAATTTTGAGAGAGAGAGAGAGAGAAAGAACACAAGCAGAGAAGGGCAGAGAGAGATGGAGACAGAATCTGAAGCAAGCTCCAAGCTCCAAGCTGTCAGCACAGAGCCCGAGGTGGGGCTCCAGCTGACAAACCATGAGATCATGACCTGAGCCAAAGCAAAGTCAGATGCTTAACTGAGGCACTCAAGCACTCCTCAGCAGGCTTTTAAATAGACATTGACACTAAACCTTGCATGTAATTTCACAGAGCCTAGAAAACAGTCAAAACTCTGCTGGATAGGGAAAAATCATTGAGTGGCTTTTGCCCTGACATTTATTAAGACTTGTTACCAAAACTTAGTAATTATGGTATATAGAATTGGTGTAGAAATACATAAGTAGACCAAAGGAGCAGAGATAGACTCATGTATAGATCTCTGAATAGGTGGGTCCTAGAAACACACCAAAGGTGGAATTTCATATTATGGAGAATGAATGGACTTATAACAAATATTACTGGATAACTGGTTTGTGTATATATAAATATATGTAGATAAATATATAAAAACAAGTAAAAGTAATTGGTATATATATTTCAAGTCCATCTATGCATATGTACATATACATTTTACCATATATCTATATATCTATATCTATCTACCAATTATTTACTAAAATTTATATGTGAATATACATACATATATGTACACTAATTTATATAAATTGAATTGAATCCCTACTTTACACCATATAAAAAAGACCTTATGCTAAAAGATGTAAACATGAAAGACAAAATGGAAACCTTTCAGAATAAAATAAAAGAGAGTATCTCAATGACTTATGGAATTCTTGGGCAGATTTCTCAGATAAGACACAGAAAGCACTAGCCATAAAATACTTGATTGTCAAAATTAGATGTATTAGAATGAAGAATTTCTATTTTATTACACAGTAATCCAAAAGTACTAATATCAAGATATATAAAAACTCACCAATGACAAAAAAATTTAGGACCAGATGGCTTCAATGGTGAATTCCACCAAACATTTAATGAAGAGTTAATACCAATCCTCATCAAACTCTTTCAAAAAATAGAAGAATAGGGAAAACTTCCAAACTTATTTTATAAGGCCAGCATTGCCCTAATACCAAAACCAGGTAAGGACACCACAAGAAAATTACAGGCCAATAGTCTTAATGAATATAGATGAAAAAAAATCCTCAATGAAATATTAGCAAACCAAATTCAATAATACATTAAAAAGATCACATCCATGGTTAAGTGGGATGTATTCCAGTGATGCAAGTATTTTTCATATCCACAAGTCAATCAATGTGATGAACCACATTAATAAAACGAAGGATAAAAATCATAGGATCATCGTAATGTATGCCCCCCCCCAAAATTGACAACATTCGACATCCACTAATGATAAAAACTCTCAACAAGGTGGGTATAGGAGGAATATACCTCAACCTAATACAGTCCATATATGAAAAATCCACAGCTAATGCCATACTCAATAGTGAAAAGCTAAAATGGTGAAAAGTTTCCTCTAAGATCAGGAATAAGACAAGGTTGCCCACTCTCGACATTTTCATTCAGCATAATATTGGAAGTCGTAGCCAGAGGAATGAGCCAGAAAAAATGAAATAAGAGGCATTAAGTCAGAAAGGAAGAAGTAAAACTGTCATGCATCTGGCATGATATTATATATAGAAAACCCTAAAGACTTCACTGAAAAACTATCAGAACTAATAAAAAAAATTAGTACATTTTCAGGATACAAAGTCAATATACAAAAATCTGTTGCTTTTTTATACACTAATAACAAATTATCAGAAAAAAATTAAGAAAACAACCCCATTTACAATTGCATCAAAAAGAATAAAATACCTAGGAATAAATATAACCAAAGGTGTACTCCTGTACACTAAAAACTATAAGATATTGATGAAAGAAAATTTAGAGGACACAAATAAATTGAAAGATCTCATAGATTAGAATTAGTTAATTCCTTTTTAAACTGAATAATATTCCAATGTATGAAAATGCCACATGTGTATCCATTCATCCATTGCTGGGCATTAGGATTGTTTTCACTTCTTGACAATCATAAAGTGTACTACTCTGAATATTTGTGAACAAATACTTTGTTGAGTATCTGTTTTCAGTTCTTTTGGGTATATATCTTGAAGAGGAATTGCTTTGCAATATGGCAACTCTGTTTAACCTATTAAGGAACTGCCAAACTGTTTTCTACAAGGCTGCACTGTTTTACATTCCTCTTAGCCAATGTGTAAAGATTCCAACTTCTCTACATCATGATCAACACTTATCATTGTCCACTTTATAAAAAAAAATTATAGCCATTCCAGTGGGTGTGAATTGGTATCTCATTGTGGTTTTGATTGTGGAATGGATAAAGAAAATTTATATAGATAGGTGATAGATGGATGGATAGATAGATGTATAGAGATATAGATAGATAGATGATAGATATAGACACTAAACTTTGTCATATATATATATATATATATATATATATATAGTTAAATGTTATTCATCATGACAAAAGAAGAAAATCTCATCATTTGTGAAAACGTATGGGACTTGAGAGCATTATGCAGTGAAATAGGTCATACAGAAAAAAATACTATATGATCTCACTTATATGTGTAAGCTACAAAAACTCACAAAAATTCAAAGATAAAAAGTACAGACTGGTAGTTGATAGAAGTGGGGGTTGGTAGATGAAATGGCCAAATTGTACCAGCTTAAACAAACGAACAAAATAATAATGTATATTGGATTCCTGTAGAACAGAAAAAGGGCAAAGAACCCATGAGAAATGTGGTCAAAGCACTTTCACAGGTATTTCACAGAAAAGAAAATGTAAATAGTCAATAAAAATCTGAAAGATGTTCAACCTCACAAGTGGCTGATTGCTAAGTAAAACATACAACACTAAATTTTGTTATTTAGAACTGCATAGACAGGCGGTAAGCCCACAGTGAAATGTAACAGAACTATTAGCACAAATTTAAAGTAAAGAATGCCTTCAGAGGAGAAGGCTGGACACACAAGGGCTTGGTGGCCCTACAATATTCTTTTTTTTCTTAAGTTTATTTATTTTGAGACAGAGAATGCATGGAAGGGGCAGAGAGAGAAGGAGAGAATCCCAAGCAGGCTCTGCACTGTTAGTGAGAGCCAGATGCAGGACTCAAACTCACGAACTGTGAGATAATGACCTAAGCCAAAAATGAAAAGTCAGACACTTAACCAACTGAGCCACCCAGACACCCTGGCCCTATAGCATTCTACTTTTTAACTTGGGAAGTAGTTATGAGGGTTTGCATGAAGGGTAATGCTTTTGAGGGCATAGTGTATTCATAATTTAAAATTGAAAAAAATTGAATTCTAGAGTCATGAATATAATATGAGGCCATTCAAAACCCTGGCAAAATTTACTTGATAACATAGGAGGCAGATTAAGAAACCCATGACAAAGGACACCACAGGCTAGTACGCTTGAGAGAATTGAAGAGTTGGGTATGGAGATCCAGGGAGAAGAATGAATGTTTTGCTTTGTATTTGCACTATTTTATTTCTATCATATACATATATTACCCTTAATTAATTTTAACAATGGAAAAAATTAACAGCATACATTTATACTCCAGAAGTTTCTCATAATTCACCAGTAGGTATAGAAATCACTTAACTCATGCAGCAATTTTCAGTAATTTTTTCCTAAATAAAATCTACAGCAGAAAATCATAATATAAGATAAAAGAGAGCAGCGATGAAGGGGCCCAGAGCCTTCTTCAAATACTCTCATTCTACCCTATCTCCAGTTGGCCCAAGTCCCCAAACCCTGAGAAGTGGGTAACCTAAGTTGGAAACCATTACAGTGCAATAATTTCATGGTGTAAAAGACCAATTTGTGATGTGTTAAAAGAGAAATTATTCACCAGGCACTTGTCTGATCTCAAATCCAAATCAGGGACAAGTGGAGATTTATAGTCAATGTGCAGAATGAGGGGTTCAGTGGAGGGAAAATTACTAAGAGGAACTTGGTGAGTATCAAGGATAGAGGGATTCTCAAGATACTGACCTAACAGGATTCTTGCTGATGGCAAGTGAGGATTTCTACATTACGGGTAGGGATAAGGAACTTGATCAGGTATCAAAGGTGATCAGATAGGAAAAGTGGGGGGATTCCAGCTAAAATGACTTGGCAGAGTTATTGCTAAAACTATGTTTGGCAGGCCCAGCAAGGATAGGACAGGTACAGAAGGCCAAGGTTCAGTAGAGAAGAGAGCTCAGAGGAATGTGGATAAAATTTGGTCAAGGAGAGAGTCTTTGTCACTTGTACTAACCTAAGGTGTCTTATGTTTGTATTAGTCCTACAAGAGAGTCCATAAACTCCTTGAAGTGTACTAGAGGTTTAGAAAGGAGGAAGGTGGAGGAGAATCATGTAAGAAGTAGATCTGATGTTCTCTCAATGTGAATTACATGCAAATAGGAACACAGGATTTGAGGAGGCTGGAGATATAGTAAGAAAGTGCAGAGTAGAGTCCTGCTTATCCAATTTTGAGAATTATTCCTGTCATGGATACACTTGGAACACAGATTTGCATGCTCTAGGGGAAATTCAAGTATGAGTTGGTGATCCCTACCACCCTGCAGAGCAATAAGAGAGTGCAAGTAAGGAAGAGGACCCATGTGAATGGATTTCACTTTATTTTATTTTAAAATTCTATTTTACTTCTTATTTTTTTTAAAGGATGGGGTACCTTGGGCAGAAGTTTGATTAATCGTATTTAAGATTCTTACTGAAAAAAAATTAATATCCAGTACTAACAAACTCATATTCAAAGAAAACCTTTCATATAACAGAAGGTTAATCCCTTCCTCAGCCCTCCTTCCCCAACTACTGTGTATTTGACTTCTGAAATTATCTCCAGCTCACCGAACATTTGGAAGGTGGTCCCATTTTGGATGTATTTCAGGGTGCTCATTTAGACATGCAGGGAGAGTTCCTATTTTGGACATGTCCTCTCCCAATCTCTCTTTTGATAGCATTGGGAATTCTCATGTTTGACAATAACACAGTTAGCCACCTCTTCTCTTGATGTGAAAAGATAAACAGAATGTTTAGCAGCAAACAATTAGGATTAGTTGAAAAGCAATTAATCTGCCTTCTTCTCTTCTTGTGCTCTTCCTTAATGCTTTGAAGCTGTACTTTCTTTTCAAAGGGGAATACAGAGGTCATGAATTAGGGCTCTATCTTTTGGCAAATTACTTCTATTAACAGGAAAATGGTTGATAAGAGACAAGGGATGTAAAAGGTCATTGTGAGGAGGGGAAATTTAAGAGAAGACTGAGCTCAGAGTCTGATATTTTGCATTACAAAAGGTGGGAAATCCCCCTGGCCCTAGCTCAATCTTAACACAGAATTGCAAGGATTTAATGTTTTAGATTGTTAGAATTTCCAAAGTTTTTATTTTATTTTATTTTTTTACTAAAACAACTCAAGAAACTGATATCCTTTATAGCCTGTTACCACTTCACACTAGTGTCCAGGCAGTCCTCTAGGATTTACCATTGTTCTATTGCTCATACATGCTGTGCATTTGGCACGGTAATTACCTACCTTCCTGTCTCCCTGGGAGCTGGTCAGTGATTTGCTAGTCACACCAAGTTGAATGTAAACTAACTTAAAAAACTTTTATAAAATCATTGAATGAATCCCAGTGACTGTGCCCACTTATTTCTTTGGTGAAAACCAACCAATTCACTTGATGTATTCAAACTGAAATATTCATTGAGAGATGTATACAATACTATCACCCATTTCATCAAATAATTATCATATTCAAGGGTGCCTCAATGGCTCAGTTGGTTAAATATCCAACTCTTGATTTCAGCTCAGGTCGTGATCTCACAGTTCATGAATTTGAGCCATGCATTGGGCTCTGTGCTGTCAGCATGACGACTGCTTGGGATACTCTCTCTCACTCTCTCTCAAAAGAAACAAACTTTAAAAAATACCACATTCATAAAATAAGGTAGACAAATGGTTTTAAATCAAATGATTATTTCAGAACTTCCTAAGACATTAATGGCTACAGTCCATGATTCCCTAACTCATGGTTTCTGGGATCTGCTGGGACCCTCAGGGGCTGGCAATTAATTCCTACCCTATTTTGCCCCCAAAGGGGTGCACTGTGTCTCTCCTACTCCTCTCCCCTTATTAGTAATTGCTACCAATGGGAGAATGAAAGAATCTTCCCTTTGCAAAGGGTATTTTTTCTTTCTGGGTTTTCTATCACGTCTTCCCACTAAAATTATAAATCCAGTAAAAGCTGACAGTGGATCAAGTACCTTTGTTATTTATCTAACAGGTTTAACACAACTAGCATGTCAAAGCTACTCAGCAAATATTAGGTTGGATGATTGCTGAATTGAATGATCTTTCTAGGTTATTAGAAAGATATATAAACTGACATAATTCCTGACTGTTAATGATACAGTCAGATGAAATTGAATCTGTAAAAATAAATGGGAAGTAAATGGTGGCAATGATGACAGTAACAATGACAACTTCTTAATTGCAGGACTGAACATAAAGCAGCTACACTCAGACGAACAAACACAACCCCTTCTCAGCTCTTAGCCATTGTTATTTGGTCACTTGAAGAATGGCATTGCAGCACATTTTTAAAGAACCATGGCAGAGACTCAGGAAACCCTGCTGGGAGTCTTGTATGTAGGACATATCCAGAATGCATGCAAACATCTCAGAAAAAAAAAAAATCCAGTGAGGCCTCCAATGTAATCAGAGCTCCATGAATGAGGTCAGTCCATCTGAGGACTGTTTGATGTGTAGGTGATATTTTCATGTTACCAGAGGAGGTGCGCTGTGGACTAAATTGTGTCCCTTCCAAATTCCTGTGTTGAAACTCTAACCTACCATTGACTATATTTGGAGATAGGGCCATTAAGAGTAGTTAGGTTAAATAAGGTGATAAAATGGGATGTTGTAATCTGATAGGACTGGTGACCTTACAGGAGATAGGTAACTCCCTCTTTCCACATACACATGCTGATAAAAAGCTATGTAAGGATACAATGAGAAGGCGGCAAACCAGGTCTGCAAACCTGGTCTGCAAACCAGGGAGAGGGCCGTCACCAGAACCCAACCAGGCTGGTGCTCTGATCTGAGACTTACAGGCTCCAGAACTGAAAGAAATAAATTTCTGTTGTTCATAGGCCACTCTGTCCATGGTATTTTATTACAACAGCCTGAACAGAGTAAGACATGCCATTGTCCAGTCAACTGATTTTTCAGTACAACAGGTAGACTCTTCCTCTGTAAAGGGAGACTAACAATGCATCTAATATAGAGGACCTCTGTGAGGAGTAGGTGAAATATGTGGGTCTGTGTATATTTAGTTTTTATTTATACCCATTGTTCATAGACTGTTCATGGTCCTAGTGAACAGTGGAACATTATTATTATATCTGAGGGAAGGAAGGAAGGGTGGAAATGATAGAAGAGTTAACTCAGATCCTGTATCATCAATTCTGCACTTAGGAGGTGAAGCACCTGGTCCTCTGTCTTACACATAATATGATAGATCATCCTAGGGTTCCATGCCTAATAGACAGCATGCATGGTGGATTTGCCACTTTTTTTCTTTGTTTTTGTTCCTTATTATATATGTGATAAATGAGACCTTAGAAATGGAAGAATTTATGCTTGATGAAGAAGCAGTGACAAAAATTACATTTGTTTAATGTGTTTAAATTAATAAAAGCTGGGAAAGACAGTGTTCTTTAACATGGATCCTCAAAACACCCATTGGCAAGAGGAGCAAAGCAGCTTCCACCCACTCCTTCCCGCTCAGAATTGTCTGAGAAAGACGTTAGAGAATAGTATCCATCACTACATTTATTTCACATTAGGGCAACAACATGGAAAGACATGAAATGATATTTGTAAAGTTACAGAGATCTGGATGAGAATTATTTTACCATTTCTTTACTTCCTCCCTAATCTGCAATGTGAGGAGAAAAGGGGAAAATAAACATAGATTAAAGCCCCAACCTTTGTGTATGACATGTAATAGAACTAAATAATATTTCTTTGTGCTATGTATGTTTCCCTTCTCTTTCTCATTTGTAAAAGAGTTGGGAATTTTTGAATTTTTTAATCACTTCAAGAGTTGTTCCCTATAAGAGAACCAAGTAAAATTCTCTATATTTAGAAGGTGATCAACAAATATGGGTTAATTCATCTGAAGTTTCAAAGAATAGTCAGCATCACTACTGTGCTAAACTAACTTGGATGGGTTAAGATTGTTTCAAATGCTTCTGAACTTATCATGATTGTTAATATCCTAATAGTCAAATTAACAAACTAATAAAAATTAAAATTCAGAATTTAGGAGGATATTTGTAAAATATTGTTTCTTTCAAAAAGAGTGTAAGCTTTTTAGAAATAAAACTAGTATACAGTTTAAGATGACCTTTATTTTTTCTAGCCTTGTACAGCTAAATATTTTCACCTTTTAAATAAAAAGATGTACATGAATTTGATAGGCTAATTTTACATATTTATTTTTCTAATACAGAACTCATGGGATTTGTTTAAGTAATAAATACCTATAAAATTCCATGAAGTGAAATTTTTCAGAAATCTTTTTTATTTATCTTATTTTTTTTTTGAGGTATTTTTTTATTTTTTATTTTTTATTTTTTTTATATGAAGTTTATTGACAAATTGGTTTCCATACAACACCCAGTGCTCATCCCAAAAGGTGCCCTCCTCAATACCCATCACCCACCCGCCCCTCCCTCCCACCCCCCATCAACCCTCAGTTTGTTCTCAGTTTTTAACAGTCTCTTATGCTTTGGCTCTCTCCCACTCTAACGTCCTTTTTTTTTTTTTTTTTACCTTCGCCTCCCCCATGGGTTCCTGTTAAGTTTCTCAGGATCCACATAAGAGTGAAACCATATGGTATCTGTCTTTCTCTGTATGGCTTATTTCACTTAGCATCACACTCTCCAGTTCCATCCACGTTGCTACAAAAGGCCATATTTCTTTTTTTCTCATTGCCACGTAGTATTCCATTGTGTATATAAACCACAATTTCTTTATCCATTCATCAGTTGATGGACATTTAGGCTCTTTCCATAATTTGGCTATTGTTGAGAGTGCTGCTATAAACACTGGGGTACAAGTGCCCCTATGCATCAGGACTCCTGTATCCCTTGGGTAGATTCCTAGCAGTGCTATTGCTGGGTCATAGGGTAGGTCTATTTTTAATTTTCTGAGGAACCTCCACACTGCTTTCCAGAGCGGCTGCACCAATTTGCATTCCCACCAACAGTGCAAGAGGGTTCCCGTTTCTCCACATCCTCTCCAGCATCTATAGTCTCCTGATTTGTTCATTTTGGCCACTCTGACTGGCGTGAGGTGATACCTGAATGTGGTTTTGATTTGTATTTCCCTGATAAGGAGCGACGCTGAACATCTTTTCATGTGCCTGTTGGCCATCTGGATGTCTTCTTTAGAGAAGTGTCTATTCATGTTTTCTGCCCATTTCTTCACTGGGTTATTTGTTTTTCGGGTGTGGAGTTTGGTGAGCTCTTTATAGATTTTAGATACTAGCCCTTTGTCCGATATGTCATTTGCAAATATCTTTTCCCATTCCGTTGGTTGCCTTTTAGTTTTGTTGGTTGTTTCCTTTGCTGTGCAGAAGCTTTTTATCTTCATAAGGTCCCAGTAATTCACTTTTGCTTTTAATTCCCTTGCCTTTGGGGATGTGTCGAGTAAGAGATTGCTACGGCTGAGGTCAGAGAGGTCTTTTCCTGCTTTCTCCTCTAAGGTTCTGATGGTTTCCTGTCTCACATTTAGGTCCTTTATCCATTTTGAGTTTATTTTTGTGAATGGTGTGAGAAAGTGGTCTAGTTTCAACCTTCTGCATGTTGCTGTCCAGTTCTCCCAGCACCATTTGTTAAAGAGGCTGTCTTTTTTCCATTGGATGTTCTTTCCTGCTTTGTCAAAGATGAGTTGGCCATACGTTTGTGGGTCTAGTTCTGGGGTTTCTATTCTATTCCATTGGTCTGTGTGTCTGTTTTTGTGCCAATACCATGCTGTCTTGATGATGACAGCTTTGTAGTAGAGGCTGAAGTCTGGGATTGTGATGCCTCCTGCTTTGGTCTTCTTCTTCAAAATTCCTTTGGCTATTCGGGGCCTTTTGTGGTTCCATATGAATTTTAGGATTGCTTGTTCTAGTTTCGAGAAGAATGCTGGTGCAATTTTGATTGGGATTGCATTGAATGTGTAGATAGCTTTGGGTAGTATTGACATTTTGACAATATTTATTTTTCCAATCCATGAGCAGGGAATGTCTTTCCATTTCTTTAAATCTTCTTCAATTACCTTCATAAGCTTTCTATAGTTTTCAGCATACAGATCCTTTACATCTTTGGTTAGATTGATTCCTAGGTATTTTATGCTTCTTGGTGCAATTGTGAATGGGATCAGTTTCTTTATTTGTCTTTCTGTTGCTTCATTGTTAGTGTATAAGAATGCAACTGATTTCTGTACATTGATTTTGTATCCTGCAACTTTGCTGAATTCATGTATCAGTTCTAGCAGACTTTTGGTGGAGTCTATCGGGTTTTCCATGTATAATATCATGTCATCTGCAAAAAGCGAAAGCTTGACTTCATCTTTGCCAATTTTGATGCCTTTGATTTCCTTTTGGTGTCTGATTGCTGATGCTAGAACTTCCAGCACTATGTTAAACAACAACGGTGAGAGTGGGCATCCCTGTCGTGTTCCTGATCTCAGGGAAAAAGCTCTCAGTTTTTCCCCGTTGAGGATGATGTTAGCTGTGGGCTTTTCATAAATGGCTTTTATGATCTTTAAGTATGTTCCTTCCATCCCGACTTTCTCCAGGGTTTTTATTAAGAAAGGGTGCTGGATTTTGTCAAAGGCCTTTTCTGCATCGATTGACAGGATCATATGGTTCTTCTCTTTTTTTTTGTTAATGTGATGTATCACGTTGATTGATTTGCGAATGTTGAACCAGCCCTGCATCCCAGGAATGAATCCCACTTGATCATGGTGAATAATTCTTTTTATATGCTGTTGAATTCGATTTGCTAGTATCTTATTGAGAATTTTGGCATCCATATTCATCAGGGATATTGGCCTGTAGTTCTCTTTTTTTACTGGGTCTCTGTCTGCTTTAGGAATCAAAGTAATACTGGCTTCATAGAATGAGTCTGGAAGTTTTCCTTCCCTTTCTATTTCTTGGAATAGCTTGAGAAGGATAGGTATTATCTCTGCTTTAAATGTCTGGTAGAACTCCCCTGGGAAGCCATCTGGTCCTGGACTCTTATTTGTTGGGAGATTTTTGATAACCGATTCAATTTCTTCGCTGGTGATGGGTCTGTTCAAGCTTTCTATTTCCTCCTGATTGAGTTTTGGAAGAGTGTGGGTGTTCAGGAATTTGTCCATTTCTTCCAGGTTGTCCACTTTGTTGGCATATAATTTTTCATAGTATTCCCTGATAATTGTTTGTATCTCTGAGGGATTGGTTGTAATAATTCCATTTTCATTCATGATTTTATCTATTTGGGTCATCTCCCTTTTCTTTTTGAGAAGCCTGGCTAGAGGTTTGTCAATTTTGTTTATTTTTTCAAAAAACCAACTCTTGGTTTCGTTGATCTGCTCTACAGTTTTTTTAGATTCTATATTGTTTATTTCTGCTCTGATCTTTATTATTTCTCTTCTTCTGCTGGGTTTAGGCTGCCTTTGCTGTTCTGCTTCTATTTCCTTTAGGTGTGCTGTTAGATTTTGTATTTGGGATTTTTCTTGTTTCTTGAGATAGGCCTGGATTGCAATGTATTTTCCTCTCAGGACTGCCTTCGCTGCGTCCCAAAGCGTTTGGATTGTTGTATTTTCATTTTCGTTTGTTTCCATATATTTTTTGATTTCTTCTCTAATTGCCTGGTTGACCCACTCATTCGTTAGTAGGGTGTTCTTTAACCTCCACGCTTTTGGAGGTTTTCCAGACTTTTTCCTGTGGCTGATTTCAAGCTTCATAGCATTGTGGTCTGAAAGTATGCATGGTATAATTTCAATTCTTGTAAACTTATGAAGGGCTGTTTTGTGACCCAGTATATGATCTATCTTGGAGAATGTTCCATGTGCACTCGAGAAGAAAGTATATTCTGTTGCTTTGGGATGCAGAGTTCTAAATATATCTGTCAAGTCCATCTGATCCAATGTCTCATTCAGGGCCCTTGTTTCTTTATTGACCGTGTGTCTAGATGATCTATTCATTTCTGTAAGTGGGGTGTTAAAGTCCCCAGCAATGACCACATTCTTATCAATAAGGTTGCTTCCGTTTATGAGTAATTGTTTTATATATTTGGGGGCTCCGGTATTCGGCGCATAGACATTTATAATTGTTAGCTCTTCCTGATGGATAGACCCTGTAACTATTATATAATGTCCTTCTTCATCTCTTGTTACAGCCTTTAATTTAAAGTCTAGTTTGTCTGATATAAGTATGGCTACTCCAGCTTTCTTCTGGCTTCCAGTAGCATGATAAATAGTTCTCCATCCCCTCACTCTGAATCTAAAGGTGTCCTCAGGTCTAAAATGAGTCTCTTGTAGACAGCAAATAGATGGGTCTTGTTTTTTTATCCATTCTGATACCCTATGTCTTTTGGTTGGCGCATTTAATCCATTTACATTCAGTGTTATTATAGAAAGATACGGGTTTAGAGTCATTGTGATGTCTGTATGTTTTATACTTGTAGTGATGTCTCTGGTACTTTGTCTCACAGGGTCCCCCTTAGGATCTCTTGTAGGGCTGGTTTAGTGGTGACAAATTCCTTCAGTTTTTGTTTGTTTGGGAAGACCTTTATCTCTCCTTCTATTCTAAATGACAGACTTGCTGGATAAAGGATTCTTGGCTGCATATTTTTGCTGTCTAGCACCCTGAAAATCTCGTGCCAATTCTTTCTGGCCTGCCAAGTTTCAAAAGAGAGATCAGTCACGAGTCTTATAGGTCTCCCTTTATATGTGAGGGCACGTTTACCCCTTGCTGCTTTCAGAATTTTCTCTTTATCCTTGTATTTTGCCAATTTCACTATGATATGTCGTGCAGAAGATCGATTCAAGTTACGTCTGAAGGGAGTTCTCTGTGCCTCTTGGATTTCAATGCCTTTTTCCTTCCCCAGTTCAGGGAAGTTCTCAGCTATTATTTCTTCAAGTACCCCTTCAGCACCTTTCCCTCTCTCTTCCTCCTCTGGGATACCAATTATGCGTATATTATTTCTTTTTAGTGTATCACTTAGTTCTCTAATTTTCCCCTCATACTCCTGGATTTTTTTATCTCTCTTTTTCTCAGCTTCCTCTTTTTCCATAACTTTATCTTCTAGTTCACCTATTCTCTCCTCTGCCTCTTCCATCCGAGCCGTGGTGGTTTGCATTTTGTTTTGCATTTCCTTTAAAGCGTTTTTCAGCTCCTCGTGACTGTTCCTTAGTCCCTTGATCTCTGTAGCAAGAGATTCTCTGCTGTTCTGTATGCTGTTTTCCAGCCCAGCGATTAATTTTATGACTATTATTCTAAATTCACTTTCTGTTATATTGTTTAAATCCTTTTTGATCAGCTCATTAGCTGTTGTTATTTCCTGGAGATTCTTCTGAGGGGAATTCTTCCGCTTGGTCATTTTGGATAGTCCCTGGTGTGGTGAGGGCCTGCAGGGCACTTCCCCTGTGCTGTGGTGTATAACTGGAGTTGGTGGGCGGGGCCGCAGTCCGACCTGATGTCTGCCCCCAGCCCACCGCTGGGGCCACAGTCAGACTGGTGTGTGCCTTCTCTTCCCCTCTCCTAGGGGCGGGATTCACTGTGGGGTGGCGTGGCCCGTCTGGGCTACTTGCACACTGCCAGGCTTGTGATGCTGGGCATCTGGCGTATTAGCTGGGGTGGGAAGGCAAGGTGCACGGCGGCAGGGGGGGCAGGCTTAGCTCGCTTCTCCTTAGGTGATCCACTTCAGGAGGGGCCCTGTGGCAGCCGGAGGGAGTCAGATCGCTGCCGGAGGTTTGGCTCCGCAGAAGCACAGAGTTGGGTGTTCGCGCAGAGCGAGCAAGTTCCCTGGCAGGAACCGGTTCCCTTTGGGATTTTGGCTGGGGGATGGGCGGGGCAGATGGCGCTGGCGAGCGCCTTTGTTCCCCGCCAAACTGAGCTCTGTCATCCGGGGGCTCCGCAGCTCACCCTCCCTTTGTCCTCCAGCCTTCCCGCTTTCCGAGCAGAGCTGTTAACTTATGACCTCCCAGACGCTAAGTCGCGCTTGCTGTCGGAACACAGTCCGTCAGGCCCCTCCGCTTTTGCAAGCCGGACTCGGGGGCTCTGCTTGGCCGGCGAGCCGCCCCTCCGCCCCGGCTCCCTCCCGCCAGTCCGTGGAGCGCGCACCGCCTCGTCGCCCTTCCTACCCTCTTCCGTGGGCCTCTCGTCTGCACTTGGGTCTGGTGACTCTGTTCTGCTAATCCTCTGGCGGTTTTCTGGGTTATTTAGGCAGGTGTAGGTGGAATCTAAGTGATCAGCAGGACGCGCGGTGAGCCCAGCGTCCTCCTACGCCGCCATCTTCCCAGAATCCTCCTATTTATCTTATTTTTAAGTATTTTTAATATATATTTATTTTTGAGAAAGAAAGAGAGACAGAGTATGAGTGAGGGAGGGGCAGAGAGAGGGGGTGACACAGAATCCAAAGCAGGCTCCAGGCTCTGAGCTGTCTGCACAGAGCCCGACGTGGGGCTTGAACTCACGAACCGGAGATCATGACTTGAGCTGAGGTCAGTCGCTTAACTGACTGAGCCACCCAGAGGCCCCAACTCATATCTTTTATTAATAATTTTTTTGCCTAAGTTGAACATTTTCCCCCATCTGTGTAAATATATTTGTTTCTACAGGTTATCAAAAAATATTTCCTCATATATCTTTGTAACAAAATGGTAATCTTTAATTATTCATAAATTGCTCTTATATTAAGTTAAATCGCCCAAGCTTTGACAGCAATTATTTAAGCTCTCTTAACATTACAAGGTAATATTAATTTGTATGCTTAGACTTTCAGCTAATTGTATAATCATAAATTACTATATCCTTATTATAATACTAACAATGATTAGTTACATCCTTGATGTTAAATTCAATCATTTTGTATTGATGTTTTGAAACTTCTATGAGAACTCCTAATGAATTAGTGCTATCAATTACTTAATTTTTTTTCTGGAATTTAAAACTTAGAATGGAAACCTCATACAAATTCACTGAGGTTTCCCACTTGCTCTACGATTTTTGTCATCTTTGACTTTCTTTCTGAGCCCCCTACATTTTGTTATGTGTAAAATCATTTTATACTTTTAGAAAATGAAATAGACACAGCTAATTATCTTGCTAGCAAGGTGGTAAAAGCAGCCAGCAAGGCTATTAGAGCAAAGGACAAGGCAGCACACACACAGATGCTGAGAAATCCTTGGTCAGAGACCTGGGAAGTTATAGATGTTAGGAACTTGTTTCCTGATGAGGTAGGACATTGAGTTCTGCAGGTGATGATTTCCATACATGACGATTTGCATGATTTGTAGAAATTACTTCATAATTAGTTAATACATTAAAAATCTTACACCCTCCGAGGGGCACCTGGGAGGCTTAGTCGGCAGAATGGCCGACTCTTGATTTTGGCTTAGGTCATGATCTCACTGTTGTGGGATCAAGCCCCGCAGTGGGCTCCACACTGACAGAGTGGAAACTGCTTGGAATTCTCTCTCCCTCTCTTCCTGCCCCTCTCTCGGTCTCCCACTCTCTCTCTCTCTCAAAGTAAATAAATAAACTTAAAAAATAAAAAAAAATAAATAAGAATATACCATTTGAAAAACTGTACACAAGAATAATTAAATATTTTTGCTTCCTTCTGGATTATCTAAATAGACAATTTCTTTAAAATTTGTTTAAATTTTTATTCATTTTTGAGAGAGAGAAAGACAGAACATCAGTAGGGGAGGGGCAGAGGGAGAGGGAGACACAGGCTCTGAAGCAGGTTTCAGGCTCTGAGCTGTCAGTACAAAGCCCAATGTAGGACTCAAACCCACAAGCTGTGAGATCATGACCTAAGCCAAAGTCGGATGCTCAACTGACTGAGCCTCCCAGGCACTCCTAAATAAAAAAAAAAATTAACATACCTGACAATGTTCTTAATATTTTAAAAAGTAGGTGGGAATTATGACTAAGTTGTACTAAAAAAGAACAACAAAATGCCTATTTAAAGGCATTAAGGTAACAGATAATTTCAAGTTGAATCCTGAGTTAATTATTCTTTTATTATTCTTTTATTCTTTTATTATTCTGAACATGGTTAGGTGACTTTTTATATCACTTTAAATGTTCAGGTTAGTGGTGTTTGTTTCTTTGTTTTTTTTTCACTTATTTTAGGTGTTGAAGCTTTTCATCAAATACAGTTTTATATGGAATCCTGATAAAAGGAAGAGATGCTCTTACTAAAGTTGGGGCAAAAGTAAATCCTTCCACGTCCATCAACCTCTGCCTCCCTTCCCGCAACCCCAGGTAACTCCTGATATCCCCAGTATCAATAGGGAACAGTGTGAGGATAACAGTTTTAATACACACAAAAATATTGGTTTCATCTTCCTACAGAAGCAAATATGAATTGTGCTTTTTAATGTCTTTTCAAGATCAAAGACTTTGTGTGTATTTTAAGATACCTGAAGTCATAACAGGCCATTTCTTTTTTTTTGAATTTTTTTCTAATGTTTATTTATTTTTGAGAAAGAGACAGAGAACTAGCAGAGGAGGGGCAAAGAGAGAGGAAGACACAGAATCTGAAACAGGCTCCAAGCTCTGAGCTGTCAGCACAGAGCCTGATGCGGAGCTTGAACTCACAAGCTGTGAGATCATGACCTGAGCCGAAGTCCGACGCTCAGCTGACTGAGCCACCCAGGCACTCCTACAAGTTATTTCTTCAGAGGCTTTTGTGTCAGCAAATAGAATGTAGTGAATGGAAAATCCTATTCTATTGCATAGAATGAAAGTTTGTGGCAGCATTATGTCCTTTGTTTCTTCTTATATACTTACCACCTTCCTTGGTCAAATTAAGACATTTAGCAACACTTGGGTAAAAGAATGGGCTGACTTGTTCAGGAAGTATACTATTTCTGTGTCTGAATGCCATACCTCCTAGAGTAGCATGTGGGACTTTATGGTTTCCAGCACACTCTCCAATTTAACATGCATACTGGGTATTTGGTGGCAGTTAGGACTGTGTTGTAATTGAGAATGTTTGGATGCTGCATCTAAAATCTCACTTTTAAAATTTCCATTTGAATTTTCTTGTTCATGCACTATTTGATTCTAGTCACATTGACTACTGTCCCGGTACACAGCTAGCAGTCCATGAGCATTCTAAATTCAGTTGAACATCTGTCTTTCCAAGGTGACCAGTCAAGGCACACCATATTTTGCCTATTGATATGTCCCTTCTCTAAAGTGAATGGCATAACAGATTTTGAATTGTTTTGTTTTAGTTTTTCCTCATAAAAGGTCCACTTTCCACAAGAACTAAAAGTAGATTTAATATTACATCTGCAGCCTCGTATATCACTTAGAAATTGAGCTTGACAAATAGTAATGCAAACTCTGCAGATATGGCTCAGCCATATAAGAGATTATTCTCCCAGAAGGTGTCTGCAGGTAGACAGTTAAGAACTAATACAGTGGCTTCATAAAGTCATCAGAAACTCAGGCTCCTCCTTCTTGGTTTTTCTCTGTCTTGGATTGCTTTCCTCTTTTAGGCACATGATGGATGGCTTGCCTGGACAAACTGCTACTCTAGCATTTCAGCCAGGAAAAATGAATAAACATGTGAGAAGCACTTACAGAAGTTATACACAACACACGATCGTTTTAGCTAAATCTAAAATTTGTGGCTATACCAACCTGTAAGAGAGGCTGGGTAATTCTGCTCTTTAAGCTGGGCTAGGGTTTTCTTGTAAGGACAGGAGGGGACAGAGGTCAACAGGAGACAATTACATATCTCTGATGCTGCAACATTCATTTGTTTTGGGGCTTAGAATAGTCATTTTTTAAGTTTTTGAGTGTTTGTGACTAAGACAGATTGTTGCTACCCAAATTATTAATTAACTAGGTAAAATCCAGTTAGGTATTTCCTGAGTAGACCCTAATTTACACAGAAACTAAAATTTACTCACATTAATTTGGTTAAAAAAATGAGCTCTACATTTCATTTCCTTTGGTTTTGTGGGTTTGAGCCCTGCGTCTGACTCTGTGCTGATGGTGTGGAGCCTATTTGGGAGCCCCCTCGCTCTCAGCCTCTCCCCCACTTGGGTTGTCTCTGTCTCTCTCAAAATAAATAAATAAACTTACAAAAAAGAATATGGTGTACCTGGGTGGCTGAGTCAGTTAAGTATCCAACTTTGGCTCAGGTCATAATGTTGATGTCTATGAGTTTGATCCCCATGTCGGGCTCTGTGCTGACAGCTCAGAGTCTGGAGCTTGCTTCAGATTCTCTGTCTCCCTTTCTGTCTGCCCTTCCCCACTGGCACTCTGTCTCTCTCTCTCTCTCTCAAAAGTAAATAAACATTTTTTTAAAAATTAAAAAAGAAAAAGACAGAACAGGAAAAATAGCAACTGCACTTTGAGCCAGTATTTGCTAAGGACTATAGAAAAAGCCGTAACAACATGAATGCTGAGAATTTAATTTGGGGTAATTTGATATTTGATAACTATCATATTATTCTCAATAATTAAAAATAAGCAATTTTATTTTACATGTTTCTCATGTAGCTTGCCACATAAGTACAAGTTAGATTATAAATATTAATTGAGAAAATAAATGAATTAATTCGGGCACTTAAGATTGATTTTAATTTATTTATAGCTATATTACTATTTCTTCTCAACATCCATGAAGATACCAAAGACATTGAAGCTGCATGAATGATAGTGGGAATCAACATAAATTATTGTGGGCCATAGTACTTTGAATTCTGCTAGGATTACAGACTTCAGTATCCAAGTATCCAGTTGTGTCAATTTCAAAGAAGTTTAGGATCCTTACCAGATAAGCTTCCACTCATGTTAGGGAATACTCCTAACACAATTATTTTCTTATAATTACTAGATGAATAAACATTTGATAAGAAGAATAAATACTTAAAAAGGGTACATGCTTTTCATTAATACTGTGGAAATAAATGAGACTACCCAAAATATAATAAGCGAAGGCTATTTTTTAGTTGGAACTTCCTATAGCAAAAGGGAGTCAGCCACCCTCACTATCATGTAGCAGAGACTCAAAAGCCAATAGGAAAGTGGGAGAGCTTTATGCGAAAACAAGGAATTGTTTCACGGGTGCCCTGAAGGCTGTTGGCATGTGGAGGCTGGAGGTAGGCTAACTAGAATCAGAGTATCCTGGGTGATTGGTTAGGGGTTCATATATGGATTCCTTTAGTTGTTCTTAAGTTGCAAGTGGGGCAAAAATTAGGGAAGTTGGCGGTTATTGACCAAGTTGAGAACATTTTGAGCAAACTGTTGCAGAGCTATGGTTTGGCTTCCTGGGTTGGTTGCTGCAAAGGTCATGGCTTCTGTTTTATATATGGTCTGGCCATTGTCTGTTTGCATATTTAGTCTATCAGACCACTTCAACATCAGTTAATACTAATAAGGCTTAATGGCAATCCTTTTAAATGTTATGACAGAATATTTTCAGGAAAAAAAGACTCCAAATCATGATTTTACCATTAAATGGAAGTTTTCAGAATCTTTTATGCATATCCCTAGGGTCTGTATTCTAGAAGCTGTCAAGTAGATCTCAGTAAATACACACTAGAGCTTATTAGTACATTGACGTTTAGGGCTGTAGGAACGCATGAATAAAGATAACCCTATTTATACTGGGATTTCCTGGGAAAAAAGTTATAATACTAAGTGTTTATTTGTTGTTTCTTTTTGTTTGTTTATTTTGGCTTTGTTGTATTCTGAAAATAATAGACAGGATGCTAAGGAAATTGAAAAGAAAAGCATTTAAAATATTGAGTATGGAATGTGTAAGTGCTGGTTTCTGGCCACTGTAGATAAATACAGAGGAAACAGAAGAACATCATCTCTATATCTGCTTGGAGATTAATAGCATGTGGATGTAGATATGTTGAAAAAATAACATCCCTTATCTTTCACGAGATTTTTGTGTAGGAAGAAGCTAGTCTGTGTCCCAGGGTTCGGGAAAATGAAAATGAAAGAGAGATGGTCTCTAAGATATGGGAGCTCATGATTTTCATGTGGTACAAATATGTTAACATATTTATTACAAACTACAGTTTGCACCTTAACAAGGTGTGGGCACAGGTGATGGGAGGATGACTATAAAAAAGACATTAGAAGACCACAGGAGCTTTCTTGGGTTGGCGACTTAGAAGCAATTCTTGCAGAAGCTCCTGAAATCCAAGGAATTTACAGCTGAGCCCCTCACAGAACATCTTAACTACTGATATGTATTAGACTCTATCATGCCACATAACTTCAGCCTAGATGGATCTGTCATTTTCACTTCATTTTATGCTTAATGTAAAACATATATATTAAATATCTGTGATACTTTTTAAAATACACTATCATTTGAATAGAATTCTCTTTTTATCAGTCTTCAAATATTTAAATTTTTAAATGTCTTATTTATTATTTTTGAGAGAGAGAGACAGAGTGCAAGTGGGGGAGATGCAGAGAGAGAGGGAGACACAGAATCTGAAGCAGGCTCCAGGCTCTGAGCTGTCAGCACAAAACCCAGGGCAGGGCTTGAACTCACTAACTGTAAGATCATGACATGAGCCAAAGTCAGACACTTAACTTACTGAACCACCCAGGAGCCCCTCAGTCATGAAATATGTAAAGAAAATAATTTTTCTTTCCGAAGAAGGAAAGAAACACACATTTCAACAGTGTGTGTGTGTGTGTGTGTGTGTGTGTGTGTGTGTGCGTGTGTGCTCTTAAAACCTCCATGGTATTCTTCCTCCTAGGGAGAAGTAATTTAAAGTTATGAATGCAGTTCCCATCCTTCCATATGCATCCCACTCGTCATGTGTGTGGGATGAGATATACGTAAAGCAGGCCCTCTTCAGCCCTGTGAAGGTGCATAGAGAGAGACACCTGAACACTCTGATGGAGCAGAGCTCCACAAAGGAGGGTTGTCATTCTGTGTTGTGATGTGGGAGCTGAGGAAAAGCTACAAGGGGGAGATGAGGCCTTACCTGAACCTTTAAATATGATTTGGACCAGGTAGTAGATGTGAGGCAGAAAAAGCACATGAAATAGCCCTACCATTTGGAAATGACATCTTTTTTAGGGCATCTGTTTTCTCACTTGTGGAAGACTTCATGAAACAGTATGGATTCAATGAAGTAACACTGACAATATTGAAACCAATTGTCCAGCACTTAACTCTTGAGGAATGATATTGTTTATATGTGAACAAATGTATAAATGAGTTGTTGAAATTATTGAGAATCATTTAGTAAACATTGGATTCTCTTTAAAGCTATCTTCAGAAGGTTACCAAAATATGCTTTGGGTATCTTTAAACCTGATCCAGCAAGGATGAAGTCTCTATGTCTCTGTTTTTCTCTGTTTTTATTTAAAATAAAGTAATTTCAACATATTTAGGAAAGTTTAGTTCCAAGATGATATGGCATATTCCTTACATGGGGAAAATGAATGTGAAAATGGATGAAGGTAGCCAAGTCATGTAATCATTTTATGAATAATTACTTTCAACAAATATACATGTTCCATCTATAGATAGAGATTGATGTGCAAAGATAAACAGATACATCTAAGATAAGGCAGTTGTTATTCTCTGAAGGTTGGGTATCAGTTGGTTACAAATGTATAGTCCATTAATATAAAATATTATCTATCTAAATTCTCTTTTAAGGAAACTACCTATCAGATCTTTCTTAGCTTTTTTAATTTTTAAATTGCCTTTAAATAATATTAAATTTGGACAACTGTTCTAATTAAGACATAACTCTGGCTCAAAGCACTAGGATTCCAATTCTAGCATCATTAGTTGCCTTGAATTAAAATCATAACAGACCTAATTAGATAAATATTGTGGTAATCATGATCTGATCATAAGCAGTAATTTGGAAAGAACTGCCAGGAAAGAATATTTTTTCTGGTTTTATAAATATTGAAAGACAGCACTGTAACAAAAGTAGTGTGACCTGAATATAAGGTGGTGTTAAGTAGCATTGTAATTTATAAATGCTTATTTTGCTTGTGATTGCATTTTGTGCATGTGTACTCATATACACATAAATGATCACTTACAGATGATTACTAACAGAGTCTGAAACACAGAGAGAAGACAAAGGCAGAAGTGATCCCACCACCATCTATATGCATTTCCACTTATTCTTTTCTCCCATGAACCATGCAGAAAAGTTTTTCATATATTTGGAAAAGTTTCTGCCTCATTTTCTAATTCTTGGTCATTGCCATTCAAGTCTTCCAGGTGGTGTCCTGTCTCACCTGTAGTTTCCTTTATCAGGCAAGACTGCTTCTCCAAATTCTCTTTGAATCTCACTTTTTTATAAAAAACATCCTATTATCCTAGGATAGGTGCCACAACCCTGTTTTAGTAGGTTCCTGTTGTTATTCTGTATTGGGTCACCACCAAATCTAATGCAGTCTTCGGGTAGATGCGCCAGTCTGCCTTCTGTTTCCCACCCAGCACTGTCTGTCACATGGTCAGAGCTAAACCAGCATTGTGCAATGGCTGGGTTATTGTTCATTTCACTAATATCAGATGGCAAGGCAAAGAACTGAAGTATAATTCCAGAAAATAGCACATATATCCAAGAAAGAAAACATGAGTATTTTCCAACCCTCAATATTGGTACAAGTTAAATCCTGTCTTAATTTCTGTACCCGAGCTGTTTGGCCACATAAAGCTCTGGCATATGGTTCCAGTCACATCATTGACACTAAGAAAGAGTTAAATATTCAAATGAGTGACCTGTAGAGTATTTGATTATCCCAGTAATGACACCTAAAAATGGAAAAATTTTAAGTGAGAAGGAAGTAAAAAAGAATAATACCTTCTTTAGATCTTGGAGAAAGGAAGAACCATCAGAGGGCGTCAGGGGCCTGTGTTTCAGTCATTAAGGAAAACACCAGTGAAACAATGAACCATTGAAACTTTGAGAACAGATCAGCACGTCTATTTTCTGAGTGGTAGGGTGGTATGTAGAGTGAGGGACACGTACTGTTTGCCTGCGAGAAGTATAACAGAATTTAATTCAATAGCTGGAATAACCAGAGACAATACTTAAGGAAGAGTATTTGGGACATAGACAGATGTGAGGTGGGTTGTAAAAGTGACAGTGACTTTCAATTTTCAAGTAGACACATTTGGGGAGAAGTTCAGGAGAAATGCTTGAACCTGAATGCCCTGGACTGCAGATGACACCCATCATCATCAGAGTTTCTCAGAGTCATGTGCCATATTCCTGAGAGATTTCTTTCTGACATGGTCAAAAACAGTCCCAAGGACCAGAACCAAAGAGCCTACATCCACAAGAAGGGCCAAGGAACTTGAGGTCAGTCAGTTGTTATTCATCAGGAAAGAAGCTCCAAGATTTCTATTTCTAAGCTTGCCATGTGTATTTGCTGAGGACTTTACTTAGCCTATTCCAAGACCATCCTGTGGAGCATACCCTACTCCAAGGCCACAGCATTACAAGGTGTTCAGATGTCTGCACCCATGTTAGCATCTCACACTAACTCAGCCTAGCTGTGCAATCTCTATTACTGTCAGAAGTTTCCTACCAGGAAGCAAAGCATATCCTTTGAGTGCCTATTAGTGTGAATTAGATATAGAGCCAGGCTTGACATGCTGAGGAATTGTTCTCAGCAAGTCATGATGAAGCTGCAATATCTGACTGTGGTGCGCATATTTTTCTCCAGGTGGTACAATAACCAGTTTTTGTCTCATTCTATGTGGTCAGAGGAAAGTAAAATTTGGTATGTTGTTACACCACAGAATCTCAAATAAGAGCATCTCTGCCACATTAATGAAAGATAAAGCACCTTCTGAGACTTTTGAAGAGCACAAATGTCCCATTAAATGGATAGCTATGCCCTCCTGGCAGGTGTGTTCCATAGTGTTCAACATACATACACACTGGTAAATATGATGATGGGACATCTGTGTCTCAGGGGCACTTAGCAATGAATAGAATAGCATAAGGAAGGCAGTGGGGGTAGAAAATGCTTAGGGCCTTATGTATGGATACAATGGTAAGGCACTTATGTGAGCTTTATTGAAACCTTAAGGACTAGTCAAGTTTCACTACCAAATACACAGAGCATGAGGGTCAACTTTGGCTTTGATACCAAAGTTTGCATTAGGGGTACCTAACCCCACATTTGGGGGCATCAGACTGTCTGGGAACAGGGTACATATCTGGACAATTGTAGACTAGTGGGGTTGTTGCAAGATATCTCCTTGCTAAAAGGTGTTCACTGATACTGAAACCCACTTTATTAATGGGTCCTGCATGTCACCATGATTATATAATTTGAATGCATGGATTTGCACGTGCATGTCTGATCTATTCCACCTCAGCCCCATTGGCTTAAGACTGCCTCAGGGCTATATCTTCACTGTTTATTCTGCCTGGAACCATTTTCTGCCATATCTTCTTGGATCCTTTCTCCCTTCCTCAGAGACCCCTTCCCTGATCATCCCTCCTCCCTGAGGCTTGATTTCCTGCTTGCCTTCACCATGGTCATAGTGTCACCACTGGACACACTACAGGGTTCCTTGTTTTCTTTCTCCAAGTAGGATTAACTGCTAACTGCTTCATCCCAATCACCTTCAACTGTGTGACAGTGTGAGCTCAATGACACATGTTGAATGAACAAATACACATATTAATTTAATAACGTGGCTTTAAAGGAGATTACCTGATTGATCACTCAGACCCTTTCAACTCAAGCTGCAAAACCTTTTACCAGACACCAAGGTGGGAGGGTAGGGGGAGACAGCACAAAGAAAGAAGTGATGCTTCATTTGGCAAGCCATCCAGGAAGAAGTTTCTGCATAATTCTATTTGGTGCATAAGGATAATGACATTTTTGTGATTTGTGAAGCTGAGCAGGTTACCTGTCAAGGGATAGAGAGGAGCTGGGAGTCTAGATCTGACCCTCATTTCAGGGCAGCAAAGATGATGAAATCCATGGTGTAGAGGCAGGTGATAGCCTGGCACAAGATGCCCTGAACAGGAGGGCATCACCGTGTGCACACTCAGTTTCCTCACATTTCTGCCCTTCTCTCCATCTTCTCCTCTGCTTCTTCCCCTCCTTTCTATATTCCTTTCCACACTCATCTCACCTCCCTACCCCCATCACCATATTTACTTCAACTCCATTGGCCTGGTTGGCCACATCTGACTTTAAAAACAGGGATGCCTTTTTGTTGGACACAAGGGGTCTTTGTACACCCAGCCACACTCCCCCATCTTTACCATATAGGAGAGCATCTGTATGCTTTTGCCCTGAAAGCTGCTCTCTGTTCCCCACCTTGCAGTGTAAGCTTTGCTTTCCTTCAGACCTATGCTTCTTTCCTTCAGACCATAACCACTGGTTACAACAGGCTATTGACAGTTACATTAGTGAAAAGTAAATAAAGTTAAAATTTTGCTTCCTCTGTGGCACCAGCCACATTTGAAGTGCTAAAATGTCACACATTTTATATGAACACTTTCTAGAATTACAGAAAGTTCTGCTCTAGGTAGTACCTGTGAGCAGAGCTAAATATTTCATCACATTTTCCTAGACTGTCAAGTTATACAGTAGGAAGAGTGCAAATGCAGAGGCAGCTCAGAGTGCAGAGGAAGTGAAGGGCCAGTGCAGATCTCAGCCAGCCTCAGGCACTGCTCTTGTTAGCCACCCCCAGTGCCAAGCCCACTGCTTTCACAGATTCTTTTTGCATCCAGTCCTTGCTTCCCTGTCTTGCCTTCAGAAGGCCCCAGGGGGGTACTGAGCCTTCAGATACATTTCACAAACCAGAGACCACCTGCTAGATGCTCTGGCTGTTCTCTCCTCTCCAGTTCCACTGTGTGGTTTTCTCTTGCAGGGGGAGAGAATTCTAAAATGAATTGACAAGCCATGTCTGTTTTCTGGCAATTCTAACACTTGTGTGGTAGTTAGTGGAAAGATAAACTCATGATTCTTCTTTTGCTGTTCTCAAGTGCTAAATCCTTTTGCATTTTATATGAACATTTCTAGCATTGCAGAAGATTCTTCTCCAGACATTTTTGCACTCCTGACTTCAAGGTGATGACCAGTAAGGGTTTCTTTAGATTACGAGAAGGAAGAGTGTGCCTTTGGAGACACTGACATACCCTTATGTTTCATTCTTCTCAAAGCAAAGAGGATAAGGGACACATAAAACATAGAATACCTGGAGAGTAAAATCTTTTTATGTGTTTGTTTGCATTTTTGTTTCTTTCATTGGTTGTTTGATTTTAAAAGTGCTATTCTTAATGAATATAAATAGTAACATTCTGACTCGAGCCAAAATGTTGCACATAAGCTAAGGTGCTTTTAAAGAAATCCTAATAAAATATTCAGTATGATATGGTAAGTTGTAACATCATTTGAATAGGCTTTTCTTTTTTCAAAATTCAAGCATTTGTGTGAGGTTTTGATTTATTTTAAGTGTATATTCTTTTCTCTAGTTCACAGAGGTGATTCTATAGATGGGAGTCTAGTCCAGGATAACCTGACAAGACAGGGTTCAGATGAAAAGCAAAATGGGAACAGAATTGACTGCAGGCTTTTTTTTTCCTGTGTCCTAGCCAGGCATCCCCTTGCTATGCCACTGCTGCCCCTGTCTGCCTGGGCCAGATCCTTGGGATCTTTGCTGCTGACAGATGTGGCTTTCCCAGCAGGGATGCTCAGCATAACCCTGTGAGAGCTTGGGTGGATACATCCTGCCAAGGCTTTGAGGGCTGATGCCTGCAAATCTGGAATAGATGAACCTTCTTGAAAAAGATGCATACTGAGGAAATTAATAACCGCTAAAGTGAGACTTGCAGTCTCCTTCTCCTTCTCTAGTGCCCTGTCACAGATGATAACACTGACTGTTCAGTCAGTGGGTATGAGAGATGATTAGTAAGAGAACAGAGTGGCTGCTGTGACAGAGCTAATCTCTGCTCTCTCCTTCATGCCCTCAGGTTTCCACTGACCTGGCCTGATGGCTTCTGGGTCCCTTGGAATCGGGTGCCACAATCCATCATCAAGGACCAGCCTAGGCCTGGCCCCTCTGGTCCTCCTCACCAAGCCTCAAACCTTGGGCTGGTTGGTTACTCTGTCAACACTACTTCCCTAGCTCCCAAGGGACCATCCTCTCCTATGCACAGACCCTGGATGACAAGCATGCATCCTATAGGTATTGCATGCTCAACATAGATGAGATTGCCCCAGGTCAGGGAGAACTTGACTGCCTCTATACCTCCCTTTGCCAGGGAAAACTCATGCCATCTGCTTTGTGGGCAAAACCACTGGGCCTCTGAGGATTTGTACAACTTTCTTAAATCCCCAGGAACTCTGAAACAGTGGCAATTAAATGCAGTTACAGGATCAAATGGGGCATATTATTTTGGATGGGACCCTTCCCATCTACAGGCCTGACTCCAGACAGGACAAAAAGAATACTAAATCTGGAAGAGATTTCTGAGATAATCCAACCCATCATCTTATGGTTAAAGAAATTCAGGATCTGAAAAGTTTATGTCCAAAGGATTTTATTATAAATAATAGTACAGCATATTGACTAAGAGTTTATGATTTTAATGTGTAATCATTTGTATGTCTCCAACACATGTTTTGTGCTAATCTGGCTGTGTGTCTTCAAGGACTGTGACATTTGCTTTTGCATTGAGGTCATTTGCTTTCACTGACTCAGAGCTTGAGCCCCAACACTGGTTTTGTTGCTCAGATAGCTTTGAGGTCATGTTGCTGAGCTACATCCCATGTAGACACACCCACACTGAATGCTGGTTACGCCACTTTCACTGAACTAACATGAAAGAGTTTTGGGGTATCGTTGATGTAATTGTAGGGCACTTGGGCCCACTCATGGAGTAAATCTGTTAGTCAAGGAAGGACCCCCTGGGAAGGAAGCATTGCAAAGACAGCAGATATCAAAATGTAGACTACTGTATTTTCTAAATGGATGGGTTTGGATATTTAGGGAAATGACTGATTTTTATTAAGAATTCTCAGAGCATTCTGGTTGCTACATGAAGCACAGCAAGGTGAATTGCACTATAGCCCTCTGCCACTTTCTTGGACTGACCTCTCCTGCCACTTTAGGGATGGCTCATGCCTCTCTTTCCCTAGGTGCTATCCACCCAGATAGCTGATTTGCCACAACCCAAGCTTTGAGAAATCCCCATGAAGTAAAACTCACCCAAGGGTTTCCTGGTCCTATGTGCACTGATTTCTTTTGCTGTTGGTTAGAAAATGAGCTTTTTGTTTGTTTGTTTGTTTTTTGTTTGTTTGTTTTTTGTGTTTGTTTTTTGTTTTTTGTTTTGTTTTGTTTTGTTTTGTTTTTAAGCAAGGGCCTCCATCTGGAGTAGACTTCTTCTGGAAAGACCCTGAGGGACCTGGCCCCTGGCATTAGTGGTATTAGCCACAAGTTCTGGGCACAATGTGGGAGAGTGACCCATGCATCCCAGGCACTGTTCAATACTGTAGGTGCTCACCCCTGGTGGGAAAAGCAGAAACTCTCTTCTGATCTCACTGATAAACTTGGGCTTATGACCCAATCTTCTGCTGTGCTTTAGGTGTTGTATTTTATGATATAACAGAATGTGAAGGAATAATTCACATTCTGCCATTAGTGAAGTTTTAATTTTAATCCCAGCTTCTTGGAATAGCTCAATTTCATTTTGGGGAGAGGAATAAATTACTGGTTGGTGATCTTTTAAATTTCTTGCTTTAAAGAGTCATCCTCAAAGGTTGTGTCATTCTCCAATTGATGTTTTTGCCTTATAATTTGAAACATAACGTAATATAATGCTTGAAATTAATTTTCCAAATTACTGACTATAATCACCTTGCTTTGAAGAATCTTAGGGCATCCATGAAGAATCTTATCTTGCTCCAATTCTAGAATTTTTCTTATAATTGCAGAAATGTTGCTTCAGAACTCAGAGGTGACGATGCAATTCCCTGGCCCTCACCTGCCTAACACACTAACAGATACCCATGCACATAGTGTCAGGTAGAGATAAAAGCTGGGAAAAGAAGGACCTGGACAAGAGGACTCAAGAGCAAGGGAGGCAGGGTAGCGTCAGGAAGAGTCTCTGCAAGAGGCCACATTCAAGTAGAGACCAGATGAAGGAAGAGGTTTGCATGGAGAGCTCACAGGAGCAATAAAGGCAAGGGGCCTGAAGCAGGAAGGAGCTCAATGTGTCACAGACCTGAGAGAAGGCAAGGTGACCTGAGCACAGTGGAGGCACACTGTAAGATGGAGCACATCACATAGGAGGATTCTTGAATGTTTCTCTGAGTAAGTTTCCATGTCATTTTAATCAAGGAAATTGCACTGTCTTGTTTTGATTTAAGGACCTTTTCCATAGTGCTCCACTCCATGGGATTCAGTTGCAGTAGCACAGGAGCAGAACCCAGATTACAGGGAGAAGTAACCCAGCACTCTTGGAGAGAGAGGGATGGAAAACAGAGAGGTGGAATGAGAAGTGAGCTGACTGGCTGCTCTGACACAGGCAGCGAGGCACAGACAGAGCTACCCTGGTCCCACCTGGGCCAGACACCACCCACTACCACCTGAGTTTCTTTTGGGAGCTCCTCTGGGTTCCCAGCTGCATGGGAACCATCTCTGTGTGGGCTCCCAAGGGCTCCCCTTCAGGGCCTGTGTCCTTCCTGGTTTGGCCGCTGATGTTGAGTGAAGAATAAGTTGCATTCCACCCCCACAGGCTAGTCCCCAGGGCAAACCTTTGATCAACAGAAGCAGGATCCTGCTATCCATCCTTCCACCTCTTCCCCATGGGCAGAGCTTCCTCCTGGGAAATAGCTTTAAAAATAATGAGCCAGGAGCTCCAGACACCAGCATGTATGTGGCTGACAGTCTGTGTTGGCATCCTTTGTCTGTCTCCTCCCTTTCCCCCACTCTAATAGACCAGTAGCTCCTGGAACCTTTTGCTGTTTGAAGCTTTGGGGAAGCCAGAGCACAGCAGTGATCAACTCAGAGATGCAAAGCTACTTATACCTTGCTTGGCTTATCAAAAATCCAGATAGCAAAATTAAAATCACCATGTAAATAAAAGAGTAACTACTAAGAGTATATTGTGCACATAAGAACTGTTCGTGAATGGGAGCTTTCAAATCCTAAACTGGTGAGCAACTCAGGGGCATGACTTTCTAGGATGGCTTATGAAGTAAAAAGGAAGAAGTTGTTTAACCTTTACAATGACTAGATATTGTAGTGGGGTACTAGATGCCAAGCGATTGGTTAAAAGTGATTATCGTATACCATTTTTAGGAAGATGAGTTAGGTTTCTGTTATGATCATCAGAGGCATTTACAAGAGATAGCCTAAGTTAAGTTTTGCCAACATTCATAAAATATTAAATTTAGTTTTACTTGCCTGGTTTAAATGTTTTTGTCTGCTCAGAGAATTTTTAGTTTTGGTCTTCATTTTGCATTTTCCTTTAAAAAGCTGTCAGCTTACTTAGGTATAAAACTGAATGAAATGAGTGCTGACATGCCTCCTGGTCTCACATATTTCATTTCAGACTATATCTTTGAGTGATAGGGAGGACATAAGATCTTTTCAAATTGAACCTTCTATTCTGTTTTCATATTTTTTGGATATATTTAGTGATCTATTATACCTCATTCATTAGAATTCTGCTGTAAGTAGTATTATTATGATAAATTAGGCTCCCCCAAGAACCTCACATGGTCATTGTCAAATCTTTCCAGACCTTGAGAGGCATTTAGTAACTGAGCCAGTAAGCACTAAGAAGCAGAGCCATGCTGGGATTAAGGTCTGGCACCTTCAAGGCAGCAGGTTCTGGGGCTACACAGCACCCCTTTTAGGTTGGCTTTAAAGATGCCAAACTTCACCTGAAACTGAAATGTACTTTGGTTACACTTTGTGGGTTATTAGTAAGTGTGGAAGGTAGAATAATGGCCCCCCACCTCCTGCCATCAAATATGTTCATATCCTGGAAACTGTGAATATGTTATGTTAAGAAGCAAAAAGGACTTTGCAGATATGATAAAGTTAATGGCCTTGAGATAGGAAGATGATCTTGTATTATCTGGGGGGGGTCTTATGTAATCATAAAGGTCCTTATAAGAGGGAGGCAGGATGGTGTGGAACAAAGGAGGTGTGAGGGCCCTGGGCCAAGGAATGTAGATGGCCTCTAGAGGCTAGAAAAGGCAAGAAATAGATTCTTTCCTGAAGCCTCCATAAAAAATGCAACTCCGCAGACCCATTTTAAACTTCTGATCTTCAGAACAAGATAATAAATTTGTGTTATTTTAAGCTAAATCTGTGGTAATTTGTTGAAGCAGTGATAAAAATTAATACAATGATATAATACATTGTAACTAATACAATACAGTGTTTTTATTAGAGTGATTCTTTTTACAAAAATCATAATTTCAATTTGTCACATTGTGTTGTGTTCAAGGATTCCTCATCCCTGCCAAAGAATATTGAGAATAGTATGTGAAACACTATGGTATCTATTTACATATATCTCTAAAATTTTTTTAATGATTATTTATTTTTGAGAGAGACAGAGCATGAGCGGGGGAGGGGCAGAGAGAGGGAGACACAGAATCTGAAGCAGGTTCCAGGCTCTGACCTGTCAGCACAGAGTCTGATGTGGCACTCAAACTCATGGGCTGTGAGATTATGACCTGTGCTGAAGTTGGACACTTAACCGACTGAGCCACCCAGGCGTCCCTTACCTGTATCTCTACATGCAGTTTTGCTGAAAACATTAATCAGTTTTCTTCTGAAGGATTTCTTAATTAATAAAGTATTAAACTTTTATAAATCAAAAGGAAATGTTATTTATATATTTTTAAAAAAAATTCTTATTGTCAACCTTTTAAATAACAGATTTACACTGTGTGTCCCATACAGGCTGTTTTCAAATGTGTTAGTTGTCTTTGCTTCAGTAGTAACATGGGGCTGGCGTGGCCAGTCCCTTAGGAGTATGAAGGGAAATAATTGATTTTTGAGGGCATCCTGAGTGTGGGAGGAAAATCTGAAGGACACATTTTGAGACTAGGTATAAATATATAAAGATAAGCCTTACTTCAATTATATGATAATTGTAAGGCCCAATATAAATCTCTTTTTAAAAATGTTTATTTATTTCTAAGACAGAGAGAGACATAGCATGAATGAGGGAGGGGCAGTGAGAGAGAGGGGCACACAGAATCTGAAGCAGGCTCCAGGCTCTGAGCTGTCAGCACAGAGCCCAACACGGGTCTCGAACTCACAAACCATGAGATCATGACCTGAGCCAAAGTCGGTCGTTCAACCAACTGAGTCACTCAGGCACCCCTAGGCCCAGCATAAATCTTAGTAAGGAAAGTATAAGCTTTTTTAAATTGAGATGTAATTGACATACAGCATTGTATGAATTTAAGGTGAAGCCTATGTTGATTTGATACACTTATATATTGCAATATGATTATCCCCAATAACATTAGTTAAAACCTATTATGTCATGTAATTAACATTTTTTTGTGGTGAGGACAATTAAGATCTAGTCTCTTAGCAACTTTGAAGTTTATAATACAGTATTCACTATGCTGTGCATTAGGTGTCCAAGACTTATTTGTATACCAGTTGTAAGTTTGCACCCTTAAACAATATCTCCTAATTCTCCAATCCCCCAGCCCCTGGTAACCATCCTTCTACTCTCTGTTTCTATGAGTTTGGCTTTTTTAGATTTCACATGTAAGTGAGATAATAAAATATTGGTCTTTCTCTGTCTGACTTATTTACTTAGCATAATGCCCTCAAGGTCCACCCAAGTTGTTGCAAATGGCAGGATTTCCTTATCATGGCTGAATAACATTCCATTGTATATAAACACCACATCTATTTTACCCACTGATCCACTGACCCAAAGGAAATGAAAACAGGATATTAGAAAGGTATCTGCTCTCCTGTGTTTATCGCAGCATTATTGAGAATAGCCAATATATGGAACAACTAAAGTGTCTGTCAAAGTATGACCTTTTAAAAAGTGGTTGCAAAATCCACCACTCTCTACAATCTTCAGAATCACTATCTCCACAGCCTGAGAAAGATTCCTTTTTAACTTCAAGCTTTGAATGACCCCTAGCCTCAGCACTAGAGACAATTTCCTAGAGACTCTTCACCCTGGGAAAGGCCATGTGCCCCCTGCTGGCCATCGCAGTGACGCCATCCCTGGGTGGAGCACCTCTCCCAGAGGATACCCATATCTGTTCTTACTTTTTTTTTCTTTTAATTGCAGTATAGTTGACCTACTATATTATATTAGTTTCAGGTATACAACATAGTGATTCGATAATAATATACATTACAAAATACTCACCATGATGTGTAGTTACCATCTGTCATCATACAATGTTATCACAGCATTATCGACTATATTCCTTATGCCTGTTTCTTTTCCTTGGTATTCCTGGATATCTCAGTCCCTTAGGTTCTGACTTTCTGCAGCTCCCACTTCCCTACCAACATTGTGTTGCAGCTGTGATGCTCCTTCATTCTCTTCTCTATTTTTTTTTCTCTCTCTCTTTCTCTGTCTCTTTCTTGGCTCTTTCCTTTTATTTATTTATTTTTTTGAAGGTTTAATAGGATTTTATTCTTTTTAACCATGAAATTCATTGTCAAATTGGTTTCCGTACCGCACCCAGTGCTCATCCCAAAAGGTGCCATCCTCAGTACCCATCACCCACCATTCCCTCCCTCCCACCTGCCATCAACCTTCAGTTTGTTCTCAGTTTTTAAGAGTCTCTGATGCTTTGGCTCCCTCCCTCTCTAACATCTTTTTTTTTTTCTTCCCCTCCCCCAGAGACTTCTGTTAAGTTTCTCAGGATCCACATAAGAGTGAAAACATATGGTATCTGTCTTTCTCTGTATGACTGATTTCACTCAGCATAACACTTTCCAGTTCCATCCACGTTGCTACAAAAGGCCGTATTTCATTCTTTCTCATTGCCAAGTAGTATTCCATTGTGCATATAAACCACAATTTCTTTTTTTTTTTATTTTTTTAACGTTTATTTATTTTGAGACAGAGACAGACAGAGCATGAACGGGGGAGGGGCAGAGAGAGAGAGAGGCACAGAATCGGAAGCAGGATCCAGGCTCTGAGCCATCAGCCCAGACCCGATGTGGGGCTCGAACTCACGGACCACAAGGTCGTGACCTGAGCTGAAGTCGGATGTTTAACCGACTGAGCCACCCAGGCACCCCATAAACCACAATTTCTTTATCCATTCATCAGTTGATGCACATTGAGGCTGTTTCCATAATTTGGCTACTGTTGAAAGTGCTGCTATAAACATTGGGGTACAAGTGCCCCTAATGCTCAGCACTTCTGTATCCCTTGGGTAAATTCCTAGCAGTGCTATTGCTGAGTCATAGGGTAGATCTATTTTTAATTTTTTGAGGAACCTCCACACTGTTTTCCAGAGCGGCTGCACCAGTTTGCATTCCCACCTACAGTGCAAGAGGGCTCCCATTTCTCCACACCCATGTCAGCATCTATAGTCTCCTGATTTGTTCATTTTAGCCACTCTTACTGGCATGAGGTGATAGCTGAGTGTCATTTTGATTTGTATTTCCCTAATGAGGAGCGACGTTGAGCATCTTTTCATGTGCCTGTTGACCATCTGGATGTCTTCTTTAGAGAAATGTCTATTCATGTTTTCTGCCCATTTCCTCACTGGATTATTTGTTTTATGGGTGTGGAGTTTGGTGAGCTCTTCATAGAGTTTGGATACTAGCCCTTTGTCTGATATGTCATTTGCAAATATCTTTTCCCATTCCGTTGGTTGTCTTTTAATTTTGTTGATTGTTTCCTTTCTGGTGCAGAAGGTTTTTATCTTCATGAGGTCCAAATAGTTCATTTTTGCTTTTAATTCCCTTACCATTGAGGATGTGTCAAGTAAGAAATTGCTGCAGCTGAGGTCAGAGAGGTCTTTTCCTGCTTTCTCCTCTAGGGTTTTGATGGTTTCCTGTCTCACATTCAAGTCCTTTATCCATTTTGAGTTTGTTTTTGTGAATGGTATGAGCAAGTGTTCTAGTTTCATCCTTCTGCATGTTGCTGTCCAGTTCTCCCACCAACATTTGTTCAAGAGACTGTCTTTTTTCTATTGGATGTTCTTTTCTGCTTTGTCAAAGATTAGCTGGCCATTCTTTTGTGAGTCTAGTTCTGGGGTTTCCATTCTACTCCTTTGATCTATGTGTCTGTTTTTGTACCAATACCATGCTGTATTGGTGGTTACAGCTTTCAGTAGAGGCTAAAGTCTGGGATTGTGATGCCTCCTGCTTTGGTCTTCTTCTTCAAAATTACTTTGGCTATTCAGAGTCTTTTGTGGTTCCATAAAAATTTTAGAATTGCTTGTTTTAGCTTCGAGAAGAATGCTGGTGCAGTTTTGATTGGGATTGCATTGGATGTGTAGATAGTTTGGGAAGTATTGACATTTTAAAAATATTTATTCTTCCCACCCAGAGCACAGAATATTTTTCCATTTCTTTATATCTTCTTCAATTTCCTCAATAAGCTTTCTGTAGTTTTCACCATACAGATCTTTTACATCTTTGGTTAGGTTTATTCCTAGCTATTTTATGTTTCTTGGTGAAATTCTGAAGGGGTCAGTTTCTTTATTTGTCTCTCTGTTGCTTCATTATTAGTGTATAAGAATGCAACAGATTTCTGTACATTGACTTTGTATCCTGCGACTTTGCTGAATTCATGCATCAGTTCTAGCAGACTTTTGGTGGAGTCTATCGGATTTTCCATGTATAGTATCATGTCATCTGCAAAAAGTGAAAGCTTAACTTCATCTTTGCCAATTTTTATGCCTTTGATTTCCTTTTGTTGTCTGATTGCTGATGCTAGCACTTCCAACACTATGTTAAACAACAGCAGTGAGAGTGGACATCCCTGTCGTGTTCCTGATCTCAGGGAGAAAATTTCAGTTCTTCCCCATTAAGGATGATATTAGCTGTGGGCTTTTCATAAATGGCTTTTATGATGTTGAAGTATGTTCCTTCTATCCCGACTTTCTTGAGGGTTTTTATTAAGAAAGATGCTAAATTTTGTCAAATGCTTTTTCTGCATTGATTGACAGGATTATATGGTTCTTTTCTTTTATTAAAGTGATGTATCACATTGATTGATTTGCGAATGTTGAACCAACCCTGCAGCCCAGGAATGAATCCCACTTTATCATGGTGTATAAATCTTTTTATATGCTGTTGAATTTGATTCGCTAGTATCTTCTTGAGAATTTTTGCATCCATATTCATCAGGGATATTGGCTTGTAGTTCTGCTTTTTTTTTTTTTTTTTTTTTTTTTTTTTGCTGGGTCTCTGTCTGGTTTAGGAATCGAAGTAATGCTGGATTCATAGAATGAGTCTGGAAGTTTTCCTTTCCTTTCTATTTTTTGGAAAAGCTTGAGAAGGATAGGTATTATCTCTGCTTTAAATGTCTGGTAGAATTCCCCTGGGAAGCCATCTGGTCCTGGACTCTTATTTGTTGGGAGATTTTTGGTAACTGATTCCATTTCGTCGCTGGTTATGGGTCTGTTCAAGTTTTCTCTTTCTTCCTGTTGGAGTTTTGGAAGTGTGTGGGTGTTTAGGAATTTGTCCATTTCTTCCAGGTTGCACAGTTTGTTGGCATATAATTTTTCAAGTATTCCCTGATAATTGTTTGTATCTCTGAGGGATTGGTTGTAATAATTCCATTTTCATTCATGATTTTATCTATTTGGGTCATCTGCCATTTCTTTTTGAGAAGCCTGGCTAGAGATTTTTCAATTTTGTTTATTTTTTCAAAAAACCAACTCTTGGTTTCATTGATGTGCTCTACAGATTTTTTAGATTGTATATTGTTTATTTATGCTCTGGTCTTTATTATTTCTCTTCTTCTGATGGGTTTGGGGTGTCTTTGCTGTTCTGTTTCTATTTCCTTTAGGTGTGCTGTTAGATTTTGTATTTGGGATTTTTTTTGTTTCTTGAGATAGGCCTGGATTGCAATGTATTTTCCTCTCAGGACTGCCTTCGCCACATCCCAAAGCATTTGGATTGTTTTATTTTCATTTTAATTTGTTTCCATATATTTTTTAATTTCTTCTCTAATTGCCAGGTTGACTCATTCATTCTTTGGTAGGGTGTCCTTTAACCTCCATGCTTTTGGAGGTTTTCCAGACTTTTTCCTGTGGCTGATTTCAAGCTTCATAGCATTGTGGTCTGAAAGTGTGCATGGTATGATCTCAGTTCTTGTATACTTATGAAGGGCTGTTTTGTGACCCAGTATGTGATCTATCGTGGAGAATATTCCACGTGCACTCAAGAAGAAAGTATGTTCTGTTGCTTTGGGATGCAGAGTTCTAAATATATCTGTCAAGTCCATCTGATCCAATGTATCATTCAAGGCCCTTGTTTCTTTATTGATCCTGTCTCTAGATGATCTACCCATTGTTGTAAGTGGAGTATTAAAGTCCCCTGCAATTACCACATTCTTATCAATAAGGTTGCTTATGTTTGTGAGTAATTGTTTTATATATTTTGGGGCTTCTGTATTCGGCACATAGACATTTGTAATTGTTAGCTCTTCTTGATGGATGGACCCTGTAATTATTATATAATTCCCTTCTTCATCTCTTGTTACAGCCTTTAATTTAAAGTCTAGTTTGTCTGATATAAGAATGGCTACTCCAGCTTTCTTTTGACTTCCAGTAGCATGATAGATAGTTCTCCATCCCCTCACTTTCAATCTGAAGGTGTCCTCAGGTCTAAAATGAATCTCTTGTAGACAGCAAATGTATGGGTCTTGTCTTTTTTTATCCATTCCGATACCCTATGTCTTTTGGTTGGTGCATTTAGTCCATTTACATTCAGTGTTGTTACAGAAAGATATGGGTTTAGAGTCATTGTGATGTCTGTAGGTTTCATGCTTGTATTGATGTCTCTGGTGCTTTGTGGTCTTTGCAATATTTCACTCACAGTATCCACCTTAGGATCTCTTGTAGGGCTGGTTTAGTGGTGATGAATTCCTTCAGTTTTGTTTGTTTGGGAAGACCTTTATCTCTCCTTCTATTCTAAATGACAGACTTGCTGAATAAAGGATTCTCAGCTGCATATTTTTTCTGTTCATCACATTGAAGATTTCCTGCCATTCCTTTCTGGCCTGCCAAGTTTCAGTAGATGGATCCATCAGTAGTGTTATCAGTCTCCCTGTATATGTTAGAGCGTGTTTATCCCTAGCTGCTTTCAGAATTTTCTCTCTATCCTTGTATTTTGCCAGTTTCACTATGATATGTTGTGCAGAAGATCAATTCAAGTTACGTCTGAAGGGAGTTCTCTGTGCCTCTTGAATTTCAATGCCTTTTTCCTTCCCCAGATCAGGGAAGTTCTCAGCTATGATTTGTTCAAGTACACCTTCAGCCCCTTTCTCTCTCTTTTCCTCCTCTGGAATCCCTATTATACATATGTTATTGCATTTCATCGCATCACTTAGTTCTCTAATTTTCCCCTCATACTCCTGGATTTTTTTATCTCTCTTTTTCTCAGCTTCGTCTTTTTCCTTAATTTTATCTTCTAATTCACCTATTCTTTCCTCTTCCTCTTCAATCCAAGCTGTGGTCGCCTCCATTTTATTTTGCACCTCATTTATAGCATTTTTTAGCTCTTCCTGACTGTTTCTTTGTCCCTTGATCTCTGTAGCAATACATTCTCTACTGTCCTCTATACTGTTTTCAAGCCCAGCGATTAATTTTATGACTATTATTTTAAATTTTCTTCCATTATATTGTTTAAATCATTTTTGATCAATTCGTTAGCTGTCGCTACTTCCTGGAGTTTCTTTTGAGAGGAATTCCGTTTCGTCATTTTGGATAGTCCCTGGAATGGTGTGGAACTGCAGGGCTGTTCCATTGTGCTGTCTGTAGTTACTTGTGCTGGTGGGTGGGGCAGCATTCAGACCTGATGTCTGCCCTTAGCCCACCGCTGGGACCACAGTCAGACTGATGTGTACCTTATCTTCCCCTCTCCCCGGGGCAGGACTCACTGTGGAGTGGTGTGGCCCCTGTCTAGGCTACTTGCACACTGCCAGGCTTGTGGTGCTGCTTCTATGGGATCTGGTATATTTGCTGGGATGGATCCACAAGGTGCACAGGGGGGGAGGGGCAGGCTCATTTCGCTTTGCCTTCGGTGGCCTGCTGCGTGAGGGGCCCTGCAACAATGGGAGGAAGGCAGATCCGTCAGAGGGATGAATCCACAGAAGTACAGCGTTGGGTGTTTGGGCGGTGCAAGCAAGTTCCCTGTCGGGAACTGGTTCCCTTTGGGATTTTGGCTGGGGGATGGGCGAGGGAGATGGCGCTGGCCAGCACTTTTGTTCCCCCCTGAGCTGAGCTCTGTCTTCCAGGGCTCAACAACTCCCACTCCCATTGTTCTCTAGCCCTCCCTCTCTCTGAACAGAGCTGTTGACTTATAACATTCCAGATGTTAAGTCCCACTGGCTGTCAGAACTCACTCCGTCTGGCCCCTCCACTTTTGCAAGCCAGACTCAGGGACTCTGCCTTCCTGGGTGGGCTGCTGCTCCACCGCCCTGGGTCCCTCCTGCCAGTCCGGTAGTGTGCACCACCTCTCTGACCTTTCTACCCTCTTCTGTGGGCCTCTTGTCTATGCTTGGCTCTGGAGAGTCTGTTCTGCTAGTCTTATGGCTATTTTCTGGGTTATTTAGGCAGATGTGAGTGGAATCTAAGTGATCAGCAGGACACGGTGAGCCTAGCGTCCTCCTACTTTCCTTTTCTTTTAAAGATGACCTTAGTGCAAATACAGCAGAGGCATTTCTGCAGAACGTTGTTTTTTTACTTTTGTTATAGTCAATCATTAACTTCCAGACTCTTCTATTGCCCAACACCTTGGGAATACACCTGCCTATGATATGATTCTTTTCTTTACTTTCCCAAATTCTAAGACAGCATGGTCCCACCACTTCAAGTTCCAGCCCTTCAAATCTTACCATTGAAAGTAAGAGGTAAGCTCAAAGACTCTCCTCTACCTTTTGGGGGTTAAATTGTCAGCAAGTCTTTCCCTGTGACTGATTGGGAACTACCCCATCATCTGCCTTATTCCCATTTCCATGAGACTGACGAATAAAATGGCACACTTTTACAACAATGAAGGCATGAGAGGAGGGTCTTCATTATGAGTGATGGGAAATACCTTGGAACCTTGGAACAGATGGATGAGTGGGAATCTGTATGGAGAAACTGCAGCTCAAAGTCCAGTGAGGGGCTGTAGAAGAGAGCCATGCTTGGTCCTACAGGACTGGAAGATACCCAGCCCTTAGATATATGAGGCAGGAAGCAGCTTCCACTGAGCTGCACAGAGAGTCACTTTCCCGGTCCCTAGGAGCACCCCAATGGAAGTCAGGTGTGTGCTACAAGAGAACACCCAAAAGCTCTTCTTCGAGAAAGTTGAAAAGGGAGGCAATGAGAGGCAGGGTCCCTGAGTACAGCCCTGGGCATTTTTCTATTTGGACATCTGTCTGCTTACACTAATGTTTATCCCTCCTTCTTCTAAGTCTTGCTAGCCATAAGGCAACAGATTTTCTGTTGCCTGACATGTAAATTTAAATGGATAACCATGTCTGCTAGGGTTGCCATAACAAAATAGCACAGACTGCATGGCTTAAACAACAGAAATTTATTTACTCAAAGTTCTGGAGGCTGGGATTTCAAGATTGATTTCTTCTGAGACTTCTCTCATTAACTTGCAGATGACCACCTTCTTGCTATGGTCTCACATGGCCTTTTCTCTGAGTGTACATTTCTAACATCTCTTCCTCCTTTTCTTTTTTTTTTCAATATATGAAATTTATTGTCAAATTGGTTTCCATACAACACCCAGTGCTCATCCCAAAAGGTGCCCTCCTCAATACCCATCACCCACCCTCCCCTCCCTCCCACCCTCCATCAACCCTCAGTTTGTTCTCAGTTTTTAAGAGTCTCTTATGCTTTGGCTCTCTCCCACTCTAACCTCTTTTTTTTTTTCCTTCCCCTCCACCATGGGTTTCTGTTAAGTTTCTCAGGATCCACATAACAGTGAAAACATATGGTATCTGTCTTTCTCTGTATGGCTTATTTCACTTAGCATCACACTCTCCAGTTCCATCCACGTTGCTACAAAGGGCCATATTTCATTCTTTCTCATTGCCATGTAGTACTCCATTGTGTATATAAACCACAATTTCTTTATCCATTCATCAGTTGATGGACATTTAGGCTCTTTCCATAATTTGGCTATTGTTGAGAGTGCTGCTATAAACACTGGGGTACAAGTGCCCCTATGCATCAGGACTCCTGTATCCCTTGGGTAAATTCCTAGCAGTGCTATTGCTGGGTCATAGGGTAGGTCTATTTTTAATTTTCTGAGGAACCTCCACACTGATTTCCAGAGTGGCTGCACCAATTTGCATTCCCACCAACAGTGCAAGAGGGTTCCCATTTCTCCACATCCTCTCCAGCATCTATAGTCTCCTGATTTGTTCATTTTGGCCACTGTGACTGGCGTGAAGTGATATCTGAGTGTGGTTTTGATTTGTATTTCCCTGATAAGGAGCGACGCTGAACATCTTTTCATGTGCCTGTTGGCCATCCAGATGTCTTCTTTAGAGAAGTGTCTATTCATGTTTTCTGCCCATTTCTTCAATGGGTTATTTGTTTTTGGGTGTGGAGTTTGGTGAGCTCTTTATAGATTTTGGATACTAGCCCTTTGTCTGATATGTCATTTGCAAATATCTTTTCCCATTCCGTTGGTTGCCTTTTTGTTTTGTTGGTTGTTTCCTTTGCTGTGCAGAAGCTTTTTATCTTCATAAGGTCCCAGGAATTCATCTTTGCTTTTCATTCCCTTGCCTTTGGGGATGTGTCAAGTAAGAGATTGCTATGGCTGAGGTCAGAGAGGTCTTTTCCTGCATTCTCCTCTAGGGTTTTGATGGTTTCCTGTCTCACATCCAGGTCCTTTATCCATTTTGAGTTTGTTTTTGTGAATGGTGTGAGAACGTGGTCTAGTTTCAACCTTCTGCATGTTGCTGTCCCGTTCTCTCAGCACCATTTGTTAATGAGACTGTCTTTTTTCCATTGGATGTTCTTTCCTGCTTTGTCAAAGATGAGTTGGCCAAACGTTTGTGGGTCTAGACCTGGGATTTCTATTCTATTCCATTGGTCTATGTGTCTGTTTTTGTTCCAATACCATGCTGTCTTGATGATGACAGCTTTGTAGTAGAGGCTAAAGTCTGGGATTGTGATGCCTCCTGCTTTGGTCTTCTTCTTCAAAATTACTTTGACTATCTGAGGCCTTTTGTGGTTCCATATGAATTTTAGGATTGCTTGTTCTAGTTTCGGGAAGAATGCTGGTGCAATTTTGATTGGGATTGCATTGAATGTGTAGATAGCTTTGAGTAGTATTGACATTTTAACAATATTTATTCTTCCAATCCATGAGCAGGGAATGTCTTTCCATTTCTTTATATCTTCTTCAATTACCTTCATAAGCTTTCTATAGTTTTCAGCATACAGATCTTTTACATCTTTGGTTAGATTTATTCCTAGGTATTTTATGCTTCTTGGTGCAATTGTGAATGGGATCAGTTTCATTTGTCTTTCTGTTGCCTCATTATTAGTGTATAAGAATGCAACTGATTTATGTACATTGATTTTGAATCCTACAACTTTGCTGAATTCATGTATCAGTTCTAGCAGACTTTTGGTGGAGTCTATCGGATTTTCCATGTATAGTATCATGTCATCTGCAAAAAGCGAAAGCTTGACCTCATCTTTGCCTATTTTGATGCCTTTGATTTCCTTTTGTTGTCTGATTGCTGATGCTAGAACTTCCAACATTATGTTAAACAACAGCGGTGAGAGTGGGCATCCCTGTCGTGTTCCTGATCTCAGGGAAAAAGCTCAGTTTTTCCCCATTGAGGATGATGTTAGCTGTGGGCTTTTCATAAATGACTTTTATGATATTTAAGTATGTTCCTTCTATCCCGACTTTCTCGAGGGTTTTTATTAAGAAAGGGTGCTGAATTTTGTCAAAGGCCTTTTCTGCATCGATTGACAGGATCATATGGTTCTTATCTTTTCTTTTATTAATGTGATGCATCACGTTGATTGATTTGCGAATGTTGAACCAGCCCTGCATCCCAGGAATGAATCCCACTTGATCATGGTGAATAATTCTTTTTATATGCTGTTGAATTAGATTTGCTAGTATCTTATTGAGAATTTTTGCATCCATATTCATCAGGGATATTGGCTTGTAGTTCGCTCTTTTTACTGGGTCTCTGTCTGGTTTAGGAATCAAAGTAATACTGGCTTCATAGAATGAGTGTGGAAGTTTTCCTTCTCTTTCTATTTCTTGGAATAGCTTGAGAAGGATAGGTATTATCTCTGCTTTAAACGTCTGGTAGAACTCCCCTGGGAAGCCATCTGGTCCTGGACTCTTATTTGTTGGGAGATTTTTGATAACCGATTCAATTTCTTCGCTGGTTATGGGTCTGTTCAAGCTTTCTATTTCCTCCTGATTGAGTTTTGGAAGTGTGTGGGTATTTAGGAATTTGTCCATTTCTTCCAAGTTGTCCAATTTGTTGGCATATAATTTTTCATAGTATTCCCTGATAATTGTTTGTATCTCTGAGGGATTGGTTGTAATAATTCCATTTTCATTCATGATTTTATCTATTTGGGTCATCTCCCTTTTCTTTTTGAGAAGCCTGGCTAGAGATTTTTCAATTTTGTTTATTTTTTCAAAAAACCAGCTCTTGGTTTCATTGATCTGCTCTACAGTTCTTCAGATTCTATATTGTTTATTTCTGCCCTGGTCTTTATTATTTCTCTTCTTCTGATGGGTTTGGGGTGTCTTTGCTGTTCTGCTTCTATTTCCTTTAGGTGTGCTGTTAGTTTTTTATTTGGGATTTTTCTTGTTTCTTGAGATAGGCCTGGATTGCAATGTATTTTCCTCTCAGGACTGCCTTCGCCGCATCCCAAAGCGTTCGGATTGTTGTATTTTCATTTTCGTTTGTTTCCATATATATTTTTTTATTTCTTCTCTAATTGCCTGGTTAAGCCATTCATTCTTTAGTAGGGTGTTCTTTAACGTCCATGCTTTTGGAGGTTTTCCAGACTTTTTCCTGTGGCTGATTTCAAGCTTCATAGCATTGTGGTCTGAAAGTGTGCATGGTATGATCTCAATTCTTGTATACTTATGAAGGGCTGTTTTGTGACCCAGTATGTGATCTATCACGGAGAATGTTCCATGTGCACTCAAGAAGAAAGTATGTTCTGTTGCTTTGGGATGCAGAGTTCTAAATATATCTGTCAAGTCCATCTGATCCAATGTATCATTCAGGGCCCTTGTTTCTTTATTGACCGTGTGTCTAGATGATCTATCCATTTCTGTAAATGTAGTGTTAAAATCCCCTGCAATTACCACATTCTTATCAATAAGGTTGCTTATGTTTGTGAGTAATTGTTTTATATATTTGGGGGCTCTGGTATTCGGTGCATAGACATTTATAATTGTTAGCTCTTCCTGATGGATAGACCCTGTAACTATTATATAATGCCCTTCTTCATCTCTTGTTACAGCCTTTAATTTAAAGTCTAGTTTGTCTGATATAAGTATGGCTACTCCAGCTTTCTTTTGGCTTCCAGTAGCATGATAAATAGTTCTTCATCCCCTCACTCTCAATCTCAAGGTGTCCTCAGGTCTAAAATGAGTCTCTCGTAGACAGGAAATAGATGGGTCTTGTTTTTTTATCCATTCTGATACCCTATGTCTTTTGTTTGGTTCATTTAATCCATTTACATTCAGTGTTATTATAGAAAGATACGGGTTTCGAGTCATTGTGATGTCTGTATGTTTTATGCTTGTAGTGATGTCTCTGGTACTTTGTCTCACAGGGTCCCCCTTAGGATCTCTTGTAGGGCTGGTCTAGTGGTGACAAATTCCTTCAGTTTTTGTTTGTTTGGGAAGACCTGTATCTCTCCTTCTATTCTTAATGACAGACTTGCTGGATAAAGGATTCTCGGCTGCATGTTTTTTTCTGTTCAACACATTGAAGATCTCCTGCCAATCCTTCTGGCTTGCCAAGTTTCAAAAGAGATCAGTCATGAGTCTTATAGGTCTCCCTTTATATGTTAGGGCACGTTTATCCCTTGCTGCTTTCAGAATTTTCTCTTTATCCTTGTATTTTGCCAGTTTCACTATGATATGTCATGCAGATCAATTCAAGTTACATCTGAAGGGAGTTCTCTGTGCCTCTTGCACTTCAATGCCTTTTTCCTTCCCCAGTTAAGGGAAGTTTTCAGCTATTATTTCTTCAAGTATACCTTCAGCACCTTTCCATCTCTCTTCCTCCTCTGGGATACCAATTATGCGTATATTATTTCTTTTTAGTGTATCACTTAGTTCTCTAATTTTCCCCTCATACTCCTGGATTTTTTTATCTCTTTTTTTCTCAACTTCCTCTTTTTCCATAATTTTATCTTCTAGTTCACCTTTTCTCTCCTCTGCCTCTTCAATCTGAGCCGTGATCATTTCCATTTTAGTTTCCATCTCGTTTAAAGCATTTTTCAGCTCCTCCTGACTGTTCCTTAGTCTCTTGATCTCTGTAGCAATAGATTCTCTGCTGTCCTCTATACTGTTTTCAAGCCCAGCAATTAATTTTATGACTATTATTCTAAATTCACTTTCTGTTTTATTATTTAAATTCTTTTGATCATTTCATTAGCTGTTGTTATTTCTTGGAGATTCTTTTGAGGGGAATTCTTCCGTTTCATCATTTTGGATAGTCCCTGGAGTGGTGTGGACCTGCAGGGCACTTCCCCTGTGCTGTGGTGTATAACTGGAGTTGGTGGATGGGGCCGCAGTCAGACCTGATGTCTGCCCCCCGCCCACCGCTAGGGCCACAGTCAGACTGGTGTGTGCCTTCTCTTCCCCTCTCCTAGGGGCGGGATTCACTGTGGGCTGGAGTTGCCCATCTGGGCTACTTGCACACTGTCAGACTTGTGTTGCTGGGGCAGACTTGCGTATTAGCTGGAGTGGGTAGGCAAGGTGCACTGGGGCAGGAAGGGCAGGCTTAGCTCGCTTCTCCTTAGGCGATCCACTTCAGGAGAGGCCTTGTGGCAGCAGGAGGGAGTCAGACCCGCTGCTGGAGGGGTGGTTCCACAGAAGCATAGCGTTGGGAGTTTGCGCGGAGCAAGCAAGTTCCCTGGCAGGAACCGGTTCCCTTTGGGATTTTGGCTGGGGAATGGGCGAGGGAGATGGCGCTGGCTAGCCCCTTTGTTCCTCGCCAAACTGAGCTCTGTCTTCCCTGGGCTCAGCAACTCTCCCTCCCTTTGCCCTCCAGCCTTCCCGCTTTCCGAGCAGAGCTGTTAACTTATGACCTCCCAGATGCTAAGTCACGCTTGCTGTCGGAACACACTCCATCCAGCCCCTCCGCTTTTGCCAGCCAGACTTGGGGGCTCTGATTGGCCGGCGGGCCGCCCCTCCACCCTGGCTCCCTCCCGCCAGTCCGTGGAGCACGCACCACCTCTCCGCCCTTCCTACCCTCTTCCATGGGCCTCTCGTCTGTGCTTGGCTCAGGAGACTCCATTCTGCTAGCCTTCTGGTGGTTTTCTGGGTTATTTAGGCAGGCGTAGGTGGAATCTAAGTGATCAGCAGGACGCGCGGTGAGCCCAGCATCCTCCTATGCCGCCATCTTCTCTCGCAATCTCTTCCTCCTTTTCTTATAAGGCCACCTTCCTATTGGATTAGGGCCTCATCCTATGATCTCATTTAACCTTAATAATCTCTTCACTGCCTGTCTCAAAATATTGTCACTTTGGAGGTTAAAGCTTCAACATATGAGTTTTTGAGGAGCACAATTTAATCCATACATGTGTGATGGTAAAATAAAGATATTTATACATGTGAAGGAGTCAGAGAGTTTTCCTCCTTCCAGAAAACAGGTAAACCCAATTTGAATAAAGATACTGGATCCAGGAAATAAGGACCCCAAAGTGGGAGGTGGGTGAAGAGGGTTCAAAGATAATGCTGTGGTGATACTCTGTAGAAAGCATCAGTTCAAATGGACTGAGGTGGTGGGAGATCAGGAACAAGGGCACTGGACAAAGCATAATATGGACCAAGAGAACAAAGTAGAAGAAAACTAATTATGAAAAAAGCCACAAGGTGTGCATAAATAAGAGGACATAATAATACCCAACCTATCTCTGTGGGAAAAACACTAGTGCAAATTATGTACTGATTTTCAACTATTGATTTTCAACTTTTAAAATTGGCATGCAAACTTTGTGTTTATAGATGACAGAAATTAGGAGCTGAGAGATGAGAGGAAAGGATGGGAGAATAAGTTATTCAATAACATTGTGAATCAAGATCTCCTATCTGTAGAAGGAAACATGTGGGAGTAGATGACTTAAAGTTACAAATGTAACCATTGTAGGAAGTAGTAACAATCTTAGAGACATATTAGGAGAGTTGCTTTTCATATACTGGAGTCTAGAATTGGTAAATCAATATGTGTTTCAGTGGTAAAGCATTATCTAGAGATCCGGAATTAACCACTTGGATAAGAAAAAGTCGATAAAATTAACACTCCTTCACTTACCTCCCCACTTGCTTCTGCTCAAGTTAGAGGGTATTTGGGTTGGGGAGATGGGCAGGGAACTATTGGTCCCCATCAAATACCCTTCTGATATTTTTCTGTTTATTCATATATGTGAGTTTAATTAAATAAGTATATCAGGGCACCTAGGTGGCACAGTCAGTTAAGTATCTGACTCTTGATTTCAGCTCAGGTCATGGTCTCACAGTTGTGAGATCCAGCCAAGTGTTGGGCTCTGCATTAAGCATGGAGCCTTAGTGCAGAGATTATCTCTCTCCCAACCTCTCTGCCTCTCCCCTGGTTGTGCTCTCTCTCTCTTTAAGTAGGTAAGTAAGTAAGTAAATAAATAAATAAATAGACAAATAGATAATAACTGAATAAGTGTATCAAATGCATATAACTGAATATATTTTATACTTATAACATTGACATTTTAGTTTATAGAGACTTACTTATAAGTAAAAACTACCTCTCCCTTTCATTTACTCTTTATATAAACTATTCCTGGTGTATTTAATCTGCTGGAACACCTTCTTAACTTGCAAAATTATTGAAAAATTTATTTGACTTCATAAAAAAGCATGCTATGAGATTGTCACATTTCCATTTAAGTAAAAACCCTCCATTATATGAGTGACTACATTTAGGGTCTATATTTTTTAATTCTCTAAATTTATGTATTGTGAATTCAGACCAATAATACAATTTTCCCTATCTTTCCCATGGATCACTTGGGTTTGCAAACCTGTGTCTTATATTCAAATTTGCTTTAGAAAATGTCTGTTTTTTTTTTAAATTATTGCTTCTCTCTTTTTCCCAAGAGATCCATGAGAATCTTGCCTTTTTCATGATTATATAGCAAACCAGAACTCATTTTTGAGACCACCTTACAGACATTAATTCTTCCCTTTCCAAACTTCCTATGTTAGAGAAGAATGAAATGATAAAAACCCCATATTTGTGCATCCTATGTACACAGTGACCAGAGACCAGTGTGTCTTTCAAGGGAGGGAAAATATAATGTCTGTCAGGCAAGAGGAAGGAGCATCTCAGAATTTAAAGGGACCCTTCCATTAGTTATCTGTTTTCTCTTTTGTGATCAAAGCTGCAGGTAGTCAGTAGAATCTTCTACCCCATGATGCTGGGTGCCTTTACCCAGAACTATTTCCATAATACTAAATTGTAAGAATGCTATTTTCAAAGTAAGGTTTCAGTAGGCTCTATTGATCCATAATGGGTCTTAATGACTCTCCACAGTCTCTATAACATGAACGATTTCCTTTTGGGATATAGTTCTCTCTGGTTAGGGAGGTGACATCTAGTTAACTCCTTTTCCTCCCTGCCCCATTATCTATAGACTCCCACTGGAGTCTTGAGGATATTTACAAATTGTACTCACATGTTTGACACTCTTAATTATTTGAGATGGGACAAATGTCCTTTCCTGATTTAAGTATTACCTTCAACAATTTGGGAACTTTTTAGGGATTCACATGAAGAACCAAAAGAACCAAAAGTGACTTACTAAGAAATCAATTTAATAAACATTCTTTTTAAAATATGCCAATAATTTTGAGAAAATAGAGTCCACTAAATTATATGTCTTCTCTCTATCCCTTCATTCTGCCTTGTGCCATTTTCTACACAAAAGAAACATGTATTTCCTCTTTTTAAAATTAGAAAATAATTTTGAGAAAATATAGAGTCCACTAAATTATATGTCTTTTCTCTCCTCATTATGCCCAGTGCTATTTTCTACACAAAGAAACACACATTTCCTCAATTGATTATTGCATCAATTTGGCACAGGTGAGAGCTACTAATTTTGAATCAACTGGGCTCTCATTCTCATTATAGTCAAGGATATATATTAAGTGAATTCCTCTTTGAAAATGAAATTGTCAGAGCCCACTTACATCAAAGCCAGGAGATGTCATAGAGAGCACAGTGTGCCAGGGTTGTGTCAATAGTAATGACAGATGGACAGTGACCATAAACTTCCCTGAAGGAACACTGACGAGAAATGGAGGTGATTTGAATTCAGCACTGAAATGGGGGTGTCATAGCTAGATTCTTGTTTTCCTGAGTTTAGTGATATATTGATCTCAACCAAAATGGTCAGTCATCTTTAAGCTGTAGTGAGTCCCAAGAAATTAATCTGACATGTATGATGTTGTTTTGCTCAAGTCACCAAGTCTTAATTTCTAGGAACTATTGAGTCTGTGACAGAAATTATGCCAGGACTGATACTTGGATATTTCCCCACATTAAGAGATTTGAACTTGTTAAACACTTTCAAACAAGCAAATGAAGCCTGTTGTTAGCCATTTTAGGAGCAGATGAGAACATCAAACGCACAGATGGAAACCAAAATATTTAGAACATCCATTTTCTTTCTATCTCTCTGTGAGAATCATTTTTTTTTTGCTTTAAACTTATAAACCCAAAATTCTATGCCTAACATTCATTTCTATCAAGTCAGTGGTGTTCAGTTATGATTCCTTAAACAAATATTTATGAATTATATATATATGTATATATATATTTATTTTTAATGCATGTTTATTTATGAGAGAGAGACAGAGAGACAAACAGAAATAAGGAGACACAGAATCTGAAGCAGATTCTAGGCCCTGAGCTGTCAGAACAGAGCCTGATGTGGGGTCAAACTTACAAGCTGTGGGATAATGACCTGAGCTGAAGCCAGGAGCTTAACTGACTGAGCCACCCAAGTGTCTTGAATTATTTTTATATATTCATTGATGCTACTTGCTGAGATAGTAAGCATAGTCCCCATGTTGAGTAGACAAACACTGATCAGATTCTTGTTTAATAAGTTACAGTGGTAACAAATGCTGGGAAAGAGATGCACAGGATTCTGTGAGAACCCATGTCCCAGTCAAGTGGAGGGTCAAGAAGTGTCTCTTGGGGGAACAAGGTTTGAGCTGACAGCTGAGAAGTAAACAAAACTTTTTGGGGTCAAGAAGAGGTGGCAGTATTCTATTTGGAGGTAACAGCAGAGGAAGGATATAGAGGTGTGGATAAATGTAGACGCAGGAGCTTCTGAAAACACCAAGAAAGGCCAGCAAGCCTCATGGTTAGAGAGTAAAGAGTGAGCATCTGAGACAGGTTGATGATCATCAAAGTATCCAGGGCTCCAGAACCATTCAAGAGTTTGGGCTTCATGTCCAGAGCAAAAGGAAGCAGTGGAGGCTTTGGTCATGGGTGTTACATGAATGGATATGTATTTTAAGGGACCTTTCTGGCCCTGATTAGGAGTAGGTATTTCAAGGAGCAAAAGTGAATACTTTTGTTTTGGCACACGTTCTTTCTCAGATATGTCTGTTGCAGATGTTTTCTCCCAGTCTGTGCCTGTCCTTCCTTTTCTTAACACTGTCTTTTGAAAAGCAGATGTTTTTAATTTTGCTGAAACCCAGTTTATCCACTTGTTTTTTTTCTTTCATGGACCATGCTTTTGGAGCTTTACCTAAAAACTCTTCAGCAAATCCAAGGTCTATGTTTTTTTCTTGAAGGTTAGAGTTTTAGGTTTTACATTTATGTGAATGACCCATTTTGAGATAATATTTATATGTGGTGTGAAGTATGGCTCAGAATTCTTTTTTTTTTTTTTTTTTTTTTTTTGCACTTGGATATCCAATCTTTCCACACTATTTGTTGAAAAGATTATGGTCTTGTATTGTCTTCTTATCTTCTAATCTGTCAAAAGTCATTCATGTGCGTGGGTCTATATATAGACTCTGTCCTCTTCCACTGATCAATTTATTTGTCTTTATTGCACTATCTGGATTACTATAGCTTTAAATAAACTTTGAAATCAGATCTATAGCCCTGTACTTTGGTTCTTCTATTTTTCTCTCTCAAAGTTATATTGGCTATTATAGGCACTTTGCATTTCCATATGAATTTTAGAAAATAGTTTGCCAATTTCTAAAATATATATTGTACTGGATTTTTATTAGGAATGCATCAAACAATTCGCATCAAAAAGATCAATTGGAAGAACTGACGTCTTAATATTAACATATTTTTATGGTATACTCTCCTGAAGTATAAATGTGGTATATTTTTTTATTCAAGATTTCTTGAATTTCTCCCAACAATGCCTTGTAGTTTTCAGTTTACATGTATTTCACATCTACTGTCAGATTTATACCCATTTATTTCCTATTTTTGGTAGTGTAAATAGCATTGTTTTTAATTTGAATTTCCAATTGTTAGTATATAAAAATATAATTTATTTTTTTATATTGGTCTTGTATCCTGCAGCCTTGATCATATGCTTTTTAGATAACTCCCATACATAATTATGTCATCTACAAATTACACTTTTACTCTTTCCAACTCAATCTATATGTCTCCTATTTCTTGACTTCATGTGTGTTATTGCACTGGCTAGAATCCCCAGTACAAAGTTCAGTAAAAATGGTGATAGCAGATATCCTTAAGCTGTTCATGATCTTAGGGGGAAAGCTTCCAATCTTTGATAATTCTGATGTTACCTCAAAGATTTTTCAAAATGCCATTTATCAGATTAAGGAAGTTGTCTTTCATTTCTAGTTTACTGAGATTTTTTTTTGTTTTTTCTTTTTAATCAGAAGTAGCTGTACTTTGATACATTCTTTATTTGTATCTATTGATATCATTACATTCCTTTTTTAGGTTGTTAAATGTTTTGGTTAATATTAACTAAATGTCAATATGGTGAATTACATTAATTACATTCCAGATGTTAACCTTACATTCCTGGATTAAACACCAATTGATAATGCTGCCTTTTGCTTTTAATGTATTGTTGGATTTTATATACTAAACATGTGTTTAAAGTTTGTGCATTTATTTCCATGAGGAATATTGCTGTGTAATTTTCTTGCAACATCTTTTTCTGGTTTTGATATTAGAGTAATCCTGGTCTCATATAATGAATTAGGAAGTATTCCCTTCTTTGCAACTTTCTAGGAGACGTTTATATAATTGGTGTAAAACTAATTCTACAGATTTGGTTTTATTTTTCACTTATGTATTGATTAAATTCACCAGCAAAGACATCTAGGCATGGGTATTTTTTTATGTAAAGGATTTTATCAAAAATCAATTTCAAAATAGATACAGATATATTCAGATTAACTATATCTTGGCTTAAATTTGGTCATTTGTGTCTTTTAAGGAATTTCCCCATTTCAACTTAGGTGTCAATTTATTGGCATAAAGTTGTTAGTTATCTTACCTTATTTTCCTCTTAACAAAATTTGTGGTGATGTCACCTCTCTCATTTTTGATACAACTAATTGTGTCTTCTCTCTTTTCTGGTTAATCTGGCTGCAGGTTTGTCACTTTTTTTTTATATATATATGAAATTTATTGACAAATTGGTTTCCATACAACACCCAGTGCTCATCCCAAAAGGTGCCCTCCTCAATACCCATCACCCACCCTCCCCTCCCTCCCACCCCCCATCAACCCTCAGTTTGTTCTCAGTTTTTAACAGTCTCTTATGCTTTGGCTCTCTCCCACTCTAACGTCTTTTTTTTTTTCCTTCCCCTCCCCCATGGGTTCCTGTCACTTTTATTAATCTCCAAGATCCACCTTTTGGTTTAATCGATTTTTTTCTGTTGTTTCCCTGTTTTTTATTGATTTTATTAATTTTCATTGTTTTCCATCTTAATTTGCTCTTCTTTTACAAATTTCTTAAGGTGGAAGCTAAGGTTATTGATTTGAGATCTCCTAATATCATCTACAGTGCAATAAACTTAGTGCAATAACAAATGCATTTAGCACAATAATAATAAAAGCAATTCTGCTTTAGAAACATCCTGCATGTTTGCTATGTCATGTTTTCATTTTTATTCATTTCAAATGTTTTCTCCCAGTATAGTTCTCTCTTCTAGCGCTCTATTTTGCAAAGTCTATCCAATTAGTTTTTCTAGGTTCTCAGTTTCATCTCTTCAATACAGTTTAAAAAAATAATGAAAATTAAAAAAACACTTTTAGAAAAATGAGTCAGTTTCTCTCTGCTAATATTATTGAATGATCTGTATTTGGGCTTAAGATCTAGAAACATCTATTTAACAAGAAGGAAATACCACAAAAAAAGATGTATTCATATGCCTACTAATTGAATTTTTCTTTGACCTTTAGATCAAATGATGGTGTGGACATGGGGCTTAGCCATCCCAGTTTTTTTCACATCGCATGTTGGCACCTGGTCATGTTGCCTTATTCGTTCAACACAGAAATTTTAGCCAGGAAAAATGCCATTTATAGATGATGTACCTTGAATCCACTACCCAATACCAAAACATATAAGGAGAATAGACTAACACAGTTATTCTTCTGGGAGGCAGGTCACCATGAGTCATCCCAGGAGAAAGTGGCAGAGGAAATTCAAGGTCATGGTGGTGACTGTTTTTATTTGTTCTTTTATTGTCATTTTATGTATTATGATTACTGAAGTAGAGCCTGAGCAGAGAGGGGAAACAGTAATCTTAGGGAGTTGAGCTCCCAGACCCTCCCTTCCTGTTTGGTGAGGTCCTCTAGTCACCAGGGGCTGAATGAGAGGACAGGGAGAAAGGCTCTTCCACACAGTCAGCAGTCTCCTGGATGGTCATGCCCACTGAAATTTCTGGTCCTGACATCTGGACCCAGTTCTGCAGCCCTGCAGGGCCAGAATTTCAGTTGTGTTTGGCTCTCCTGCCTGATATATTTCTCTGTGTGTACCTCTCAGGCAGTCACTTGGGCTCCCACTTGCTTGCTACTTGTGTGTGTCATTTGTTAGGAACTGTGCTGTGATATGTGCCAGGTGCTGGAGGTGGAGGTAAATCGGGCCCAGGTCTCACCCTTGGGGAGGCAGCAACCAAGAAGGTTGGGTGGAAGGTAAGATGGCAACATCTCAGCCACCAACACAGTGATAATTGAGCCTGGAAAGGGTTATGTTTCAGTCTCATACAGGAGAAAGGACACTTCATAAGAAGACTGCATTTCTCCCTTAGGAAAGTAACAAGTAGGTATGCAACCAAGCATCAGTCACAAACATGGCATGAAAATAAGACACCCTCTGTAATCCTCTGCTAGTAACTGTGTATCAGAGCAGGCATGTGTAGGTGGCAGAGGGACCTTCCTGGGTGATGCACTTTTCAGGGTGTGATGCAGCCACCTGCTGCATCTTAGGAGATCAAGTGCAAAGAGAAAGAGGACAGGGAACATATACAGGCTCTAGAGAAGTCTAAAGGAATAATACCCATGTAAGGTTTGCCAGTAAAGCCTCCCTTTTTAATCACATTAACTAGCTTTGAAATTTCCACCTACCTTTAATGGGTATGGTTCAATTTACATAGGATCCCTGGTGTATATTATTAAAGACCTCTGCAAAGAGATATTTCTATGATTGTACCTACTCTAAGCTCTTCAAAAGCCTTTTTTTATGAATGTCTGGTTGCTTAATAAGGGCTGAATCATGCTCCTGAAGACAGGGAAAGATACCAGTTAGAGCATCTGGGACCCATGGAGCAACATCTCGGCCACCATTGTGATGACAGCTGAGCACGGAATGGGGGTGCATGCTTCAGTGTCAATCAGGAGAAAGGGTGCTTCATAGGAAGACTACATGTTTTCTTTTTCTCCTTTAGGAAAGTAACAGAAGAAACTGACTGGCTATCCAAAATAGAATCAGGGCAAGTAATTTTTAGACATTGCAGTTTTTAATAATGAGTCAATAATAAAGGGTTTTCAACAATGTATGTATGTATGTATGTATGTATGTATTTTTGAGTTTATTTATTTTGAGAGAGACAGAGACAGCATGAGCAGAGAAGGCAGGGAGAGAGAGTGAGAAAAAGAGTCCCAAGCAAGCTCTGTGCTGCCAGCACACAGCAAGATGTGGGGCTCGAATTCATGAAAACTGTGAGATCATGACCTGAACCGAAACCAAAAGTTGGACACATGAACCGACTGAGTGATGTAGGTGGCCCTTGACAAAGTATTTAAATGAACATATACTCTACAACAAGGGTTGAGACTTTTTGTGTAAAGCAGCAGATAGTAAACATTTTAGGTCAATTCTTGCAATTACTCACCTCTAGAGTTGTGCAAAAGCAGCCAGCCACAGACCACATGTCACTAATGCATCATGGCAGTGTTCTGATACACTTGATTTACAAAAATAGATGGTGGGCTAAATTTTAGCCCACAGGCTATTGTTTACTGACTCTTGACTCTTGTTCTATGATGATAAAAAATAGACAAAGGGCAAGCTATAGAGAGTGACAGAAAGAAGTGTGTCCCCTAAATCAAAAATAATATTATCTTTGGATGCTGTTTGATTTTTGGAAGATATTTTTTGGAGTAACCGTATACAGCTTAGTTCAACTATGTGTTTAATATACTATAGTTTGTGATGATAAATTGTATCAATAAGGTCCAGGCTATCTTGCTGCAATAAAGAAACCAAATAACAGAGAGCTTAAAACACATAAAGGCTTATTTTATTTATCTTTCAGGTCTGTGGGGTGACTCTGCTCCATGCAATTACTCAAGGGCCAAGGTTTCTTGCATGTTTTGATTCATCATATGCAAGGGCATTATGATATTCTGCATAGGTAAAGCTAGGTATGTCACTGTCTGTCTGTGTTTCCACTGGCATCAAGAAAAAGGGAAACATAGAGGAAGGAGCTTATGGCCCAAGACACAGAAGCTGCATGAGCTGCTTCCATTCCATTGGTGATAAATTGGTATCCCCTCCACACCATGCTGCACAAGAGATAGGAAGTGGGGTCAGCCTGGGACCAGATACAAATGGAATCACTGTAGATATGAGAGATTCTGGAGGACAACTGGAGTTATCTACCAAGTAAATGGACACTTGAATGCAAGGTAGAGAGAGGGATTGACTGCTTAGTTCACTGCTATATCTCAGTACATGGCTCATGGTATCAACGTAATCTACACTTGATTGCATGAATGAGCATGTCCTCCTGGTACAAACCTAAATATCATATTCCTCAGCCTTTCTTAATTATCTAGTGTATTAGTTACCTATTGCAGCATAACAAATTTCCCCAAAACTTAATAGCTTCTTAAAACAACATTTAGTATCTCACAGTTTCTGAGGATCAGGAAATCATGAGGGACTTAGCTTGGTGAGTCTGTCTCTAGCTCCATTAAAGTTTGCAGCCAAGCAGTCCACTGAAAGTTCAACCAAGGGAGGATCATCTTCCAAGTTCACACACATGGCTGCTGGCATGAGGCCTCAATTCCTCACCAAGTGGATAGCTCCATAGGCTACCTGAGCTTCATCACTACATGGCAGCCAGCTTACCCCAGAGCAAGAGACCCAAGAAGGGACAAGTCCAAGATGACAACCACAGTCACTTATAAATACAGCACTTCAGCATATTCTATTGGTCACAGAGACCAGCCCTGGTAGAATGTGGGAGGGGGGTACACGAGGCAGTGAACAATAAAAGACAAGGATCATTAGGGTCCATTTTGGTGCCTGCTTTCTGCTTCTAGTCCTATGTAAAAAAGCACCACATATCACATATTGGCATCAGTCTAGAACACCTTCTGAGACATGCTAGGGCTGTGCAATAAGTTAAACCGGTAGTCAATGAAAAAAAATTCACATGTGGAAATATCTGCGAAACACTGAGTTTAGCAAAGTAAAACTCTGTTAGTTTTGTAATTTCAGGATTTCTTGAAGACTTTAATATATTAAAATCTCTTATTAATCTTGGCAGGGTTGGAACATATGGTGGGCATTGTACCCCAAAGTTATTAGATCATGGACAACTTTTTCATGGAATATCTATTAACATTTCATAGTAATTATTTGACAGTGAAAGACTCAGAGAAATGCTGCTTGGAAAAAGAGACATAAACACTCCAAGAGGACACAGCCTCAGCCTTGTGTCACAGATTAATTACCTGAAGTGACAATTCATGTGCATTACATGGTTCATTTATTTGTCCTGCTTATCAGCTACTGAAAGAATGGCACTGGCCCCCAAAGACTCATCTGCTCCTCCAGGCATCCTCACTTATTTACCATTCTTCCACCTTTGTCTTTCTTCTCATCTTCCTTCTTTCTTCTTGCCATCCTTCCTTCTATAACACAAATCTTACATACAGAATACTTTGCTTACAAAGGATCCTTCTTAAAACAACACTGCAGTTAATCACAAGTACTATGTTCATTAAAGAATAAATTAGTCATAAAGGCCCCTGTCCTTTTATCAAAGTATTGTACATTTCTTGAATTACTAAAATGTTTATGGTGGATGTGAAGGCAAAAACCATAGAAATGCCAAGTGTTATGAACTGAAGTCTAACAAAACAAGTGAGCTACAATAAGCTCACTGTTTCCTGTACTTGGGTCACAGTGTGCTGCACCAGCACAGTGACTCTGTTTATCTGTGACCTCTGGGATATGGCAGTGGAAAAACAAGGATTCCACCTTTAGGGCAAGTATTGGTAAACCCAACCATGAATGTTACAATCACAGATGTTAGGTAGATTTGCAATCTATGCATTTTTAGAACCCCTGGGTTATCTGCAAATAATCCTGAGTTTTTTATTTATACTTCAGTGTTTTTGTTCAAAATCTCCCTTTTCTTCCTGAATCTACCTATTATCCTTTTAAGTTATACATTCAGTTTCCCCTGTCTAGGTGTAGGACTAGCTTTGCATATAACAAATATTTTTAAAATATTGTTTAAAAATTGTTTAAAATATTTTAAAAATATTACAATAAAGAGATTTTAGTATTAAGCAATTTGCTTTATAACTGGTCTTATTGAGTCAGTGAACTTTTATGAACTGCATAGAGAAAATGGTATTCTATGAGCAAAGTCCAGGAAATTCCATCCCTACATTGGAATTCCTGCCTCAAACTATACCAACCAGTCCTGCCAGGTCTGTTCCCACAAGTACTGGGTTGAGTTTCTGACAGTTCTTAATGATCTTCATTGAGATCCTGTCTGTTGAGACATAAGAGAAAATGTATCTTACAAATGCCACCAGGTAAATGATCAATTGTCCTCAGAGTGTGTTCAGGTTTTAGTGTCTCTTGAGAAGATCTGGACTAAGCTATCCCCAACCCCATCCCTATTTGTAACTGCTGGAAACCACTAATCTATTTTTCAAGACTGTTTTATAAATGGATTTCAAGAATGTAACCTTTTGGGATTGTTTTTTTTTTTTTTTTAACTCAGCATAATTCTCTTAAGACTAGTATTTCTTGGTATGAATGCACCATAAATTGTTTAATTATTCATTCATTGAAGGACATTTGGATTATTTACAACTTTTAACTATTAGAGAGAATGCCACTATGAACATTCTTTATTTTATTTTTTTTATTTTTAACGTCTATTTATTTATTTATTTTTTATTTATTTTTGGGACAGAGAGAGACAGAGCATGAACGGGGGAGGGGCAGAGAGGGAGGGAGACACAGAATCGGAAACAGCCTCCAGGCTCCGAGCCATCAGCCCAGAGCCCGACGCGGGGCTCGAACTCCCGGACAGCGAGATCGTGACCTGGCTGAATTCGGACGCTTAACCGATTGCGCCACCCAGGCGCCCCTTAACGTCTATTTATTTTTGAGACAGAGAGAGACAGAGCATGAACAGGGGAGGGTCAGAGAGAGAGGGAGACACAAAATCCAAAACAGGTTCCAGGCTCTGAGCTGTCAGCACAGAGCCCGACACGGGGCTCAAACTCACAGACCATGAGATCATGACCTGAGCCGAAGTCGGATGCTTAACCTACTGAGCCACCCAGGCGCCCCTGAACATTCTTATACAGGTTTTTATGTGAGCCTAAGTTTTTGTTCCTCTGAAATAAAAAATCTCATGAATATGATTTCTGGATAATATGGTAATGATATGTTTATTCTATTTACATCATTTTATTTTTATTTTATAAAACTTTTATATTTTAGAAGCTATCAAACTATTTCCCAGAGTGACTATACCATTTTACATTCCCACCAGCAATATATGAGAGATCTAGTTTCTCTACATCCTATCATTTACTACTGTCATTATGTTTCTATTAATATTTTAGCTATTTTAATAGGTTTTTTGATATCTCATCATGCCTGTAATTCTTCTTTCCCTAGTGGTTAATGATGTTGAACATTTTTTTTTTCAAATGCTTATTTGCCATCTATTTCTCCCTTTAGTGAAATGTCTATTAGTGGTTTTTAAAAAAAAAAAATTTAATGTTTATTTTTTTTTTGAAAGAGACAGAGTGCAAGTGGGGGAGGGGCAGAGAGAGAGGGAGACACAGAGTCCGAAGCAGGCTCCAGGTTCCACACTCTCAGCAAAAAGCCCAACCCACGGCTTGAACCCATTAACTGCAAGATCATGACCTAATCTGAAGTCGGACACTTAACTGACAGCCACACAGGCACCCCTGTTTGTTAGAGTTTGCCAATTTTCTAATTGGATCATTTTTGTACTATTATGTTTTGAGAGTCATATATTCTAGATAAGTGTCCTTTGTCAAATATATGGTTTGCAGATATTTTCTCTAAGTCTGTAGATAGTCTTTCTATTCTCTTAATAGTGTTGTGGAACAAAAGATTTTAATTTTGGTGAAGTCCAATATTGATTTTTTTTGTTGTTGTTTTTGTCCTATTACAGATCAAACTACAGATCAAATTTTTGGTATCATGTATAAGAGCCTTCACCTTGATAAAGGTCTTGAAGATTTTTTTTCTTATGTTTTATTTTAATAGATTTGTAGTCTTACATTTTGCTTTTAAATCTATCATCATTGGGGCGCCTGGGTGGCGCAGTCGGTTAAGCGTCCGACTTCAGCCAGGTCACGATCTCGCGGTCTGTGAGTTCGAGCCCCGCGTCGGGCTCTGGGCTGATGGCTCAGAGCCTGGAGCCTGTTTCCGATTCTGTGTCTCCCTCTCTCTCTGCCCCTCCCCCGTTCATGCTCTGTCTCTCTCTGTCCCAAAAATAAATAAACGTTGAAAAAAAAAATTAAAAAAAAATAAAAATAAATCTATCATCATTTTTAAATTAATTTTTGTATATAAAGTGTGAGACTTTGCTTTAAGTTAATTTTTATTTTTCCTGTGCATATCCAACTGCTCCAGCATCATATATTAAAAAGAATAATCTGTCCTTGAATGAATTGCGTTTGCACTTCTAACAACACATTGGTTGTTAATACATTTTGGGATTTATTTGTGGGTTCTCTCTTCTGTTCCCTTGATCTGTGTTTCTATTTTTCTGCCAGAACTACACTCTCTTGAGTACTGTAGATAGTAAGTCTTAACATTAGATAAAATGATTCCTCCCACCAGTCTTCATTAAAAAAAAAAATGTTTTAACTATTCTCGCTTATTTGCTTTTCCACATCAACTTAGAATAAACTTTTCTATATTTATAGTATTTTGATAGAAATTATATTAAACTTCAGATCAATTTTGGAGACAGTTGGCATCTGAAAATATCAAAGCTTCTAATCCATGGATCCATTATGTCTCCCATTTACTCAAGACTTTGATTTCTTTCATCAGTATTTTGTAGTTTTCATCATACAAGTGCTGTATAGTTATTACTAGATTTATACCTAGTATTTCATTTCTACTTATTGTAAATTTTAATGTGTTTTTAATTTATACTACATTCCTGAAATAAAATTCTCTTGGTCAAAGTGTATAATTCTTTTCATATATTGCTGGATTTGATTTGCTAATATTTTGTTCAAGATTATTGCATTTATAATCACGAAGGATATTGGTATTCTTCCTTTTTGAATTCTTTGTCTGGTTTTGGTATTGGATGATACATGATTTGGGAAATGTTCCATACTCTTCCATTATCTAGAAGAGATTGGGTAGAATTGATCTTAATTCTTTGAATGTTTGGTATACAATTTCCCACTGAAATCATTTAGACCTAGAGAAAATTTCTTATAAAAAATAATAAATGTAATTTATTTAATAATTACAAGGCTATTTACATGATCTATTTACTGTTAGTTGATTTTTCTTATTTTGTGTATTTTGGGGAAATGATTTATTTTATCTAGGTTGTTGAATTTATGTGTGTCGATTTGCTTATAATAGCCCCTTATTATCCCCTTAATATCTGCAGGGTGTTATGATATTCATTTTTTCATTCCTGATACCTGTAATTTGTGACTTCCTTCTTATCTTTGTCATTCTTACTAAACTTTGGGAACTTTGCTGATGTCAAAGAACTAGTTTCTGGCCCCTGCCCCATCAGTTTTCTCTTTTAATTTCATTGATTTCTTCCATTATCTTTGTTTTTCTTTCCTTCTGCTATCTTGGGACTATTTTGCTATCGTTTTTTAAATTTCTAATGATGAGAACTTTGATTATTATTTGAGAATTTTCTCTTTTTAATGTAAAAATTTTGTGCTGTGAATTTCCTTCTCAGTAGTGCTTTAGTTGCATCTTACAAATTTAACATGTTTTATTTTTATTTTCATTCAGCTGAATGTATATTTGATTTCTTTTGTGGCTTAATCTGTGACCTATGGGTTTTTTTAAAGTGTGTTGTATAATTTCCAAATGTTTGGAAATTTTCCCATTATCTTTCTGTTACTGCATTTTAGTTTGAATTCATTGTAGTCAGAAAACAAACTCTATATGCCTTCAATTCTTTTACAGTGCTGAGGTTTGTTTTTGTGGTTCATGTGATGTATGCACATGAATGTTTAATAGCTGCTTTAAAATTGTATTTTGTTAATGGTGGCGGAGATTTCTGCAGATGCCAATTCAATCTTGTTGGTTGATTGTGTTGTTTAGTCCTTTTATATCCATGCTCATTTTTGACTCGTTGTTCTATCAATGTTGAAAGGGGGTGTTGATGTTTCCAATCATAGCAATGGATATATCTATTTCTTTTTCCTGTTTTATAAATTTTGTTTCATGTACTTTGAATCTATGTTGTTTGTGCATACACATTTGGATTTCTGTCTCTTGGTAGGTCGACCATTTCATCATTAGGTAATGTCTCTCTCTATCCCTGGTAATTTTCTTTGTTCTGAAGTCTACTTTATCTTATACTTTCTTTTGATTAATGTTTTCATAATATATTTTTTCAATATACGTGCATTTTCCTTAATCATGTTTCTGGTGAGAAATCTGTTGTCATTCAGATAATTGTTCTCCATATGTATTGCTTGTTTCCCTCTAGCTTCTTTCAATGTTCTTTGTCCTTGATTTTCAGAAGTCTGGTCATAATGTGTTTTGGCATGGATTACTTTGGATTTACCCTGTTTAGAGTTTACTCATCTTCTTTAATATGTGGGTAATGACTTTTGCCCAATATAGGAAGTTTTGTTTAGTATTTAAGTACTTTTCCTGCCCTGTTCTCTTCTCTTTTCCTGACTCTAGTGACATGAATGTCACATCTTTTTTATATATAGTATCAGTGTTTGTTTGTTTGTTGGTTCGTTGGTTGGCTTTTTCAGTGCATTCTCTCTGTTGCTCAGATTGGGTTATTTCTGTTTATCTATTTTTAAGTCTGTTGATACTTTATTCTGCCATCTCCCTTCTTCTATTAAGCCCATCCAACGAGGATTTTATATTATTTATTGTATTTTTAACTTAAAATTTCCATTTAGTTCTACTTTATCATCTATTTCTTCGTTTGTTATTTTCAATCTTTTCACTTGTATCAACTATGTTGTCAATTGCTCATTAAAGCATTTTTATCATAGCTACATCAAAATTATTTTCAGATAATTCCAATATCTTGTCATCTGACGGTTGATTTCCGTTGATTTTCTTATCCTCTTCAAGTTGAAATTTTCCTAGTTCTTGTTATTATGAGTGATTTGCAATTTTATTCTGTCATTAATTATGTTAAAAACCGCTGGATATTTTCTTTCATCAATTTTCCTCTGAAACCATGCTGTCAGGCAAAGAGGGGAACCAAGTCCTTACTGCTGGGTAGAGATGGAGGTCCAAGCTGTACAGTCATCTTCAGACACCCTGGTGGGAGGGGTACTTGGTTACCAGTGAGTGAGTGTGAAATTCCAGGCTGCCTGTTTGGCTCCTTCCTATACCCCACTCAGGGATATGGAGTGGTACTTTTATGGCTGAACTTCAGTGGAAGCCCAGGCTGCCCTTTCAGTCCTAACCAACATCATCCTGTTGGGGAGACAAGAAGCTCTTCCTCCTGCTGGGTGGAATGGATATCCAGGATTCCCACTTAGCCTCTGCAGGTACTTTGGAAGGGTTGGTGCACTTTGTTGTTACCAGACACTTGTTCGTAAGGTTAGAGACAAGGCATACATTTTCCCCTGGTGTTCTGATTGGGTAGAATGTGTGTTATCAAAAAGATTTCTATTAGACTTTCCCTTTCCTGTTTTTTGGCAAACAGAAATAAGCTTTCCTTGGGGGTATTTTTGTCTGTGCCTATTGGCATTTTCAAGTCACAGGCTTTTCCAGATCTTGTTTGGGATTTTTAAAAAAGAAAAAAAAAAAGGAAACTCAGAGAATTCACCACCCTATTGGTTTTTAAGTCCTGGGATCTCAAGCTGATCTGACATCTTCTCCTTACCTTTCAGTGTCATGTATGATTATTAGAGTTTTTAGCTTTACTCAGTAATAGAGATTTAAAAAAAATTCACATAAATGTATAAGTCCATTTCATCTTGTCCAGAACTAGAACTACACAGTCAAGTCATTTTTGTGGTCAAAGTCAGAAGACAAACTAAGCAGTATACAAGAATAGACACACAAGTATTCTCTTCCTTCCTATTAAAAATTGCAGTTTATAATAAAGGGTCAGTCATCTTACTCAAGGTCATAAACTGCAAAAACATAGATTTAGAAGCAAATTTAACACCTGCTTCTATGGGAATTAAACTTATTCACAAAAATCTAAGACTTCATAAAAATACTTCACCAATATTTGCCAACTGACGCTTGAGATCCAAGTCATGAGAAAATAGAATTGTGGTCAATTTTGCTTATATTCAGAATGTGATAGATAAGAAAAATAAATAAAGGTACTAAGTATTCAAGAACAGAGCAGGAGGGGCAACTGGGTGGCTCAGTCGATTAAGTGGCAGACTTCAGCTCTGGTCATGATCTCCTGGTTTGCGAGTTTGAGCCCCACTCTGGGCTCTGTGCTGGCAGCTGGAGCCTGGATCCTGCTTCAGATTCTGTGTCTCCCTTTCTTTCTTCCCCTCCCATGCTCATGCTCTGTCTCTCTCCATTTCTCAATAATAAATAAATGTTAAAAAAAATAAAATAAAAAGAACAGACCAGGACACTCACTGTGACATCTTTCTCTTCCTTTGTCTGTTTCTCTCCCTGTCTCTATCTCTCCCTCTCTCACATGCAGGCACACACACACACACACAGTCCAGAGAAAGCGGCATGTGAACCTTTTTTTGTTTTTGTTTTTTTTTTTCCTCATTGGGAGAGCCTGGTTGGAACCCAGCAGTGCAGCAAGAGGAAACACTGTGAACACTTAGAAAAGTATGAAAAATCCTCTCATACTTAGGATAATCAAGATTTGACTGGAGTTTCCATGGAGATAGAAAGAATATAAATCATTAAACTCCAGATAATTTAACTAGTGATCTACAGAAGTGACTCCTGCTTCCTTCCTCTTCTTTGCTACAGTCCATAATGATGGAAACAAAATACAAGAAAAAAAAACTTGTATTTTCACTTCTAATAGCTTTTGAGAAGAAAGACTGTTCAGGAAGGAAATCATTTTATTACAGAAATCATACATGCATGTTTTTCCTTTTTATTTGGTGACTTTTCAAACTGTTGAAAGCAGATATTGCATTTGGCTAATGAAAATCACAGGCCTTTGTTCTAACTTCTGCCTTAAATTCTTAAATTTTCCCTGATGACTTATTTTTCCTTGTGTAAAATAAAGAATATTTCCATTAATCCATAAAGAACTATGAATTCTAGTTGCCTGGGAGATTTTGTTATGGGTAAACTTCAGATCAGAGCAACCTGTTCCTCCCTATTTGGCTCTATACATGTATATTCAAGAATTTTAGAGACTAAAGTTTTCCTATAGAGTGTGTTTTCTGTGATGTGGTAGCTACAGATTGCTGAGCTTTCAGGTGTGTGTTTGTGTCTGTGTGTATGTGTGTGTGTGTGTGTATTACCTGTAATATGGTGTGCAAGGGAAAGCAGAAGACAGGCTCTGTAACCAATGACTGAGGCAGAGGAAAACTAACTTAACTTCCCTGAACCTCACTGTTTCTTCAGAAAAAAAAATGTGCTAATTTTCTTGACAAAAATTTTGTCAAGTTTATTGAATTTTTTTGAAGTATATGAAATTCTACATCATGATTTGAATTTTCAGTCATTCAATAAAAATTTAGAATAGAAAAATAAATGTATTTGCTTTTCTAAGTGAGAAGTAAGACATTTAGTGACAGGTAGTATAGCTATGTAGTTTATTAATTTGTGTAAGCTCCTAATATTATGATGACAGAGGTAATAGAGCCAGAGAATGAGCAGATATTTAAGCTGCTTTTTCTTTCTCCTCCTATTTGTAGCTACAGAATCTTTATCTCCTTCATAGACTGAAGGAGTTTGAGAGGAAAATTGATTCCATCCTGTCTGCCATCAAGGCAGATTGGCTTATACTGGACAAGAGGTCACTTGTTACATCTATTGACATCCTGCCTTATTTCTTTTCAAGTGACAGTTTCTATTTCTCTTTATTTCTGCATTTATATATAATCTTAATTATGCTTGATGGTCTGTTTCTGACCTAGACTGAAGTTCCCAGACATCTGAGAGGGCATCTTATTCACCTTGTATCAATTACACATTGCTTGGCACATGGTAGGATCTTGAAAAATATCTTATAAATTAAGAAATTCACTTGGGAACTTTCTTTGCTTAAAAATAACCCATTTTAAATATAGGCAATTATATGAGATCACAGAACACAAAACTAATCTTATATTTTACATACCAGATAAATGTGCCAGCAAAATGAGCTTTACATTCAACTTTTATTCACTCATCTGGCATTTCCTAAAATCTTCATTTGAATTGACCTGATATGTATGTATATATCTCTTAAATACAAGGCACTGTTATACTTACTTTAGGATATACAGAGTTCAGTAAATAGTCACTCCTCCCAAGCCTGAATTTCCTGACATATGGACCATTTTCTTTCTTTGGGGCTGACTGGTTTGTCTGTTCTCCATCTCATCTGGAAAGCTTCAAATAACTTCATATTCTTCCCACAAGGGTTGATATAGGTACATGACCTTTAAAGCTGTGTTCTGAGGGAGGGATGAACACAAAAGGAACTCTGCTACATATGAAGAGAAAGCGTGATAGGAAAGAAGCCAACTGTGTGGCCATGGAAAGGAGAGTAGCATTAGAATCAAATTTTCCAAATTACCAGAAGAATCTGGTAGAAATGACTTTATATAGAAATGGTGCATTTGGTGCTTTTGGTGTTTGGAAAAAATGGAGAAGTATTAATAATTCACAAAGTGCACAGAGCTCGAGTGCTTTCTGGAAAGAAGTTCCCAAATTCAGAAATATAAAATCTCACATCAAGCAATAGAAATATTATAAGGAGTTCCTTGGTAAAGAACAGAAATGCCAGGATATATTTTAATCAGTGGATCAAGTATTCATATAAGGGAGAGTGCTTCCGTTTGAGGCTCACCCTCACTGCCACTGTCTTAATTCCATCTTTCCTCATCTTTTTCCTACATTGGTAGTTCCTAGCCTAAGAGCTACTATGCTCTTTGAAGCTCTTTGAATGCCATCAGATCATTCCTCAATGTAGTCCTAGAACTCAGCATGTAATATGCAGCTAAAATGGCCATTGGATCCATGATCTAGAACTCTGTAGCGTTATATTCTGTTCTTGTTGGGTTGAGTGTCCTATAGATAGCACTGAAATCTTGTTAGTTGATGGTATTGTTCAGTTATTCTATATCTTCTTCATTTTGTGCCTAGTAGTTCTATCAGTTTTTGAGAGTGTGGTGTTGAAGCCCAAAACTGTATTGGTGGATTTGTCTTTTTTTTTTAATTTTTTAATGTTTTATTTGTTTTTGAGAGAGACAGAGAGACCAGGGGAGGGACAGAGAGAGAGGGAGAATCCAAAGACAGGCTCCAGGCTCTGAGTTAGCTATCAGCACAGAGCCCAAAGTGGGGCTCGAACCCACGAACCGTCAGATCATGACCTGAGCTAAAGTCAGACGCTTAATCCACTGAGCCACCCAGGCACCCCTGTGGATTTGTCTTTTCATCTTTTTAGTCTTTTTGTTGCAAATATTTTACAGTTCTGTTGGTTTTTGCATGCTTATTTAGTTAGAATCACTGTCTTCTTGGTAAATTGATCTTTTGATCTGATAATTATCTTTGTTCTGGAACCTATTTATCCTTCGTTAAGGAATGATTCTTTCTAAATTTCCCTGATTCACTGGGATAAGTAGTTCTATTTCTTACCCCTTAGGAAGGTGTTATGGCTCTGTCCTGCTCTTGGTGACCTCCTGGGCCACATCATGTTGAAGTTTCGGTTGCCACAATTGGTGTAATGACCTGATGCCAAGAGAGACAAGGAAGAGAAAAACTGTTATCACTAGATAACTGAACAGTACCTATAAGTATTCTCACCCAAGAAAGAGATGGTACAGAAGTGATCTTGCAGAGTGATAAAAACTTTGCAAGAGTGGACAAAAAAGAAATTTAAGTGACATTTTTCTTAGTGACTACTGTTTAAATCCTGGTCTGGTGTGGCCTGAGGAAATATGGGCTGAGTGAGCAAATAAAGTAATTCACAGGTTGGCTTTTTCTTTTTTAGCTTCATACACAGTCATTCTCCTTCAGGACTCCATGACATCTCTGATGGTTATGTTTTCCAAAATATCTAAAAGCTTTGAGGTAAAACTATGGATAAAATTGATGAATACACAAACCAACATATCTCTTATAATACAAATCAGGAACTTAAGCTTGACCTTTAGATATGAATGTTTAATTTAATAAAATTCATATTTTTTCAATTTAGTAATTGCATGTTTTTTTGCATCAGTGGTTAAAGAAAAATTAATACACTATTTAATGGATTAAAGGTTAATGAACTTTGTGTTCCTTTGTGTTTATGATGATAATCTCATCACAAGCTATATTCTATATTGCATATTATCAATAGTCACACTGAAAGTAATGAGTGACTGTCACATCATAGCTAATTATCTTAGGGCTAATCAATTAGAGAATTAGAGAATTGTTGGCCTGGAAGGAATCTTTGAGACTGTTTTTTTCAGCTTCTAATTGTGTAAAAGTGGAGCTGATACCCAGTGAGGGGAACTGGCTGAGAATGCTACCTAAGGGTGGATGGTTCAGGGCAGCTTACCCTGCAAGATGCCTCCTATAAAAAAATACAAAGAAAAACTTAAATTATCTTGTATTTTATTTATTTTTATTTTATTGATGTTATCTCTTAATGTAATGTAATTAATAAGATGATGGAGTTTACCATTTTATGGATTGAGGAGTTGTGATAAATGCATTAATAAGAAAGACTAGAAAAACTTGAAATATGAAAGAATATTTTATAAAGTTATTAGAAGGATAAAGGGTTAAGATTTTTTCCATGCAAAATTAAAAAGAAATAATAATAAAATGTGAACCAGTAAAGTCAATTTTTTACAGCACTTAGAAGTATATTGTGATGAGTTTAAGTTTTATTCCTGAAGTTTCAAAAAAAAAATGTTTTGAGGATAATGGATTAGTTTGCATACAATCTATCAATAAACAGCTTTGAGTTGCTCTATCTTAATGGAACACAGAGGCAGTTCCTGCAAGGACATTTATACTATTCAATGAGCAGATCTCTTGAACTTGAAAATTCAAGTACTTCTTTCTGCAAGTAACAGAAAATATTTTAATTCTGCCTCTGGGATATACTGATCATTACAAGTCACCTTTGTTGGGAGATGTATATTAAGAATGAAATGAAAGTCTTTTGTTAGGTAATATGTATGAGAAATGTTTTCAAAAATGTATTTAATATTTTTTGAGTAAAAATAGAATTATTGAGTCAACACAACTAGGCAAAAGGTCATAGTTAGCAAGATCATGTCTCAGTTAAAGATACGTTTGAATATGTAAGCATTTAAGTATAGTTTTGGGGTTATGTTAATCACAAAAGAAGGGAGAAAGATAATGAATCTGGTACAGGTGACAATTACCAAGATTGTAAGACTGAGAGTAAGAAGTTTACCTTATCTTATAATAGTTTGAGTCTAGAATACATATTGTGCAAGTCTGGATCACATGAGATACCAAGATAAGTATCTCAGTTTTCAGCCCTGAGGATTTACATTAGCAGATGAGCTGCTGATTGAAATTTTTAGATATCTTATCCCATATTGAATGTGAAGTTCCAATTAAATGTGAGCAAATATGAGCTTTCAGGTGCATTTGAGTAATATTAATGATTATTTACTTTCTTCTATGAAATTATTTTTCTAACTTTTGGAACAATCTACCATCTTAAGTATTTGGGTTTGATAAACAGACTTCACAACTTTTTTATTTACTTCCTTCTGAAATTCAACATCAGTGACCTTAGTAAAATTCCCAAATCAGATCATTGTGTTATTAGGTTTTTATTATTGTGAGGAACAGCTGTTCAATGTTAACACCTTCTCTGTCATTTAACAAGTGTTACATTGTAGGTGCCTGGGTGTCTCAGTTGGTTGAGCATCCAACTTTGACTTTGGCTCAGGTCATGATCCCACCCCTCGTGGGTTCAAGCCCTGCATCGGGCTCTGTACTGACAGCTTAGAGCCTGGAGCCTGCTTTTGGATTCTGTGTCTCCCTCTCTCTCAACCCCTCCCTGCTCATGCTTTGTCTCTGTCTCTCAAAAATAAACATTAATTTTTTTTAAAGTGTTACATTTCATCAACAGACTTTGGCCATCACCCCATATTTATTTATTGTCTTTTGCAAGTGAATTAATACAAAAAGATTGTTTTTAAAAAATTGCCAACCTTTTCTCAGCCATATTAAGAACATTTTTAAAAGCTTAAAGTTAAACAATATTTGTTTTTGATAAAGAATAGCGTTTTATAATATAAAGAAGGAAAGGTGAGTTGACTTTGGTATGAGTCTCACTTCTTTATATGTTTTCATTTTCTTGTACCCTTTTCATAGAAATTCCACCTCTTTCTAGTTTTTCAGAAACAAAAGAAAGGTTAATCTATGACAGTAGAAAAATAAAATATTAATGCAGTAGGCTACTGAAAGAATACCCTTTTCTCTTACATATTTGTGGGCTTTGTCATGACTGATGACTGCACGTGCGTGTGATCGTTATAACATTTTCTGTTATATGGAGCTGAAATGCTGCTAATAAGAAATAGATATCTTAGACATCCTTGAAAATAGCTATTTTATATGTTTATTTTCACAAATACCCTGGGTTAAAGGTGATATCTAGATTTTCCATATGGTTAATTATGAAAATTTTATTCTTTTTTTGGAAAGATCTTTATAAACTTTAAGTTGATCATTTCAATCAATTTTAAGTTGTTGATAGTGCTGTTAATGAAGTGAGAGGTATTTAGTTTTAATGCTTAATTAATTAATTATTTAATTAATTAAAATTTTAATTTTTAAAATAATTATTTAATTAAAATTAAATTAATTTTCTTTGAACATCAAGAAATAGAATACTTGAGATAAAATTAAAATAACTATTGTTTGTGTCATAATACCTATCTACACTACTGTATCCAGAATCAGCCACACCAATGAATTTGGTGTGTATTCATCCAATCACTGTTTTTACTTCCAATAAGTAGCTCTATGATCTATAAAATATATAGTATGGTTTGCTGTGTCTTGAAATCCACACAAATAATATGATAGCCCATGAGGTGTTTTAACTTGCAACTTTATGTTTCTATGGTTTGGAAACTAGCTATGTTTCTATGTATAGGTATCCCGTATTCATATTCATTTAATGCTATGTAGTATTCTGTTGTTTGCCTGAATCACAGTTGAGTTAGATAATTTTGAACTTTCCATTTTCAGAATTAAAATAATGGAGCAGAAAGCAACTCCATCTATGTTTCCCATTCTCATAAATAACTGAATTTATAAAATTCACATACAACTCACATAATGAGGGTTACTATTCAGAAAACATAAAGAACTCCTGTACATCAACTAGAGAAACAAAATGACAACACAATAGAAAAATAGGCCAAGGTTATGGACAGAGGATTTGGAAGAGAGATACCTTGAATAAGCAATTAACTATTTATTGAAGAAAGAAAGTGAAGAAAAAGGAAGAGAAGGAGGAGAAGGAGAGGGAGCAGAATCTGTCAGTAAACAGTAATACTTAAAGGTAAACAGTGAAATTATATTTACATTCATTATATTGCAAATTTTAAAAAAGTCTGATAATACCAAATATTGGTGAGGATGTGGAAAAGTAGGAACTTCTGCCTGTATCTTCCTGAATGAACTTAAATTTGGTAAATTATGCTGGAGAATAATTTGGTTGTCATTAATCATTTTGAAATAGACTAAGTATACTTTCACACATTTACACATACCTCTAAATTGTTAAAATATTTTATTATGAATAAATATTATGATTGAAGGAAGATTTTTGTCAACTTTTGAGGTAATCATACAGTGTTTTCTACTTTATGTCTGTCTGTATGTATGTATTTACTTATTTACTTATTTACGATGCAAAAAAGTGATTTCATTAAAGAGCGGGACAGGACCCGTGGGCAGAAAGAGCTGCCCCAGGACCATGAGGACAAACTGGTTATATACTATGAGGTTGGGGAGGTGAAAACCAGGGGAAGTTTCTAGGAGATCTTCATATGATAAATACTCACAGGATACTGGAAGCCAGCAACTGTCAAGCTAAGGTTGTTTTTTCCTCTAGGAAATCATTAGCATTAAGATAGTAGGGAGCTCCTGGAGAAAGGTTTTACTCTGTCAGTGTGCTGCAGGGTATAAGAAAATTTAATTTTATCTACCATTTCCTTCTGTTTCCCACATCATTATGGAGGGGTGATGTTTGGGCTTCAGGAAACTGGATCCATAGGTTTCTGGAAATTAGGCTATTGACAAGATTGTATTTTTCTTATAATTGTATTACTAAGATATTTGTAAATAGATGGTGACTCGGGTCCTGCAGGACTGTGACCTCTATCAGCTAACCATTTGTTTTTCTCCTTTCCTTTGTTCTTGGGCAGCCAGGAGTGCCAAAGAATACATAAATCCCACCTGGGGTGGCGGGCAGTGTGTGCTAGCTTATATTTTTTCCTCACCCTGCCTCAAGCTCCCTCATCATATCTCCCCTGAACAATTTTGACCCTTAAATCTTTAAGGTTGCTGAAGGTGGAAGGTCTTATCTTCTGTAGCTTCTTCCTGCTGAATAGGGGTGTACAGGTGTCCCTACCTATGGATCAATATTGGTCAGTTGGGGAACACATAGGGGAGTTACAAAAGGTGGAGGCAGCTGAATCCAATGCGGACAATAAGGTGGTATCTCTGTGGATAAGGATCATCTGTCAACAAGTCATTGTAATGATGGAGTCTTGGCACCAGGCAGAGATATATGGGAGAAAACAGCAAAACATAATTAAAATAACAAGAAAGAAATACAAATAAAACTCCTTTTGGGAGTTGACAAAAATCCTCTAGTCCAGGAATTTAGCCAATCATTAAAGGAAAGAGAGGGATTGTTTAAAGTGCCAATTTGAGTATTCACGTTCATTAGAAATTCAGAAATATTTGTGGTAATCTGGAATATATACAAAGTATTGTTTTTATGAGAGCACAAGTTTTACCTTGTACAGCAGTTTAAAACATCTAATGACATTCTATTTTGTAGAACTGTTTTGCATTTATTTCAGTATTTAATATAATGTTACTTTGAGAGTCATTTAAGGCCTTACCTTTGTAACAGGTGGTGTTTAGCCATCATATAGACTCTGTTTTGTTTACTAAACAATCAGGTACTTAATAAAAAACATCTTTATAGAAACAAGAAAAAATATAGGTTAATGGTTATAGCAAATTACAAACATCGGGTCTACCAGTGCTGTCAGTGGGAATTTTTAGATGTCAGGCTTGAAGCATCCTCAGATGGAGTGGGAACAGGCAGGAAGAATCAGAAGGGTTTTTCTGGTTTGTAATCCAAATGTCTGTGACGATTCTTTTGAAAGACCCATTTTAAGAAGGAATTATTAGTATAAATTGGGGAAAGGAGAATGTAAAAGAAAGGTAGAACCATCATAAGAGAAGTTTGGGGTCTTTCACAGGTTCACAAGAATAAGAAGGCACATTAGTTTGCTCATTGATTTTCTTTCTAAAGGGAGTACAGGTTTTTTTAGTTATAGGAGTCCATGAAGAATGCCCCTATAATGTTACTGCACTGGGTGTATATAATATGACCCAGTACAGGGCCCTTTCATTTTGGAGCTAAATCCACTGTTGTATTCGACTTTCAATCCTTTAAATAAACCAGGTCTCCTGGGTTTATACAGGCTGGGTTTCTCCTGTCAGATCATATTTAGGGAGGATATGGTTTGCATATTCACTTAGATTTACAAAGTAACCCGGCCTCAAGTGGATCATTTAATAAGGCACTATTGTCTTTATTTATTGATAGGTCTACAGTGAAAAAAAACTTTTCATGCACAATTGTTGGGGGGATTCCATCCCATTTTCTAGTTGTTTAAATAATATGTCATGAGGTTATTATTCCCACAGAATACCAAAAAGTATGTCCATACCTGTGCTATTGTGACAGTATCATTTAAGTTTACCTCAAGTTGTCTAGTTTAGGCAAACAAACATTTAAAGACAATCGGAAGTATAACTTAATATCCATAAAGGTGCATTACTGAAACATAGTTTTTCTCTCTAAAAACCCTCATTTCTAGAGACATTCTAATGAAGACTAATTTGCTTGTAAAACAAGTCCAGTTTCAACACACTTGGCCTAATTATTTACGTAAGTTCAGCAAGAACAGTGATTGGTCATATAGATCTTTTAAAATTTGCTTGCTGGAACTTCTTAGAAGGACTCTAGATTGAACTTTTAGTAATCTTTCCAGGCAGAAGCCAAACCAAGTACTTGCCATCAAACATGCCTGCAATACCTGTAGAATTGGACAAATTCCTCTTCAGGAAGTCCTCAAGATATCCTGAGTTTCCTGCATCTGCCAGTAAGTGACATTCTTTACTCACTTGGTAAGGCTGCTGGGAACTCTGTAAGCAAGGTATCTGGCCAACATTTCCAAGGGGCTTAGTTCCTTAAAGCTATATGGTCATATCTGAATCTATGCATGTCGCTCTCAAATATGACATTCCTGTCAAAGCCTTGGTAATATAACCAGTATTTCCAATGGTATCCTGTTACAAGGAGAAGAGATTCTTACTGAACTTATGCAAATAACTGTAATTGCCATGAAAAAGAACACTCACTGATAATCTTTGAATTTCAGAGAGTTTAGGAAGAGAGAAAAGTTAAATGCCTCAGTTTGTTTACAAAGGAATACTTTATCATATTTCTGTATATCATGGATCTTAAGGGAAAGTTTCCTTAACCTGGAAGAACATTAGAGAACCAGTAATACTATAAAACAAGAGTTGCAAAACTATAACTATCTTCTTTATTTCATTTAGTCCCATGTTAGTAATTGTTGTTGAGTTCAAGTGCAGTTTTTTTTTTTTATATTTGAAATGTATTGACAAATTGGTTTCCATACAACACCCAGTGCTCATCCCAAAAGGTGCCCTCCTCAATACCCATCACCCACCCGCCCCTCCCTCCCACCCCCCATCAACCCTCAGTTTGTTCTCAGTTTTTAACAGTCTCTTATGCTTTGGCTCTCTCCCACTCTAACGTCCTTTTTTTTTTTTTTTTTCCTTCCCCTCCCCCATGGGTTCCTGTTAAGTTTCTCAGGATCCACATAAGAGTGAAACCATATGGTATCTGTCTTGCTCTGTATGGCTTATTTCACTTAGCATCACACTCTCCAGTTCCATCCACGTTGCTACAAAAGGCCATATTTCATTTTTTCTCATTGCCACGTAGTATTCCATTGTGTATATAAACCACAATTTCTTTATCCATTCATCAGTTGATGGACATTTAGGCTCTTTCCATAATTTGGCTATTGTTGAGAGTGCTGCTATGAACATTGGGGTACAAGTGCCCCTATGCATCAGTACTCCTGTATCCCTTGGGTAAATTCCTAGCAGTGCTACTGCTGGGTCATAGGGTAGGTCTATTTTTAATTTTCTGAGGAACCTCCACACTGCTTTCCAGAGCGGCTGCACCAATTTGCATTCCCACCAACAGTGCAAGAGGGTTCCCGTTTCTCCACATCCTCTCCAGCATCTATAGTCTCCTGATTTGTTCATTTTGGCCACTCTGACTGGCGTGAGGTGATACCTGAGTGTGGTTTTGATTTGTATTTCCCTGATAAGGAGCGACGCTGAACATCTTTTCATGTGCCTGTTGGCCATCTGGATGTCTTCTTTAGAGAAGTGTCTATTCATGTTTTCTGCCCATTTCTTCACTGGGTTATTTGTTTTTCGGGTGTGGAGTTTGGTGAGCTCTTTATAGATTTTAGATACTAGCCCTTTGTCCGATATGTCATTTGCAAATATCTTTTCCCATTCCGTTGGTTGCCTTTTAGTTTTGTTGGTTGTTTCCTTTGCTGTGCAGAAGCTTTTTATCTTCATAAGGTCCCAGTAATTCACTTTTGCTTTTAATTCCCTTGCCTTTGGGGATGTGTCGAGTAAGAGATTGCTACGGCTGAGGTCAGAGAGGTCTTTTCCTGCTTTCTCCTCTAAGGTTCTGATGGTTTCCTGTCTCACATTTAGGTCCTTTATCCATTTTGAGTTTATTTTTGTAAATGGTGTGAGAAAGTGGTCTAGTTTCAACCTTCTGCATGTTGCTGTCCAGTTCTCCCAGCACCATTTGTTAAAGAGGCTGTCTTTTTTCCATTGGATGTTCTTTCCTGCTTTGTCAAAGATGAGCTGGCCATACGTTTGTGGGTCTAGTTCTGGGGTTTCTATTCTATTCCATTGGTCTGTGTGTCTGTTTTTGTGCCAATACCATGCTGTCTTGATGATGACAGCTTTGTAGTAGAGGCTAAAGTCTGGGATTGTGATGCCTCCTGCTTTGGTCTTCTTCTTCAAAATTCCTTTGGCTATTCGGGGCCTTTTGTGGTTCCATATGAATTTTAGGATTGCTTGTTCTAGTTTCGAGAAGAATGCTGGTGCAATTTTGATTGGGATTGCATTGAATGTGTAGATAGCTTTGGGTAGTATTGACATTTTGACAATATTTATTTTTCCAATCCATGAGCAGGGAATGTCTTTCCATTTCTTTAAATCTTCTTCAATTACCTTCATAAGCTTTCTATAGTTTTCAGCATACAGATCCTTTACATCTATGGTTAGATTGATTCCTAGGTATTTTATGCTTCTTGGTGCAATTGTGAATGGGATCAGTTTCTTTATTTGTCTTTCTGTTGCTTCATTGTTAGTGTATAAGAATGCAACTGATTTCTGTACATTGATTTTGTATCCTGCAACTTTGCTGAATTCATGTATCAGTTCTAGCAGACTTTTGGTGGAGTCTATCGGGTTTTCCATGTATAATATCATGTCATCTGCAAAAAGCGAAAGCTTGACTTCATCTTTGCCAATTTTGATGCCTTTGATTTCCTTTTGTTGTCTGATTGCTGATGCTAGAACTTCCAGCACTATGTTAAACAACAACGGTGAGAGTGGGCATCCCTGTCGTGTTCCTGATCTCAGGGAAAAAGCTCTCAGTTTTTCCCCGTTGAGGATGATGTTAGCTGTGGGCTTTTCATAAATGGCTTTTATGATCTTTAAGTATGTTCCTTCCATCCCGACTTTCTCCAGGGTTTTTATTAAGAAAGGGTGCTGGATTTTGTCAAAGGCCTTTTCTGCATCGATTGACAGGATCATATGGTTCTTCTCTTTTTTTTTGTTAATGTGATGTATCACGTTGATTGATTTGCGAATGTTGAACCAGCCCTGCATCCCAGGAATGAATCCCACTTGATCATGGTGAATCATTCTTTTTATATGCTGTTGAATTCAATTTGCTAGTATCTTATTGAGAATTTTGGCATCCATATTCATCAGGGATATTGGCCTGTAGTTCTCTTTTTTTACTGGGTCTCTGTCTGGTTTAGGAATCAAAGTAATACTGGCTTCATAGAATGAGTCTGGAAGTTTTCCTTCCCTTTCTATTTCTTGGAATAGCTTGAGAAGGATAGGTATTATCTCTGCTTTAAACGTCTGGTAGAACTCCCCTGGGAAGCCATCTGGTCCTGGACTCTTATTTGTTGGGAGATTTTTGATAACCGATTCAATTTCTTCGCTGCTTATGGGTCTGTTCAAGCTTTCTATTTCCTCCTGATTGAGTTTTGGAAGAGTGTGGGTGTTCAGGAATTTGTCCATTTCTTCCAGGTTGTCCAATTTGTTGGCATATAATTTTTCATAGTATTCCCTGATAATTGTTTGTATCTCTGAGGGATTGGTTGTAATAATTCCATTTTCATTCATGATTTTATCTATTTGGGTCATCTCCCTTTTCTTTTTGAGAAGCCTGGCTAGCGGTTTGTCAATTTTGTTTATTTTTTCAAAAAACCAACTCTTGGTTTCGTTGATCTTCTCTACAGTTTTTTTAGATTCTATATTGTTTATTTCTGCTCTGATCTTTATTATTTCTCTTCTTCTGCTGGGTTTAGGCTGCCTTTGCTGTTCTGCTTCTAGTTCCTTTAGGTGTGCTGTTAGATTTTGTATTTGGGATTTTTCTTGTTTCTTGAGATAGGCCTGGATTGCAATGTATTTTCCTCTCAGGACTGCCTTCGCTGCGTCCCAAAGTGTTTGGATTCTTGTATTTTCATTTTCGTTTGTTTCCATATATTTTTTGAGTTCTTCTCCAATTGCCTGGTTGACCCACTTATTCGTTAGTAGGGTGTTCTTTAACCTCCATGCTTTTGGAGGTTTTCCAGACTTTTTCCTGTGGTTGATTTCAAGCTTCATAGCATTGTGGTCTGAAAGTATGCATGGTATAATTTCAATTCTTGTAAACTTATGAAGGGCTGTTTTGTGACCCAGTATATGATCTATCTTGGAGAATGTTCCATGTGCACTCGAGAAGAAAGTATATTCTGTTGCTTTGGGATGCAGAGTTCTAAATATATCTGTCAAGTCCATCTGATCCAATGTCTCATTCAGGGCCCTTGTTTCTTTATTGACCGTGTGTCTAGATGATCTATCCATTTCTGTAAGTGGGGTGTTAAAGTCCCCTGCAATTACCACATTCTTATCAATAAGGTTGCTTCTGTTTATGAGTAATTGTTTTATATACTTGGGGGCTCCGGTATTCGGCGCATAGACATTTATAATTGTTAGCTCTTCCTGATGGATAGACCCTGTAACTATTATATAATGTCCTTCTTCATCTCTTGTTACAGCCTTTAATTTAAAGTCTAGTTTGTCTGATAGAAGTATGGCTACTCCAGCTTTCTTCTGGCTTCCAGTAGCATGATAAATAGTTCTCCATCCCCTCACTCTGAATTTAAAGGTGTCCTCAGGTCTAAAATGAGTCTCTTGTAGACAGCAAATAGATGGGTCTTGTTTTTTTATCCATTCTGATACCCTATGTCTTTTGGTTGGCGCATTTAATCCATTTACATTCAGTGTTATTATAGAAAGATACGGGTTTAGAGTCATTGTGATGTCTGTATGTTTTATGCTTGTAGTGATGTCTCTGGTACTTTGTCTCACAGGGTCCCCCTTAGGATCTCTTGTAGGGCTGGTTTAGTGGTGACAAATTCCTTCAGTTTTTGTTTGTTTGGGAAGACCTTTATCTCTCCTTCTATTCTAAATGACAGACTTGCTGGATAAAGGATTCTCGGCTGCATATTTTTGCTGTCTAGCACCCTGAAAATCTCGTGCCAATTCTTTCTGGCCTGCCAAGTTTCAAAAGAGAGATCAGTCACGAGTCTTATAGGTCTCCCTTTATATGTGAGGGCACGTTTACCCCTTGCTGCTTTCAGAATTTTCTCTTTATCCTTGTATTTTGCCAGTTTCACTATGATATGTCGTGCAGAAGATCGATTCAAGTTACGTCTGAAGGGAGTTCTCTGTGCCTCTTGGATTTCAATGCCTTTTTCCTTCCCCAGTTCAGGGAAGTTCTCAGCTATTATTTCTTCAAGTACCCCTTCAGCACCTTTCCCTCTCTCTTCCTCCTCTGGGATACCAATTATGCGTATATTATTTCTTTTTAGTGTATCACTTAGTTCTCTAATTTTCCCCTCATACTCCTGGATTTTTTTATCTCTCTTTTTCTCAGCTTCCTCTTTTTCCATAACTTTATCTTCTAGTTCACCTATTCTCTCCTCTGCCTCTTCCATCCGAGCCGTGGTGGTTTCCATTTTGTTTTCCATTTCCTTTAAAGCGTTTTTCAGCTCCTCGTGACTGTTCCTTAGTCCCTTGATCTCTGTAGCAAGAGATTCTCTGCCGTCCTGTATGCTGTTTTCCAGCCCAGCGATTAATTTTATGACTCTTATTCTAAATTCACTTTCTGTTATATTATTTAAATCCTTTTTGATCAGCTCATTAGCTGTTGTTATTTCCTGGAGATTCTTCTGAGGGGAATTCTTCCGCTTGGTCATTTTGGATAGTCCCTGGTGTGGTGAGGGCCTGCAGGGCACTTCCCCTGTGCTGTGGTGTATAACTGGAGTTGGTGGGCGGGGCCGCAGTCCGACCTGATGTCTGCCCCCAGCCCACCGCTGGGGCCACAGTCAGACTGGTGTGTGCCTTCTCTTCCCCTCTCCTAGGGGCGGGATTCACTGTGGGGTGGCGTGGCCCGTCTGGGCTACTTGCACACTGCCAGGCTTGTGATGCTGGGGATCTGGCGTATTAGCTGGGGTGGGTAGGCAAGGTTCACGGTGGCAGGGGGGCAGGCTTAGCTCGCTTCTCCTTAGGTGATCCACTTCAGGAGGGGCCCTGTGGCAGCCGGAGGGAGTCAGATCCGCTGCCGGAGGTTTGGCTCCGCAGAAGCACAGAGTTGGGTGTTTGCGCGGGGCGAGCAATTTCCCTGGCCGGAACCGGTTCCCTTTGGGATTTTGGCTGGGGGATGGGTGAGGGAGATGGCGCTGGCGAGCGCCTTTGTTCCCCGCCAAACTGAGCTCTGTCGTCAGGGGGCTCCGCAGCTCACCCTCCCTTTGTCCTCCAGCCTTCCCGCTTTCCGAGCAGAGCTGTTAACTTATGACCTCCCAGACGCTAAGTCACGTTTGTTGTCGGAACACAGTCCGTCAGGCCCCTCCGCTTTTGCAAGCCGGACTCGGGGGCTCTGCTTGGCTGGCGATCCGCCCCTCCGCCCCGGCTCCCTCCCACCAGTCCGTGGAGCGCGCACCACCTTGCCGCCCTTCCTACCCTCTTCCGTGGGCCTCTCACCTGCACTTGGGTCTGGTGACTCCGTTCTGCTAATCCTCTGGCGGTTTTCTGGGTTATTTAGGCAGGTGTAGGTGGAATCTAAGTGATCAACAGGATGCGCGGTGAGCCCAGCATCCTCCTACGCCGCCATCTTCCCAGAATCCTCTCAAGTGCAGTTTTTTAGTTCTGGAAATTCTTACCCATTTTAATATTAATCTTAATGACGTCAGATACCTGTATTTGTCCTAAAAGTCCTTTTTATGGATCTCCTGGAAGATGAAATACATTTTATAAGAGAATAAGTACAATAACTATAAATCACAAAAGACTAAATAATGGACAAGATTAACAATATAATGAGTGTGCAGGGGCGCCTGGGTGGCGCAGTCGGTTAAGCGTCCGACTTCAGCCAGGTCACGATCTTGCGGTCCGTGAGTTCGAGCCCCGCGTCAGGCTCTGGGCTGATGGCTCGGAGCCTGGAGCCTGTTTCTGATTCTGTGTCTCCCTCTCTCTCTGCCCCTCCCCCGTTCATGCTCTGTCTCTCTCTGTCCCAAAAATAAATAAACGTTGAAAAAAAAAATTAAAAAAAAATAATAATGAGTGTGCATTATGATGCAATTGACAAGGAAATTCAGTTATTTTTGTGGCACTCCACACTTTATGTTTTTATTTAATTATTTATTTTTTTGAGAGACAGAATGTGAACAGGGGAGGGGCAGAGAGAGAGGAAGACACAGAATCTGAAGCAGGCTCCAGGCTCCGAGCTGTCAGCACAGAGCCTGACACGGGGCTCAAACTCACCAACCAGTGTATCATGACCTGAGAAGAGGTCAGATGTTCACCCAACTGAGCCACCCAGCCACTCCATCGAGAATTAACACACACACACACACACACACACACACACGCAAGTAGGTGGCTCAGTCAATTGGTCCTCTGACTCTTGACTTCAGCTCAGGTCATGATCCCAAGGGTCATGAGATGAAGCTTCACATTGGGCTCTGCGCTGTACATGGAGCCTGCTTGGAAAAGTCTCTCTCCTTCTGGCCCTCTCCCGCACCTGTGTGTTCTCTCTCTTTCTTTGCTTTTATTTATTTTTTTAAAATTTACATCCAAATTAGTTAGCATATACTGCAACAATGATTTCAGTAGATTCCTTAATGCTCTTTACCCATTTAGCCCATCCCCCCTCTCACAACCCCTCCAGTAACCTTCTGTTTGTTCTCCATATTTAAGAGTGTCTTATGTTTTGACTCCTCCCAATTTTTATATTATTTTTGTTTCCCTTCCCTTATGTTCATCTGTTTTATCTCTCAAAGTCCTCACATGAGTGAAGTCATATGATTTTTGTCTTTCTGTGGCTAATTTCTCTTAGCATAATACCCTCCAGTTCCATCCATGTAGTTGCACATGGCAAGATTTCATTCTTTTTGATTGCCAAGTAATACTCAATTGTATGCATATATACACCACATCTTCTTTATCTATTCATCATTCGATGAACATTTGGGCTTTTTCCATAATTTGGCTATTGTTGATAGTGCTGCTATAAACATTGGGGTGCTTATGTCCCTTCAAAACAGCACACCTGTATCCCTTGGATAAATACCCAGTGGTGCAATTGCTGTGTCATAGGGTAGTTCTATTTTTAATTTTTTTGAGAAACCTCCATACTGTTTTCCAGAGTGGCTGCACCAACTTGCATTCCCACCAACAAAGCAAAAGAGATCGTCTTTCTCTGCATCCTGGCCAACATCTGTTGTTGCCTGAGTTGTTAAAATTAGCCATTCTGACAGGTGTAAGGTCATATCTCATTGTGGTTTTGATTTGTATTTCCCTGATGAGGAGTGATGTTTCATGTGTCGGTTGGCCATCTGGATGTGTTCTTTGGAGAAGTGTCTATTCATGTCTTTTGCCCATTTCTTCACTGGATTATTTGTTTTTTGGGTGTTGAATTTGATAAGTTCTTTATAGATTTTGGATACTAACCCTTTATCTGATATGTCGTTTGCCAATATCTTCTCCCATTCTGTTGGTTGCCTTTTAGTTTTGTTGATTGTTTCCTTCTATTTTGATGAGGTCCCAGTAGTTCATTTTTGCTTTTGTTTCCCTTGCCTCCAGAGACGTGTTGAGTAAGAAGTTTCTGCGGCCAAGATTAAAGAGGTTTTTGCCTCCTTTCTCCTCAAGGATTTTTTGATAGTTCCCTCTCTTACATTTTGGTCTTTCATTCATCTTGAGTTTATTTTTGTGTCTGGTGTAAGAAAGTGGTCCAGGTTCATTCTTCTGCATGTCACTGTCCAGTTTTCCCAGCACCACATGCTGAAGAGACTGTCTTCATACCATTGCATATTCTTTCCTTCTTTGCCAAATATTAGTTGGCCATACGTTAATGTGTCCATTTCTGGGTTCTCTATTCTGTTCCATTGATCTGAGTGTCTGTTCTTGTGCCAGTACCATACTGTCTTGATGATTACAGCTTTGTAGTATAGGTTAAAGTACGGGATTGTGATGCCTCCTGCTTTGGTTTTCTTTTTCAAGATGGCTTTGGCTATTAGGGGTCTTTTCTGGTTCTATACAAATTTTAGGATTATTTGTTCTAGCTCTGTGAAGAATGCTGGTGTTATGGTGATAGGGATGCATTGAATGTGTAGATTGCTTTGGGTAGTATCTCTATTTTAACAATATTTGTTCTTCCTATCCAGCAGCATGGAATCTTTTCCATTTTTTGGTGTCTTCTTCAATTTCTTTCATAAGCTTTCTATAGTTTTCAGTGTATAGATTTTTCACCTCTTTGGTTAGATTTATTCCTAGCTATTTTATGCTTTTTGGTGCAATTGTAAATGGGATCTATTCCTTGATTTCTCTTTCTGTTGCTTCATTAGTGTATAGGAATGCAAGCAGTTTCTGTGCATTGATTTTATATCCTGCAACTTTGCTGAAATCATGAATCAGTTCTAGCAGTGTTTTGGTGGAATATCTTGGGTTTTCCATATAGAATACCATGTCATCTGCATAGAGTGGAAGTTTGACCTCCTCCTGGCTGATTTGGATACCTTTTATTTCTAGTTCTATGTCTTGTCTGATTGCAGAGGCTAGGACTTCCAATACTATGTTGAATAACAGTGGCGAGAGTGGACATCCCTGTCTTGTTCCTGACCTTAAGGGGAAAGTTCTCAGTTTTTCCCCATTGAGGATGATATTAGCATTGGGTCATTCCTATATGGCTTTTATGATCCTGAAGTATGATCCTTCCATCCCTACTTTCTTGAGAGTTTTTTTTTTTCTTGAGAGTTTTGATGAAGAAAGGATGCTGTATTTTGTTAAATGCTTTCTCTGTATCTATTGTGAGGATCATATGGTTCCTGTCCTTTCTTTTATTGATGTGATGAATCACGTTAACTGTTTTGCGGATATTGAACCAGCCCTGCATCCCAGGTATAAATCCCACTTGGTCGTGGTGATTAATTTTTTTTAATGTATTGTTGGAGCCAGTTGACTAATGTCTTGTTGAAGATTTTTGCATCCATGTTCATCAGGGAAATTGGTCTATAGTTATCCTTTGTAGTGGGGTCTTTTTCTGGTTTTGAGATAAGGGTAACGCTGACCTCATAAAATGAGTTTGGAAGTTTTCTTTCCATTTCTATTTTTTTGGAATAGCTTCAAGAGAATAGGTGTTATTTCTTCCTTAAATGTTTGGTAGAATTCCCCTGGAAAGCCATCTGGCCCTGGACTCGTTTCTTGGGAGAGTTTTGATTACTAATTCGAGTTCTTTACTGGTTATGGGTCTGTTCAAATTTTCTATTTCTTCCTGTTTCAGTTTTGGTAGTGTATATGATTCTAGGAAATTGTCTATTTCTCCCAGATTTCCCATTTTATTGGTGTATAATTGCTCATAATATTCTCTTATTATTGTTTTTATTTCTGCTGTGCTGCTTGTGATCTCTCCCTTTCATTCCTGATTTTATACATTTGGGTCCTTTTCTTTTTCTTTTTGATAAAGTTGGCTAGTGGTTTATCAATTTTGTTAATTCTTTCAAAGAATCAGCTACTGGTTTTATTGCTCTTGGTTCTACTGTTTTTTGTTTGTTTGTTTGTTTGTTTTTGTTTTTTATAGCATCAATTTCTGCTCTAATCTTTACTATTTCCCTTCTGCTGCTTTGGGGTTTTATTTGCTGTTTAAGGCATAAGGATAGGTTGTGCACCTGAGATTTTTCGTCTTTCTTTAGGAAGGCCTCGATTGCTATATACTTTCCTCTTACGACCACCTTTGCTTCATCCCAGAGGTTTTGGGTCTTGGTGTTATCATTTTCTTTGGCTCCCATATACTTTTTAATTTCCTCTTTAACTTCTTGGTCGTCCCATTCATTCTTTAGTAGGATGTTCTTCAGTCTCCAAATATTTGATACCTCTCCAAATTTTTTCTTATGGTTGATTTCGAGTTTCATAGTGTTGTGGTCTGAAAATATGCACGGTATGATCTTGATCTTTTTGTACTTGCTGAGGGCTGATTTGTGGCCCAGAATGTGGTCTATTCTGGAGAACTTTCCATGTGCATTGGAGAAGAATATATATTCCACTGAAGAATATATATATATATATATATATATATACACACACACACACACATATATATATACACACACATACACACACACACACACACACACACACACATATATATATATATATATGTTCTGAATATATCTGTTATGTCCATCTAGTCCAGTGTGTCATTCAAAGCCATTGTTTTCTTGTTGATTCTCTCATTGGATGATCTGTCAATTGTAAGTGGGGTGTTGAAGTCCTCCACGATTTTGGTATTATTATCAATGAGTTTCTTTATGTTTGTGATTAATTGATCTATATATTTGGGTGCTTTCACATTTGGTGCATAAATGTTTACAATTGTGAGGTCTTCTTCGTGGATAGACCACTTAATTATGATAAAATACCCTTCTTCATCTCTTGATACAGTCTTTATTTTAAAGTCTAGATAGTCTGATATAAATATGGCTACTCCAGCTTTCTTTTGTTGACCATTAGCATGATAGATGGTTCTCCAACCCCTTACTTTCAATCTGAAAGTGTCTGTAGGTCTAAATGGGGTCTCTTATAAACAGTATATAGATGGATCTTGCTTTCTTATCCATTCTGTTACCCTATGTCTTTTGACTGGAGCATTTAGTCGATTGATGTTTAGAGTGAGTACTGAAAGATATGAATTTATTGCCATTATGTTGCTTGTAGAGTTGGAGTTTCTGGTGGTGCTCTCTGGTCATTTCTAATCTTCATTGATTTTGGTATTTATTTATTTATTTATTTATTATTTATTCATGTTTTCTCCCCTCAGAGAATCCCCCTTAAAATTTCTTGCAGGGCTAGTTTAGTGGTCACAAACTCCTTTAATTTTTGTTTGTCTGGGAAATTTTTTTATGTCTCCTATTTTGAATGAGAGCCTTGCTGGATAAAGAATTCTTTCCTGCATATTTTTCTGATTCATCACATTGAATATATCCTGCCACTCCTTTCTGGACTGCCAAGTTTCTGTGGATAGGTCTGCTGCAAACCTGATCTATCTTGCCTTGTCAGTTAAGGACTATTTTTCCCTTGCTGCTTTCATAATTCTCTCCTGCCTGAGGATTTTGTGAATTTGACTATAATATGCCTTGTTGATGGTCAGTTTTTGTTGAATCTAATGGGGGTCCTCTGTGCCTCCTGAATTTTGATGTCTGTGTCTTTCCCCAGGTTAGGAAAGTTTTCCGCTATGATTTGCTCACGTAATCCATCTACCCCTATTTCTCTCTCTTCCTCTTCTGGGACCCTCTGATTCTGATGTTGATCCTTTTTAGTGAGTCACTGATTTCTCTAATTTTTAAATCGTGCTCTTTGCCTTAATCTCTTTTTTTCTGCTTCATTATTCTTCATATATTTGTCCTCTATATGGCTGATTCTCTGTTCTACCTCATCCATCCTTGCTGCTGCAACATCCATTTGAGATTGCAGCTCAGTTATAGCATTTTTTGTTTCATCCTGACTAGATTTTACTTCTTTTATCTCCGCATAAAGGGATTCTAATCTATTTTCGACTCCAACTAGTATTCTTATTATCGTAATTCTAAATTCTGGTTCAGACATATTGCTTGTGTCTGTGTTGATAAAGTCCCTGACTGTCATTTCTTCCTGCTCTTTCTTTTGTTGCAAATTCCTTCATTTCATGTTTTGAAGGGAGAAAAGGAATTAATGAGGTTGAAAAAATTAAAATTAAAAATATTAAAATTAAAAAATTAAAAATAAACACAACACACAAAACCAAATAAATTATGCTAGATCCTAAATGTGTTTTGGTCTAGGTTTTGAAAGTGGCTTGATAGATTAGAGAAAAAAGGAGGAAAAAAAGTTAAAAAAAAGGAAATTGTTTGAAAATTTGAAAACATGAATACACTGAAGTAGACTAAAATGACATGATGGAAGTAAGATAGAATTTGAAAAAAATTACACAAAAGTAAGAAATATAGTAGAAAAAATTAAAGAAACATATTTTAATAAAATTTGAAAATAGAAATGATTTTTTTGTCTTTCTGTATTCAAGAAAAAGAAAAGAAACAAAAAAGAGAAGAAAGAAAGAAAAAAGAAAGAAAGAAAGAAAGAAAGAAAGAGAAAATTGAATAGATGGAAAAGCTAAAGACTGAAATACGACTGAAATTACTTCGTTTTCCCCTAGAAGTCAAACTAGGAAGCACTTTATAGTCCATAAACTAAGCAGGTGGTGAGACTTCTGTTCTTGAAGAGCGAGGTTGGCCCAGTTGTTAAGGGCTTATTGTAAAGTCTCCATTCTCTACTAGATAGCGCTGCTAGTCTACCTGGCTGGATTGTTGTGGCACTTGTAAGTGCATATGGGCATGCACAGGAGTGGTGAAAATGGCATCACCCAGCTATCCAGTCTCTAGTATTGAAACTCTGTTCTCCCCGCTCAGCAATTTCACACCCATCCTTTGTCTTCAGCTTCTGTCCACTACCTGTTTCCACACTGTCCGTGACCAAGCCCCAGGCAGCACCTGCCTCCTGAGTTTTGTCTCAGATGTGGCTGCCTTCCCCAGCGCCCCACTTCTGAGGGACTGCAGCTTTGACTTGTTCTTCCCCTTTGCAGAGGGTCTCATCTAGCAATGGACAGGTTCCAGCTGCACCCAGGAACACTTGTGGGACTGTGCGGCTGCCAATGCCCAGAGACTGTGGCCAGGTGCCAACCTGCCCCAGAAAAAGCTCATGAGACAGTGTAGCAGCAGCACCTCAGGGATTATGGAAAATCACAACACACATGTAGCACCAGTCTTCACCCCCAAGGATCGTGTGCCAACACCAGCAAATGTGGCCATTCTCTGGGGTCTGCTAGGCCTAGGTGGCCTCACAGCCTCTACCAAATGTCCTTCTTGCAGTGGAACCGCCTCTCCCTGTGTGGCCCAAGAACCTCCTGAACCCCACTCTGCTCCTGGGGATTCGCCTTTCCCACCAGAGCACCACCAGATATTGAGCTGCGGGGTTTCAGACTCTGTGTTCTCCCTGTTTACAGTCATAATGGAATTTAAACCCTCTCCTTTCTTTCTCCCTTATTAGTTCAGTCCCTGTGGCTGTTTCCAATTTTCCACTTTCTCTCCAGCTGCTTTCAAGGAGGGGTGCTTTTCCAATATTCTCCTTCCCACCCCTTCTCCATCCTCCCTCCACATGCAAAAGCAGCTCCCTGCCTTCCGTAGCTTCTCTGTCCCCAAGTTCACCACTCGACGCTGCATACCTGCTGAATTCTGTACTTCAGGTTGTGCATATTGTTGTGTTAATCCTCAGATCAGTTTTCTAGGTGTGCAGGGTGGTTTAGTGTTGGTCTGGCTGTATTTCATGGATGCAAGACACACACGAAACCTCCATGCTCTTCCGCCATCTTGGCTCCTCCCCCATGCAACACTATAATTAGAATGTTAAATGAGGGCCTTATCCCAGAACATATTAAAACTTTAGGAATTGCATATAATCTCTAGAATAGTTATAGTATTCACTCAAGCAATACAACCTAAGGTTTACCATTATTTGCTTGATAGTGCTTCCAGAGTAACTGAACACATGAAATAAACCTAATAGGTCAAAAATATTTCAATTACAATTTAAATCTTGGAAAAGTTTGTTAAAACCTTAGAAAGTTATAAAGCACATCCTAAATAGGATTACAGATTATTTCAAATTTTAAAACTTTATTGATTTAACCAAAGTGGCAGTAAGACATTGCAAAGGCAAATATGTAGCATTATATAGTTGTTACAAAAACCTAGCTCCTTTAATATTGAGAAATTTTAACTTTAAGTAATCAAAGACCTGATAAAGACATAAACAAGCTTTGGTTTTCTCTGCAGACAAGGGAAAAAACCTTTACATATTATTTTTTTATTAACAGCAGATCAACAATTCAAAGAAACCCTTTTTTTTTGACATAGAGAAAAGCAGAATTTTAATCTTATGCCAGTGTACTTTTAAAATCCATTTATTTCAGCTCTAGTCCATTCTGACCACACATAAAATTCTTTTGAAAGATTTCCCTTCAAAAACATTCTACAGCTTTTCTTTCCTTCAAATTTTGTCCCAAGACATTTCTCTCCAAACAAAGAATCTCATTTAGGACAAAATTACTTTCTTTTACCTTCAACAAAAATGTATTTCATTTCCTTTTATCTTTCTTACGCATCTCCTACTTTTTACACACAGAGTTCTTTCCTTTATTTTCATCAGTCTTAATTACACTTAGCAGAATTTTTAGCTCTTAGACACCTTGGTCTCCAGTGAAAAGTAGTAACCAATTATGAACTGTCACCAGAATTCTTTAGATAGCAAACTCATGAATCACTTAAGCACAAAGCATGTTTACCAACCGACCCAAATATCCTTATTGTCTCTGCAATAAGAAGTCAGAAGCACAAACCTAAGTACAGTAATTAATGTTTTAGCCTTCCATTCTATTTGGAAAAGACCTAGAAATCCAATGAATTCAATCCCATTTATCCATGCAAATGAAACTTTAAAGTTTTAGGTTCCAAATACTATGAAAGCTATCTTAACAACTATCCATGAAAACTTTGAGACAGACAAAATTAACCATCATTTTAAGTCATCTTTTTGCTAACAAATTGCAGCAGAGATAAAATGAAGTTATTTGACCTTCAGGAAACCTAGATAGACTAAAACTCTTCATTTTTAATGGTCATGGACTTGTCTGTGTCAAACCATCAAATTTAAATTAGCTTAAATACAAATATTTTTTACTTGGGTCTACTTAAGACAAATTTTTCCCTGTTGTCAATTTTTTTTAACCTGGAACACTGGTGGGGAATTTGAAGTGGATGGTCCAAGGGGGTGCTTTTTGCTCCTTGACTTTGAGGGAGTGAAGAGGAGACAATGGTTCCTGAGGCACTGAGGATGTTATAGGAACCAGTTATGCAGGCCACACCACATGTGATGCAGAAACAGGAAGAGAGAGAGAGGAAGACAGAAGAGGTGAGGTGCTAGCAGATGGCAGAGAAAGAAGATTCCCAATTTTAAATTTTGTCAGCCCGAATAGAAGAGCAGACACCAGGTTTTTGTTTTGTTTTGTTTTCCACCAACTAGTGGAATTAGGCAGTCCATGTTAGCTAGAGAAGACAGGGGATTTTCCTGAAACAAAGGGAGTTTTGGAAGCTGCTCTGCTTGGGAATATTCCTTAATGTCCCCATCCTGGGGTAGACTAACCAGCTAGCTCCAATTAGAGCCATTATCTGAGAAATGAATGAGGGAGAAGCCCCCATATGTATTAGGAGGAGGAACAGAGAAAGAGAGAGAGTCATTGTCCCCTTCATTAAAGATGGCTTGTTTTTCCTCCAGCAACTGAGTTTTATCAGGAGGAGGCCTGTTTAGATATCCAATATGTCAGGAGGGAGTTTAGTAACCACATTTCAGCAAACACATTCTGTAAGAGGTCTTTTGGTCTGGGTCCTGATTTAGATCCTTGAGGGCCTGGACCTAGGTTACCTCTATCCATTTGCCCTGTTTCCTTCAGAAAAGATCTAACTGCTAGATTCTACTAAGGCCATGCAGTGCTACAAGAGGTCGTTTTTTCCCTAAATTTTGCAATTCGAATAGTTTCCAGTGGGTTAAAAAGGCATCCCAAGGGAGAGTCCTTGGGGACAGAAGAGGAGCTCTCATGTTCCTCCTAGAGAGAAGATCCATTACTATGAAAATCGTCCCCCACCCAACTCCTGGGTGGCATCCCATGCCCAAGATATGTCAGAGGTTCCTGAGGTGTCAAACTGACCTGAGGTGTCCATGGAACAAAATTGCTATGATCACAACCAGTCGCTAAGGGCTTCTGAATGAGGGAGGTCGACCCTACAGATGGGTGCTGGCATATGGACTAAGGGTCTGCCTTGCTGAGAAGGACATGTTGTGCCATTCCTGGGGCAGTGGGGGGGGGGGGGCTTGGTGCATTGCGCTGTGGCTTGCCTCATGGAAAAGGCCATGCTGTGCCTTGGTGGTCATGTTGTACTGCACTGTGCTTGCCTTAAAGAGAAGGCCATGAAAAACACGCCATTTTTAAACCATAGGAGACACTGGAAAAGTTTTCCAAATAACCCAATTTTGTAGTTTCAGTTAGTAGAGGACATTGACTGGAAACAGTAAAGACAGAAATCCATCATGATCTAAGCAACATTCCAACACATGTAGTCCTTATAAATGACTTCCTAGGAAATGGCCCCTTGTTGGGTTTTAGTTCAATCAAGTACTGGTTTCAGCTGACTCCCAGTGGAGGTCTCAGGGCCAGAAGTGAGTAGACCAGAGATGTGAAGGGGATCACATTCGACTAATGAAGAAGAACCAATTGACCAAAAAAGAATTTTTGGAGATGTCTTTGGTGCAAAAATATGATTTTATTAAAGCAAGGGGGCAGGACCCGTGGGCAGAAAGAGCTTCCCCTACATTTTTTTTTTTTTTTTACTTTATAATGAAATTTCTAATATTGAATCAACCTTGTGTTCCTGGCATAACTTTTATTTGTTCAGGATGATTCATTGTTTTTATACACATTTAGTTTTGATATAATTTTTTAATTTAGGATTTTTGTATCTTTTAAAAATTGTTTATTTATTTATTTTTGGGAGAGTGGGCAGAGAATGAGGCAGTGAATCCCAAGCCGGCTCTGCACTGCCATCTCAGAACCCAACACAGGACTTGAAATCACAAACTGTGAGATTAAGATTATGACCTGATTGGAAATCAAGACTTGGATGCTTACCCGATTGAACCACCCACCCAGGCCCCCCTAGCATTTTTGTATCTTTGAGGTTGGCAGAATAATGGCCCCCCCAGAGATGTCTATCAGAATCCCCAGAATCTGTGAGTTTTACCTTACATAACAAAAGGAACTTTGCAGATGTGATTATCTTAAGGATTTTGAGATGGGGAGCTTATCCTACTATCTGGTATGCTAATCTAATCAGACGGGTTCTTATAAGAGAAAGGCATAACACCAGAGTCACAGAAGCAGACTTGTCAAGGAAACAGCAAAGTGATGTCAGACAAGAGCCAAGAAATGCCACAGCCTCTGGTAACTGGAAAACCAAAGAAATGATTCTACCCTTGAGCTTCTACACAGGAAAGCAGCCCTGCTAACCTAATTTAAACTTCTAACCACCAGAACTGCAAGAGCTGTAGTTTGTGCTACTACGTTTGTGGCAATTTGCTGCCACAGCAGTAAAAAAGGAATACAATATCTTTAATTGCATTTGGTATTTTTGCTTTGTTTTGTTTGTTGTCAAGGTTATTTTCACTTCATAATACAAGTTAAGTAGCTTCCTGATTTTTTTTTTTAATTCTCTGAATCAGTTTTACAAAAGATAGAAATCATCCACTCATTCACTCATTCAAGATTTGATAAAGAAACTACCCAGAATATGTATGTTTTTTTGTTTGGTTGAGGATTAGGGGAAGATATTGGCAAAATGTTTTACAATTTCAGTTCTCTTAATTGCGCATGGTAGCTTCATGTTTGCAATTTATTCTTAGGCTCATTTTGATAAATAAAAATTTAGTAGAGAATTTTCTATTGTTTTTAAATATTTAATTTATTCATACTACATTTGTTATTCTTAAAACTTATACTACATTTGTTGCTGTACTCTTTTATTCCTAATATTTTGTATTCATGCTTTCTTTTTCTTTTTCTTTTTCTTTTTAAATCAGACCTCTCGAAGTTATTTTAGTTTTGTTCCGGCTCTATTTAGTATTTTTCTATATTTTTCCTTCAGCTTTATTCACATATAATTTACACATAATAAAACTTGCTAATTCTAAGTATTCAGTTGTATAGCGTAATGTAACTTCCACTACAAGCAAAATATCGAACATTTCCATCACCCCATTATTTAGTGCCCCTCTGCAATCCATCTCCTCCATTGATCCCTAGCCCCAAGAAGCTACTAATGTGCTTCTTGCCACTATGGTTTTGCTTGACTCAAAATTTTATATAAATGGGATGATGTAATATGTAGTCATTTGTATTTCAAACCTTTTACATCATGTCCTGTTTTTATTAAGATTCATCTATGTTGTATATACCAATAGTTCATTTCCTTTATCCAATTAATATTTTATAGCATAGACATACTATAGTTTGCTTATTCATTAACTACTTGGAGTACATTTGAATTGTTCCCAGTGTTTGCTATTGTAAATAATACCACTCTGGACATTTGCATATAAATCTTTAGGTGGACATATGTTTTTATTTCTTCTGGGTAAATTTCTAGGAATTGGCCTGCTGGGTTTGGGTGATATGTGTGTGACTAAATTTATAAGATACTGACAAATTATTTTCTGAAGTGGCTATAACATTTTGTATTCCTAGCAATATGGAAGATTTCAGGATTCTCCACATCTTCAATAACACTGAATAATGACTTTGAATATCTTTGATAGGATTGGGTTTTGGTCTGCAATTTTATGAATTTTTCCCCAGTATGCCTAATTTTTGTTCCTCTATTCCTCCTTCCCTACCTTTTTGGGTTTTGGGGAAAATTATTTTAATATTATTAGAATACAAGTGTATTTTTAGGTTGTTTCACATATAATATTTTTCACTATATTTGAGTGCTTGCTTTAGGAATTATAATAGACTTCCCTAAAATTGACAATCTATTTAGAATTGATGTTGTACTACTGCACATAAAATGCAGAAATTCCAAAACTGCATAAATCCATTTACCTCTCTCCCCTGTACTTTATGCTGTAGTTGTTAAATGTATTGTGTCTGCACATATTATACATGAGAAAGTACAATTTTTGCTCAAAACTGTCATATATATTATAAAGAGGAAAATTGTAAAAAGTTAGTGATTTTTATTTATAAAGATATGTAACATTCATGAAGCTCTTCCAAGTTTTCATATAACATTTTTCTTGAGCCTAAAGAACTTTCATTACCATCTACACGCATAAACACACACACTTTTGCCCAGTGTCGCTCTTTAAATGTTATTTCTTCATTTTTTCTGTCCATTTTATCTCTTATTTCTTTTTGAGTGAGACTAATTCCTCAAATGTTGGTATCTAAGAAGTCATTAAGATTTTGCACATTTTATTTTATGTTATTTTATTTATTCTTCAATCTGGACAATCTGTTTTTGAATCCATTGGCACTATCCTTTGTCATCTATATTTTTCTGTTCATCATGGATGAACTTAACTCCTTGTATTGAATGTAGAATATGAAAAAAACATTCTAATCATATCACACACTTATGAAACAAAAAGGGCGGGATAAAACCTACTGACCTAACATTGTAAATGAGTGGAGTCTATAAGACTAAAGACCAAAAAACTGTACGAAAGCACTGTACTCTAGGAAGATGGCAACATAGGAGGACACTGGGCTCACTGCATCCTGCTGATCACTTAGATTCTACCCACATCTGCCTAAACAATCCAGAAAACTGCCAGAATACTAGCAGAACAGACTCTCCAGAGCCAAGCATAGAAAAGAGGCCCAATGAAGAGGGTAGGAAGGGCAGAGAGGTGGTGTGCGCTACACAGACTGGTGGGAGGGAGCCGGGGTAGTGGAGAGGTAGCCCTCCCAGCAAGGCAAATCCCCTTGAAAAAGTGGAGGGACCGGACTCCCTGAATTCTGACAGCCAGTGGGACTTAACATCTGGAATGTATAACATAGACAGCTCTGCTCTCAGAGAGTGGGGAGGGCAAGAGGACACCGGGAGGGAGAGGTGTTGAACCCCAGAAGACAGAGCTCAGCACAGAGGGGAAGAAAAGCGCTAGCCAGCAGCATCTCCCTCGCCCATCCCCCAGCCAAAATCCCAAAGTAAACCAGTTCCCGGCAGGGAACTTGCTTGCACCCTGCATACACCCAATGCTGTGCTTCAGTGGATCCATCCCTCCTATGGGTCTGGATCCCTCCTGGTGCTGCAGGGCCCCTCCCGCCGCAGACCACTGAAGGTAAAGTGAGCTGAGCCTGCCCCTCCTGCCACTGTGCACCTTGCAGATCCACACCGGCAAATACACCAGATCCCATTGAAGCAGCACACAAGCCTGGCAGTGTGCAAGTAGCCCAGACAGGGGCCATACCACTCCACAGTGAGCCCTGCCCCTGGGAGAGGGGAAGATAAGGTCACACCAGTCTGACTGTGGCCCCAGCAGTGGTCTGGGGACAGATATCAGGTCTGACTGCAGCCCCACCCACCAACACAAGTTACTCCAGACAGCAAAGGGGAAGTGCCCTATAGTTTGGATCCACCACAGGGACTACCCAAAATGATGAAAAGGAAAAATTCTCCTGAAAAGAAACTCCAGGAAGTAGCCACAGCTAACGAATTGATCAGAAACGATTTAAGCAATATAACAGAACATGAATTTAAAATAATAGCCATAAAATTAATGGCTGGGCTTGAAAAAAGCATACAGGACAGCAGAGAATCTATTGCTACAGAGATGAAGGGACTAAGAAACAGTCAGGAGGAGCTAAAAAATGCTATAAATGAGGTGCAAAAGAAAGTGGAGGTGACCACAGCTCGGATTGAAGAGGCAGAGGAGAGAATAGGTGAATTAGAAAACAAAATTATTGAAAAAGAGGAAGCAGAGAAAAAGAGAGATACAAAAATCCAGGAGTATCAGGGGAGAATTAGAGAATTAAGTGATGCGATGAAATGCAATAACATACGTATAATTGGGATTCCAGAGGAGGAAGAGAGAGAGAAAGGGGCTTAAGGTATACTTGAACAAATCATAGCTGAGAAATTCCCTCATCTGGGGAACAGAAAAAAGCATTGAAATCCAAGAGGCGCAGAGAACTCCCTTTAGACGTAACTTAGACGTAACTTCTGCACAACATATCATAGTGAAACTGGCAAAATACAAAGATAAAGAGAATTTTCTGAAAGCAGCTAGGGATAACAAGCTCTAACATATAAAGGGAGACCTATAAGACTCGTGGCCGATCTCTCTACTGAAACTTGGCAGGCCAGAAAGGAATGGTAGGAAATCTTCAATGTGATGAACAGAAAAAAATATGCAGCTGAGAATCCTTTATCCAGCAAGTCTGTCATTCAGAATAGAAGGAGAGATAAAGGTCTTCCCAAAGAAACAAAAACTTAAGGAATTCATGACCAATAAACCAGCCCTACAAGAGATCCTAAGGGGGATCCTGTGAGACAAAGTACCAGAGACATCACTACAAGCATGAAACCTACAGACATCATGACTCTAAACCCCTATCTTTCCATAATAACACTGAATGTAAATGGACTAAATGCTCCAACCAAAGACATAGGGTATCAGAATGGATAAAAAAAGACAAGACCCATACATTTGCTGTCTACAAGAGACTCATTTTAGACCTGAGGACACCTTCAGATTGAAAGTGAGGGGATGGAGAACTATCTATCATGCTACTGGAAGTCAAAAGAAAGCTGGAGTAGCCATACTTATATCAGACAAACTAGACTTTAAATTAAAGACTGTAACAAGAGATGAAGAAGGGCATTATATAGTAATTACAGGGTCTATCCATCAGGAAGAGCTAACAATTATAAATGTCTAAGCACCAAATACAGCAGCCCCAAATATATAAAATAATTACTCACAAACACAAGTAACCTTATTGATAAGAATGTGGTAATTGCAGGGAACTTTAATACTCCACTTACAACAATGGATAGATCATCTAGACACAGGATCCATAAAGAAACAAGGGCCCTGAATGACACATTGAATCAGATGAACTTGACAGATATATTTAGATCTCTGCATCCCAAAGCAACAGAATATACTTTCTTCTCGAGTGCACATGGAACATTGTCCAAGATAGATCACATACTTAGTCACAAAACAGCCCTTCATAAGTATACAAGAATTGAGATCATACCATGCATACTTTCAGATCACAATGCTAGGAACCAACCAAAAGTCCAAGTTCCAACCAAGAAAAAGTCTGGAAAACTTCCAAAAGCATGGAGGTTAAAGAACACCCTACTAAAGACTGAATGGGTCAACCAGGCAATCAGAGAAGAAATTAAAAGATATATGGAAATAAATGAAAATGAAAATACGACAATCCAAATGCTTTGGGATGCAGCGAAGGCAGTCCTGAGAGGAAAATACATTGCAATCCAAGCCTATCTAAAGAAACATGAAAAAATCCCAAATACAAAATCTGACAGCACACCTAAAGGAAATAGCAGCAGAACAGCAAAGACACCCCAAACCCATCAGAAGAAGAGAAATAATAAAGACCAGAGCATAAATAAACAATATACAATCTAAAAAATCTGTAGAGCACATCAATGAAACCAAGAGTTGTTTTTTTGAAAAAATAAACAAAATTGATAACCCTCTAGCCAGGCTTCTCAAAAAGAAAAGGGAGATGACCCAAATAGATAAAATCATGAATGAAAATGGAATTATTACAACCAATCCCTCAGAGATACAAGCAATTATCAGGGAATACTAAGAAAAATTATATGCCAACAAACTGGACAACCTGGAAGAAATGGACAAATTCCTAAACACCCACACACTTCCAAAACTCCAACAGGAAGAAAGAGAAAACTTGAACAGACCCATAACCAGTGAGGAAATTGAATCAGTTATCAAAAATCTCCCAACAAATAAGAGTCCAGGACCAGATGGCTTCCCAGGGGAATTCTACCAGACATTTAAAGCAGAGATAAACCTAGTTTTCTCAAGCTTTTCCAAAAAATAGAAAGGGAAGGAAAACTTACAGACTCATTCTATGAATCCAGCATTACTTTGATTCCTAAACCAGACAGAGACCCAGCAAAGTCGCAGGATACAAAGTCAATGTACAGAAATCAGTTGCATTCTTGTACACTAATAATGAAGCAACAGAAAGACAAAGCAACTGATCCCATTCACAATTGCACCAAGAAGCATAAAATACCTAGGAATAAATCTAACCAAAGATGTAAAAGATCTGTATGCTAAAAACTATAGAAAGCTTATGAAGGTAATTGAAGAAGATATAAAGAAATGGAAAGACATTCCCCGCTCATGGATTGGAAGAATAAATATTGTCAAAATGTCAATACTACCCAAAGCTATCTACACATTCAATGCAATCCCAATCAAAATTGCACCAGCATTCTTCTTGAAACTAGAACAAGGAATCCCAAAATTCATATGGAACCACAAAAGGCCCTGAATAGCCCAAGTAATTTTGAAGAAGAAGACCAAAGCAGGAGGCATCACAATCCCAGACTTTAGCCTCTACTACGAAGCTGTAACCACCAATACAGCATGGTATTGGTACAAAAACAGACACATAGACCAAAGGAGTAGAATGGAAACCCCAGAACTAGACTCACAAAAGAATGGCCAGCTAATCTTTGACAAAGCAGGAAAGAACATCCAATAGAAAAAAGACAGTCTCTTGAACAAATGTTGGTGGGAGAACTGGACAGCAACATGCAGAAGGATGAAACTAGAACACTTGCTCATACCATTCACAAAAACAAACTCAAAATGGATAAAGGACTTGAATGTGAGACAGGAAACCATCAAAACCCTAGAGGAGAAAGCAGGAAAAGACCTCTCTGACCTCAGCTGCAGCAATTTCTTACTTGATACATCCCCAATGGTAAGGGAATTAAAAGCAAAAATGAACTATTTGGACCTCATGAAGATAAAAAGCTTCTGAACTACAAAGGAAACAATCAACAAAATTAAAAGACAACCAATGGAATGGGAAAAGATATTTGCAAATGACATATCAGACAAAGGGCTAGTATCCAAACTCTATGAAGAGCTCACCAAACTCCACACCCATAAAACAAATAATCCAGTGAGGAAATGGGCAGAAAACATGAATAGACATTTCTCTAAAGAAGACATCCAGATGGCCAACAGGCACCTGAAAAGATGCTCAACATCGCTCCTCATCAGGGAAATACAAACCAAAATGACACTCAGCTATCACCTCACGCCAGAGTAGCTAAAATGAACAAATCAGGAGACTATAGATGCTGGCGAGGGTGTGGAGAAATGGGAGCCCTCTTGCACTGTAGGTGGGAATGCAAACTGGTGCAGCCGCTCTGGAAAAGTGTGGAGGTTCCTCAAAAAATTAAAAATAGATCTACCCTATGACCCAGAAATAGCACTGCTAGGAATTTACCCACGGGATACAGGAGTGCTGATGCATATGGGCACTTGTACCCCAATGTTTATAGCAGCACTTTCAACAATAGTCAAATTATGGAAAGAGCCTAAATGTCCATCAACTGATGAATGGATAAAGAAATTGTGGTTTATATACACAATGGAATACTGCATGGCAATGAGAAGGAATGAAATACGGCCTTTTGTAGCAATGTGGATGGAACTGGAGAGTGTTATGCTAAGTTAAATAAGTCATACAGAGAAAGACAGATACCATATATTTTCACTCTTATGTGGATCTCGATAAACTTAACAGAAGTCCATGGGGAAGGGGAAGAAAAAAAATAGACATTAGAGAGGGAGGGAGACAAAACATAAGAGACTTAAAAACTGAGAATAATCTGAGGGTTGATGGGGGGTTGGAGGGAGGGGAGGGTGGATGATGGGTATTGAGGAGGGCACCTTTTGGGATGAGCACTGGGTGTTGTATGGAAGCCAATTTGACAATAATTTTCATATATTGAAAAAAAAAGAAAACAAAAAAAATGAAGCTTAGCAGGTGAGAGGGGTGAAAAATGTTATATAAAATGAGATAGACTTTTGGGACGAGCACTGGGTGTTATATAGAAACCAATTTGACAATAAATTTCATATTAAAAAAAAGCCACAGGAAAAAAAAAACAAAAGCACTGTACTCTAGATTATAAATTTGTGTCCTAGGGGCTATGGTTTAATATTCTGATACTGCTATATAGTATATTAAAATTGCACAATTAAATAAATGGATGTTCAATGTTAGAGTCAGGTTTCTCATGGTTACAGTGAGAATTTTTACATAAGCAGGTGAGGAAGCTGGGATGATCTATGTGGTAATGATTTAGAGTTGACAATGATTTAGCATAATGTGAATTCATATTTAGTTTAATATATTACAGATAGTTACATATAGAAATATTTAGAAGTAACTGTATACATACACTAGTATATACATATATATTTCCTTGCTCTTTAAGCTAAGAGTGTCAAAAATAATGACATTCCACCAGCAACAATCCTAACTAGTACCCAGATAGTGGTTTCTAACCCCAGTCTCTAATAAAATATATCTAAACCAGGGATTCTTGGAGAAATGGCTGATTTTAAGACTGGGTAAGGAAATGTATGAGTCTAAAGTATCTTATAGTGCCTGAAAAGAAGACAGTTCTAACACACACACACACACACACACACACACACACACACACTCGTTGGTGGAGATATGTCAAAAATGCACATAAACCAACTAAAAGATCTCCCAATGGTCAAAGCTGAAAGAATCTGAGCCAAAAATACACGAAGTAGAATTGGATTATAAATGAAAGTATAAAATAAATATCCATGAGACCATACTGATAAAGATGAAAGATAAATAAATAAATAAATAGGGAGAAGAGGCAAATCTTCCCTAAAAGAAGTCCAAATAATTTTTGTAGGTACTCCCTTCTTGGAGGTGGAGCTCAACCCTCCTTCCCCAACTTGAACATAAAATGGACTTCATAGTTTTTGTCTAAAAAATAAAACATGGAAAGAGGGCAAAAAAGTAACTTTACAGAGGAGAAATTTGACAAACATTGCCTCATCCAGGTGATCAAGGTCAACATCAGAAGTGGTAAGCCAGTATGTGCCCTTGATAAAACGTATTGAGCATGTCACTATACTATACCTCTGTGGTCTCCCTCCCAAAAACCATAACCCAAGTCTAATCATGAGAAAAACATCAGACAAATCATAAGTGAAACTACACAATTCCTAACTAGTACTCCTCAAAATTGCCAAGGTAATCAAAAACAAAGGAAGTCTGAAAACTGTCAAATCACAAAGAATATAAGGAGAAACGGCAACTAAAAGTGATGTGGTAACCTGGATGTGATTATTATAGAAACACCCAAGTTTGGCTGCTCATTTTTCAAAAAGCCAACACTGAAGAGACACATTTTGATTGGAAAGGAATATGAGCTTTGTTCAGGAGGCCAGCCACCTTGGAGAAGGCAGACTTTTGTCCCAAAGTCAACTTCAAGGTTTCTACCTGGCCCAAATATTTTTAAAGGAATTTTAGGGTAGTTTATCAGTAAATGGAGAACACAGTGTTTGTAACATTTCTTGATTGTGTGCAGACTCAATGGTGTCAGATACAGACCTTTCCGAATGCTTGGAGGCTGTGTATTGGTGTCTGGGGTGGGGAGGTTATGCAAAGGGTTGGGTTCCAAGTCTTTCTAGGAAGCAATGTGTGATCTATAGATATACAAAGAAACGTTTAATCAATCACATGGGCTAAAGGTGCTTGCTAAAATTTAAGACTACTAAGTTGGCCAGAGGGGCAGAGGCAGAGACTTTAGGATTGTGGAATAAAAAAAAAATTAGGTAAAAACTAAGGAAATATGAATAAAATATGGACCTTAGTTAACAATGGTGCATCAATATCGGTCCATTAATTGTTACATATATGCCATACTAATCTAATGTTAATAAGAAGAAAAACTGGGTAAAGAGTATATGAGAATTTTGTAATACATTAGCAGTTTTTCTGTAAATTCAGAACTGTCCTTAATTTAAAAATTATTAAGAAAATAAATGATAAAATGTGAAAAAACACATTTACAGTTTTTTGAAAAATACAATGAATTTTAAGTGCCCCAACAACAGAGATCTCCTATTTTCTTATAAAACTTTTCTCAGTAATTATAGAAAGAATATTCACATACAATTTTACTCAGAAACACACACACACACACACACACACACACACACACACACACTGTATTCACTGCCAAACTGTTTACAATAAAATTTCCAAGATAATTTGGATATTTGGCTGAAGTGATGGGGTCAGAAGCAAATGGCCAAGAAAAAATTCTTGAGACATTTTTTGTGCAAAAAGGTATTTTTATTAAAGCACAAAGACAGGATCCATGGATTTGTGAGGAATGACTATACACTATTTATTTATTTATTATTTACTTAATATTTAAGTACAAATTAGTTAACATATAGTGTAGTATTGGTTTCATGAGTAGAATTTAGTGATTCATCACTTAGATGTAACACCCAGTGCTCATCCCAGCAAATACCCTCCTTAATGCTCAGCATCCATTTAGCCTATTACCCCACCCACCTCCCCTCCAGCAACCTTCAGTTTGTTCTCTGTGTTTAAGAGTCTCTTACGGTTTGCCTCCCTCTCTGTTTTTATTTTATTTTTCCTTCCCTTCTCCTATGTTCATGTTTTGTTTCTTAAATTATACATATGAGTGAAATCATATGCTATTTGTCTTTCTCTGACTGACTCATTTCACTTGGCATAATACACTCTAATTCCATCTATGTTGTTGCAAATGGCAAGATTTCATTCTTTTTCATTGCCAAGTAGTATCCCATTGTGTTTTCCAGATATGATATATATATCACATCTTCGTTATCCATTCTTCAGTCACTGGACATTTGGGCTCTTTCCATAATTTGGCTGTTGTTGATAGTGCTGCTATAAACAGTAGGATGGATGTACCCCTTTGAATCAGCATTTCTCTATCCTTTTGGTAAATACCTAGTAGTTCAATTTCTGGGTCATAGGGTAGTACTATTTTTAATTTTTTGCGGAGCCTCCATACTGTTTCCCGGGGTGGCTGCACCAGTTTGCATTTCCACCAACAGTGGAAAAGGATTTCCCTTCTCCTCATCCTTGCCAACAGCTGTTGTTTCCTAAGTTGTTAATTTTGGACACTCTGACCAGTGTGAGGTGGTATCTCATTGTTGCTTTGTCTTGTGTTTCCCTGATTATGAACCATGTTGAGCATCTTTTCATGTGTCTATTAGCCATTTGTATGCTTTTAATTTTGGGGAAGGGGGATAGAGATAAAGGAATTTTTTAAAGGGATTCTCATATATTAAAGAAGACTTATACGATCCTGGAGGTCTGACTATTGTCAAAGTAAGGTTGCTTTTTGCCTCTAGCAAAACATCAACACTAAGAGAGTTGTGAGTTCCTTGAGTAATGTCATACTCTGCCTGTCTCAAGTATTTGTCAATGGTCTCAAATTGTAATGAAAATTAATTTTATCTACATTTATTTTGCCTTTGTTCTCATCATGGTAACACTCCATAACTGACTGTTCTGATTATTATAAAGTTAGACATAACCTATGCTTATCAAAGTAGATCCATGATTAATGGTTTTGGATCTTAGGATAAATATGACTTTCCATGTAATTTTGGGTATACTTGTATTTTTAAGATATCTTAACCTTACTGTAGGTTGTTATGAATGATAGTGCTTTGTATGTTAATATCTGTGCTATTCCTGGATGACATATTAGCTTAGTCTTGGTTTTGGGTCTCAACATTGATGATTAAAATCATTCTCTTCTATGATCTGTAACCCTATATTTGATTTCCACTGAAATCCATCAACATGGCAGCAGATAGGCTTATTTTAAAATGCCAATTTCCATTTAACTACAAAAAGTAATATTGAATTATGCAGTCCATTCCAGAAGTTTCTTATTTAATGAAGACATTCTACAGAAAATGAGTATCTTGTCCTTATAGTATTCCAAATCTTTTCAAAATCAATGAATTCCTTTAAGGTGAATGGAATAATAAACAAATGTGTTTAGAGCAGGGATGAAATTGTGACATCGGTTCATTCTGCTATATGCTTATGGATTTGAGCACTGCTGGGGCAGCTTTCAGATGTGAAAAGTTTTGGGTTTCAAAGCTGATGGCCAAGGAAGAATTCTTGAGACACATTCAGTGCAAAAGATGGTTTTATTAAAGCATGGGGACACAGTCTAGACGATTCTAGCCTGAGCAATGAAAGTGTTCCAATAAGTCCATGCTCCTTGAAAAGCCCCTGGAATGAAAGTTAAAAGAAGAGAAGAGAAAGTACTCACCAAGTTTGCACTGAGGCAACCCCACTTTAAGGTGACAAATGATGTGGAAACTGTTGGGGTTTGGAGCCGATGACCAAGAAAGAACTATTGAGATGTGTTTGGTGCAAAAAGGTAGTTTATTAAAGCATGGAGACAGGACGGATGGGCAGAAAGAGCTGTGCTGGGGTCGTGAGAGGTAACTGATTATGTACTCTCAAGCTGGGAGGGGGTTAGGGACAGCACAAGTTTCCAAAAAGAGTTTCCGGAATCCTGAGGGGGCTGGCTATTACTAAGAAAAGTTGTTTAATTACTATTTAGTAAAAACTCAGTCATGAGACACTTCAGATGTATGTCAGTGGGCCATAAGCTTGGAGTATGATTGCCAACATATATATTGGAGTGGCAAAAATAAAGGAAGCTTCCAAAGTAATTTTTAATGTTAAACTGGATTTACAGGATCCTGGGGGTGGGAGTAAGTTTGCCTTTTGCCCTTAGCAAAGTTTCATCATCAAGGCAACTTTGTTCCTAGAGTAATGTCACTCTGCCTGTCTCAAGGACTTGTCAGTGGCTGTAAGTTGTAAGAAAATTTAATTTTAATTTGCCTTTGCTTCTCACATCAACTCGATTAAAAAGAAGAATCTATGCTCTTCCTTTTGTGCTGTCCTCCTTGTATGCCTAATAAATTTGGCTATTGATTAGATGTATGTGTGAGAGAGAAAGGGGGGTGGCATTTGAGTGTCTCCCCATGTAACTGACACTTCAAATGTCTTTGAGGCATTTGAACATTAATGTCAGAATAGGTTATCTGACCCTGTTCCCTAGATAATAATCCATATCACTAGCTGAAGTAAGGATTGTGCTCTGGTGTGCAGAGATGGGAGAGAAGCAGTGATGTGAAAACCAACTTTTTATAAGCTGTTACTATTGCTACCAGGATGCACACTATTTCTATAATAGCAGTAAACATAAGTGCTTTCAGACAAGGGACAAAAGGAAAAGAAATCAGGGCTATTTCCATAGCAACATAGATCTACTGGTGTTGGTAGATTATACTTTTCTTTACCTAATAATATTGATATTAGTCATTAATAATTTTAAAGGAGTACAAATATAGAAAACACTGAGCCTGAACTAACGGCTTAAAATGTAAGACACAGAAACATGCCTGGGTGGTTCAGTCGCTTAAGTACCCAACTCTTGATTTCAGCTGAGGTCATGATCTCACAGTTCATGAATTCAAGCTCCACATAGGGCTTTATGCTGATGGTGCAGAGCCTGATTGTGATTCTCTCTCTTCCTCTGTCTCTTCCCCTCCTCTGCTTACTTTCTGTCTCTAAATAAATAAACAAACAAACTAACTAACTAACTAACTAAAAAAAACCATAAAACATACACATTGCATTCATTGAAAATGTTAGTAAGGTCCAGAGGTGATGCTGTGAATTTGGATTACTGACACTTATGGAAATGAAGGGATCATTGACTGCTACTAATGTTGCCTTTTTTTTCTTTGCAAAATTCAGAGAAAATTTTCATTAATCTATTTGTACCAAAGAGTGTGTCATGGGGACAAGTGCAAGACATAGAGGAAGTAGACAATAGAGAAGTGATATAGATGGAATTAAGTTTAGAATGTGTGGAGAGACAGGGAGCCTGGGTGGCTCAGTTGGTTGAGCATTGACCTCAGCTCAGGTCATGATCTCGCGGTCTGTGAGTTCGAGCCTGGCGTTGGGCTCTGTGCTGACAGCTCAGAGCCTGGAGCCTGCTTCAGATTCCGTGTCTCCCTCTCTCTCTGCCCCTCCCCCACTCATGTGGGGTGTGTGTGTGTGTGTGTGTGTGTGTGTGTGTCTCTGCCAAAAATAAATAAACATTAAAAAAATTAGAATGTGTGAAGAGAATCTGAATAGATTGCAGCATTACATAACAAAGATCTGATACAAAAGAGAAAAATGAATTGATGTAGTCATGTGAGTGTTTTCATTGCAAGTAAATTCTTAAAGAAAAGGAGAAAGAAAAGCAGAAGGTAAAATTGGAGAGCTGGAAATGCATTTTAAAGCTATGCATGCTCAATTTGCACATGAAGTATTAAAAGGCATTCATTCATGCACATATTTATTGAGCTTCTATTATATGCCAGATACTATTCTGAGTATTTGGAGTAAATAAGTGATTTAAACAGATGAGAATCCCTGTCTTTGTGGAACTACATTCTCGAGGGTAAACACAGGCAGTAAAAAGTAAATATAATAAATAAGAAAATTGTGCATGTGTGAATGTGTGTATGACAGTGCTATAAAAGAAAGCAAAATCATCAGGATATCAGGTGTGAGGGTGGAGCTGTAATTTATTTTTTTAATGTTAACTTTTGAGACAGAGACAGACAGAACGTGAACAGGGGAGGGGCAGAGAGAGAGGGAGACACAGAATCCAAAATCTAAAGCAAGGTCTAAGCTGTCAGCACAGAGCCTGATGCAGGGCCTGAACCCACAAACCACGAGATCAAGACATGAGCCAAAGTTGGATGCTTAACCAACTGAGCCGCCCAGGCACTCCTGGAGCTGAAATTTAAGATGGAGTATCAGGGTTCGCCTCACTGAGTAAGCAACATTTGATGGAATTAGCCATGATAAATAGTTTAAGGAAGAGCATCCCAGTAAGAAAGAAGCAGATTGTCTTGAAAATATCACATGCCCAGATAATGACAGACCAGTGCCTGTTTTCTGTATCCCATTGTCTTCTCTATCCCTCCATTTTAAACAATTTACCACCAATACAATTTCCTGTTCAGTTGGTCTAGTTCAGAGGTTTGCAAGGGCTGTCTTTCTTTTTAAATTTATTTATTTTGAGAGAAATAAAGGAGGGTAGAGACAGGGAGAGAGAGAGAGAGAGAGAGAGAGATAATCCCAAGCAGAGAATCCCAACCCCAAGGTGGGGTTCTAACTCACCAATGGTGAGATCATGACCTGATCCAAAACCAAGAGTTGGAGGTATAACTGACTGAGCCACCAGGCATCCCTCAAGGGCTATCTTTGGACCAGCAGCCTCAACATTACCTGGGAGCTGGTTAGAAACAGAACAACTAACTTACTAAAGATAACCATGAAAGCTGAACAAAATACAAAACTTCAGTTTGAAAATATGGGAAATCAAGCATCATGGCTGTGAAAAGTTTTGGAAGAAAGAGTCAAGTGATAAAGAAAATTCACAGTGGGTAGCCAGGCAGTTAGGACTGTTACCTTAAGGAGCATCTGCATTTTGGAAGAGGCTGTTGACAGGCTGAGACTCTGAGCAGAAATTCTAGCCAACCCTACAGGGATTGGAGACAAAAATTAGAGTACAGAGCCCTCCAAGAGGATGTCTGGTAAAACCTACAAACTTTGGATTTCAACTCCTAAAGTCTACAGACTAGGAGTAAAAGTAGATGGAAATAGATCCACACTGAATCCAGTTCTTAAAATGTAGGTGTTGTAATGGAGCAAATATAGCTGTCATTATTTGCAGATAATTAGGAATGCAGATGGGTGTTTTGGAGTGGTATAATGAAGAGCTCAGCAGATCCTTTTTTTGGCAAAACAACCATTTAACTGGAGGAAATTATAACACACACACACACACACACACACACAAGCATTTAAAGTCTCTGGAGCTCATCCTGAGTGCATAAAGGAAAAAGAAGCATTCGTTCAAGAAATCTACTACATCTCAGTAAGAACAGCAAGATCCTGTTGGCATTCAAGCCACATCTGCTCCCCACCCATTCCACCTTTATCTTATGGATGTTTAAATGCAGGCACTTACTCTGGACAGGTGCATCCAATAAGACTGGAACGCTCTTTCCCCCAAGATCCCAATCTAGGGCTATAGTTTCATTGGAATGGGCAATCTGCTGCCATTTGAAATAAAGTCAGTCCCTTCAGGCAGAGCTGTGGAGATGTTTAATCCTGTGACCTACCTCTACCCCGGACAGAAACAGAAACTGGGGTGGGGACAGTGGAATTCTTATTCCAGGGTGAATCTGCTCTATGAACTGACAATGGGATGGTAGTTCCTGGTACTATAGGTTTGCCCTTCCTAGTATGGGAACTTCATCCAAAGACAAACTGGACAGGGGTTACTAGGGCTCCCAGTGTTTATGGCCTGCTGTGCTCAGAGTAGAGATCTTACCATATGAGTAGGGACTGCATGAAGGAGGAGCCTCTGTCCTCTTAGCTGCACCTACCTTGAATAAAGCTTATGCAACATGGGAGTAAGAGTGTCAGTGATGAGGCCTGTTTGTAAGAAATGCTAAAAAACACTTTTCTGGCTGTAAGCAAGTGATCCTAGACAATAATTCCACATGAAAAAACAAAGGCACCAGTAAAGGTAATTATGTAATTATAAAATACAGTATAACTGTATATTTTTCTCTTAATTTATTTTAAAAAATTGCATAAAATTATATATATATATATATGTATATATAATTACATAATAAAAGCATAGAGGAATCGAGAATAAAACTGTATTGGATGAAAATTATTGATATCAGATGCTAACTTGAATCTGTTGGAAAAATGAAAAGAATCAGAAGTGATAAATAAGATGGTTAATATAACAAACTCTGTAAATATAAATATACACTTGCTCTCTTTTCTTTCTGCTTTCTTAAAAGCAGATTATATAAAATAATAATTAATCAATGTTTTGGATTTTTAACATGTATAAATGTCATACATATAACAATAACACAAAAATCAGGAAATGGATCTGTGTAGTAGTAAAGTTTCCTGTATTTTCCAGGAATAAGATTATGCAACTCTGAAATATATTTTAATAAGCTAAGATATATATTGTAAGCCTGAGATTAACAACTAAAAATATAACTTTTAAAAATAAAATTTAAAAATTACTGTAGAAACTCACATTTTATATTAGAAAACATCCACTTAATGTAAAATAAATAAGTAAACAAGGAACAAAAGAATGAAAAAGTATGAATGGCATAAAAAAACAAAAAGAAAATGGTGGATGTAAATCCAACCATATCAATGACATTAAATGTAAATGAATTAAATAATTTAATTAAAGGCAGGGATTATCAGATTAGAAAAAAAGGAAAAGACCCTATCTACTATATGCTGTCCACAAAGGTACACTTTAAATTCAGGGATGCAAGTAGGTTGAAAGTAAAAGTATTGAAAGAGATTATCATGAAAACAGTCAACATTAGTGTGTTAATGTGACTATACTGCCATCAGGCAAGATTGACTTTAAGAAAAACAAATGTTCCCAGAGATAAATAGTATTACACAATGATAAAGGATCAATGTATCAGGAAGATGTTAACATACATGAACCTAAAAACAGACCTCTAAGTAAAGTACAGCATATAGAATATAGTTAATGGTATTATAATAATGTTGTATGGTGACATATTATAGATATACTTGCAGTGAGCATAGCATAATGTATAGAATTGTCAAATCAGTATGCTGTACCCTTGAAACTATTGTAACATTATATGTCAACTGTACTTCAATTTTTTAAAAAAAGAGCTCCAAAATATATAAAGCAAAAACAAAGTTGAAGAAGAAACACACAATTCAACAGTAATATTTAGAGTCTCCAATACCTGCTTTCAATAATAGATAGAACAAATAGAAATCAACAAAGAAATAGAAAACTTGAAAAAAGTATAAAGCAATTAAACCTAAAAATTCTCTCTAGAAAACTCATCTACAAACAGCAAAATGCACATTCTTCTCATGTGCACTGGAACATTCTCCAGGAAAAACCACAACTTAGTCCATAGTACAAGACTCAGTACATTTAAAAGGACTGAAATTATGCAATGTATAATTTTCAACAACAATGGAATTAAATTAGAAATGAATAATTATATACATAGAAAATCCAATAAAATTTATTTTTTAAATGCAACATGTGATTTCTGCATGGTTCCTGGCCATAAGGTCACTATTTCATAATTAACTGTTTTATATACCAACAGAAAATCAAAACTAAAATTGTATCTTAAAGATACAATTTATAGAGGCACTTGGGTGCTCAGTTTTTTAAGCACCTGGCTTCAGCTCAGGTCATGATATTGTGGTTCGTGAGTTCAAGCCCCACATTGGGCTCCATGTTGACAGTGTGGAACCTGCTTGGGATCTCTCTACCTCTCTCTCTCTGCTCCTCCCCCACTGTGCTCTCTTTCTCTCTCTCTCTCAAAAATAAATAAACTTTAAAAAATATATACAATTTATAAGTTCCTGTTCTAGGTTAGATAGGATAAACATTCTTCACTCTTTCTTTCCCATTTCATTACAACAATAAAAAAAAAAAAACATGGACATAGTGATTGCAACAGCTATCTGAAACACTGAAAATTAAATAGTAGCAAATGGTTTGGGAAAGAACACCAAAATTTGAAGTACCACAAATGATCAAGGAATTTACCATTGTTTTTCTTCCAGGATCTCCTGACCTGAATTCAACACAAGTTGAAATCTGGAAGTCAGGACTGTTTTGCAGACAATGAAAATTTCTAAAATACTCTAGTATGGCTTGAGGAGTTGGAAAAGAATTCTTAATTCATAGAGAGGACAAAAATCTCCCATTTCCTCCCCCATTTCTTTCATTCTCTCACATCTGAGTCCCTATATGAATCAGGTGTGTTTTGTATAGTATAATATACATTGGAAAAGAGAAAGGTTTGAAAACATCATTAAAAATAAGTCCAAAATTGAGGAGTTCCTGGGTGGCTCAGTTGGTTAAGCATCTGACTTTTGACTTCAGGTCAAGTCACCATATGATTTGTGGGTTTGAGTCCCACATCAGGCTGTGCACTGACAGCATGGGATTCTCTCTCTCCCTAACTCTCTGGTCCTTCTCTGCTCATACCCTCACTCTCTCTCTGAAGATAAATAAACATTTGAAAAAATAAATAAAAATAAGTTCAAAATTGAAATATTCAGATATAAAAGTAACAAAATATGTAAAGTGCCAGTTTATAGAAAGCTAAAAATCTGAGGGGTGCCTGGGTGGCTCAGTCGGTTGAGCGTCTGACTTTGGCTCAGATCATGATCTCATGGTCTGTGAGTTCGAGCCCCGCATTGGCTCTGTGCTGACAGCTTGGAGCCTGGAGCCTGTTTCAGATTCTGTGTCTCCCTCTTTCTCTGACCCTCCCCCATTCATGCTCTGTCTCTCTTTATCTAAAAAAAATAAATAAACGTTAAAAAATTTTTACAAAATCTGAATAAAAGAAATCAAAGAGGATATAAAGAAATGAAGACTCACATTGTGTTTATTCATATAGTAAACATATAAATTATCCACAAATTGATACACAGTTTTAATGCAAAGCCAACCCAAATCCCAGAAGGAGTTTTGTAGATATGGACAAGTGATTCTACAATTTGGAAAGGCAGAGGACTTATACTATCCAAAACAACTCTGAAAAAGTGTGATAAAGCTTTAGCAGAAGATAATTTTGGAGAATGATAGAACTGTTCTGTACCCTTATTATGTTGATAGTTACACAAATATCTACATCTATTTAAAATTTATGGAACTGTATAGCCACTGAAAGAGTTGCTGTATGACAATATAGAAATAAAGCATAATATCAAGTACCTAAGGAAATCCTAACAAAAGACGCATATTATCCTGTAGCTAACTATAAACCATTATTGAGAGGTTAACAGACCTAAGTAATGGTTAGTGATTTCCATGTCCATGTATTTGGAAGACTCTATATTGGAAATAGGGAAATTATCCATTAATCCATAAAGCCAATGCAATCCCTATTAAAATTCCAGTGGTTTTTGTTTTTGTGAAAATTTACAAGCTGATTAGGGTCAGTGGAAGTGGAACAGATTCAAGAGTCTGGAAAAAAGGTCTGGGCATATACAGACACTAGGTTTATGACAAGATTGGTATTGCCAAGCAGTGAGAAAAACACAGCCCTTTCAATCAGTAGTGTTGGGATAATTGTATGGCCATATGAGAAGAAAAGAAAACATTTATCTCACACAAAAACCAATTCTGATGGATGACAGATTAAAATACAAGAGACAAGACAATAAAATTTGTGGACATAAATAAATGAAGATATTCCTCTTTGTGTTAGAGTCCCAGGTAATTGGCAAATTGGAACCTGAATGCTAAACATTCTCACCAAAAGCATTCTTTCTCTTCTTATGGTGACAGATATGAGCCATATTGCATATATGCACAGAAATCCTTTTATCCTATGAAATTATGTGTTTTAAAATATTTTTGACCATTTTTATAAAACACATTTATTATAAAAATGTTGACACTTTTCATATAATGAAAACGGTCTTAGATCTATACAATGATTTTTGATGAATCTATATGTAGACTATACAAGTGTATATTTCATTTGATTTCTGGAGTTTTTCAATATCCACTTCTTTTTTAGTTCAAACTTCTTCACTTATCTTTTTTTGTAATATGAAATTTATTGTCAAATTGGTTCCATACAACACCCAGTGCTCATCCCAATAGGTGCCCTCCTCAATACCCATCACCCACCCACCCCTCCCTCCCACCCCCATCAACCCTCAGTTTATTCTCAGTTTTTAAGAGTCTCTTATGTTTTGGCTCCCTCTCTCTCTAACCTTTAAAAATCACCAAATTCTGATTTTTTTAGTTGTAGCATTCTACATTTTCAAACATTACCCATAAATGAGTTTTTTGCAAATGTTTCTTTAATGCACTTTGATAACTTTGAACGATAGTTTCCTTATAGTTTATTTTGTAAATTACACTCATTTACTACTTTCTAATTCATTAGATTTTTTAGAAAAAAATGTGAAAATTGTTCAGTTGCTTTCTAGTTGAAAAGAAAGTATATCTTTGGATAGAAAATTGAGAAAGTAATGAAATCTACCTCACAAGTAGTTGGGCATTCTTAAAAAAAAATCAATATTTGTCACATAATTACAATTCCTGGCATATAGTGAATGCACAAAAATATGAAGTACTCATTGGTGTTTTAAAATGTTTAAGATTATAATCCAGTATCTTATTCTATGTCCTTAATTTGTGTATATTTTTCATGTGAGAAATTCCTCCGATTGATGATGAATTTAGTTTGTTTTAGGGAGCAGAGTTTGCAGCATGATCTTTGATTTCCATCTGGGCTATAGCTGTTAAACAAGACATGCTATTTGATGAACCAATGCTTTTCATCTACTAGTTTATATGAGAAAATGGTGATGTTCAACATACTCTTTTTTATATCTTAATTTCTAAATTAAAATCACTTCTTAAATATTTGTGAGGAATCTAAAATTTTTAACCAGAGGAAGATTAACAATATCTCAATCGTTTCACTACCTTTTGACTAAGATCAAGTATAGTAACAATATCTCAGAAATTTCTTCTTGTGATGTCACAAAGTACTATCCAGCTAGACAAAAACCTCTCTTCTGCAAACCCTAATCCCTGAGCTGATAAAGTTTTTGCTCTCTTTGTTTACTTATTTTAATTTTTCTAAGTCAGAGGTTCTAAATTCTGATGTGTTTTGGAGCTCCTTTCCATTTTTATAATTGTTTCCTAGGTCTTTCCTCATATGCTGCATCACCTCTTCCTTTTACTACGTGCCAGCTCTTGTTCTTTGCATGCATCTGTCCTCTCAGCCCTGCACTGATACCTTGACCTTTTCTCCCTCTTCACTGTGGCATCCATCTTAAGGGTGTGGTGTCTTCTAGAATGATTGCAAAGTTTCTATATGGCCTTCCAATCCCACTGTGGGGACTACTTTCCAATCTGAAAAAGAGGTCAACAGTTTCTCTACTGGATGACTAGTTCAGGCTAACATTTTGTATTTGCCAATTTGAATCGTGGCCTCATAGGAACCAAGCCTGGGAGTCAGCTGTTGTCATTTCCTGTGTAAGCAGCCATTTATCTCAGATTCTCATCCAGACATTCTTCAAAGGTGCTCTGTGTTCATTGAGAATCTCCACTAGTGCAAAGTTATTTAGAGGTATGGTATGACTAAAGGACTGCTATCTCCTGTGTAAATATTAAAAAAAAAATACTTCAGTCTGAAGATAAATGTGATTTGGAAGGGACACCTTGGTGGCTCAGTCAGATAAGTGTCCAGCTTCAGCTCAGGTCATGATATCATGGTTCATTGGTTTGAACCCTGCTTCAGGCTCTGTGCTGACAGCTCAGACCCTGGAGCCTTCTTCAGATTCTCTCTCTCTCTCTCTCTCTCTCTCTCTGCCTCCCTCTCTTCCCCTTCCCCATTTGTGCTTTGCCTCTCTCTGTCTCTCAAAAATAAATAAATGTTAAATTTTTTAAAATGTGATTTGGCAGTAAACTTTAACCAGGAATGGTTACCAACTGTGCCCAACTTCCTGCTGGGATCAGCTGTACAGCAAAGCATTTTCTCATGGAATGATCAAACATTTTGAATTAAAAAAAAAGAGGTTGAGAAGTCCTCTTGTTAAATTACAGATAGAGAATCTTTTATCCTGATTTAGAGACTGTGGACAAGAAAATAATTTAATGGTCTTACCATACACACACAAAAAGGTAATTATGTGGTGGAATGGAGGTGCTGGCTAAAGCTATGGTGATGATCACTTGCAATATAAAAGTGTATTAATACATTGTACTTCTCAAAACTTACACAATGAATATGTCAATTATATCTCAATAAAGTTGAAAGAAAAGTCTTCCCCACATCCTTCGCTCAAGCAGTTTAAATACAGCTTTGTTAACATATCTTGTAATACATTTTAACACCCACTGTGTTAAAAAAAAAAAAAGCACTATGAAATCTGGAATACTGATTTTTATGGTTGTTGTTAAGAGAAAGAGCCCAAGTCAATTCTTCAAGGGTAAAAGCAAGTAACACAAAGTAAAAAACCTTGCTTATGTAAGCACCTGATACAGATTCCTTTACAAAGTTTTACAAATCATTTTACTTTCTAAAATTCTCATAATTTTGGGTGGTGGTGAGTACTTCTGAGCAGTGCTTAAAGGCAAAGTACTTCATCATTTTGAGAAAACTCAAAGCAGGGATCTACTAGAGATCTGTCTCTGTAATATTAAAAATGTAACCAGTACAGAATTACAGCAGTTTTCTTTATGCACAGAAAAGCCACATTTTTTTTCACCTTCCACTGTTACCTTCATAGGGCCTCATATAAAGCAATGTCACAAAGGGGAGATTTATATATTTAAAATCATCTTTAATGCTAAAGGTCCCCTAAGATAATACAGGCACTCTGCTGGGAAGGAGAAGAATACTGAGTAGTACTTCCTTCATCCTTCCTCTACCTTGGGACATTATGTTCACTAAATCACTCATGAGGTCTCAGGAGGTAAAAAGACTTAATTTCATATAGATCAAAAATTGTTTGTTATTTGTACTAGTGATGCTCCAGGAATAATGCAGATGGTCAAGACAGATTGTGACTCAATTTGTTTCATTACTTTACCTGGAGGGAGTTTAAATCTCTGTAGTGCATCCTCTTTATAATGTATTTGGCTTTATACATATGGATGCAACTTCCTGGAATGGGGGCTAGCACCAAAAGGCACACTTTCCATCTCTTGGGTCCTGTCTGTCGGTCTGGTGGTCTGAGGGAAGCCTCTCACTATTGCTGAACACAGTCAAGAGATAACACTTGAAACCAACTTGGCTCCAGCAAAACTGGGTCATTGATTAGGTGGTTGAGTTGCCCACCCCTTAATTCCTGTCTGCAAAACAAGGATGTTAACACTATTGCGAACACTCAGCAAAGCGAGGGCATGTGGATGGATTATTTAGAACATGGGCTGAGTCTACCAACTTGTACAAGTATCAGTGCATTAATAAGATGGACCCTACATTCTTCCAACAAGGTGAGTTGCTTACGACACTTGTGATCACTTATATCATACAAGGGGTCTGGAGGTTACTTTATCAGTAGGAACAGCAGACATATATGGGGTGGTGGTGTGACCACATGGCTCCAAGAAGTCAGGCCACTCTCATCTCTTGTTCACAATTTTATACTATGCTGAGCCTACTGATGGGTCCCCACTGTGCATTTAAAAATCAATTTACAAGAGACCCACTTTAGACCTAAAGACACCTTCATTGGAAATAAGGAGATGGAGAACCATCTATCATGCTAATGGTCAACAAAAGAAAGCTGGAGTAGCCATACTTATATCAGACAATCTAGACTTTAAAATAAAGAGTGTATCAAGAGATGCAGAAGGGCATAATCAAAGGGTCTATCCACCAAGAAGACCTAACAATTATAAATATTTATGCACCAAATGTGAAAGCACCCAAATATATAAATCAATTAATCACAAACATAAAGAAACTCATCAATAGTAATACCATAATAGTAGGAGATTTCAACAGCCCACTCACAGCAATAGACAGATCATCTAATCAAAAAATCAACAAGAAAACAATGGCTTTGAATGACACACTGGACCAGATGGACTTAACAGACATATTCAGAACATTTCATCCTAAAGCAGCAGAATATACATTCTTCTCCAGTGCACATGGAACATTCTCCAGAATAGACCATATACTGGGACAGAAATCATTCTAAGTAAGTACAAAAAGATCAAGATCATACAGTGCATATTTTCAGACCGCAATGCTATGAAACTCAAAATCAACCATAAGAAAAAATTCAGAAAGGTAACAAATACTTGGAGACTGAAAAACATCCTACTAAAGAATGAATGGGTAGATTCCTAGCAGTGCTATTGCTGGGTCATAGGGTAGGTCTATTTTTAATTTTCTGAGGAACCTCCACACTGCTTTCCAAAGCGGCTGCACCAATTTGCATTCCCACCAACAGTGCAAGAGGGTTCCCGTTTCTCCACATCCTCTCCAGCATCTATAGTCTCCTGATTTGTTCATTTTGGCCACTCTGACTGGCGTGAGGTGATACCTGAGTGTGGTTTTGATTTGTATTTCCCTGATAAGGAGCGACGCTGAACATCTTTTCATGTGCCTGTTGGCCATCTGGATGTCTTCTTTAAAGAAGTGTCTATTCATGTTTTCTGCCCATTTCTTCACTGGGTTATTTGTTTTTCGGGTGTGGAGTTTGGTGAGCTCTTTATAGATTTTAGATACTAGCCCTTTGTCCGATAGGTCATTTGCAAATATCTTTTCCCATTCCGTTGGTTGCCTTTTAGTTTTGTTGGTTGTTTCCTTTGCTGTGCAGAAGCTTTTTATCTTCATAAGGTCCCAGTAATTCACTTTTGCTTTTAATTCCCTTGCCTTTGGGGATGTGTCGAGTAAGAGATTGCTACGGCTGAGGTCAGAGAGGTCTTTTCCTGCTTTCTCCTCTAGGGTTTTGATGGTTTCCTGTCTCACATTTAGGTCCTTTATCCATTTTGAGTTTATTTTTGTAAATGGTGTGAGAAAGTGGTCTAGTTTCAACCTTCTGCATGTTGCTGTCCAGTTCTCCCAGCACCATTTGTTAAAGAGGCTGTCTTTTTTCCATTGGATGTTCTTTCCTGCTTTGTCAAAGATGAGTTGGCCATATGTTTGTGGGTCTAGTTCTGGGGTTTCTATTCTATTCCATTGGTCTGTGTGTCTGTTTTTGTGCCAATACCATGCTGTCTTGATGATGACAGCTTTGTAGTAGAGGCTGAAGTCTGGGATTGTGATGCCTTCTGCTTTGGTCTTCTTCAAACTTCCTTTGGCTATTCGGGGCCTTTTGTGGTTCCATATGAATTTTAGGATTGCTTGTTCTAGTTTCGAGAAGAATGCTGGTGCAATTTTGATTGGGATTGCATTGAATGTGTAGATAGCTTTGGGTAGTATTGACATTTTGACAATATTTATTTTTCCAATCCATGAGCAGGGAATGTCTTTCCATTTCTTTAAATCTTCTTCAATTACCTTCATAAGCTTTCTATAGTTTTCAGCATACAGATCCTTTACATCTTTGGTTAGATTTATTCCTAGGTATTTTATGCTTCTTGGTGCAATTGTGAATGGGATCAGTTTCTTTATTTGTCTTTCTGTTGCTTCATTGTTAGTGTATAAGAATGCAACTGATTTCTGTACATTGATTTTGTATCCTGCAACTTTGCTGAATTCATGTATCAGTTCTAGCAGACTTTTGGTGGAGTCTATCGGATTTTCCATGTATAATATCATGTCATCTGCAAAAAGCGAAAGCTTGACTTCATCTTTGCCAATTTTGATGCCTTTAATTTCCTCTTGTTGTCTGATTGCTGATGCTAGCACTTCCAGCACTATGTTAAACAACAACGGTGAGAGTGGGCATCCCTGTCGTGTTCCTGATCTCAGGGAAAAAGCTCTCAGTTTTTCCCCGTTGAGGATGATGTTAGCTGTGGGCTTTTCATAAATGGCTTTTATGATCTTTAAGTATGTTCCTTCTATCCCAACTTTCTCAAGGGTTTTTATTAAGAAAGGGTGCTGGATTTTGTCAAAGGCCTTTTCTGCATCGATTGACAGGATCATATGGTTCTTCTCTTTTTTTTTTGTTAATGTGATGTATCACGTTGATTGATTTGCGAATGTTGAACCAGCCCTGCATCCCAGGAATGAATCCCACTTGATCATGGTGAATAATTCTTTTTATATGCTGTTGAATTCGATTTGCTAGTATCTTATTGAGAATTTTTGCATCCATATTCATCAGGGATATTGGCCTGTAGTTCTCTTTATTTACTGGGTCTCTGTCTGGTTTAGGAATCAAAGTAATACTGGCTTCATAGAATGAGTCTGGAAGTTTTCCTTCCCTTTCTATTTCTTGGAATAGCTTGAGAAGGATAGGTATTATCTCTGCTTTAAACGTCTGGTAGAACTCCCCTGGGAAGCCATCTGGTCCTGGACTCTTATTTGTTGGGAGATTTTTGATAACCGATTCAATTTCTTCGCTGGTTATGGGTCTGTTCAAGCTTTCTATTTCCTCCTGATTGAGTTTTGGAAGAGTGTGGGTGTTCAGGAATTTGTCCATTTCTTCCGGGTTGTCCAATTTGTTGGCATATAATTTTTCATAGTATTCCCTGATAATTGTTTGTATCTCTGAGGGATTGGTTGTAATAATTCCATTTTCATTCATGATTTTATCTATTTGGGTCATCTCCCTTTTCTTTTTGAGAAGCCTGGCTAGCGGTTTGTCAATTTTGTTTATTTTTTCAAAAAACCAACTCTTGGTTTCGTTGATCTGCTCTACAGTTTTTTTAGATTCTATATTGTTTATTTCTGCTCTGATCTTTATTATTTCTCTTCTTCTGCTGGGTTTAGGCTGCCTTTGCTGTTCTGCTTCTATTTCCTTTAGGTGTGCTGTTAGATTTTGTATTTGGGATTTTTCTTGTTTCTTGAGATAGGCCTGGATTGCAATGTATTTTCCTCTCAGGACTGCCTTCGCTGCGTCCCAAAGCGTTTGGATTGTTGTATTTTCATTTTCGTTTGTTTCCATATATTTTTTGATTTCTTCTCTAATTGCCTGGTTGACCCACTCATTCGTTAGTAGGGTGTTCTTTAACCTCCATGCTTTTGGAGGTTTTCCAGACTTTTTCCTGTGGTTGATTTCAAGCTTCATAGCATTGTGGTCTGAAAGTATGCATGGTATAATTTCAATTCTTGTAAACTTATGAAGGGCTGTTTTGTGACCCAGTATATGATCTATCTTGGAGAATGTTCCATGTGCACTCGAGAAGAAAGAATATTCTGTTGCTTTGGGATGCAGAGTTCTAAATATATCTGTCAAGTCCATCTGATCCAGTGCCTCATTCAGGGCCCTTGTTTCTTTATTGACCGTGTGTCTAGATGATCTATCCATTTCTGTAAGTGGGGTGTTAAAGTCCCCAGCAATTACCACATTCTTATCAATAAGGTTGCTTCTGTTTATGAGTAATTGTTTTATATATTTGGGGGCTCCGGTATTCGGTGCATAGACATTTATAATTGTTAGCTCTTCCTGATGGATAGACCCTGTAATTATTATATAATGTCCTTCTTCATCTCTTGTTACAGCCTTTAATTTAAAGTCTAGTTTGTCTGATAGAAGTATGGCTACTCCAGCTTTCTTCTGGCTTCCAGTAGCATGATAAATAGTTCTCCATCCCCTCACTCTGAATCTAAAGGTGTCCTCAGGTCTAAAATGAGTCTCTTGTAGACAGCAAATAGATGGGTCTTGTTTTTTTATCCATTCTGATACCCTATGTCTTTTGGTTGGCGCATTTAATCCATTTACATTCAGTGTTATTATAGAAAGATACGGGTTTAGAGTCATTGTGATGTCTGTATGTTTTATGCTTGTAGTGATGTCTCTGGTACTTTGTCTCACAGGGTCCCCCTTAGGATCTCTTGTAGGGCTGGTTTAGTGGTGACAAATTCCTTCAGTTTTTGTTTGTTTGGGAAGACCTTTATCTCTCCTTCTATTCTAAATGACAGACTTGCTGGATAAAGGATTCTCGACTGCATATTTTTGCTGTCTAGCACCCTGAAAATCTCGTGCCAATTCTTTCTGGCCTGCCAAGTTTCAAAAGAGAGATCAGTCACGAGTCTTATAGGTCTCCCTTTATATGTGAGGGCACGTTTACCCCTTGCTGCTTTCAGAATTTTCTCTTTATCCTTGTATTTTGCCAGTTTCACTATGATATGTCGTGCAGAAGATCGATTCAAGTTACGTCTGAAGGGAGTTCTCTGTGCCTCTTGGATTTCAATGCCTTTTTCCTTCCCCAGTTCAGGGAAGTTCTCAGCTATTATTTCTTCAAGTACCCCTCAGCACCTTTCCCTCTCTCTTCCTCCTCTGGGATACCAATTATGCGTATATTATTTCTTTTTAGTGTATCACTTAGTTCTCTAATTTTCCCCTCATACTCCTGGATTTTTTTATCTCTCTTTTTCTCAGCTTCCTCTTTTTCCATAACTTTATCTTCTAGTTCACCTATTCTCTCCTCTGCCTCTTCCATCCGAGCCGTGGTGGTTTCCATTTTGTTTTCCATTTCCTTTAAAGCGTTTTTCAGCTCCTCGTGACTGTTCCTTAGTCCCCTGATGTCTGTAGCAAGAGATTCTCTGCTGTCCTGTATGCTGTTTTCCAGCCCAGCGATTAATTTTATGACTATTATTCTAAATTCACTTTCTGTTATATTATTTAAATCCTTTTTGATCAGCTCATTAGCTGTTGTTATTTCCTGGAGATTCTTCTGAGGGGAATTCTTCCGCTTGGTCATTTTGGATAGTCCCTGGTGTGGTGAGGGCCTGCAGGGCACTTCCCCTGTGCTGTGGTGTATAACTGGAGTTGGTGGGCGGGGCCGCAGTCCGACCTGATGTCTGCCCCCAGCCCACCGCTGGGGCCACAGTCAGACTGGTGTGTGCCTTCTCTGCCCCTCTCCTAGGGGCGGGATTCACTGTGGGGTGGTGTGGCCAGTCTGGGCTACTTGCACACTGCCAGGCTTGTGATGCTGGGGATCTGGCGTATTAGCTGGGGTGGGAAGGCAAGGTGCACGGCGGCAGGGGGGGCAGGCTTAGCTCGCTTCTCCTTAGGTGATCCACTTCAGGAGGGGCCCTGTGGCAGCCGGAGGGAGTCAGATCGCTGCCGGAGGTTTGGCTCCGCAGAAGCACAGAGTTGGGTGTTCGCGCCGAGCGAGCAATTTCCCTGGCCGGAGCCGGTTCCCTTTGGGATTTTGGCTGGGGGATGGGCGGGGGAGATGGCGCTGGCGAGCGCCTTTGTTCCCCGCCAAACTGAGCTCTGTCGTCAGGGGGCTCCGCAGCTCACCCTCCCTTTGTCCTCCAGCCTTCCCGCTTTCTGAGCAGAGCTGTTAACTTATGACCTCCCAGACGCTAAGTCGCGCTTGCTGTCGGAACACAGTCCGTCAGGCCCCTCCGCTTTTGCAAGCCGGACTCGGGGGCTCTGCTTGGCCGGCGAACCACCCCTCCGCCCCGGCTCCCTCCCGCCAGTCCGTGGAGCGCGCACCGCCTCGCCGCCCTTCCTACCCTCTTCCGTTGGCCTCTCGTCTGCACTTGGGTCCGGTGACTCTGTTCTGCTAATCCTCTGGCGGTTTTCTGGGTTATTTAGGCAAGTGTAGGTGGAATCTAAGTGATCAGCAGGACGCGCGGTGAGCCCAGCATCCTCCTACGCCGCCATCTTCCCAGAATCCTCTGCATTACTTTTCAAAATTGATTTTAAAGTTTGCTTTGCTTAATTGCAAAGCACTAATCAACTAGAAATTAACTTGTAAGTATTGTAACTACCTTCCTTCAAACTTTTCTATATATGCAAGAATTTTGAAGTCTCTGCCAATGTGCAGTGATACGAAAAGAGAGCCACACTACCATGACTATTTGTAAAAGATGATATACTTCATATTCTCACTTCTACCATGGCCTGGCATACTTTTTTCATGAATTAGTGTATCTATTGAATTTTTTTATATATTTATTAGTTACTTATATTTAATATACATTTGCATAATATAGATATATATACACATACTTAGAATAAACTTCCAAAATTTTTTAAAATTAGGACTACATGAAGATGACTAAATAATTTCTTGAAAACAAATGACCCAATGTGTTAAGTTCAAACTATTTATTTCCATGATGGAATTAAAAATTATATTTGGATCGTTATTTTTCCAACTTGCATGGAGAACCTTTGTCATGAAGAGGTTTTGAAGCATGGCCAAGTTTTCACTGCCCTAAGTAGTGAGGCGGGATTGGTACCCAGGCAGCCTGGCTCCAGGCTGCGCTTTCATCAGGACACACTGGAAGAGGAATCAGAAGGTGTAAAAGGACCAGTTGGCTCTGCAGTTTTTCCCTTAAGAACAGCATGAGAAGATGAGGCTAATAAATCTGAGTGGACACTCAGACCTGGGTGTTCCCAGTCCCTTGTGTTCGCAGTCATGAAGTTACTTGTGATGTCCCCATTTTTTTAGAAACCTGGGAAGAAGAAAGCAGCTTTGAAAGGTACTTCCTGAATAGAGAAAGGTGGGGCCAAGATGGTGGAGCAGCATGGAAGTTCTCAGCTTCTCTTGTCCATGAAATGCAGCTAGATCAACACCAAACAATTTCGTACACCTAGGAAATTGATCTAAGGATTAACACAACAATCTGCATAACTTGAGCTACAGAACTTGTCAGGTATGTGGTGCAGAGAGGTAAAGTTGGGGAAAGGGAAGCCACGGAGGGTAAGGACCTGCTCTTGTGGAGAGAGGACACAGAAAATGGGGGAGAGTGTGGCACATCAGGAGAGTACAGGAAAAGCATTCCCCCCGAAAGTAGCTGGAGAGAAAGAGGAAGAGTGAAAACACCCACAAGTTACTGAACAACAAATCTGTTCCACAAAACCACTGATGGGGAGAAAGGAGAGGGTTTCAATACCATTAGGACTCTATGAATGGGAGCACAGAGTCAGAAATTCTGGAGCTTAATACCTGGAGGTGCTCTGGTGGGGAAGAAAGTGAATCCCTAGCATCAGGCAGCGAGGTCTGAGGGGTCCATTGGCCACACAAGGAGAAATGGTTCCCCTGCTTTTAAGTGTTTGATAGAGGCCATATGGCCTTCCCACAGACAAAGGCCCCAGCGGACTCCAGAGAACAGCCATGTTTGCTGGTATTGGAACAAAGAAGCTAAAGTGCAGTGAAACCTGGCCCTGGCTATGTGTTGTGATTTGCCAAAATCTCTGAACCTTAGCTGCTGTGCAATCACATGCATATTATCTGGGGCAAGCCAGCACTCAGTCATTGCTCAGTGACACTCTCCCAAAGGGTCTGAGCAGGTGAAAGTCACAGGGCCCTCAGAAGTGAGGGGTTTGGAAATACAGCTCCATCTGAGATAAAATTCAGAAGGCAGGTGCTGCCTGACAGGCTGATGGCTTGAACATGGACAGTGTAGATGCAAGGAGTGGACAGAAGCCTGAGACAAAGGATGGATGTTTGATTGCAGGTCAGTGAGAGGTAGAATTCCTGTTCTAGAAACTAGGAAGCTGGGTGACATTATTTTCACCTCCCCTGCACATGTGTGTACATGCACATGTGCATGCACACACCAATCCACCCGACTAAGCTGAGCAGCGCCACCTGGAGGAGAACAGAGATGTTAAACCAAGTCCCGTCCAACTGCACTCTCCAAGTGCATGCTCTAGAGGACTACTACAAGTCCCTACACCTGCTTAGTGTAGGGACTATAAGTTCTTCATAGTTTGAGTTCTGGAGGAAACCAGATGTAACATCATTTGGGTTTCATTCTGTTTGCTGTTTCATCAAAGGGCCATTTTTTCCTCTCCTTTTCTCCTTTCTTTAATTTTTTTTTCGACACAGAAAGAGAAAATTTTATTTTTATTTTACTTTAATATTTTTAAAATTCCTCTTACTATTTTTTTATTTTTTATATTTTTAATTCTTTTTCACCTTCATTTTATTCTATTTTATTGTATACATTTTTTTAAATTTAACTTTTTCTCACTTTTTTTCTTTCTTTCTTTTCTTTCCCCTATTTCTCTATTCTATCAAGCTTCTTTAAACAACCAGACCAAAATACACCTAGGATCTAGCTTCCGTTGTTTGATTTTTGGTGTTGTTTTTCATTTTTAAAACTAAAATTTTTATTTTATTAATTCTTTTTCTTCCTCCACAATAACAAAACAAAGCAATTCATCCCCCCACCAAAAAAAAAAGGACAGGAAGAAATAACAGCCAGGGGCTTAATCAACATAGACATAAGCAAGATATCTGAACTACAATTCAGAATCATGATAATAAGAATACTAGCTGGGGTTGAAAAAAGCATAGAATCCCTTTCTGTGGAGATAAAAGAAATAAAATTTAATCAGGATGAAATTAAAAATGTTAAAACCGAGGGACACCTGGTGGCTCATTCAGTTGAACATCCAACTTTAGGTCAGGTTATGATCTCATGGCTCGTGAGTTCAAGCCCCACGTTGGGCTCTGTGCTGACAGCCCAGAGCCTGGAGTATGTTTCAGATTCTATGTCTCCCTCTGTCTCTGCCCCTCCCCTGCTCTCTCTCTCCCTCTCTCTCTCAAAATAAATAAACATTAAAAATATACTATAACTAAAATGCAATCTTAAGTGGTTGCAATAGTGACAAGTATGGACGAAGCAGAGCAACGTATCAGTGACATAGAGGATGAAGTTATGGAGAATAATTAAGCAGAAAAACAGAGTGAAACAAAGGCAAAAGAGCACAATACAAGAATTACAGAACTCAGTGACTTATTAAAAAGGAATAGCATCCAAATTATGGAAGTCCCAGAAGATGAAGAAAGAGAAAAAGAGGTAGAAGGTTTAGGAGAATAAATTATAGTAGAAAACATTCCTAACCTGGGTAAAGATGCAGACTTCAAAATTCAAGAAGCACAGAGAACTCTCATTAGATTTAAAAAAGTCGGCCATCAACAAGGCATATCATAGTCAAATTCACAAAATACACAGACAAAGAAAGAATTATGAAAGCAGCCAGAGGAAAAAAGTCCTTAACCTATCAGGGAAGACAGATCAGGTTAGGCAGCAGATCTATCCACAGAAACATGGTAAGCCAGAAAGGAGTGGCAGGATATATTCAATGTGCTGAATTGGAAAAATATGTAGCCAAGAATTATTTATCCAGCAACATTGTCATTCAAAATACAAAGAGAGATAAAGAGTTTCCCAGAAAAACAAAAAATTAAAGGAGTTCATAACCACTAAACCAGCTGTACAAGAAATTTTAAGGGAGACTCTATGAGGGGAGAAAAGATGAAATGGAACAAAAAAGGCCAGAAGCAACAAAAACTAGAAAGGACCAAAGAACACCACCAGAAACTCCAACTCTACAGACAACACAATGGCAATAAATTCATGTCTTTCAGTATTCAGTTTAAATGTCAATGGACTCGGGGCACCTGGGTGATTCAGTTGGTTAAGCATCTGACTTTGGCTCAGTTTATGATCCCACAGTTCATGAGTTTGAGCCCTGTGTTGTGCTTTGTGCTGACAGCTCAGAGCCTGGAACCTGCTTCAGATTCTGTGTCTCCCTCTGTTTGCCCCTCCCCTGCTCATGCTTTCTCTCTCAAAAATAAATAAACATTAAAAATAAATAAATAAATAAATAAATAAATAAATATCGGTGGACTAAATGCTCCAATCAAAAGACATAGGGTAACAGAATGGATAAGAAAACAATATCAATCTATATACTGTTTACAAGAGATCCTTTTTATTTTATTTTATTTTATTTTATTTTAGATTAAATATAATTTATTGTCAAATTAGTTTCCATACAACACCCAGTGCTCGTCCCAACAGGTGGCCTCCTCAATGCCCATCACCCACTTTCCCCTCTCCCCCAACCCCCTTAAACCCTCAGTGTGTTTTCAGTATCCAGGAGTCTCTTATGGTTTGCCTCCTTCCCTCTCTGTAAATTTTTTCCCCTTCCCCTCACCCATGGTCTTCTGTTAAGTTTCTCAGGATCCACATATGAGTGAAAACATATGGTATCTGTCTTTATCTTCCTGACTTATTTCATTTAACATAATACCCTCTAGTTCCATCCACGTTGCTACAAATGGCCAGATTTCATTTTTTCTCGTCGCCAAGTAGTATCCCATTGTATATAGAAACCACATCTTTATCCATTCATCAGTTGATAGACATTTAGACTCTTTCCATAATTTGGCTATTGTTGAAAGAGTTGCTATAAAAATTGGGGTACAAGTGCCCCTATGCATCAGCACTCCTGTATCCCTTAGGTAAATTCTTAGCAGTGCTATTGTTGATAGACCTATTTTTAATTTTTTGAGGAAACTCCACACTGTTTTCCAGAGCTGCTGCACCAGTTTGCAGTCCCACCAACAGTGCAAGAGGGTTCCTGTTTCTCCACATACTTTCCAGCATCTGTAATACAAAAGACCCATTTTAGACAGAAAGACACCTTCAGATTGAAAGTAAGAGCATAGAGAAACATGTATCATGCTAATGGTCACCAAAAGAAAGCTGGAGTAGCCATACTTATATCAGACAAACTAGATTTAAAATAAAGATGATAACAAGAGATGAATAAGGGCATTATATCATAATTAAGGGGTCTATCCACCAATAAGGTATAACAATTGTAAACATTTATGCCCCCAATGTTGAAGGAAGCATATGTATAAGTCAGTTAATCACAAACATAGAGAAACTCATTGATAATAATACCATAATAGTAGGGGACTTCAACACCCCACTCACAACAATGGACAGGTCATCTAAACAGAAAATCAACAAAGTAACAATGGCTTTGAATGACACACTGAACCAGATGGACTTAACAGATATATTCAGAACAGTTCTTCTTAAAGCAGCAAAATACACATTCTTCCCGAGTGCACATGGAAGATTCTCCACAACAGATCACATGCTGAGACACAAATCAGAACTCAACAAATACAAAAAGATTGAAATCATACTGTGCGTATTTACAGATCACAATGCTATGAAACTTGAAATCAATCACAAGAAAAATTTTGGAAAGACCATGAATAGATGGATATTAAAGTACATCCTATGAAAAAATAAATGGGTTAACCAAGAAACTAAAGAGGAAATTAAAACGAATATTGAAGCCAATGAAAATGAAAACACAACAGCCCAAAACCTTTGGGATGTAGCAAAGGTGGTCATAAGAGGGAATTATATAGCAATCCAGGCCTTCCTGAGGAAGAAAGAAAGGCCTCAGATACACAACCTAATCTTTCACCTTAAAGACCTGGAAAAAGAACAGCAAATAAAACCCAAAACCAGCAGAAGACAGGAAATAATGGCATTGAAATAAAAAAAAAAAAGACAACAGTAAAACAGATCAGTTAAACCAGTAGCTGATTCTTTGACAGAATTAACAAAAATGATAAACGCCAAGCATGCTTCTTAAAAAGAAAAAGGAAAGGACCCCCCAAAAAAATAACGAATAAAAGAATAAAGATCACAAACCACACTGCAGAAATACAAACAATAAGAGATTATGAACAATTATATGCCAATACATTGGGCAATCCTGAAGAAATGCACAAATTCCTAGAAACATATAAACTACCAAAACTAAAAGAAGAAGAAATAGAAAAGTTGAACAGACCCATAATCAGTAAAGGAATGAATTAGTAATCAAAAATCTCCCCCAAAAATAAGAGTCCAAGGCAAGATGGCTTTCCAGGGGAATTATACCAAACATTTAAAGAAGTGTTAACACCTATCTTTGAAAGCTATTCCAAAAAGTAGAAACTGAAGGAAAACTTCCAAACTCATTTTATGAGGTCAGTGTTACCCTTATTTCAAAGCCAGACAAAGATCCCACTGCAAAGGAGAACTACAGACCAATTTCCCTGATGAACGTGGATGCAAAAATTCTTAACAAGATACTAGTTAACTGGATCCAACAATATTTATCCAATAATAAAGTATTATGATCATGATCAAGTGGAATTTATTCCTGGGATGCAGGGCTGCTTCAATATCCACAAATCAATTAATGTGATGCATCATATTAATGAGAGAAAGAAGAACCACATGATTTTCTCAATAGATGCAGAGAAAGCATTTGACAATATATAGCCTCTTTTCTTGACAAAAACCTTCAAGGAAGTAAGGGTAGAAGGATCATACCTCAATATCATAAAAGCAATCTATGAAAGACCCACTGCTAATATCATCCTCAATGGGGAAAAACTGAGAGCTTTCCCCCTAAGGTTAGGAACATGACAAGGATGTTCATTCTCACCACTGTTATTCAACATAGTGTTGGAAGTCCTAGCCTCAGGAATCAGACAACATAAAGAAATAAAAGGAATCCAAATCATCAAGGAGGAAGCCAAACTTTCACTCTTCGCAAATGACATGATACTTTATGTGGAAAACCCAAAAGATTCCACCAAAAAACTGCTAGAACTTATCCATGAATTCAGCAAAGTCACAGGATATAAAATCAATACACAGAAATCGGTTGCATTTCTATACACAAAATAGAAGCAGCAGAAAGAGAAACCAAGGGATTGATCTCATTTACAATTGCACCAAAAAAAACATAAAATACCTAGGAATAAACCGAAACAAAAAAGTGAAAAATCTATACATTGAAAACTATAGAAAGCTTATGAAATAAATTGAAGAAGGCACAGAAAATGGAAAATTATTCCATGCTCATGGATTGGCAGAAGAAATATTGTTAAAATATCAATACTACTGAAAGAAATCCAAATATTCAGTGCAACCCACTATCAAAATAACACCATCATTCTTCATAGAGCTAGAACAAACAATCCTAAAATTTGTATGGAACCAGAAAAGACCCTGAATAGCCTAAATCCTAAAAAAGTAATCCTAAAAAAGAAAACCAAAGCTGGAGGCGTCACAAGTCCAGACTACAAGATGTATTACAAAATTGTAATCATCAAGCCAATATGGTGCTGGCACCAAAATAGACACATAGATCAATGGAACAGAATAGAGAACACAGAAATGGACCCACAAACATACGGCCCACTAACCTTCAACAAAGCAGGAAATAATATCGAATGGAATAAAGATAGTCTCTTCAGCAAATGGTGTTCCTAGAGGAGAAATCAGGAAAAAAAAAACTCTTTGACCACTGCCACAACAACTTCTTACTCAACATGTCTACAGAGGCAAGGGAAACAAAAGCAAAAATGAACTAGTGGAACTTCATCAAAATAAAAACCTTCGACACTACGAAGGAAACAGTCAGCAAAACTAGAAGGTAACCAACAGAATGGGAGAAGATATTAGCAGATGACATATCAGATAAAGGGTTAGTATCCAAAATCTATAAAGAACTTATCAAACTCAACTCCCAAAAAATGAATAACCCAGTGAAGAAATGGGCAAAAGACATGAATAGACAGTTCTCCAAAGAAGACATCTAGAGGGCTAACAGACACATGAAAAAATGCTCAACATCACTCATCATCAGGGAAATACAAATCAAAACCACAATGAGATACCACCTTACACCTGTCAGAATGGCTAACATTAACAACTCAGGCAACAACAGATAGATATTGTCAAGGATGCAGAGAAAGAGGAACACTTTTGCACTGATGGTGGGAATGCAAACTGATGGGGGTGCAGTCAGTATGGAAAACTGTATGGAGTTTCCTCCAAAAATTAAAAATGGAACTACTATATGACCCAGCAATTGCACTACTTGGTATTTATCCAAGGGATACAAGTGTGCTGTTTCGAAAGGGCACATCCACCCCAATGTTTATAGTAGTGCTATCAACAGTAGCCAAAATATGGAAAGAGTCCAGATGCCCATTGACTGATGAATGGATAAAGAAAATGGGGTATGTATATACAATGAAATATTACTTGGCAATCAGAAAGAAAGAAATCTTGCCATTGTAACAATATGGCTGGAACTAGAGTGTATCATGCTAAGAGAAATTAGCCAGTCAGAGAAAGATGAAAATCATATGACTTCACTCATATGAGGAATTTAAGATACAAAACAGATGAACATAAGGGAAGGGAAGCAAAAATAGAATAAAAACAGGGAGGGGGACAAAACAAGAGTCTTAAATACAGAGAACAAACTGAGGGTTGCTGGAGGGGATTGGGGTGGGGGGATGGGCTAAATTGGCAAGGGGATTTAGGGAGGATACTTGTTGGGATGAGTACTATGTGTTATATAGAGAGAATGAATCACTGGGTTCTACTCCTGAAATCATTATTGCACTATATGCTAACTAACTTGGATGTAAATATATAAATAAATAAATAATAAATAAATGAATAAATAATAAATAAATAATAAATAAACAAATAATAAAATTGGAAAGAAAGAGAAAGAAAGAAAGAAAGAAAGAAAGAAGAAAAAAAGAAGAAAGAATCAAAGATTACCTCCTGTGCCTTCACCTTGTGCTGTATCTGCGGGTTCCCAGAAACATTCCCAGTTATGGCATCTAGAAGGTATTTAATACCCCTTTTGAGGACTAGAGTCACACAACTATGAGAATATTAATGTACATTTCCTGTATTATTTGTAAAGGAACAAAATAATATTTTTAAATCATTTTTGAATTTTCAGAGATAAGAAAACGTTCCTGATAAGTATCTATCTTATCTTGATGATAAGTATCATCAAGCAGTGAGAAATGGAAACTATTTACATGAAATTCTTTATTTTGGATGTGCAAATGCAATTTATATCCTCTGTAGTGAAATATCCTCTCTAGTGGTTTTCTTTGATCTGCTTTCCCTGTAATACCAACTTCTTCAACCATGGATTTTACTACAGTAATTACAAATCATCATTTGATTCCAATCCCTTTGTGAAAACATAATAAATAATGATTTTTAGATAGTGGAACACTATATTCCATTTTCAAATGAAAATAATAATGAGGTATTTGCAGTTCATACAGAAATTCCAAAAAAATACCCTAAATACAAATGAACTCTTAAACACCTATATAACAACTCCAAAATTATATCTGAGAACTGTACTGGTTATGAATTATAATGTTATTCCACACCGCAAACAACACACGCTATGATGATAGAGAGATAATAGTTAAAGGATAATAAAGATACTACTTAAATTGGGCCCAGCTTTGCTATAGGTTTAGTAGGTTTGACTATGTGAAGGTCACATACCATGAAGGGCTAAACTTTCCAGGAAAGGGAGTGGAATTGAAAATCATAATGCTAAAAGTGCAACAACTGATGATTGAGCCTATCAGTTAGCTTGCTGTATAACAAACCATCCTAAAATCTAGTTTTTTATTATTTTGTATTATTCTTGGATTGGACTGGCAAGTTGTCTGATCTGGGATGGCTAGTCAAGGATGGCTTTACTCACCTCTCTGGGTGTTGGCTTGACTTGAGCTGATACCATGGAAACATATGGGCATTTCTCATTTCTGGCAGATTGGCCTATCTCATTCATTTGGTGGTGGTTTCATGGTTCCCAAGAGCAGCAAGATAGGCTACCCCAGCACTCAAGACTTTCCAAGTTTCTTCTGCTGTTACATTTTCTATTAATCCACATGCCCAAGACCATGAACAAAGTAAAAGGAATTCTTATGGCTGTTTTTGCAAATAACTTACCATAGTACAGTACACACTTTCATCCAGAACCACCTACCTCTTAAAATTTTTGCTGATGTGCACATAAAGATTCAATATAACAGATTTTCCACTTGATTGTAAATTAGGATAAAAATGTAAACTTTTATAGAGAATATTGAGACAATGAGAGTTTGGATAGAAAGGGTAGGTGCATTTTCAAATGGAAAACCTAAAAGTGGAAGAAACTGTGTTTAAGCACAAATGTTATGAACAGCTTTGGATAACTTTGTGTTTTACTTCTGACACTTTCAACTAACATTTTGCCCATAATTGAGATATTTGAGCAGCCTTTAATTGGCATGCGTCTGTATTACAATTTTATAAAGAAAACTTCCCATGACTTCCTTTACTAATATATTTACCCATCAGTACCAGGTGATGTGCTGATGTGCTGGGGATCCAAGGAAGATAGCCTCTGTCCCTGGGATGTATGTCCTTTGCAAACCCAGTATCCGAGTCCCTGTTGTTTATTAATCAATCAATTTCACCCTCTTCTATAGCAAAGGAAAGTAAAGGAGTGTTGGGAAGTAATTTTCTAATTTTTAGAAGTCACAGATTGATATCATTAAGAAGCATAGTTTTTCTTCCGTTTTGTCAAAATGCTCCACATGCTGCAACAATTCATGGCCTATTTAGGAATCTTTAAGTTCTCCAATTATTAAAACAAATTAGGAACATAAGGTCTCCACAAGCATGATGATTTAAATTGGGGGATTCTGCACATTTATCACATGTTACATTTACTACTATTTTAAACACATTAATTTCACAGCTATTTATGAATTATATAAAATGTTTATTTGTAAGAATGATTTTTTTCTTCTTCAGAAAGGAAAATTGATTAGTGAATAAGTTTATGAAAAACATAAAAATATTTCTCTGTGGGTGGGAAGTGTTTCTTCAACATTTAGTAAAATGTAGACACAATAAAACATCCATCCCATGCACTACACACACTATTCACATTATACCATCTTGAGTTGGAGTTTGTGGCAAGGCTTTAGAATAAAGGAAGCATCCTCCCAAATCCCTCTGCCTCCAACCCCAGAGCATCATGGGGTGTTCCTTTCCCTTACAAGAAAGTAATATTGGAGGTGGAGACAGGAATCCATGACTCACTCTGTGAGCTGAAGCCTCACAGATGGTTTCTGAAAACAATGGTTCCCTCTTTATCTCTGGTTTTGCTTTCTGTGGTTTCACTTGCCCTCAGTCAACCTCAGTTCTGAAACTGATGACCCTCCTTCTGATCTATTGTTAGGACAGTAGTCACCTAACATTATATCACAATGCCTATGTCATTCATCTCACCTCATCTCATCACGTAAGCATTTTATCATCTCACATCATCACAAGAAGGATGACTACAGTACAATAAGATACAAAGAGAGAGAGCACTGGGTGTTGTATGGAAACCAATTTGTCAATAAACTTCATAAAAAAAAAGATACAAAGAGAGAGAGAGAGAGAGAGAGAGAGAAAGCACATTTGCATAACTTTTTTTGCAATATATTTGTTATAATTGTTCTGTTTTGTATCAGTTAGAATTAACCTCTTACTATGCCTAATTTGAAAATTAAACTTTATCATATGTATGTACACATAAGGAAAAAAAGAGTATATTATATGGTCCAGTACTATCTGTGGTGTCAGGCATTCAGTGGGGTTCTTGGAACATATTCCCCAAGGATGAGGGGGATAACTGTACTTCATGTAGAATTCAAACATATAAAATTTCCTTTTAGTGGCAGGGCGTAGAACTTGTGTAGAAGTCATTCTATCTCATCCTTTTTGCAAAAGTTAAGACAGAAATGAGTGAAATGGAAAATTACTTTCAACAGTAGAAGGATAATGTAGGCATGAATATGGAAATATAAAATCTTGCAATTGGAAGGGCCCTACGTTTAATCTACACCAACCACCCCATTGTGTATATGAGGAAACTGAAGCTGAGGAAGGTAAACAATCTCATGTGGTTTGTAAACAGGGTGAATATGGAGGGAACTTCTGCACTGGGCTTCTTCCTTTTACATGTCTGGTGGTTTCTTCCTCTAACCAGATTTCAGCCACCTCTAGGGAAACAGATTTTAACTGTGTAGTTTAGAGCAATTAGTGCTTAGCAGTTGTGGGACTTGATGAACATTACTTAATCTCTTAAACCTCAGTTTAACCACTGGGAGGAAGGGTTATTATAGTCTCTGTATCAATAATCAGAGACTGGAAGGTAAAGAAACATTTGCACCTCATATCTTGCTGTATGATTTACTGATTTCAATTCAGCATTTTTAAAATGTTTTATTGTGAAAGTATATAACCTGTGCATTAGTGGGAATAGGAAGTAAAGGTGATAGAGGAGAGGAAGAACCTTTGTAGGACACTCTTTGTTTTGCCATTTTTACACAATAAAAACAAGCACTTAGAATTTTGGAGCCCAAAATTCAAACAAATTTTGACATATTGAGTAACTTTGGTAAAATTCCTCAAGTTTTCTGAGTTTTAATATCCTTGATATAATATAGATTTTAAAAAATCTGTATGATTTTAGGTTTTTTGTAAAATATAGTTGGGACTTTTATAGAGAGTATTCTTTTTTTAATTTAAATTTTAGTTAATATACAATGCAATATTGGTTTCAGAAGTAAAATTCAATGATTCATCACTTACATACAACACCCAGTGCTCATCACAAGTGCCCTCCTTAATACCTATCACACATCTATCCCACCTCCCTTCCACCTCTCTCCATCAACCTTAAGTTTGTTCTCTATCATTAAGAGTCTCTTGTGGTTTGTTTCACTTTCTCTGATTGACTTATTTCACTTAGCATAATGCATTCTATCTCCATCATGGCATTGTAAATGGCAAGATTTTCATTCTTTTTGATTGTCAAGTAATATTCAGTTGTATACATATACCACATCTTTTTTTTTAGTTTATTTATTTATTTTGAGAGGGAGAGAAAGAGCACTAGTGGAGGAGAGGCAGAGAGAGAGGGGGAGACAGAGAATCCTAAGTAGGCTCTGTGCTGTAAGTACAGAGCCCTACATGGGGCTCGATCCCATGAACTGTGAGATCATCAGCTGAGCCAAAATCAAGAGCTGGACAAGAGTCCATTAGAACTGAGCTAGACAGGCACCTCAGTATACCACATCTTCTTTATCCATTCAACAGTTAATGAATATTTGGGCTCTTTCCATAGTTTGGCTATTGTTATTAATGCTGTTATAAACATTGGGGTATATGTACCCCTTCAAATCTGTATTTTTGTATCATTTTCGTAAATAACTATTAGTGCGATTGCTGGGTTGTAAGATAGTTCTATTTTTAACATTTTGAGGAACCTCCATATTGTTTTCTGGAGTGGCTGCACCAGTTTGTGGTCCTACCAAGAGTGCAAGAGGGTTCTCTTTCTCCACATTCTCACTGACACCTGTTGTTTCTTGTGATGTTAATTTTAGCCATTCTGACAGGCGTGAGGTGATATCTCATCATGGTTTTGATTTGAATTTCTCTGATGAGGAGTAATGTTGAGCATCTTTTCACGTGTCTGTTGGCCATCTGTATGTCTTCTTTGGAAAAGTGTCTGTCTATTCATGTCTTCTGCCTATTTGTTTGTTTTTTGGATGTTGAGTTTGATAAGGTCTTTATAGATTTTAGATATTGCCCTAACCCTTTGTCAGATATGTCATTTGCAAATACTTTCTCCAATTATTTGTTATCATTGATCACATAGGTAGGCCTTGGCCCTGCTTGGAAGAACATTTTTCATCCTTTTCTCCTCATTCTCTTATCTGATAAACCAGTATTAAAGAAAAGAAGGAAGTAACATGTATGAATATTTGTATGAGTCACACTGTCATTGTCATATGCTGAATTTTATTTAAAGTACTGAGTGTGTTCCCTGTGCAAATATAGCCTGTTACATAGTCAGCAATCATCATTGTTAGGCTAAAATCATGCCATCAAGTAGTTGAGGTGCCTACTCACCTCATCCAGTCTATTCTGTCTGGCAGAATTGTTACTGTCTCATCAGGTATGCTTTTGAACTTGCTCCAGGTCTTTTGTTCCATCTATTGTGTGGCTCACTCCTGCACCTCTCTGATGTTTTGGTTCTAAGTCAACTTCTCAATAAGGAAAGCAGTACTTTCTCCCTCATTCCACTCCCCATTCCACATTTTCCAAGGTACCAGTTGGTATAGGCTGTAGATTGCTCCTCTTACAAACTGCTCTGGGGAATTTTGCACCCATGATATGTGTCCAGCATGAATCAGCAGGAGCTGTGCTCCACAGTCTCTCACACACTGAAAAGGAGGTGTACTCTTCAAACATCATCTCAGAAATGGCACACCTCACTCTGCTCACATTACACTTTATCATAAATAAGGTGGCAGACACAGCCCCAACAGGGGGAGGGGGAAGTGCAATTCTACTCTGTGCCCACAAGGAGGGCTGCTGCAGTACTTGGTGAAGAGCACCAGTGACCACCATGATCTGTATCTAGCTGCCAAATATTGTCTATCTCTCCCACATCAGGGAAGATACATCCCACCCTTCTTCAAATGAGGTAACCAAAAGGTCCAACCAGGCCCAGCTTCAACGTCAAGGTTATGTGTATTTGTGCTGACATCCACATCAATTCTGTACATGGTTTTTCTTGGTCTATCAACTTCTAAACTAAAGAGAAAAGCTATTTGACCTACTCCAGCATACCTGGTATGTCTACAACAATGGAGAAGAGCTAGGATCATCACAATCAACCCACTGGTTTCACAGCAATTTTGAGACTCTAATTGGCAGATCCTGAGTGGGCTCTGTTCCCTGGAAGGAAGGCATCTTCTTTGATTAAGCTTTAATTCTGCTCCTAATGTAGGGTTCCAAAGGACTCTTCTCCCTGGCTCTTGACTCCATTGTCTGAGAGTTTATTCTTTTTCCACTAGCTACTTTAGCCATGAGAAAAAAATGAGCATTGGAAAATAAGGTCTGATCAGTTTTCCAAGTCATAATCAGCCCATTATAGATAGTAATGCAAAAATACATCTCAGTTTCAAAGAGTCACAGACGTCTCTTCCTGACTTGATGGTCCTTTGGCAGTAGAACTCACTTAAAACCGAGTCAGCTTCTTACCTATTAGGAGAGTTTCACATGTGCATAGCCACATTCACAGACCTTTTGTGAACACTATTCTAGGATTCACCATGTGCCTTTGCTTTTACATACCACTGCCTCTCCCATCCTTTTGCTTTCAAATGGACTCTTACTCTTTCTCTTAAATTAAGTATAGTTAACTTGGCCATATCAGCCTTCAATGGAAGAGTCATACCTTAGTCTCATATCCTGAAGCCATGTTTGTATGATTAAAGATCTTACAGGTTGACAACTTAATCCATTTAGGGATTTTTAGCAGTGATTCTGATTATTTTGCAAAGCTGAGTTTCAATGAACTTTGATTCTCAACGCATTTCTTGATATTCTGATTTACTGATGGGAATGAGAAGTATTTGCTTCTTCTAACCCTGCAAGAAACTGTTTGCTTTATCTTTCTTTTCTCTTTCATACTGCTTTCAGACTGGCCAATTATCTTCTGAGATAATTTCTTTCTTATGTTAACTTACCAAAAACAGTCAATAGCAGCCAACACATTCTTATTAATGTTCCTTTTCCAACCTCTGCCCAAAGAGCTACGCATTCATTAGATGTGCTCTGCCTTATTACAGGTGTCAACTTTGCCAAGCATTTCACCCATGCATGACATGAGCCACTTTATCTCCAGTCCTAAGCCTGTTATAGTTTTGTTTCAGCATTCTTTTTTGTTAATAAACTGATTTTCTTTCTTTTATTTTTTATTGAGATATAATTGACATTTAATGTAATATTAGTTTTAGGTATACAAATGTTTTGACATATGTATATGCTACAAAATGATTACCATAATAAGTCTAGTTAACATCCATCATCCACATAATTAGAAATATTTTTTTCTATGATGAGAACTTTTAAGATCTACCCTTAGTGACTTTCTATTATGCAGTACAGTATTGTTAACTATAGTCACCATGCTGTACATTACACCCCCAGGACTTATTCATCCTATGATGGGAAATTTGTACCTTTTGATTCCTTTCATCTTTTCCCCCACCTACAACTCCCCACACCTGGAATTCACCAATCTGTTCTCTGCATCCATGACTTCAGTTGTTTGTTTTGTTTTGTTTTAGTTTCCACATAGAAGTGAGATCATATGGTATTTATCTGGTTTGGTCTGACTTATTTTACTTATGGCAGCACTGGTTGAAACCCATTTTTAAATTAGTATATGACAGGAAATAACACACATGCATGCGTGTAGTCACACACACACACACACAAACTTCCTCTTAGTCTCTCTCTGTCTCTGTCTCTGTCTCTCTCTCTCTCTCTGTCTCTCTCAGTCTCTGTGCAGTTCTGGGTTTAGAGTCTGTCAATGAGAAACATGTGCAAAATTCTGGACGGTAATGAAGAGTCAGAAGCCATTATTCTCCAGAGGCTTGTTTAAGCAGAAACATGAACAGAGGGAAGGACTTGAATGGGACCTTCTGGATGCTGAGATTTCACTCAGCTCTGGACGCTTCCACAGCAACCTGTCTTCAGCTGCTGCTTCCCTGGAGTTTTCTCTCTCAGCTCCTCAAACACTTAAGCAAGATGCAGATTCTCTGTACATAATTCTTTCCATATTGAAACCTTGGATAACTTTTGTATTTTCTAGCTGAAATATTAACTAATACACTGAATTCATTTTTTATGATTGGTATATTTGACCATCAAGCATGCTGGGTTTTTTTCACCTTAACTGTATGTTTAATTTCCTGACTAGAATACAAGCTCCATGAGGACAAGGAGTTTTCTTGGCACAGGGCTGGGTCTTCAGTGGTTTGCAGGGCCTGGCATACTCAGTGCAGCAAACATATGATAAATAAACATATTAATTAATAAAAACTAGGATCTGGTCAGTTCAATTACCTATCTCAGAAAGATTCTTTAACTGGAAACTTGGTGTAAGGAATAAATGTGGGATTTGTTGAGGATTACTGAACCCACACTCTGTAAGAGCAATTCATTTATAATACCTAATATGTAAAGGAAACTAAAAGATATAAAAATCTCCAATAGTCTGCATCTAGATCCTCCTTACTATGGGCTTGATTGCTTTAAACTGTGATTAGGGGAAATGCCTCTGAGGTAGTCTAGTCTCTGGACATTTCTTTAGGTCTCATGGTAAAATTAGTACCATCCCACACCTGATGGTCACAGCAAAGTCTTATTCTGTACGGAGAATATCAAATGGTTTCCAATTACAGAGGTCACCTGAGCCTCACCAGCATTCTCTTGAATCAGAGTTTGGCTTGAGTTCTATCACCTTTATAGTTCTTTGTTGTTACTTGTTTCTTACTTTTCTTTCTGATTTGAGTTGTGTTGTTTCAGAAGGCCTTTAAGTGAAGATAATAATTATTATATAAGCTAATACTTATGGATCAATGCCAGACACTAAGGTTTTTCCTTTAATCATTTCCTTTCTTTTTTATACCTCATTTAGGAAGTAGGCATCCTACCCATTTCACAGATTATAATGAGGCTTAAATAGGTTGTGTTACCTGTCAAAGCTTGGACTTGAGAATGCAGGGGGATCTGCATCTATGCTCTGATTTATAGTCTACTACCTCTTGGCCCCTTATCACACTTTATGTGTTTATTATAATTTAAGATTTACAGAATCTTTTTTACATATGTTATCACATTATTGCCTAATAATACTGGTTATCATTTGTTAAAATGTGTGCTATGTTGAGCCAGGCACTATACCAAGCACTGACAGAAAGGTACATGGGGGATAAGGGTGTATACATGAAGGAAAACCAAACTCTTGACAAAGGAAATAAAGCATACAGAAAATTTACTAATAGAACGATGTTGCCTCTCATTTTTCTCTGTTTCAGGAATACCAAATTGATATATTTTTTGCTCAGACCTGGACAGACAGTCGCCTTCGATTCAACAGTACAATGAAAATACTCACTCTGAACAGCAACATGGTGGGATTAATATGGATTCCAGATACAATCTTCCGCAATTCTAAAACTGCAGAGGCTCACTGGATCACCACCCCCAATCAGCTCCTCAGAATTTGGAATGATGGGAAAATCCTTTACACTTTAAGGTGAGATGTTGGTGGATTTTTTAAAAAATTTTTATGATAAAATTTATTATCAAATTGGTTTCCATACAACACCCAGTGCTCATCCCAAAAAGTGCCCTCCTCAATGCCCATCACCCACTTTCCCCTTTCCCCCACCCCTCATCAATCCTCAGTTTGTTTTCAGTATCCAAGAGTCTCTTATGATTTGCCTCCCTCGCTCTCTGTAACTTTTATTTCCCCGTATCTTCCCCCATGTTCTTCTGTTAAGTTTCTCAAGATCCACCTATGAGTGAAAACATATGGTATCTGTCCTTCTCTGACTTGCTTATTTCACTTAGCATAATACCCTCCAGTTCCATCCATGTTGCTGCAAATGGCTAGATTTCATTCTTTCTCTTTGCCAAGTAGTATCCCATTGTATATATAAATCACATCTTCTTTATCCATTCATCAGTTGATGGACATTTAGGCTCTTTCCATAATTTGGCTATTGTTGAAAGTGCTGTTATAAACATTGCCCCTACGCATCAGCACTCCTGTATCCCTTGGGTAAATTCCCAGCAGTGTTATTGCTGGGTCATAGGATCGATCTATTTTTAATTTTTTGAGGAACCTATACACTGTTTTCCAGAGCTGCTGCACCAGCTTGCATTACCACCAACAGTGCAAGATGGTTTCCATTTCTCCACAGCCTCTCCAGCATCTATAGTTTCTTGGTTTGTTCATTTTAGCCACTCTGACCGGCATGAGGTGGTATCTCAGTGTGGCTTAGATTTGTATTTCCCTGATGAGGAGTGACATTGAGCATCTTTTCATGTGTCTGTTGGCCATCTTAATGTCTTCTTTGGAAAAGTGTCTATTCATGTCTTCTGCCCATTTCTTCACTGGATTATTTGTTTTTCAAATATTGAGTTTGGTAAGTTCTTTATAGATTTTGGATGCTAACCCTCTATCTGACAAGTCATTTGCAAATATCTTCTCCCATTATGTCATTTGCCTTTTAGTTTTGTTGATTATTTCCTTTGGAGTGCAGAAATTCCTTACCTTGATGAGGTCCAATAGTCCATTTTTGCTTTTATTTCCCTTGCATTTGGAGACATGTTGAGGAAGAAATTACTACAGCTGAGGTAAAAGAGGTTGTTGCCTGTTTTCTCTTCTAGGGCTTTTATGGTTTCATGTCTCACGTTTAAGTCTTTCATCTATTTTGAGTTTATTTTTGTGTAGGGTGTAAGAAAATGGTTTAGTTTCATTCTTCTGCATGTTGTTGTCCAGTTCTTCCAGCACCATTTGTTAAAGAGACTATCTTTTTTCCATTGGATACTCTTTCCTCCTTTATCAAAGATTAGTTAGCCATACATTTATGGGTCCAATTCTGGAGTCTCTATTCTATTCCATTGATCTATGTGTCTGTTTTTTTTTTGTTTTGTTTTGTTTTGTTTTGTATTTTATTTATTTATTTATTTATTTATTTATTTTTGCCAATACCGTACTTTCTTGATGATTACAGCCTTGTAGTAGAGGCTAGAGTATGGGATTGTGATACCTCCCACCTTGGTTTTCTTCTTCAATATTACTTTGGCTATTCAAAGTCTTTTGTGGTTCCATACAAATTTTAGAATTGTTTGTTCTAGTTTTGAGAAGAATGCTGGTGCAGTTTTGATTGGGATTGCCTTGAATGTGTAGATTACTTTGGATAGTACTGACATTTTAACAGTATTTATTCTTCCAATCCATGAGCATGGAATGTTTTTCCATTTCTTTGTGCCTTCTTCAATTTCCTTCATAAGCTTTCTATAGTTGTCAGCATAGAGGTCTTTTATATCTTTGGTTAAGTTTATTCCTAGGTATTTTATGTTTCTTGGTGCAATTGTGAATGGGATCAGTTTCTTTATTTGTCTTTCTGTTGCTTCATTATTGGTTTATAAAAACGCAACCAATTTCTGTACATGGATTCTGTACACTGTGACTTTGCTGAATTCATGTATCAGTTCTAGCCAACTTTTGCTGGAGTCTTTCAGGTCTTCCATGTACAGTATCATGTCATTTGCAAAAAGTGAAAGCTTGACTTCATCTTTACCAATTTTGATACATTTTATTTCAATTTGATGTCTGATCGTTGAGGCTAGGACTTCCAACTCTATGTTAAACAACAGTGGTGAGAGTGGACATCCCTGTCGTGTTCCTGATCTCAGGGGGAAAGCTCTCAGTTTTTCCCCATTGAGGATGGTAATAGCTGTGGGTTTTTCATAAATGGCTTTTATAATGTTGAAGTATATTCATTCTATCCCGACTTTCTTGAAGGTTTTTGTTAAGAAACAATGCTGAATTTTGCCAAATGCTTTTTTTGCGTTGATTGACAGGATCATATAGTTCTTATCTTTTATTTTATTAATGTGATGTATCACATTAATTGATTTGCAAGTATTGAACCAGCCCTGCAGCCCAGGAATGAATCCCACTTGAACATGGTGAATAATTCTTTTTATATGCTGTTGAATTTGATTTGCTAGCATCTTGTTGAGAATTTTTACATCCATATTCATCAGGGATATTGACCTGTAGTTCTCTTTTTTTCACTCGGTCTCTGTCTGGTTTGTGAATCAAAGTAATGCTGGCTTCATAGAATGAGTCTGGAGGTTTTCCTTCCCTTTCTAATTTTTGGAACTTGAGAAGGATAGGTATTAACTCTGCTTTAAACGTCTGGTAGAATTCCCCAGGGAAGCCATCTGCTCCTGGACTCCTATTTGTTGGGAGGTTTTTGATAACTGATTCAATTTATTCATCAGTTATGGGTCTGTTCAAATTTTCTATTTTTTCCTGTTTGAGTTTTGGTAGTGTGTGGGAGTTTAGGAATTTGTCCATTTCCTCCAGGTTGTCCAGTTTTCTGGCATATAATTTTTCATAGTATTCCCTGATAATTGTATTTCTAAGGAATTGGTTGTAATAAATTTTCATTCGTGTTTTATATATTTGGGTCCTCTCCCTTTTCTTATTGAGAAGCCTGGCTAGAGGGTTATCAATTTTGTTTATTTTTTCAAAAAAACAACTCTTGGTTTCATTGATGTGCTCTACAGATTCTTTAGATTCTATATTGTTTATTTCTGCTCTGATCTTTATATTTCTCTTCTTCTGCTGGGTTTGAGGTGTCTGCTGTTCTGCTTCTATTTCCTTTAGGTATGCTGTTACATTTTGTTTTCGAGATTTTTCTTGTTTCTTGAGATAGGCCTGGATTGCAATGTATTTTCCTCTCAGGACTGCCTTCGCAGCATCCCAAAGCGTTTGGATTGTCGTATTTTCATTTTCATTTGTTTCCATATATATATATTTTAATTTTTTCTCTAATTGCCTGGTTGACCCATTCATTCTTAGGTAGCATGTTCTTTAATCTCCATGTTTTTGGAGGTTTTCCAGACTTTTTCCTGTGGTTGATTTCAAGTTTCAAAGTATTGTGGTCTGAAAGTGTGCATGGTATGATCTCAATTCTGTTATACTTATTAAGGGCTGTTTTGTGACACAGTATGTGATCTAATTTGGAGACTATCCCATGTACACTCAAGAAGAAAGTATATTCTACTGATTTCGGATATAACGTCTAAATATATATGTCAAGCCTACCTGGTCCAATGTATTCTTCAGGGCCCTTGTTTCTTTATTGATTCTCTGTCTAGATGATCTGTCCATTGTTGTAAGTAGAGTTTAAAGTCCTCTGCAATTACCACATTCTTACCAAAAAGATTGCTTATGTTTGTGATTAATTGTTTTATATATCTGGGGGCCCTTCTTCTAGTTTGTCTGATATAAGTATGGCTACTCCAGGTTTCTTTTGACTTCCAGTAGCATGATAAATAGTTTTCCATCCACTCACTTTCAATCTGAAGGTGTCCTCAGGTCTAAAATGAGTTTCTTGTAGACAGTAAATAGATGAGTGTTGTTTTTTTTATCCATTCTGATACCCTATGTCTTTTGGTTGGAGCATTTAGTCCATTTACATTCAGTGTTATTATTGAAAGATACGGGGTTAGAGTCACTGTGTTATTTGTAGGTTTTTATGCTTGTGGTGATATCTCTGGTACTTTGTGGCCCTTGCAGCATTTCACTCAGAGTCCCCCTTAAGATCTTTTGTAGGGCTGGGTTAGTGGTGATGAATTCCTTCAGTTTTTCTTTGTTTGGGAAAACTTTTATCTCTCCTTCTATTCTGAATGACAAACCTGCTGGATAAAGGATTCTTCGCTGCATATTTTTCCTGTTCGACACATTGAAGATTTCCTGCAATTCCTTCTGGCCTGCAAAGTTTCAGTAGATAGGTCTGCTACTACCCTTATGTGTCTAGCTTTGTATGTTAAGGCCTGTTTATCCCTAGCTGCTTTCAGAATTCTCTCTTAATCCTTGTATTTTTCCAGTTTCACTATGATATGTTGTGCAGAAGATCAATTCAAGTTACATCTGAAGGGAGTTATCTGTGCCTTTAGGATTTCAATGCCTGTTTCTTTCCCCAGATTGGGGAAGTTCTCAACTATGATTTGTTCAAGTACACCTTCAGCCCCTTTCTCTCCTTCTGGAATTCCTATGATATGGATATTGAGTCACTTAGTTCTCTAATTCTCCCCTGTGATCCTGGATTTTCTTTTAATCTCTGTTTTTCTCAGCTTCCTTTTTTTCCATAATTTTATCTTCTAATTCACCTATTCTCCCCTCTGCCTCTTCAATCCGTGCTGTGGCTACCTCCATTTTATTTTGCACCTTATTGATAGCATTTTTAATTCATCATGACTATTTTTGAGTCCCTCAGTCTCTGTAGCAATAGATTGCTGTCTTCTATTCTTTTTTCAAGCCCAGTGATTAATTTTATGACTATTATTCTAAATTCTTGTTCAGTTATGCTGCTTAAATCTGTTTTGATCAATTCTTTAGCTGTCACTTCTTCCTGTAATTTTTTTTGAGGAGAATTCTTCTGTTTCATCATGTTGGCTAGTTTTTTGCCCTTTATGAGTTTAAAAGCTTGTTATGTGCTCTACACCTGCAAGCACTGTTGTGTTAATGGTTGGTTATACACTGTCCTTGCCTGGCACTTCAGGAGGTGTTTTTTGGAGAGTGTTACTTTCTCTCTGTTGTTGTGACTTTGGTTATTTTATTTCCCTACTTGTAGTGATGTTTGGATCTGCCACCAAAGCACCATCTGTGCTTTGATATGTTCCTTGAAGTAGCCCTGTGTTCTCTCACATTGTCCTGTTTATCCCTGGTAGACTCAGTCTCTTTTTCTCCCAGACTCTTGGACTTTAAAGTCCTTTGGCTTCAACCTTTCTTTGGGAGACATAGGAAGTATGGATCCCCCTACTTCTCTGCCATGTTGGCCCTTCTCTCAGATGTTGGTGGATATTGGATCACAGATGGGCTGATACTGGAGTCTCTAATTTAGATTATTATAGACATGGGACCCTCTTTTCATATTGGTGAGTTCTATCACTTCTCATGTTTGACATGTTATCTGATTCTAAAAAAGTTCATCCTAATGATACTATATGTGAAAATAAAGACCTACAAATTAGCTGCAATGAATATAAAGTCATTCCTTCATCAGAATCCATTTCTGTTGAAAATAGTCTGTGGAAATTACGTTTAATGTATTTAACCCAATGGGTCAACTCAGCTAGGAAAATAAAGATGTCTTAGAGTGCTAATTAACAAATGTAATCATAACCAAATTCAGGACCAGAGGGAAAAAAGAGCACAGAGGGCATTCCCCAGTGCATCCCTAATGGAACTGGCAGCTAGTGTAATGAGTCTTCCTAAGGGGTAGGCAGTCCTCACAAACCTGGAAATGTAAGAAAAACTGCACTTCAGAGAAGTGAACTGACTTACCTGTCAAAACTCACCACTGGCAACTAGTGTTATCAGAGTCTCTGTATCTCAGGAGTCTTTCCATTAGCATAGTCCAAGTCTAACTGATCATCTAGCTGTAACATACCACAGAAATGCCATGCACCTGGGCTAACCTTTCTGTTCATCTAGTATTAGGATCAGGACAGCACCTTCCAGAAACTGTTGTCCCCACTGCCTGTCACCTTTCAGGTGACACTGGGCATGCTCATGCTCTTCTAACAGACTTTCTCTCACTGCCTTGCAGCACCATGACTCCTCCTGTGTCTTCTGCTCCTGCTCTTATGCTGTCCCTCCTAACACTGCTTCTTCTGTCTCAGGACTTCCTCATCACTTCAATCATTTTCCTCTCTCCTGTTGGCTTAGCTCATTCCTTCCCATATCTATGCTGAGGTTTCCTGCATGCCTACTTCCAACCCAGAACTTCCTTTATGGACTCCAGATGCTTGAAACTACCTGTCCATGTAATGTCTCCTCCTGAAGGTCTAAAAAAAGCATTTCAAACTCAGCATGCCTCAGGATAATGTGAATGCTCTAATTCTTCTCATCCATGTGTCTTCTTGGCTCAGTGAAGTCCACCACCAGCTGCTGGGTACTTCTCCTTTCTCACCTCCACATTCAGTGTATGAGATCCTAATTGCAGGTAAGTTGTGGCCATGAGGTGTTACAGGTACTTCCTCATCAATCTTAAAGTAATGTGATTGAGAATCTGAAATGAAGGTGAGCCTCAGCAAACCAGAATAGGGACATGGCCCTTCCAGGGATTCTTTATAGAAACTCTGATCCCAGGGCTGTCTGCTCTGGAAGGATGCAGTGCTACCACCTGCTTGGTCAAATGAGGGAGTTGTCCAAATCTGAAATTGCTTCTGCAAGTGGATTAATTTGTCATTATACCTATTTAGACAAATATGTCAGTCTCAAAATGGAAGAAGTGTTTAATTCAGTCAAACAGATTGAAGGCAAAAATATATAAAATAACAGTTGTTTTTATTTCTCTCCTCTCTGACTTAGTTTGTGTTTCTAGGTGCGGTTTCAAATTTTAGTAACTGAAATTCTCTCTGTTACCAATAGTTAAAAATAAAACAAAATAACACAAAAGCCACTAAATGGTATTCCTGAATGGATGGCACCACTGCCAAGAATTAAATGCGCTGCTCCCACTCCCCACTTGTGATAAAGTGGCAGCTCCCTAGTCTTAACCTGGGACTTTTCTGGGTTGCTTCTGGCTGACTTCAAGAGTGATTCTTGGCTCTCCCACAGGCTCACCATAAATGCAGAGTGCCAGCTACAGCTGCACAACTTTCCCATGGATGAACATTCCTGTCCACTGATTTTTTCCAGCTGTGAGTACTAACTTGGGGTATAAATGCTTTGTAAAGGAATGTGTAGCTTCTATTGATTTTAGGCAGATAGACATGTGATTAGCATCATAGCATCACTGTGCAACCAGAAAGAGTTGATAATGGTTTTGATATTAGACACATGGGCATTTTGTCTCCAGACATTATTACATGGGATGCATGTTACTGAATAGGTATCTTTGAAAAAACTGTGATCAGCTTGACCATTCCTTGTAATATTGGAAGAGTCAGAAATTGGTGAAAGTCGACTTACCAAAGACCCTTATGCTAATGGATTGTGCATGTTATTTGGAAGTATGTAAAATTCATTTGCAATATTTTGGGGTTTAGTATCATCCTCAAGCAAGCTGTTTTATATTCTGAATAGAAAGATTAAAAAATTCATTTAAATATATTTATATTTTTCTCATTGCACTCTTGTAGGATGTAATTTTTTTGGTACTGTATCTTCCAATAATTACTAACAAGTAATCTTTCACAGATTCTTAAAGACAAAATCTAATACATACAAAGATACATATAAAAGGAAATATCAAATTTATGTGTTTATATAAAAATAACTTTTTAAGTAATAGTCAATATAGATCTGTAGAATTTAGTATACTTCAATTTAAATGTGTTAATCACAAGTAGTTAAGTATTACTCATAAGAATTTAGTTAAATTTATTGACCTTTTATAAAATTGCATACAGTGCTTGACAAACAAATGTGATGAAATCTCAAGCAGAAGGTTTTGTGGGTTTCTTCACTGAAAGTGAAAGATGAAAATGAAATAAGAGATGAACACACTTTATAGTTCATTTTGGATCCAGAAAAAGACAAGATAGAAAGCAAAATTTCACTAATCTCCTAGGTTGGGTAAATATATATATATATATATATATATATATATATATTTTAATGTTTATTTATTTTTGAGAGAGAGAGAAACAGAATGCAAGAAGGGGGAGGCAAAGAGAAGGAGACACAGAATTTGGAGCAGGCTCCAGGCTCTGAGCTGTCAGCACAGAGCCTCATTTGGGGGCCTGAACTCATGAACCGTGAGATCATGAACTGAGCTGAAGTCAGAGTTTAACCGATTGAGCCACCCAGGAACCCCAAAAAATTTTTTGTAGAGATTAATTTAATTGGTTGATTCCCAATTTAAAGCAATACATTCCCTGAACCATTATACTGTTGATAACACAAATTTTCAACGCTTACTAAGTAAATGTCTAAAGTATATGAATGTCTGATAAAGTTGTCTGTAGATTACTTTAGGCCTGCTATTCTCTATTTAATTACTTTACCAGTTATGGAACCATTCAGAGGCACTTAGATGGCTCAGTCAGTTGAGCATCCAACTCTTGATTTTGGCTCAGGTCATGCATGATCTCACTGTTTGTGAGATCAAGCCCTGCATTAGGCTCTGTGCTGACAGTGGGAAGCCTGCTTGGGATTTTTTTTCTCTCATTTCTCTCTGCCCCTCCCCTGCTCGTGCTCCCTCTCTCTCTCAAAATAAATAAATAAACTTAAAAAAATTATGGAACCATTCAAATAGTTTAGTTCTTTGTGAGTCACTTTGGTATATATGTATATAATTTTCTTAGTGACTTTTCCACTTCACTGTTTATTAGTGTCTTCAATCAATTCAATTTAGCTATGTAGATCCTTCCAACGCCCTGGTATGCTATTAATTCATCTATTGACTTTATAATTTCAATGATTGTTTCTCATTATTAGACATTCTAATTTTTTTCTTTTTTCTAATTTTTTATGCAATTTGACAGCACCTTATTTCTTCACTAAATGTTTAATGTCATCTTCCATTTATTCAAATTTTCAAAATGTTCTGGTGTCTTTGTTGGAGCAATTTGCAGAATTTGTTGTTTTGTTTTACTCCATTACATGGAATTAATTTGCTTTTCTGATGAATTAGTAATTAGTTCATTTGAACTCATGTTTCTTGGAATTTTTTCTGTGGTATTTCTTTGAGGCTTACATTTAAAACAGTTTTTTTTTTTTTCTAAAGATGTTTTGCTCTGGCTTTGCCTGGTTGTCTCTATTACTTTAAAGATTAAGCTTGGATTCCTGGGCCACATAGAATACATGAATTCTAGCTACATGTCTGATTTCAGGCTGTGTTTTTACATTCTTGGGAAGGACTTTTTTGCTTTTTTGTTGTTCCCAAAGCCAAATATGGACAAGGAATCTCCTTTTAGGGAAAATTTCTCCTCAGTCTACAAGCTGAGGTTTTTCCCTTCCCTGTGGAAACACCTCAAATGTCCATTGACAGATGCATAGATAAGTAAAAAAAAAATGATCCATACATACAATGGGATATTATTCATACTTAAAAAAGATGGGATTTCTGTCACATGCTGCAGCAAGGATGAAATTTGAGAGCATGATGCTAAATGAAATAACACAATCACAAAAAGACAAACACTGTATTGTTTCACTTATTTGAGGTATCAGAGCGCAATCACAATCAAAGGACAGAATGTCAAAAGTTGGTCACCAGGACCTGGAGGTAGAGGGAATGAGGAGTTACAGTTGAATGGGTATATAGTTTTATTTTTGTAAAATAAAAAGAACTCTGGAAATGGATAGTGGTGATAGCTACACAACGTTAATATACTTAATATCGCTGAACTGTACACTTACCATTTGACATTATGTGCATTTTACCACAACAAAAACATTGAACAAAAAGTGTAATAACTAGAATAAAACATTCATTCGAGGGCTCAGCAGCAGATTTGAGCATAAAGAAGGAAGAATCAGCATACTTAAATACAGATTCATTATCTTTTTTAATGTTTATTTATTTATTTTGAGAGACAGTGTGTGTGTGTGTGTGTGTGTGTGTGTGCAAATAAGGGAGGGGCAGAGAGAGGAAGGGAGATTTTCCCAAGCAGGCTTCATGCTGTCAGTGCAAAGCCCAACATAGGCCTCAATCTCAGGAACCGCGAGATCATGACCTGAGCCAAAACCAAGAGTCAGATACTCGACTAACTGGGCCACCCAGAAGTTCTAAATTCATTTTCATTATAGAGTCCAAAAAACATAAATACAAAAGAATATAGAAAAATGAACAGAGACTCAGAGACTTATGGAATATAATTAAGCTTAGCAACACGTGCATAAGGAGAATCCAAGAAAAAGAGGAGAGAAGAAAGCAGAAAGAATATTTGAAGAAATAATAACCAATAACTTCCCAAATTTGATGAAATATGTGGATTTACACATCCAAGAGCTCAATGAATTTCAAATAGTATAAACTTAAAAATATCTATACTTAGGCATATTATAATCAAACTGCCAAAAGGCAAAGACAAAGAGAAAGCAACAAGAGAGAAGCAACACATAACCAATAATTAGTCCTTAATAAGATTAGCAGCTGATTTCTTATCAGAAACCATGGAGGCCAGAAGGCAAGGAGATGACATTATTTAAAGGCTGGAAGAAAGACTATCATCCAAAATTTCTATATACAGTAAACCTACCCTTTAAAACTGAAGAAAAACATTTCCAAATGAATTAGAATGGAGAATTTATTGCTAGCAGACAAACCTATCCTACAAGAAGTACTAAAGGCAGTCCTTCAAGCTGAAATGAAAGAAGATAAGGGGGTAGAAATGAAGCTATATGAGCAAAAAAAAAAATTTACATTCTATTAAAATTAATTTGATAGTAATCCATAATAGATTGTTTTAAGACATTAATTGTAATAGGATAATCACAAAAAAATAGTTAAAAGTAAAATTAAAGGAAATGACACAGAACTTAAATTTTTGCACTAAAAGATAGCTATTTAACACACAAAAAAGACAGTAGTGAAGAAATAGGAACAAAAATGACATGACATAGATAACAAATAGTAAAATGACAGACATAAATTCTATCGTATCAGTAACTACACTGACTGTAAAAGGATTAAACACTGCAAACAAGAGTCTGCGGTTGGAAGAAAGGGTAAAAGATTATGATCCTACTATGTACTGTCCATATGATACACAAGTTAGATTCAAACACAAATCATTTGAAAGTGGAAAGGTGAAATAAGATATATTATGTAAATAATGACCAGAAGAGAATTGGATTGGTTGTATTAACATAAGAAAAAAAACATTAAGGAAAATTGCTATTAGAGACAAAGGACATTTTATAATGATAAAATGTGTCAGCACATCAAGAAATTCAAAACAATAATAAATATATATACATCTACTAACAAAACATTAAAATACGTAAAGAAAAAGTTGACAGATTTGAAGGGAAAAACAGACAGTGAGCAATAATAGATACTTTAATACCACACTTTCAAAAATGGATAGAAAAACTATAAACAAAAGTTCTAATAGGAAAACAGAAGACTTGAACAGTTCAAAGTAGCTAGATCCAGTAGATATCTATAGAACACTCCACTGAACAAGAACAGAATATACATTCTTCTTAAGTGCACATGACACATTATGCAAGACAAGCCATATGTTAAGTAATGAAACAAGTCAATAAATTTAAAAGGATTGAATTATGATTATGGGATACAAGATCTGTATATAAACAACATTTGTATTTCTATAAACTAGAAATGAAAAACCTGACAATAAAAGTAAGAAAACAATTACATTTACAAAAGTATCGAAAAGAATACAATACTTAAGAATGAATTTAACAAAATAAGTGCATGATTATATGTTAAAAAGTGCAAAAATATTGTTGAAATGAACAAAAATCTAAACAAATGGAAAGGCATTCTATGTTTATGAACTGAGACTTAATATTGTTAAGGTGGTAATGCTTTCCAAAATAATCTCAGTGCAATACTTATCACAACCTCAGCAGCTCTTTTTCCCTGACACTGACAAACTGATTCTAAAGTTTATAGGGAAATGCAAGAAATACAGAATAGCCAAAACAATCTTCAAATAAGAACAGATTTAGAGAGCTCACATATCTAATTTTAAAGCTTACTACTAAGTTACAATACCAAGACAGTGTGGTGTGGTGCTGCTATAAAGATTGATATACAGATATATTCAAATGTCCATCAACTGATGAACAGATAAACAAAATCTGATATGCTCATACCACAGAGTATCACTGCATCTTAAGTAGATTGGGACAAGAGGCAAATCTCACATGCAGAAGAATTCCAAATAATTTATGTAGATATTCCACCCTCATGAAGATGAAAGGATGTAAAGGATGAGCATTGTGACTTCCTTCCAAAGAGTTTATTATGGAAAGGGATAAAAAGAATTATTTTATAGTGGGGAAAACTGACAACTACTTCAGCCAGATGATTAAGGTCAACATCAACAGTTATAAGTCATATTGATAATATTTATCCTTGATATGTGATGATAATGGCATTTGACCCATGTGGTCTCCCTCCTAAAAACTCATAACCCACCTATAATCATAATAAAAATATCAGACAAAATCATAATTGAGGTACATTCTACAAAAATCTGACCAGTATTCCTCTGTCAATGTCATTGAAAGCAAGGAATATCTGTGAAACCATCATAGCTAATGTGGTGTCTTGGATGGCATCCCAGAATAGAACAAAAGCATGAGGGTAAAACTGATGAAATCTGAAAAAAAGAAGTGTGGACATCAGTTAACAATAATGTATCAATATTGGCTCATTAATTGTGACAAATGTACACGTTAATGTAAGATAATAATAATAGGAGAAACTGGGTGTAGTGTATTGGGAACTCCCTGTAGTATCTTTGTAATTTTTCTATAAAATTAAATCTATTGTAAATTAAAAACCCTATCTTTAAGAATAGAGATATGAACAATAATAATAAGCTGCATTATATATACATATATATATATATAATATATAAATCAATCTTGTACTTCAAAAGTTCTTTCCCCTGGTGATTATCATCAAGCTTGAAATCTTTACCATACATAGCCTAAAAGACCCCTTCCTCCCTCTCTAACTTCATTTCTTTCCACTCTTTCTTGAAATTCCATGCTTCACTATTTTTTATGGATGTTTTCCTCTTTTTCACTCAACATATAGCTCTAAACAACAGTAAACTATATCTTCTATATTTTCATTTTACCAAATTAGAAACTAAAGGCATCCTAAATAGCTGTGTATAGATCAATACAAATACAAAGATCTAGTATCTATAGATTTTACTCGTAAATTTTTTTAAAAATTATTTATTTAAATTCAAGTTAGTTAACAGACAATGTAGTATTGGTTTCAGGAGTAGAACCCAGTGATTCATCACTTACACATAACACCCAGTGTTCATCCCAACAAGTGCCCTCCTTAATGCCCATCACCCATTTAGTCTATTCCCCCACTCACCTTCCCTCCGGGAACCCTCAGTTCTCTGTATTTAAGAGTCCTATGGTTTGCCTCCCTCTCTGTTTTTATCTTATTTTTCCTTCCCTTCCTCTATGTTCATCTGTTTTCTTTCTTAAATTCTTAATGAGTGAAATCATAAGGTGTTTGTTTTTCTCTGACTTATTTTGCTTAGCATAATACATTCTACTTATATCCACATTGTTGTAAATGGCAATATTTCATTCTTTTTGATTACTGAATAATATTCCATTGTGTGTATATATGTGTGTGTATATATACACCACATCTTCTGTATTCAACAAAACCAAAAGGCAACTGATGGGGTAGAAGCAGATATTTGCAAATGACATATTGGATAAAGGGTTAGTATCCAAAATCTGTAAAGAACTTATCAAACTCAATACCCCCAAAACAAATAATCCAGTGAAGAAATGGGCAGAAGTCACGAATAAACAATTTTCCAAAGCAGACATCAAGATGGCCAACAGACACATGAAAAGATGCTCAGCATCACTCATCATCAGAGAAATACAAATCAGAACCACAATGAGATACCACCTCACACCTGTCAGGATGGCTAAAGTGAAAAATTCAGGAAACAATAGATATTGGTGATGATGCAGATAAAGGGAGACTCTTTTGCACTATTGGTGTGAATGCAAACTGGTGCAGCCATTCTGGAAATCAGTATGGAAGTTCCTCAAAGAATTAAAACTAGAACTTCCCCATGACTAAGCAATTACACTACTAGGTATTTATCCAAAGGATACAAAAATGTTGACTGATAGAGTTTTAATTGCATGTTCCAAACCAATAATTGTTTACACTATAGCTTGTAGTTATATGGTTTAATGATAGTTCACCAGAAGAGCAACACATATGAAAAGAGTAAAATATAGTCAATGTGAGTAGACTAGAGGCCTCTAAAGAGGATCATAATCATCATGACAATGGGATAATCCTCCATATTCCTCTATGGTTACTTGATGAGAAGGGATGTTTGCAGAACTCTCTGAGAATCTGATTCAGGAGAGTAGCTATGTGCTTGGTGAGAAATGACATCTGCCAGTTGTGCTTCACTTTATTCAATTTCATGAGAAGTTTCTGTGAAGGAAGGAAAATACACTAAACTGTTGTTTCACCAGGAATTTGATTGTCTACTCAATAACAGTAACTCACATGTACCAAATGAACCTCAAGCCCACCCCTCCGTTTTCCATGAGCTTCTGATTACAGATATGCTCTACTTCCTTCTGACTTTGAGATATGATACCTCTTCCCATATAACTCTTTTTTTCAACGTTTTTTATTTATTTTGGGGACAGAGAGAGACAGAGCGTGAGCGGGGGAGGGGCAGAGAGAGAGGGAGACACAGAATCGGAAACAGGCTCCAGGCTCCGAGCCATCAGCCCAGAGCCCGACGCGGGGCTCGAACTCACGGACCGCGAGATCATGACCTGGCTGAAGTAGGACGCTTAACCGACTGCGCCACCCAGGCGCCCCTTCCCATATAACTCTTAACATCTAAAACGATTATTCTATCATATTAAGAGGGATATTGCTTTCTATTCTTGATCTGTGAATTATCTGTAAATTGTTCTTATGAAGATAAATTGAAAATATGTATTAGGAGCCACAGAAATAGTTATCTTTGATCATCCTTCAAAATTATTTTCCCCACTGTAGTCTGTCAGAAATATGTTTCTATTTTTCTTTATCTAGTGCTCTCACTAACTCCAAGAAACTTGTATTCTATACAAATGCTAAGGTTTACCCTTAGCCCTTCTTAGCTCTGTACCACCCTTTCCTATGCCATGTGTAGGGGTTGCAAATGCAATGAAAAAAAGCCACCTTGAGAATTTCAATGAATGACTTCGGCTACCATATGTATTTTTTTCCTTCATAAGTATACAACAAGAAGCATGACTTCATGTTTGACTAGCTAACATTTAATTTTAGTCTCTAGCATACAAGTCCTAGTAGAGATTGTGGCAAACTACATAAAATGTCTGTGAGACAGCCACTTTTCAATGTTGGCCAGATCTTACTTAGATGGAACACAGAAAAGATTTTGCCAGATACTTTTTTTTTTTCAAGCAGGAGATCTGAATTTTTATATGAAAGTTTCCAGTATTGTTTAAAACTTGACAACAAATTCATTTAAAATTAAATGTATAATTAAAACATTTTGAAGGTTAAAACTCTACTGGCCAAAATATCCATGAGCTGGATTCAATCCATAGGCAACAGCACAATCTCTGTATTAGTTTTTCCTCTGTTTGACATTCATTTTAAATTGTGTAAATATTTGTCTGAGTAGCATTGTGGTCTCTCCATTTCCAAAGTCTTTATTTTCAGATTAACACTCCTTGATCTTTTTTCATCATACAGTGATTAGTGCTGTCTACTGGAAATGCAATGCAAACCAAGAGTGTAATTTAAAATTTTCTAGGAGCCATGTTTTAAAACATTGAAAGAAACATGAAATTAACTTTAATATTATATTTATTTAATACAATTTATCCAAAATATCATCATTTGAACATGTAATCAATATGAAAAAATAATAAGAGATATTTTTATAAATTAGTTTGGGATAGTTTTATACTGAGTCTTCAATATTCAACGTGTATTTTATGCTAACTTCACATTTTAGTTTGGAGTAGTCACATTTCAAGTGCTCAGTAGTTTACTTATATCTCATGGCTAACTTTTATTGGAAAGCACAGTCTTAGACATCCCTCAGATTTCCAAACCAGCTACTCATTTCCTTTAAAACTGTGTGTTTTGTTTAATATCAATAATGTTCTTGATTCTTCTTTCCTCAAATTTTGCTCCCTGTTTAGATAGCTTATGGAAATACCTAGGTATAAAGTTAACCAAAAAAGTGAAATTACTGTATTTTGAAAATTATCAGACATTAATGAAATAATTTGAATAAGACACAATAAATGGAAACATATTTCATGCTCATGGATTGAAAGAATCACTATTGTTAAAATGTCTGTACCACCCAAAGCAATCGAAAGATCCAATGCAATCTCTGTCAATATTCCAATGTCTTTTGCAAAAAACAGACATAGATCAATGGAACAGAATAGAGAGTCCAAAAAGCCCATGCATATATGCTCAATTAATTAATGACAAAGGAGCCAAGAATATGCAGTGGGGGAAAGGATAGCCTCTTCAAGAAATGGTGTTGGGAAACTGGACATCCATATGCAAAAAGAAAGAAGAAGGAAAGAGAGAGAGAGAGAGGGAGGGAGATAAGAAAGAGAAAGTTGACTAGTAACTTACACCATACACAAAAATTAACTCAAATGTATGAAATACTTAAATGAAAGACCTGAAACCATAAAACTCCTAAAGGAAACACATGTAAGTTCCTTAATATAGGCCTTGGTGATGATATTTTGAATCTGACACCAAAACCAAAACCAGCAAAAACCAAAAATAAACAACTGGGAATGCAGCATACTAAAGACATTTGCACAGCAAAGGAAACAACTAAATGAAAAGGCAACCTATTGAGGAGGATAAAATTTTGCAAATCATTTATATGATGAAGGACTGATATCCAATATATAAAAAGCATTCATACTATTCAATAGAGAAAAGACTATTTGATCAAAATTTTCTTTTAGTAATGCCCCCAGGCATCCATTTTTATCTTCCTTTTAAAACACATCTGCCGTGATGAGATAGAAAAAAAAAAAAAGCAATGGAGACCAGTTTCAGTTGATCAAATTCCCCAGTTCTGTGGCTCTGAAATTAAATTCATTTCTACTTAATTTGATTCAGACACTGGCTCACTGTCTTCACATCCCTTTATGGCCGCAGGATCTCTGAGGAATGTTGAGTTGGAAAAAGATTCTAAAGGCATGCCAGGAGACTCATGCTCCAAGTTAAATCTCAAAGCCTAGAGGGAGGGCATCAGCTGCATCTCATGGTCAGTTGAATTGTATCCCTTCAGGGCAGAAAGGCAGGCTGAGCAAGACTGGAAGGCTTCACTTAACTTCATCATCAGGCTCCAGCAACATCTGTTTGGCTGTGCAGAGATACAAACCAGAAAGATTTATTTTTAAGGGTCACTAATACTTCCTTTATTCCTATGTGTGCAGCAGACAGAGTAGAGCCAAATGTATTTTATTCTAAACCCAGTTTATTCAACCCTGTTGAATAAAATATCAACCCTGTTGATGTGACCTGGAGAGGGAACTAAGTACTCTTGGCTCATCAAAATGCTTTTATAACTGGTGTGTATCTTAAAATAAGATGAAACAAAATTGCTTGTTTCCTGAATGCTGCCCAAGTGCCTTAATGAGGTGGGCCTTCTGCCAGGTAGAGCATCCTGGCAGGTGGGACTCTCTCCCATCCCTTTTGCTTTGGCAAGAAAGGAACCACACAGCTCCTTGCAAGTTCTTTCTCTCTGTTGGAAGAGTTAATCACCAAAAAGCAGATGGTGTTAAATGCCAGCAGTTGTCCTGTGTCCTCTGAAGCAAATGCTCAGGTGTGAGACTTCCAAAAAATAAGAAGAAATAAAGAAAAAAAACCCCACATCATCCAAGGGGACAGTGGTGGTTAATTTTATGTGTCAGTTTGACTATATGGGATGTTTGGGTAACTGGTAAAACATTTCTGGGTTTGTCTGTGAGGATGTCTCCAGAAGAGAGTTTAATATTTAACTGGTAGACTAAAGCAGATCACCCTCACCAACACTGGTGGACATTATCCAATCCATTGAAGACCCAAATAGAATACAAAGGCAGAGGAATATGGAATTTTCTCTCTTTACTTGGGCTGGAACATCCATCTTCTTCTGCCCTTAGGTGTTGCTGCTCCTGGTTCTCAGGCCTTCAGACTCAGACTGGGACTTACATGATTAGCTCCCAATTGTTGGGCCCATGGACTCAGACTTACACAGGCATACCTCATTTTATTGCACTTCACTTTATTGTGCTCCGCAGATACAGTGTTTTTCTAGAAATTGCAGGTCTGTGGCAACTCTGCATCGAGCAAGTTTACTCATGCCATTTTTTTTTCCTTTCAACAGAATTTGGTCTCTTCATATCTCTGTGTCACATTTTGGAAATTCTCACAATATTTCAAACTTTTTCATTATTATTATATTTGTTATGGTGCTCTGTGTCAGTGATTATGACTCATTGAAAGGTCAGATGATGGTAGCATTTTTTTAGCAATAAAGTGTTCTATTTTTTAATGCTTATTTATTTATTTATTTTGGGGGAAAGAGTGTGAGGGGGGAGGGGCAGAGAGAGAGGGAGGGAGAATTGCAAGCAGACTTTGCACCTGACACAAGGCTTGATTTCACGAACCATGAGATCATGACCTGAGCCAAAATCAAGAGTCAGACACTTAACTGACTGAGCCACCCAGTACCCCTAAAAAGTATTTTACATTAAAGTACATGCATTGTTTGTTTGTTTGTTTTTTGGATATAACACTACTCCACACTTCATAGAGTGCAACATATTGTAAATACTAGGAAACCAACAAACTCATTTGTCTAGCTTTATTGTGATATTCCCTTCATTGTGGTGATCTGGAACTGAACCTGCATTTTCTCTAAGGTATCCCTACACCACAAACTTTTGTGGGTTTTCAGCTTACAGATGACAGATTATGGGACTTCTTAGCCTCCATAACTTCATGAACCTATTCCTGTAATAGGTCTTCTCTTATGCCTGTGCCGATGCCTATCTATATCTGTCTATCCTATTGATTCTCCCTCTCTAGAGAACCCTGACTAATACCAGGAGGAAGTTCCCACCCTTCCAGCCTACCAAATATGTGGATTTCAAGGTCTCAAATGCTCCAGTATCTGCTTGAATCTACCTAATTTGGTTGTAGCTAGAGGGAGCTCTGTGGCATGTTTGGGAGACACAGTTGAGTCCAGCAGCCTACCCCTTTCAGTGAGAATCAAGACAACACCCTGAAAACCATGTTTCCCATGAAGAACCACACCAGGCAGACTTGTGCACCAGGTGAGGTGGACTTTTCCACCTTCTCTTTTCTTGCCCATACTCCTTAAGGTGTTTACTCTACACTTGGCAGACAGCTCAATTACCCATATGTTCCTGGATCTCTGGCCTCTCCAGTTTTGCCTGCCCCTGCCTTCCCATTGCTGTAGACTTGCACACCTTGGAGGATGGGAGGGTGTCCACTAGCTGGTAATAACTGTGCATGCCTTGTACGATGAAAGTGATGGCATCCACAACAGAAATTACAGGGCTTTGGGATTCCCTCCATGTTACTGTGACCCTCAATGTGGTGAAAACTCATTAAAGTGCAAACCACTGCGACACATGATTGCTGTGGCTCCACTGTCCAGTATTGAAGGTGGGTTATTTTTATTCTGGCTTTAGGTGAAGTAAGTGGTTCGTAGAGGTTAAGGACCTGATCATGGCAGAACAAAGAATGCCCCACTGCAAGAGAGGAGTTGTGACTCTGAAGACTGTGCTCTTCTCTTTTTTTTCTTTTTTCCTTTAATAATGATATTCAGCCACTTTTATTTTATTTTTCAAAGTCGCTTTATTGAGGTATTATCGACATATAAAAAGCTGTACACATTTAATGTGTACAACTCAGTAAATTTGGGGGTAAGTATTCACCCATGAAACCATCACCACCTTCAAGCCTATATATATATATGTATCACATCCCATATTTTCCTGAAGATCCCTTTATTATTTTTTTTCATTTTGTGATAACCACACTTAACATAATATCTAATCTCTATTAAATTTTATGTTAATAGTACAGTATTGTTAGCTATAGTCACCATGCTGTAGAGAGGATCTCCAGAATTTATCTTGTGTAACTGCAACTTTGTGCCCTTCAAACCTTATTTCCCCCTCCTTCTAGTCCCTGCCAGCCATTTTTCAACTCTCAGCTACATGTTTAACTGTTTTAGACTCCACATGTGAGATCGTGTACTATTTATCTTTCTGTGTCTGGCTTATTTTATTTAGCATAGTGCCCTCAAAGTTTATCCATATTATTGGGAATAGCAAGATTTCCTTCTTTTTTAAGGATGAATGATATTCTATTGTATGTGTGTATATGTGTGTGTGTGTGTGTGTGTGTGTGTGTATATATATATATATATATACATATAATGTATATATTAGAAACTTCTTCATCCATCAATGGTCCCTTAAGTTGTTTCCATGTCTTAGCTGTTATAAATAATGTTGCAATGAACATGGGTGTGCAGCTCTCTTTGATTTCATTTTCTTTGAATACATTCACAAAAGTGGAATTGCCAGATTGTATGGCATTTTTATTTTTAATTTTTTGAGAAACCTCCATACTGTTTTCCATAATAGGAGTACCAATTTACATTCCCACCAATAGGGCACAAGGGTTCCCTTTTCTCTATATCATAGCCAACAGTGTTATCTATTGTCTTTTTTATAATAACCATTCTGACAGGTGTAAGGTAACATCTCATTGCCATTTTGATTTGCACTTCCTGATGATTAGTGATATTGAGCACTTTTTTGTGTACCTGTTGGCCATCTGTATGTCTTATTTTAAAAAAATGTCATTCAGGTCCTTTCACCATTTTTTAGTCAGATTATTTTTCCCTACTGAGTTGTGTGAACTCTTTATATATTTTGGATATTAACCTCTTATCGAATTTATGGTTTGCAAATATTTCCTCCCATTTTGTAGATTGCTTTCCATTTTGTTGTTTCATTTGCTTTGCAGAAGCTTTTTGTTTGATGTACTCCCACTGTAGCCAACTGGCCCTAAATGCCCTGTATCAGTGGGTCCCTGGAGGCATCCTGCCCCTTTCTCAAATGAGGGAGGGTGGATGGTACAGTGGCAGGAAGGTCAGGGAGGTGCCAGAGAAGGTGATCTTTCAGCATCCTGCAGATCCTATTATATAGCAGCAAGACCACTCCTTTTGCCATCTAAAGGTTATGCAGCAAATGGTCTTGCACATGTGCCTATAGTCAAGGCTGGATCACATGGAGAAGAGTGTGATTTGTGACTCATGCACTGGAATGTACACAGGTGCTGTCTGCACATTCCAAACACTGAATGCCTGAAAACAAAGTGGAAGTCAGAAGGTCTTAGAGTGAAATCTTCCCACTGCCACCACTTCTCACTGTATAGGTATTTGCATATTGTTTAACCTCTCTGAACATTATTTTCTCATCTATGAAATAAGAATCATAACACCTACCTCATCTGTCACTGTGAAGATTAAGTGACAGAGTGTATATATTATGGGAGCCACCCACCCAGGAGTCCCCAAGAGATCAGGAGGGAGTCATTTGATTGTCATTACTGTGTATAACCCTGTTACTGAAGAGAGTATTGGGAATGAGAAGTCTGCAAGGGAGAGGCCAAGGACATGGAACAAGGTTTTCTGGGCTGGAATCCAGCTGCCTCCTCACTCACTATAGAACATCAGGGAACTTCCTTTACCTCTCTAAACCTATTTATTTATTTATTTATTTATTTATTTATTTATTAAGCTTTTGTTTTAATATAGTGTTATATTAGTTTCAGGTATACGATATACTGATTCAATAATTCCATACAATACCCAATGTTCATCACAAATGCATTCCTTAATTTCCATCACCTATTTCACCCATACTCTCACCCACCTCCCCTCTGGTAACCATTAATTTGTTCTCTATAGTTAAGAGTCCATTTCTTGGTTTCTCTATCTCACTCTCTCTCATTTTTTCCCTTTTCTTTTTTGTTTTGTTTCTTAAATTCCATGTATGAGAGAAATCATACAGTGTTTGTCTTTCTCTGACTGGCTTATTTCACTTAATAGCTCCATCAGTTCCATTGCAAATGGCAAGATTTTATATACTAGCCAAAGCAATCTACAGATTTAATGAAATCCCTATCAAAATTCTGACAGCATTTTTCACAGAACTTCGACAAACAATCCTAAAATTTTTATGGAACCACAAAAGACCATGAATAACCAGAGCAATCTTGAAAAAGAAAAAGAAAATAGGAGGTATCATAAACCCAGATATCAAGATACACTACAAAGCTATGATAATCAAAACAGTGTGGTAATGGCACAAATAGACACATATATTAATAGAACAGAATAGAAAAACCCAGAAATAAACCCACAATTTTATAGTCAATTAATCTTCAACAGAGGAGGAAGCAATATACAATGGGAAAAAGTCTCTTCAACAAATATGTTGGGAAAATTGGGCAGCTACATGCAAAAGAATGAAACTGGATAACTTTCTTACACCATAAACAAAAATAAATTAAAAATGGATTAAAGACCTAAATTTGAGACCTGAAACCATAAAAAATCCTAGAAGGGAGCTCAAGCAATAATTTCTCTGATCAGCAGTAGTAACATTTCTCTAAATGTTTTGAAACCTCCCTCCTCCCATCTGCAAGGTGAGAATAGCAGCAAGTTACAAAATGATGGAAAAGGACTAGAGTCACTCCCTTTAGAGATTCCTAGTTGGTTTAGCCAACCATGTCAACATCGATGAGATTGGGATGACAGGAACTAGTGTTAGAGATGTTTGCACATTTTCTTTCAGCCTGTAGGTTTCCCAAGGATGAACAACTATAGTAAACACACACTGCACAGGGAAGACTTTATAAGGAAAATAAAAAAAGACAAATTCTCACTAACCATTAGCCTTTTATACTGTGCCTACCTTTGCCTATTCAGAAGAATCCAGCCAATAATGCATACATTTTTGTATAGCGTTGCCTACAGACACCAGTCTCTGTGACTGTGTTAAAAATAAGGCCAGGGGTATGATGGCCAATTTCTTTCCCTAGACCATATCAATGGCATGCTCACTGAACTGGGTCTTGTCAGTAAGGTGTAATTTAAGGTTTAATAAAATTAAGATTTCATCCTAAGAATACAAATTAGTATATTTTTGACAGCTGATGAGAAATCTTATTGGTGTCAATATTAGTCCAGCTCTCCATGTTCTGGTAAGGGTCAAAAGTACCCACAGTACTTTTGAGGAAAACATCAGTAGGCTGATTGTTCTGCCAACCAAGACCTCCACCTCTGCCTCACTCTTGGCCATTTCCCCCCCATAGACAGCTTATGTGAGCACCATGGCACCAAAAGCATGCAGCTGAACCTCCACAAGTCCACAGCCATAGCACACTGATTTGAAGGAACTACTGAAAGTTCTTAGTGTTGCCAAGATGCTTGATCCATCAAAATCAAATTTTGCAAAAATTACAAGGTCAGAAAATCTTCATGTTTCTTACATCTTGCAAAAAGCAAAACTTGAAGTCAACAAAGATGGAATCAAAACTTCAGCAGCAACTGGGAATCTAATCACAAGGTCATCACTTTATTGTAGGCAGATATTTTCTACCTTTCATCAGACATAATCCCACAAGTGCTGTTTTACTCATGAGGCAGACAAACTCTGAAGAGTACACAAAAGAAACCAGGCAAAGCAAAGACTGCTTGGCTGTGGAGAAAAAACTCCTTACCCACATTTTTCATAGTTCTGTTACATATTTTTGTATAGTATTTTCTTTTTGAAAATGAGTTCTTAGGAACAGAAACATAAAGATACAAACATTTCTGCTTAGAATGTGTTCTGGAGGGAAAACAGGACAGAACGGTTGGAACACTGTAACAGAGACATGAAGAGGAAGACTTAAAAATGCCTAAGTGATTCCTTAATCTACTGAATGGTTACCTAGGTCAAAAATACATTTGAGTATTTACTGTCCAGTTCAGGATTCATTTAACAGCTGTTTCCAGTTTTTATGGAAAAAAAATTGTTTGGCTTTAAACATTTTCCATCATCAAAATTTAATTTTTTTAATGTTTATTTTTATTTTTGAGAGAGAGAGAGAACACAAGTGGGGTAGGGACAGAGGGAGAGAGAGGGAGGCACAGAATTTGAAACAGACCCCAGGCTCTGAGCTGTCAACACAGAGCCCTACATGGGGTTCAAACCAACAAACTGCAAGATTATGACCTGAGTGGAAGCTGGATGCTTAACCCACTGAGCTACCCAGGTGCCCCCAAAAGTCATAATACTAAGCATTATGTAAGGAACTAGAAATGATGAAATCTCTACCCTTTTTGTGTGGTTTGTGCTATTTTATATAGTGCATGTATTCTTTAAAATATAATTTTAAAAACGTTTTTTAAACTTTAAAAATAAAGTTTTGGGGCACCCGGTGGCACAGTCATTTAAGTGTCCAACTCTTGATCTTGGCCTAAGTCATGATCTCATGGTTCATGGGTTTGAGCCCTTCATTAGGCTCTGCACTGATGGTACAGAGCCTGCTTGGGATTTTGTTTCTCCTTCTCTCTGCCCCTCCCCCATTTGTGTGTGTGCACATGCTCTCTCTCTCTCTCTCTCTCTCTCTCTTTCTCTCTTTCTCTCTCTCTCTCTCTCAAAATAAATAAATAAGCAAACTTAAAAAACTTGTAAATAAAGTTTTTATTTTTAAATGCTGAGTATCTGGGATGCTTTGGCCTCTTCTCTGCTCAGACATAGTCACAGGTTGGAGTGGAAGTGTTGGGGCTTAAGGTTAAGCACAGAGCTCAGTGCTGTAACTTGGAAATCCTCAGTTTACCACTAACACTTATGTAGGGGCCAGGCATTGTTCTGAGTGCCAAACATTGTTCTGAGTACTTATGATCATTTCATTTGATCTGTACAATGGCCCTGGGAGGCCCTGTGTTTCCCAATGCCTTTCACAGCTGAGGAAATCCAGCAAGAGCAGTAAGGTCATCTGCCATATTACCGGGGGTTTGAACCAAGCCCAATGTCTATTGAGTCTTTGCTCTTAATTATTATTATTATTACTGTTATTTTTATTCTTATTGGTAGAGGACAGGTAGAGCAAAACAGATACCCAGATCACACTATACGAGATGTATTTTGCTGCAGTGTGGCTTTATCCCAGTAAACAATTTAAGGCAATTTTTTTTTCCAAAAAAACATGGTACTTTTTATCTTTGACACTTGTGTCAACTTATAACTGTATCAGAGCTAGAAAATTATTAGGGAGAGAACTACAGGCCAATATCCCTGATGAATATGGATGCCAAAATTCTCAATAAGATACTAGCAAATCGAATTCAACAGCATATAAAAAGCATTGTTCACCATGATCAAGTGGGATTCATTCCTGGGATGCAGGGCTGGTTCAACATTCGCAAATCAATCAACGTGATACATCACATTAACAAAAAAAAAGAGAAGAACCATATGATCCTGTCAATCGATGCAGAAAAGGCCTTTGACAAAATCCAGCACCCTTTCTTAATAAAAACCCTGGAGAAAGTCGGGATAGAAGGAACATACTTAAAGATCATAAAAGCCATTTATGAAAAGCCCACAGCTAACATCATCCTCAACGGGGAAAAACTGAGAGCTTTTTCCCTGAGATCAGGAACACGACAGGGATGCCCACTCTCACCGTTGTTGTTTAACATAGTGCTGGAAGTGCTAGCATCAGCAATCAGACAACAAAAGGAAATCAAAGGCATCAAAATTGGCAAAGATGAAGTCAAGCTTTCGCTTTTTGCAGATGACATGATATTATACATGGAAAATCCGATAGACTCCACCAAAAGTCTGCTAGAACTGATACATGAATTCAGCAAAGTTGCAGGATACAAAATCAATGTACAGAAATCAGTTGCATTCTTATACACTAACAATGAAGCAACAGAAAGACAAATAAAGAAACTGATCCCATTCACAATTGCACCAAGAAGCATAAAATACCTAGGAATCAATCGAACCAAAGATGTAAAGGATCTGTATGCTGAAAACTATAGAAAGCTTATGAAGGTAATTGAAGAAGATTTAAAGAAATGGAAAGACATTCCCTGCTCATGGATTGGAAAAATAAATATTGTCAAAATGTCAATACTACCCAAAGCTATCTACACATTCAATGCAATCCCAATCAAAATTGCACCAGCATTCTTCTCGAAACTAGAACAAGCAATCCTAAAATTCATATGGAACCACAAAAGGCCCCGAATAGCCAAAGGAATTTTGAAGAAGAAGACCAAAGCAGGAGGCATCACAATCCCAGACTTCAGCCTCTACTACAAAGCTGTCATCATCAAGACAGCATGGTATTGGCACAAAAACAGACACATGGACCAATGGAATAGAATAGAAACCCCAGAACTAGACCCACAAACATATGGCCAACTCATCTTTGACAAAGCAGGAAAGAACATCCAATGGAAAAAAGACAGCCTCTTTAACAAATGGTGTTGGGAGAACTGGACAGCAACATGCAGAAGGTTGAAACTAGACCACTTTCTCACACCATTTACAAAAATAAACTCAAAATGGATAAAGGACCTAAATGTGAGACAGGAAACCATCAGAACCTTAGAGGAGAAAGCAGGAAAAGACCTCTCTGACCTCAGCCGTAGCAATCTCTTACTCGACACATCCCCAAAGGCAAGGGAATTAAAAGCAAAAGTGAATTACTGGGACCTTATGAAGATAAAAAGCTTCTGCACAGCAAAGGAAACAACCAACAAAACTAAAAGGCAACCAACGGAATGGGAAAAGATATTTGCAAATGACATATCGGACAAAGGGCTAGTATCTAAAATCTATAAAGAGCTCACCAAACTCCACACCCGAAAAACAAATAACCCAGTGAAGAAATGGGCAGAAAACATGAATAGACATTTCTTTAAAGAAGACATCCAGATGGCCAACAGGCACATGAAAAGATGTTCAGCGTCGCTCCTTATCAGGGAAATACAAATCAAAACCACACTCAGGTATCACCTCACGCCAGTCAGAGTGGCCAAAATGAACAAATCAGGAGACTATAGATGCTGGAGAGGATGTGGAGAAACGGGAACCCTCTTGCACTGTTGGTGGGAATGCAAATTGGTGCAGCCGCTCTGGAAAGCAGTGTGGAGGTTCCTCAGAAAATTAAAAATAGACCTACCCTATGACCCAGCAATAGCACTGCTAGGAATCTACCCAAGGGATACAGGAGTACTGATGCATAGGGGCACTTGTACCCCAATGTTCATAGCAGCACTCTCAACAATAGCCAAATTATGGAAAGAGCCTAAATGTCCATCAACTGATGAATGGATAAAGAAATTGTGGTTTATATACACAATGGAATACTACGTGGCAATGAGAAAAAATGAAATATGGCCTTTTGTAGCAACGTGGATGGAACTGGAGAGTGTGATGCTAAGTGAAATAAGCCATACAGAGCAAGACAGATACCATATGGTTTCACTCTTATGTGGATCCTGAGAAACTTAACAGGAACCCATGGGGGAGGGGAAGGAAAAAAAAAAAAAAGGACGTTAGAGTGGGAGAGAGCCAAAGCATAAGAGACTGTTAAAAACTGAGAACAAACTGAGGGTTGATGGGTATTGAGGAGGGCACCTTTTGGGATGAGCACTGGGTGATGTATGGAAACCAATTTGTCAATAAACTTCATATAAAAAAAAAAAAAAAGAAAATTATTAGGGAAATGTCACTGATGCTACAGTGATGTATGAAATATCTGAGAATTTTGGCTGATTTTCAGTTTTAAGAGGAAATACTCCATTCTCCCAAGCTAATTAATTTGGAAGAGAAGTAAATGCCAGTTAGTAAATCTTAATGTCAGTGTGTCTGGGTCCTGCCACTGCTGAGTTACAGCAAAGGGTACATCCAGTTCTCCCTCTGGGCTGACACCACACCCAGTACTATGCAGTGGCCAGAGAGCAGCGAAAAATCCTCTTCTTTGCATGTGCTTCTTGTCAGTTTGCAAGGAAGCATATTCTGAACCCCATTCCCATCTGCCAACCCCCTTTTACAGATGAGAAATCTGAGTCTTACAGAAATAATAAAAATGCAGATTCAATGTCACGCAGCTAGTGCCTCATAGACAGGTAAACTCAACTCTTGCTTCCCCAAATCCAAGGTTTTCTCTACCAGACTAGTCCTTAATTGGGAAGTTATTAACTAAGTAGAACCAATGTCAAGGCACATGACCCCTTGTAGGGCATTCTAGAAATGTATTCTCTATCACTTCCATCCATAATCTGACCACTGCTTCCTGAATGGATGATCACAAGGCATGAACTGGCATGAAGGACATGACACAGCTACTGCTTCCATTTCTGCAAACATTCCAGACAGAAAAGAAACTTGGAAATGTGAATCTCAGGTATATACCTGTTTAATCAGTATGAGAGGTCATGGAATGCATAAGGCCGTGTGGTCTTCAGTGATGAACTGAAAGAATGTCTGGGAAAGTGCCTTGTTGTCACTTTAACAGCATGAAAAGATGAAAATTAGAAATCTGTAAACCAAGTAATTTCCCCTGCTGGGCCAATGAAGCCAGAATGTAATTGAGAGGAAAATCTATCAATGCATTTTGGTTGTAAACTGCTCTTTCTGTGCACTTAGTCAATATTTAATAAAAATGGCCTTGCCGAGTTTTAGAGACTAGGGATCATGTTTTCTGGTGGTTGCTAAATACCTGTTTCCAGTAGGTGCTTGATAGATATTTATTCTGTGTAGGTCAGGTTATTCTGCCGAAGGTCAATTATCTGTATTAACAATTCAAGATGATACAGCCCATGTAATGCCTCATTTTGAGGTATACCATTTGACTAAGTAGGTGGTGAGCTCATTAATGAGAACACATGCTATTGCTATTAAAGAACATTGTCAATCAGAAAATTCTAAAATCACATATGAAAGAAGAGGAGACATGGGAAATCTCTGTAATTTCAGCTCAGTTTTGCTGTAAAGCTAAAACTGTTCCAAAAAATAAAACATATTAAAACAAACAAACAGGGATGTCTGAGTGGCTCACTTGGTTAAGCATCTGACTTCAGCTCAGGTCATGATCTCATGGTTTGTGGGTTCGAGCCCCGCATTGGGCTCTGTGCTGACAATGCAGAGCCTGGACCCTCCTTTGGATTCTGTATCTCCCCCTCTCTCTGCCCCTCTCCCACTTGTGTTGTCTCTATTTCTCATAAATAAATACACTTAAAAATCTTTAAAACAAACAAACAAACAACCTTGGGTTGAGGGAGAGTATCCAGAGAAACAAATTGGAAGCAGAACTTCTTCCCAGGATTTACACTGGGACTTTTTTGGACCAGGTGTGGTGGCAGCTCCCCAGATGGTGGGAAAATTCTCTGAGTTGCCCAGGGCCAGAGCTGGTTTATAGTTGGCATGCAAGCAGGGAGCACCTAGCCAGAATCCAAATGGGAAAAACAAAAACAAAAACAAAAACAAAAACAAAAACAAAAACAAAAACAAAACAAACAAAAACTTGGCTGGGATTTTCAGGCAGGAAACAGCCCTCTGGGTATAGGTGACCAAGCCTGATTGGTAGGCCCAAAGAGAGAGAGCTTCAGGAGCTGCTAAATGTCTGTGTGCTATCAGGCCTGAGGTATGTGGTGTCTGTGTCTGATGTTTCTTAACACACTCATGTGGTGCACGTAGACGAAGGCACATTAATGGATGCATGGAGGGAGACAAGGCATCAGGAGCTCATCACTGAATGGTTATCATGAGAGCTGGAATATACAGTGTCTTTCCTGGTAGGATTGCATTGTGGTGGTAAGCAGGCCAGAACTGGGGCTGCAAACTCACAAAAGACCGTATGCTCTGAGTGCATACTGTATGGCAAAAGGAAGAAAGAGCTAACAGAAACACATTGAAACTAGGAAATGAAACCCCATCCTTAGTTTCCTTCCTATGCCTTCTACTGACATTTAACACTGTGGCAGCTGTAAATAATTGTTGACAGGGTCTGTGTCTATTCTCACAGAGTAGGTAGTAAAGGGTGAATTTACAGCTGAAAGTCAATACATTTATAAGTGCAAATAACTATCAAATAATATTATTTTAATTATGTCTTGAATTTGTGTATTAATATCCTTTCCTCTATATTGTTATTCTTTAAAATTTCACTAATACCCAGATTTAAAATCTGTTCTCTACTGATTCAACTAAATGATCTACCTAAACAGGGATTCTGAATCATTCTTCTTCTTTAATTTTTTTTTAAAAATTACCTGTTCATAAGTAAACTTTGAATTTAGTTATCTAGAAAAGAGAAAGAAAGGAAGCAAGGGGGGAAGGGGGAGAGAGAGAGAGAGTTAAAAGTAAAGAGTAATTTTGATCAATTTTCATTATTTGGGGATAGAGCCAAAAAATTCCATTATTCCTTATGTGAACATGAACAGAGGACTTGGGTAATGTTTAAGTACCAGGTGAACTACATTTCATACTTTTAGACAACTTTCCTTTCCTTGGATGACCAAGAACTGAAGAACATCAGATAATTCTATACATTTTCATGTTTTATTGAAGCCATTGCAGCCATTGCAACCATTGCAGCCAGGCAGAGGTTGTAGAATTGAAAATGATGCACATATTTTTAGCTTGAATAAAGGGAAAATAGTTATGTGGAAAAGAATACATAGTTTCAGGATTCTATAAATATGTTTGACAAATAGCTTATATTGAGTGGTGTATTTCCTGGGAACTTAGAAGATACTAGGATCTTAGGCCATCATCTTATGAATTATGCAATCTGTTCTGAGAAGACCAGGAGTGAGGAGCATCATGTCTGTTCTCAACTTGTTAGGCTTATTCTTTTTTTAAAGATTTTATTTAAATTACCATTAGTTAACACAGTGTAGTATTAGTTTCAGGTGTACAATATTGTGATTCAATACTACCATACATCACCTGGTGCTCATCACAGCAAGTGCACTACTTAATCCTCACTGCTAATTTAACCCAACCTCCACCCTCCTCCCCTCTTGTAACCTTCAGTTTGTTCTCTCTTGTTGAGAGTCTGTTTCTTGGTTTGTCTCTTTCTTTCCTCTCACAATTTTCCATTTTTTTCACTTGCCATAATGCTCTCTAGCTCCATCTATGGTTTTGCAAATGGCAAGATTTGATTCTGTTTTATGGCTGAGTAACATTCCATTGTTTACACACACATACACCATACATTCTTTATCTATTCATCAGTTGCTGGACACTTGGGCTGTTTTCATAGTTTGGCTATTGTAGATAATGCTGTTATAAACATTCAGGTACATGTATCCCTTTGATTGCATTTTTGTATTCTTTGGGTAAATACCTAGCAGCTCAATTGCTGTATCATAGGATAGTTCTATTTTTAACTTTTTGAGGAATCTCCATACTGCTTTCCAGAGTGGCTGCATCAGTTTGCATTCCAATCAATAGTGCAAGAGAGTTCTTTCTCCACCACATTCTCCTCAGCACCTGTTGTTTTCTCTGCTGTTGATTATAGCCATCCTGACAGGTGTGAAGTGATATCTCATTGTACTTTTGATTTGCATTTCCCTAATGATGAGTGATATTGAGCATCTTTTCATGTGTCTATTGGCAATATGTGTGTCTTTTTTTTTTTGAAAACTGTCTATTCATGTCTTCTGCCCATTTTTTAATCAGATTATTTGTTTTTTTGCATGGTGAGTTGTATAAGTTCTTAATATATTTTGGATACTCACCATTTATTGAATATGTCATTTGCAAACATCTTCTCCCATTCTGTAGTTGCCTTTTAGTTTTGTTGGTTGTTTCCTTTTCTGTGCAAACCCTTTTTATTTTGATGAAGTCTCAATAGTGCCTTTTTGCTTTTGGTTCCTTTTCCTCAGGACAAACATCTAGAAATTGGTAAGGCTCATGTCAAATAGGTTACTTCCAATGTTCTCCTCTAGGATTTTTATGGTTTTAGGCCTCACATTTGGGTTTCTAATCCATTTTGAATTTATTTTTGTGTATGGTGAAAGAAAGTGGTCCAGTTTCATTCTTTTACATGTATCTGTCCAGTTTTCCCAACACTATTTGTTACAGACAAAATAAGACAAAAAGTCTTTTTCTCATTGGCTATTTTTGCCTGTTTTGTGGAAGATTACTTGCCCATATAATTGTGGGTTCATTTCTGGGTTTTCTATTCTGTTCTATTGATCTATGTGTATTTTCGTGCTGCTACCATACTGTTTTGATCACTACAGTTTCATAATGTAACTTGAAGTCCCTTCCACTTTGCTTTTCTATTTCAAGATTGCTTTGATTATTAGAGGTTTTTCATGGTTCCATAGAAATTTTAGGATTCTTTGTTCTAGCTCTGTGAAAAGTGTTGTCAGTATTTTGCATTATATTCATTGTATTGCATTATATCCATAGAGTGCTTTGCATAATATAGACATTTTGACAACATTTGTTCTTTAAATCCATGAGTATGGAATGTCTTTCTATTTCTTTTTGTCATCTTCAGTTTCTTTCACAGTGTTTATAGTTCTCAGAGTACAGATCTTTCGCCTCTTTGGTTAAGTTTATTCCTAGGTACCTTATTGTTTTTGGTGCAATTGATTGAGGGATTGAGGGATTAAGGGATTGATTCCTTAATTTCTCTTTCTGCTGCTTCATTACTGGTGTATAGAAATGCAACAGATTTCTGTACATTGATTTTGTATCCTGTGACTTTACTGAATTCATGTATCAGTTCTAGCAGTTTTTTGGTGGAGTCTTTTGGGTTTTCTGTACATAGTGTATGCCATTTGCAAATAGTGAAAGTTTTACTTCTTCCTTACCTATTCGTAGGCTTTTTGATGCCTGATTGCTGTGGCTAGGACTTCCATTACTCTGTTAAATAACAGTGGTGAAACTGGATATTCATGTCTTTTTCCTGACCATAGAGGAAAAGCTCTCAGTTTTTTTTTTTTTTCCATTGGGGATGATATTAGCTGTGGGATTTTCTTTTTTTTTAATATGAAATTTATTGTCAAATCAGTTTCCATACAACCCCCAATGCTCATCCCAACCGGTGCCCTCCTCAATGCCCATCACCCACTTTCCCCTCCCTCTCACCCCCATCAACCTTCAGTTTATTCTCAGTTTTTAAGAGTCTCTTATGATTTGGCTCCCTCCCTCTCTAACTTTTTTTTTTCCTTCCCCTCCCCCATGGTCTTCTGTTAAGTTTCTCAGGATCCATAAAAGAGTGAAAACATACGGTATTTTCATATATAGCCTTTATTATGTCAAGGTATGTTTCCTCTAAACCAACTTTGTTGACGATTTTGATCATGAATGAATACTATACTTTGTCAAATGTTTTCTTTTTCCTGTATCTATGGAAATGGTCATATGGTCCTTATCACTTATTTTATTAATGTGATGTATCACATTGATTAATTTGCAGATATCGAACCACACTTGCAACCCAGGAATAAATCCCATTTAATCATGGTGAATGATTTTTACAATGTATTGTTGGATTTGGTTTGCTAGCATTTTATTGAGGATTTTTGCATCTATGTTAATAGAGATATTGGCCGTAATTCTCTTTTTTATGATGTCTTTATCTGGTTTTGGTATTAGGGTAATGATAGTCTCATAGAATGAATTTGGAAGTTTTCTTTCGTTTTCTATTACTTGTAGTACTTTGAGAAGAATAGGTATTAACTCTTCTTTCAATGTTTGGTAGGATTTGCCTGTGAAGCCATCTGGTCCTGGACTTCTGTTTTTGGGGAATTTTTGATTATTGATATGATTTCTTTGCTAGTTATTGATCTGTTCAAGTTTTCCTTTTCTTCCTCTTTTAGTTTTGGTAATTTATGGGTTTCTATGAATTTATCCATTTCTTCCAGGTTGCCTAATTTATTGGCATATAGTTTTTTATAATATTCTCTTATGACTGTATTTCTGTGGTGTTGTTCTCCTCTGTCATTTTTAAATTTTAATTATTCGGGTCCTTTATTTTTTTATTTTTTATAATCTGGCTACAATTTTATCAATTTTATTAATTTTTTTCCAAAAAATCAACTTCTAGTTGATTTTCCAAAAAATCAACTTCTTGAATTGGGTTTTTTGTTTGTTTCTATAGTATTTATTTCTTCTCTCATCTTTATGATTTCCTTCCTTCTGGTAGCTTTAAGCTTCATTTGTTATTTTTCTTCTAGTTCTTTTAGGTATAAAGTTGGGTTGTTAATTTAAGATTTTCTTTCTTCCTGAGGCAGGCCTATGTTGCTATATATGTCCTTCTTAGGACCACTTTTGCTGCATCCCAAAGGTTTTGGAAATTTTTCATTTTTATTTATTTCCATGTATTTTTTTTTAATTTCTTCTTTGACTTCCTGGTTGACCCTCATTGTTTAGTAGCATGCTATTTAACCTTCATGTACGTGTTGTCTTTCCAGATGTTTCTTATGGTTGACTTGAAGTTTCATAGCACTGTGATCAATCTTCTTGTATTTGTTAAGACCGATTTTGTGGCCTAATATATGCTCTATTCTGGAGAATGTTCCATGTGCTCTTGAAAAGAATGTGTTATTCTGCTGTTTTAGGATGGAATGTTCTGAATATATCTGTTAAGTCTATCTGAGGCAGTGTGCCATTCAAAGACATTGTGTCATTGTTGATTTTCTGTTTAGATTATCTGTCCATTGGTGTAAGAAGGGTGTTGAAGTCTCCTACTATTATTGTATTATTATTGATTATTTTCTGTTTGGTTGTTACTAGTTGTTTTATATATTTGGGTGCTCTCATGTTGAGTGCATATTTACATTTTTTATATCTTTTTGTTGGATTGTCCTTTTATTATTATATAGTGCCCTCTTTTGCTATTGTTACAGTCTTTGCTTTAAAGTCTAGTTTTCTGATATATGTTTTGCTACTCCAGCTTTCTTTTGATGTCCATTTGCATGATAGTATTCTTCCATCTCCTCACCTTCAATCTGCAGGTATCTTTAGTTCTAAAATGAGTCTCTTGTAGTCAGTATATAGATGGGTCTTTTTTTATATCAATTCTGATACCCTCTATATTTTGATTGGAGGGTTAATCCATTAACAGTCATAGTAATTATTATTAGTTATGTATTTATTGCCATTTTATTACTTGTTTTGTGATTGTTCTTGGAGATTTTCTCTGATATTTTCTTGTCTTCCTCTAACTCATATTGTGCTGATTTTCTTTAGTGATATATTTGGATTTCTTTCTCTTTATTTTTTACATGTTTATTAGTGGTTTTTGACATATGTTTATCATTAGGTTTGTATACCCTCTTCTGCAAATACCAGTCTATATTAAGTTGATGGTTGTTTAAGTATGAACCTATTCTTTTCTCCTTTCCTTCCGATGTTTTGGGTATATGTTATTATATTTTATTTCCTTTTTTATGAGTTCTTTGGCTGATTTTTACAGAAATATTTATTTACTGCTTTTGTGTTTTGCCTTTATATGGTTACCTTTTTAAAGTTTATTTATTTATTTTGAGAGAGAGAGAGAGAGAGCACAAGTGGAGAAGAGAGAAAGAGAAAGAGGGAGAACTCCCACACAGGCTCTGCAGTGCCAGTGTGGAACTTGATGGACCAAGATCATGACTTGAGCTGAAGTTGGACACTTAACTAACAGAGCCACCCAGGCAGCCCCACTGTCCTTTTTGAACTTTCCTTCGACTCAGAGTCCCCTTTAATATTTCTTGCAGGGCTGGTTTAGTGGTCACAAATTCCTTTAGTTTTTGTTTGTCTGGAAAACTCTTTATGTCTCCATTTATTCTGAATACTATCCTTGATTAATAGAGTATTCTTGGCTGCAGATTTTCTTTCATCACTTTGAATATATCATGCCACTCCTTTCTGGCTTGCCAAGTTTCTGTTGAAAAATATCCTGGTAGCATTACAGGTTTTCCCTTGTAAGTTACTGACATCTTTTGTTGCTTTTAATATTTTTTCCTTATCATTATATTTTTTTTAATTTAATTACATTATGTCTTGGTGTGGGCCTACTTTAGTTGATTTTGATGGTGTTCTCCGTGCTTCCTGGATCTGGATGTCTGTTTCTTTCTCCTGATTTGGGATGTTTTCAGCTAGTATTTCTTCAATAAATTTTGTGCCCTGCTTTCTCTATCTTCTTTTTCTGAGATTCCTGTAATACAAATGTTATTACTTTTGATGGAGTCACTGAGTGTCCTAAGTCTATTTTTGTGTTGCATAATTCTTCTTTCTCTCTTTTGTTCAGTTTCATTACTTTCCATTACTTTGTCTTCTAGATCATTAATTTGTTATTTTGCTTCTTCAAGCCTACTTTTATTGCATTAAGCATGTTTCAATTCATTTATTGCATTCTTCTTTTTTGACTGATTCTTTTTTTTTAACTTTTTATCTCTATAGTAAGGGTCTCACTAAATTCTTCCATTCTTTTCTCAAGTCTGGTGCATATCCATATGATCATTGTTTTAAGTTCTTTAGAAGGCATGTTACTTATATCTGTTCGGCTTAGCTATCCGGTCATGGTCTTATCTTGTTCTTTCGTTTGGGATAAATTCCTCTGTCTTCTCATTTTGTCTAAATCTCAGCCTTCTTCTCTGTGTTAGAAAAGTCAGTTATATTTCCTGCTTCTGAAAGTAATGGTCTTCTGAAGAAGAGATCTTGTACTGCCCAGGGCCTGGTGCTTCAGGGAGTATCTCCAGTGTGTATTGCATGCACTCTGCTATTGTGTTCTGGCTACTCTGTCCTCATGCCAGTCATCTGCAGAGACTCCCCTTGCCTTCTGTGGGGAGTGACTGGTCCCTGGCCTGAATGTGGTGAGTTTTAACTAGGTGTGCTCTGGTTTGCTTGTTAAATAAGCCCTGTCCCCACGTCCACTGATATTGATCCCTGTAAAAGTCTGTGGTCTGGAGACATGATGTGGGCAGGGGTTTATGCTGGTCTTTTGGGTGAGGGTGCATACCAGACTGGGACTGAGGCAAGTGTGACTGAGAAGGGCAGTGCCATCAGACTGCAGAGGGATAGGACTTAGTGTAAACAAGGTAGGCAGCCAGTGTCCAGGCCATGCTGTTTCCCACAGGTGGCTCTGCATTTATTCTGAGGAACAGGGAGGGAAATGGCACCATCCAGCTCATTTGTTCCCTGAAAGATGTTTCCAGGAATGCTGCCTTTCAGGGACATTTGAGAAAAGCAAATAATTTTCCCACTGTGCCCCCTGGATGCTCTTCAGATCAGTGTATGTCCCACTCTGTATGTCCCTGGGTTGTTTGCCTGCCTTCTTTCCAAGAGCAGTGCAGTGTCCTCCAGGCTGTATCTCAGTCAAGCCAGCTGACCTTTAAAACTCAGGTTTGGGGCGCCTGGGTGGCGCAGTCGGTTAAGCGTCCGACTTCAGCCAGGTCACGATCTCGCGGTCCGGGAGTTCGAGCCCCGCGTCAGGCTCTGGGCTGATGGCTCGGAGCCTGGAGCCTGTTTCCGATTCTGTGTCTCCCTCTCTCTCTGCCCCTCCCCCCGTTCATGCTCTGTCTCTCTCTGTCTTAAAAATAAATAAACGTTGGAAAAAAAAATTTTTTTTAAAATAAAACTCAGGTTTAAAGTTGCAAAAACTCATAACATTCAGCCCTTTTCATTTCCCAAGCCAATGGCTAAGGGAATATATTCTCCTTGTGTGTTCCTCTGTATGCTCCTCTCTCTCTGGCCCTTTTCTGCAACCATGGCTCCCTCCCCTCCAAGGAACCAGGATCCTTTCTCCCTGAAACCAAGTCTCTGGACTTGCTACCTTCTTCAATGTGGCCTCTTCTGTTCCTTTAGTTATGGAGTTTTTTTCCATCAGTCTCCAGGTCATTTCTGGGGTATTTATGATGATTTGATAGTTATCTAATTTTACTCATGGGATAAGACAAGCCTAGGGTTCACCTACTCTGCCTTCATTTTCCTCTCAACTTGTTAGGCTTATTCTGACATAACATACGTTCTTGTGCTTACATGCTTGGAATAACAGAAACATTGGGTCAGACTCTGTTTTAGATGAGGGATTTCCTTATTAGTCTTAATAACTTAGCAATGTGAAGTGTTGAATGCTATTTTTTTATTATAGATCTGATGCAGACTATGAATGCCAATGAAATTATGCTTCGCTATTTAATATGTTATCTTTCTGCTTGTTCCATTACTAGTATTTGTAAAGAATTTTTATTAAACAAATCCCATAGTGAAAAGTTAATATTGGACATAAGTGAATATTGGAAACGTTCTGAAATAAATACTCTTAACTTTTGAAAGTCAACGTAATTTTATCATGAAATTATTATGATCATTATATCAAATACTATAAACATTTAAGACATTTTAAGCCATAGATTAATGCTCTCTTTGATCATAAGTTTTTGAAATAATTGGAAAATTACCAATTGATAAAACATTATTTTGATTTAGATTTGAGTCTTTTCTGCCATCCAATTTCTTCATAAGCTTCTGCTATTTATTTAGACAAGAATGCTGAAGTGTCTCAACAGATATATGTATTTCTCCTTTCAGTTCTTTCAGTTTTACCTCATGTATTTTGATGCTGTCTTTAGTACAGACACATTTAGGATTGTTTTGTCTTCTTGTAGAATTAACACCTCTATTATATAATGCCACTTTTCATCTCTGATTAACTCTCTTATTCTGAAGTCAACTTTGCCTGAAATTAAAATAGTTATTCTTTCTTTTGATTAATGTCAGTGTATCTTTCTCCATCCCTTTTATATTAAGCTGAGTCTTTATGCTTAAAATGGGTTTCTTACAGAGAACATGTAGGTCTCTTTTTTTTAAAAACACTCTGACAATATCTGTCTTTTACTTGAGGTATTTAGAGCATTTTGATTTAAAGTGGTCATTGATATAGCTGGGTTAATGTCCATATTTGTACCTGTTTCCTTTTCATTAAATTTGTTCTTTGATTCTCCTCTCCCTTTTTCTGCCATCTCTAGTTTTAACTGAGCATTTCATGTGATTTTATGTGATTCCATTTACTTTTTATAGTATCAATTTTATTATTTTTAAAAAATGATAGTTTCCTTAAAGTTTGCAATTTACATTCTGAACAAATATAAACCTAATTTCAAATAATGAGGTATTGCTGCATGTGTGGTGCAGATTCCTGAATAGAGAATTTGCATTTTTCCCCCCTGTCCTTTATAACATTGTTATCTTTTATTTCACTTGTCCATAAGCTATAATTATATTATTACTATTTTAAACAGTTACATTTTGTATCAATTAGTACAAGATTTATTTTTCTCTAAAACTCCTTTATTTATATAGACCTGAATTTCTGATGTCATTTTTCTTCTGTTTGATTAACAGATTTTAACATTTCTTGAAGAGCAAGTTGACAAATTTCCTTAGTTTGTGTTTGTATGAGAAAGCATTTTTCTTTCACTTTGGAAGGATAATTTATCTGAATATTGGATTCTAGGTTAGTGTTTTATTCTTTCTTTCAACACTATAACCATTTCACCCCAGTATCTTGACAGCAATTTTTAAAAAGACTATTTATTATTAGATTTCCAACAAAATTAAGAGGAAGTTACAAAGATTTTCCTTATACCCCTGTCCCTACATGAGCATAGCATTCCCATTATCAATGTCCCCCGACCAGAGTGGTATGTTTATTGTAATTGATGTGTTCCCATTTGACATATCATTTGCACCCAAAGTCCATAGTTTATATTTGGGTTCACTCTTGGTGTTGAACATTCTATGAGTTTAGAAAAATATATAATCATATTTACTCACATTATAATCTCACACAAAACACTTTCACTGCCCTAAAAATCCCATGTGCTCTGCCAATTTATCCCCGCACCCTGCCTCCATCCCATGGCAACCACTGCTTTTTCTATTGTCTTCCTTCTTTTCCAGAAGGTCATATAGGTGGAATCATACAGTATATGGCCTTTTCAGATTGGGTATTTCACTTAATAATGTGTATATAATGCTCTTCCGTGTCTATTTATGGCTTGATAACTCATTACTTTTTAGTCCTGATTAATATTTCATTTTTTGAGTGTACCATAGCTTATCCATTAACCCACTGAAAAACATTTTGGTTACTTCCCAACATCAGTGTGCAGGTTTTACTGTAAACATAAGTTTTTTTCCTTATTTCTCTAATGTTAGTACTTACAATCCCTCTTACCACCCGCTATAATACTCATCATTTTTTTTCCAAAATTTACTGTTTGGTTTTCTGCAGTTTGAATATGATATGTGTAGGTGATGGAGTTTTTTGTCTGTTTATTTTTTATTTTTTTATTTTTATTTTTTTAAATTCTGCCTCATGTTCTCTGAGCTTCTTGGATGTGTGATTTGCTGTCTGTCAATATGGGAAAGACCTTAGCTCTTACTGTATTAGTTCATATAGTTCTTTTCATTTCTTTCTCCTTCTTGTGGTATTTTAATTTTGTATATATTAAATATTTTGTAATTGCCCTACAGTTCTTGGATGTTATGGTCTCTTTTGCTTTCCTTTCTTTTAATTTGTTGTGGAAGTTTTTATTGACCTGTCTTCATTATTTCCTTAATTGTGTTCAGTCTATTGATGAACCCATGAAGATAGTCTTTATTTCTGTTACAATTTTTGTTGTTTTATAACATTTCCTTTTAAATTTTTCTTAGTGTTTTGTTTTCAGCTTTCTGCAGGACTCAACTGTTCTGCATTTTTTTCCATTAGAATCCTTAAAATATTAATCATTAATCATTAATTTAAATTTCTTATCTGATTATTCCAACATCTGTGGCATCTGTGAGTATAGTTCTGTTGATGGCTTTGTCTCTCCACATTGTTTTTGTTTTTCTGTTGCCTTTTGGTCTGACTTTATTTATTTATTTTTTTGAAAGCCAGGCAAGTTGTGTTGGTAAGTAAATACAAATAAATAGGCCTTTAATGTGAGGAATTGGGCTGTGTGTCATGTTTGCTGGAGCTGTAGGTGCCTCCTCCAGAGTCCTTGTTGAGTGATTTAGGCTAGCCAGGTTCACCTACTCAGAGAGAGTTTGCATCTTACAACTCTCTCATCTCTAATCTATTGTTCTTAGACTGGAGACCTGTTAGTTCATGGTGAGGTATTAGATAGGGGGAACTTTCTCTAATTTTACAATTGCTTCTCTGTCTTTAAGTAAGCCTGGGTTTTTGGTAAGACTTTCACAAATGTTCCTCCAGTGGTATAAGATGTTTTCGTCCTTACCCATACTTCCCTCCCTGGCTACAATGTCCTTATCTGACTTTCTTGAAGCCCTAGTCCCTGCTGACTGTTTCTCACCCCTTTCGGTGACACAGGAATGCCATAGAGTCCTGAAGTGCCAAGAATGCCCTTGTCTCTCTCTCTCTTTCTTTTTATGTATAATTTATTGTCAACTTGGTTTCCATACAACACCTAGTACTCATCCCAATAGGTGCCCTCCTCAATGCCCATCACCCACTTTCCCCTCTCCCCCACGTGCCCCATCAACCCTCAGTTTGTTCTCAGTATTTAAGAGTCTCTTATGGTTTCTCTCATTAAGATAAGGTTCTGGTAAAGACATTTCCCTTCTAGAGTAGGTCTTTGTTATGTAGCGAATGCTGCATGTATATTTTATAATGCTTAATCTTCTCCTGACAGAGGAAAGATCTTTCTTGGATCTTCACTTTGAGAACCTTATAGGGTTCCTTGAGGTTAAACCCGTAAATGAGGTCTCTGCCTCAAGATGTCTTTCAGTCTCATTCTTGTTCACACTGAGCCTCCAACAATAATTAAAATTATTATGTAAGTGTCCCTACCAGTTTATGGCTTCAGTGACTTCTCCTCAAGATGAATAGACCTCTGCTTTGACTCTCTGTGTTCATGTGTCTTTCCATACTTCTGAGTGGTGATTTGCTTTGTGACCTCAGTTCTTGGATAAGCCTAAAAAAAGTCATTGACTTTCAGTTATTCCAGGCTTTTCTCATTGTAAGGGCAGTTGTGACAACTTGCAAGTTCTTTTCAGCGTGGAGCTGAATCCAGAAGTATCTTCATATGCTATTTCAGTTACAGCTAATGGTTAAGAGTTAGGCATTCTCAAAGAAAATGTCCTTGAAAATGGAAACAAAAGATTGCAGAGTTAAATAAATATCAGACACTCCCTTCTTCAGTGGAACCAGTAAGAATTTATTGAGCAGTTACTACTATGTATGAGATACTGTTTTGACTGCTGTATTTATGTAATGATTAATTAATTAACAAACTCTTAAAAAAAACAGTGTGATACATACCTTTCTTGTTTTCACTTTTTGGATGAGGACACTGAGGCCCAAGATCATTAAGTAACTTGCTCAGGTCCCAAGATTCAAGATTCTAAAACAAGCTCACAGGTACTATACTCTTTAACCACTGTAGTTTGCCTCTCTGCAACTATTGTGTGTGGATAATATACTAATGCTAACACTAACACATAATAATGCAAATAGTAGTAAAGAAAGTAAAATTTCCTCTGACATTTTAGGAGGCAGGAAATTACTCCTGTCATAGGAAATCAGGGAAGAGTTGGCATTTTCAGTTATTAAAGTTAGGATTTAACAAGCAGTTATGGTGACAGGAGTTTTGAGAGGAAAGAAAATGGTGAACAGACCCAGAAATTCATAAATAATGTGCAGTGAAAAAGAGAGAGAGAAGCCTAGAACAGAATGTCAGCCTGGGAGATCTCAACTGTTTTCTGACAACAACAAGAAGGAAAACTTTTGAATTAAGAAATGACAGGATCACTTACAAGTTTGGAAAAGAGCAATGTGTAGCAGAACTCATGGAGAGCTGGATATAAATAAGGAACAGAGACAGTCCAGTTAGACAGACGTTAGATAATTTTGTAGTGAGAATAGAAGGGGGGAGAGAGGACAAGAGGGGTCAAGGACTCACTAGTGAGTCAAGGATGAAAAGGGAATCAGAAATGACTCCCGTGTTTGAAGTTTCTGTGATGGAGAATGATGAAATATATTGCTAAAGAGCAAATAATATATATACAAAATAACATTTAAAATTAAATTGGAGCTCTTTCTTAGAGGAGAACTCCTCAAATACTCCTCTAGCCCTCTGGGTAGTTATAATTAGTTGAGCTGGAACCTAAAATGAAGGATGATCTTCTCAATAGCTAGAGACCAAAGTGAAATGAGGTTTGCAGTAACTTTCTCTCAGGAGAAGGATTATGTTGTTTTTTCAGAGGAAACACACTTCTACTTATTTTTATTTTTATTTAACTCATGTATAGGGTACAATAGAAATGACAATGGGTGGTGTCCTCAGATTCCACTCTCACCAGGACATCACCAACGCTGTTGAAGGCAAATGCCTCTTTGCAATTTCCCAGCATTAAGAACATGCTGACCAGACATTGAGTCTGCCTTTCTGTCGTTGCAAACCCACCTAAGGTATTTCTTTATTGTTTGGCTGGAATAACAGAAACTTGCCTGCTTCATGAACTTTGTGAAAAGTTTTCCACAATTCACAGTTTATCAGAAAATTGAGGGATCTTTAGAACTTTCCCTTTGGAGGAAACATGCATTTTAGAAGAATGCTTGAGTTGCAATCTTTCTCCCAGAAACATGTTTTTTTTTGGATTCCCCATTGAGTTGCAAACCATTTTTGTCCTTTTGCTCATACCCGACTGCATCCTTTGCTGCCCTTATTTTTTTTTCCTTTAGTGACAAAAACACTTCTTATCAGTACTTATTTTTGGCAACTTAAACAATAGTCAAAATGTTATTGTGTAGGGTTGTGATTTTCCCCTTTGTACACACAATAAACTTTAGTTAGAGAAAACACCACTCCTGTCACACGTTTCTTCCTTCCTAATTGCTTTCCTAGTTATCCTCTTAACGTTCATATCCATCAACTTCTGTGTACCTCAGAGACATTTAAAAGTTTCAAGCTTGAAGCTGGCAATCTCATCTAAGACTTTCATTCCATTCATGAAGAACCAGGGCCAGAGAGGTTACTTGTGCTTCTCACAGGCACACAGCTAGTCCTGGTAGATCTATGATGGGAAACCACATTTCCTGATTTCTGGTTCAGTGCTATTTTTTTTATTATTATTAATGTTTATTTTTGAGAGAGAGAGAGCACGAGCAGGGGTGGGGCAGAAAGAGAGGGAGACACAAATCTGAAGCAGGCTCCAGGCTCTGAGCTGTCAGCACAGAGCCTGACACAGGGCTCAAATCCATGAAACGTGAGATGCTTAACTGACTGAGCTACCCAGGCACCCCCTCCAGTGCTCTTTTTACTACTAAATTTTGGGAGGAATTAGTGCAGGAAAAATCCAATATCAATTCAATAAACTGCAGTTGTCTTTTTCTGAAAATGGATAAGCTATCAATACATAAAAATAGAAATATTGAATACAGATTGATTTTCCTGATATGCAAGGGATGATTGAAGGGCTTGCAATGTAGTTGCAGGTAGCACAGACATGATCAACATAAGAGAAGTTGCTAATTGTTTGCCAAATGAATTGTAGAAATCCAATTGCTTCATATGTTTGGGGAATCAGGATGGAGCTGGATGAGAAATGAGGGACCAACTGGAATGACAGGTCTGCATAGGGAGGTGAGCCCAGCAAGGCAGGTTCTGGAAAACTTTGTGGAAGAGGAAAGGCTCCCCAGACCTGGCAGACAAATGAGGTTGGCCTGTCATGAGTGTTGAGACAGAAGACATGGGCTGTGTGGCTTTTGGAGATCACAAGTTTTCCACAAGAAACTGTCCACTGGACATTCCTTTGCAGGTAAAATACACAGATCTAGACAGGCCAGGTATTCTTCTTCGTGAGTTTTTTTTTTCTTTTTTGTCATCTTACATTCTTTTAAGATTGCATGTCACATAGGGACTCTGACAAACTGTTCAGCCATTTAATCTCTATCTTCCTGTCACTCTTCACCTCGTAAATCAGGGAAGATAGAAAAAGAGGACCAAGGGAGACTGTGTGTTCAGCCTTCTATACTTCAAAGGGTGGTGAGTGGGTAAAAGATTTGTCAGCTTCTCTTTTTCATTTCCTGAAGCTAGAAAAAATGACCCAGGAAATCCCACAAGACATAAATCCAAGGTGAACTGAGCAAGTTGATAGCCTTCAAATTAAAAATATTAAAGTATGCAATTATAAGAATGGACAAAGTGAGAGACAGTGAGCACATTTTGGGTCAGGGACTGTCTGAGGTTATTCTTCATTGGCTTATAAGGCAGGTTCTCACATCATCCCATGCTGGTGATAGGGAAGGAAGCTGCAGGAGCAACTTGCTTGAAGCCACTGGCCATATATCAGGGTCAGACTCAGCCCTTAATCACTATAGTTGAACTTGAGGATCAATGCTGAACAATGTTCTTACTGTCTTCCCTATATCCCACACTTAACACAGAAGCAGGGGTGACATAGTGAAAGTCATAGGTCCTGATAGTGAGTATGGGGATAGTAACAGTTAACTCACAATATCGGAAGGATAAAATAAAGGAAACTACGTCTGTGACCTGTCCAAGATGGGCAGATGCTCACTTGATAAAAAACTGATACCTCATTTTATCTATATTATCCATATTATCTCATTTAATTTTGCTATTGTTGACAAAGAGACATTGAAAAGTGATGGGTATTCTGGTAGTTGGGTGTCCATCAAATATTTCAAGTGTAACAGCTACAAACCACCCGAAACATGTCCTTTTCTGTTCTTTTCTCTGCTCATTAAATGAAACTTCTGTTTTTGCAGACTTCAAAGTCGTTCTGGACATCTCTTTCTCCCTCACATGTAGTCACCGAATTCTCTGAGGGCCTATGTCCACTCTCAGTGCCTGCACAACTTTTTTGTGGCCCAGTGGCAGTCTCTTCATGTGGAGGCTAGCAGATGCCTCTTGCCACCACATGGGCATTTACACTCCATCTTATTAGAGCAGCCATACTGCTCAGATGTATTCTTGCAGTTGCTTTCTACTTCACTTAGAATAAAGACCAACTCCTTACTATGTTCTCAAGGCTTCTCCACACTGACACAGTGCTAGCTCCGCCAAGGGCTCAGCCACACTGGACACCTGTGTCCTGCACATGCTAGGTATGTCTGCCTGAGAATACTGCATCAACTTTTCTCTCAGACCAGAAGCTTCTTTTCATACACTTATGCATGGTTTTCTTAACACTTTCTCCAGGTCTTGGTGTAAAGTTCATCATTTTCAAGAAGCATTCCCAGATTTGTTTGTGTTTAACAGTACCACACTTCCACCTTTGGATTCTGCTTTATTTTCTTTCAGACATCATGCATGCTCTTGTTCCTGTGTTCACTGCTTCTCCCACCTCAGTGAGCACCAAGAGCAATAGCAGTTTTCTCTGTTCTCTCTGGCACCCTAAACCCTCAAGGCATTTCCTGGCGCTGCAAGGGCTCATCGGACTTCTGAAAGAAAGGAGGAAGAAAGGGCTAATTCCAAAGTCAGATTGCTTGGGCTCAAATCCAAGTTTGCTCTAATAAACTGGATGATCTTGGATAATTACTGTATCTTTCTAAGACTTAGTTTCATTGTCTGAAAAATTACAGTAATAATAGGAGGATGAAGTTAGATAATACTTGTAGAGTGGCAAACCTCACTCTTGGTGACAAGAAAACTGACAGCAGGTGCAAGTTATCATTTATGCATTTATTCACCATGGGAATCATGCATGTCCCTGTCCACTCCTTCTTAGGAGAGCAAGATGGAATTCAGTGCAGTGTTATCATCACCATAACCTCAAATATTCTCAAATTAACAAAAATATATCCTTCTCCAGTTATTTTAACTACAATGAATGAATATGTCTTGGGTCATACCTCACTTTGGAGTGGAAGTACAATGACACTTCCCAACCCAACAGGAGCTGTCTAAGGATGGGTGGTCCTGAGTGTGTGTGAATGAAAGCCTTGAAGTCTCAGCATTCATCAGGGGCCTGAGAAAGGGCAGGAGCATGTAGCTGCACAGAGAAGCATCAAGAGGAGACTTTAAGAAATGCTAATACACTTTATTATATTTTGTGGGTTACAGTAGCTATATGCCCCAACCAGAGAAGCTACTGTAAGAAAATTAGTGTTTGTTAAAGTTCACTGCAGGGTTCTGTTACATGGGTTACTATATCACGTGCATTTAAGGCATGATTCAATTCCCACAATCTTAATTTCTACCACAATTTTATGGAAGACTCTCATTAACTAGATGAAAACTCCCAGAGGTCAGTGGCTACACCTGCTATATGCAGCATCACATGTCTTGCACACAGCCTAGTTGATGCACAACTTACATTACTGAGGTTTTGAATAGACTTTAGCTGTTCATCAGTGTTCATACATAGGACTTGTATATCATGTGATTTCTTATTCCAATTGAAACACTTTTAAGAAGAAAAGAGTACTGTCAATAATTCTAAGATAACAACAGGACCAAATTTTGTTGTTCCAGAAAAGCTCAAGGTGTGCAGGGTTTCATCTTCAACAGGAAAACTTTTGTCTCCACTGGCTTCCATAATTAGCTATGGCATGTTTATCTCCTACTCTTTTTGTGTGTCAAAATCTTCCACTGGATGGGAGCTGCTTAATGATACCAAGCCTTTAACCTGGTGGGGAGTCTGTCTCCTGTGTGTAAACAAACAGACCATGAGAATAGAGAAAATAAGAGCATGTGCTTATACAACTCAACAATACAAAGACAAATAGGCCAATTAAAGATAGGAAAGGGATTTGAATAGGCATTTCTCCAAAGAAGATATACAAATGGCCAATCAGTACATGAAAAGATGCTCAATATCCTGAATCATGAAGAAAATGCAATTCAAAACCACAATGAAGTGCCACCTCACAACCACTAAGATGGCTGTAACACAAAGATATCATAACAAGTCTTTGTGATGATATGGAGAAATTAGAACCCTTGCACATTGCTGGTGGAAATGTAAAATGATGCATCTGCTTTGGAAAATAGTTTGGCAATTCCTCAAACAGTTAAACATAAAGTTACCATATTATTCATCGTTTCCATTCCTAGGTATATAGCCAAAAGAAATGACAATATATATTCACACTAAAACTTTCACATGAATGTTCATAGCAACACTATCCAGGATAAATAAACAATGGAAAGATACAAATGTCGACCAACTGATGAATGGATAAAAAATATGTTATATATCCACACAATGGAATATTATTCAGCAATTAGAAGAAATGAAGTCTTGAGGTATGCTATATAATGGATGAACATTGAAAACATTTTATTAAATGAAAAAAAACAGACATAAAAGAACCAATATTTGTGTGATACCACTTATATAAAATATCTAGAATAGACAAATTTATAAAGACAGAAAGTATATCAGTGGATGCCAGCAGCTGAGAGTAGGAGGAATGAGGAATAGGAGCTAAAACTCATAGGTAAGCTTTCTTGTTGGAGTGATGATATGTTCTGAAATCAGATAGTGGTAATCAATTGATTGGAAACCAACTTCTGAATATACTAAAAACAACTGAATTGTCCACTTTTAAAGGGTGAACATTATGATGTGTAATTTATAGCTAGATAAAGCTGTTATTAAAAAGAATATAGTTGATTTATGAAGTGTATTTACCATAATGAAATTTATAGTTATATAATAAATTGTATCTTACCTCTGTGACAATTAATTTGAGTAAAATTTTCCTATCTAAGGAGTGGGGAAGATTTGGTGGAAGATGGGATGGAGGCAGGAGGTCTGACCTCACACAACTTTGTGATTCTCACTCTTACAATGAGAGACTCCAGACATAAATCTTCTAGCACTATGATTCATGATTAAGTCATTTATTCCTTTGATATTTATTGAGGACCCACTATAAGGCAGGATGTCTGAAAGGAGCTACAATGTCCCCTCAATTCCTCTTGTCTTCAAACTAAACTTTATCTTTTCTTTGATGTCTACATGTGGACTCATTTTGCACAGGAAAATCATGTTGACAAAACTTGCCAAAATACCCACAAGAAACTTTGGAAAAGTTCATTCACTGAAGGATCCAAATTCTTAGAGTTGAAATTAGGGAAATAATGGATCATTGTTGGGGAAAAAAATGTGTCCATCTCAGTATTTCTCAAATCAATAAAGAGTTTAAACAATTTGAGATAAGTTGGCTTGCGATAAGAATGGCCTGCACACTTTGAAGGTGGTGATAAGGATTGGTATTCATAAAATGAAAGGAACTTCCTAAGATAATGTTGACTGGTAAATGCAGTTAGACAGATCACAGCAGGAATCCTATAACCCCATGGGTTAATTTGATCTATACAGATAAATGTAAAAACAAGTATTGTACAATGTTAACTGAAGAATCTGCATGGATGTATGTGTGTTCGTTATAAAAACCTTTCAGTGTTTTTGTACATTTGACATTTATATGACATTATAAAGATAAATTATCCTCAAGAGTGGGGCATTTATCAGGTTTGTTTGTTTGTTTGTTGTTACTTCAGAGGGATTCCACAGAGAGGTACTCCAATGTAGAAATTACCCTTTCAGTCAAGAGGTCCTTCATTGTATTTAACTCCTATAATGTCATTCTATTTTCCTTAATGCTGAGTAGAGTCTAGCCCTTTATGTTCACTTGCCATTCTGCCTTTGAAACCATTTCTAGCAACTTGAATCTCTTAAGATACATCAAGTCTCAGTGAAATTTACATTAGCAGCCATGAAATTCAAATGTGTGAATTGACTTAGCATAAGATACAAAACCCCCAGTCCATGTGCCCACTAGTAAAAGTTCTAGAACTAGCAAAAGTTCTCTCAGTATTATGTAAAACCCTTAAAAATTATAGAAGACTCCAAAAACTTTTATTGATGTGCATTACCTCCAGCAATATTTACTATATTAAAATTAAGCTGAATCATTTTAATATATGCATTTATTAATTCATCTGAAAATAACAAAAAAAGCCTGAATAAGTAATGTACTTCTATAAAAAACAATTATATTATCCAAAAAAATAATAAATTAGCAAGAGATTAGTGATCTATTTTACATTTTTCCAAATCTCTGTAATATCTGGCTTAATGAAAGCCAGATGATTTTCATATCTGCTCCTGTACTGAATAATTTGTGATATATAATTTTGATTGAAGAAAATCTAGCCTGAGACAGATTTGTAGTTAAAAAATGGATGAGTATTTTATTAGACGTTTCAGGTAATCATGGATATTCTTTTTTTCATATCATAAAATTCAACAAGGAGTAATTTCTTAGAATTTAATTGCAATATGAAACCATACCAATTTTCCAAAATTTTAATGTCCACTTGAAATCCCAAATTTTAGTATTGGTAACTAATACTTTCAATTGTTTTCCTAGAAGTGACAGACTCCCTTCTTTCATTTTCAAGAAAATATCTACCAAACACCCAAATCTGAAAGTAACTATGTGCCTGCTTGTTGTTCTTACAAATAAATTTCTACTCCATGAGAAAAACTTTGTCCTTTATCACCTTGAAGTGAATGTTGTAGATTCATTCTAAATCCTCTCTGGGAGCTGCTCTATTGAAGAAGGTATCTTCCCCAGCTTTAGGAAATTTTATTCCGATGCAAATCATACTATGTAGAGATGGTAAAGAAGTGTAGAGAGAAGGGATGGTGGTTGGTAGCAAAGCAATCAGTAAATCCAGAGGTGAGATAAGAAGTGACACACCCTCAATGTACCTCTCCAGTGGGAAGTTATGCCCTGAGCTAACAGATCTGCCTGAGGACCTTTATTCTGTTATCCCTGCAAGGTTCCACTGAGATCCACAAGGAAAAACTGTCAGAACACAGGACATGTAATAAATGAGACACTGAATGAACCTTTAAAAAATGCCAAAAGAAATTACTGCATAAAAAAATGTATTCCCTATTCAAATACGTATATGAAAAGCCTGCTATGGGAGAAATCTTGTAGTCAAGAAACAAGGGGTTTTTTTTGTTTTTATTTTTCTCTTGAAGCATACAGAAACATAGGAAACTCTGGCTGCTGTGTGAGCTGGAAATTAATTGGTTTACATGTCTCAAAGTTCCATGAAGGGCCAGCTCTCAGCTGCAGTTCACAGAGTTATGTTAAGCAGTGCAGAGTGCCACTTTTTGGGGTGTCTCGTCAGGGGGTCTGACTCTTGCGCAGGGCTGTGCTCTGGAAGGGCAGAAAGGTTCTGAGATCAAGAGCCGCGGTGACACCCTCTGGTGGCTGTGAGGCACTACAAGCTTCTCTGATAGACACAAGTTTGGAGGGAAAGCCGTGAGAAGCGTCACTGGGCAGGTCTCTTTGGCCTCCGTCCTTCCATCCGGGATGTCCCAGAGGCCTTTTTGCCCCAGGCCGATCCCATTTCAGGATGGTGCCTCAAACAGCATGAGCTGGACTCATTTGCTCAGCGGAAACAACCATCAGTTGTCTCCTTGGTCCTTCAGCTCCCTCATAGTCAGAAGCTATTTAAAATGTTATACAATTAAAATAAAATATATTGGTTTTTATGTTATACCTCCTTGTTGACCTTTTTTTTTTTCAGTATATTCAGTTTTTATCAGGTCTTAATATTTTCCACGGTGGCCTATAATTAAAACTTAATTTAATGAGAGGAGATATGTTCCTTTAGTTCTTTTATTTTTGCAAATAATCAAATTAAATACAAAACAAAAGCTAGAATAAACAATGCAATTATAGATCGGCTGAGATATTATAAACTCTGGTTTGAAGCTGAGGAAACAAACTGTGATCTATCTCCATGGTTAAACATATAATAAAATATGGGGCGCCTGGGTGGCTCAGTCAGTTGAGTGTCTGACTTCCGCTCAGGTCATAATCTCATGGCTTTGGTGAGTTCGAGTTCTGTGTGGGGTTTTGTGCTGACAGCTCAGAGCCTGGAACCTACTTCAGTTGCTGTGTCTCCCTCTCTCTCTGCCCTTCCCCGCTTGTGTTCTGTCTCTGTCTCTCTCTCACTCTCTCTCAGAAATAAACATTAATTTTTTTAATATTATAAAATATAAAATGAAAGGGAAAGCATTTGTATGACTGGTTATACTCTGTATCAGCATTCCTATGTAATTTTTTTGTGTGACCCTTTCTATGAAGTCATCATAAACAAATGACATGTTACATTTTTTGAGTATTTAAAAGATAATTTTTGGAGGTGCCTGGATGGCTCAGTTGGCTAAGCATATGACTCTTGATTTTGGCTCAGGTCATGATCTTTCAGCTTCATGGGTTCGAGCCTCACATCAGGCTCTGTACTGGCAGCCTGGAGCCTGCTTGGGATACTGTCTCTCTCCCTCTCTCTCTGCCCCTCCCCCCATTCATGCTGTCTCTCTTTCAAAATAAATAAACTTAAAAAAAAGAGATCATTTCTGTTGTTTCTATGCATGTTTATCTTAAACTGCTATCCATATTTTCCCTTTCTTTAAGATAGATTTGAAGCAGAGGCTTATGTAAGCCAGGGAAGTCATGCCAAGATTATCTGAACATCTTTTATAAAATCTTCAAGTTCTTTGATGTAGGTCTTATATAAATATTTTTATACATCTTCCTCCTCTTCCTCCTCCTCCTCTTCTTCCTCCTCTTCATCCTCCCACTCCTCTTCCTCCTCCTTCTTCATAAGCTTATCTACTTTGTTCTTCAATTTACTATGTATTTTTTTTCAGTATGGACCACACATACAATTCTGTGCTAGGGTCTGGGGACAGGGAAAACATGCCTTACTCCCTGTAGGAGTCAGGACCCAGAGCATTTCCAGACCACAGTGCAGTGTCAAAAGTGCTATGCAAGAGGAGCAAATATTTATGGACTCACCAGAACCCCCCCCCCTTTCTTAGAGAGAGAGAGAGAGCATGCAAGTGAGGCAGAAGGGCAGAGGGAGAAAGAGAGAATCTTAAGCAGGCTTCATGCTTATAGCACAGAGCCCAATGCGGGGCCCAATCTCACGACCAGGAGATCATGACTTGATCCCAAATAAAAAGTCCAAAACCATAAGAGACTCTTAAAAACTGAGAACAAACTGAGAGTTGATGGGGGGTGGGAGGGAGAGGAGGGTGGGTGATGGGCATTGAGGAGGGCACCTGTTGGGATGAGCACTGGGTGTTGTATGGAAACCAATTTGACAATAAATTTCATATTTAAAAAAAAAAGTCCAATGCTTAACTGCTTCACTGACTGAGCCACCCAGATGCCCCTCACCAGACATTTTTAACCTACCAAGATGAGGTGATGTCTGGTGTGAAGGCAGAGGCAGCTGTGGCAGGACAGACACAATTCTCCCATGACTAGGAAGGTGGGGGGATGTGCATGAAAAAGACTTAGATCGAAATCTGCTCTTCCTCCTGCTTGCTCTTCCTCAGGCAGACTCACTGGTAATCCTGTCCTGCCTGGAGGGTGTGGTTCAAAGAATGAACAGAAGGAAGGGCTTGAGGAACAGTTAATGGGACATGACCCTGGCTTGTATCAGAAAGCCCAAGGGAAAAAGAATTAACAGTCTCTTGTATTGATGTTTAACTGCTCTAAACCCAGAGCCCTGTAATTCATTTGCAAGATATTTTGCCTAGAAAACATTTTCTTCAGAATGTGTGCTTGTTTTGATGAGAATGTACCAAAAGGAGATTTTATTAACATGAAACACCAGTAGTGAATAATTCCTAATAAACAAGCCATCACAGTCTAGACATATGACCTGGATAAGGACCTTCAGTCTGCTTGTGGGTGTGTCTGGTGGTTGGATATACTCCTCTTCCATGTCCACTGCTCCCCTACAGTTACTACATAAGCCCTGCAAATCCCTTTCTGTCAAACTAGATTCCTCTGCTGCAAAGATGACCCCTGAGACATTCAAAGGTTGCTAAACTCCCATCTGCTTCTGCGATGAGGAGCCCAAGTTTCTTTGGCTCCCAGAGGAATGTGTGGGATGCTCCTTCATCTGTGTGAAATGGCACACTTGATGGCTCCAGATGGTGCTGTGTGGCCATGAGTCAGGCAACGCTGGAGTTGAGCTCATGCATTTAAGGCTGAGGCCCACCTCTCCTCAGTAGTATGACCTTGGGCAATTCATTCTGAGACTGACTTGAGGTCTCTGTCTCCCCAGCTGGGAAAGGGAGACCATCAATAGCTTATGTCAACAGTACCATGCTAGGGTGAAATCATCACCCATTTAAATGCCTAAGCATCGTGCCTGGCAACCAGCAAGCCTTCAGTACCTTCGGTCCATTGTGACTGCAGTCTCTCCCAGGCTGGATGGGAGCACAGGAGAGAAGATCCAGCAGGCCCAGGGCTCTGAAGGAGTATGTTTATGTGACATGTTTAGCTGGTAGGTTCAGTAAAACACCTGGACTTGTGGTGTGATCTAGCATGACACTTGAGGATACTTTCCACAGTATGTGTCACTTTCTCCTGGGTCAACCCATTTCTGGATCCTGAGTGCTGAAGTCTGTTTATCAAATGGTACCCCAGACATGGGAAAAGGTTAATGCTATGTCTTAAGTAAGATTATGAATTAGTTTGTTCCCAGAATGATGTGAATGCACCAAGACTAGGGACTGGATCAGTGCTTTCCCTGAACATCATTCTGTTCTGGAGGTAAGGGTGGAGGGGATATTATTTTCCTGGGTATTTATTATTTTCCCGGGTAAACTTACATGAAATTAAATGGAAGCTGGTTTCACCCTCATAAACATACCTAACAGTAAAAGACAGGAGACCTTTCATCTCATTGGAGTCCCCAGAGGGAATTCTTCCAAGATTGGGCCTAAGCACACCAGCCTTTAATGAGGGTGAATGGTCAACAGACTGTGAAGACAAGAGGGCATGTGGTTCTTCTGGGCTTCTGTGTTCTTATATAAATGTCACTCACTTTCTGTTATAGTCTTGAATCTATCCTTCAGTTGGAGACAGGATACCAGAAAAGTATGTATCAAGGAAGCCAAATTATAATATTTCCCATTCAATCTGTAATTTCAACATTTCTGAAATGATTATTATCCCGTTTCTTTAAATATTAGGACTTATTTAACTGATTGATATTCACTATCTCCCTTGAGGATAATTCAATAACCCCCATTTTATTTGCTTTGAGAAAAGTCCATGTTAAAAAATTAATATGCACATTTGTATTTTATACATACACATAGACACTAACACATCATTTTTTCTGTCTCTGGTCTCATTGTTTTTAATTATGATGACTACAAGGGTTAATTACACAAAATGATTTTCTATTTGCTCACATGTACTTAGCGTTAGTTTGGATGTTTCCCAAACTATTGAATGTCTTTCAAGAGCTCAAATAGGCTTAATTACATATACACACAGAATATTATAAGCACACATGCAAGGGTAACAAAATGACATCTTCTACTATTATATTTATGCTTTTTTTTTTTATCAGGAGGAACTTGTTTTCACTTCAATGACAGAGATTAGGTTAAAATGTATAATCTATCTACATTAGTAGATTCTACCAAAAGGAAATTTTTGCACATGGAAAATGCCCCAGCAGGATTCATCTGTGAGGTTTAGACATGGAATTAAAGATGGTGTTGAAGTTTGAGTCATTGTGTGCAGACGTTCTTTGGAAGAAGTCAAGAATGAAAATTAAAATATTGTGACCATATAACGCAAAAGTAGAGGTTTTCAAGGGACTGGTTTTTGGTTAAAAAAGTAGTAAGAATTGGTTAATGCCTACTTAAATTGTTAACATTTTTCATGTTTTTAAATTTTTTTCAGTATACATTAAAACCTTTTGAGGTAGCATTTATATTCAGTAAAAATGAAAAATAGACACATAGTGAAATTGTCTCCCATTTTTGTGATTTTTGCCATGTATCAGGAAATGGAAGTTTCACTAAAAGGACATTGCTCTGTATATCTTGACATTCAGTTGGATACCTTTTACTTAATGCCAAAATCTAACTCTAGTTAGAGTCACTGCTTCCAACTGGTTAGGGCTTACCAATCCATCTCAGATGTTAGAGCCAGGCATCAGGTTTCAAATGATCATCTCTTCACACAGTGGTGCATTTGAAGCTGTTAAACTGCCCAAAGTAACACTTTGTTCTTCAGTATTTCAAGGGACTAGAAAATACATAATAATAAAACCAGAAATTCTATTGATAAGCAAGAATGTATGAAAGTAATGATATTTTTATATTGCTACAATATATAGAAAGATTTATACTAAATCCAGTGTTAAGAGCTTATAAACTGGTACATAGTTCATTAACAATTTTCATTCTCCTAAGTTTTTTTTTAATCTTTCTTGCCACCACCAAAACTTGTCTTTGAGGAAAGAAGAACCTACATCTCCATATTTCAAGCTTCCTCCCAGACATTTCCCAGGCACATTTCTGTCTAGCAAAAAGGAACATCCCTTCCTTCTTCCAAGAAGAAACCAGCAGGAATGCCATGAATTTCTCATGATATAACTTTGTTATGATTTCTTATATATTAAGGAGTGAAAATATGGAGGAAGGTTGGTCCCATTCACCAGTAAGTTCTACTCAATAAGATTCCAGGTCCAGCTGAGCACAAGACTTCACTCAAATCTTTAAACTAGAGGACATAAAAAACAAATTCCTAGTGTTTGCCCCTGGGAGTTCTGGAGCTATGAAAGCCCTTCAGAAGGGTCCTTACTTGAAGAGGAAATCTGGGATAGAGGGACAGTTTATCTACTATGGAAGCTGAGTGAGAGGATGTGAAAGACATGGGTGGATTTTCTCAATCAAAACATATTTATTAAGTGCTGATCACACACCCATGAAGGTTCTTGGCATGGAGGAAACAGGTAAGCATGGCTGACTCAGTGTCTTACCTCAGGATCATAGCATTCCAGGGAAGAGAGGCAGACCACCAGAAATCAGGCAAACACATAAAAAAAATAGTTTTTATTAAGTTAAGATTTAAGAAAGAGATAAGTGCTATGAAGTAAATAAAGTAATGACTGGTGTGGGAGTATGTGAGGCTTGGTGACCATGGGAGTCTTCTTTGAGGTAGTAACAAATTAGTTGACCTGAAAGTATAAAAGAAGTTCCTATGTGAGTATGAGTATGTGAGTATGAGCAGTCCAGATATAGGACTAGACAAAATAGAGCAAATTGTCAGGTCATTGAATCCATACTCTATGGCAAGATGGTTGGATAACTTTAAAGGAGCTAGTTCTGTCCAAGGCAGGAAAAAACCTATCAACCAAGTTAAACTGATGAATTTAGATTCTTTTTTTTTTTTATGAAGTTTATTGACAAATTGGTTTCCATACAACACCCAGTGCTCATCCCAAAAGGTGCCCTCCTCAATACCCATCACCCACCCGCCCCTCCCTCCCACCCCCCATCAACCCTCAGTTTGTTCTCAGTTTTTAACAGTCTCTTATGCTTTGGCTCTCTCCCACTCTAACGTCCTTTTTTTTTTTTTTACCTTCCCCTCCCCCATGGGTTCCTGTTAAGTTTCTCAGGATCCACATAAGAGTGAAACCATATGGTATCTGTCTTGCTCTGTATGGCTTATTTCACTTAGCATCACACTCTCCAGTTCCATCCACGTTGCTACAAAAGGCCATATTTCATTTTTTCTCATTGCCACGTAGTATTCCATTGTGTATATAAACCACAATTTCTTTATCCATTCATCAGTTGATGGACATTTAGGCTCTTTCCATAATTTGGCTATTGTTGAGAGTGCTGCTATGAACATTGGGGTACAAGTGCCCCTATGCATCAGTACTCCTGTATCCCTTGGGTAGATTCCTAGCAGTGCTATTGCTGGGTCATAGGGTAGGTCTATTTTTAATTTTCTGAGGAACCCCCACACTGCTTTCCAGAGCGGCTGCACCAATTTGCATTCCCACCAACAGTGCAAGAGGGTTCCCGTTTCTCCACATCCTCTCCAGCATCTATAGTCTCCTGATTTGTTCATTTTGGCCACTCTGACTGGCGTGAGGTGATATCTGAATGTGGTTTTGATTTGTATTTCCCTGATAAGGAGCGACGCTGAACATCTTTTCATGTGCCTGTTGGCCATCTGGATGTCTTCTTTAGAGAAGTGTCTATTCATGTTTTCTGCCCATTTCTTCACTGGGTTATTTGTTTTTCGGGTGTGGAGTTTGGTGAGCTCTTTATAGATTTTAGCTACTAGACCTTTGTCCGATATGTCATTTGCAAATATCTTTTCCCAATCCGTCGGTTGCCTTTTAGTTTTGTTGGTTGTTTCCTTTGCTGTGCAGAAGCTTTTTATCTTCATAAGGTCCCAGGAATTCACTTTTGCTTTTAATTCCCTTGCCTTTGGGGATGTGTCGAGTAAGAGATTGCTACGGCTGAGGTCAGAGAGGTCTTTTCCTGCTTTCTCCTCTAAGGTTCTGATGGTTTCCTGTCTCACATTTAGGTCCTTTATCCATTTTGAGTTTATTTTTGTAAATGGTGTGAGAAAGTGGTCTAGTTTCAACCTTCTGCATGTTGCTGTCCAGTTCTCTCAGCACCATTTGTTAAAGAGGCTGTCTTTTTTCCATTGGATGTTCTTTCCTGCTTTGTCAAAGATGAGTTGGCCATATGTTTGTGGGTCTAGTTCTGGGGTTTCTATTCTATTCCATTGGTCTGTGTGTCTGTTTTTGTGCCAATACCATGCTGTCTTGATGATGACAGCTTTGTAGTAGAGGCTGAAGTCTGGGATTGTGATGCCTCCTGCTTTGGTCTTCTTCTTCAAAATTCCTTTGGCTATTCGGGGCCTTTTGTGGTTCCATATGAATTTTAGGATTGCTTGTTCTAGTTTCGAGAAGAATGCTGGTGCAATTTTGATTGGGATTGCATTGAATGTGTAGATAGCTTTGGGTAGTATTGACATTTTGACAATATTTATTTTTCCAATCCATGAGCAGGGAATGTCTTTCCATTTCTTTAAATCTTCTTCAATTACCTTCATAAGCTTTCTATAGTTTTCAGCATACAGATCCTTTACATCTTTGGTTCGATTGATTCCTAGGTATTTTATGCTTCTTGGTGCAATTGTGAATGGGATCAGTTTCTTTATTTGTCTTTCTGTTGCTTCATTGTTAGTGTATAAGAATGCAACTGATTTCTGTACATTGATTTTGTATCCTGCAACTTTGCTGAATTCATGTATCAGTTCTAGCAGACTTTTGGTGGAGTCTATCGGATTTTCCATGTATAATATCATGTCATCTGCAAAAAGCGAAAGCTTGACTTCATCTTTGCCAATTTTGATGCCTTTGATTTCCTTTTGTTGTCTGATTGCTGATGCTAGAACTTCCAGCACTATGTTAAACAACAACGGTGAGAGTGGGCATCCCTGTCGTGTTCCTGATCTCAGGGAAAAAGCTCTCAGTTTTTCCCCGTTGAGGATGATGTTAGCTGTGGGCTTTTCATAAATGGCTTTTATGATCTTTAAGTATGTTCCTTCTATCCCGACTTTCTCCAGGGTTTTTATTAAGAAAGGGTGCTGGATTTTGTCAAAGGCCTTTTCTGCATCGATTGACAGGATCATATGGTTCTTCTCTTTTTTTTTGTTAATGTGATGTATCACGTTGATTGATTTGCGAATGTTGAACCAGCCCTGCATCCCAGGAATGAATCCCACTTGATCATGGTGAATCATTCTTTTTATATGCTGTTGAATTCGATTTGCTAGTATCTTATTGAGAATTTTGGCATCCATATTCATCAGGGATATTGGCCTGTAGTTCTCTTTTTTTACTGGGTCTCTGTCTGGTTTAGGAATCAAAGTAATACTGGCTTCATAGAATGAGTCTGGAAGTTTTCCTTCCCTTTCTATTTCTTGGAATAGCTTGAGAAGGATAGGTATTATCTCTGCTTTAAACGTCTGGTAGAACTCCCCTGGGAAGCCATCTGGTCCTGGACTCTTATTTGTTGGGAGATTTTTGATAACCGATTCAATTTCTTTGCTGGTTATGGGTCTGTTCAAGCTTTCTCTTTCCTCCTGATTGAGTTTTGGAAGAGTGTGGGTGTTCAGGAATTTGTCCATTTCTTCCAGGTTGTCCAATTTGTTGGCATATAATTTTTCATAGTATTCCCTGATAATTGTTTGTATCTCTGAGGGATTGGTTGTAATAATTCCATTTTCATTCATGAGTTTATCTATTTGGGTCATCTCCCTTTTCTTTTTGAGAAGCCTGGCTAGAGGTTTGTCAATTTTGTTTATTTTTTCAAAAAACCAACTCTTGGTTTCGTTGATCTGCTCTACAGTTTTTTTAGATTCTATATTGTTTATTTCTGCTCTGATCTTTATTATTTCTCTTCTTCTGCTGGGTTTAGGCTGCCTTTGCTGTTCTGCTTCTCTTTCCTTTAGGTGTGCTGTTAGATTTTGTATTTGGGATTTTTCTTGTTTCTTGAGATAGGCCTGGATTGCAATGTATTTTCCTCTCAGGACTGCCTTCGCTGCGTCCCAAAGCGTTTGGATTGTTGTATTTTCATTTTCGTTTGTTTCCATATATTTTTTGATTTCTTCTCTAATTGCCTGGTTGACCCACTCATTCGTTAGTAGGGTGTTCTTTAACCTCCATGCTTTTGGAGGTTTTCCAGACTTTTTCCTGTGGTTGATTTCAAGCTTCATAGCATTGTGGTCTGAAAGTATGCATGGTATAATTTCAATTCTTGTAAACTTATGAAGGGCTGTTTTGTGACCCAGTATATGATCTATCTTGGAGAATGTTCCATGTGCACTCGAGAAGAAAGTATATTCTGTTGCTTTGGGATGCAGAGTTCTAAATATATCTGTCAAGTCCATCTGATCCAGTGTCTCATTCAGGGCCCTTGTTTCTTTATTGACCGAGTGTCTAGATGATCTATCCATTTCTGTAAGTGGGGTGTTAAAGTCCCCAGCAATTACCACATTCTTATCAATAAGGTTGCTTCCGTTTATGAGTAATTGTTTTATATATTTGGGGGCTCCGGTATTCGGCGCATAGACATTTATAATTGTTAGCTCTTCCTGATGGATAGACCCTGTAACTATTATATAATGTCCTTCTTCATCTCTTGTTACAGCCTTTAATTTAAAGTCTAGTTTGTCTGATATAAGTATGGCTACTCCAGCTTTCTTCTGGCTTCCAGTAGCATGATAAATAGTTCTCCATCCCCTCACTCTGAATCTAAAGGTGTCCTCAGGTCTAAAATGAGTCTCTTGTAGACAGCAAATAGATGGGTCTTGTTTTTTTATCCATTCTGATACCCTATGTCTTTTGGTTGGCGCATTTAATCCATTTACATTCAGTGTTATTATAGAAAGATACGGGTTTAGAGTCATTGTGATGTCTGTATGTTTTATGCTTGTAGTGATGTCTCTGGTACTTTGTCTCACAGGGTCCCCCTTAGGATCTCTTGTAGGGCTGGTTTAGTGGTGACAAATTCCTTCAGTTTTTGTTTGTTTGGGAAGACCTTTATCTCTCCTTCTATTCTAAATGACAGACTTGCTGGATAAAGGATTCTCGGCTGCATATTTTTGCTGTCTAGCACCCTGAAAATCTCGTGCCAATTCTTTCTGGCCTGCCAAGTTTCAAAAGAGAGATCAGTCACGAGTCTTATAGGTCTCCCTTTATATGTGAGGGCACGTTTACTCCTTGCTGCTTTCAGAATTTTCTCTTTATCCTTGTATTTTGCCAGTTTCACTATGATATGTCGTGCAGAAGATCGATTCAAGTTACGTCTGAAGGGAGTTCTCTGTGCCTCTTGGATTTCAATGCCTTTTTCCTTCCCCAGTTCAGGGAAGTTCTCAGCTATTATTTCTTCAAGTACCCCTTCAGCACCTTTCCCTCTCTCTTCCTCCTCTGGGATACCAATTATGCGTATATTATTTCTTTTTAGTGTATCACTTAGTTCTCTAATTTTCCCCTCATACTCCTGGATTTTTTTTTCTCTCTTTTTCTCAGCTTCCTCTTTTTCCATAACTTTATCTTCTAGTTCACCTATTCTCTCCTCTGCCTCTTCCATCCGAGCCGTGGTGGTTTGCATTTTGTTTTCCATTTCCTTTAAAGCGTTTTTCAGCTCCTCGTGACTGTTCCTTAGTCCCCTGATGTCTGTAGCAAGAGATTCTCTGCTGTCCTGTATGCTGTTTTCCAGCCCAGCGATTAATTTTATGACTATTATTCTAAATTCACTTTCTGTTATATTATTTAAATCCTTTTTGATCAGCTCATTAGCTGTTGTTATTTCCTGGAGATTCTTCTGAGGGGAATTCTTTCGCTTGGTCATTTTGGATAGTCCCTGGTGTGGTGAGGGCCTGCAGGGCACTTCCCCTGTGCTGTGGTGTATAACTGGAGTTGGTGGGCGGGGCCGCAGTCCGACCTGATGTCTGCCCCCAGCCCACCGCTGGGGCCACAGTCAGACTGGTGTGTGCCTTCTCTTCCCCTCTCCTAGGGGCGGGATTCACTGTGGGGTGGCGTGGCTCGTCTGGGCTACTTGCACACTGCCAGGCTTGTGATGCTGGGGATCTGGTGTATTAGCTGGGGTGGGAAGGCAAGGTGCACGGCGGCAGGGGGGGCAGGCTTAGCTCGCTTCTCCTTAGGTGATCCACTTCAGGAGGGGCCCTGTGGCAGCCGGAGGGAGTCAGATCGCTGCCGGAGGTTTGGCTCCGCAGAAGCACAGAGTTGGGTGTTCGCGCGGAGCGAGCAATTTCCCTGGCAGGAACCGGTTCCCTTTGGGATTTTGGCTGGGGGATGGGCGGGGGAGATGGCGCTGGCGAGCGCCTTTGGTCCCCGCCAAACTGAGCTCTGTCGTCCGGGGGCTCCGCAGCTCACCCTCCCTTTGTCCTCCAGCCTTCCCGCTTTCCGAGCAGAGCTGTTAACTTATGACCTCCCAGACGCTAAGTCGCGCTTGCTGTCGGAACACAGTCCGTCAGGCCCCTCCGCTTTTGCAAGCCGGACTCAGGGGCTCTGCTTGGCCGGCGAGCCGCCTCTCCGCCCCGGCTCCCTCCCGCCAGTCCGTGGAGCGCGCACCGCCTCGCCGCCCTTCCTACCCTCTTCTGTGGGCCTCTCGTCTGCACTTGGGTCCGGTGACTCTGTTCTGCTAATCCTCTGGCGGTTTTCTGGGTTATTTAGGCAGGTGTAGGTGGAATCTAAGTGATCAGCAGGACGCGCGGTGAGCCCAGCGTCCTCCTACGCCGCCATCTTCCCAGAATATCGAATTTAGATTCTTACTGTTAGTAAGTCTCTGAATGCCACCACATAGTTTCTTTTACTTTAGACATGTCTGTGAGAGAAGGATGGCCACTCTTAGGTCTTGTTCATCCTCTGTTTCCAGGGCCTGTGCTTGCTAGTCCATAAAGCAATGGCTGGTATGAGAGGGCCATGCTTCCTTATGGGTGCTGATGATGAAGCATATGGTATGACCAAGGAGCCAACCAGGACAGACAAAGATGGCCCAAGACAGACAGCATTGTTACTCACAGAGAGTCCCCACAGGAGGAGCCTTCTTCTGGATGCTTTAGGAAGTCTTTAAGAAGGATTGAACTTAGGATGCCCGTGATGATGGTACTTTGAAGAAGCTTTAGGATAAAAGCAAAGACACCCAAATGAGGAGGGAAGTAGGTTAAAGGACCTACTCCAGAGATGTAGGGACACAAAAGCATACTGAGTTTGCAAACCTTAGGTCAGTCATCACTAAAGCAATTATATAACAAGATGGGCCATATTCTCTTTCTGGAGCTTATTTATGGCTGAGAGTAATGGAGAAGGATTGGAAATTTGGCATAGTGCTATTGGGCATTTGGTTGTCTGATGATAGCTTCTGCACTGATGCTATCAGCAAGATGGAGTGTTGAGTGAGAAAAGAGGGAGGTGGTAGGTGAGCCAAAATGACATGTCATGAAAAGGGAGAGGAAGAGGGTCCTAGAGGCATGATGCACATTAGAAGCTTAGTAAGATATCTTTTCACTATTCATTTACCCTCCAGGACTTAGTCCTGATTCCATGTAGGTATGAAGACTTGAGTCAGTTCTGGCAAAGGTCTTCAACCAGTGGTCATTCATTCATTGGGATACAATTGCCTCCTCTAGGCCAGACACTGCTGAGGGTACTGTGAATGCAAACATTGAAAAGGCACACACCTGCCTCTCAGCACTGAAGTGAGAATGCCTCTCATTCCTTGGCCACACTGAGTGGATACACGGTAGGGACTGTGTCTTTAAAAGACAAACACATTGTCAGTGTCAGCCACCCTCTCTGTCTGACTTAACCCCAGGACAGATAATTGAGCAATTGCACTTTCCTTTTCTCCACTAACTTCCCACCTTGCAGGCATTTCCTCTTCCCCTGTCTGTCATTTATGCAACTACCCAGCTCTCAGTTCTCAACTCAGCACAACATGTGAGTTGTTAATTCTTCTAAGCAAATCAGCTTTTAAGACCTGGATTTACATGGAAGTTGAACTGAAATTTCAGAAATGAGCAAAGGGATAAGAGAATGGAGAGGACTAGCAAGTCTGCTATGATGCTTGAACATTTCACTGGAACGATGACCACAAGGTCCATCCTGATGCACAGCTTGACTTCTGGAGCCCTTCCATTTGGGCACAGGCATGTGGCATCTGATGGGTACATGTATTGGGTCTAAATGACCAGAATGGGTGTTCTTTTAGAATATCAGAGAACTAATGTTTGTACCAGAAGAGGAGAAGGATAGTGACAGAGACTAGCCACCAGTTTAGTACAAGATACCATGGTTTCAACACATAATTGTGCATGAAAATCATGTTCACAGTGACCTCAGTAAACATTTTAAGAACTGGATTTCTGTTGTTATAATAACCTTGTAGTATAAAAAGCCCTTTCTGGTTTTATATATTTCAAGGGAAACACTCAATAGAATAATTGCTTCCAATTAAAGGGATCTGTTTTTGTGTTTAGAATTTAATTTGCATGGCAACCACATGGCTAAATTACACTTTGGCATGAGATAGATGTGTCCCTTTGGGCATTAGTATGATCTCACGGGCAAGTTGTGCTTCTGCATGTCCTGAGGTGGCCACAGTGAGTCTGGGAAATGATGGAACTGTGTTGTTGCCTAGACAACAAGCACTTCAATTACATGAATGAAAGGTATTCTTGGAGGACCCAGAGCATGTGGCACATTTTAATATGACTGTAAAATACCAAGTTTAGGTAAAGAACCCAAAGACACTCATAGAGAGACTAGAATGAGGCAAAAATTATTTTTACAGCTTAAACAGAAGACATACAATCCTTTTAAATTGGAAAGTTTCAGAGGAGGAAGAGCCATGGACCTTATGGAGTAGAGAAGAGAAAATGAGTGTGGGCCTTGGGTATGTTATAGGCCACAGTTGTGCAGCCAGCCAGGCTGAAATTGTACCTGGGTCTGTGATTTCAAGTGTCCAACTCCATGCTTTTTCCCCCCTACATCATATGTGGAAAAATTTTTGGAGCAGGATAAAAATGTATTCCATATATTTCCTAAAATTCTAGAGAAAGAACAAAAAAGGGGAAAAAATCCCACTATCCTTGTTTTGCAGGACACTGATCTAAAATTCATCATATAGATCTACCCTATGACCCAGCAATAGCACTGCTAGGAATTTACCCAAGGAATACAGGAGTGCTGATGCATAGGGGCACTTGTACCCACATGTTTATAGCAGCACTTTCAACAATAGCCAAATTATGGAAAGAGCCTAAATGTCCATCAACTGATGAATGGATAAAGAAATTGTAGTTTATATACACAATGGAATACTACTTGACAATGAGAAAGAATGAAATCTGGCCTTTTGTAGCAATGTGGATGAAACTGAAGAGTGTTATGGTAAGTGAAGTAAGTCATACAGAGAGAGACAGATACCATATGTTTTCTCTCTTATGTGGATCCTGAGAAACTTACCAGAAGACCATGGGGGAGGGGAAGGAAAAAAAAAGGTTAGAGAGGGAAGGAGCCAAAACATAAGAGACTCTTAAAAACTGAGAACAAACTGAGGGTTGATGGGGGGTGGGAGGTAGGAGAGGGTGGGTGATGGGCATTGAGGAGGGCACCTGTTGGCATGAGCACTGGGTGTTGTATGGAAACCAATTTGACAATAAATTTCATATTAAAATAAATAAATAAAAATAAAAAATAAAATTCATCATATAGCATCATTCTCATTGATTCTTGTGTTTTGGGGACAGGCCATGGACTTGCCAACTAAAAGTATGCCATCTGTAGTATAAAGGTGTCTTGGTCTGTCTTAGCTCTCTGCCTTGGGCTAAATTCCCAGTTATTTAAGATTCTTCTCCCGACCCTGCTCTCCTGGCTAAGATTTATCTGTGCACAAGTCAAGGAACCAGTCCTCTGGAGGACTGTGTTCTCCCAGTGATGAAGGAATCCCTGGTCCTCACATACATCCTGGTATACAACATCTTTGCTCACCTCTGCAGCAATGGCCCTTTTCCACCTCATCATAAGGCTCCTCCTGCATTCACTCCAGAAGACTCCTCCTGCATCTGCTCCAGATGTGCACAATTTGTAGAACCTGTATTCTCCTCTGTCAGAATAGAACCTGGCACCCTTACCCCCACTAACTTGACCCTCACTGTTTCCGTGTCTCTGCAAACTCACACTTGCAACAGAGGCAAACACTCCTCAGATTCAACCATGTGATTTATCTATCTCCTGTTGCAAGAACATCATGAGAGGCCCTCTGGTTGGCCACTGGCCACTAACTTCCGTGTGCCTCCACTAACCTCTGGTGACTTAGGTAGCAGGACTCCTAAGGGAACTGAGGGACACCCCAGTGTATTTCTCCAGTCTACATGGGTTAAGCCTCCTCATGCCCATGGATTTGCTCCTGCTTCCCTCACATGCTGGAGCCTGCTGCTTCAGATTCCTCTACCTTTGTGAGGTCTTTTCCCTCACCTGGGGTTTCATGCCAGCTCCCTCCTCCACAAGGACTTCATATCTTCTTCCAGTTTAGTAGGAATATCTGTGACATCTTTCTCATTCCCCACCCTTAAAACCTATGATGTCCTAGATATTTGTTAAGTCATCTAGGAGGAAGACACTGGTCTTCTTCCCCTTTGTCTGAAACAGTATGACTCTTAGCCCATCTTCATGGACAAAAGGGATATAAAAAGAAGCCAGCTGCCAATAAAAGTATGTGGTGTCTAAAGGTCCAAGAGTAGCTTCATTATTCTAAACAATTTTATAAATCTTGGTAAGGGTGGGAGCAAGGATACTATTGTTTTGTCACTAAAAGTTGTTTTATATTGTTTTGAGGAGTCAATAAATTTGCAGTCCTCTTTTTACACAGTGCCTTTTCCAATGCATGGTGAGAGAGAGAAGGAAGGAGAGGGAAAGGAAGGGATGGAGAGAGAATGAGAGAGACATGCAGAGAGAGGAAGGAGATAAAGTGAGAGAGAGAGGAAGGGAAAGAATTGGGAAGAAAATAAACTTTCAAACAACATTTGAGATGCTTCAAATATAGTGGGAGTACCTGTAAATATTAGGGCAAAATTGAATCACTTTGTATACAACATATGAGGCAACTTCTCTAAATTATATGTGGCTTGTTGATTATTTAAATTTTAGTCAACTAGTCATACATTAATTGTAAACCTACTTGATACCCTGTGGCCCTCACTGGCTAGCCATCATGGGTTGCACAGTTTTCCTTCTGTTTACCAGGCAAAGAAGTCTAAATGTGAGACAAGGAAAGTCAGACTACTGTAATGAGGAATGCTTTTATAGGGAGAAAAGTAGAAAGAGATCAGTGTAAATATCCTAGCTTTCCGTCTCTCTCTTTCTTCTGAGCTCACTGTCCTTTCTCACTGTTGTCCATCTCACTGGGGTATTTCCAGGTTCAGGACCCTCACCACCTCCTGAGGACCCAGTATGGCTAGGAATGGGATAGAAAAGTGACTGATGTGATGGGCCACTCAGCTTAGGTCTTGGAAAGAAGGACTCATTCTTTTATTTGTTTAATTTCTTCCATTATATATATATATATATATATATATATATGAAATTTATTGACAAATTGGTTTCCATACAACACCCAGTGCTCATCCCAAAAGGTGCCCTCCTCAATACCCATCACCCACCCTCCCCTCCCTCCCACCCCCCATCAACCCTCAGTTTGTTCTCAGTTTTTAACAGTCTCTTATGCTTTGGCTCTCTCCCACTCTAACGTCTTTTTTTTTTTTTCCTTCCCCTCCCCCATGGGTTCCTGTTGAGTTTCTCAGGATCCACATAAGAATGAAACCATATGGTATCTGTCTTTCTCTGTATGGCTTATTTCACTTAGCATTACACTCTCCAGTTCCATCCACGTTGCTACAAAAGGCCATATTTCATTTTTTCTCATTGCTACGTAGTATTCCATTGTGTATATAAACCACAATTTCTTTATCCATTCATCAGTTGATGGACATTTAGGCTCTTTCCATAATTTGGCTATTGTTGAGAGTGCTGCTATGAACATTGGGGTACAAGTGCCCCTATGCATCAGTACTCCTGTATCCCTTGGGTAAATTCCTAGCAGTGCTATTGCTGGGTCATAGGGTAGGTCTATTTTTAATTTTCTGAGGAACCTCCACACTGCTTTCCAGAGCAGCTGCACCAATTTGCATTCCCACCAACAGTGCAAGAGGGTTCCCGTTTCTCCACATCCTCTCCAGCATCTATAGTCTCCTGATTTGTTCATTTTGGCCACTCTGACTGGCGTGAGGTGATATCTGAGTGTGGTTTTGATTTGTATTTCCCTGATAAGGAGCGACGCTGAACATCTTTTCATGTGCCTGTTGGCCATCTGGATGTCTTCTTTAGAGAAGTGTCTATTCATGTTTTCTGCCCATTTCTTCACTGGGTTATTTGTTTTTCGGGTGTGGAGTTTGGTGAGCTCTTTATAGATTTTAGATACTAGCCCTTTGTCCGATATGTCATTTGCAAATATCTTTTCCCATTCCGTTGGTTGCCTTTTAGTTTTGTTGGTTGTTTCCTTTGCTGTGCAGAAGCTTTTTATCTTCATAAGGTCCCAGGAATTCACTTTTGCTTTTAGTTCCCTTGCCTTTGGGGATGTGTCGAGTAAGAGATTGCTACGGCTAAGGTCAGAGAGGTCTTCCACAGTGAAGTAGAGTCAGAGCTTAATGACTCAGATTATAGTGTGAATTTCAGGGAATGGAGATAAGACAGATACCTTGGCCACTTCTTATCCAGGTTTTAAACTCATTCCTAAAGCTTACCATCAGGAAACCTGATAGAGGTGTGTGGGCCAAAGTACATGGACACACACACACACACACACACACAGTATGCTAGGGTTATTGGTCAAAAATGTTGCCATATAGTAGATCTAAGTATGAGGAATCATGAAAAGGACATGGGGCTGTCCTCACAGTACCTACTGTCCCTCTCAGAAAAAAATAATATTTCAATCAATTTACTGCATAATACAAATAATCATAATGATACTAGCAGAAATGGTAATACTATTTACATTATCCTAGTGCTGTCTTATTTAACCCTTACAACACAATTGTTGTCAGAATGCTCCAGTTTTACAGGATGTTGAAGCACAGGGATGTAGGATGTGATTCATTCTAGGTCACAGAGTGTTTAACCCATTATCTCTGAAAATGAGAAGTAGAAAACTGTAGAAGGAACAAATGCATTTGCTTAGGAGTCTGGGAAGTTTCACAGTAGAGACAATGAATCAAGGATTTTACAGGTATGTAGGAATTTTCTGGATGGAAAGGCAATCAGGGAAGTGAAGGGAAGGAAGGGGAGCTGATGGGATAGGAAGGGGATGAGAGACATTGACAAAGGCCAGCATGACTGAAAGCGTTCATATTTGGTGCACTAAGCTCTCTGCTGATGAAGTTCAAGGTTGAAGGAACCCAACAACTTGAAATGATCTTGGATATGTAGGCAAGGGTCAGATAACAAATCATCTACATTTTCCAAGACTTGATTTCAATTCACCATTTTTCTTTATTTTTTTAAAAAAGTTTTTTTTTTTTTTTTGAGAGAAGGACAGAGACAGAGAGAGCACACAGAGGAGGGGCAGAGGGCAAGGGAGAGAGAATCTCAAGTAAGCTTCACACTCAGGATGGAGCCCAACTTGGGGTCCAATCTCTCAGCCATGAGATCTTGACTTGTGCTGAAATCAAGAGTCAGACACCCAACTGACTGAGCCACCCAGGTGTCCCATTTTAAAAGATTTTTATGTTTTGCATCCTACCTAGTATTTTTGTTTTTTAATTGTATTTTACCTTTCTTATGCATAACATTAAATATGTACTGAAAAATTTAATCATATGTCTATGATTCAAAGGATCCTTAAATTTTTAAAGCCTCAGAGGTCATTTTATCTTACATCAGGTAGCATTACACTATAGATGTGTAGAGCACCAGTTAGCAGAAAGTTCTAGGTAACCAAGTGTGTTCAGCAAGATCACTTAATGGTGAGTGAACACAAACACAAGGAGATACCTCAGACTAGATGTCATTTATAATACCTTTCAATTAATGTGCATAAGAAGCATAACTAGGAAAACTGCCCAACCCAAAGCTCTGTTGGGAATGTAGGCAATGCTAGTATAGATAGTGCTCCCTCAACATGAAATGATGCAATTATTCTGTCTAAAAATTGAATGAGATTCTAGAAATTCCTTTTTTGTATGAAGATAAGGTATACCAGAGAAAACTTTCACATGTGGGTATTGACAAAATCTCATTCTTTCATCATGTGGAGACCAAGAGTGGGATGTTCCCTTTGCCCCCTTAGTTTTCAGATAGGCATGCGAGGCTCTCAGTTCCAACATGGAAGTGTAATAGCTTGGATGCTAATTGCATAATGCTTCAGTACATCCTAATCAAGTGAACTTTCAGTTCTTGAAGAACAAAGTCATTCTTTAAAATATGCCCTTGGAGGGGCGCCTGGGTGGCTCAGTTGGTTAAGCCTCCAACTTCAGCTCAGGTCATGAACTGAGTTCATGCCCCGGTCTGTGAGTTCAAGCCCCTCATCGGGCTCTGTGCTGACAGCTCAGAGCCTGGGCCCTGCTTCGGATTCTGTGTCTCCTTCTCTCTCTCTTCCCCTCCCTTTCTCATGCTCTGTCTCTGTCTCTCAAAAATAAATAAATGCTAAAAAATTTTTTAAATATGCACTTAAGAAAATTCACCAGCAAATGCATTGCAAAAACAACATGCATAAGTGGAACAAAATATTGCAGTAGTCACTTTTCAACTGAGGTTCTTAGTTTTCATATCTGTTAAATGAACTAATTTTCCTGGGTGAATTTTAAGTATCTTTCAACTTTGACAATGTGAAAGAATTTCAATCTAAAATGAAACTGGAGGACATACAATGGAAAATCTCATGCATAAGCGCTCAGGAAAATAAAACTTAGACTAAGAAACCAATTTTCTTTTTTTTTAACGTTTATTTATTTTGAGACAGAGAGAGACAGAGCATGAATGGGGGAGGGTCAGAGAGAGAGGGAGACACAGAATCGGAAACAGGCTCCAGGCTCTGAGTGGTCAGCACAGAGCCCGACGCGGGGCTCGAACTCACGGACCCCGAGATCATGACCTGAGCTGAAGTCAGATGCTTAACCGACTGAGCCACCCAGGCGCCCCTAAGAAACCAATTTTCTATAAATGACTGATATACAGAAAACTGATAATATTGGAATGTTCTTAAATTATAAGGAGTTGATCACGGATTGCCTCATCCCAACCTTGGAAAGTATTGATTATGTTCCAGAGGAATGAACAAAAAGTAAACCAGGTCAGGTTTGTCTCACAAAATAAGATGAGGTGAACTTTTTTTTGGTATGACTGGACTGGGTCTGCCTGCTCACAAAAATTTTGAAGCTAGTTTTTTTTTTTTATTTTAATAGACTCTGACCTCTCCTCTCTTTACATTCCCTCCCCATAAATACAGTCTTCCCCCAAACCCTCAATGGACTGCTATAGTTTGCAGGTCCCAAATTGCAATTCATTTGTTATTTCCTCATCTTCTAGACAATTTTGACTTTGCCTCAGTTTATCTCTTTATTTAGTTTGACAACAACCATGAAGATTGCATTAGGCACTTAGCAGAGCCTTAAGGGAATCTAAGGAGAACAATGCAATGTACAAATCGCTAGTAAAGAATTGCTAACAAGATGGCCACTTAGCAACTTACCTGCTCAAACAATAGCCTGGAGTAAATATTTTGTAGTTTTGCTGTCAACATCAGACAATCTAAAGTTGCCAGTCTCCTACCTGTTTGGACAATCTCCAGGTTGCTTAGCAAAGTGTTTCTGTCACTCCACTTGGGATCTGAGCAGCAGAATCTGGGGCCACCTGTTTTGTTTGGTCCAGCAGACTCAGTCACTGTGACATGGACCTGTTTTTGCCCAAGAATCTCAGGAGTCCACTTCAGAAGAGGAGCCAGGAGGTGCCTCCCACTTCATTAGCTGCTTGTTTAAAATAACTGCACCACTTTTTCTTCATCAGTTATATTTCAATGAGGCAAGCCCACAGTAAATTTTAGTTATGTGAAAAATAACTAGGAATGGTAAAATGAAATTGACAGTCTGGCACATTATTTCCCTGCTATATCTAATGTAGTAAACATCTGTGTTTCTCATGCATGGAGATGCTACCAGTAGCCACTAGAAAGATATTAGTTGTTATTCTAGCAGTGGCCAAAAATGGGTGCAGATCCATGTGCACATTATTAACACTGACAAACGTGTTGGTTCTGTGCTGCACAGCTGTGATGTTACTGCTCTCCTGCATTCTTTCTCAATCACAAGGTCAAGATAATAGGGGAAAAAACAAACATACAAGCAGTTGTGTCTCATGTTGAGGTTTGAAGTAACACAGGTGCCTTCATTTATCTAGGCAATTATATGGTCACCCCATATTAACCAGCTTTTATGCCCAGTGTACTAAGTTCCATGATCTGAATCTCCTAATAGAATTAGAAACAGAATATTTTGTGAGAAAAGATAATATATTAGACCATAAACTCTGAATGTGTTTGCCTAAAGGCTAGATTAATTATTAAATGTTGATAGAATACATCAACATTTTTCTGACCCTCTTTCCCTTCAATAACATTTTTGGAATGTTTTACAAATATATCTGCAATTCCCAGTTGTGAATTAAACATTCATATCTTTGGGGCACTTGGGTGGCTCAGTTGGTTAAGCAGCAAACTTTTGACTTTGGGCTCAGGTCATGATCTCAAGGTTTGTCAGCTCAAACTCCACGTTGGGCTCCAGATTAATAGCACGGAGCCTGCTTGGGATTTTCTCTCTCCCTCTCTCTCTGCCCCTCTTCTGCTCATGCATGCAAAGCATGCATGCACTCTCTCTCTCTCAAAATAAATAAATAAACCTTAAAAAATAATCTCTTTTAGCCTAGCTAGAAAGATGCAAATAAATTTATTGAAGAAATTGTGTAGTTTTCTACAAAAGAAAGATAATTTAGAAAAAGCAATCTACTCTGTTAGAAGGAAAATCTGATCCTTTTATTAATATATAATATAGCTTAATATAACATAATATATTTTCTTATAGTTTGTGGTAATTATGTTGGTGATAGTTAATAATACAAATCACAATACAAGAGCACCATGTATAGTTAATGTTAAATGTTTTCCAAAGCATTTAATGCCAGAGGAAAGTGGAAATGTAATTTGTTTCTATTGATTTTGACTCTTCTGTTTATATCCAACAAACCTGTACATGTGTGAGGAAAAATAAAAAGAATTACAAAAAGATGCCCTGTTTCCCTAAATCTCAATTGTAATAAAGCTCATTGCAATGAATTTGTCATCAGCAAATATAAATATTTTACTTCAGTATATTTTGTAAAAAGCAAATAATGCTGAACGTACCAAAGTTTTATATCAATATCTTAAAATAAGAAAGCATAAAAGTTATGGGAACATTCAGTTTAATATTATTAATTCATTTTGGTTGCTTAAGAGCAAAGAACACTGTGAATCTTTTTTTTTTTTTTTTTTAGCAAAGAATCGTAAATAGTATTGCAATGGATTTTAAGCACACACTGTTCAGTTTTAATTGACTTAGGATATAGTTATATTTTGTTGCTAATAAAAACCTAAAATATTGCACAAAATTATAATCAAATATTAACTCAGCTTCAAGCTTTTACCTTCCCATCTTCTATAGAATATATGTCATTGTTGCTAGGCTTGATTCTCATTTCAGGATTCTTTTTAGGTAAAACAATATCAGAATTTTAAGGTCTGATTTTCTGATGATATTTTATGTGTTTATTTCATCAGTTTTATTATGAAAACCTAATTTGACTGACAACCACAATTTATTATTCTTAATAACAAGTTCCTTACAGTATTAGTCTACTTCTTTGAACTTAGGTCTACCACTAAATATAAAAGGTTACAATTGCTGGGCCTGTTTAAATGGTCCAGCTCAACAGCAACATCTCCTCTGAGTCCTTCACTGTGTCTCCATACCTGAATGCCCCCCTTCCAGCCCCAGCAGCATTTACTGTACCCAGATGTCTCTCCAGGTTCCAGGCCATTGTACCTTGAATGGTGCTTAACTGTACCTGACAGTTCCTTGTGGGTGTCGCCATACTGTGGTAATCTGATAACTAGGTTTGTGGCTTCAAGCAAGACATTATCCACCTATGTTCAATTTTCTCCATCTACAAAATGCTAGATGTATATAACCATGCCTAACAGTACCTGTAAATGTGAAAGGACATACAGATATCAGGTAAAATACAGTAGGAGAAAGGTGAGCCATTCTAGTAAGGGCCCAATCTGGTATTTAGAATACTTGGGTCCAAATTCCAAATTCTTGATCAGGAAAATAATCTTTCTAAGTATCTTTGCCTATGAAATTAAGAATGCAAACTATATGCTGCTGAAGTATAATTTCAAAGAGTTAATAAGATGACTCAAAAATATACACTAAACACGTGTCAAACATTTTAATAAACTCATTAAGAAATGAGGAAATCAATAAGATGCCAAACCAGTTAAAGGAACATTTGAATAACTAGGCATTTACGGGAGATTTTATTTTAAAAAATGGTAGAAAATATTTCTGTGTTAGATATAAAACCAATAAATTCCTTCAGGGAAATAACCCATAATGTTTAGAGTTATCTTTTCTATCAAACATAATTTGCATCTCCACTGGGCAGAAGTCTACAAGTTAACAGGTGGCTTCATTATGACTGGTGCTTTTAATCAGTAGTCTTAACAGTGTTCATTAAAAGGGCTCTCACAACTCTAAAATGCTATGAATCCACATTAATAATATTTAACTATATCAACAGCAATTCATAGTAAAATTTATTTGAAAAATATGAACTTTTTCAGCTGCTGACATTTACTTTGGTGTTTATTTTTGTTAACCCTCAGTGTTACAGAAAAATAATTTTCCTGTCCTACAAATTTATGATTGAAACTTGGGTAATTTTATTTATAAATACTCAAAAGATAATTAACACATCAGTAATAGAAAATCTTCATTAGCTCCCTCTTCTGGTCATTAACTGATTTATTTTAGTTTTCTCTGAAACACTATCATGTACTGGCCACAATCCCATTGTAATATTAATGTGCTACTAATATTTTCATATTTTCTTATTTTGTTATTTATTTTCTCATCTCAGAGGGGATGTTTAAGGCTTCTTTAGATTTCATAGATGGCATTTAAATTATTTTTGTTAAAAAGAGTTCCAACTGATGTATCCTAGAATGTTTTATTAATATGATTGCGTTTTTAAATTTAAGAATCAATCTAATATTTTGTCTGTTTCCAAGTTTGTTCTTGTTATTCACAAATACTTTATCCTACAACCTAGTTGTATTGTTTATGTATTTCTATTGTCTCAGGGTGGGTTTTCCCAGAGACAGAACCTATAGCAAGCACTGAGTGCAAGCAGTATATTTGGGAAGAAACCTCATGAAACACAGGTAGCTAATCAAAGGTATGCATAGAGTGGGCTGTGGGCTCCTGGGATAGAGCACACCTCAGAGTTTTCTCAACTAGGGGTGAGGAAGTAGGGAGCTTATCCTCCAACTGCATTTATCATTGGCTAAGTTCCCGACATTTGCAGTGGAAGGGAGCCTTCAAACTGAGTTGCAGGTGCTACTATAGGCCACTCATTGGAGCTATGATTGTCAAAGGGGCCAGCACCACCCATGTGGGTATATCATTAAAAGTACTTTAGGTAAACATGGCTCTTTGTAAAGTTTACCTGTGAAGTCTTTGAAACAGTACCCTGTATTGATTTTTCATGTAATTGTCCCATGGTTCTTTGATATTCTCTTCTGCCCTTTTCATTTTTTTTTCTTTTTTCTTTGCATTTCTGTTTTGGAAGTTTGTATTGATATGTCTTAAAGAGCACTAATTGTTTTCTGGGTTGTGTCCAGTCTATTATGTGCTTATTAAAGACATTCTTCATTTCTATTAGGTTTTTTGTTGTTGTTGTTGTTGTCAATGTTTCCTTTTGATCTTAGGATTTTCAGCTTTCTGTTTACATGGCCCATTTATTCTTGCATGTTGTCCACTTTTTCCATTTAATCCTTCAGCATATTAATCACAATTGTTTCAAATCCCTTATCTGATAGTTTCTAAATTTCTGCCATACTTGAGTCTAGTTTGGAAACCTGTTCATTGTCTTTAAACTGTATTCCTGTGTATAGTGTAATAAAGTGGTCCAGTTTCATTCTTTTACATGTTGCTGTCCAGTTTTCCCAATACCATTTGTTAAAGAGACTGTCTTTATTCCATTGTATATTCTTTCTTGTTTTGTTGAATGTTAGCTGACCATATAATTGTGAATCTATTTCTGGGTTTTCTATCCTGTGTCATTGATCTATGTGTCAGTTTTTGTGCCAGTACCATACTGTCTTGATGACTATAGCTTTGTAATATAGCTTAAAGTCCAGAATCATGATGTCTCCAGCTTTGCTTTTATTTTTCAGGATTGCTTTGACTATACAGGGTCTTTTGTGGTTCCACGCAAATTTTAGGATTGTTTTCTCTAGCTCTGTGAGAAATGCTGGTGGTATTTTGATAGGGAAAGACCTAAAAGTGAGACAGGAAACCATCAGAATCCTAGAGAAGAACACAGGCAGGCAGCAACCTCCTTGACCTTGGCCATAGCATCTTCTTACTAGACATATTGCCAGAAGTAAGAGAAACAAAAGCAAAAATGAACTATTGGGACTTCAAGACAAAAAGCTTCTGCACAGTTAAGAAGAAAACAATCAATAAAATTAAAAGGCAGACTACAGAATGGGAGAAGATATTTGCAAATGACAAATGTCTTAAAGGGTTAATATCAAAAATCTATAAAGAACTTGTCAAACTCAACACCCAAAAAACAGATAATCCAATTAAGAAATGGGCAGAATACATGAATAGACACTTTTCCAAAGAAGACATCCAGGTGGCTGGCTGACACAAAAAGATGCTCAACATCACTCATCATCAAGGAAATACAAATCAAAACTATGATGAGATATCACTTCACACCTGTCAGAGTGGCTAAAATTAACAACACGAGAAACAACAGGTCTTGGTGAGTATGTGGAGAGAGAGGAGCCTTCTTGCACTCTTGGTGGTCATGCAAACTGGTGCAGCAAGTCTGGAAAACACTATGGAGATTCCTCAAAAAGTTAAAAATAGAACTACCCTATGGTCCAGCAATTACACTACTAGGTATTTACCCAAAGGATACAAAAATACAAATTTGAAGGGGTACAAGTACCCCATTGTTTATAGCAGCATTATCAACAGTAGCCAAACTATGGAAAGAGCCCAAATGTCCACGACTGATGAATGGATAAAGAATATAAATGGGTATATATTGATGTAAAGCAAATTGTGTTCACTAATGGTTAATGTGTCTTTAACGCTCTTTCTTAACCATGGCATAGTTATCTTCATCTGAGTACTGTTACTTTAATTGAGGATTTTCACTCTTACTTACCCATCATGAAGATACAAAATATATTTTGTCTTTCTATGCCATTATCCCAGACCACACTTCCACTTTTTAATCAAGTTTATCAATTAGGCTATGTGTGCTTAGACCCCTGTCTTACGCTTCTGTGATATCTCCCATTGAAACTGGGAGACTACAATTCTAGGCTGTACCTGTAGGTGAGTCATTTATCCCGCAGTTACGCTATCTTAAGTGATCATTCATTTAGCTGCTCAAAGCAATTTCGATTTTTTATTTCCAAGATTTCTGTCCAGTTTAGCATTTGTCCTGCTTGTTTCATTTGTTTAATGAAATATAACGTTATACAAAATATTTTCAGCCACTCTGCCAACTATATTAAGCAAAACAGGACATAGGGTTATCCAAGTACCTGTAAGAGGAAGACACAGCATCAAAGGAAAAATGATTCTCACCTTATAAGTCTCAATGAATTTGGAACATTGCTCAAATGCATATATAATTATCTTCAATATTTATTTTGCTTAAAAACCTGATTAATTGTAATGCACCTGGGTGGCTCAGTTGGTTAAGTGTCCTACTCTTTTTTTTTAATTATTTTTCTTTATTTTTTAAGTTTACTTATTTATTTTGAAAAAGACAGACACAGTGCAAGTGGGGGAGGGGCAGAGAGAGGGAGAGAGAGAGAATCCCAAGCTGACTTTGTGCTGCCAGCACAGAGACTGATGTGGGATTTGAAATCACCAAACTATGAGATCATGACCTGAGCCAAAACCAAGAGTCAGATGCTTAACCAACTGAGTCACCCAGGTGCCCTTATTTTTTTTTAATGTTTATTTATTTTGGGGAGAGAGAGAGACAGACCACAAACAGGGGATGGGCAGAGAGAGAGGGAGATATAAAATCTGAAACAGGTCCCAGGCTCTGAGCTGTCAGCATAGAGCCAGACGCTGGGCTCAAACCCATAAACCACCAGATCATAACTTGAGCCAAAGTCAGATGCTTAACTGGCTGAGCCACTCAGGCTCCCCTAAATGTGTCCTACTATTGATTTTGTCTCAGGTCATGATCTCATATTTCATGAGATCAAGCCCTACATGAAGCTCTGTGCTGACAGAACAGAGACTACTAGGGATTCTCTCCCTCCCCCTCTCTCTGCCTCTCCCTTGCTCACTCTTTCTCTTTCTATTTCTCAAAATAAATAAATAAATAAACATTAAATGAAACCCAGATTCATTGAAATTTAAAAAGTGTTATTTTTTTCATGAGTGATTACAGGCTTGAAAGTAATTTTGTAAAATAGAGTATATGATAATTACAGTTTTCCATGGTTTTTTTTGTTTTTGTTTTTTGTACAATGTCACCAAGCACAATGGTAAATTCATGATTGGAAAATTGACTGAGGCCAAATGATTGATTTTTTAACTGATTATTCTGCAAATCTCCTTTAAGAATGAGCAATGTTTAAGGGCCACATAATAGACTATATAGTAGATTCTTCTGCTATTTTTTATCTTAATTAATTCAACAAATCTGTTTGCCAAATGAACCAGGTTTAGGTTTGCTCAGCAGAAATGCAAACATATAAATTCAATGCTGCATTTATATTATATTTAATGGTTATTGTATGTCTAAAGTGAAAAACCTGAGGTCAAGTAATTTCAGCAACAGAAAACATCCAGGACATAGTGAATCATTGCAAACAGCCCAGAAGATGGCTCAGGCTTCCAGAATCTGTAGCTTCCCTTGATTAAATGTAAACCAACTGTCACTGAGAATGATTCACAGAAGAACCTTGAAATTTAGCATAAGCCTAGGAAATGAGAATTGAGTATTGCATTAAATAAGATGATTCCAGTCATGATATCACAAAACTCACCTGCTGGCTGAAAAAGTAAGAGGACATTTTAATAAAAGGATTTTTGGAAATAACTAAGAACAAACACAAGTGAAAAGTGAAATATACACACAAATGTGGAAAGGAGGTGTGTGGATAAATTTAACTGACAGAATAATTTAATTCTTGTTTTAGATTAATTATGAATGCTAGAGAATAGAGACTCATAAAAAATGCCCTGATGTTTGGTCCTGATTTAGTAATGATTTAATAATGTTCTGTGCCTTAGATTATCAACATAATCCCTTTTTTAAGTTTTAATTTAAATTCCTATTAGTTAACATACAGTGTAATTTTAGTTTCAGTTGTAGAATTAAGTGATTCAACACTTACATACAACACCCAGTGCTCATCACAACAAGTGCAACTCCTAAATCCCAATCACACATTTAACCCATCTCTCCTTCCACCTCCCCTCTGGTAACCATCAGTTTGTTCTTAAAAGTTAGGAAAGACAAATGCCAAATGATTTCACTCATATGTGGAATTTAAGAAACAAAACAAATGAGCATAGGAGAAAAAAAAAGAGAAGAAAACCAATTAACAGATACTTATCAACAGCACAATTCTGAGTTACACATTAATGTTAAATGTGCAAAAGTGGTGGACAATAGAGAAGTCTTGTATTCCAAATAATTCCAAGTAGTACTTGTATTACCATACAATAATAAAAATGCCTTTATTTTTTAAAAATCCTGGTACATACCAAATTCCTCTCTAGAAACCTGCACATGGTATCTCACCTTCATATTAACTTTCCAGTATAGACTTTATTTTGTTAATTTTAATATTACTATATCAGACTGATTTTCTTAATTTTCAAATTTTTATTTGTGTTTACATTTTGATTGAAGTATAGTTGGCATACAATAAAATGCACAGATCTTAGATGGTAAGTTTAATGTATTTTGACACTTGTCTGCATCTGTGTAAACACGATCCAAAAAGATACAGAAAATTGCTGTTATCCCCAGAATATTCATCCTGCCTCTTTATGTATTAAGCATATCTTTTTTTATTCTGATGTTTGACATTTTGGGACCTTGCTGACATTATAAGGGGTTGCTTCTTCCAGGGTTAACTAATTCTTAGGGATAGCAAACAACTTTCCCAGGGGAAAACAAACAAACAAACAATTCAGAGCCCATACTCCCAAAAACCTCCTGCAGGGTCTCTTACTTGGGATCCCTCTCTGCATGCCCCAATCACCCCAGAGTCAGGTATAACTGAGGACAGTTTCTATGCTCCAGAGACTGATGAAATTATTCAAATTAGCTATTCCTAAACTGCTTACTCTGCCTTGTCTACTCCCTCTTGTAAAAACTGCAATAAAGATTCTTTCTCACAGATTCCCCCTTTTCCTTCCATTCCCTCAACAACCCTGGTGCTTCCCTGTGTCCCCCCCCCCCCCACTCACCCATGACATAGCATACAGTTTCCTATTGGGAACAATCTTTTCAATGACAAATGTGTCCTGGTCTGTTGGCCTCACCATATTTGAATAATAAAAATTGCATTTAAAACACTACACATTCTTTAAGCCCTAAAGCAACAGCATTATGATTTCTGTCACTATAAATTACTTTTGTTTTCGACCTTTAACAATTTGACTACCATGTATCTGATTGTGCATCTATTTGTGTTTATCCTACTTGAAGCTTGTTGAGCTTACTAGACATGCATATTCATGTTTTCACCAAAGTTAAAAGTTTTCAACCATTATTTTTTTTTCAAATATATTTCCTATTCCTTTATCTCTCTCCTCTCTTGACATTACCATTACATACGTTTGGAGTGCTGAATGATGCCCCACAGGTCCCTGAGTCTTTTATTTTTCTTCATACTTTTTCTTTTTCTTTCAGGTGTTTTTAGGGCAATTTTTTTTAATTCTTTTTTTAACATTTATTTATTTTTAAGACAGAGAGAGACAGAGCATGAACAGGGGAGGGGCAGAGAGAGAGGGAGACACAGAATCGGAAGCAGGCTCCAGGCTCTGAGCCATCAGCCCAGAGCTGGACGGGGGGCCGAACTCACGGACGGCGAGATTGTGACCTGAGCCGAAGTCTGACGCTCAACCGACTGAGCCACCCAGGCGCCCCTAGGGCAATCTTTATAGAACCATCTTTAAGGTCATTATTTCTTCTACCAGTTCAAATCTGATGTTGAGTCTTTCTAGTGAGTTTTTTTTTTTTTAAGTTCAGATGTGCCTTGTGCAAACGCGTATTTGATTTCTAATTTTTTTAATGTCTTTATTTGATTTTCAGAGAGATATAGAGTGTGAGTGGGGCAAGGGGCAGAGGGGGGTGGGGGACACAGAATCCAAAGCAGGCTCCAGTCTCTGAGCTGTCAGCACAGAGCCTGACACGGGGCTTGAACTCACAGACTGTGAGATCACGACCTGAGCTGAAGTTGGTTGCTTAACCCACTGAGCTGCCCAGGCGCCCTGATTTTTTTTTTTTTTTTTAATTTATTGCCCTTTCAAATCCAGAATTTCCTTTTGGTTTATTTCTATAATTTCATTACATATTGATGGTCTGTATTTTGTGAATTATTATCATCATACTTCCCTTTAATTCTGGAAAATTAGTTTCCTTTAGTTTTTTGAACATATTAATATATATTTTTATAGCTCTCATCAGCTTGTCCAACATCTGGACCCTCTCAAGGAGTTTCTATTGAGTTTTTATTGAGTTTTTCCTATACATGAGTCACACTCTCCTGTTTCTTCTTATATCGCATATTTACTTATTAAAAAATGGACATTTTAGATAATACATTGTAGAAACTCTGTATTCTGATATTCCCAAGCTTTGTTATTGTTGCAGCTTTTGTTTGTTTACTAAATTGCCTAGATTAATTCTGTGGCATCTGTTACCCTCACAGGAAGCGCTTCTGATATTTTTTTTTCTTTTTCTGAGTTTTTTCTTTATTTTTCTTTTTAAATTTGATTTTGTAATTGGAGCAGCACAACTTAACAGTGACAGCTGATTAGTCAGAGGTTATGTTTAAGCTCCTTTAGTGAATTAGCTTGCCATTGAATTTTTTAAGTTAAAGGGCCTACCAAGTCTCTTCTGCGTTCCTCTAGGGGTTTGCAGTTCCAAAGGCCCCCTCCAGTCTTCTGAATGGGTTCAAGATAAGAGAAATATTAGCAGGGTCCTCTTTGGCTATGTCTTTCCCTGGATCTATGTGTCAAATCTCTGGCTGGTCTGCATTTTTTTTTCTTCAACTAATATCACAACCAGGCTAACAGCCTTCATAATGGTATACCACTGAAATGTCTATTGTTTTGACATGCTGCTCAGATTTTTCCAAGAGGATTTGGGGATTTTTAAACAGGATTTTCCCATGTTCTGCTCCAAATAAAATCAGCCCCATCTGGCAGTGCAGTGGAGTTGACAATACTGATGGAATGCCCCAAACTTTAGGAATGAACTTACATATCATAAAGCTGGGAGTGGATGAAAGCAATCCATGGCTAAAGTGACATATATTTTCACAGTTTATATCCAGTTCAATAGCTTTCTTTAATGAATTATTTTTGACATAGTGTGTTTCCTTCACCAATACCTAGAAACATTAAATCATAATTTTTGAAAACCTTGCCAACTTTATCATTGCTTTTTTGGAAAAGGATTAACCAAGCTCCTTTCACAGACATTCTTCTACCATGGATTACTTTTGTTTTTTTCTTGGATTTCAGAAAAATGGAATTGTATAGTGTGCACTTGTGTGTGCACATTTGTGTGTATGATTTACTTTGACAGTTTTAAAAATTCCCCCATATTATTGTTTATATCAATAGTTTCTCTACTTTTTAATTTTTTCTAATTTGTAAATAATTTTGCTTTCACATAGAAACCTCAGAAATAGTATAGAGAATACCAGTGTATCCCTTACTCAGCATCTTTCAATATTGCACATATGATAAGAGCAAGAAAATTAACATTGATAAAATATATTAATAAAACAACAAACTTATTTGGATTTTACCAGTTTGTAAATTCACTTTCTGTGTGTGTCAATGAAATTTTATCATGTGAATAAATTCATGTAGCCTCTACTATAATCAGATCATAGAACTATTTTATTGTTTAAACGAAATACTCTTTCTTTATGTTCATATCCTCTATCCAAATCTAGTTATAAACATCAATCTGTTCTCCATAATTGATTTTATAATTCCAGAGATCTTATAGAAGTAGAACAATAGAGGATGCAAACTTTTTGAGGATGCACTTTTTTCACTCAGTATGCTATCCAAATTGCTGCATGTATCAATAGTTTCTTCCTTTTATTGCTGTATAGCAGTCTATTGTATGAATTTAGTATAGTTTGCATATTCATTCAGCCATTGATATTTGCATTGTTTTCAGTTTTAAGTAATTACAAAGAAAGCCACTATGAAATCTTGTACAGAAACTATTATATGAACATAAGTTTTCATTTTTGTATGATAAGTAACCAGTTGTAAGAAGGCTAAGTCATATGGAAAGTGAATGTTTAATTTTGTAAGGAATTGTCAAAATGTTTTTTAGAGTCACTATATTATTCCACATTCTCACCAGCAATGTAAGAGGTATCTAGATGTTCTGTGCACGTCCCATTATTACTTTTGCCAGCAATTTTTCATTTCAGTCACTCTTCTTTAACTTGAATTTACCTAATGGCCAATAATGTCAAATATATATGCAATGCTTATGTGCCATCTACACGTTCTTTTTTTTATTTATGTGTTTGCCCATTTTCTAATTACACTGTTTGTTTTCTTACAATTAAGTTTAGAAAGTTCTTTATATATTTTTGATCAAAACCATTATTTACATATGTGTTTGCAAATATTTTCTCCCAATCTTAGCATACATTTTTCTTCTATTAACAGTGTCTTTCGCAGAGATGAAAATTTTGATGTTAATTAAATTTAATCTACAAATTTTTAATGAATTTTTATTTTGTTTTGCATCTAAGAACACTTCAGTTAATTTTAGATCATGAAATTTTTTTCATATTTTTTAGTAAAAATATACTTTTGTTTTCATTTACATCTATAACCCATTTAGAGTTAATATTTGAATTCTATAAGCTGTAAGATTTAAATTAAGTTTCACTTTGGCATACTGTTGTTTTAACACCGTGTGCTGAAAAGACTGTCAAATTTCTATCAAATTAATTTTGCGTCTTTGTACAAAAAACTTTTAGCTACACTTGGGTGAGTCTGTGTCTGGGCTGTCTTTTGTTTCATTGATCTATGAGCTTCTTCTTATGCTAATTCCATGCTATATTTATATACTTAAGTCTTTAAATCAGGTAATGTTATTTCTACAACTTTATCCTTTTACAAAATTGTTTTACCTACTCTAGTTCCTTTTCCTGTACATATAAGATTTTGAAATAGCTTTTCTGTAGCTACAAAATATATCCTCAGGATTTTGATAGGAATTGTATGGCAGTAGGGGCTGCTCAAAGAATTACAATATACATACTTAATTTATCATGGTCTACCAATGTCAACATTTTATCACTTCAGGTGGACTGTAGAATCTCACAAGCACTTACATTTCTTTACCTACTGCTCTGCCCTTTATGATATAAGTGTTATATATAGTGCTACTATAAACCTTGAAAACTCCATTAGGCAGTGTTCTTATTTTTATTCAACCATCAGGCATATTAAAAAAAACTCTAGAGAAGAATAATGTATTATAATAACTCAGATATTTACCATTTCTATCACCTTCTCTTAATTTTTATGTTCCATGTTTCCTTCTGTTATCATTCTTTTGGTCTGAATAACCTCCTTTGCCAATTTTTTAGAGTGGGTCTAATAGCAACAAGTTCTGTTACATTTTTTCCTCTAAGAATATTTTTTTCACCTTTATTCTTAAAGGCTATTTCCCTAGAGACAAAATTCTAGATTGGCAGTTTTCTTTCAGCATCTGGCAAATTTTATGCCATTTCCTTTTGACCTTCATGATTTCTGATGAAATATTATCATCTGAATAGTTGTTCCCCTATAAGTATATAAGTAAATGTTTCATGTCTTTCTGAATACTTTCAAGGCTTTTTTTTTCTTTAAAAAATTCAAGAAATTTGATTATGATGTGTCTGGCTGTGGATTTATTTAAGTTTGTACTTTTTGGAGTTCCTCAGATTCTTGAATCTGTAGGTTTATGTATTTCACCAATATTGGGAAATATTCTCCCAATATTTTTTAAAACACTTTGTTTTCCTCACTACATCTTCCTTCTCTCCTTCTGGGACTTCCATAATGCAAATATCAGTTTTCTTGTATGTCTCACAGGTCCCTGAGACTCTGTTCCAATTTATGCAATTGATTTTCTATTTGTCCTTTAGATTGGAAAGTTTCTAATCCTATTCTTCTATCTTCAAATCTATTGAGTCTTTCCTCTGTCATCTCCATTCTGCTTTTTCTTTTAATTTATTTTAAAATATTTTTTTAATACTTATTTATTTTTGAGAGAGAGACAGGCTGCAAGCAAGGGAAGGGGCAGAGAAAGACAAAATTGGAAGCAGACTCCAGGCTCTGAGCTTCCAGCACAGAGTCCAACACGGGGCTAGAACTCATGAGCTGCGAAATCATGAGCTTAGTCAAAGTCAGTCACTCAACCTACTGAGCCACCGGGCACCCCTAAAATAGTTTTAATGTTTATTTATTTTTGAGAGAGAGAGAGAGAGAGAGAGAGACATCCTGAGTGGGGAGGGGCAGAGAGAGAGGGAGACAGAATCCAAAGCAGACTCCAGGCTCTGAGCTGTCAGTACAGAGGCCAATGTGGGGCTGGAACCCATGAACCATGATATCATGACCTGAGCCGAAGTGGAGCACTTAACTGACTGAACTACCCAGACACCTCTCCGTTTTGCTTTTGAGCCCATCCACTGAATGTTCTTTTTTAGTTACTTCATTTTTCAGTTCTAACATTTTCATTTAGTTCTTTTGTATATCATCTGTTTATTTGCTGAGATTTTCTATTTCCACATATGCTTAAAGAGTGTTTTGAATTATTTGTTTGAGAACTTATCCTTGTCAGATAAGTACACCACATGTGTTTTCTTGGTGTTGATGTCTGCTGATTATCTTTTGTCATTTCAAATGGGATTTCACCTTTTTTTTGATATGATGAATAATTCTGGATTGTATCCTAGACATTTTGAGGATGAAACTATGAGACTTCTGTACCTATTTAAGTCTATTATTTTACACAAATAAATCAAATCAGTTGGTTTCCAAATACAAATTTTAGCTCACATTTGTGAGCTGTCATTTGCATGTTAATTTTAGTTTCAAAGTCTGTGCAGCACTATTCTGGCCCACCCTTCTTAGTAGTACCCAGAGGCCATTTGCAATCACATATTCCATATTCTAGCTCACATTTGTGAGCTGTCATTTGCATGTTATTTTTAGTTTCAAAGTCTGTGCAGCACTATTCTGGCCCTTCTTAGTACTACCCAGAGGCCATTTGCAATCACATATTCCATATTCTAGTTCATTTATTACAGCTTTTCTCTGTCAATTCTGGTTAATTTTATTCATGCACCATTTGGTTGTGTGCCCAGGACTTAATGCATAGCTATAAAATATGTTTTTTTTCTAGCTTTATCCTCTTTAAGTAGAAGAGGTGAGAAGCCAACTCAACTGTTGTTTGTTTAGTACACAGTGGAGATGGCTGGCAGGTCTCTTTCCCCCAGTATCCAGAGACCCAGTGGAGAGTGGGATGAGCAATACCTCTGCTCATAATACTGCAGAATTGCTGGACTTTAAAGTGGTCAATCCCACAATCTCTAGAGCACATGCTGAACAAGACGATAAACATTGCTGCTTTTGTGGTGTTCACATGGAGTAGGGCAGATATAGCTCAAAAATTTTTATCTTGCAGATACACCCTCTTCCTTATTTCTTGAGTAGGGACAATGGATTGTGTGTGTGTGTGTGTGTGTGTGTGTGTGTGTGAGTGCGTATATGCACACATGCATGGAGACATGTGTGAGTGCACATGTGTGTATCTGTGTCACTGGCATTTTCAAGTTGCAGGCTCCTCAATCTCCCAGGCCAGTATATAAAGGAGATATAAATACAAAATCCCAGGAAACTCACCACTCTGTTGAGTCTCAAAGTCCCTAGCTATTCTAGATTCTTTCTCCCCTTTCAAATTATCCTGATAGTTGCTTTATACATACTGTCCAGGGTTTTGAGTAGTGGTCAGCAGAAGAGAAAGAGTGAAGCATATTGGTTTCATCTTGTCTAGACTTGTTTTTAATGAGTTTTATTCTGTTGTATGATTACAACAAACAGTTGTTTTCCCTTCGTTTGTAAATAGATACTTGGGTTGATTTCAGTATTTTTTTCAGCTATTAAAAGGCTGTTATAAAAATTCTTGTTTAACTTTCAATCATATATTTTCATTTCTCTAAGATAAATGGAAGTAATGGGTCATAAGACATATTTTTACTTGGGTGAGAACGAAGAATGTTGGATAATAAAGTTTTTTTTGTCTTTGAGATTTTGTATTTTCATGCCTAAGTTAGAGAAAGTAACAGTACTTTTAATAAAATAATGCAGGACCACCTGTTTCAGTTGGTGGAGTGTGCAACTCTTGATCTCGGGGTTGTGAGTTAGAGGCCCACATTGGGTGTAGAGATTATTTAAAAATAAACTCTTAAAAAAAACAGTGCTACTTTTAGCACACAATGGCTGGCTGAACATAATATTAACTTCTGTTCATCCATAATCCTGCTAAAATTACAGAAAACATATAAAAATAAAATAATTTAATAGCATCACAAAAAGTCCAAGGATTTCATTATTGGAACAGACTATTAAAAAACATATTAAAAATAAAAAGTGGAATAGTACACAGTAGTAAAGATAAATAAACTATGTTGAGATCCAATAAGGATAACTATAGAGAAATATTAAATTTAATGGAAAAAATAAGTCTCAGAAGGTTATTTACATCATAAATTGTTTACTTAATGGTGAACTTTATAGAAAGGGAAAAAACATAAACACACATAACATAAACATGCATCTCTTTGCATAAACATACATAGAGATGGACTACAACAATATAAAAGGAAATCTAAAGAGCAATAAACACCAAGATAATTATTCCACTGTGGGTATGCAAGTGGGTGGATTTGGGGGAGATTACCTAGTTAGATGCAGGTTGTTATCGAAGTCCTCATTTGTACTTTAGGTCATAGTTTTTTCAAGAGCTTATTATTCCGTTAGAATTATCTAGTTGAATAAATTAATAAAAGGAGATTTTGAAAGTAACAATGACAAGTGTATTTCATGAAACAAGAATTATGACTAATCCAATTATGTGCACCCAAGAGAAAGAAAGAAAGAAAGAAAGAAAGAAAAGAAAGAAAAGATAGAGGAAAGGAGGGGATGGAGGGAAGGAAGGGAGAAAGGTAGGGAAGGAAGGAGTAAGCATAGATGGGATTGTGTTAACTGTAATTCAAACATTGTTGACATGTACAGCACAGACAAGGAGAAGAATATTAATTTCCAATAAAGTGTCAAAAAAGCCTCAGCATTTTTGAAGTGTATTTATTTATTTTGAGAGAGTGAGGAGAAAGGGGAGTGGCAGAGAGAGAAGGAGAGAGAGAATCCCAAGCAGGCCCCATTCTGGCAGTGCAGAGCCTGACATGGAACTCCATCCCACAAACCATAAGAGATCATGACCTGAGCCAAAATCAAGAGTCAGACACTTGAGGCACCCAGGTGCCCCAAGCCTCAACATTCTTCATAGCTCTGTGAAAGAATGGACTAGTCTTTGGTGATATTTAGGAAAAATGACTCAAAGGGATTTTAACTGCTACAATAATACTGAACTCTGAGATGATTGGCTGTCATGTCATATTCCACATAACACTATTACTTTCAAGTAAAATATCTGCAGTGGAAATGTGCCTAGTATGTGCGGAGTCCTGACAGAATCCATGAAGAGTACACCAACTGGATATCATAAACTTTAAGGAAACATAATTAAGGCACAAAACAGAAAACCTTAGAATAATTAATAATTATAATTATTAATTATCCAAGTGATGAGAATCTGTTACATCCCTAAGGCAATACTATATACAATACACAAAAGAAGAAAACCAATTTCTAGAAAATTAAATATATGAATTCTAAACTTTCAAGAATTAAGATTCATTAAAAGGACAGAATAGTAATTAGAGAACACTGTGATCTGGCAAATGAAGTTGAAGAATTATTATGGAATATGGAGGAAAAATCAATGAAAGAGAGAGTTAGTTGCAGAAAATAAAAACTAAATTACAGACAGGGACTGATAGAGAAGGGGAGAGTATAGGAGAGGGAGGGAGACAGGAGAAGGAAAGAAACATAGAATTTAGTAGAAAAATAATAATTTAAAATCTAATACTAGAACTTGCCATTAAGGGATGACCTTCATAAATGTCTAAAGAGTGCCTTTAGGGATATTCACTTGTCCCCCACCCCTGCCGTCCCAACCCTATAGACAGTAGGCAATAATGACATTTATAAAATCCAAAATGAAAGAAATTTTTACACATTTCACAGGGAAATAAATTAACAAGGATTGTTCATACTGGCATAAATCCTAGTCGTCTAAATAATAAAAATACTACTGCCATAAGTTTACTGCAGAGAAATCGACCAATAGTCTTATTAGGGAGCCCTTGTATGTGATGAGTTGCTTTTCTTTTGTTGCTTTCAAGGTTTTCTCTTTATATTTGGCTTTTAATAGTTTTATTATGTATCTCTGTGTAAGTTTTCATGATTTATTCTACTTGGGATTTCACTGATTGTCTTGTATTTGTATATTCATGTCTTTCCTCAAAATTGTGTAGTTTTTAGTTATTATTTCTTCAAATAACCACTCTGAACCTTTTATTTCTCCCTCTTCTCCTTCTGAGACTCCTAATCTATATATTATCCAACTTAATGATGTCTGATAAGTCCCTTTAATTCTTTCCATTTTTCATCTTCTTTTAAAATATTTATCTATCTATTATCTATCTATCTCTATCTATTGTCTATTTAATTTAACTCAAACCCAATAATTTCAAATGATATGTATGTATATTCCCTGATTATGTCTTCTTCCTGTTAGAGTCTGTTGATAACCTCTCTCAGTGAATTTTTCAATCCAGTTATCATACTTTTCAGCTTTAGAATTTCTATTTGTTCTATTTTATAATTTCTATTTGCTTATATTCTTATTTTGATCATATAGTATTTTCATGATTTCTTTTAGGGTTTTTTTTTAGCACATATAAAACAGTTGCTTTAGTCTTTAAATAGTAAGCCCAATGTGTGTATTCCCTCAGAGACTATTTTTGGAGATTCATTTTGTTTCTTTAAATGTGCTGTGTTGTTTTCTTTATTTGTATGTCTTGTGATCTTTTGTTGAAAGTTGGAAATTTGTGGAAAAAAGCAATATCCCCTATTTTTGCATACTTGTGTGGAAGACCTTTACTAATTAGCAAGCTTCTAAACTTTGAAATCCATCCAGGTTGAATGTTATTTGGGCCTCGTGTGTATGTGTGTGTGTGTTTGTGTGTGTGTGTGTGTTTTCCCAGTTCTGTGACTGTTTTAAAATGCCTTAATTAAAAAAAAATCTGATCCCAGTTTCTTCTATGGAATTTAGGTATTCTATTGGATTCTTCTTCATATAATCTCTTACACTATCCACAAGTCTACAGTACCCCTGAAGTTTTCACATACTGCTATGCCTGCCACTTCTGACTTTAGCATACGATTCAAAATATGCTACCATAATTTGTTTCTGTCTGAGCTTGAATCCAGGTAAAATAGATACCAGTTGCTTGGGTAGTCCACAGACAGGTTAAAACACTGCAAACTATTTCCACTCTTCTGTTTCTGGTCCAAGTGATGGAACTAGGAATTTGACTTCTTCTTCTCAACCACACCACATCAAACCACACCAGTGAAAAGTAGGACAAGGCTGAGAAAAGTGTCATTAAATTGATTCCTGATGTCTATACACTTTTTGAGTTACTGAGTTCATCGTTTTCTTAAGTCATACCTGATTTTAATTTTGTCAGTTACACAAGCCAGTTAATTATGTTTTAAGTTACTCTGAATTTGATTTTATGACTTACAACTGAAAGAATCTTGAGCTACATAATTCCTCTTTTAAACAAAGCAATCCTAAAAATCAATATCAGAAATATAAATAAAGCTCACATTGCAGTAGGAAGGTCTGCATATAATACAAAAAGGAGATTCATAGAGAAAAAAACCCCACAAATAGTAATTTAACAAATGTGTTTCACATCAATAAAATAGAAAATATAAATAAAAACAACAGTAAGTTTTCATTCTTAACTATGAAAGAAGCAAAAATTTAACTGCCTAAAAGTGTCTGGTGTTGAGTATGTGTGAAATGTAGAAGTTTTTAAATAACATAAATCAATATAATCACCTTGGAAGTAATTTGGTATTAGATGCAAGTTTTATTTAAACCTACAGTCTTACTTCTAAGTGGTAAAATACTACCTGTACCACAGAACACAATGTAAGTTAAAAATTTAGCCAGCCAAATTTTGTACCAGTGCAACCAGTGTTCTCTGAGGTCAAATGGATTCAAGATACATGGATTATTTTGATAAATAATATGTAATATTTGTGTATACCTTCAGAAAAATGCTGTCTACTGTTTAAATTTAATTAGTCAAAATATATTCCTAAACTTCTAAAGTGATGTCTTCTTGCTTCTAGTCCATCCCACAATCTAATTCTGATTGGTGAAATATATACATATGATAGCACTAGACAGTCACACCTATTAATAGCAAGCTATTTAAATGATCCCTCAAATTAAAAAAAAATAAAATTTAATTTTGTAAAATTCTCAAAAACAACTAAATATTTGGTTTCCATCTTTTCCTTTAACAAAAATAGAATAAGTAAAATAATTGAAAAGAGCATGTTGTAGTATATCCTCCTTTATAGTTAAATTTAAAAGTGATACAAAATATGCAAGCATAAAACTGCCTGCAGGGTATTAAAAATGTCAGGAAGCTAGGAAAATATGGAAATAATTATTCAAGAACAAAGAATGTAATCTATCTCACCTCTTGTGCGAACTTTTTGTGTGCCAGGAATCTATTAAAGAATGTATAAAAATATAAATGTCAATGCTAAAAGCATAAATTTCTCATGATGCTCCAGGTGAGGTGTTTGCTGTTCTTATTGCCTTAACTTTTTAAAAATCAAATATCCATAGTGGTAAAGTCAGATAGGAGAAATATTGAACAGTAAATACTTTAATGAGTAATGTTTCACAAATAATAATACCTCAGGTCAGGGGCACCTGGGTGGCTCAGTCGGTTAAGCATCCGACTTCAACTCAGGTCATGATCTCGCAGTCTGTGAGTTTGAGCCCCGCATCAGGCTCAGGGCTGATGGCTCAGAGCCTGGAGCCTGCTTTGGATTCTGTGTCTCCCTCTCTCTCTGACCCTCCCCCATTCATGCTCTGTCTCTCTCTGTTTCAAAAATAAATAAATGTTAAAAAAAATAAAAATAAAATAATACCTCAGGTCAATTTGCTACATTGATATGTGATCTCATTAGACAAGAGAGAAACAAATAACTATTGTTAACATTAGTTACTCTGTAGAAATTATATTTGACTTCACCAGGAATAGATTATAAACTGTGAAAAGCTTGTAATTTCTAAAATATAAGTTAAGAATGAAGAAACCAAAAAATAAAGTTTAATAGTTTTTCTCCTTTGAAGCACTGGACTTCAAACTGCTGACCTGATTTTATTTGTTTTACCATGATAAACATGAATTTATTGGATTAGTATTTAGCAGCTTAGTACACCAGTATCAGTAAATCCACAGTGCTCAAAATATAAATACAGTTCATGAACTGGATGAAGGGGAGCTGTCTCCCTCCTCATGGCCCCCATACTGTCATCTCATCTGGTGACACTGGGGCACAAGTTGTCTGCACTTTTATCCCTGTTCATTTCTATTGGTATTCCACAGTGAGTCAGATAAAAACTAGTGTTCCATTATTTCTTGTGCCAGATAGCTAAATCAAGAAGGAAGGCTAAAGAAATCCTTTGTTAAACCTTTATGGTCTGCCTGGGGAGTTTGTCACCACTTCTAGAAAGTCTTATATTCTGATCAAAGGATGCAATCAGACATCCCTCAGTGAGCAAACACCCTTTAATACAGGGTGGGGACCAAATGTTCACATAACGTCTTGGAAAGCTTTCTAAAAAAATTAAAAAATAGCAATTGAGGCGTGGGATACGGTGGAGTCCTATGGAGCACAGACCCGAATTGCAGCTCTGGCAACCACCATTCTACAATTTGTCGCTAAGCATTGACTACTCTAGATATCTATGATTCTACCAACATCCCCCATTGCATTGCATTTGTTTTCACTTCCCCTTAGTCTCCTCCAATCTGTGACAATTCTTCAGTGTGTCCTTGTCTTTCAAAACTTTAACTCTTGAGCTCCTGTACAATAATGAAAAACATGAATAAAAGAGTCTTTAAAAATGCCAAAGAAAATTAAAACATTCCATACAGGACAACTGTCACATTGGACTTGAAGAGTAGGCTTCACATCCAACACAGAGACCAATGCAGGGCTTGATCTTAAGACGCTGAGATCAAGACCTGAGCTGAAATTAAGAGTCAGACAAATAATTTTGGAAGTTCCACCAAGATGCCCAGGGGATTCACCTTACAGAGCCAGCCCAACGTGGGGCTTGAACTCACGACCCTGAGATTGAGACCTAAGCTGAGATCAAGACCTAAGCTGAGATTAAGACCTGATTTGAGATCAAGAGTCAGATGCTTAACCAACTGAGCCACCCAGGTACACATTGAGAGGTTTTTAAAAGTTAAATTTGAGATTTTGGGGGAAAACTTTCAACAAAGCAAGTTTAGGAAGGCCTAAGTGGTGATAGCCAGAAAGATGGCAGTATAGGAGGATGCTGGGCTCACCTTGTCCTGCTGTTCGCTTAGATTCCACCTATATCAGTATAAATAACTGAGAAAAACAACATAAGACAAGCAGAAAGGACTGTCCAGAGACAAACATAGACAAGAGGCCACGGAAGAGAGTAGGAAGGGCAGAGAGGTGGGGCGTGCTACACAGACTGGCCAGAGGGAGCCAGGGTGGTGGAGGGGAAGCCTGCAGGGCAAGGCAGAGCTCCTGAAGTCTGGCTTTCAAAAGCGGAGGCGACAGACTCCATGAGTTCTAACAGCCAGTGGACTTAATATCTGGAATGTTAAAAGTCAACAGCTCTGCTCTCAGAAAATGGAGAGGGTGAGAGGATGCCAGGAGGGAGAGTTGGTGAGCCCCAGAAGACAGAACTCAGCCCGTCAGGGAACAAAGGTACTGGCAAGCACCATTTCCCTTTCCCATCTTCCAGCCGTAATTCCAAAGGGAACCAGCTCCCTTCACCAAACTTGCTTGCACCATGCAAACGCCCAATGCTGTGCTTCTGTGGATCCATCCCTCCAAAGGGCCTGCCTCCCTCCTGGTGCTGCAGGGTCCCTACTTCAGGGGAACACCTACAGCAAAGCTAGCCAAGCCAGCCTCTCCCATCCCTGTGCACCTTGTGGATCCACCCCATCTAATACACCCTGGCCAGATCAAATCAAAACATCACCACAAGCCTGGCAGTGTGCAAGCAGCTCAGACAAGGGCCACACCACTCCACAGTGAGTCCTGTTCCTGGGAGAGGGGAAGATAAGGTACACCAGTCTGACTGTGGACCCAGTGGTGGGCTGGGGGAAGACATCAGGTCTAACTGCGGTGCCACCCACCAACACAAGTTTCTTTGGACAGCACAGGGGAAGTGCCCTACAGTTTGGAGCTACCACAGGGATCAAGGGACTAAAAAATAGTCATGAGGAATTAAAAAATGCTATAAATGAGGTGCAAAATAAAATGGGGGTGGCCATAGCACGGATTGAAAGGCAGAGGAGAGAATAGGTGCATTAGAAGATAAAATTATGGAAAAAGAGGAAGCTGAGAAAAAGAGAGAGAAAAAAAATCCAAGAGTATGAGGGGAGAATTAGAGAACTAATTGATACAATCAAATGGAATAATATCCATATCATAGGAATTCCAGAAGAAGAAGAGAGAGAAAGGGGCTAAAGGTGTAGTTGAACAAATCATAACTGAGAAGTTCCCTGATCTGGGGAAGGAAACAATCATTGAAATCCAAGAGGTATAGAGAACTCCTTCAGACATAACTTGAATCAATCTGTATGACATATCTTAGTGAAACTGGCAAAATACAAGGATAAAGAGAGAATTCTGGAAGCAGCTAGGGATAAACAAGCCCTAAAATACAAAGGTAGACACATAAGGTTGTAGCAGACCTATCTATTGAAATTTGGCAGGCCAGAAAGGAATGGCAGGAAATCTTCAACGTAATGAACAGAAAAAAATATGCAGCCAAGAATCCTTTATTCAGCAAATCTGCTGTTCAGAATGGAAGGAGAGATAAAGGTTTCCCCAAACAAAAACTGAAGGAATTCATCACCGCTAAACCAGCCCTACCAGTGGCCCTAAGGGGCACTCTGTGAGTGAAATGTTGCAAGGACCACAATGTACCAGAGACACCACTACAAGCATGAAACCTACAGATATCACAATGACTCTAAACCCATATCTCTCAGTAATAACACTGAATGTAAATGGACTAAATGCTCCAACCAAAAGACATAGGGTATCAGAATGGATAAAAAAATAAGACCCATCTATTTCTTGTCTACAAGAGACTCATTTTAGACCCGAGGACACCTTCAGATTGAAAGTGAGGGGGTGGAGAACTATCATCCTACTGGAAGTCAAAGAAAGGTGGAGTAGCCATACTTATCACAGACAAAATAGATTTTAAATTAAAGGCTGTAACAAGAGATGAAGAAGGGCATTATATAATAATTACAGGGTCTATTCCTCAGGAAGACCTAACAATTATAAATGTCTATGCGCCAAATACAGGAGCCCCCAAATATATAAAACAATTGATCACAAACATAAGCAACCTTACTAAGAATGTGGTAATTGCAGGGGACTTTAATACTCCACTTACAACAATAGATATATCATCTAGACACAGGATCAATAAAGAAACAAGGGCCCTGAATGATACATTGGATCAAATGGACTTGACAGATATATTTAGAACTCTGCATCCCAAAGCAACAGAATATACTTTCTTCTCGAGCGAACATGGAACATTCTCCATGATAGATCACATACTGACTGGGTGACAAAACAGCCCTTAATAAGTACAACAGAATTGAAATCATACCATTCATACTTTCAGTGCTATGAAACTTGAAATCAACCACAGGAAAAAGTCTGGAAAACCTCCAAAAGCATGGAGGTTAAAGAACACCCTACTAAAGAATGAATGGCTCAACCAGGCAATTAGAGAAAAAATTAAAAAATATAAGGAAACAAAGGAAAATGAAAATACAACAATCCAAACGCTTTGGATGCAGTGAAGGCATTGCTAAGAGGAAGATACATTGCAATCCAGGCCTATCTCAAGAAACAAGAAAAATCCCAAATACACAATCTAACAGCACACCTAAAGGAAATAGAAGCAGAACAACAAAGACACCCCAAACCCAGCAGAAGAGAAATAATAAATATCATAGAAGAAATAAACAATATAGAATCTAAAAAAATAAAATAAATAAAATAAAATAAAAACAGTATAGCAAATCAATGAAATCAACAGTTGGTTTTTTTGAAAAAAATTAACAAAATTGATAAACCTCTAGCCAAGCTTCTCAAAAAGAAAGGGGAAATGACCCAAATAGATAAAATCAGGAATGAAAATGGAATTATTACAACCAATCCCTCAGAAATACAAGCAATTATCAGGGAATACTATGGAAAATTATATGCCAACAAACTGGACAGCCTGGAAGAAACAGACAAATTCCTAAGCACCCACACACTTCAAAAACTCAAACGGGAAGAAATAGAAAATTTGAACAGACCCATAACCAGAGAAGAAATTGAATCAGTTATCAAAAATCTCCCAATAAATAAGAGTCCAGGAGCAGATGGCTTCCCTGTGGAATTCTACCAGACATTTAAAGCAGAGATAATACCTATATTTCTCAAGATGTTCCAAAAAATAGAAAGGGAAGGAAAACTTCCAGACTCATTCTATGAAGCCAGCATTACGTTGATTCCAAAACCAGACAGAGACCCAGCGAAAAAAGAGAATTTCAGGCCAATATCCCTGATGAATATTGATGTAAAAATTCTCAAGAAGATACTAACAAATCGAATTCAACAGCATATAAAAACAATTATTCACCATGATCAAGTGGGATTCATTCCTGGGATGCAGGGCTGGTTCAATATTCGCAAATCAATCAATGTGATACATCACATTAATAAAATAAAAGATAAGAACTATATGATCCTGTCAATAGATGCAAAAAAAGCATTTGGCAAAATCCAGCATCCTTTCTTAATAAAAACCTTCAAGAAAGCCAGGATAGAAGGAACATACTTCAACATCATAAAAGCCATTTATGAAAAGCCCACAGCTAATATCATCCTCAATGGGGAAAAACTGACAGCTTTCCCCCTGAGATCAGGAACACAACAGGGATGTCCACTCTTACCTCTGTTGTTTAACATAGTGTTGGACATTCTACCATCAGCAATCAGACAACAAAATGAAATAAAAGGTATCAAAATTTGCAAAGATGAAGTTAAGCTTTCACTTTTTGCAGATGACATCATACTATACATGGAAAACCTGACAGACTCCACCAAAAGTCTCCTAGAACTGACACGTGAATTCAGTTAAGTGGCAGTATACAAAATTAATGTACAGAAATCAGTTGCATTCTTATACGCTAATAGTGAATCAACAGAAATATAAATAAATAAACTGATCCCATTCACAATTTCAACAAGAATCAGAAAATACCTAGAGTAAACCTAACCAAAGAGTAAAAGATCTGTATATTGAAAACTATAGAAAGCTTATGAAGGAAATTGAAGAAGATACAAAGAAATGGAATAACGTTCCATGGTCATGGATTGGAAGAAGAAATATTTTTATAATGTCAATACTAACCAAAGCTATCTACATATTCAATGCAATCCCAATCAAAATTGCACCAGCATTCTTCTTGAAGCTAGAACAAGTAATCCTAAAATGTGTATGGAACCACAGAAGACTCTGAATAGCCAAAGTAATATTGAAGAAGAAGACCAAAGTGGGAGGCATCACAATCCCAGACTTTAGCCTCTACTACAAAACTGCAATCAAGACAGCATGATATTGGCACAAAAACCGACACATAGACCAATGGAATAGAATAGAGACTCCAGAATTGGACCCACAAAAGTAGGGCCAACTAATCTTTGACAAAGCAGGAAAGAATATCCAATGGAACAAAGACAATCTCATTAACAAATGGTGCTGGGAGAACTGGACAGTAACATGCAAAAGAATGAAACTAGACCACTTGCTTACAGCATTCACAAAAATAGACTCAAAATGGATGAAGGGCCTGAATATGAGACAGAAAACAATTAAACCCTAGAGGAGAAAGCAGGAAAAAACTTCTCTGATGTCAGCCACAGCAATTTCTTACTTGACACATCTCCAAAGGCAAGTGAATTCAAAGCAAAAATGAACTATTTGGGACCTCATGAAGAGAAAACGCTTCTGCACTGCAAAGGAAACGATCAACAAACTAAAAGGCAACTGACAGAATGGGAAAAGATATTTGCAAATGACTTATTGCACAAAGGGCTAGTATCCAAAATCTATAAAGAACTCACCAAACTCCACACCCAAAAAACAAATAATCCTGTGAAGAAATGGGCAGAAGACATGAATAGACACTTCTCTAAAGAAGACATCCAGATGGCCAACAGGTACATGAAAAGATGCTCAACGTCACTCCTCATCAGGGAAACACAAATCAAAACCACACTAAAATATTACTTCACACCAGTCAGAATGGCTGAAATGAACAAACCAGGAGACTATAGATGCTGGAGAGGATGTGGAGAAATGGGAACCCTCTTGCACTGTTGGTGGGAATGCAAACTGGTGCAGTTGCTCTGGAAAACAGAGTGGAGGTTCCTCAAAAAATTAAAAATAGACCTACCCTATGACCCAGCAATAGCACTGCTAGGAATTTTCCCAAGAGATACAGGCGTGCTGATGCATAGAGGCACTTGTACCCCAATGTTTATAGCAGCACTTTCAACAATAGCCAAATTATGGAAAGAGCCTAAATGTCCATCAACTGGTGAGTGGATAAAGAAGTTGTGGTTTATATATACGATGGAATACTACTTGACAATGAGAAAGAATGAAATCTGGCCTTTTGTAGCACCGTGGATGGAACTGGGGAGTGTTAGCTAAGTGAAATAAGTCATCCAGAGCAAGACAGATACCATATGCTTTCACTCTTATGTGGATCCTGAGAAACTTAACAGAAGACCATGGGGGAGGGGAAGGTAAAAAAAAGTTACAGACAGCGAAGGAGCCAAATCATAAGAGACTCTTAAAAACTGAGAATAAACTGAGGGTTGATGGAGGGGGCATGGGTGGGAGGGAGGGGAAATTGGGTGATGGGCATTGAGGAGGGCAACCATTGGGATGAGCACTGGGGGTTCTATGGAAACCAATTTGACAATAAATTTTGTATTTAAAAATAAAATAAAACAAAATAGTCACTATTTTCATGCCCACAGGAATTGTTTTAAAATATTTGTTTAAAAACATGCTCACACAAATCAGCCCATACATTTGGCAATATTGTTCATTAACCATGTTACACCAGAATGACTCCAGAGAAATAACAAGCAAAGGACAAGACATAATCCAGTTTTTTTTTTTGCTTCACATAACAGCATAAGCTTGGATGAAAATAACTTGCTGAAATCTTCTTTAAAAGTTAATTCCCAGTCCTAATACATACACTGTGACATACACCATTATTTTTTTATTTCTTTAAAATAAAATTTTTTAGTGTAGGATAGTTTTAGATTTACAGATGAATTATGAAGATAGAATAGAAAATCTCTGCACACTCAATCCCTAGTATCCATATTATTATCATCATATATTTATGAAAGTTAGCAAACTAATATTGATATCTTATAGTTAACTATTGTCCACACTTAAGATTTTCCTTTTACCTACCTACTGTCCTTTCTTTGTTCTAGGTACCAATCTAGAATAACATATTACATTTAGTTGAAATGTTGGAGGAGTATTGGTCAAGTATTTTTTAGACTGTCCTTCAATTGGGAAGAATTGTATAATATTTTTCTCGTGACTAGTTGGGTACATACTTTTGAAAGGAACACAACAGAGGTAAAGTACAATTCTTATCACATCGTACTGTCAACATAACTTTTCACTGTTGCCATTAACCTTGATCACTTGTAGTGTCTTCCACTGTAAGTACGTTTCTCCACTATAAAGTTACTTCCCTTATTTTTCATGAGTACTCTGTCTTCTTTGGAAGGAAGTTAGCATGTGCAGCTAACACATGAGGAGTGTGGAATTAGGCTATACCTACTTGAGGGGAGAGCATCTACATAAACTGTTTGGAATTCTTCTACAAAAACATTTTGTCTATTATCCTTCATTTATTTATTGATTTAATTATTCATTTATATTAATTTATAATTTGGGTTATAAGTCAATAACCCAGCTATTCTAGCCTTGGCCACTGGGAGCTCTTTCAGTTGGCATGTTTATCTCTTTGACATACCTAACATAATAGTTTTGAAAGCACTTTCTTACTCTCTGCTACCACAAGATGCTCCAGACTCATATTGTGTGTTTTTTTGTCCCAAAGAACTATCTGTTTCTTAAAAAAGCCCTGGTTCCTTTTATTAGAGAGTAATATCCAGTGTGAGGTGTGCTCATTTCTACTGGGATGTTGCTTTTCAGTTCTCTCACCTGAAAAAACAAAAAAACCCCACATATATATAGTATATATATATATATATATATATTCAAATATATATACAGTAAATATATAGTATATATATTCAAATATACTATATTCAAATAATATGTATATATATTTATATATAGAGAGAATATATAGTAACCAGATTTGAATAGAGTCTTAAATGCATATTGCTAAGCAGCTCATCTAAAAAGGACTATTGTGTGTCTCCATTTACATGACATTCTGGAAATATACATATACACTTATTTATAAATATTTCTCTATATAAGCATATATTAATTAAACTCGTGTTTAGCTAAAAATGAGTTTATATTAAAGTCTTCAGTTGTAATCAGTTACAACATGGAGCATTCTAGACTTCTCCACTTGCTTTATCTGTAAACTCTCATTTTAACAATTAGAATACTGACTTCCCATTCATCATCCCATTTGCTTAACTGTTCAATTCTAGTATATGTGTAGTGGTTTCAAAGTTCATAACCCATATCCACATGGAAACAACTTTATTAACTAGTGTATAGTACTTAAGTACAGTCCCTTTTTCTTTAGACTTATAGAGACTCTACACATATTCAGTTACTTAAGTCAATACATTTCTCTCCCATTCTCTCTGCAGTGAGATTGTTTCATACATTTGTAAGACAGATTTTTTTTGGTAACATTCTGCATGTCTTTCTGGGATCCCCTAAACTCCTCAGTGTTTTTCTTTTTTAAACGTGCAAGCATTAAAGTTCTATACTATACTATAAAGTTCAATGGGTTTTCACAAACACATATCGTCATGTATCTATAATATTGTATCATACAGAATAATGTCATCATGCTAAAAGTTTTTCTTTTTTAAATGTGCAAGCATTAAAATTCTATACTATACTATAAAGTTCAATGGGTTTTCACAAACACATATTGTTATGTATCTATAATATTGTATCATACAGAATAGCGTCATCATGCTAAAGAATCACCCATGAGTCTCTTATGCTTTGGCTCTCTCCCACTCTAAACTCTTTTTTTTTCCTTCCTCTCCCCCGTGGGTTCCTGTTAAGTTTCTCAGGATCCACATAAGAGTGAACAAACTGAGGGTTGATGGGGGTGGGAGGGAGGGGAGGGTATGTGATGGGCATTGAAGAGGGCATCTTTTGGGATGATCACTGGGTGTTGTATGGAAACCAATTTGACAATAAATTTCATATATTAAAAAAATAAATAAATAAAGTACAAAAAAAAGAATCACCCATGATTCACTAATTCATTTCGATTCATCCCTGCACACCCAGCAATCACTGACCTTCTTACATCTCTATAGTTGAGTCTTTTCCCAGAATGTCATATAAATGAAATCATGTAGTATGCAATCTTTTAAGATGAACTTTTTAAAAATTTCTTTGAATTAGTATTATAAGATTCATATAAAATTCATCTGTGCCTTTGTGAAGCTTGATAACTCATTCTTTCTTATCACCAAAAAAACAGTCTGCTGTATGGAGATGTCCTTGTTTTTTGATTTATTTGTTGAAGCATATCTTTGCTGCTTCCAATTTTGAACAATTATCATCAAGCTGCTATTAACGTTGGAGTGCTGATTGCCTGCCTGATTTATCAATTACTAACAAAGGGGTATTAAAGTTTCCAATTATAGTAAAAGATTTTCCTATTTCTTCTTTCAGTTCTCTCAGTTTTGCCTCCTGTGTTTTGATGTTCTCCTTTAAGGTGCATGTATGTTTATGATTCTTGTATCTTCTCAGAGAATTCATCTCTATCATTATGAAATGTTCCTTTTTATCTCTGATGAACTTTCATCTTCCGACATCTGATTCTTCTAAAATTAATAAAGGAATCCAGCTCTTCTTTTTGGTTACTGTTAATATGTTATATATATTTTTTCATTCTTTGCTTTTAACCTGCATCTTTATATGTAAAGTGAGTTTCTTATTCTTTGACAGTATCTATTTTATATTTGGTGCATTTAGATCATTTACTATTTAAGTAATTAGCAATATAGTTGGATTAGTTGCTAGCATGATGTAACATCTCTTTTCAATGCATTTATTTTTTTGTTCATCTCCTATCCTGATTTTCTATCTCTTCTGGTTTTAATTTAGTGATGTATATGATTCCATAATATCTGCTGTCTTTGTGTGCCATTATATGTCTTTGAAAATTTTATGTGATAGTTTTAATGTAGTTTTTAAGTAAGCTAAGTACAACTTCAAATAAAAACACACCATTTCAGGTGAGTTTTATGCTTTTATCCCTTTAGAACTCTCTCATACTTTCACTTATGTATATGTTATAATCATTCAGTGTATAATTACTATTATTACTTTATTTCTTAAATTTTTAATGTTTATTTATCTTTGAGAGAGAGACAGAGACAGAGAGACAGAGAGAGACAGAGCATGATTGGGCGAGGGACAGAGAGAGACCGAAACACAGAATCCAAAGCAGGCTCCAAGCTGTCAGCACAGAGCCTGAAGCGGGACCAAACCCAGGAACCCTGAGATCATGACCTGAGCCGAACCCCAAATGACTGAGCCACTTAGGCGCCCCTACTATTATTACTTTAAACAAAAATTTATTTTACGTTGTTAAGAATTAGAAAAATGAAAGATTGTATTTTACTTTCACTTATCCCTACTCAGAATGCTCTTTTCATTTTCATTTTGTAGATCCAAATTTCTGACATCTATCATTTTCCTTCTTGAAGAACTTTTTAACACTTCTTGCAAAGCAGTTCTCTTGGTGTCAAAATCCCATAGTTTTTGTTCATCTCAGGAAATCTTTATTTACTCTTTTCTTTTGAAGGAGAGTTTCTCTGTACATAGAATTCTAGGTTGGTAGGTTTTCTTTTTTTCTTCAAATACTTTAGCTATTTCACTCTTTCAAGATTTTCTCTTACTTTGACTATCTACAGTTTGTATATGATATGCTTAGGTGAGGCATTCTTTTTGTTTTATTTTTTATTTTGTTTGTATCTTTCCCGCACAATATTCTCTAAGTTTCCTGGATCTATTGTTTGGTGTCTGTCAATAATTAAAAGTTCTTAGCCATTATCATTTCAAATATTTCTTCTGGTTTGTTCTTTATCTCATTTGCTTCTTGTAGTTCTGTTACATTCATGTTACACTTTTTGAAAATTTTTCATAATTCTGTCAAGTTTTCTGTCATTTTCATTTTTTTTTTAAATTTTTTTTCAACGTTTATTTATTTTTGGGACAGAGAGAGACAGAGCATGAACGGGGGAGGGGCAGAGAGAGAGGGAGACACAGAATCGGAAACAGGCTCCAGGCTCTGAGCCATCAGCCCAGAGCCCGACGCGGGGCTCGAACTCACGGACCGCGAGATCGTGACCTGGCTGAAGTCGGACGCGTAACCGACTGCGCCACCCAGGCGCCCCATGTCATTTTCATTTTTAAATTATCTTTTATCATTGCATTTGAGTTTGGGAAGTGTCTATTGATTTATCTTCATGTGCACTGATTCTTTCCTTGGCCATTTCCAGTCTACCATTAAGCAACTGAAGAAACTCTTCATTTATATTACAATGGCTTTGATTTCTATCATTTCTTCTTGATATTTTTGAATTTTCATCTTTTTGCTTACATTATCTATTTGACATGTTTTCTACCTTTCGAAAAATGTTTTAGGTTTCTACATGTTTTCCCATGTTTCCTATTTTTATAGATCCTTAAGTACATTAATTATAGTTACTTTAATTTTCATTCTGATAATTCCAACATCTGTCCATATCTGAGTCTGTTTCTTGTGATTGCTTTCTTTCTTCAGATTGTGGGCCTTTTTCTTACCTTTTGACATGCCTTATAACATTTTGGGCAAGTTTAATGTGTTGTGTTGCATGAGATCATTGAAACTGAATTAACTAGGCTTTGGTATAAACATTTACATTAATCTGGCTAGACTCCAGCTATGTTTCATATCCCTTGTACCTACTGGGGCCAGAGGCTTCAAATTCCTGAAATGGCATTTGTTTGTCTCCCATCTTGACTCTGAGCTTCCCTAATTACTACTCCTGGAAGACCATCTGTTTGTTACAGAAAATTCAGTGGAATCTCCTGTTATTATACTAGAGTCATATTTGTGAGGTGATAAAATGTGGGTGAAGAAGGTCTTTCTATAATCTTCTGATTACATCTCAATATTTCAGTAGAACTGGTCTTTAGACTGTGACATTCATAAGCATTGGTGCAACTTTTTTGCCCTATACCTCTACTCCCTGCCTAGCTTCAGTGTTCTATCCTATTTAATTTCTTAAAGCCCTGACTCTATTGGCTATCTTCCCATGCCCTCTTAGGTGAGAAAATAAGGGTAGAAGTAAGCTGTAGCAAGAGAAATTCCTTCTCCCTACTTGGATAAGTTTCTTGCAATCCCTTTGTCTCTGTAGAACTGGTATTTTTTTATTAAGAAGGACCTGTGCATATTTCATAGTGATTACTACACCCTACTTCATCCCACCTCCCCTTCTCCTACTCTTTGCCCCAAAGCTGAACGGGTAGCTTTCTTGAGTCTTCATTGTTAGAACTGTATGGGGTCCTTAGGGTAAATTCCCAATGTGTTGGAGTTTCTGCCCTCCCATCACTTGGCTCCATGTATTTCTCTTATTCTAGCCCAAACTCTGCCTCAAGTATTTCATCAACATCACCATTTAATTGTTTCTACCATCTTATGGTTCAGCAGTTTCTGTTCCAGGTAAACTGATCTCAGGTGTTTCTCCTTGGATGCACCTATCTTTCTAAATTTCAGGGTGGCAGTTTGCCCAGCAACTTTAAGTCTCTGATGGGGTGCAAAAAGATCATTGATTTTCAGTTTGTCCTGCTTTTTCCTATGAAATGGACTGGAGTGACAAATTCCAAGTTCTTTACATATTGGAGTTCAACACTGAATATTTTAAAGTTAAGTAATTTCATTACATTATAGCACTTTTTTTGAAATGAAAATTTTATTTATATGGCTCTAGAGTCTTTACTCTTAATCCCTGTGCAAACTGTCTCTAACCTACATACAGTCCTCTATTGCTGAATGAGAATAAGCCATGATAGCAATTGTCACCAATAAATAGAGAAGAGATAGTACTGCTACATTTATTTTCTGATTATATCATGTACACAAATCAAAGGCTACATATAAAAGAGGATATGGATGAGTGAACATGTTCTTTCCACTAGCCTGGACAATGAGAAAGGCCCTAACTTGTATCATTTTAGATGTCTGAGAATAAGCAAAGAGGTAGTGTTTAGAAAAGTTATGCATTTTAAAAAATAATTTGGTGCATTTCTTCTGAGTTGTTTGTTTAAAACCAGAGGCATCATGTTTAAAACAAAGATGACTAGAATAAATTTTCATGTTAGTATATTAGTACATTTGCCAGAATGTATTCATAGCCCCAGAATACATTTCAAGTCTCCACAAGAATCTAAGAAGGCAGGCAATGTGAAAACCAATAATCATGAGTGTTTCCTGTGCTAACCCTGGGTAAGAACATAGACACCAGATATTATCAGAAGATCACTGTGTTGGGTAATGGTAGAGGCAGTGCCTTTCTTTAGAAGGGACATTAAGAAGTTGAGTATGCCAACTGATCCACTAGAAAAATGGGAGTCTGGCAGGGAATGAGATCTTAGTGGCCATATGCTGCTTTCCAAGCATGCAAACCTTTTATCCATATCATAATTACCCCTTTGCAAACACTTCATCAAATACTTTTATACAAGAAAAAACTTAGAGAAGAGCAAAGAAAAAGACTCAATTGTGATGAAATCTTCTTACAGAAAGACATCTTAATTTTTATTTCTCATGTTTCTACATTTTGGAATAAGAGAATGAAAAGCATTTTAAAAATATTTAGTCTGAAAAATGATTTCACATGACAATACATGTCCTGAATAATGTTTCAAATGTGGTGAAAATGTGGGTTCCTTCTCTTTTTTTATGTTTTTAAAACTGTATTTGGGAGTACTTGTTTTATTGCCTTTATTTTTTTAGGTTTATTTATTTATTTTTGGAGAGTGTGTGTGTGTGAGCAGGGAAGGGGCAGAGAGTGGGAGAGAAAAAGAATCCCAAGCAGGATTTGCACTGGCAGTGCAGAGCCTGATGTGGGGCTCTAACTCATAAACCATAAGATCATGACCTGAGCTAAAACCAAGAGTTGGATGCTTAACTGACTGAGTCATCCAGGTGTCCCTATTTCTTTTTATTTTTAAGGACAAGACTATTTGATAAATTCATGGATAGTTTTGTCTATGCAGAATACATCATAGTGTCAAGTAAAGTAATGGTTGTTCTGAATTTTCTTACTTTCTTCAGGTAGGATGTTATCCACATCCTTAGATTTGATCATTATAAGAATGACCCAGTGAAATGGATGTAGTCAGGGAATAAAATAAAGTTATGTTACTTGAGTTTCATGCTCAGTACATTTGGGATTGGGAAATGCTTTTCTTGGTTTTGTTTCTTTGGCTTAATCTCCATTAAAAAAACAGAACCATGGATAATGTAGTCACAAATCTTTTAGACAAGGAAAATTCCAACAGAGAAACACCAAGGCTTCTTGCAATGTAAATCAATTATGAACATGAACAATGTGGAACCACCAAACATTACCTGTTCATGTTGCCTTTTGTAATTGACCTGATTTATATCTTTCACATACAAATTAATGAGAAGTTGAGAAAAAATTTCATTTAATCAGAGAAAGATAACTATATGAATATAATATTAAACAATTTCAATGTTTTTCCCAAAAATTTTCTTTGAAACTTGAGAGTTTTTCTTGAAAACTTCTATAGTTCTTTTAGATATATGAAACACTTTCTATCAGGAATAATATTGTTTACTTTCTTTTAGTGTACTTAGTAGAATATATTCAGTCTATGGAACATAGAAATCCTGTGTAAAGCCTCACATTTTTATTTAGAGAGTAATATATAAAATAGAGAAAGAGAAAGTCAGGAAATCAAGAACTACAAAGAAAATGAAAGGATGGTGAATGTTTTTCCTCTGACTCTGTTCCCAATCATAGTGGATGTAATAACAAACTCAGAGAAAACCAACAACATCAGCAAAATGATGATTGATTAAGCTATTTTTTATGTAGTGAGGGTTATATGTGCTTGTCCTCCACATTCAAAATTAAAACTATCTTTTTTAAATTTTGAATTAAAAATATATTCTAATTTAATTTATTCCTTTATATTTATTTCATACATTTAGTGAACATGAGTATTCCAGAGGAAGTGGATAAAAGGGTTATCTTAGTGATACTACTGATCAAGGAAATCTTGAGTAATATCTCCAATTTGAATGGAGTATGAACATAAATCAAGTATCTATGTGTAATTCATATATCTCCATCCATATATCTTTATTTTGGGTGGCTGGGCTTCCAAAGTCACAATATAATTCACATTTTCCATCAAATATTTGCCACATGCTTGGTACTAAAAACAGAATACATTGTCCTCCAGAAATTTACATTTTAGTCAGACAGTACAAAGATCATGAGAAAAAAAAAACAAACAAGAGTATCCATGCCCTCAACCTCCATTAGATTTTTACGTGGATATGTCAGCACAACTGCATTCTAAGTTTGGTTAAAAGAAACTGGCCAAAATTTTCTTCTGGTGGTCCAAAAGTCTTTTATTAATGTGTCCCCAGTTGTCATCAGTTTTCTCAATGTGTATGGTTACCAAGAAAGCATCTCTGATATCCTACCAAAGACCCAAAGTAATTTTTATTTTTCCTCCAGCAAGTTTTTCTGATTTTTTTAAAAATATAAGATGATCACCTTTAATTTCCTAGTGTGATTGCAGATTTTACTTTCTTCTAGTGAATTCTTTGCTTTTTAGGCTGTGACTTTTATGTACTCAAGACTCAGAAGCTCTCCACTGTTTCAATCAGTCCTGAGCAACAATTATATAATTGACCCATTAACTGTTTTTGACTCTAAGAACCATGTTTAATACAACAGATGGAGTATGCACATGATTTGTTCCTCTGTAGTTTAAAATAGTTGATAATTTTTTCCCCTTAATTCAACAACAGAACTTTCCCAAGTTTCTAGGAAATGGAGCCAAATACAGGTATTCTTGAGAATATCACCCAAATTCAGGTGCTAAGCATATACACAGTGTTCATGAGAAATACTAAAAGGCAAGGATGTTGGCTTCTATCTTAGAAATATCAGTGGTTTGAGAAATGGGCAGGTTTTTAAAGGAATGATGTCTGGGAAACTGAACTGGCATGGAAAGTCTTGTCCACAGTAACCATATCATGTGAGGGGGACATAAGCAAAAGCTGTGAAGCCAGGAAGCAGCCTCTCCTGGGAAGATAACACTACTGAGAATCTTTTCTCCTGAATTTCTGGGATCTGTGGAATTTGGGGAGGGACTGAGAAGGACTAAAGAACTAATCACCCAAGAGATTAAACACTTATTTTAATGTTTAAATACATATTTTGAAGTTTAAATACAGTGTAGGTTTGCAACTATCTGTGGGTAAGTTTTGCCAATGAAAAAAAGGGTAGTGGGATTCCACACATTAAATGTCCAAAATCAAAATTGTAAGATGACTTGTCTGCTGAAAGCACAATAGTTGCTTTGCAGGGAATAAAATACTGTTGGACAATGCCTATTTAGCCCTGGAGAAATTGCATTACTGTGTAGTAAACAACAATAAAACAAAGACTAATATATCATCAAACTGGAAGAATTAATGTAAATTAATGTGTGAAAGCATTATTTTCTGAACATATGATTATCATTCTAATAATTTAGAGATACAAATATAGATTTATTGAGATATAAAATAAACAAAGAGACAGAGAAGCTCGTAACTGGGCTTTAGAATATAATATCGTGCTAGACTGAAATTTTACTGACTTATGTTCATTAACCATATTTCCTGAGCTTACCAAATCAGGAGCTTTATTGAAAGCATTTAAGTTTCCTTTGTTTGGACTAACATTCATTTGAACAATCCAAATTTCAGGTTCCTCTCATTGGCTCTAATTTTATCAAATGAAGCAGAAAAGCAGGGATCAAAAGGGGAAAACTAGTTCGTCAGTATTGATATTTAATTATGCAATACTTTGTGGGGCACCTGGGTGGCTCGGTTGGTTAAGCATCTGACTTTGGCTCAAGTCATGATCTCACAGTTCATGAGTTCAAGCCCCGCATCAGGTGCTGCGCTGACAGCTCAGAACCTGGAGCCTGCTTCAGATTCTGTGTCTCCCTCCATCTCTGCCCCTCCCCCACATATGCTCTGTCCCTCTCTGTCTCTCAAAAATAAATAAATGTAAAATAAATTTTAAAATTAATTTAAATTTAAAAAATTATGCATGTTTCCAATACAACAGAAATAAAAACAATAAGAGAATATTATGAGAAATTATATGCCACTAAAATGGGTAATCTGGAAGAAATGGAGAAATTCTTAGAAACATATACACTTACCAAAACTGAAACAGGAAGAAATAGAAAATTTGAACAGACCCATAACCAGGAAAGAAATCGAATTAGTAATCAAAAATCTCCAAAAAATCAAGAGTCCAGGGCCAGATGGCTTTCCAGGGGAATTTTACCAAACATTTAAGGAAGAGTTAACACCTATTCTCCTGAAACTGTTTCAAAAAATAGAAAGAAACGGAAGGAAAACTTCCAAACTCCTTCTATGAAGCCAGTATTACCTTGATTCCAAAACCAGACAGAGACCCCGCTAAAAAGGAGAACTGTAGACCAATTTCCCTGATGAACATGGATGCAAAAATCCTCCACAAGATATTAGACAACCTGATTCAACAATACATTAAAAAAATTATTAACCACAACCAAGCGGAATTTATACCTGGGATGCAGGGATGATTTAATTTTAATAGTTTGTACAAATTTTGCTTTAAAATATTTTTGTAATATATGTCTTCTTCCCCTTCCCCTCATTATTATCATTACCTTGTAAATTACATTTTTATACATCATAAGCCCATGAACTCATTTAATAACTCTTGATTTATGTGGTTGTATTTCAAATCACATGGGAGTAGAGAACTTTTATAAAAATACATTGATGCTCTTTATACATTATGCTATGCTCACCACAAGTATAGCTACCATCTGTCACCACATAATGCTATTATAATATCATTGATTATATTCCTTGGGCTGTGCCTTTTATTCCCATGACTTATTCATTCCATAACTGGAAACCTATATATTTAAAGTAAATAATTTAATTAATAAATAAAATTACAATGAAAATTTGAAAAAACAAGTACTATTTTTTACATTTACCTACATGGTTACATTTACCTTGACTCTTTGTCCCTGTGGCTTATCTCTCTTGTCTCCTCATTTCAACCTGAAGGACCTTTAGAATATCTTGTAGGGGTGGTGCTAAAAACTGATTCTGTCAATTTTTAAAATCTTGGAATGTCTTAGTTCCTTCTTAACTTTTAAAGGAGAGTTTTGAATTACTGGGACCTTATGAAGATAAAAAGCTTCTGCACAGCAAAGGAAACAACCAACAAAACTAAAAGGCAACCAACGGAATGGGAAAAGATATTTGCAAATGACATATCGGACAAAGGGCTAGTATCTAAAATCTATAAAGAGCTCACCAAACTCCACACCCGAAAAACAAATAACCCAGTGAAGAAATGGGCAGAAAACATGAATAGACACTTCTCTAAAGAAGACATCCAGATGGCCAACAGGCACATGAAAAGATGTTCAGCGTCGCTCCTTATCAGGGAAATACAAATCAAAACCACACTCAGGTATCACCTCACGCCAGTCAGAGTGGCCAAAATGAACAAATCAGGAGACTATAGATGCTGGAGAGGATGTGGAGAAACGGGATCCCTCTTGCACTGTTGGTGGGAATGCAAATTGGTGCAGCCGCTCTGGAAAGCAGTGTGGAGGTTCCTCAGAAAATTAAAAATAGACCTACCCTATGACCCAGCAATAGCACTGCTAGGAATTTATCCAAGGGATACAGGAGTACTGATGCATAGGGGCACTTGTACCCCAATGTTCATAGCAGCACTGTCAACAATAGCCAAATTATGGAAAGAGCCTAAATGTCCATCAACTGATGAATGGATAAAGAAATTGTGGTTTATATACACAATGGAATACTACGTGGCAATGAGAAAAAATGAAATATGGCCTTTTGTAGCAACGTGGATGGAACTGGAGAGTGTGATGCTAAGTGAAATAAGCCATACAGAGCAAGACAGATACCATATGGTTTCACTCTTATGTGGATCCTGAGAAACTTAACAGGAACCCATGGGGGAGGGGAAGGAAAAAAAAAAAAAAAAAAAAAAAAAGGACGTTAGAGTGGGAGAGAGCCAAAGCATAAGAGACTGTTAAAAACTGAGAACAAACTGAGGGTTGATGGGGGGTGGGAGGGAGGGGCGGGTGGGTGATGGGTATTGAGGAGGGCACCTTTTGGGATGAGCACTGGGTGTTGTATGGAAACCAATTTGTCAATAAACTTCATATAAAAAAAATAAATAAATAAAGGAGAGTTTTGCTGAATGCTGAATTATTGGTTGACAACCTATTTCATGTGGCAATGTTGAATATATTATTTCACTGCTTTCTGACCTCCATTAATTTTCCTGAGAAGCCATCTTTTAATCTTCTTCATGATCCCTTGTACATGATGAGGTGCTTTTTGCATGTTGTTTTCAAGATTATCTTTTTTTACTCTCTGTTTTCAGTTTGACTATGATGTTGCTTAAGTGTGGAAATCTTGGAATTTTTTCCACTTAGAATTTATTGACATTCTTGGAAATGTAGATTAAAGTTTGACATTGTATTGGGAAGTATGAGGAAATTATTTTTTTTAATTAGCTTTTTGTTTCTTTCTTTTTGTCCCTTTCTCTCTGGGGATTTCATTATGCATATGTTGTTATACTCGATGGCATGTGATGTACAGCTCTGTTCATTTTCCTTCATGCTCTCTCTGTCTTTTTTTTTCTTCTTTAGTTTCTCAGACTGGGTAATCTAAACCAAACTATTTTTAAGTTTCATTTTCTGGTTCTTTGTTTTGCTAATTCATATCTGATATTGAGCCCCTTTTGTGTATTTTTTTGGTTTCACTTATTACACTTTTCAATCCTATCATGTCTATTTGTATACAATTTCTGCCTCTTTACTGTTATTATATATATGGTGAAACCTAAGGACTTATAGATATTAATAAGCTAATTCTAAAATTTAGATGGAAAAGGAAAGGAACAATAATATTTAAAGAATTTTGGAAAGAAAGAATGAAGCTAGAAGACTTGATTAATTTATTTCATATACTACTATAAAACTAAATCAATCAACACAGTGTTATTGTCAAAAGTATAGACACATTGATCTATGGAACATCATTGAGAGTCTATATATAAGTCCACACTACCATAGTCACCTGAATTTTGACAAAAGTGAAAGAGAAAAGATTGTCTTTTCAACAAACAATGCTGGAAAATTTGGACATCCTTAATCAAATAATAAACCCAGACACATACCTAACACCTTACATAAAAAGTAACAAAAATGAATTGTTGACATAAATGTGAAATTTAAACTTGACTATTTCTAGACAAAAACATGAAATTTTGCCTCATTTGGGGTTAGCTAAAAGTATTTCTTAGATACTAATTTAAAAGCATAACTTCCAAAAGAAGAAAAAAATGGACAAATTAAACTTATTAAATTAAAAATATTTTGCTATGCAATTAGATTCAATCAAAAGAATGAAAACATGAGTTACAAACTGGGAGAAAATATTTGCAAATCATATTTGAACAAAGGGCTGTACCCAGAATATATAAATAATACTCAACAATACGAACACAATTTTTACCTATAAAAATAGATAAAAAATTTAAACAAGCACTTCACCAAAAAAATGTGTATAAGGTTAAATATGCATATGAAAAGATGGTCAATATCATTAATCATTAAAGAATTATAAATTAAAACTACACTGAGAGATAAATACATACTGGTTAGAATGACATTTGGTGACTACACTTACTGTGGTGAGTGTTGAATAATGTATGGAATTGTCAAATCAGTATGATGTACACCTGAAAGTCATAGACACTGTATGTTAATTATATTTTAATAAAAGAAGAATAATAAAAAAACAACACATTAAAAAATGGAATACTAAGTGCTGGTGAGGGTATGGAACAACCAAATATCTTATACATTTCCATATGTATATCTTATACATATAGCAAGTAAAATGGTACAGCTACTCTAGAATACAGTTTATTGGTTTACAAAAAGTTCAGCATACACCTGCTAAATAATTATCAGCATTCCCACTTATAAGAAATGGAAAAAAATATGTACACACACAAGCACACATACAATCTGTATGTGAAAATTTATAAACTTATAAAATTCATAATTGTCATAATTGGGACATAACTCAAATTTCCTTGAACTGATTAATTTATAAACAAGCTATTATACATTCATATAATGATATACTATTCACAATTTTTTAAAAAGGTAAATTATTTATATATGCAACAAGATGAACAAATCTCAAAGTGAAAGAAGTCAGAATAAATGATTACATATTGTGTTATATCATTTATATTACTTTTGGAAAGGCAAAATTATAGGAGGGAAAAGAGTATTTGGTTTTTGTCTTGGATTAGGAAGTGGAGGAAGGCATTGGGAAATTGGGGGAGTGCTAGAATAATGAGGGTAGGCACATGGCCATGTGTTTGTAAAATTCAAAAGAATTGCACTCCAACAAAAGTAAATCTGCTCTATGAAGTTTATACAAATCATCAGGATATGAAAGGAAAGATGACATTTATTCTCTGACAAATGAATCTGATTACATTACAAAGACAACATATGACCACAGTGAGAAGGGTGGAGGAGAAAAAGAATTATCCCAAGTAACAATGTTCGATGTGATTCTCTAAGGCTAAATATAAAAATAAATGCAATTTTAATTTTGACTCTCATGTTTATTTTTAGTGTTTATAATTCCAATTCTGTTACATAAGGAAATTATCACTATCAATAAATGCTATAACAATTTGTTATTATCTGTTATTATTATGTACTTTCCATATTTTCTGATTTGTCATGCCCAAAGTTTTCCACTTGGCGTCTGGGCAATATTCATCCTCATGAGAACCCATCCTATGTAGTTCATCTTATTTTAGACTCTCTTGTAACCTGCCTCTCTCATTCCATTCATAGTGGCCCCTTCACAGACCACAACCCATTTCCCCTGCCACATAGGGGACATACTTACCTCTGATTTTTCATTGCTTCTTGCTTTTAGTTTTTTTTTTTTCCTCTGTCTCTGCTTATGTATGTTCTTTCCCAACCCATTCCTTTATTTTCCTCCAAGCTCCTGATTAAGTTGACAGTGATTCACATATAACCTATACAAATACAGGATATTTTATATACAGGTATTTGTTTTTGGCATTCACAGTAGTACACTATTCTTCATCTCAGCATGAGTTACTTTTTTTCTGAAATTTTACTTACTCTCTATGTCATTTATAAATGCAAATCAGCATCTTATATCCATATCATATATAAATCTAAGTCAAAATCATTTATAGAAAAGCCTGAGACTGACATTTGCTCAATAAAAAAGTTTCTGGATGGCAAGATCTTACACAGTATCTGTTATTTAAAATTACATATATGTGTGTAAATACAATACAATATTATTGTATAATATAAAGATAATTCAATAAATATATATACTTAATTTAAGGTGATATGTTTATGGGTTTATGGACTTCTACTACTGTAAGTTTTTGGAAGGTGGAGATAAAGAAATACACAAAAATTATTACCATTCTCAAAACAATATTCATTAAAATGAGTCATTTTCTCTCTCATATGATGTATCACATCTTTAGGTTTATAAATATTTATTGGGCAGTTGCCATTATTGATATATGTATTTATATATATCTGTGTGTACATGTGTGCAAATTATGGTTAATATTTGCAAAAGAAATATTTATTTATATCTATCTTATTTCCAGAATTTTATCTGGAAATCACAAATACTAATTTCCTACTGGTATGGTGTAGTAGAAATGTATAAGACAGGAAACAATAATTCAAAAAGTTTTGCCATCCATTTGGGAAGATCACACACACACACACACACACGCACCAATCACAGCACAATGGAAGGCACTGTAAATTAAATAATATTTGAATTCAGTGAAGGGCTTGATAAGAGGCCAATGTGGTTCGAATTATTTGCTGAATTTTTCAGAAGATAGAACATAGTAGTCCCTGAAATACAGATAAAATCTTCATCATCAGAAGTGCACAAGAAAGGCAGTTTGAGCAGAAGGAGAATAAGTAAAGCATGGAGGTGGGGTTAGAACACAAATGTGGGACACATTGGGACACCTGGCAACCAAACAGAAGTTTGTTTTCTTTTTTTTTTATTTATTTATTTATTTATTTTTTTATATATGAAGTTTATTGACAAATTGGTTTCCATACAACACCCAGTGATCATCCCAAAAGGTGCCCTCCTCAATACCCATTACCCACCCGCCCCTCCCTCCCACCCCCCATCAACCCTCAGTTTGTTCTCAGTTTTTAACAGTCTCTTATGCTTTGGCTCTCTCCCACTCTAACGTCCTTTTTTTTTTTTTTTTTCCTTCCCCTCCCCCATGGGTTCCTGTTAAGTTTCTCAGGATCCACATAAGAGTGAAACCATATGGTATCTGTCTTTCTCTGTATGGCTTATTTCACTTAGCATCACACTCTCCAGTTCCATCCACGTTGCTACAAAAGGCCATATTTCATTTTTTCTCATTGCCACGTAGTATTCCATTGTGTATATAAACCACAATTTCTTTATCCATTCATCAGTTGATGGACATTTAGGCTCTTTCCATAATTTGGCTATTGTTGACAGTGCTGCTATGAACATTGGGGTACAAGTGCCCCTATGCATCAGTACTCCTGTATCCCTTGGATAAATTCCTAGCAGTGCTATTGCTGGGTCATAGGGTAGGTCTATTTTTAATTTTCTGAGGAACGGAATGGAAAAAGATATTTGCAAATGACATATCGGACAAAGGGCTAGTATCTAAAATCTATAAAGAGCTCACCAAACTCCACACCCGAAAAACAAATAACCCAGTGAAGAAATGGGCAGAAAACATGAATAGACACTTCTCTAAAGAAGACATCCAGATGGCCAACAGGCACATGAAAAGATGTTCAGCGTCGCTCCTTATCAGGGAAATACAAATCAAAACCACACTCAGGTATCACCTCACGCCAGTCAGAGTGGCCAAAATGAACAAATCAGAAGTTTGTTTTCTGCATACAAACAGAACCTTCCCATCATCAGAGCAGTAGTTTGTGAGTTGTATCTTAATGTTAAATATGTAGCATGGCAGGCCTTTCTTCTCATTTAAAAATCTATATTATAATAGAAGAATTGGTTTAAAAGCTAAAAGAATTGTATAGTTTCTGGGTAGCTAAAATTTGTTAATATCTAAAATTTCAGAAAGTTAGTTTAGTAATAATAAGCTTTTTACCTGAAGACTTCCTCAGAGTCCATTTATAAATTGTTTGAGGAGGTGCCTGGATGGCTCAAGTGGTTAAACATTGGACTCTTGAATTTGTCTTGGGCCATGATCTCAGAATTTGTGGGATCAAGCCCTGGTAGGGCTTTGCACTGACGGTGCAGAGCATGCTTGGGATTCTCTCACTATCTCTCTCTCTGCTCCTCCCTGGCTCATGCTCTCTCTTTCTCTTTCTCTCTCTCTCAAAATAAATAAACATTAAAAAAAACTGTTTCAAAAGACCCTACAAAAAAGATTGAGTGATTAAACCAAAAAATGGACAATAAAACAGATGTCAATTCTGTCCATTGAAAAGGAGAGATGCTACATAAATGGACAAATACTCTCTCTGCCAGACTCAAACCTGTGCTTAAGATGCTTAATAATCATTTCCAATCCTGCACTTAATCAATATTCAAGTCCCTTTATTACATAGCAATGGCTTCTTTGTAATCCCTTTGCTTTCCCTAGAAATAGCTAGTAACCTTTGTTCAAACCATAGTGCATTTTCAAGTAGTACATCAAAAGGCATTAGCTTAAGCTTTGACATGTTTAGAAACCTTTGACTTGGAAGTATGTTTTCTAAGGAGACAGTTCTGTGGTTGACCTCGGGACCCTTAGTGGAGGAAGGAGAGTATTTTATTTTAGATTTATATTAAAGCATTATCTGTACTTGTTGTTTGAATGACCAACTCTAAGTACTTGGTCTATTTTATTAAAATGTCTTCAATTTTCTGCCTCAAGACTATTAAAGTTATTTCCTCTGAGTGATGACAGTAGGCCCAGATCTTCCCAAGAAGACAGAAAAGATCAAAGCTGAGTCAGAAGTTAAATATCCCCATTTTACTAACACACCGTTTGGGGTACTCAAAGCACAGAGGCATTTGGACTTGCTTCCAGGTGAAATATAAGCAGTTATATATTTATATACAATAATCTATATGGATAATTAAAGTTTGTATCTATTGTATGCTGTTTTTATTTTTTCCCATATTTTCAAGGTTACAAATAAAATTTAAATATTTTACCACTTTGTTTCCAAATAAGTTTTGGAAGCAAATATATATTTCTCAGATGATGTTTCTCCTTCTCTACTAAAGCTATATAGTAGCTAGCTTAACATATAATACTTAACATATAGTAGCTTTTATTTAGAACACTAAAATGAATAGTCATCATCACATTTTAAAAATATCTTTTCAAGTCCTTCTTCCTTAAACTATATTATGAAAATAAATAAGCTTATTTTGGATTTTTCTGATCTAAGAATTTAACATATCTCACATTTGTATTTATTATTCTATGATTTTGCAAAGTCTTTTGCAATTATTTAGAAATTTTTCAAATCAGTTTCTCTACTTTAAAATACTATCTTAAAATAACTAAAATTATGCCCGTATCCATTGCTGAGATAATTATTTTTTTATTTTTACATAATAATAATTGATTGATTCTTTTCACTTTATTCCCCTTCCATTCATGTTTGTTTACTTGTTTTATGTGGTAACTAGGAAAGCACTTGATTTTCCTAGAACTAACCATGTTGGGCAAGCAAACCCAGAATTTTAAAAAAATGTATAACTTTATAAATCCATAATTCCTCATCATTATATAAGAATGTGCTTTTTCAAAATAGTTATATGTGAAGTGCTCCAAGTTTAAGATGAGCTTATCAGACAAGAAGATATCAACTGCCTCAAAAAAAACCACTTATTTTCCTAAATTTCTTTGGTATTGTTGTCATTTTGCTTCAGTCTATGTTCGATGTGCATTTGGTGCAGAAAAGTGTGTCTTGTAAACAATAAGCAGAGAAGGTGAATTTAATCTCAGGCCTGGTTAACTCAACTGCAGAATTGATAATTGAAGGTAAGATGGTCCTTTTACCTTCCATCTTTCTCATTAGAGGAACATCCCTGAGAAAAGTACAATGTCCAAACGGAAATTAAAGATTTTTCTTTGAATTTTCCAGGTTTCCAAACCTTTCCAAACATAGAGGTGTGATCATTACAGAAAATATTTGGTGATTTTGTTATTGTGATGAAACCTGGAAGTCCAAACCTATCAGATTTACATATTTCCTATCAACCCTGAAACTCAAATGTTGTGTTTCTTTCTCAAAAGCTACACTCTGCTATGCCCATGTGAGATACCCAGCAAGGGGCTGTTGAAAGAAAGTCACATAAAGGGAATTGTTGACTGCAGAAGCTGACACATTGTTGGGTGGAAAAAAAAATTAAATGAATGATGTGAAGACTGGTCAGCTACCTAATAACACCCAAAATTTTGGTCCATGTGGCTATTTGAACTAAACCATTTACCTCTCCCTGTTCAGGAAGGCAGGAGCCGGGCAGATACCATCTTTTCCCTGGGAAGCAATTGTACAAGAGATACTAGATAGAGCCTTTGACCATCAGAAACTCTGAGTTGTGACTGTGAGGAAAGTTTCCATAATCATCAGTTGCTACCTGTTGTCCATTAACATGCACTAACCATTTCTTCTTGTGAAGACATAACTATTTATATTCTGCAGATTAAAACTGTCAAAATAAAATGTTGAAAAACTAAAGGTTAGATAATACATAAGCAAAAGTAGAGACTAGGTGAAGCAGGAAAAAAAAAAGCCAGATATATGTATAAGTGGAATCCTAACAAAAGAAGAGATAAAAAATGAGACAGCAGCAATATTTGAAGTAATAAGAGCTAAGAGATTTTCAAAACTGATGAAAGGTATCAAATAAAAAATAAAAAAAACATATGAATTCCAATCAGGATGAATAAGAAAGTAATTAAAAAATACTTAAGCACATTGAGGTAATCAGCTGAAAATCAAACCAAATAAAAAACTCTTAAAAATACCTAAAGCAAAAGCAATCATTTCCTTCAAAGCTGCAATCATTATATTGAGAGCTATGTTCTCAACTGAGAAGATGGAATTCAGAAGACAATGAAGTGAACTGTTCAAAATACTTTTAAAAAATAACTGACTTCAGGCAGGGTCTTATGCTTCAGGAATGACTTTGGAGTACATTCCTTAAACATTTTTAAATTCTTCTCTGTTTCTTGGGATGACTGGTGCATCTAGGCAGGGCACCTTCAGCACAGACTAGGTCTTCTATGGATCCCAGTTGCCAAATATGTCTACTTTAAAATTATCCAAGTCTCTTTCTGGTGTCTGTGACAAGTGGGGTTGACCAGGTGATTTGACAACCTGAGCCCAGGTTGCACACATCTGGCTTTTATCTCTATTTATTTCCTTTGGAGTGCTTTCTGACCCTCTTTCCTATACATGAGGTCAACCAAATGCCTCACATACTCTGCAGCTTATGCCTATGGGTCATCTTGGGGTCCAGTAGCAAGGCCTGGTGATGGGAAGGAAGCCTGGTCAATGTACTGCTTCTGCTCACTTATCTGAGCTTTGAGCCACAAGAATGGTCATGATGTACTTGTGTTTGATCACTCTTACTCATACTGGACACAAGAAGAATTCAGAGATCTGCCTTATTGACAGATATGGACTTGAGCACTATCTGTGTTCTGACCACAGTTTTGCCACTAGTCTATACAACCAAGGCATTCTCCACTTTGTGCACCGATGCTATTGGCCATCTGAGTGATCACTTCAGGCTATACCATATGACAGTCACAAGGCCACAACTACTTTTCCTAAGGGCTTTCAAGATCATTGATCAACAAAGGCAACAAATTTTCCCCATCAATGTCCTCCATTGATTTTGATTGATAAGGTGTCACTGTGCTCTTGGTTCTGTCTCAGCCATGTTGGATGAGGGATGCTCATGTTAGTATAAATGCCATGGCTTTTATTTCTAAACTTGCCCATTCTACCTGCTGGAAGTGTTGTTGGAAGTCAGGGATGTGGCCCACATCAAAACAGATCACATTCTAGGAATGCAGTTATTATGAACTAAAAAGTTCAAGAGAAGATATGGTTGGAGAATGTATTATTTTATGCTTGTGCTATAAAATTCCAAATAGTAAAATTTAATATGATCTGAATATGAATTATCACTTTCCTGCATACTCTTATTTAAATTTGTACTTGTGATTATCATATGTGAAACAAAATAAACGCTTCTGAAAGAGTTATTAAAAACTAGTATGCACAAGTAGCCCAATGGATGAAGCAGAATGATAATGATGTAACCAACAACTAATCAATAGTATTAGGGAACTACAAGAGGCAAGAAGATATGTACTGTTTTTATACAAACAGGTTTCAAAGAGCCATGGTATTGTGAGTAATTACAGTGTTCCTTCATTTTTTTTTCCTGAGAGGAGATATTAAATTAGTTAGGAGTGGCAAATTTTAACAAGAACACCAACTGAGTTTGATATTACTAAAATATATGAGTAAGAATGTAGTTGAGAACAACCCTACCAAAAAATTAATGAATAGGCAGTGGTCACACAGCTATTTGATTACTGAGCTACTATTAGAAATCAAATCTCCAAATTTCTTAGAACTACAAATGGTTGCTTCACAATTCTGAAATGATTTATAAGTTTTAAAGGCTTATCAGTGTTCAACTTAAGATTGGTAGAAAACAATCTGGTGCCAAGGTGAATGGGAAGGTGAAAAATGAAGCAGTAACAGCTGAGAGAGCTGCAGTGCCTGCCACATTTTGAATAGTTCCAGAGAATTCTAGTGTGGTGTCATTCTACTTCAGGATGACTTCAGAAGACATTCCTCCTCATCATGGCACCTGCTGGGCCCTAATTGCTTTCTGACTTCCAGATGTCATGAAGTCTATTACCTCTATTACCTATTGAATATAAGGTAAATATTCAAATCAGACAGAAAGCAGGAATCATTGCTTTCTTTTCAGTTTCTCTTGGTAACACACTTTGAGATCTTGAGTCACACAGTCATTTTTTCTCCATGGTCAAGCATTAAGTTATTTTAAGGTACAATAAGTCATCTTGCCCAGTGTATGTTATATGGCTGTCCAGAAATGACTCTTCAAATATTAAGACAGTTAGATGACTTTCTGTACAACAGAAACTTTTCTGGATGTGCCTCCCAGTAGATTCTTTCTGTCTGCAACGTCAGACACAGTTTACTCTCCCCTTCCTCCAATTTCTTTCTTTCTTGGCTTCTAGATCAACTCTCTGATTTGTCTGCCACCTTTGAATCTATAGCTTTAGTGTCTCCTTCTCAGTGTTTTCTGCAGCCCCTTTCCTATTTCTCTTCCAGAGTGGCTGGTGTCCCAGGTCAGGGATTTTCTCTTCTTAGTGTGAACATGATTGCAGAGCCACCATCATTTCAGTAACTGTCTTTATTTTAATGAGTTACATACACTTACCTCCTACCCAGGTTTCTACCTCAACTACAGATCCATTCATCCCAGTACCACTGGATGCCCCATCATTGCTTCAAAATCAACATGCTGTAAACCTCATAAATTATTACCCATCAGCCCCTCATTCCCATTCCCAAACTATTATTTCTATTTCTCATCTAAGTGAGGAAACTATCTGGACCTTTGTTCAGATGATTATCAAAGCCTATGGATTTTACCTGGCAGTCTCTTTTCTCTGCTACAACATTGGAAAAGTTTGAACCAAGAGTATTTGTGTACAGAAATCTTCTAGACTTAAAGTGACAGCAAAGACATGGAAAACCTCAGAAGATGAAACCTTTTGTTACAGATTTTATCTGGGGATAGTTTAACATAAAACATTTGGGATTAATTTGTTTGCTATTTAATTTCATATGACATTGCTAAATGACATTTATTCACCTAATTATTCACTTGTTTTACAAGAAAATCATTTAGTAAAAATATTAAAAGTTTCAGGCACCATATTAGGCAATTAGGTTAAAAATGCTTGTTCCCTTCTCCCAAAGAGACAATCTAACCATCAGAAAGTGAAACATGGAGGTGCTCCCTGCCCCAGGGAGGTCGAGAAAGGGAATTGATCAGCTTTTATACCAAAATTGAGTCAAGATGGCATTAAAACAACCAAAAAATCCCTATCACAAAGCAAGTGAAAAAATCACAAGTATGCAATTTGTTAACCTAATTTTTGCCTTCCTTATTTTAGATTATGATATTTACAAACTTTACAATTCTGTAATGTTTTTTTCCAACTCTTCCAACTGTGCCCTTTGCTTTAGCTACCTTGATAATGTGACAAGTACATTCCCTTTTATGGGAAGTTGTCATGGATGGATTGAAGTCTGTCAACCATTGTCTTTTGGTGTCATGACCCTTTCTCTCCAGATTTTGTCAGTGTAGTTTTATCTTCTTTCTAAATGTTGAAATACAATGACTTCAGGGATGGCAGCCATGACCGCTTGTTGATGGTACGATCTTTGCTAAGCAGTGATGTTCAATGTTCTGTCAACAAGTCTGTTAACGCAACATCTGTATGTCAAGGTTCTAGTCTGTTTGGTGTCTTCCAATTTCCATTCTAAGTGTGAACATGCCACCCTGATTCCTATGTAGCCTTCAGCCAGCTTCTGTAAATAGTGAACAAAGATAAGAGCTGGAGAAAAATTTACTGTTAGTCTCTATCCAGAAATAGCCCAATTAAACAAAGTGAAATTTGGTTATTTCTGGATATAGCCACTGCTCTTAATCAAGTTCTGCCTTAAAATGCAGTATCTTCGTCTGTAATAAATTAATAATTTAGAGAAGACTGTGTCCTGGACCCTACACCAGGTGAAGCAAGAAACTCTCTGTATAAAGACTTGAGAATATCAGTAGTTGTCCCTGTCTGACCGCAAATCCTCTTATTAGCTTTTATGTTATTGTACTACATTTTCAACCAGTAGAGAATAGGTTGTTTAATTTTGAAATTAATAAAAAAGGAGTCACTGCTTTCAACAAATCCTAAAAGACAGTATGTATTTTACTAATGGGAAAAAGAAAAAGCACTGAGTTTGTTCTCTATCATTCTCATATTAACAAAGTGCCCGCCTTTTCCTTCAGATGAGTCAGATAATTTTAGTCACATCAGACATGTCTTAGGCTCAAAGAAGCCATGAAACCAAATCAGAGGGTGTGCAATAGAAGTATTAGAAGCACTTAACACCCAGTTGAGTGCTCTCCAGAGTAAAGTACCTCATCACACCAGCCCAAATTAATTTATCAAATTAGATAAATTGGATAAATTATAGAATTAGAAAACACAAAAACCAAAATTCTAAAAGCATGGGGCACAGAAAGAGTGTTTCATTTCATGGAGTAGAGAGGAGTGGAGAATTGGCAACAATCTGCTAACGCACCAGAAGGGAACAGCAACAAAATGCAGAGGGTTGGGCATGCAAGGTGGCACATGGAGTGGGACTGGAGAGGAAGTGTCACAGATAGTAGGCATTAAATTGATAGCAACAATGAAAAGTAGGGAATGCTCCCCATCCTTTGTTTAAAACTTTGAATTTTTAAATGATTATAGATTTCAAAAATTCCACATAGATTCCCATGTAGTCTTCCCCATATTTGCTGCAATGGTGACATCATACTGAAGTAAAATAACAAAAACAGAAAATTGATACTGGAACAATATTAGTAAAGAGATCACAGACCTTATTCAGTGCTCACCTTTTTAAAAATTGACTCATACATGTGTGTTAGTATATTTCTATGCAGTTTAATCACACACATAGATATGTGTAACCTCATATACAAATCTGTTCAAGATACAAAACTGTTCTATTACTTCAAAGAAATTTCTTCCTGCTACTTTATATTTGCACCATGCATCACAACCCCCCACCTTCCAGCCCTGCCCTATAGAGACCGCTAACCTGTTCTTGCTCCTGGTTTATACTCTTGTGGTTTTAAATGAGCCATATAAATATTATCATATAAGTATATAACCTATAGATTAATTGGGAGAATATATATCTCATACTGAATCTTCTAATCAATCAGCGTATATGTCTCTTTATTTAGATTTTCTTTGATTTCTTCTATCAGATTCACTTTTCACTAAGCATAGGTTGTTGTGTAAATCAATAGTTTGTTTATTTTTATTATTGAGAAGTAGTCCATTGTGTGGATATACCAGATTTAATTTGGCCACTCACTACTTGAAGGGCATCTTAGCTGTTTCCAGTGATTTTACTACTACAAATAAAGCTCTTTTGAATAGTTATTATGAACATTTGTACACAGATTTTTATGTAAGTATAGTTTTTACTTCTCTGCTACAAATTCCTAAAAATGTGATTGCTGTGTCATGTTGTAAATTCTGTTTACCTTTTTTTTAAAAAAACAAATTTATTGAAATACCATTCACATACCACACTCATTTAAAATGTACAATAGTTTTTAGTATAATCACAGATATATGCAATGATCACCACACTCAGTTTTCATCACCTAACCAAAAACCCATACACGTTTACTGTCGCTGCTCATCTCCATCTCCTCTCCACTCTTAAGCAGCCACTAATCTACTTCATGCTTCTCTAAATGGGTTTATTCTGGACTTTAATGTGAATGGAATCATATAATATCTTGACCTTTGTGCCTAACTTCTTTCAGATAGCATAATGTTTTTGAGTTTCATCCAAGTTGTAACATGCATCAGTACTTTTTTTCTTTTTATAATTGAGTAATACTTCATTGGCTATACCACATTTTGTTTATCCATTTATCTGTTGGTGGATATGTAGGTTGCGTTCACTTTCAGCTATTATGAATAATGCCAGCATAAATATTTGTGTACATGTTTTTGTGTGAGCATCTGTTTTCATTCTTCTTGGGTATATACTTAGAAGTGAAATGCTGAAGTCATATGGTAACTCCATGTTTGATCATTTGGGGAGCTATCAAATTGTTTTCCAAATCAGATGCATTATTTCACATCCCTGCCAGAAGTTTATGAGAGTTTTGATATCTCCACATCCTTACCATCAGTTTTCATTATCTACTAGTGGGTGTGAAATAGTATCTCATGTGGTTTTGGTTTGCATTTCTGATGATCAATGATATCTATGTTCTTTCATGTGCTTTTTGGCCTTTTGTATATTTTCCTCAGAGAAATACCTCTCCAGATTCTTTGTCCATTTTTAACTGGATTATTTGTATTTTTATTATTGAGTTGTTAGAGTTCTTTATATATTCTAGACACAAGCCACTTATGCATATGATTTGTAAATATTTTCTTCTATTCTATGGGTTGTATTGCACTTTCTTACAGTGTCCTTTGAAATCACAAACATTTAAAAAATTATTTTGATGAAGTCTATTTTATTTGTGTTTTCTTTTCTTAACCAACAAAATGGTTGGTGTCATATTCAAGAATTCTTGCCAAATCCAAGGTCATGAAGTTTTCTCCTATGATTTATTTTAAGTTTCATAATTTTAATTCTTTAATCCATCCTGAGTTAATTTCTGTATATAGTAAAGAAAGCGTTCAACTTCATAGTTTTTTGAAATATCCTATTGTCCAAGCACCATTTGTTGAAAAGTACATTTTTAATTTTATATATATATAAAAAACAACTTCCAAACTATTTTCCAGAGTATTTATATAATTTTAGATTTCTGCCAGCATTGTATGAGATCCAGGTGCTCTGCCATCTGGCTAGTATTTGGTAATAGGACTATTCTTATTAGGTAAACTTGCATTTCCATAATGTCAAATGATGTTGAATATGTTTTTATATGTTTATTTGCCATGCATATCTTCTCTCTAGTGAAATATCTCTGCATTGCTTTGGACCATCCTCTAAATACTTATTTGTTTGTTTGTTCTCTGTTGAGTTTTGAGTGACAATAGGTGTTCTAGGTATAAGATATATAGATATAAGTATTTTCATAAAGCACAAATTTAATTTTCTTGCAATCCAATTATCATTTTTTTGTTATATGGTACTTCCTTTTAGTATTACATCTAATAATAATCTAATAATGTTTTGCCTTAAATCTCAAAGATTTCCCCCTATTTATCCTAAAATTTTTAGTTTTTCACTTAAATCCATTTAAAATTAATTTTTATCCATGGCATAAAGTTTAGGTTACAGTTTATTTCTTTTGCTGGTGTCCAATATTTCCTAGCTTGTATTGAAAAGTTTGTAATTCCTCCATGGACTTGCTTTTTCCAGTTTGTCAAAAATCACTAAGACATATCTGAGTTTATTTCTGGGGACTTTAGTGTGCTTTATTGATTTACATTTCTACCCTTTGCTAATATCCCACTGTGCTGATTACTATAGCTATAAAGTATATCTCAACATTGGATAAAGTGCTTCCTCCCACTTTATTCTTTTACATTTTGTTTTTCCCTCGAGTGACTGGGTAGCTCAGACAGTTGAACATCTGACACTTGGCTTTGGCTCAGGTCATGATCTCACAGTTCATGAGATTGAGCTCCATATCACGTCTGTGCTGATAGTGCAGAGCTTGGCTTGGGATTCTCTCTCTCTGTCTCTGTCTCTGTCTCTGTCTCTCTGCCTCTTTCCCACTTGCATTCTCTCTCCCTCTCTTTCTCTCTCTCTCTCAAAATAAATAAATAAACTTTAAAAATGTTTTCCAGTTATTCAAGTTCCTTTGCCTTTCCACATAAATTTTAGAATAAGCTTGTCTATATCTACAAAAGAATCTTGCTGGGATTTTGACAGAAACTAGGAACAACTGATGGTGTCTTTACCCTTATTGAATCTTCTAATTCATGAATTCATTGCATCTCTCCACTTATTTAGATGTTCTTTGAGTTCCTTAATTAGTTTGTAATTTTAAGCATGAAAATTCTGTACATGCTGTATTAGACTTATGCCTAGACACTTCTTTTTTTTTCTTTATTTTTTTTTGGTTGATTATAAACAACATTGTTACGAATTTTTGTTTCCATATGCTCACTGCTAGTAGGTAGAAATGAGATAGATTTTATGTGTTGATCTTATATCTTATGTCCTTTATGTCCTTGCTAAACTTATTTATCAGTTCTAGGAAAGTTTTTTTCTACATTCTTTAGGATTTTGTATATAGGCAAGTAAACAGTTATCTTTTTTTTCTTTCCAATCTGCATGACTTTATATATTTTTTTCCTTACTTATTTCACTGGTTCAAACTTTCAGTACCTGAGAACTATTTATCATGCTACTGGAAGTCAAAAGAAAGCTGGAGTAGCTGTACTTATATCAGACAAACTAGACTTTAAATTAAAGGCTGTAACAAGAGATGAAGAAGGGCATTATATAATAATTACAGGGTCTATCCATCAGGAAGAGTTAACAATTATAAATGTCTATGCGCTGAATACGGGAGCCCCCAAATATACAAACTTTCAGTACTGTGTTGAATTAGAGTGGTACCTTGTTCTTGATATCAGGAAAAGAACGTTTAGTCTTTTATTGTAAAATATGATATCAGATGCAGGGTTTCATAGATGCTCTTTATCAAGTTGAGGATGTTTTCCTCGCTTCCTAATTTACTAAAAGTTTCTATCACAAATGAGTGTTTTGTTTAAAAATTTGTTAAAAAATTATAAAGACTTTGTTTCAAAGGTTTTCTGCATTAATTGCTATGATCATGTGATTTGTCTTCTTCTGTCTGTTGATATGGTAGATTACATTGGTTGATTTCTAAATGGTGAAATATTACTAGAATGAACCCCCTTCATAGTGTTTTATAGCCACTTTTATAAATTACTGAGTCCAATTTTCTGTTTGAAAATTATGGTAAAAATACACATAACACAAAATTTACCATTTGGTGTGGTAGAGTTCAGTGGCATAAAATGCATTCACACTGTTCAGCAATCTCTGTAACTATTTTCATCTTGAGAAACTAAAACTCTGTACCCATTAAACAAAAACTCTCCATTTCCCTCCCTCCATCCCCAGTCCATGGCAACCACCATTCTATGTTCCATCTTTATGACTATTTTATACACTTTCTATAAGTAGAATCAGGCAGTATTTATCGTTTTGTTACTGCTTTATCTTAGTATAATGCCTCAAGATTCAAACATAAGGTCAACTAATCATTGGTGGAGATCTTCTTAATGCCTTGAACCAATAAGAATCCCAGCATTTGTTGAAGCTCTGTAAGTCTGTGTATGTATGTGCATTTGTGTGTGCATGTGTGTGCACTGTGGAATGCCTTCAATGCTTTCCCAGACAGTTTACAACCCTTTCTCAACCATCAGTTTTCACTTCCTGCTTGCACAGAGGTGAGACATTAAGATCTTCTTAGATCTATCATGGCCATGCCCGTAGTCCTTCATATATGCATGTTCTTTAGGTCCCCAGAAAAATGTGTCAGAACTTTTCAAAGCACTGTATGAATATCTCCTTCCTCTATTTTTCTCTTAAGGATTTTTTTTTTTTTTTTTGGCCAGCCTTTTGTTTGCTTCAACTGGTATCACTGCCATAGGCAGCTTGGATATTAAACAATTGTGAATAATAGTTTTGGACAAACACTCTATGTATAGGGCTTCTTTGATGGAGCTTCACAGTCAGGTCAAAGAAACACAAGTCCTGTGAATGGGGTTTTCCACAGAACTGCCAAACAGGTTAAATTAGGCCAGGCTATTCCCTGGAAACTTCTAACCTATTCTGCCCCCTCTACTTGTTAGGTGCTCTTTTTTACAGTTAAATGACTGTAATTTAATGTAATGTAATGTAATGTAATGTAAATTTCATTTTACATGAAAATGTCACATGATTTGTCTGCATTACCAAGATTCAGCCAGCCACTTTTCTTGAATAAATACTGTTTAGATTATTGCAAACCTTTGATTTTCAGAGTTCTGAAATGTTTTTATTTTTTTTAATTATTTTCCAGTGTCCTTTTTTAAAATTTATTTATTTATTTATTTATTTATTTATTTATTTATTTATTTTTGACAGAGTGAGCATGAGTAGGGGTGGGGCAGAGAGAGAGAGAGAATCCAAACTCTGGGCTGACAGCATAGACTTGGGGCTTGAACTTGTGATATCAGGACCTGAGCAGAAATCAAGAGTTGGCACATAACCAACTGAGCCACTTAGGTGCCCCTTTTTACAATAAGATTGTTTTTATGAATCAGCAAATTTTGGACTTCCTTATTCAGCCTTTGCAAAAGTGATTCCCCATCCCTTTATTATTAACCTATTTGAGACTTTATATTTACAGTAGATTCCCTATGGATAACACTTTATTAGGTCTTACACGTGTGTGTGTGTGTGTGTGTGCAATCCAATCACTCTGTCCCTAAACTGACATATTTACAGTGTGTATATTTAAAGTGATTATTTTTATAGATGATTAATATCTACCATTTAAAATAGTTTTTTATTCATTTTATTTGTTATTTGCTTCATTTTTACCTCTTTTTTGACCTCCATGATCTTAGTTGATAATTTTATATGATTCTATTTTCTATTTTATTAGCATATCATTTGTACTTGTTTTTTTTCATTTTAAAATGGTTGCTATGGAGTTTATAAAATACAAATCAATAACTTAAGTTTACCTTCAGATAGCACTCTACTATTTGACATGCAGCACAGGCATCTGACTAGCATTCCTGATTCTTTCCTTTGGTTCCTTGTGTCATTGATGTCTAGTCATCTAATACTTTGTTACTGTTATTTCCTTAAACAGTTATCTTTTAGATCAATTAAGAATTAGAAAAGAATAAGAAAAATAAAAATTTTTGTTTTACCTTAATTTTTTCTTTTGTAGATCTTTTCTTTATGTAGATTTAATTCTTCCACATTTCATTTCTCATCTCCTTGAAAAACTGCTTTTAACATTTCTTGCTGGGCAGTTCTTCTGACATTATATCCCCTAATTTTTTGTCAGCAAATCTTGATTTCTCCTTCATTTTTTCTATCATACAGATTTTTTTTAGCTAAACATTTTTATTTTGAGATAATTGTAGATTCACACACAGTTGTAAGAAGTAATTTGGTGTCCCCATATGCCCTTTACTGATTTCTCTCAGTAGTAGCATCTCACAAAAGCATAGCACAAGAAAATCAGGACATTGACATTGATACAGTCAAGATACAGAGCATCCTCACAAATATCCTTTGTACTACTCTTGTCCTTTTATAGCTGCATTCACTTCCATCCTGTCCTTAACCCCTGGCAACCACTAATTTGTTCTCTATTTTTGTAATTTTGTCATTTCAAGGTTATATAAATGGAATCACACTGTATGTAAGCTTTTTAGATAGGCCTTTTTTTTGTTTAGTCAGAATAATTCTTTGAGATTCATTTAGGTTGTTGCATGATTTGTGTTTTTAATAAATAAGGCATGTTTAATTATTTTTGATGTTTATTTTTGAAAGAGAGAGAGACAGAACGTGAGCAGGGGAGGGTCAGAGAGAGAGGGAGACAGAATCCAAAGCGGGCTTCAGGCTCTGAGCTGTCAGCACCAAGCCCAACATGGGGCTCAAACTCACAAACCGTAAGATCCATGACCTGAGCTGAAGTCAGAGGCTCAACCAACTGAGCCACCCAGGCACCCAAGTAAGGCATGTTTTTATTGTATTATCCATTCATATAACATAAATCAATGAACTAAACTCATGAATTTGAGGTGGGTGAGAAAAAAATGAGAAGGGGCAATTGGGCATTCTTTGAACTTCTCACATTTGCACATGGAAGAGAAAAGGAGTGTCTTCTGGGGCCATTTGTTGAGGATTCTAATGCAGAGAGAGTTTACAGTGCTGTATAGCTGTCAGCTTTCATCTTTCCTCAAGCCCTAGCTCAGTTAAGGACTAGATTTTGTGTCATAAGTCATTTCTTTGAAAGAAAAGGCAAATATTATGACTTCACTTAGGAAGTAAAATAAAAGTCACCCCCCTGCCCCAGTATTTATTAGTCTAAATTCAATCTTGTATGTCCAGTTACAAATGATATATTTGCTTTTTGGGAAAATATCACAGTAGGATAATCACTCTGTTTTCCTGTTTATTATAAGTCATTGTGAAAATGAATCTAATTAATTGCAAAGTTATTTGTACTGTTTTTTCTAAATTTGTTTTGCATTATTCTTTTCAAGTCAAAGCAACCAAAGTGAAAAGATGTACAAATCCCTTGAGAACAAACAGCAAATGAGGCAACAAATAGATTATAAATCATAGCTTATCCATTTAGCAATGTTTAGGAAAACATTTTTGCAGATAATAATGCACACTTACAGGAGATTTGTGTTTACAATAATTCATGTTCAAAGTATTGTCCAAGATAAGTCTGCCATATCAACTTATATTAATATTACACACCTAAAAGTTGTTATTAACTAAGACAAAACAATATAAAAGAAGATCTTGACCTAAGTTAAAGTCAGTTGGAGGACAGGCATTTTTATTACAGTTTAGAGATATTACATAGAAATTTATAATTAACATGATAAATGCATATTTTATGGTAAACAGATTATATTTAAAAAGAAAAAGCAATTAACATATGTGTGCTAACATTAGAAATGAGTTCTCACCTGTGCTTAGTGTAGCACAAGAAAATCCTATCTTTAAGTTGTGGTTAAGGTTTAAATTACATTTGAGTACCTAATTTAAATGTTCACTTTCATATTTAATTGGGTCCTTACCTTAAAAAATGCATTCACATCAGTGTATATAACTTGTGGTTGATTTTATGATGTAGAATTACACAAGGAGGCAAGAATATGAATCCCAGCTGATGAAGCTTGCTGACAGAATAAAATTATTTCTTCATCCAATGCTATAATTTTGCACTTATGCCTAACTAAAGATGTCCCCTTTTTATCTTTCCTACAACTACTTTTTAGGGGTGGAAAGAAAGAATGAAATGACAATTTTTCCATATGCTATTTTTCTCCTGAATATTTTCAGTTAATTAATGTTCATGTTCAGAAGGACTAATTTGAATAAAGTCTCTACAAAGCATCTTTTGGGTGTCTGATTTATTCTGGGAAACTAAATTTACAAAGATAAAATGTACAAGGTAGATTCCTTTAGAAATATTAATCTCATATTCTTTCTTATTATTGCTTATAAAAGAGTGATAGCTATTTCAGCACTTAGTGAACTTCAGTGACAAATACTGTGTAGCTTATACTGAACCAAGTTTTTATCCAGAAGCACCTTAAAGTTTATGGAATAACTATATGTCATAACTTTTCTTTGAGAGAGAGAGAGAGAGAGGAAGAGAGCAAGGGAGAATCAAAGGGAGAGGAAGAGAGAGAATCTTAAGCACGTTCTAGGCCCAAGGTGGAGACTAATGCAGGGCTTGATCTCATGACTGTGAGATCATGACCTGAGCCCAAATCAAGAGTTGAATGCTTATCTGACTGAGCCACCCACATGCCCCAATATATGTCATATTTTTTTAAAGCAAATTATCTAAATGTTTCATTTCTGACTCTTCCCTCCGGAGTAAGTTCATGTCATCTTTCTTATTTATGAGTTTCCCTAATTCTCACAATTTCTTCATTCTTCCATTCAATTCATCATCTCACACTTCCTCTCATACTTTAGTGCCTTCTCAGCCATCTCTTGACACCCCACCATTTAGCCTAATGAAAAATAGGTTTGTGAACAACCAAAAGGAGGATCATCTGAAGAAGGCCTCTCTCCAAGCCTAAAAGGTGCCAAGACTCCATTACTGTGATGTTTTGAGGGGCAGGATCTTATCATTTATTTTATTTATTTTATTTTATTTTTATTTTTTTTTCAACGTTTATTTATTTTTGGGACAGAGAGAGACAGAGCACGAATGGGGGAGGGGCAGAGAGACAGGGAGACACAGAATCGGAAACAGGCTCCAGGCTCTGAGCCATCAGCCCAGAGCCTGATGCGGGGCTCAAACTCACGGACCGCGAGATCGTGACCTGGCTGATGTCGGTCGCTTAACTGACTGCGCCACCCAGACGCCCTATTTTATTTATTTTATTTTTTTTTCTTTTTTTTTTTTATATATGAAATTTATTGACAAATTGGTTTCCATACAACACCCAGTGCTCGTCCCAAAAGGTGCCCTCCTCAATACCCATCACCCACCCTCCCCTCCCTCCCACCCCCCATCAACCCTCAGTTTGTTCTCAGTTTTTAACAGTCTCTTATGCTTTGGCTCTCTCCCACTCTAACCTCTTTTTTTTTTTTTTCCTTCCCCTCCCCCATGGGTTCCTGTTAAGTTTCTCAGGATCCACATAAGAGTGAAACCATATGGTATCTGTCTTTCTCTGTATTTTATTTATTTTAAACAAACAAAATAAACATTTAGATTTGGGGAGTTCAAAGGTATCTAGGGACTACATCAGAATTGTTACTAAGGAAATAAGTATTCATTTGATCTAATTAATACCTTGAATCTGTGGATTCTCCATAGCATCTCTTGCCTGCGTGGCTATGGCCCAGTTGCAGCATCACAGAAACACTCTTGTGAGTAGTCATTTCCCACCTCAGAGACTTTGAGCACTTGCTGTCCACTGCAGTTTCAACTTGTGTTTTTGCCTTGTGTTTTTCAGGCTCTTAGGCATCCTCTTCAACTGAACTCCTCTCTCCTTGCTCTTTGGAAGTATGTATCAAAATATTTAAAATAACAGTAATTGTATGTCTAAGAACTTATCTAAATAATAAGAGTTGGGGTCCCTGGGTGGCTTCATAGGTTAATCGTCTGACTTGGGCTCAGGTCATGATCTCGCAGTTTGTGAGTTTGATGCCCCCGTCGTGCTCTGTGCTGACAGCTCAGAGCCTGGAGCCTGCTTCGGATTTTGCTCATGCTCTGTCTCTCTCTGTCTCTCAATAATAAAAAAATGTTAAAAATTTTTAAATAATAAGAGTTATATATAACCAAACCTGCTCAAAGGAGAGAAATAATTGGAAATTACTTGAGTGTGCTGTAGCATGTGACTGTTTAGTAAAATAATATCTCAGCCATTCAGTGAGATTCTCTACAGAGTTCTCAGCTGGAGGTGATATTGCTCCCCCAAAGGATATTGAGAATGTCTGCAGACATTTTTCTTTAATTTTTACTACTGGAAGTGGTGTGCTAATCATGTCAAATGGGTAGGAGCAAGAGATGAGAAAAATTTTCCCTAGCTAGCATTCTCCTCCTTGAGAAGACATCCAGTCCTCTGGAAATAGTGCCTCTCCCATATATTCTCAATGATCTTTAGTTGACTACTTGTTCCCAAATCTATTCCTCTTGTTCCTGCTTATGTTTCTCTCTGACTCCAACAGTTGGGTATTAAGTGGGTAGTGTTTCCGTCTCTAAAAGTCACTTCTTGGCCCCCTCACCTTAAGTATCCCATCACACAAGGCTTAGCCCTTCAATTCCAAAAGCTTATTGACCTTCATAGGGTTTCTCCATTCTCTTCTGTGTTCATCTATTCACATTATAGTTATCATAAATGTCAAATCTCATTCTTAGGCCATCTTTTCCTTGTTTTTCCTTCCTTGAGCACTCATTCATTTTTGTAACTTCCGTGAGCACTCATTCATTATTGTTACTCCCACTATCTCATATGGACCCTTTACCTCTGTCCTCTCTCTAACAAGAGAGTCTTGCTCTGAGTGTTTTTATTTATTTTTTTTCTTCTTCTCAGCAGCCTATAACTGGGCAGAGGTTCCCTCTCCTGTTAGTCCAACTGATACTTTTCACTGAAACAAGATGGCTGGTGGGTCTGCTAGGAGCATGAGAAGCAGCAGGCATGCATTAGGTTCTATGTCCCCATTTACTGGTGTCTGCTCTTGGGCTAACTCCATAGATCCCTGGAGCCTCAGTTCTTGCCTAAAGACAGATCATTCAATTTCCTGTGGACTTTTGGAAAGGATTAGATGATAAAGCAAGTGTGAAAGATGTTCACACCCAGGCACTCAGGAGAGGAGCTGATCACCTCCCTCCTGCTCAGTCTGCTACCTCCCTCCTCACTTCTCCTCACATAGTCTGATGAGTCTAGGCAGGGTATTTCTTTGACTCTGTTCACTTTTCTTTCCAGAAGCAATGTACTTTCTCCCTTTCTGTGCTAACAGACAACAAATCAGGGCTACCCTTCCAATCTCACAACCCTCTCCTTGGTGTGCTTTGTTGGGATGGTAATGCCCCTCCTAAGAAAGGAATAACCAGGGTCACTAGCTACAAGTGATATATACTCTTGAAGGGAAAGGCCCTAAAGAGTTGGGGATGAAAGGGGTTGTGGTGGCACCAACTCTTCATAATTCCTTGGAAAATCCTTCTGTACTTTGTCACGCTGCCCACAGCTTCCTCCCGTTAGGTGTTATGCCCTCCCTTCCCCAGATGTACAGGTCCTTCTCCTTCTGACAAACGCATTGGCATACCACAACCTGCACATGTTGGTCACAGGGCTGCAGAGGGCAACAGTGACTGGGACACTTGGCCAATGTGAGTTCAAATCCTGTCTCTTCCCTTTCCTCTCTGAGTCTCTTTTTCTCATATGCAAAATGGGATAATAAAGAGCATACCTCACCAGGGAAATACCAGAGTTAAGCAAGCACCTGGCTGCTGGACATCTGCATCCCAACCTCTGCCAAAAGTCAAACTGCACAGTAACAATACCTTGTCAAGATTGACAGGCCCTTTGTACCAGGGAGAAGGCTCAGCACATGAAGCAACCTCTAAATACATCTGAGATGGTGTGATTTGGTCCCACCTGAAGACTCTGATTGTAATAAAAGTGACTTCCTTTGCTACAAAGTATTACAAACTAATAGCACAAGTGAAGGAAGTAAGGCAGTCCCCTCTTGGATTGATGTGCAGGGAACATGCCTGAAGGTCAAGGAACGTGTAAGTCTACCACTGGTTCCAGTGTGAAGCATATCCAGGCCACAGCAGAGGGAAAAATAGTAATGAAAAAGGTGATCTCCTGGAAACCAGTTTCATTTGCATTGAGAGACAGAGTATAAGAGAAAAATCACACAGCCTCAGGAAGCATGCGGACAAGAGGGCTTTCCTTTGACACTTTGTACTGAAACTCCTCTACCAATAGTGACAGAAATGGACTATCTAGAAAAAAAAAGGCAGTAACAAAGACACTCCCTGTAGAAGCAAGCACCCAACTTTGACTCTGGGATGTGGTGGATACAACCAGCTTCCACTCCAGCCATGCTTCTGGGTGGCAGAGACCCCTCAACCACAAGGTGCACTCTGATGATCTCCATTGGTAGGCCTTTAGCCTCACATTAGAGAATGCCCCCAGTTAGTTTTTAGAGAAGGAATACATTAAGGAATAAATGAATAAACACAAAAATGGTAAGGTTTTTAAAACATGGTTTTTAACTAAAATAATTTTCCTTCTTCAACCTAGAGGGAAAATTATGGCACAAATTGCAGCAATCTTTAAACTAAGTTTTATTGCACAATCAATTTATGTTAAAAAAAAATCAAACCATTTAAGTCAGAGCCAGCAGGCGGCAGGCATGGATGTCAGTGTTCAGGGAAGCAGTTGCCATGACAACTCAGGACTTTTCCAAAAGCCAAGATCCAGCTCAGACTCAGTGGGATGTCGCACAAGATGCCTCTATGAACACAAATGTTACACACACAGTTTAGATTCTGAATGCACAGATATTGTACTTCTCATAACACACATAGCTCTCATTATGTTGTCATTAGTTTTCTCTACTACATCAGCATGGTGAGTCTTACTCCTTGGAAATGAACAATGGCTCAATTAATCACAGACTGATTTGCCCTCTGTCTAAATGTGAAGTGCCTTTGCAATATCTTCATTGTCCAGTACTAACAGTGCCCCACGTGCTTTCTTTGCTTCTAGTGCCCTGATGCTTGACCAACCTGCCCCCCGCCCCGCCTTTCAGAACCTCACACCACAGCAGTCACTGAGCTTTCACATACATTTGGCCTCAAGTCTGTCAACCTTTGACATTTACTTCCTTTACCTGATTTCTATGTCTGTACCTTATTCCCTTCAGGCTTTCTCAGTTGTCTAGTGTATTATTTTTCTCTTAAGCTGATTACACTAAGGAATAAATAGTTCCGTGTAGTCTCTGCATCTTACCCTTCACTCTCAACTGCCTGTCCCAGAGTTATTTGTATTGTAAAAGGGCATAACATCATTGCCACCAAGAGATGCAAACTCCAGGTATGTTTTTGTAAGTAAGGTCGCAAAACAAATAGAAGAGCTATTTGGACTTTTCCATAAATCTTCTGTAGTCAAATTACGAATAATACATAGGTAACTTTGTCTAGTCCACTTACACATAAGGCTGGTCCCATTATTATTTGCACTGAAGGGGAAAATACAGCTTTCAGATAAAAAGATATAGTTGACAGATAGTAAGATTTTGTTCTCCTATCACACCTGCATGACAAAAGATGGGCTTTGATTACTAGTGTTTAGAATTGCAACATGTCAAGTTGCTTTTCTGACAAATAGGTTGGAAAACTGCTAACAAAAATTTATAGGATAGACTTGAAGAACAAAGATTTTTGATGTATTTAAAACACTCCAGGAGTCATACATATTAAGTCTCTGATTTTTTAAAAATCCTTGAAGATATAATCTATTTTCCAGTTAAGTTAAACATTGCAACGTTATTATTCTGGATATAATAGCAGAGGCTCTCAAGAATATCAAGTGAGGTTTTCTGCCCTTGAAAACTTTTATTTTCAGAAAAGAAATGATATTACACTACTTCAACTCAGTACTTTTATAGACAATAGACACTTCCGTGTAAATCTCTTTGCTGTTAGAATATTCTTTCTTTCACATCATTTCTCAGTATTTTTCAGAATAGTCTTTCAGGTCGACTACTAAGGTAAAAATGAAAAGAAAGGATTTATTTTAACATAATAAAAGATAGGAAAACAAAGAACACACACTATTAACAGTAATATCAGGCAAATACATAGAAGGAATAATTATTCTCAATAAGTGAATGAACGGAAGATCTTGTGGTTGATGTCTGATCCCCTTCTTATGCTTTTTGTTTATTCAGACAAGTTAGAGTCTTTTTCTTTCTTTTTTTTTTATTTTTTTCTTTTTCACTCCTGGACCCTGCCCTCTTTGCAGCTTTCTTTGGCTACTTTCCTTCTGCATCTATCTTTTTGCTGTAATAAACTGTAACTGCGAGTGGAATGATTTGGCTGAGTTCTGTGAGCCCTAACACATTTATAAACCTGAGGATGGTCTTGCGGATTCCCAAATTTGCAGTTGCTGTTTAGAATGAGTGTACTCTTGGAGACCTGGAGGTCTTTGTGGCTTTATAAAACCCAGAATCTGCTTATCAATGTCTGAGCAACTTTAAGTTTGTCCCTAAGTCAGTGCAAAGTGAAATTTTTGAGAGGATCTTGTCTTATTATCTCCCCTTGGAGAATGTAATTGTGGTTGTATGATTTTATGAAAATTTAGGCCTGGAATGTGCTATTTTTAGTAAAATAGATATAACTGTGTTCTCAATTTTCTTATTTCCTTTAATGTTTGAAATTTTGATTTGCCTAAAAATAAGAAAGAGGCTTACTTCTTCATGTGAGCTTGGCTTAACAGTGAAGTAGCTCATAGATCTGTGATAAATAAAGCTTCATTCTGGCAACAGCAATAGTGGAGGATATAAAATAATCATCCTTTACCACAGACTGAGTATGTAGACATTTGAATAATTAATCCAAATACTCCAAAGACTCTTCAACTAGAGTAAAAATTTTAGAATCTCTGCAAAGAATGAGGGACATCTGAATTATATTCCAAGACGGAGAACCCATCACCAAATACATGCTCCCCAGAGAAAGGAAGTAGCTGACTGCTGAAAATGTGGGCTGGGAAAAAAGAAAGACCAACCATCTCTTTTGACTCTACACATATAATAAATGTGATTGGCCTGGTTTGCTGGTAAAAATTGGCATGAGGAGGAAAAATAAATATTTCAACACTTGAAAGAATTAGCCCTTCAAGAGCTTGTCTTCAAAACAAGGTCTTATGCTGGGGTAGTCCTAATGGAAAATCCGATTACAGGCTTTTAACAAAAACCATAAGCTGAAAAACACAAATGTGAAATATTTCAATACTGAAAATGCAGCAAAAGAAAGTACCCTTGAGAATTTCCCTGCTGCTCCTCTGGGTGTGGCTTCCAGTACTCATACTTTTGGTCTCAGAGATTTTCTAGGGACATTTGGAATCAGGCCTTCCATATTAGCATTAGAGCATCATCTTCTCTGAGAAACCCTGAATGACAATCTGATGTCTGGCTCCACCAGCAGAAGAAATAAAATTTATTATTTCAACACTCTCTCTTCTGGGAAATGATCCAAATATGTGATACTAAATATGTTCTCCTATGTAAGATTTATGATAGTGTTATACAACAATATCATTTTATAATTGTGCTTCATGGTGACTGAGTTTTATCTCTTAATATTTAATGAGCTATAATTTTAAATGCTTATCTTAATTCATCCACATTTAAATACTCTCTGTATGTACAACCTTACCTGATCTTTACTTATGTAATTTGAGGCATGTATTTTCCAATCCATTTTGCAGATAAGGCACCTAAAGTTTAATGAGATTAACAATAGGCAGTATGGTTGCCAAGAGTGCTATCAGACCGTCTGTGTTCAAGTCCTACCTTTCCTGTTTGGGCCAAATACTTCTAAGTCTCTTTCCTCATTCATAAAATGAGGATAATTGCACTACCTTCTTCATAGGGCTATGATATAGTTTATTATATAATTTAAACAAAATACAGCATACAGTGAGCTTCATGTAGGCCTGACACAGGGAGTGCATAATAATGTTTGTAATATTTTTATTGCTATTATAACTAGGCATATGGTAAGTGACTGGACCTAGATCAATATCTAACAAATGTCATTTATGAGATTTGGATTTAAAACCCTAGTTCCATGTCCATTGTCTCATTTCATTGTTTGTTTTAAAAAATCTGAAAAAAACTAAGTGCAGTGACTCAGTAGTTGATGAAATTTCATTAAACAATTCATATGAGTATAGTTGACACACAATTTTATATTAATTTCAGGTATATAACTTAGTGATTTGGCAATTTTATACATTATGCTATGCTCACAAGTATAGCTACCATCTGTCCCATTGCATTGCTATTATAATATCATTGACTACATTCCTTATGTTTTGCTTTTTATTCCCATGAGTTACTCATTCCATAAATAGTGTCTGTATCCCCCACTCTCCTTCATCTATTTTTCACAACCACCCACCTTCTTCCCTCTGGCAACGATCAGTTTGTTCTTTATAAGTCTGATTCTGTTTTTTGTTTATTCATTTTTTTAAGATTCCATTTCTGAGTGGAATCATATGACATTTTTCTTTCTGGTTCTGATTTATTTAATTTAACATAATACTCTCTGAGTCCATCCATGCTGTCTCAAATGACATTATCTCTTCTTTTTTATGGCTTCATAATATTCTGTTAAATATATATACCACATTTCCTCATCTGGTATCTATCTATTGATAGGCACTTAGGATGCTTCCATGGCTTGGCTATTGTAAATGATGCTATAATAAACATAAGGTGCATATATTTTCTTGAGTTAGTGTTTTCATATTCCCTGGGTAAATACCCAATAGAGGAATTATTGGATCATATGATATTTCTATTTTTAATATTTTGGGAAACCTCCTTATTGTTTTCTACAACCAATTTTCATTCCCACTAAAAGTGAATGAAGGTTCCTTTTTCTCCACTTCCTCACCAAAACTTATTATTTCTTGTATTCTTGATTTTAACCATTCTGACATGTATGAGGTCTCAGTGTGGTTTTCATTTGCATTTTCCTGATGATGAGTGATGTTGAGCATCTTTTCACATGTATGTTGGCCATCTGTATGTCTTCCTTGGAAAAATATCTATTCAGGTCCTCTGCTTATTTTTAATTGAATTGTTTGGGACTTTTTTTGGTGTTGAGTTCTATAAGTTCTTTATATATTTTTGGATATTAACCATTTATCAGATACACCATTTGCAAATATCTTCTCCCGTTAGTAGATTATCATTTTGTTTTATTGATGGTTTTCATTTGCTGTGCAAAAGCTTTTGATTCTGATGTAGTCACAATAGTTTATCTTGACTTTGTTTCTCTTGCTTTAGGAGACATATCTAGAAAAATGTGACAATGGCTGATGTCATAGAAATTACTGCCTGTGCTCTTTTCTAGGATTTTTATGATTTCAGGTCTCATATTTAGGTCTTTAATTCATTTTGAGTTTATTTTTATGTATGGTGTTAGAAACTGGCCCAGTTTCTTTTTTTTTTTTTTTTCTTTTTGCATGTAGCTATCCAGTATTCCTGGCACCATTTATTGAAAATACTGTATTTTCCTCATTTTATATTCTTGCCTCCTTTGTCATAGATAAATTAACCATATAAATGTAGGTTTATCTCTTGGGTCTCTATTCTGTTTTATTGATCTATGTGTCTGTTTTTGTGCCAGTACCATACTGTTTTTATTGCTACAGCTTTGTAGCATATCTTGAAATCCAGAATTGTGCAATCTCCAGCTTTGTTCTTTCTCAGAATTGCTTTGGCTATTCAGGGTTTTCTGTGGTTCCATACACATTTTAGGATTATTTGTTCTAGTTTTGTGAAAAAAATGCTGCTGGCATTTTGATAGGGATTGCATTAAATGTGTATATTGCTTTGGGAAATAGGGACATTTTGACAATATTCTTCCAATCCATGGATGAGAATGGAATATCTTTCCATTTGTTTGTGTCATCTCCAAGTTCTCTCTCTCTCTCTCTCAATCGGTTTTCAGAATACAAACTTTTCACCTCTTTGGTCAAGTTTATTCTTAGGTATTTTACTCTTTCTGGTGGAAGTGTAAATAGTTTTATTTTTAAATTTATCTTTCTGTGACTTTGTTGTTGGTGTATAGAAATGCTACTGATTTCTGGGTATTAATTTTGTATACTACCACCTTCCTGAATTTGTTTATTACTTCTAATAGTTTTTTGGTGGAGTCTTCAGGATTTTCTATGTATAGTACCATATCATCTGCAAATAATTACAGTTTAACTTCTTCACCAACATGGATGCTTATTTACTTTTCTTGTCTAATTGCTGTGGTTAGGACTTTCAGTACTATGTTAAATAAAAGTGATCAAATCTGTGTTTTATTCCTGACATTAGAGGGAAAGTTCTAGTTTTTCACCATTGAGAATGTTTTAGCTGTGGGTTTTTCATGCAAAGCTTTTATTATGTTGAGATATGTTTCCTCTAACCCCATTTTGTTGAGAGTTTTTATCATGAATGGATGTTGAATCTTGTCTACAGCTATTGAAGTGATTATATGATTTTTATCTTTAATTTGGTCGATGTGGTATATTCCATTTATTGATTTGTGAATATTGAACCATCTTTGCATCCCAGGAATAAATCCTACTTGACTGTGGTGAATAATCTTTTAATGTATTGATGTAAGTGGTTTGCTAATATTTTGTTAAGAACTGTTGCGTGTATGTTCACCAGGAATATAGGTCAGCATTTTTTTTAATGGTGTAATTCTGACCTCATAAAATGTATCTAGAAGCTTTCCTTTTTTATTTTTTGGAATAGTTTGAGGAGAATATGTATTAACTCTTCTTTAAATGTTAGGTAGAATTTATTTGTGAATTCATCTGATCCTGGAGTTTTATTTTTTTGGTAGTTATTTAAATTATTATTGCCAACTCAATTTCTTTACTTGAAATCAGTGTGTTCAGATTTTCTATTTCTTCCTGGTTCTGTTTTGGAAGATTATATGTTTTTAGGAATTTACCCATTTTTTTTCTAGGCTGTCTAGTTTGTTGGCATAACATTTTTCTTAAAATTCTCTTATAATCCTTTGTATTTCTTTTGTGTCAGTTGTTACTCCTCCTGTATGATTTCTGATTTTACTTATTTGGGTGCTTTATCTTTTTTTCTTGATGAATCTGGCTAAGGGTTTGTCAATTTTATTTATCTTTTATTTTATTTTTTTTATATGAAGTTTATTGACAAATTGGTTTCCATACAACACCCAGTGCTCATCCCAAAAGGTGCCCTCCTCAATACCCATCACCCACCTGCCCCTCCCTCCCACCCCCCATCAACCCTCAGTTTGTTCTCAGTTTTTAACAGTCTCTTATGCTTTGGCTCTCTCCCACTCTAACGTCCTTTTTTTTTTTTTTCTTCCTTCCCCTCCCCCATGGGTTCCTGTTAAGTTTCTCAGGATCCACATAAGAGTGAAACCATATGGTATCTGTCTTTCTCTGTATGGCTTATTTCACTTAGCATCACACTCTCCAGTTCCATCCACGTTGCTACAAAAGGCCATATTTCATTTTTTCTCATTGCCACGTAGTATTCCATTGTGTATATAAACCACAATTTCTTTATCCATTCATCAGTTGATGGACATTTAGGCTCTTTCCATAATTTGGCTATTGTTGAGAGTGCTGCTATGAACATTGGGGTACAAGTGCCCCTATGCATCAGTACTCCTGTATCCCTTGGGTAGATTCCTAGCAGTGCTATTGCTGGGTCATAGGGTAGGTCTATTTTTAATTTTCTGAGGAACCTCCACACTGCTTTCCAGAGCGGCTGCACCAATTTGCATTCCCACCAACAGTGCAAGAGGGTTCCCGTTTCTCCACATCCTCTCCAGCATCTATAGTCTCCTGATTTGTTCATTTTGGCCACTCTGACTGGCGTGAGGTGATATCTGAGTGTGGTTTTGATTTGTATTTCCCTGATAAGGAGCGACGCTGAACATCTTTTCATGTGCCTGTTGGCCATCTGGATGTCTTCTTTAGAGAAGTGTCTATTCATGTTTTCTGCCCATTTCTTCACTGGGTTATTTGTTTTTCGGGTGTGGAGTTTGGTGAGCTCTTTATAGATTTTAGATACTAGCCCTTTGTCCGATAGGTCATTTGCAAATATCTTTTCCCATTCCGTTGGTTGCCTTTTAGTTTTGTTGGTTGTTTCCTTTGCTGTGCAGAAGCTTTTTATCTTCATAAGGTCCCAGGAATTCACTTTTGCTTTTAATTCCCTTGCCTTTGGGGATGTGTCGAGTAAGAGATTGCTACGGCTGAGGTCAGAGAGGTCTTTTCCTGCTTTCTCCTCTAAGGTTCTGATGGTTTCCTGTCTCACATTTAGGTCCTTTATCCATTTTGAGTTTATTTTTGTGAATGGTGTGAGAAAGTGGTCTAGTTTCAACCTTCTGCATGTTGCTGTCCAGTTCTCCCAGCACCATTTGTTAAAGAGGCTGTCTTTTTTCCATTGGATGTTCTTTCCTGCTTTGTCAAAGATGAGTTGGCCATATGTTTGTGGGTCTAGTTCTGGGGTTTCTATTCTATTCCATTGGTCTGTGTGTCTGTTTTTGTGCCAATACCATGCTGTCTTGATGATGACAGCTTTGTAGTAGAGGCTGAAGTCTGGGATTGTGATGCCTCCTGCTTTGGTCTTCTTCTTCAAAATTCCTTTGGCTATTCGGGGCCTTTTGTGGTTCCATATGAATTTTAGGATTGCTTGTTCTAGTTTCGAGAAGAATGCTGGTGCAATTTTGATTGGGATTGCATTGAATGTGTAGATAGCTTTGGGTAGTATTGACATTTTGACAATATTTATTTTTCCAATCCATGAGCAGGGAATGTCTTTCCATTTCTTTAAATCTTCTTCAATTACCTTCATAAGCTTTCTATAGTTTTCAGCATACAGATCCTTTACATCTTTGGTTAGATTTATTCCTAGGTATTTTATGCTTCTTGGTTTATTTATCTTTTAAAGAACCAGTCCTTGGTTTCATTGATTTTTTAAATTGCTTTTTAGTCTCTAAATCATTTATTTCTGCTCTGATTTTTATTATTTCTTTTCTTCTACTCACCTTGAGTTTTATTTGTCTTCTTTAAATTTCATTTTTGTCCTGAATATATGGAAGAGAAATATGATTCTACTCATTTTCTCTTGAGTCTCTCCTTTTCTAATCTTTATATACAAATATATGCTTGAACATTTTCATAAATCAAAATATATCTAGCCCATCCCCTGGAGTGGCTTGCTATAATTAACTTCTCTGAAATTTAAAAGACTTATGCAAATAAATCCATAAAATGTGAGTTTTAGGATGGGGAGTCTCAGAGCTTCCATTTGAAAATTACTACCATGGAATGTGAAAAACTACTATCATCTCTTATGCTGTTCTAAGTATGAAAATATAGCTGAGATATATGATTAATGGTATTGCTCTGTCTTTCATAGAAAAGATATATTGCTAAGGGTTATTTTCATCCTGGATATATTATTTTCTGCTTTAGGATGATTTGGCAAAATATAAACTGAAGCTTAGCTCTCATCTGTTTCCACAAGAATGATTGACTATGGGGACAAAGGGAGAGAACTTAAAGTGACACCATGCATGATCTTCTCCAACTTTTTTGACTCCCTTGCTATTTGAGAGATTTGTATACTTTTCAAAAATAAAATATGTAGGTATCTGAACCCTTATTGTTCATTTTTCCATGGGTTGTACCTACTTGTTTAGTCTACTGTTTCCTAATTGGCCCACCAACCATGAATGAAGCAATCACAGACAAACTTAATGGAAGACAGTGTTCACCACATTCCTGATACTTCTGGTTAACCACGAGAAGTGACAACATATGATTTTAGGTGTTTCTGACTGAACAAACAAATAAGCAAACAAGGAAAGAATTTGAAATTAAATTAAAAATAAGATTCATTTAAATGTGTCAGTTTACAAATGGATTTCTTAAAACTAAAATGGCTACATGTCAATGTACTGTCTAAACCTCTCAGTGTTTATGACAGTTCACGGAGGAAAGTTGAATGTGAATCTATGAAACTAAAACATTCTACAAAGTTCAGAAAATATCTTCATGGACAGAAAAAAAAGTAGAGTCCCACTCTTTTAGATAAGATTCAACAAAATTTTTGCAAAATAGAATTACAAATCACAGTGAGTCTCCTAATGTGATTACTTTGGTCAATTAGAAACTGAAATCAAGAAGTGAGAAATATTTGATCATATTAACATTTTAAAAACAAAACTGAACAGGATTTGGAGCTAAGTCATTCATATAATCATATTATTAAGAAATAGAAGGAATAGAGATTACCTGTTCTAATGTTTTAATTTTCCAGATAAAGATGATTTATCCATTTTTGACTTTAGGTTACTGACATGGTAGTGAGTTCTACAGTTAAAGCAGAGTTTATCTTTGAGTCAAGTCTCTTATAACCTAATGTTTTGATGGCTAATTTTTAAATAACAACTTTAATGAGATATAAGGCATGTACTATAAATTTCCTTCTTTTAAAGTATAAATGTAATAGTTTTCTTAGTAAAACCACAGATTTATACAACTGTCACTGCTATTTAGAGTATTTTTATCACCTCCAAAATAAACCCCATACACATTAGCTGTCACTTCCCATTTTCTCTTTCCCTCACCTCCTGGAAACCGCTTTCTATACATGGATTTGCCTCCTCTGGATATTTCATATAAATTAATAATATAATATGTAGCTTTTTGTTACTGGCTTTTTTCACTGAGAATACTGTTTTATGGTTTGTCCATATTAGCATTGTATTCCTTTTGTCTGAAAAGTAATATTCCATTATATGAGTATACTAGTTTGAGGGTCTATTCTTCAATTGGTAGACATTTTTTTAAATTTTGTTAGAATAATTCTGCTGTGAAAAAAACATGTACAAGTTTTTACTTTTGTTTTCAATACTCTCGGGCATATACTTAAGGGTGGAGTTGCTAGGTTATACAGTAACTCTGTGTTTATATTTTGAGGAACTTCCAATGTTCTACAGTGACTTCACCATTTTATGATACCACTGGTAGTGTGAGAGTATTCCAATTTCTCCACATTCTCATCAACACTTTGATACTATCCTTTGATATTATCTTTTTATTTTACCTATCCTTGTGAGTGTGAAGTGATATTTCATGGTGATTTTATTTCTGTTTTCTCTAATAACTAATGATGTTGAAAATATTTTCAGGTGCTTACTGGTCCTTTATATATATTATTTGAAGATATGTCTACTCAGTTCTTCTGTCCATTTTTCAATTGTTTTATTTATCTATTATTGAGTTACAAGTTTTCTCAAAATATCTGGGTACAAGTCATGCAAATATTTTCTTGCATTCTGGGTTGTATTTCCACTTATTTAATGGTATTGTTTGAAATATAAAATATAAATTTGAATAAATTTATTTTATTCTTTTTTTTCTTTTGTTGCTTGTCTTTTTGGTATAATATTTAAGAAACCATTGCCTAATGAAGGCTATGAAGTTCTATTTCTAAGTTTTCTTCTAAGTTTTGTAATATTATCTCTGATATCTTGGTCTATGATCCATTTTTAATTATTTTTTGCATATGGTGAGAGGAAGGAATCTAAACTTATTCTTTTCCATGTGTATATCCAATTGTCCCAGCACCATTAGTTAAAAAGACTGTTCTTTTACCTAGTGAATTATTTTGGCGCCCTTGCCAAAAATTAATTGACCATATATATGAGGGATTATTGTGGAGTGTCCATTTTATTTCACTGTCTATATGCCTGTCCTTATGACAGTATCACCCTATCTTAGTTACTGAAACTTTGAAGGAAGTTTTGAAATAGGGATCTGTGAGTCCTCCAACTTTGTTCTTTTTCAAGATTGTTTGGTCTATTCTAGTTCTTTTGAATTTCCATATGAATTTTGGGATCAGATTGTCAATTTCTGGAAAATACCATCTGCAAGTTTTTAAAATGGAATTGTTTTGTAATTTTCCTTTCTGAATGTTCACTGCTACTGTATGGAAACACAACTTAGTTTTGCATATTGATTGATCTTGAAAACTGCAAATTTACTGAATTTATTTATTACATGACATAGTTTTTTTGTGGATTACTTGGGATTTTCTATATTTTATATCATGTTTTCTATAAAGATAGTTTTATTTCTTCCCCTTTAATTTTAATGCTTTTTTTCATTTTCTTGCTCAATTCCTTGTATAGAAGCTCATGTTCAATTCTCAATAGAAATGGTAAGAACAAATATTTTTGTGTTGTTCCTAGGGTGAAAGCAATTTTCAACAATTGGCACACTATAAACTGTTACGTTTTTTGTAGATACACATTATCAAGTTGAAGAATGTACCTATTGACCACTCCCTGTTGGCTATCTGCTCTTATTATAAAAGTGTTTGACTAAGAAGTGTTTCTCTGAATATTGAGACTATCATGTTATTTTGTTCTTTATTATATTAATAATGTGTATTATATTTATTGATTTTCGTATATTAAACCAATCTTGTATTTCTGCACTCATCTAACAGTGTTTTCTTGTTTCCCTTGTGATTTCTTCTTTGATCTTTTCATTACTTGGGAGTGTGTTGTTTAACTTATAAACATTTGTGAATTTCCCAAATTTACTCCTGTTATTTATTCATAATTTCATTCCATTGTGTTTGGAGAACATACCTTGGATAGTCTCAATAATTTTAAATTTAATAAGGTTTGTTTTATGGTCTAGTCTATGGCTCATCCTGGAAAATATTCTATGTGTACTTGAGAACATGTATTCTGTTATTGTTTCATAGACATTTCTATAGATGTCTGTTAGTGTAATTAACATCTTAATTTAAAACAAAATAGTTCAGATTTATATTGACTTAATTTCAATATTATATAATAGCTTTTTCCAGTATAGCTCCTTTCCCTCACCCCAGCTTTGTGCTATTACTTATATACAAGTTGCTTATCTACATATTATTAGCCCATTAGCACGTTCATATAATTATTCTCTTGTGTATTTGTCATTTAAATTAGACAAGAGATGGGGCACCTGGATGGCTCAGTCAGTTAAGTGGTAGACTCTTGATGTCTGCTCAGGTCATGATCTCACGGTTCATGGGTTTGAGCCCCATGTGGGACTCTGCACTAACAGCACAGAGTCTACTTGGAATTCTCTCTCCCTCTCTCTCTCTGTCCCTACCCACTCATGCTCTCTCTCTCTCTCTCTCAAAATAAATAAATAAATAAACTTTAAAAACATTTTAAAATATATATATTAGGAGAATAAAAGTGTTAGAAATAAATTACATTTGTGCTGTCTTTTATATTTACAGATGTAGTTAATTTCTTTGGTGTTCTTTATTTCTTTGTGTTGATTCAAGTCATTGTCTAGCGTTCTTTCATTTGCTGAGATTGCTGAGTAGATCCAAGAGTCACATGCCTAAAATCTTCAAAGAGCTTTCTGTATGATTGAATATTCTACATTTTGATCCTTAGAAAGAAGAAAAGAAAGTCTAGCCACACTTGGCTTTTTCTTCAAAACACACTTTCTTCACAGTGAATTTCCTAAATTTAACAACTTTTGCAATTTGGATAGACTGATAATTTTTCATATCATGATATCCTGGTTCTTTTAAACATAACAGTTTATCTCCTCATTTTATCTCTTTCCAATCACATTTTACTATAGGCATCAAGAAAAAACACTTTGCTCAGAAATCTCCTTAGCTAAACTTAAAACTTAACTGTTCACATGTTCTACATTCCACATAACTGTAGAACATGATTCTGCAAAACTTTCTTCTACTATATAACAATAAGTCATTTTCCTCCAGTTTTCAATGAAACATTCCTCATTTCCTTCTGAGTCTTCATCTTTAGTGGCTTTAATATTAATATTTCTGTCAACAGTGTTTTTATGATGATTTAAAACAGTGTTTTTATGCATATTATTTTTAAGATAACATAGGTTTTCTCTACCATAATCCTCACTTTGAATTTTCACTAGCAGAGTTTCTGGTATCTACATTTATGCTGTCTTTTCAAGGAAATCTAGACTTGTTTTTTCCTGTTGTCCTCTTAATGATTCTAGCCTCTGACTGCTGCCCAAAGCCAGAACCCCACTTCCAGGTATCAAAATCTGTCTTAGTTTCCTATTGTTGCTGTAACAATTACCAAAAACTTAATTGCTTAAAAGAACACAGATTTGTTAACCTGTAGGTCTGGTGGTCAGAAGTCTAAAATAGGTCTTAGCCAAAATCAAGGTGCCAGTAAGCTTAGTTTTCTTTCACAAGCTAGAGATTCCATTTCTTGTCTTTCCCAGCTTCTTGAGGCTGTTTACATTCCTTTGTTCATGACTACATCAATCTAACCTCTGCTTCTATCATCACATCCTTCTCTGACTCTGACCCTTTGCCTCCTTCTTGTAAGGATCATTGTTTACATTAATTCCACACTGAGCCTTGAACAATTCAAGATACTTTTCCCCTCCAAGACCCTAAATCTCATCTGTAAAGCCCTTTTGCCATGTAAAGTAAGATATACACAGGTTCTGGAAATTAGGTTGTGGGTATCTTTGAGGGTCATTATTTATTCACTGACACTGCCAAACAGAATAAATAGTGAAAATTTTATGGTCTAAGACTTATTGGGGAATTCTCAATACATTTTGACTCTTCCTGTGCCTTCTAAGCTATTGGCTTTCACAACTGGTGTCCTCAGAAAGACTTTTGTTTTCAGAGCCACCACAGATGTGGAATGAGGGAGGTAGAAGTAGACAAGTCACAACACTACAAAGGTTTCTCTTCTTACTGAGCTATCAGCATGTGTCTGTGTAGATTCTCTTCATATTGTTGTAAAGCTACGGTTAATTTCCAGAGTTATGAAAAGATTAATAATTTTGCCAATGTTCTCCTTGTTATTATGGAGTAGTGTCTTTGCAGAGATCCTTACTCTGTCATTCTAGAAGTGTTGCCACTCTGGTGGGTATTTTAAAATCCAATTAATCAATTAGTTTATCAAAATGATCTCAGTTATTTTAGTAGTCCCAATTCAACAGATGTTGTTGAAACCTTCCTTGACTTTAGGGGTACCACTGCATGTGGTTGGGTTTAGTTCATTTGGCAAATATGTGTTCTATCACTCTGTTTTGGTAGATGCTGGTTCAGAACCTTCTGAGGAACAATGATCATAGATCAGTCACCACATTTTCAAATATCCCAAAAAAGGTAAATTTCAAGATGAACTATACCTTCTGTGTAAACACAAAAAACCTGAGATTAATAAATTTTTTATTTTAAATTATTTTATTTTATTTTTTAAGATTAATAATTTTCTAACAAATGTTTATTTTCCTCAAAATGTTTAGACAACACAATTCTTAGAGAAATTTACATGAGCCTTTTTATTTATAATATTTTCTTCACCAGTTATCCATGTCAATGCAGCTATGTAAAGCCTTCCATCTGACCCAGGAAATATATTTGCATAACAAATTGTAGGCAGTTGATTTTTAGCTTGACTAAATCTTTTTGATAAACATGAAAATTGCTATTGTGCCACTATAGTTCACACACATTATAAGCAGTCCAGAATAATGCATGACATATTTATGCAGATATTAACAGCAGATTCAATTACAATAGCTTAAATTTGTATTTATGGCTAGAAAAAGATGGAGACAATGAGCAGTTATGGATAATCATTTTGTCAAAAAAGACTATGAGAAATAACTTCTTTGAATAACAGTAGAATTCAAACACAATGCAAAGGAAGTATTTGTTATACACAGCAATTTGTACTGTGGCATAAAGACAGATAGATAGATGATAGATAGACCAATAGATAGATAGATAGATAGATAAAAGAAAAGAGGGATGGAGGAAGAAAGGAAGGAAGGAAGGAAGGAAGGAAGGAAGGAAGGAAGGACAATAGAGAGAGAAAGAAAGAAGACAAAGAATACAGTATAGGTAGTATCTCTGACATGGGTCTCATTTTTTCATCCTTTTTACCTTTATAAAACATAATAGTGATAGATTTTAATAAAATTAAAATACATTATAGCACATACTATAGCCTAACACAATCAAACTGTAAGTCTGTAGATATAACAGTCTACTCATATGCCATTAGAGCCAGTGTCACTTGTCACTGAGAACAGCAGGCAAAGGCCAAAGCAGTGGGACAGCCTCCAGGGGAGACCAGGAAGGGACAGGCTCTACTCTCTGGGGGCTTTGGTTTGGAAGGTCTCTCTTTGATGTCTAACAGGTGAAGGGAAATTTTCCTGCCTCCTGCCTTACAGGATCCTTCTTCAGCTGGAGTTCAGTTTAGGTTAGTTGCAATCCATTTATGCATTTATCTGAATTTTCTTCCTGCTCTCATCTCTTCTACTCCTCTCCAGTCACCCAGCCCAGGAACCCTGACACCCTTATTGTTCTTCTAACATGCCAGGCTTTCTTCTATTAGGAAGTAACTTCCTACTGTGCTCAGAGTTTCTTCTCCTACATGTGCAGCGTCTGTGCCCTCACTTTTTTAGGACCTACTGAAAGTTTTCTTTATCCCAAGCACTTTCTTAATTACCCTAGATATCCTGCCACGATCTTCATCCTACAGTCTCTTCTCCCCTTATACTGCTCTATTTCTTTGTCTAGCAGAGTTTAGTAAATTTCTGTAAATGTCAAAACAGTCAGTAGTTTAGGCTTCGGGGGCTATATGGGTTCTCTTGCAACTACTCAATTCTGTCACTATGGCGCATAGAAAATATGCATAAAAATGTGTGTTGTCGTGATTCATTAAAACTTTATTTACAAAAATAGGTGGAGGCCAGATTTTGCTTGCAGTCATTGTATGCTGTCCCCTGCTCTAGAACTGACAATTTGCACTACTGGAAAAATATTGTTTATTATCTTTCACCAGAATATGGGTGCTCAATAAATATGCTGAATGTAAGAGGCATGAATAAAGAGTGCTGTTTAAACATTGAATGATGTTAATATCATCTTATCTCTGTCAAATAATTTAAGTTTATGGTATTAAAATCACCACCAAAGCCTACCAAAGTAAAATATCTAAATCTGGAGATAGGCCAAATCCAGAACCCATAGACTTCATGCCTCTCAACTAGTGGTCTGTTAGCTATTCTTTTAATCATTTAGCAAACATTCCATAGTTTATTGATGCTTCCTCTATATCAGGTATGAATTAGGGAGAGAAGGATTGAGCTTGCTTTCCAGCTGCTCCGTTTCTATGAGCTCTAAGAATGTGTGTAGGGCCAAGAGAGGCCATTGCACTAGTTTCCATACCAGATGAGGGTGCTTTGACTACACGGTGCAGTGAAGATAAAGGGAAGTGTTCAGATTCAAGATATATGTTGGGGTTCATAATGATGGCAGTTGTGAACAGAATATTAGGGTTACCAAGGCGATAAATAAAACACTTTAGCTTAATTTTTGGCTTGAACATTGGGTATGTGGGGTTACATTCACTGAGATGTGGGAAAAGGCTTAGAGACAATCTGAAGCATTTTGGATGTGGAAATATGAAATTGTGATTCCTGTTATATCTACAAGTGGAGATTCTGAGTTACTTGAGAGATGAGTCTGGAAGGTGGGGGAGTGTAAGTGAGAGAGAGAAATGTGATCATTGTCCACACATCTTTGTATTTAAAGCCACAACACTGAATGTGAACTCTTAGAGAAAATGCAGATCACAGAGTCCATTACTGGAGGCTGGGTTCCCCAACATGAACTGGCCAGAAAGTGGGGAAAAAACACACAAAGAACATGGATAGCATACAGGAGGTCAGGAGGAATAATCAAACAGGGGCCAGTCCACAGTCTCATCATCTCACCAGCAATGATATATATATTCCTTTTCATGTTCTATTTACTTAACTTTGATATTGTTGATTATCATCAAGAATCTTTTAATTTGTCACATACATGCCAGACTGTTCTAAAATTGCAGCTGCTTAGGAAGAGTGAAAAAATTGTTAAAACTTTTCAGCGAATCTGCTGACATGATGCAGTCTATTCAGCCTAAAAGTCAGAGAGGTTGTAAATTTTAGAGTTACTGAACATAGCAACTCTAATTGTGTCTCTGCTTAATAAGTAGAGTATAATTAAATTTTATTTCATACTGAATTTTTGGTGGAAACAGAAATTTTCTTTTTTATCTGGAACACAGATTACTTGGCTTTTTAACAATCTTTTTCATACTTTCAACTCTCTTCTACTCCTCACTCCACTTTTCACTCTAATGAAGTCATTTTCTTCCACCCATTCCCTCATTTTGCAAATATTTGTAGAATACCTTCTATGTCCAGTCCCTGAACAAATACTTGGCATGAAATGGAGGAAAAGCAGACCTGGCTGCCTCCCAGAGAAGCATTATATTCTGGGTGAAATGCAGGAATGAGTAAGGTATCCATGTCTAACAGAGCAGAGTTCACCTTCCACAAATGAGGGAGGCTGTGCCTTAGGAAGCAGACCTGGGAAGGTCCCTGGAAATGATGCTTCAGCTGAAAGCAGAGCAGTAGAGAAGTCTGGGTGCTGGTGTGTCCCGTATGAGCATTCACATTTTGGCAGAGAAGCAAGGAAAAGAAAGGATGTCTGTGGATCCAAAGTGGATCCTTAAAGAAGGTGTTTCTCCTGCATGAATAGGACATTATCCAGTTCCATTCATTAAGTCAAAAGTCATCCAAATTAGATTACCTGAAATAAAAAAAATGGTGTGATTGTTTAAGTGACATTTGAATTCCTTACTTCTAATAAATGTATCAATCACCAGAGACCTATTCAGTGTTTTCTCAATGGCTTAGCTGAATGTAAAGCTGTTTTCTAATAATTTTATTTGTATCACACATTTTATGAAGGCTTTGTATTAAAAAAATAATAATTCTGTGAAGTCCTGGGCTTATTTTCTAAAGACAATACATAAGGCCAGCATTACCTATGAAGTCATATTTCAGTGAAATGTATCCAGCTTTGGAACTGTCACTCAAGCCTGTGGTGGAATGCCTGTAAATACCACCAACTGCCCAGCACCCAACCTTGTGGAAATATGTCTTTCAAGATACCCTCAGAGAGTCACCTTCAGAACAGAAGACTACCCAAAAAGCCCAACTCTGAGTGGCCTTATGCCTTGGAAATACTTTTATTGCTGATTACCAACTTCCACAAGATGAATTACCATAGAAAGCAGAACCCTACATTTATCTTGAAGACATTTATTATGGGACCTTAGAAGTTACCATTGGCACATTGTAGTTTTCTATAACTAGAGTAGGTATAGATTATACTAGTTTAACCCCCTACGGAATAATCTTATTTCCAACTTGTTAGCATTTAAGATTGACACCAGGGACTTTATTGCACTTTTCATGTTTCTACATTTCCTACTACGTGCAGTGATACCATACATGTGAGATCTTAGTGAACTTTGTGCCCAAACTATCTCCCCCCACAACCTGACTTCATTCAGGATCCCTGCACCATCCCAAGATTCTGCACTGGGGTGCTTCAAGCTGCAGATATTTTCAGACATCTGCCTTTGCCACCCTTCCCCTATTCCTGATAATCTCTCAAGAATTTCTCTGGGTTTTCCCTAGCAGAGTGGTGCCCTGTCTCATCTGAAAAACTAACCATGAAAGACTTTTCAACATTATAAATAGAAACAAATAAATAATGTAAGATCTTCTGAGCCATTTTGATCCTTTATTTTTAAGAATCTATACCTGTCTAGATGACATTTTTATGGAGTCTGAGATTCACGTGTGTGTTTGAGGTTTTTGTGATAGTGCATCTTTTTTTCTCCAACAAGCTAGAAATGTTGGTGAACTGTTTTTGCCTTCTGGCTCCAAAATCATTCCTGTTCAGTAATGCTTATTAGCTATTCTATCTAATGTACTTCCTCCCATTAGGAGTATCAAAATCCATCTGTTGGTGTCACTCCTCTTTGCTGGGTATTAACAGCAAATATTAATCTCTGTTAATATAACAATGTTGATCAGGGTTTTTTCTTGTGTTAGACAATATAAAGCATGCTTAACCTATCAGACCCATCAAGTAGGCATTTTAAATATTTAGTCCCCATTTTAGTTAAGGAAGAAGATATGAGAGATTCATTATTTAGTCCAGAGCAAGGGGTGGACCTAGTGCAACTCTTTAAAGGAAACATACATGTAACATAATTAAGAATAGATTGTAGGGGCGCCTGGGTGGCTCAGTCGGTTGGGCGGCCGACTTCAGCTCAGGTCATGATCTCACGGTCCATGAGCTCGAGCCCCGCGTCGGGCTCTTTGCTGACAGCTCAGAACCTGGAGCCTGTTTCAGATTCTGTGTCTCCCTCTCTCTGACCCTCCCCCGTTCATGCTTTGTCTCTCTCTGTCTCAAAAAAATAAATAAACGTTAAAAAAAATTAAAAAAAAAAAAGAATAGATTGTAATGGGGGCACCTGCGTGGCTCAGTCTGTTAAGCATTCAACCTTTGATTTAGGCTCAGGTCATCATCTCATGGCTTGTGAGGTGAAGTCCTGATTCAGGCTCTGTGCTGGCAATGCTTGGGATTCTCTCTCTCCGTCTCTCTCTGCCCTCCCCCACTTGTGAGCACTCCCTCTCTCTCAAAATGAATAAACATTTTTTAAAAAAAATATCATAATAATATGTTTTATCTAATTATTCAATTACTTAATTTATTCATTATAAATTGGAAGATAAATGACAATGTAAATATTATAACAATGGTGTAAATCACAAATTTTACCATGGTGAAAGCCTGAGATTAGGTGAGGATATCATGTAAAGGAGTTTTTTATTCTTTATTTTAAAAATATTTATTTATTTACTAATTTATTCATTTATATTTTAGAAAGAGAGAGCATGTGCAAGCAGGGTAGAGGGGCAGAGGGAAAGAGAGAGAGAATCTTAAGCAGGCTCCATGCTCAGCACAGAGCCCAACTTGGGGCTCAATCCCATGACCCTGGTCATGACCTGAGCCAACCGACTGAGCCACCCAGGCACCCCTGTTTTGCTTTTTTTGAAGAAAGATTGGAGGTAAGCAGAGAGGCATACCTCTTGGGCCTGTAAAATCATATGGTGTGATTTATGGATTCTGTCAGTGAGCGAGAACAGCCCTGCTGGGGGCAAAAGAGTGCAGCTCTCCACATACTACCAGCTGTTCCAAATCACCAAGTACTTACCTCCACATGAAAAGCCTCTGATGGCTGGGTGCCATTTGTGAGGTGCCCCTCTATGTAAGTAAAGTTCTTTATCATACATTTGAGTACATTTGGGTACATAATCAAGAGGAACATAGCTGTGTGTGTTGAGGAGTATTTAAAGGTACCCTGGAGCAAGTCTTTCAAATTTTATTACTTGTTTCCAGCTTTACTGAGAATTTGCTAAATTTACTGAGAATATGCTAAATAAATTATATTTAGCATATAATATTATGTAAACCTAAGGTATACAATGTATATATTACAAAATGTTTTATCTTTTCTTTTTTTTAATGTTTATGTATTGCGTGGTGGGGATTAGAGGGACAGAAGGGGAAAAGAGAAAATCCCAAGCAGGCTCTGCACTGACAGTGCAGGTCTCCATCTTCCAAACTGTGAGATCATGACCTGAGCCAATATCAAGAGTTGGACACTTAACTGACTGAGCCAGGCAGATGCCCCCAAAAGGTTTATCTTAATAAGATTAGTTATCACATTCTTCACCTCATATAATTACCATTTTTTCTTGTTGTAGTTATAGTGGGAACAGCTAAGATCTACCCTCATACAACTGTCAAGTATATAATATAGTATTGTCAACTATAATCACTATGTTGTATATTAGATGCCTATAACTTATTCATCTTATAACAGAAAGTTTGTAGCTTTTGATCAACATCTCCCCATATTCCTAGGTCCTGGTAAACATTAGTCTACCATTTGTTTCTGTGAATTTGACATTTTGGGGTTCTACATATAAGTAAAATCATACAGTATTTGTTTTTCTCTTCTGACTTATTTCACTTTGCATAATTACCTCTAGATCCATTTATGTTGTTGCAAATAGCAGTATTTCCTCTTCACTTTTTTGCAATAATTTGTGAAGGATTGGTATTATTATTATTATTATATATTTTTACATACAAGGCCCAGTGCTCATCACAAGTGCCCTCCTTTAATATTGATCACCATTTAACCCATACCCTCATTCACCTTGCCTTCCAGCAACCATCAGTTTGTTTTTTAAGTTAAGAGTATGTTTTATGGTTTGTCTGTCTCTTTTTACCCCACGATGTTCATCTGTTTCATTTCTTAAATTCCACATATGAGTGAAATCATATAGTATTTGTCTTTCTTTAACTGTGTTATTTCACTTAGCATAATACACTCTAGCTCCATCCACATTGTAACAAATGGCAAGATTTCATATTTATATATGTTTTCATTGTTTTATATAATATATATACATATATACACATATATATGCCAATGTTTATAGGAGCATTATCAAACAATAGCCAATTTGGCTATTGTTGATAATGCTCCTATAAACATTGGGGTGCACGTGTCCCTTCAAATCAGTATTTTTGTATCTTTTGGGTAAAATACCTAGTAGTCCAGTTGCTAGACCATAAGGTAGTTCTATTTTTAACTTTTTGAGGAACCTCCGTACTGTTGTCCAGAGTGGCTGCACCAGTTTGCATGTCCACCAACAGTGTAAGAGGGTTCCCCTTTCTCCACATCCTCACCAACACCTGTTGTTTCCTGTGTTATTAATTTTAGACATTCTGACAGGTGTGAGGTGGTATTTTATTGTAGTTTTGATTTGTATTTCCCTGATGATGAGTGATGGTGAGCATCTTTTCATGTGTCTGTTAGTCATCTCTATGTCTTCTTTGCAAAAAAGCCATTCATGTTTTCTGCCCATTTTTTAATTGCATTATACATTTTTTGGGTGTTGAATTTGATGAGTTATTTATAGATCGGATTAGTAACACTTTATCAGATATGTCATTTGCAAATATCTTCTCCCATTCCAAAGGTTGCCTTTTAGTTTTGTTGATTGTTTCCTTTTCTGTGCAGAAGTTTTTGTTTTTTGTTTTTGTTTTTTTATCTTGATGAAGTCTCAATAGTTCACATTTGATTTCATTTCCCTTGCCTCAGGAGATGTATGTAATAAGAAGTTGCTACAGTTGATGTCAAAGAGACTGCTGCTTATGTTCTCCTCTAAGAGTTTGATGGCTTCTTGTTTCACATTTAGGTCTTTAATCCATTTTGAATTTATTTTTGTGTATGGTGTAAGAAAGTGGTCAAAAGCTCATTCTTTTGGATGTTGCAAAACACCAATTGTTGAAGGGACTGTCTTTTTTCCATTGGATATTCTTCCTGCTTTGTCAAAGATTAGTTAACCATACAGTTGTGGGTTCATTTGTGGGTTTTCTATTACGTTCCATTGATCTAGGTGTCTGTTTTGTGCCAGTACCATAATGTCTTGATCACTGGTGTTAATCCTTATTCAAATATTTGATAGAATTAACCCATGAGTCCATCAGGTCCTGAATTTTTTTTAATTGAAGTACAGTTGACATACAATCATACATTATTTTAATGTGCACAGCATAGTGATAAGACAGTTCCATACATTAAGCTATGCTCACATGAAAAGTGCACTCCCCAGCCATCACCATAAAATGCCATTATAATATTATTGACTGTATTCCTCATGCTGTACCTTTCATTCTTCTGACTTATCCATTTTATAACTGCAAGTTTGCACCTTTTAATTTCCTTTACCTATCTTATCTGTCCCTCAATCTCAGTCCCCTCTTTTCTGGAAACCACCTTCCCCCCAGTTCTCTGTATTTATGATTCTGTTTCTGTTTTTACTTTTTTATTTGTTTGTTGGCTTGTTCTTTGTTGCTGTTGTTGTTGTTGTTTGTTTTTTGTTTTTTTTTTGTTTTTTTTTTTTTAGAATCCACACATAAGTGAAATCATATGGCATTGGTCTTTCTCTGCCTGACTTATTTCACTTAGTATAATACCCTCTTGGTCTATTCATGTGGTTGCAAATGCCAAGATCTCATTCTTTTTGTAGCTGAGTAATATCCCATTTTGTGTGTACACAATGTGTTCAGTTACATGTTATATATCTCACATCTCTACATATCTCATCTTCTTTATCCATTCATCTATGATGGGCACTTAGGTCACTTCCATATATTGGAGAAGTAAAAACCAACACCACAGAAATATAAAAGATTATAATAGACTACTGTGAAAAATTATATGCCAACTAATTGGACAACCTAGAAGAAATGGATAATTTCTGGAAATATACAATCTTCCAAAACTGAATCAAGGAGAAATAGGAAATCTGCAGAACAATTACTAGTAACAAAATTGAATTTGTATGTAAAAAAAAAAAAAAAAAACTTTCAACAAATAAAAGTCTAGCATCAAATGGACTCACAGGTGAATTCTACTATTTAAGGAGGAGTTAACACCTATGTTCCTCAGTCTATTCCAAAACATAAAAAAGAAAGAAAAACTTCCCAATTCATTCTATGAGGCTAATATTACCCCCAATAACCTGGGAGGTTTTTGATTATCAGTTCAATATCTTTATTGATTACTAGTCTATTCAGATCTTCTATTTTTTCATAATCAGTCTTGGTAGGTTTTATGTTTCTAAAAATTTACCCATTAACTCCTCGGTTATCTAATTTGTTGTCATATAAATGTTCCAGTAGCCTCTTATGAATCTTAAACAGCAGTGATATCAGTTTTAATTTTTCATCTTTCACTTAAAATTTTATTTGTTTGAATCCTTTCTATTTTTTTTCTTGGTAAGTATAGCTAATGGTTTGTCAAATTCGTTTATCTTTTGAAAATATCAACTCTTATTTTTATTGATCTTTTCTAGTCTTTCTCATCTTGATTTAATTTACTTCTGCTCTGATCTTTGTTTTCTCCTTTCTTCTGATAATTTTTGGATTAACTTTCTCTCTTCCTAATTTCTTGAGATGTAAAGTTATGTTGCCTATTTCAGATATTTTTTTTTAATGTAGGCATTTAATACTATAAACTTCCCTCTTAGCTCTGCTTTTGCATTATCCCATAGATTTTGGTGTGTTGTGTTTCCATTTATGTTTGTTTCAAGATTTTTTTTATTTCCTTTTTGATTTCTTCTTTGATCCATTGGAGTGTGTTGTTTAATTGCCACATATTCGTGATTTTTTTTTTAAGTTTTCCTCCTGTTATTGATTTCTATTCTTATACATTGTGGTTGAAAAAGACACTTGGTATGATTTCAATTGTCTTACATTTGCTAAGGCTTATTTTGTAACTGAGCATATGACTTATCCTGGACAATGCTCCACATGCGCTTGAGAAAAATGTGTATTCTGCCGTTGTAGATGGAATGTTCTGTATCTGTGTGTTAGGTCCATTTGGTCTAATACATAGTTCAAGTGCAAGGTTTCTTTATTGATTCTCTGTCTGGATAATCTGTCCATTGCTGAAAGTAAGATATTAAAGTCTTTTGTTATTATTATATTGACATTTACTACTCTTTTTAGATTTGTTAGCATGTGTTTAAAATATTTAGGTATCCAACGTTGGCTGTGCATATATTTATAATTGTTACATCTTCTTGATAAATTGACCCCTTTATCATTATATAATTACCTTTATTGTGTCTTGCTGCTTTTTGACTTCAAGTCTATTTTATATGAGTATAGCTAGCTTTGTCTCTTTTGGTTTCCATTTGCTTTAAATATCTTTTATTACTATACCTTCACTTTGGTCTTATATGTGTTCTTGAAACTAAAATCAGTCTCTTACAGGCAGAATAGAATTGGGTCTTTCCATCCAATCACTCTATGCCATTTTTAAAAAATGTTTTTTAATGTTTTATTTTTTGAGAGACAGAGAAAGAGTACAAGTGGGGGAGAGTCAGAGATAGAGGGACACACAGTATCCAAAGCAGGCTTCAGGCTCTGGGCTGTCAGCATGGAGCTTGATGGGAGACTTCAACACACAAAAGCAAGATCATGACCTCAGCCGAAGTTGGACTCTCAACAAACTGAGCCACCCAGGTGCCCAAATCACTCTTGCTTTTTGATTGGATAATTTAATCTATTTACTTTTAAAGTAATTATTAATTGGTAGGGAGGGACTCTGAAGGCTGGTATCTGTGAACATAAAAATCTAAGGTGCAAAAACAAGTGAAATGTATGGGAGTCTATGGTGTCTGTTCTGGTTGTTACTCTCTTCAGTGGCAAAAGGTGCTGGGGTTAAAGAACCACTTTAGGTTGCTAGTATCATGAGAAGCTGCATTCCCATGTGCTGTTTTTACTTCAAAATGTGGATCCCCTTTGTTACCCTAAGTGAGAAAATAAAGACCAGGAGTTTTTCTTTTTTTTTTTTTTTAATTAAAAAAATCATAAATATGAAGAACAGTAAAAATATAGCATATACTTCTAATGTGTTTTGAGCATGTATTTCAATGATCTATTTCACATGACTTATGATATATATTGGTTCAGTTTTCTCTTTCAAAGGAATAGACTATGTTGGAGCATTTGTACAATGTCAATTTTCTGTATCCACTGTAGACTTAAATCTCTTTCAGGGAATACATTGTGTCATCCCAAGTTTATCATGTTAAGTTATTGTTCTGTGTAAGCCATATGACAGGTATCTCACTGTTTTGCTTTAGAATTAGCAAGTAGAGCACAGAGTATCATATGAAGTGGTTGTTTTTTCATGCTTGACATGGAAAATAGCCCTGGAAAGATGTTTAACTATGTTGTGTCCTTGAACTCCTGGCTACAAAGCAGTTAGGAATTCCCAAGACAGACTCCAGGATGAGTGCAGTGAAAAATCATTTTCCTTCTTCTTGATATTACAGAACCATTTTCCCCCAAAAAACTTATATTCATCTTCATTTGCTCTGCTTAGAACCAAAACCTCATCTTTAAAATCTTGGGAGGCTGTCAAACTATCCTGAGAACATGTCCAAATCAAGGAAGACCCAGGCCAGCCAGGAACTGTCATTGATCCCTCATCTCTTGAATCTCCTTCTTTGTACCTATGACTTCCTGGGAAGAAACAGCCAAACCCACACATTCTGATGCAATGGCTCCCATTGGATATTCAGAGAGTTAAAGCTATTTTTTATAAGTTTGTGATAAACTTTGGAAACCACTGAATTAAACACATTTCAAATAAGTTTACTGCTTACAGGTTACTCACACCAATTGAGAATTTCAAAGTGAGAACATGGTATACAGCATTCCCCAAATTATTTTGCCACAGACTCATATTTTGACAAATGGATAAAGAAGATGTGGTTTATATATACAATGGAATACTACTTGGCAATGAGAAATAATGAATTCTGACCATTTGTAGCAATGTGGATGGAACTGGAGTGTATTATGTTAAGTAAAATAAGCCAGGCAGAGAAAGACAGATATCACATGTTTTCACTCATATGTGGATCTTGAGAAACTTAACAGAGATCATGGGGGAGGGGAAGGGGAAAAAAAAAGTTACAGAGAGGGAGGGAGGCAAACCGTAAGAGACTCTTAAGGACTGAGAACAAACTAAGGGTACATGGAGGGTGGGGGAGAGGGGAAAGTGGGAGATGGACAGGGAGGAGGGCACTTGTTGGGATGAGCACTGGGTGTTGTATGGAAGCCAATTTGACAACAGATTATATTTTAAAAAATGAAAATCAGAAAGAAAGAAAGAAAGAAAGAAAGAAAGAAAGAAAGAAAAGAAAGAGAAAGAAAGAAAGAAAGAAAGAAAGAAAGAAAGAAAGAAAGAAAGAAAGAATCAGTTGGGTTTACACTAAGGGAAACCTATTCAAAGCCAGGCCCAGAGAAACCCACTGCCCATTGATTGTCCATCTACAGAGCTTCTAGGAGGGAGGGTTGACTCCTCCCCTAGTCTTGGATGAGTTCACAGCTGATACAGTAGGCAAGGCTCTCAGTCTTAACCTCCTCCTCCGATCCTTTGCTCCCTAAAGCACGGATTCCTCCAGGTGCCCTTTCTGGTACTCCCAGAGTTTTCTTTCTTTTTATAGTGGTTTATGATGATCACTTTGAGTGCACCAGAGCGGTAATGTTCTCTACAACCACAGCCCCAGAATGGTGAAGAGTGCATGAGACTGTAGATGGTGGTTGAATGAGCGCTGGAACAAAATCATGGGCACAAGTCCACTTTGTACCATGCACAAAAGAACATGTCACAGCTAAGCTTCTCCTGGTAACAAATTACTAGCAAAAAGAATCCACTAAGAGAAAAACAGCACACATATATTTTACTCAAGATGTCTAATCAAGCCACCTTGGGCATTCTCAGACACTCTAGAAGCTAAACCATACAGGTAAATGCACTTTACACAAAATGAACTTTGGAATCCAATAAGTTATCTCTTCTACATATTCAGCTTTGGGTTCTAGTTTTCATCCTCCAAAAGGACCTCCAGAATCATTTTTTAACCTATTTTTCCACAACATGGCCAGTTTATACAGGAAATTTGAACAAGTGAGGATATAAATCCTTATAACATTTTTATATTTCAGAAACAGAGAAAAATGCAATTGTTTTCTTCTAAGTAGTAGACTGCATGAAGTCAGAAGGGTTAGCCCATCCAAGAAAATAGGAGCTGTCAAATATAAAAAAACAAGAAGAATGTTTCTCTTCAGTAAGGGTGCTCTGTATGCTACCAAAGTGGACAGTGCTCTATGAACTGGCCAGAGTCTGGCCCTCCCTGTATGAAGTTTGTTATAGGCTGAATGGTGTCTCCTAAACATACATATGTTGGAGTACTAATCTCTGATACTTCAGAATGTGGCTGAATTTAAAGATAAGGTCTTTGAAGGGGTGATTAAGGTTGAATGAGTTCATATCTGCGGGCCCTAATCCAATCTGACTGGTTCCTTATAAAAAGAGATTAGGACACTGACACACACAAAGGGATTACCACGTGAGGGTACAAGGAGAAGATGACCATTTGTAAGCTGAAGAGTGAGACATCAGAAGAAACAACCTTGCTCACACTGATCTCAGACATTCAGCTTCCAGAACTGTGAGACAATATGTTAATTTCTGTTGTTGAAACTACCCAGTCTGTGGTACTTTGTTGTGCACAAATGAGAGAGCCAAGCAAGCCCATATAAAATCCTCTTTTCAGAGCATCCAGTGTAGTGACTCTGTCACACAAACATCTTAGATCCCCTCAGTTGATAGTTTTTATTCTTCGCTATCTTTGGTAACCTTTTATATATTTGGTAGGGTTGCTCATGCTTTTATTTCACTTTCAGTGGACATCCTTCGGAAAATTTAGACTACAAAGAAAGCATTTTGCACTGACGTATTTTCACTTATTTGCTTTCCAAAGAACTATGAAGTAAGAACAAAAAAAGTTTTAGTCATAACCATAGCAATCATAGTTATGAAATTAGAAAACTTTTCAACTAAGCTAGCCAGAATTTGTGTAAAAATTTAAGGTCAGGTTTTTGTTCTTGTTTTGTTTTTGTTTCTTGTTTTGGATTTTTTTTCTGGTTTTTAATAAAGCTAAGCATTTTTGTTGGGGGGTGAGTGCCCAGTTGTTCTTCCCAGTCAACTAATAAAAGTGACATTTTGGACTACAGTGAAATGTGACTGCTGTAACCCTCTTTTCTCAAACCTTGCCCACTGAACTCACAATCATTAGTCAATAGATCAAAATTCTGCCATTAAACACCAGTATTCCCAGAGAAGAATGTATCCTCATAGCTCAGTGAGAAATCTAATTACTCTACAAATAAACTTCAAGAGGGGTATACTGGTGGCTCGGTGGCATCCAACTCTTGATTTTGGCTCAGGTCATGATTTCATGGTTCATGAGATTGAGCCCCACATTGTGCTTTAAGCTGACAGTGTGGAGCCTGCTTGGGACTCTCTCTCTCCCTTTCTCTCTCCACCTCTCCCCAGCTCACATGTATGCTTTCTCTCAAAATAAATAAATAAACTTAAAAAAAGACAAATAAGCTTCAAGAAATATATATCAATTACCTGCATGATTGGAGGACTCTGATAGGTGCTTAAGTATTACTTCATTTAACCAGCTTCTGATGATATTATTATTCTTTTACCCTGAAAGCAAATTAAGGCTTATTTTGGTCATTAATGCAGCCATAGTTTAGAACTAGACATACAACAAGTTGCAACCTCAGTCAAATGGCTGGACACACAGCAACACTAAGGCCTCTAATAAATCAGAATGCTTGTGGCTTGATGCATCCTCTGATGTGCTAGGCAGGGATACCTCTGGAAAGCCCCTTGGTTCATAAGCAGATGTTTATGGCAGCCATTTTAACAGATACGATTGTAAACATGTCTTCCATAGGACATTCCTTCTGATAGCTGTGCACTTTGTGGTGATGCCTTGGCAAAAGTTCTGCCAGATGAGGGTTTCTGTTTGAGCCATTGGAGCTTCAGTCAGTGGCAGCTCCCAGAGGGAATGCTTTTGTCTCCTCTAAATGTCCCTCTGAATGCAGAGTACCCTTGGATTCTGCTGGCATTCCATCTTCCCCATGCTTTCTCTCTGATGGTAAGCATCTTTAATGGGAGACTACCAGAGCCCATGCTACTGGTACACATGGAGGTCCAGAGTGATGGAAGTATATGTCTTCTAAGTCCTGCCTTTTCCACAGACTAATGCAGAAGCATAACTACACCAACTCCCACCTCTTGCCCAATGGGGCAACTCTGAATGTGGTCCATATCAATTCTTAGCCCCTTTCTTTACCTGCACTCCCTTATGCACACCTTACTGGTTTTTCAGCAACAGGTCCTAGTAAATTACTTTTGCTTTAGTATTTTAACATGGTCAGATTGCTATTGCAGAGCCTAGGACAAAGTATCTTACACTATGAGTCATTTTGTCAGTTTATTCACACACACGTGCAAACACATAATTTGTATTTTATTGGAAATGAGATTGAATTTATAATTATATTTGGTGTGAATTGATTAGTTTGTTTAGGTTTACCCAGCAACAAACCCTAAGAGAAGTGCAAATTGTAATTTGGGAGGTGAAAGAAGCACTAGTACAGGAACACTATCAGAAAGGGGTGGACACAGCCACACTTTACAATAAAGTGTATAATTATGCAGTTCACCAATACTTCAGGGAGTCTCAAAACCAGCACAGTTCAAAAGCCTTAGAACTGTCCCGCTGGAGCATTCATACAGCAATTCAACAGTTCGTGGTTGAGACCTCACCCTAGGTGACAATTATTCTCCAAGCTTCTAGCAACCACATAAATAGGCAAAGGAGACCCTGGTGGACAATAACATGAACAGGCGATAGGAGGTTAGGCTGGCATGTCCTGAAGTCATGAGAGTGTGGGGGAACGAGAGTGACATCAACAGATAACAACAATTGATATACACACAAAAGTGACTTCCCATACATGGATACAGAATATGGAATGCAGAATGACTAAATTCCCTTTTTTCCCCTTCTCCATAAGTTTCTGTGTATGTTTTTATTTTTTATTTTTTTTATATATGAAATTTATTGACAAATTGGTTTCCATACAACACCCAGTGCTCATCCCAAAAGGTGCCCTCCTCAATACCCATCACCCACCCTCCCCTCCCTCCCACCCCTCATCAACCCTCAGTTTGTTCTCAGTTTTTAACAGTCTCTTATGCTTTGGCTCTCTCCCACTCTAACCTCTTTTTTTTTTTTTCCTTCCCCTCCCCCATGGGTTCCTGTTAAGTTTCTCAGGATCCACATAAGATTGAAAACATATGGTATCTGTCTTTCTCTGTATGGCTTATTTCACTTAGCATTACACTCTCCAGTTCCATCCACGTTGCTACAAAAGGCCATATTTCATTTTTTCTCATTGCCACGTAGTATTCCATTGTGTATACATACCACAATTTCTTTATCCATTCATCAGTTGATGGACATTTAGGCTCTTTCCATAATTTGGCTATTGTTGAGAGTGCTGCTATGAACATTGGGGTACAAGTGCCCCTATGCATCAGTACTCCTGTATCCCTTGGATAAATTCCTAGCAGTGCTATCATCACATTAACAAAAAAAAAAGAGAAGAACCATATGATCCTGTCAATCGATGCAGAAAAGGCCTTTGACAAAATCCAGCACCCTTTCTTAATAAAAACCCTTGAGAAAGTCGGGATAGAAGGAACATACTTAAAGATCATAAAAGCCATTTATGAAAAGCCCACAGCTAACATCATCCTCAACGGGGAAAAACTGAGAGCTTTTTCCCTGAGATCTGTGTATGTTTTTAATATCCTCTGATTTACTTAGTAGTAAAAAAAATTACATTTTAAATTATATTGCAAATGCTACTTTTTAAGTTTTCTTCTAATTATTGATTATTAGTACATGAAAAGATAATAGATTTTTCTATGAGAAACTTTCAATTAACTTATTAAAACTATTAGTTTATAACCAACTATATTTACTTCTTTCTCTACAGATTAATTCTGCCTGTTCCAGAATTTATGTAAATGGAATCCTAAGTGTAGACTATTTTTACTTGGCTATTTTCATTCAGTTTAATATTTTTTATTTATTATATTAATTCATTCCTTTTTATTAGTGGAAAATATTCTCTAGTGTAGATAGATCACAATTTGTTTATCCATTCTTTGGTTGATGGAAAACTGGGTTATTTCCAGTTTTGAGCTACTACGAGCATTCAGGTGCATATCTTTGCATAGACATGACTTCACAGTTCTTTTTGGTAAATAACTGGGGTGAATTATTTGGTCAAATATAAAGGTTTGCTTCACTTCATAAGAAACTGTCATATAGTTTTGTAATGTGACTCTACCATTTTACATTTGCACCAAGAATATTATGAATGTTCTAGTCACCCCACTTGTTATCATTCATCTTTTAAATTAGAGCCTTTCAAGTAGATGTGTAGTGGCTTTCCTTCCCAGTTTTGTTGTTTGTTTTGTTTTGTTTTTTACTGGTGTCTTTCAAAGAGCAAAAGTCATTAATTTGGGAAAGTCCAATTTGTGACATTTTTCTTTGATATGATTTTTGTGTTTTGTGATAAGTAATCTTGACTTACTTCAAGGAGGTGAAATTTTTTTCCTATATTTTCTTCTCGGAGATTTGTATCTTTAGTCTTTACATTAAAACCTACATTAAATTACATTAAGCATTTCTAGTTAAATTTTGTAAATGGTGAGAGGTAAGGACTGAACTTCACTTTTATTTAAAAGACTATCCATTCCCTATTGACTTATCTTTATTCCTTTTGTTAAAAATCAATTGACCAGATATGTGTGAATCTACTTCTTGATTCTGCTCTGTTTTATTCTATTAACACAATGTCTTGATTACTGTAGCTATATGGTAAATCTTGAAATACAACTTTGATATTTTATTTCATTTCATTTTGCTTTATTTTATTTTATTTTATTTTATTTTAATGTTCATTTATTTATTTGAGAGAGAGAGAGCAGGGGAAGGGTGGGGTGAGGGGAGAGAATTCCAAGTAGGCTCCATGCTGTCAGCAGAGAGCCTAACTGTGGGGCTCAATCTCATGAACCATGAGATCATGACCTGAGTGGAAATCAAGAGTGGGATGCTTAATTGACTGAGCCACCCAAGTGCCCCTCAATTTTGATCTTTTAAAAAATTGAGCTATTCTAAATTCCACAACATGTTTGTATAATTTTGTAATTATCTCGTCAACTTCAACAAAAATGCCTAGCGGGATTTTAATTGGGATAGAATTAAATGTATAGATCAATTTGCAGGCAATTAATTTCTTAAGAGTAGAGAGTCTCTCAATCCATTAAGTTACATATATCTCTTAACTTAGGTATTATTTACATTTTCTGAGTAGTGCTTGTACCACATATTGCACCACATGTTTTATTTAAATTATCACTAAGAATCTCATATTTTAATTCAATCATAAGTGGTATTATACTTTAAATTTCATTTTTGATTGTTGATTGCTAATGTAGAAGTATAATTTATTTTTTTATTGATCTAGTACCTGAGACCTTGCTAAATTAACATGTAAGTTTAAAAGCGTTTTTGTAGATTCATTAGTATTTTCTACATACACAATCATGTTTTCTTTTTTTCTGTTTTAATTTGCATGCTTTTTATTTCTTCTACTTGTCTGATTGCTCCTGCTAGAATGTCCAGGACTACACTAAACAAGACTGAAAGAAAAGACGTTTTTCCCTTGTTCCAGATCTTAGAAGGAAAGTTGTTAGCCTTTCACCATTAAACATGATATTAGCTAAAGGATTTTTGTAGATGCCCTTTCTCAAGTTGAAAGAATTCCTTTTATTCAAGTTTCCTGGGAAGTTTTATCATGAATTCATCTATAATAAATATATTCACTTATCATGAATTCATCTTTTAAATTATCATGAATTGGTACTGAATTTAATCAAATGTCTTTATTTCATTTATTGGAATGATCATACTGTTTTCTCTTTTTATCTATTAGTATAGCAAATTTGTATTGACTGATCTTCAGATATTAATGTGATTTTGCATTCCTGAAATAAACTCTACTTGAACATGATATATTATCTTTTTATATAATCCTAGGTTCAAATAGCTAATATTTTGGTGAAGTGTTCATGTCAAATTTCTTTTCTTAAAATATCTTTAATTTTGGTATCAGGTTATCAAGGTAAAAATGACCTCATACAATCAGGTGGTAACAACTGATTTTCCATGTCTACCTTGTGAAAGAATTTACAGTTCTTTGTAAATTCTTTAAAAAAATAGATCAACTTTTTCACACATATTTTTCAAGTCTTCCTACTTAGTGAATTTTTGTCTACTTATTCACTTGTAGTCGCTTATCATCCATTGTTCTCTAGAGAAACAGAACCAATAAATCATCACAAACTATATTCAAAAACTCCAAAATGATTGAGATTTCTTCATTGTTATATCTGGTCCTGTACATTGAGGCTTTGAACACTGTGAGGCTATATTAGGTTTAGGCAAATTTAGAATTGTTATACCTCCCCAAAATTGAAATTTTCATCACTATTAAATGTTCTTCATTTTATCTTAAAATCTACCTATTCTAATCCTAATATGGCAACAGATGATTTGTTTTGGTTAATAATTTCATGATGTATATTTACGACTTAATCTCCAACTTCCTGAGTTTTTATGTTTTAGATATGTTTGTTGAAAATAATAGAGTTGTTTCTCAGGATTATTTTTTTAAAGTCTAAACTTATCTCTCTTAGGTGTAGCTATTAGTTCTTTAGTATTTAATTAATGATGTGTTTGGATTTACTTCATTCACCTTTGCAATCCCTCCGCATTTATTTTCTTCTTTACCTTGTTTTGAACAGATTATATTTCAATAGATTTTACTTTCCCCTTTTATTATCTTGGTCATTATATAGTTTTTAAAATCATTGTTTTATAAGCTATGCATTATTACAAGTCTCCCTGGTTTGTAAGAATTGTTGACATGTGGTATGTTTTTATTGTTTTCAGACAACAAAAATACTTTATAACACTTTAACATAATTTACTCTTGTTTACTTAATTTGACATTGTGGTTGTACACTTTAATTATGTATACACTTAAATTTCTATAGTGAATCATTATTATTTTATATAGTCAATATTACCAACATATCTACCCTTTGCATGATCTTCAATCCTTACTGCCCTTCAGTGCTTTCCTTTAAGAAAAAAATCATTCTACTTAGCCAACAATATATTTGGTCAGATATAGATGATAAACTTTTCTGATTGTTTGCCTAAAACTGTCTCAGCTTCATTTTTGTAGAATATTTTGCTTATAAAATTTTAGTTTTATAATATTTTCTTTCATCACTTTGAAGATTTTATACAATTGTATTGTCATTTTCATTTTTTCTGTCGAGAAGTCAGCTATCAGTCTAATTGTTGCTGACTTGAAAACATCTATCATTTTCTGTAATTGCTTTTAAGGTTTTCTCTTTGTCATTTGTTTTTAACAGGAATATTATGATGTGGGGCTACATGTGTATTATTTGCATTTATTTGTCAATTTGACTTGTGGCTTATATAACTTATTTAATCTATGTCTTTGTACATTTCTAATAGTTTTAGAAAATACTTAGCCATTTTTATTTCAGGTATGGATTCTTCCCCATACTTATCTTTTCCTTGTTGGACCAAATACACATAGGTTAGGCATTTCCACTGTATCTCCCATTTTTTAATAAAATTTTTTAACGTTTATTTTTTTGAGAGAAAGAACATGAGTTTGGGTGGGGCAGAGAGAAAGAGGGAGACACAGAATCCAAAGTAGTCTCCAGGCTCTGAGCTGTCAGTACAGAGCCCAATGCAGGGCTCGAACCCATGAACAGTGAGGTGATGACCTGAGCCTAAGTCGAATGCTTAACCCACTGAGTCACCCAGGTGCCCCGCTCCCATTTCTTTAATAATTCTATCGCCCTTTGACTTTCAGTAATTAATTATGGATATTACTTTCCTGAGCTATCTTGTAGTTCATTGTTGTGTTATTTGACTGTATCCACATGGTATCTAACCTATCCACTGAGTTCTTTTTTTATTAAGTTTTTATGTTAATTCCAGTTATTTAACATACAGTGTTATATTAGTTTCAGGTGAATCCACTGAATTGTTAATTTTTATTTTGTATTCTTAACTTCTAGCACTTTTTGTGTATAATTCCCAGTGTTTTACCAAAGTTGTTAATCTTATTATCTGTCTTCTGAAATATATTAAAGGTAAGTATTTAAGCATCTATGTCTGATCATTCCATTAGATAGATCCTGCAATATATTTCTATTATTTGCTATGTACTTTGGTTTCAATAATTTTTCCACATCTTTGACAACTTCTTTTTATATAATATCTTTTTTGAGACACAATTCGCATGCCATAAAATCCACCCATTTAATATGAGCAATTCTATCACATTTAGCATATCCAAAGAGCCAGGCAACCATCATCATGATCAATTTTAGAAAACATTCAGCATCTTTCCACCATAACCCTGAATTTATTAGCAGTCACTCCTCATTACCTCTGACTCACTTTTCCATCTTTAGACAAACACTAATCATTTTGCCTATTCTGGAGATTTCACATGAACAGAATTATCAATTAAGTGGTCAGTCTTTTGTGACAGGCTTTTTTTCTCAACATATTCTCAAATGTTTCAAAAACATTTCTCAATGTTTTTCTCAAACATTTCAAGTTTCATCCATGTTTTAGCATGCTGTATTTGTATTTTTTGAAAAAAATATTTTTAATATAACTTATTATCTAATTGGTTTCCATATAACACCCAGTGCTCATCCCAACCAGTGCCCTCCTCAATGCACATCACCCACTTGCCACTCTCCCTCACGCCCCATCAACCCTCAGTTTGTTCTCTGTATTTATGGTTTTCCTCCATCCCACTCTGTCTGTAATTGTCCCCTTCCCCTCCCCCATCGTCTTCTGTTAAGTTTCTCAAGATCCACATATTAGCAAAAATATATGGTATCTGTCTTTCTCTGACTGACTTATTTCAATTAGTATAATACCCTCCAGTTTCATCCACGTTGCTGCAAATGGCCAGATTTCATTCTTTCTCATTGTCATGTAGTATTCCATTGTATATATAAACCACATCTTCTTTATCCATTCATCAGTTGACAGACATTTAGGCTCTTTCCATAATTTGGCTATTGTTGAAAGTGCTGCTATAAACATTGGCGTACATGCGCCCCTATACATCAGCACTCCTGTATCCCTTGGGTAAATTCCTAGCAGTGCTATTTCTGGGTCATAGGGTAGTTCTATTTATTAATTTTTTTTGAGGAACCTCCACTCTGTTATCCAAAGCAACTGCACCAGTTTGCATTCCCACCAACAGTGCAAGAGGGTTCCTGTTTCTCCACATCCTCACCAGCATCTATAGTCTCCTGATTTGTTCATTTTAGCCACTCTGACTGGCATGAGGTGGTATCTCAGTGTGGCTTTGATTTGTACTTCCCTGATGAGGAGTGACGTTGAGCATCGTTTCATGTGTCTGTTGGCCATCTGGATGTCTTCTTTGGAGAAGTGTCTTTTCACATCTTCTGCCCATTTCTTCACTGGATTATTATTTTTTTTTTCGGGTGTGGAGTTTGGTGAGTTCTTTATAGGTTTTAGATACTAGCTCTTTATCCGATATGTCATTTGCAAGTATATTTTCCCATTCCATCGCTTGCCTTTTAGTTTTGTTGATTGTTTCCTTTAGCATGCTTTACTACTGCATTCCATTCCATTGACAAGTTACATTACACTGTACAGATATGACACATTTTGATTATCCATTAATTACTTGATGTGCATTCCCCAGCCCAGTTTCTCTCCTAGTATGAATAATGCTTCTATTAACTTTCATATACAAATTTTGCATAGACATATGTTTTCATTTCACTTTTTTATATATGAAATTTATTGTCAAATTGGTTTCCATACAATACCCAGTGCTCATCCCAAAAGATGCCCTCTTCATTTCACTTTGATGTATAGCTAGGAGTGAATTGGCTGGGTCATATGGTGTCACTTTGTTTAGCCTGTGGAGAAACTGTAAGATGTTTTTCAAAGTAGTCGTGCCATTTTACATGCCTACCAGAAATTTTCCTACATCCTCACTAATGCTTTTTGTCACCTGCTTATTATTATTATTATTATTTTAGCCATCCCACTAAATGTGAATTGAAGTTTTGATTTAAATATCTTTATATCCATTAACGTTGAGCGTCTTTTCATGTTTCTATGTATCTTATTTGGAGAAGGAAGCCACTGGTGCTGAGTGTTTTTTAATATTTCTATGTATCTTCTTTGGAGAAGGAAGTCTATTCAAATCTGTTGCCATTATTAAATTATTGTATTTGTTATTTTTATTTTTGAGTTGTACCTTTTTAAAGGTATCCTGGGTATAAGTGCCTTATCAGGTTATAAGATAATGGTAAGCTTTGAGTGCAAAGTTTTTAATTTGATAAAGTCTATTCTTTCTTTCAGTTTATACTTAGGTGTCATATCAAAGAAGTCTTTTCCTAACCCAAGATTTATTCCTAGTTTTTTTCTTTTTCTTTTTTAATGTTTATTTACTTTTGAAAGAGAGAGAGAGAAACAGAGAGTTAGGTGGGGAGGCACATTGGGAGGGGGAGACACAGAATCCAAAGCAGGTTCCAGGCTCTGAGCTGTCAGCACAGAGCCCAACACGGGGCTTGAACTCATGAACTATGAAATCATGACCTGAACCGAAGTCGGACATTGAACTGAGCCACCCAAGCACCCCACTCCTACTTTTTTTCTTATAAGGATTTCATAGCTTTAACTGTGTTCCACATTGAGTTAATTTTTGGGTACTGTGAGAGAGTAGTGCAGCTTCTTTCTTTGGCATGCAAATCCAGTTGTGCCAGCACTACATTACACTACCATGTAATTATTCAATATTTGTATAAATTGTGAAATGATCACCACAGTTATATCCAGTTAACATTCAGTTAACATCCCATTATAACATATTAATTTTTTTCTTGCAATGAGAACTTTTAAGATCCACTCTTTGAGCTACTTTAAAATATGCAATACAGTATCATTAACTACAGTCACCATGCTGTACATTACATCCTTAAGGATTATTCATTTCATAACTGAAAATTTGTACCTTTTGACCCATTTCACCCATTTCATCAACCCCTGTCTTCTGCCTTAGGCAACCACCAGTCTGTCCTCTATATCCATGAACTCCATTTTTTCTGTTTTTGTTTTGTTTTGTTTTAGGTTCCACATAAAAGTGAGGTCATGTGGTATTTATCTTTTTTCTTTCTGACTTATTTTACTTAGCATTTGTTGGTGCAAATGGCAAGCTTTAATTCTTCTTCATGGTTGACTACTCAGATATTATAAATATAGACATTTAAGATATAAATATATATATATGTGTGTATATATATATGTTTATATATAATGTAAACACATATATATGTTTATATGTAATGTGTATATATAATGTAAACATATATATGTTTATATGTAATGTGTATATATATTACACTATATATATGTATGTATGTATGTATATATATTACATTATATATATTATACATTATATATATATATTTATACACACATTTTCTGTATTCATTCATCCATTAATGGACACTTAGGTTGTTTCTATATCTTAACTATTTTAAAGAATGCTACAATGAACATAAGAGTGAATATACCTTTTTTTTTTTAATTTTTTTTTCAACGTTTTTATTTATTTTTGGGACAGAGAGAGACAGAGCATGAACAGGGGAGGGGCAGAGAGAGAGGGAGACACAGAATCGGAAACAGGCTCCAGGCTCTGAGCCATCAGCCCAGAGCCTGACGCGGGGCTCGAACTCACGGACCGCGAGATCGTGACCTGGCTGAAGTCGGACGCTTAACCGACTGCACCACCTAGGCGCCCCAAGAGTGAATATACCTTTTAAAGCTACAGATAAATACCTGGAAGTAGAATTGCTGGATCATATGGTAATTCTATTTTTAATTTTTCAGAAATCTTCATACTGTTTTTTATGGTGGCTGTACCAATTTATATTCCAACCAAGTGCATACAAGTGTACCCTTTTTGTCACATTCTTGCCGAATATTGATTCTTGCCTTTTTCATAATAGCCATTCTACCATGTTTGAGGTTACCGCTCATTGTGGTTTTGGTTTTCATTGTTGTTGTTTTTTATGATTAGTGATGTTGAGAATGTTTTCTTGTATCTTTCAGCCACACATATAATTTTTTTTTGAAAAATATCTATTGAGATCATCTGCCCATTTTAAATTGGATTGTTCAGATTTTTGCTATCAGGCTTTATGAGGAAGCTCCTCTCTTTTCCTCAGTTTTTAAGTGCTTTTTTTTCCGCACGAGGATAAGGATTTTCGTGAAATTCTATTTCTGCATCTCTTGAGAGACTCGTGTTTCATGTCTTTTATGATATTAGTATGGTGTATTACATTAATTAATTTTTGGATATTAAATTTTCCTTGTGTACCTGAGATAAATACCACTTAATAATATTATATAATCCATTTTATATGTTGCTGGATTTGGTTTGCAATATTTGTTGATGATACTTTTATCCATTTCTTAGAGGATATTGTTCTGAAGGTTTTTCCTTTTTTTTTTTTTTTATCTTATGATGTGCTGTCTGGGTTTAGTATCTAGATAATGCTAGCTTCACAATGAGTTAGAAATCATTTGCGCTGTCTCTATTTTGTGGAAGAGTTTCTAAAATATTGATATGAAGTTGCTTTTAAATGTTTCATAGGAGGTGCTGTGAATAGATCTGAGCTTAGAATTTTCTTTGTGGGAAGTTTTAAAATACAAATTCAATCTCTTAGCTTGTTATAGATATACATGGATTCTTTTATGTGCCAATTTGGACAGTGTGTATCTTTCTAGTAATTTCTTTATTTAATCTAAGTAATTTAATTTGTAGACATACATATTATTCCCTTATAGTCATTTTCATTTCTAGTTAGATTCAGCAACAATATCCTTTCTTCCATACCTAATTTTAGTAATTTGAGTCCTCAGTTTTTTTCTTGGAAAGTCTAAGTGAAGGTTTATCAATTTTGTTAACCTTTTCAAAAGGCCAACTTTTGATTGTTTTATTTTCTTCAATATTCTATGTTTATTTCATTAATTTATGCCTTAATCTTTAATTTTTTTTACCTCTTCTTATTTTGGGTTTAATTCATTCTTATTTTTCCAGTGTCTTATGGTAGAATGTTAGATTATTCCTTTTATATTTCTTCCCTAATAATATGAATATATACCACTATAAATTTCTCTCTAAGTACTGCTTTAGTTGCATCCCATAAGTTTTGTTATGTTTTTCTTTATTTTTTATTCATCTTTAAGCTAATTACAGTGTAGTATAGAAATATTACTTTGGGGCCCTTGGGTGTCTCAGTCAGTTAAGCGTCCAACTCTTGGTTTTGTCTCAGGTCATGATCTCACAATTTTGTGGGTTTGAGCCCTGCATTGAGATTCATTCTCTCTCTCTCTCTCTCTCTCCCTCCCTCCCTCCCTCCCCCCACTCATGCTGTCTCTATCTCTCTCAAAAATAAATAAATAAAACCTTAAAATTTTTGAAAAAAGTATTACTTCTATATAACTCTGTTTTTTCTCCTCTTGTTTTAAATGCAATTATTATAGCACATAATGTCTGATAGTTTTTAAGTACTAGATACTGCATATAAAAATATACTGAGATAATATTATTCCACAATACATTTCTTCTTAAAAGTGAGTTAAACTTGCTTCTGGCAGATATCTAAGGGTATGAGATGATTTGCAAGTGGTCTTCAGTTCCTACAAGGGCTTCTCTCATTTAACCACACTTATTTATTCAGGATTGAATTAGAGTTGGAATTTCTAAAGGGTTTTGCCTTATATTCATGCTTCCTTTGTCTCCCTTTCTATCTAATCCTTTTTCCACCTCCTAGGTTTTTTTCCCAAGAATACTTTTTCCTGGGTCCCTTGTTTCCTTGTGTTTTGTGTGTTATTTGATTGAGAACTAGCATTTACTTCATCTTTCCTGTGCATTTTTGAGAGTCCAAAGGCTTTATCACAGGAGATTTTTTTTTTACAGTGAGGATTCACCATGATTTAATTATCATAACCATCCTTCTTCTATAAGGAATGAGATTTGTCAATGTCTCATAATTATAAACAATATAATTAAAATACTAAAAACATATTTGTGCACAAGTGAAAACATTTTAGTAGATTAAATACTTAGGAGTAGAATTACTGGAAGATGGCGGCGTAGGAGGACGCTGGGCTCACCGCGCGTCCTGCTGATCACTTAGATTCCACCTACACCTGCCTAAATAACCCAGAAAACCGCCAGAGGATTAGCAGAACAGAGTCACCGGACCCAAGTGCAGACGAGAGGCCCACGGAAGAGGGTAGGAAGGGTGGCGAGGCGGTGCGCGCTCCACGGACTGGCGGGAGGGAGCCGGGGCGGAGGGGCGGCTCGCCGGCCAAGCAGAGCCCCCGAGTCCGGCTTGCAAAAGCGGAGGGGCCTGACGGACTGTGTTCCGACAGCAAGCGCGACTTAGCGTCTGGGAGGTCATAAGTTAACAGCTCTGCTCGGAAAGCGGGAAGGCTGGAGGACAAAGGGAGGGTGAGCTGCGGAGCCCCCGGACGACAGAGCTCAGTTTGGCGGGGAACAAAGGCGCTCGCCAGCGCCATCTCCCCCGCCCATCCCCCAGCCAAAATCCCAAAGGGAACCGGTTCCTGCCAGGGAACTTGCTCGCTCGGCGCGAACACCCAACTCTGTGCTTCTGCGGAGCCAAACCTCCGGCAGCGATCTGACTCCTTCCGGCTGCCACAGGGCCCCTCCTGAAGTGGATCACCTAAGGAGAAGCGAGCTAAGCCTGCCCCCCCTGCCGCCGTGCACCTTGCCTTCCCACCCCAGCTAATACGCCAGATCCCCAGCATCACAAGCCTGGCAGTGTGCAAGTAGCCCAGACGGGCCACGCCACCCCACAGTGAATCCCGCCCCTAGGAGAGGGGAAGAGAAGGCACACACCAGTCTGACTGTGGCCCCAGCGGTGGGCTGGGGGCAGACATCAGGTCGGACTGCGGCCCCGCCCACCAACTCCAGTTATACACCACAGCACAGGGGAAGTGCCCTGCAGGCCCTCACCACACCAGGGACTATCCAAAATGACCAAGCGGAAGAATTCCCCTCAGAAGAATCTCCAGGAAATAACAACAGCTAATGAGCTGATCAAAAAGGATTTAAATAATATAACAGAAAGTGAATTTAGAATAATAGTCATAAAATTAATCGCTGGGCTGGAAAACAGCATACAGGACAGCAGAGAATCTCTTGCTACAGACATCAGGGGACTAATGAACAGTCACGAGGAGCTGAAAAACGCTTTAAAGGAAATGGAAAACAAAATGCAAACCACCACGGCTCGGATGGAAGAGGCAGAGGAGAGAATAGGTGAACTAGAAGATAAAGTTATGGAAAAAGAGGAAGCTGAGAAAAAGAGAGATAAAAAAATCCAGGAGTATGAGGGGAAAATTAGAGAACTAAGTGATACACTAAAAAGAAATAATCTACGCATAATTGGTATCCCAGAGGAGGAAGAGAGAGGGAAAGGTGCTGAAGGGGTACTTGAAGAAATCATAGCTGAGAACTTCCCTGAACTGGGGAAGGAAAAAGGCATTGAAATCCAAGAGGCACAGAGAACTCCCTTCAGACGTAACTTGAATCGATCTTCTGCACGACATATCATAGTGAAACTGGCAAAATACAAGGATAAAGAGAAAATTCTGAAAGCAGCAAGGGGTAAACGTGCCCTCACATATAAAGGGAGACCTATAAGACTCGTGACTGATCTCTCTTTTGAAACTTGGCAGGCCAGAAAGAATTGGCACGAGATTTTCAGGGTGCTAGACAGCAAAAATATGCAGCCGAGAATCCTTTATCCAGCAAGTCTGTCATTTAGAATAGAAGGAGAGATAAAGGTCTTCCCAAACAAACAAAAACTGAAGGAATTTGTCACCACTAAACCAGCCCTACAAGAGATCCTAAGGGGGACCCTGTGAGACAAAGTACCAGAGACATCACTACAAGCATAAAACATACAGACATCACAATGACTCTAAACCCGTATCTTTCTATAATAACACTGAATGTAAATGGATTAAATGCGCCAACCAAAAGACACAGGGTATCAGAATGGATAAAAAAACAAGACCCATCTATTTGCTGTCTACAAGAGACTCATTTTAGACCTGAGGACACCTTTAGATTCAGAGTGAGGGGATGGAGAACTATTTATCATGCTACTGGAAGCCAAAAGAAAGCTGGAGTAGCCATACTTATATCAGACAAACTAGACTTTAAATTAAAGGCTGTAACAAGAGATGAAGAAGGACATTATATAATAGTTACAGGGTCTATCCATCAGGAAGAGCTAACAATTATAAATGTCTATGCACCGAATATCGGAGCCCCCAAATATATAAAACAATTACTCATAAACAGAAGCAACCTTATTGATAAGAATGTGGTAATTGCTGGGGACTTTAACACCCCACTTACAGAAATGGATAGATCATCTAGACACACGGTCAATAAAGAAACAAGGGCCCTGAATGAGACACTGGATCAGATGGACTTGACAGATATATTTAGAACTCTGCATCCCAAAGCAACAGAATATACTTTCTTCTCGAGTGCACATGGAACATTCTCCAAGATAGATCATATACTGGGTCACAAAACAGCCCTTCATAAGTTTACAAGAATTGAAATTATACCATGCATACTTTCAGACCACAATGCTATGAAGCTTGAAATCAACCACAGGAAAAAGTCTGGAAAACCTCCAAAAGCGTGGAGGTTAAAGAACACCCTACTAACGAATGAGTGGGTCAACCAGGCAATTAGAGAAGAACTCAAAAAATATATGGAAACAAACGAAAATGAAAATACAACAATCCAAACGCTTTGGGATGCAGCGAAGGCAGTCCTGAGAGGAAAATACATTGCAATCCAGGCCTATCTCAAGAAACAAGAAAAAGCCCAAATACAAAATCTAACAGCACACCTAAAGGAAATAGAAGCAGAACAGCAAAGGCAGCCTAAACCCAGCAGAAGAAGAGAAATAATAAAGATCAGAGCAGAAATAAACAATATAGAATCTAAAAAAACTGTAGAGCAGATCAACGAAACCAAGAGTTGGTTTTTTGAAAAAATAAACAAAATTGACAAACCTCTAGCCAGGCTTCTCAAAAAGAAAAGGGAGATGACCCAAATAGATAAAATCATGAATGAAAATGGAATTATTACAACCAATCCCTCAGAGATACAAACAATTATCAGGGAATACTATGAAAAATTATATGCCAACAAATTGGACAACCTGGAAGAAATGGACACATTCCTGAACACCCACACTCTTCCAAAACTCAATCAGGAGGAAAGAGAAAGCTTGAACAGACCCATAACCAGCGAAGAAATTGAATCGGTTATCAAAAATCTCCCAACAAATAAGAGTCCAGGACCAGATGGCTTCCCAGGGGAGTTCTACCAGACGTTTAAAGCAGAGATAATACCTATCCTTCTCAAGCTATTCCAAGAAATAGAAAGGGAAGGAAAACTTCCAGACTCATTCTATGAAGCCAGTATTACTTTGATTCCTAAACCAGACAGAGACCCAGTAAAAAAAGAGAACTACAGGCCAATATCCCTGATGAATATGGATGCCAAAATTCTCAATAAGATACTAGCAAATCGAATTCAACAGCATATAAAAAGAATGATTCACCATGATCAAGTGGGATTCATTCCTGGGATGCAGGGCTGGTTCAACATTCGCAAATCAATCAACGTGATACATCACATTAACAAAAAAAAAGAGAAGAACCATATGATCCTGTCAATCGATGCAGAAAAGGCCTTTGACAAAATCCAGCACCCTTTCTTAATAAAAACCCTGGAGAAAGTCGGGATGGAAGGAACATACTTAAAGATCATAAAAGCCATTTATGAAAAGCCCACAGCTAACATCATCCTCAACGGGGAAAAACTGAGAGCTTTTTCCCTGAGATCAGGAACACGACAGGGATGCCCACTCTCACCGTTGTTGTTTAACATAGTGCTGGAAGTGCTAGCATCAGCAATCAGACAACAAAAGGAAATCAAAGGCATCAAAATTGGCAAAGATGAAGTCAAGCTTTCGCTTTTTGCAGATGACATGCTATTATACATGGAAAATCCGATAGACTCCACCAAAAGTCTGCTAGAACTGATACATGAATTCAGCAAAGTTGCAGGATACAAAATCAATGTACAGAAATCCGTTGCATTCTTATACACTAACAATGAAGCAACAGAAAGACAAATAAAGAAACTGATCCCATTCACAATTGCACCAAGAAGCATAAAATACCTAGGAATAAATCGAACCAAAGATGTAAAGGATCTGTATGCTGAAAACTATAGAAAGCTTATGAAGGTAATTGAAGAAGATTTAAAGAAATGGAAAGACATTCCCTGCTCATGGATTGGAAAAATAAATATTGTCAAAATGTCAATACTACCCAAAGCTATCTACACATTCAATGCAATCCCAATCAAAATTGCACCAGCATTCTTCTCGAAACTAGAACAAGCAATCCTAAAATTCATATGGAACCACAAAAGGCCCCGAATAGCCAAAGGAATTTTGAAGAAGAAGACCAAAGCAGGAGGCATCACAATCCCAGACTTCAGCCTCTACTACAAAGCTGTCATCATCAAGACAGCATGGTATTGGCACAAAAACAGACACACAGACCAATGGAATAGAATAGAAACCCCAGAACTAGACCCACAAACATATGGCCAACTCATCTTTGACAAAGCAGGAAAGAACATCCAATGGAAAAAAGACAGCCTCTTTAACAAATGGTGCTGGGAGAACTGGACAGCAACATGCAGAAGGTTGAAACTAGACCACTTTCTCACACCATTTACAAAAATAAACTCAAAATGGATAAAGGACCTAAATGTGAGACAGGAAACCATCAGAACCTTAGAGGAGAAAGCAGGAAAAGACCTCTCTGACCTCAGACGTAGCAATCTCTTACTCGACACATCCCCAAAGGCAAGGGAATTAAAAGCAAAAGTGAATTCCTGGGACCTTATGAAGATAAAAAGCTTCTGCACAGCAAAGGAAACAACCAACAAAACGAAAAGGCAACCAACGGAATGGGAAAAGATATTTGCAAATGACATATCGGACAAAGGGCTAGTATCTAAAATCTATAAAGAGCTCACCAAACTCCACACCCGAAAAACAAATAACCCAGTGAAGAAATGGGCAGAAAACATGAATAGACACTTCTCTAAAGAAGACATCCAGATGGCCAACAGGCACATGAAAAGATGTTCAGCGTCGCTCCTTATCAGGGAAATACAAATCAAAACCACACTCAGGTATCACCTCACGCCAGTCAGAGTGGCCAAAATGAACAAATCAGGAGACTATAGATGCTGGAGAGGATGTGGAGAAGCGGGAACCCTCTTGCACTGTTGGTGGGAATGCAAATTGGTGCAGCCGCTCTGGAAAGCAGTGTGGGGGTTCCTCAGAAAATTAAAAATAGACCTACCCTATGACCCAGCAATAGCACTGCTAGGAATCTACCCAAGGGATACAGGAGTACTGATGCATAGGGGCACTTGTACCCCAATGTTCATAGCAGCACTCTCAACAATAGCCAAATTATGGAAAGAGCCTAAATGTCCATCAACTGATGAATGGATAAAGAAATTGTGGTTTATATACACAATGGAATACTACGTGGCAATGAGAAAAAATGAAATATGGCCTTTTGTAGCAACGTGGATGGAACTGGAGAGTGTGATGCTAAGTGAAATAAGCCATACAGAAAAAGACAGATACCATATGGTTTCACTCTTATGTGGATCCTGAGAAACTTAACAGGAACCCATGGGGGAGGGGAAGGAAAAAAAAAAAAAAAAAAAAGGACGTTAGAGTGGGAGAGAGCCAAAGCATAAGAGACTGTTAAAAACTGAGAACAAACTGAGGGTTGATGGGGGGTGGGAGGGAGGGGCGGGTGGGTGATGGGTATTGAGGAGGGCACCTTTTGGGATGAGCACTGGGTGTTGTATGGAAACCAATTTGTCAATAAACTTCATATAAAAAAAAAAAATAAAAAAAAAAAAATAAAAAATAAAAAATAAAAAAAAAAAAAAAAAAAAAAAAGGAGTAGAATTACTGAATTAAAGGGCATGCCCTTAAAATTTTAATTTTGATAGTGTCAGAATGCCTTCCAGGAAAAGGATATCAACATTTAAACTCCTACCACCTGGGTATGCAATTGCCCATTTTATTGTTTTATATTAATACACAATATTATTTACTCTTGTTCATTTCAGCCAGTATGATGGATGAAATTTTTTTTCTCATAGTTTCATTTTGTCATTCTCTGATTAAAGGAAATTAACCATATTTTAAAATTTCTTTTGGCCATTTATGCTCCTCTGAATGGCCTGTTTTCAGCCATTGCTCATTTTACTATAACAAAGTTTGAAGATGGGTACTTTGCTCATTTTACACAGAATTTTGTAGTTCTTGTTAAATTAATTGCCAACATTTAGAAAAGGGAATACTTAACAGTTTTTAAATCCATATTTCTAGCTTTTCCTGAATATCTGAAGGCTGTACAACACTGGGCTCTCATTGGTAATAAATGCCTGGAACAGAAGAAAGGTTTCTTCCTCTAGTGGAGCAGGTGCTGGCCTGGATCTCATATCCTTTTCCCAGAGAGAATTTTTGTTTTAGTTCTTGTAGCATCCATTGAGCAAAACGAAGTTGGAAATACTTTAGCCTGGTTCAGTTGTTCTAGCCTAATGTAGAAATCTCAGATTCTTATCTGCCACTTTGTGACAGGCTGAATAAATGAATTAATGTAGGTAAACCATTTATGGAAGCACTTTGCATATTTAAGGAGTCCTTGAATAGTATTGTCATCATTATTATCATTATTATCATTAACATTATTATTCTCAACTTCTGTGTCAAGCTGTCAGCACCACTAAAAGAGAACAAAGACTCATAGGAGGGACTCTGCAGAGACTTCTTACATTATTTTTCTTTCAGTGAATAATAAATTATCACACACTTAGTGGATAATTACACCTATTTATTAGTTCAGAATTCTGTAGGTCAGACATCTGGCATAGCATGATTGGGTTATGTGCTCAGGTTGAAATCAAGGAATTGGCCATGCTTATCTGGAGAGTCCTCCTGGAGATCTCTTACAAGTTGGTTCCTGGTGTTGACAGAATTCAATTTCTTGTTCTTGTAAGAATGAAGTCTTATTTTCTTGCTAGATGTCAGCTAGGGACATCTCTGAGCTTATATATGCTGCTCACGAGTTCTTATTCTATGTCCTCCTTCATATTAAGGCCAGGAACAGAGAGTTTTCCTCATGTTCAATCCCTCTCACTTTTGTAATATTTTGACTATATCTGTAATCTTTTACAAAGCTCTATACTTTTTAAGGGCTCATGTGATTAGGCTAAGCCCACCCTATAATTAACTGATTATTGATTTTTTAAGGTCAACTGATTAGTATCTTAATCATATTTGAAAACTCCTTTCTCCATGTGAAGTATCATCATCATGGGAGTTAACATTAGACACCAAGATAGTGAGGCCCATCTTAGAATTTAACACCTCTCTTGGCAGGCCTTAAGAAACAGTAAAATAGAACCTATTTACAATCACATCAGTTAATAAAAGTATGGAAATAAGCCCACTTTGTCCCATTTATATCTCATTTCTAGCTTTCTCTGTACATAACTGAGCTCCAGTGTAAGTCCACTGATTTCCTGGAACAGGGGAGTTTTCATCTCCCCAAAAGGATGGTCTTACCAGTGCCTGAAGTCACCTATCCAACTGCATCAGCACATAGGATCACCTAGGAGCTATACAAATAAGATTCTAAAGAATTTTGATAAGATTGGATTAATTCTAAGTGAGGTTTCTGGGTCACGTAACTAATTCATAAATAATGCAAAATAGATCCACTTATGTTCTATTTCTTTCTTTCTTCCCTCTACAACTGCTATGAATGTGGAACTTTATAAAGCTTTCACACCTGTCTCAAAGCCAAAAATGTGTTTTCTGATGGCTTGAATTCAAATTTGTCTATTTCATCTCTTTTTTTCCCTCTACATTGCCAGGGGATTGGCCTGGCATGAGTCAGCCATGTAGTTATCTCTTAATACAAAGACCAGGTAGATTTGATGTCACTGAACTCCACACCACTGGTGTACCTACCCTCTGTCATCTGTATGGTCATACTGGATGCCCCATGTCCCTGCCACATCTCCTAAACTACTAAAGTCACCTAAAGTCACAACAAAAAAGACCACTGGAGGAATCTCTTTTACTAAGGAGTGGAGCATTTATTTCTACCTCTGACCAAGTTGACAACCAAGCTGCAACCATCTGAGGAGGAAACTCATTCATCAGTGAACTTTTCCCTTCAAAATAAAAATGCACTGCATGAATGTGGGCATAAGGTGGTGTTCACAAGGCTTGACAATTGGTATATCACACACACCGATAATAAGATCTCCAGCTTTTACCATGCCAGGGCAGGCTTCATTGTTGTTGAATCATTATGAAGCCAACAGTCTTCTTGGAAGGTAAGTAAAACACTCAGGGTGACAAAAGGGCACAGGGACCTGATGGGTTGATTATTCCTGAAACAATAACTAACTGATGTGGAAATTTTCAACAGTTTAGAAATTCATTGAGCCATGCCAGTGCATACTTGTCTTAAAAGGAGAAACAAGATGGGCTTCCTGGGAGGCTCAGTCGGATAAGCATCCGACTTTGGCTTACGTCAATCTCATGGTTCGCAGGTTTGGACCCCACATCAGGCTGTCTGCTGTCAGTACAGAGCCCACTTCAGATCCCCTGTCACCCACTGTCTCTGCCCCTCCCCCACTCTCTCCCTCTCATAAAGAAATTTAAAACATTTAAAAAAAGAAAGAAGATGGGGCGCCTGGGTGGCTTGGTCGGTTAAGCGTCCGACTTCGGCTCAGGTCATGATCTCGCAGTCTGTGAGTTCGAGCCCCGCGTCAGGCTCTGTGCTGACAGCTCAGAGCCTGGAGCCTGTTTCAGATTCTGTGTCTCCCTCTCTCTCTGCCCCTCCCTTGTTCATGCTCTGTCTCTCTCTGTCTCAAAAATAAATAAACGTTAAAAAAAATTTAAAAAAAGAAAGAAGATACTGTATTTTGTCAAATGCCTTTTCTGCATCTACTGACAAACATCTTATCCTTTCTTCTATTAATTATGATGTCTCACATTGACTGATTTACAAATATTGAACCAGCCCTGCAGCCCAGGAATGAATCCCACTTTGATCATAGTGAATAATTCTTTTAATTACTGTTGAATTCAATTTGCTAGTATCATCTTGAGGATTTTTGCATCCAGGTTCATCAGGGATATTGGCATGTAATTATCCTTTTTTATTGGAGTCTTTGTCTGGCTTTGGAATCAAGGTAATGCTGGCTTCACAAAATGGGTCTGGAAACTTTCCTTTAATTTTATTTTCTTGAACACTTTGAGCAGAATAGGTATTAACTGTGTTTTAAATGTCTGGTAAATTCCCCTGGGATGCCACATGGCCCAGGACTCTTATTTGTTGGGATATTTTTGACAGAAGATTCCATGTTTTCACTGGTTATGGATCTGTTCAAATTTTCTATTTCTTCCCATTTGAGTTTTGGTAGTGTGTAAATGCCTAGGAATTTGTCAACTTCTTCCAGATTGTCGTTTGTTGGCATATAATTTTTCACAGTATTCTTTAATAATTTTTTATATTTCTGTGGTGTTTGTTGTAATCTCTCCCCTTTCATTCATGATTTTATCTATTTGGGTTTTCTCTATTCTCTTTTTGAGAAATCTCCTAGGAGGTTATCAATTTTGCTTATTCTTTCAAAAAACCAGCTCCTGGATTCATTGATCTATTCTAATGTTTTGTTTTTGTTTTTGTTTTGGAATCTATATCATTTATTTCTGCTCTAATATTTATTATTTTCCCAATTCTTCTGGCTTTGGGCTTTATTTGTTACTGTTTTTCTAGTTCATTTAGGTGTAAGGTTAGGTTGCGTATTAGGGACCTTTCTTGCTTCTTGAAATAGGCCTGAATTACAATGTATTTTCTTCTTAGGACTGTCTTTGCTGCATCCAAAAGGGTTGGACTGTCCTGTTTTCATTTTCATTTTCATTTGCTTCCATGTATTTCTTAATTTCTTCTTTAATTTCCTGGTTAACTCACTCATGTTTTACTAGGCTGTTCTTTAACCTACACATACTTGGTAGCTTTCCAAATTTTTCCTTGTGCTTAATTTCAAGTTTCATAGCACTGTGATCTAAAAATATGCATTGTATGATCTCAATATTTTTGTACTTGTTCACGACTGTTTTGTGACCCAGAAAATATAGCATCCTTTCTTTAAAAAAACCCTCAAGAATGTCAGGCTAGAAGAAACATACCTAAACATCATAAAAGCCATATATGAAAAGCCCACAGCTAACATAATCCTCAGTAGGGAAAAACTGAGAGTTTTCCCCCTGAGATCAGGAACACGACAGGGATGTCCACTTTCACCACTATTGTTTAAGTCTGTGTTGGAAGTCCTAGCCTGAGAATTCAGACAACAAAATGAAATAAAAGGCATCCGAATTGCCAAAGAAGAAGTCAAACTTTCACTCTTCATAGATGACATGATCCTCTACATGGAAAACCCCAAACATTGCACCAAAACAACTGTTAGAACTGATACATTAATTTAGCAAAGTTGCAGGATATAAAATCAATATACAGAAATCAGTAGATTTTCTATACACCAATAATGAAACAACAGAACAAGATATGAAGGAATTGATCCCATTTATAATTGCACTAAAAACTATAAAATAACCAAAGAGGTATAAACATAACCAAGTGGTAAAAGATCTGTACATTGAAAACTATAGAATGTTTATGAAAGAAATTGAAGAAGACATAAGGAAATGGAAAAAACTTCCATGCTCATGGATCAGAACAACAAATATTGTTAAAATGTCAATACTACCCAAAGCAATATACACATTCAATACAATCACTATCAGAATAGCACCACTATTGTTCACAGAGCTAAAACAAACAATCTTAAAATTTGTATGGAACCACAAAAGACCCCAAATAGCCAAAGTAATGTTGAAAAAGAAAAACAAAGTGAGAGGCATCACAATACCAGACTTCAAGCTGTATTACAAAGCTGTAATCATCAAGACAGTATGGTGTTGGCACAAGAACAGACACATAGATCAATGGAATAGAACAAAAAACCCATAAATGGACCTACAGATATATGGCCAACTAATCTTTGACAAACCAGGAAAGAGTACCCAATGGAAAAAATACAGTCTCTAGCAAATGGTGCTGGGAGAACTAGACAGCAGCATGCAAAAGAATGAAACTGTACCACTTTCTTACACCCTACACAAAATAAATTCAAAATGGATGAAAGGCCTGAATGTGAGAAAGGAAACCATCAAAATCCTACAGGATAAAACAGACAGCAACCTTTTTGACCTCAGCCACAGCAACTTCTTACTTGACATGTCTCCAGAAGCAAGGGAAATAAAAACAAAAATGAACTACTGGGACCTCATCAAGATGAAAAGCTTCTGCACTGCAAAGGAAACAATCAATGAAACTAAAAGGCAACCAAAGGAATGGGAGAAGATATTTGAAAATGATTAAGGTTAGGATCAAAAATCTATTGAAAACTTACCAAACTCAACACCTGAAAACCAAATAATCTTGTGAATAAATGGACAGAAGATGTGAATAGACACTTTTCCAAAGACATCCAGGTGGCAAACAGACATGAAAGATGCTCAACATTGTTCATCATCAGGGAAATACAAGTCAAACCACCTTGAGATACCACTTCACACCTGTCAGAATGGCTAAAATTAATAACTCATGAAACAACACATGTTGGTGAGGGTGTGGACAAATGGGAAGCCTATTGCACTGTTGGTGGGAATGCAAACTGGTTCAGCCACTCTAGACAACAGTATGGAGGTTACTCAGAAAGTTAAAAATAGAACTACTCTATGACCCAGCTATTGCATTACTAGGAATTTATCCAAAAGACATAAAGATGCTGATTGGAAGAGGCACATGCATCATAATATTTATAGCAGTGCTAATAGCCAAATTATGGGAAGAGCCCAAATGTCAATCAACAGATTAATGGATTAAGATGTGAGATATACATATATATATATATGTATATATATATATATGTATATCCATGAGATATACATATATATATGTATATATATATGTATATCCATATATCTTAATATATATATACCACATCTTCTTAATATATATTATACATATTAATATATATTCATATATAATGGAATACTACTCAGTGATGAATAAGAATGAAATTTTCCCACTTACAACAAAGTGGATAAAATTGGAGGGTATTTTGCTAAGCAAAATATGTCAATCAGAGAAAGACAGATGTCACATAATTTCACTCATATGTGGAATTTGAAAAACTTAACAGATGAACATAGTGGAAAGGAAGGAAAAATAAGAGAGAGGGAGGCAAAACATAAGAGACTCTTAAATATAGAGAACAAGCTGAGGGTTTACGGGGTGGGGCGTGGAAGGGTGGATTATATGGGTGATGAGCATTAAGAAGGGCACTCTTTGGGATAAGCACTGGGTGTCATGTGTAAGAGATGAACCACTGAATTCTACTCCTGAAGCTAAGAGTACACTGTATGTTAAGTAACCTGAGAATTAAGAAAGAAAAAGAAGAAAGAAAGAAAGAAAGAAAGAAAGAAAGAAAGAAGAAAGAAAGAAGAAAGAGGAAAGAAAGAAAGAAAAAGGAGAAAGATAATAGGACCTATTCTTGCCATATGTTTGTTGCCTTTTATTTCACCTTTCATTTCCATGCCTAGTTGGATATGTCTTTCTTTGTGTCATCTTGAAGAATGCTATTTTTCAGTACATTTGTATGTAATAAACACTTATGAGATATTAATTGGTACTCAGCTATAAGCTGTCAGGAAAAAATACAATGATTGCTAGGGAAGATGAAGTGTTGTAGATAAGAAAGAAATGCTGGGAATAGAATCTGGAGGCCACACAAGAGAACACCGACCTCCACAATATCACAAAAGTCGTTGATGGTCATTGTAAGTGAATGTTGCTAAATTCTGGCTCACACTTACTACGGATGTCTCACCTTATCCTGCACCCAAGACCCTCAACACCCTTTTAATTCTCCTCTGGCTTGTCATTGGTCTTCTGGACTGAACAGATGTAATTTGGGCAGATGTAAAGATGGGGAGAATGTAATGCAGTGAGCATGGACCCTTAAAACATGTTGTGTGTGCAATACTGTCGTGTGTGACTTTAAGTTCAGAGAACTGTTCCTTGTTGATGTTTCAGGGAGGAATGTGGAAAGCTTATAAATAACAACCACAAAGCAGTCAAAATCTAGTGCAAAAGTGAATGACAAATTTCTCCTGTTCTCATCACATATCCTTTTGACAGCTCAGAATTAACTAGGCAATGTAAAGTTTTGAAATTTGGGCAAATGGTATGGGTGTGCGTGCGTGTGTGTGTGTGTGTGTGTGTGTAAGTCTTACTCCACACTCAGGTGTCTGTTTTCAACAAAAATCTAACAGTACTTGGTGGGTTTTTTTTTTCATTTGATGCAAATGAGACCTGGGCATATTTCAAACATCATAGAATATTTTACATTGTTACAACAAGGTGTATATTTAGTCCAGGATTCGAAATATAGCTTAAGAAACAGTGGTCCACTGGATTGTCCTTTGACTCTCTGGTGTTGTCAGAGAAGAGCTCTCCCCACATTCCAATACTTCCATGATATGAGAGACAGAGCTGTCCTTGAGGGTTAGATAGCATGGCAAAAGGGGGTTACACCATCTTTTTTTCCAGTATGGGAAGAAATTCCCTGATCCAGTGAAATGTTTCCAGTTATAGATTGGTGTGTTTGTCTGCTCAGGCTCCTGTAACAAAATATCTTAGACTAGATGGCTAAAACAACAGAAATTTATTTTCTCATAGTTCTGGAGGCTAGAAAGTCCAAGATCATGGTGCTGGCCAAATAAGTTTCCAGTGAGGGCACTTATCTTGGCTTTCAGATGACCACCTGTTTCCTCACGTGGCAAAGAGAGAGAGAACAGGCTCTCTGGTGTCTATTCTTATTAGGGCATTAATCCAATTCGAGGACCCTATCCTCATGACCTCATCTAAACCTAACTATTCCCCAAAATCCCATCTCTAAATACAATCACATTGGGGTTTAGGATTTCAACATATAAATTTGAGAGGGACACAATTCAGTCCATAGCAGTTAGTGCAGATCCATGATTTGTAATCTGAATATATGTGTTCTCCCAGATTCATAGGTTGAAATCTTAACCCCTAAAATTGATGGTATTAGTAGACAGAATCTTTGAAAGTACTTAAGTCATGAAGGTGAAACCCTTGTGAATGAGATTAGTTCTTTTATAAAAATAGGTTCTAGAGATATCTTTAGCCTACAACGTGGGTACACAATAAGAAGACACTATGATCTAGAGAGGGGGGTTTCGCCATGAAGGTGACTGTGCTGGCATCGTGGTATTGGATTTTCCAACCTCCAGAACTCTGAGCAATATACTTCTGTTTTTTTAAAAGCTAGCCAGTCTGTGGTGTTTATTTTAGCAACCCAAGCTGACTGAGATAGGCTACCATAAGAATGTTCCATAAAATAGGTGGCCCAAACCACAAAAATGTATTGTTTCACAGTTCTGAAAGCTGTAAGTCTGAAATCAAGGTATTGGCAAGATTGGCTCCTTCTCAGGGATATGGAGGAGGAATCTATTCTAGGCCTCTCTGCTTGGCTTGCTAATGGCCATTTTCCCTGTATCTCTCCATATTGGCTTTCTTCTGTATATGTCTCTGTGTCCACATTTTCCCTTTTATGAGGACACCTGTCATTGGATTCGGGTCTACCTAATATCTTATTTTAACTTTATTACCTTTGTAAAGATTTTATTTCCAAATGAAGTCACGTTCAGAGGCACCTGAGATTAGGACTTCAACGTATGAAATTTGGAAAAACAATTGAACTCATAACACCCATAACATCCATGCTTCCTTTTTATAACAAATACTCAATGTCTCTTACTTTTCTGAAATAAAATCTGTAAATAATATACTTATTTACATAGAAAAATTTTCAAAAAAAACCCTAGCATAATTCTCTGTCACATCAAGGAAAAAGAAATATGAAAGTAATTTAAAATAGAATAATAAATATTTCACTTCCACCTTGTGCTTTTTTAAAAATATTTTTTAACATTTATTCATTCTTGAGACACAGAGAGATGGAGCATGAGCTGGCAAGGGACAGAGACAGAGGGAGACACAGAATCTGAAGTAGACTCCAGGCTCTGAGCTGTCAGCACAGAGCCTGATGCAGAGCTCCAACTCACAAACTGTGAAATAATGACTTGAGATGAAGTCAGATGCTTAACTGACTGAGCCACCCAAGAACGCTACTTCCACCTTGTGCTTTAATTATTCCTAGGAACTACTGAGCTATCTTGGAGCTTCCAGAATGGCATATGTTGGTGAGTGTGTGTTTGTGTGTGTGTAAAAGAGAGAGAGAGAAAGTAAAAATGAAAGTGGTATGTGGTTATATGAGTGTGTATATGTATGTGAACAAGTGTGCACAAATGTACGTGTAGGTCTGAGTGTGGTATGTGTGTGTACATGAGTGAGCACATATATGAATGTGTGTATGCATTTGTGACTGTTGTGTTTGTATGTATATGAACGTGTATTTGTGAATGTGGTGGTATGTGTGTTTGTGTGTATGTGTGTGTGGGGAAAAAACAGAGATACCCTGTTCACTGAGACTGTGATGGTTGTACTTTTTTATTATCTTCAAGTCCTTGTCACACTCATGTCAAGAAAGCATGTTAAAAATACCTCCTCATCTAGGACTCATTAGATAGGGATGATAAACACTCTGCTCACAGACAGTACTCATGGTTGTTAATCATTCTGGGGCCAGTGAGCTCTTGTACCTCCAACTAGACAGAGGAGATCCCTTTTGCCTTCAAAAAACATAGATGCTGTTCCTCCTCTGCACCAGAGGTGGTTCCATGCATTGAAGTGATAGAAATAAATCAGGCGCACACTCCTGTCCTCATAAAAATCCAAAGCCTATGAAAGAAGGCACACATGTAAAATACTACAATGCGTTTGTCAGGGGTCATAACTCAGATGTGTACAAAATGCAACAGCAATAGAGAGGACAGAACAAAATCTATGCGGAGGAGTAAGGGAAGGCCTTGGGAAGAAGATTCGAATTTTAAGCAGACAATCATGGCAAAACAAGAATCATGCCAGGAGCACTGAACATTCCTGTTTACTCCAGTGAGGGGAGGGGAGCTTGTTCAAGCCTGGAAGTGTAGGTGGGAGAAGCTGCACTAGACCTAGGGTGGTCTTGCTTACCAGGAGACATTTTTGCCATGGGAAATGAGGAATCATTAAGTTTTTTTTTAATGTTTTATTTATTTTTGAGACAGACAGCATGAGTTGGGGAGGGCAGTGAGGGAGGGAGACAGAGGATCTGAAGCGAGCTCCATGCTGACAGCAGTGAGCCCAAGGTGGGGCTCGAGCTCACAAACCATGAGATCATGACCTGAGCCGATGTTAATGAAAGAAATGACAAAAAACTTTTTAGGGAGAAAAATAATTCTTGAAACTGTGTTTGTACTATACAAGCAGGAAGGTTTGAATAATTATAAAGAGAAATTAGGAGGCTACCTCAGAGTCTAGAGGAGACCTGGGAGGGTCTGAGCTAAGACAAGAATGATAGGGTTGAGCAGATGGGGACAGATAAAGATTACATATACTGATGATTAAATAAAGGACAAATGGGATATGAGATGACTCTGATATGTTTTGCCTACATTTATAAAGAAATTAAAATATTTTTACCCAAAGGAAGGGATAGTGAGAAGAGATAATGATTTATTATAAAAAAAAATGAATTTTGTTTCATTCATTGAAATAGGAATGGAAATACAGAGCACAAATCAGACCTGGAATTCAGATAAATGGGGCTAGAATATAAATCTGGAAGGCATCAACTCATGTGAAACAGAAGATTCTATCAGGGAAGAGCATATAGGATATCACTTGCAAATACATCTCATTTTCATTTGAATACCAGTTATGACATAATTATTCACATAATTATGCCTGAAAAATATAATTTGAGCACACATCCATAGCACTAGGATTTGATATTATTTTGTATGCTTCATAGAACCCTGATTAAAATCAGTTTGGCAAATTTTGATTAGTGCACACTCCATAATCCCTGTCAGGAGAGAAAGCAGGAATCTCTGTTCATTGATGTGTCCCATATGCATAGATCTCATATGGTAGATATTCAGGAAACACTGGTTGGTTGAAATGATTACCTTCAGAAAGCTTGTAGAACTTGAGAAACTGCATGACTTTACACACACATGTTGTGCCTGCACACAAACACAAACATACAGGCACACATGCATGCACACACACTTGCAAAGTTATTAAATTAAAATCCTCTAAAAGGAGCCCCTATCATGTATAGTCTGGACCAAGTGTTTTCCAAACTGTTTCTTTTGTAGTTATTTTGGATAGATTCAGAAAATTCCCTGAATAACAAAATTCAGTACATTTAATACCAATTTTTAAGAGTCTTTAATGCATCGATCATCTCCAAGAGGGAAGAAAAATGCGTGTGGTGTCCAAAATGTACCTGTGATAACACACAATCTGTCTTCCTTCCTTTTCATACTAATCCCTTATTCTTTCCCTGATTCCTTCCTCCAAAGGGATCTCCTATACCAGTCAGTGAAGGAAAGAAACATTCTGGGAGCTGTAGTCTTCAGGCATAGCTGGAGCATACCTGTGTTGGAATACTACAGTTCCCTGGAGGTCCTCAAGCTCAGTTTGGGCCACTTCCTCCCTCATCAGGGTGCCTCCTCAGTAGTATTCATTATCGGTGACAACTCAGAAGGAATAGGGGAGCCTACAGAATTCAATCAGCAAAAGCCCAGCTTTGCAAAAGACTGTTTTTTTTCCTTATCACCTTACCCAGTTTGAGACCAGCCATCCCATAAGTCTTCAGTAATGAAATCTAATATTTTTTTAAAAATTCTATTTTGAAAAGTTGAGATGGTATATCCCATGAAAATAGAAAAATACACAATGTGTACATTTCTTGCTGTTTTATAAGGAAGGAAAATTTTTGTTATTGAGATTTCTACATTTTGTCCAGAGTGGTACGGGGAGGGGGGTATTAGATAAACTGGTTTAAAATAATGAAAAAAAAATGAGGAATATGGAATGGCTATGTGGGCTCCAGCCCTAGGAAAATGAACCCATTTATGTGAGTCATATATAAAAGGTACCTACATTGTGCTGGTGTGTTATATGGGTTATGACAATGAGGACTCTAAGATTTCTAAACACATACACATACACAGTGAGCCGTGCTGTAATCAACTCAATATAAAGTTTGTGTGAAGTTCAATTAAAATAATTGAATGTTTTCAAATTCTTGCCAGACTCTCTCAATAGAAAGTGAAGTATTCCCCTGGAGTATATGAAGGTGCTAGTGACTTTGATTTTGTACCTTTTCTATAGCTGCACATGTATCTGTCTTTTAAAATACTCAATACATTTGAGGGGTGACTGTGTGGCTCAGTTGGTTAAGCATCCAACTTTGGCTCAGGTCATGATCTCACAGCTTGTGGGTTCAAGCCCCGTGTCGGGCTCTGTACTGACAGCTCAGAGCCTGGAGCCTGCTTTCAATTCTGTGTCTCCCTCTCTCACCCCACCCCTGCTCATGCTCACTCACTTTCTCTCTCTTTCTCTCTCAAAAATAAGTAAACATTAAATTTTTTTAAAAATACTCAATACATTTGAAACGTGATTTTGCAAATTCACCCTGCTATCAGGCATTTTGCACTGGAGATAGGCTGAACGGATGTTTGGTTCATAAACAGAGATTCTGGAAAAATTCTGCCTCCTCCATGAGAAGAACATAGCTATTTTCTGGCAGACATAGGCATTTGGGGGTGGATGTTCATAAGTTTGACAAAAACATATCTTTTGCAACTTCCTTCCCTGCTGTCATTCTTTTCATTTTTAATCCACTGCATATGCTTCCTTAAAATATGAAAATACATAAGTTATTCATATACCCAAGAGTAGAACATAGCCATTTAATCACATCAGTACCTTTGAAATCACAAAATCCTTCAAACTATTTTAAGTTCATGATGGCAACAATATTATTATTCTTTTCCCCTATAATTTTGTAGCTTTTGGCCAACATTTCCTCTTTTCCTTCATCCTCCCCAGCCCCTGGTAACTACCATTCTATTCACTGATTCTATGAGTTTGACTGTTTTTTAAATAAATCACCTATAAGTAACATCATACAGTATTTGTCTCACTCTGTCTAGTTTATTTTACCTAGGATAATGCTCTCCAGACCCATTCATGTTGTCACAAATGGCAATATTTCTTTCTTTCTCATTGTTGAACAATATTTCAGTGTGTGTGTGTGTGTGTGTGTGTGTCACACTTTACCCACTCATCCATTGATGGACATTTAAGGTATTTCCATATCTTGCCTGCTGTGAATAATGCTACAATAAACATGGTGTGCAGATATCTCTTTGAGATCCTAATTTCATTTCTTCTGAAAACTTGCCCCAAAGTAGGATTACTGGATCATATGGTAGTTTTATTTTTAATTTTTTCAGGAACCTCATACTGTTTTCGACAGTGGCTACACCAATTTACATTCTCACCAATAGTGCACAAGAGTTCCTTCTTTTTCTCCACACACTTGCCAACACATACTATGTCTCGTTTTACTGGTGACATCCTTTTTATTTTATTTTATTTTTTTTGCCTACTGTCCAGTTTTCTTTGTTTTAATTCCAGTGTAGTTAACATACAGTTTTACATTAGATTCAGTGGTACAATATTCAACACTTCCATATATTACTCAGTGCTCATCAAGATAAGTGTACTCTTAATCCCCTTCACCTCTTTCACCAATTCCTCCACCCACTACCCCTCTGATAACCATCAGTTTGTTTTCTATAGTTAAGAGTTTGTTTTTTGGTTTGTCTTTATTTTTACTTCCTTTGTTAATTTGTTTTGTTTCTTAAATTCCACATGTGAGTGAAATCATATGGTATTTGTCTTTCTCCGACTGGCTCATACTGCTTCGTATTGCTTCATATAATACTCCTGAGATCCTTCCTCCCATGTTTTTGTTGCAAATAGCATGAATTCATTCTTTATGGCTGAATTATATATACATAATGTGATGTGTATCACATGTTCTATATTCATCCATCTATTAATGGGCATTTAGGCTGCTTCCATAATTTGGCCATTATAAATAATACTACAATAAACATAGGGTGTAGCCCTTCAAATTAGTAATTTTGTACTGGTGTTTTTGTAATTAGTGTTTCACTGGGTAAATACCCAGTAGTGCCATTACTAGATCATAGGGTAGCTCTACTTTTAACTTTTTGAGGAAACTTCATACTGTCTTCCACAGTGGCTGCAACAGTTTACATCCCCACCAAAAATGCACAAGAGTTCCTTTTTCTCCACATTCTCACCAACACATGTTGTTTCTTGAGTTTTTTTATTTTAGCCATTCTGACAGGTGTGAGGTAATATCTCATCAATCTTTAGATGAGTGATGCTGAGCATCTTTCATGTGTCAGTGGCTATCTGTATGTCTTCTTTGGAGAAATGTCTGATCACGTCTTCTGCCCATTTTAAAGGTTGGATTATGTGATTTTTTGGTGTTGAATTATATAAGGTCTTTATATATTTGGATACCAACCCTTTATCAGTTATGTAATTTGCAAATATTTTCTCCCATTCAGTAGACTGTCCTTTAGTTTTGTGGTTGCTTTCTTTGCTGTGCAGAAGATTTTTATTTTGATGAAGTCCTAATAGTTCATTTTTGCTTCTGTTTCCCTTACCTCAGGAGACATATCTAGAAAAATGTCATCCAGTGTCAGATAATGTACTGTTTGTGCTCTTTTCTAGGATTTTTATGGTTTTAGTTCTCACATTTAGGACCTTAACTCATTTTGAGTTATGGTGTAAGAAAGTGGTCCAGTTTTATTCTTTTGCATGTAGGTGAACAATTTTTCAACACCATTTGTTAAAGAGACTATCTTTTCTTGTTGCATATTCTTGCCTCCCTTGTCAAAGATTTGTTTATCATATAATCATGGCTTTGTTTCTGGGATTTATATTCTGTTCTATTCAACTATGTGTCTGTTTTTGTGCCAGTATGATACCGTTTTTTTGTCTTTGTTTGTTTTCTTTTTTCTTTTTTCTTTTTTTTTTTACTTTTATTTTAAGTAGGCTTACACCCAACTTGGGGCTTGAACTCATAATCTTGAGATTAAGAGTCACATGCTCTACTGACTGTGCAAGCTGGGCATTCCAATACCACACTGTTTTGTAATATAACTTGTAGTCTGGAATTGTGGGGACACCTGAGTGTTTCAGTTAAGCATCTGACTCTTGATTTTGGTTCAGGTCATGATCTTAGAGTTTGTGAGATTGAGTCCCCAGTCAGGATCCACACTCTCAGCTTGGGATTCTCTCACTCTTTCTCTACTTCTCCCCTACTCGTGCATTCTCCTTCTCTCTCTCTCTCTAAAACAAAATAATCTTTTAAAAAAAGAAAAAAGCTGTTGGTATTTTGATAGGGATTGCATTAAGTCTGTAGATCACTTTGGGTAGTACAGACAATTAGTGATATTTTTCTTCCCGATCCATGTGCATGGAATGCCTATTTGTTCATGTTGTTTTTAATTTCTTTAATTAATTTTTTATAGTTTTCAGAGAACAGATCTTTCACCTCATAGGTTAAATTTACTCCTAGATATCTTATTATTTTTGGTGTAATTGTAAATGGGATTGTTTTCCTAATCTCTCTTTCCGCTGATCCATTATTAGTGTATACAAATGCAATGGAATTATGCATGTTGATTTTGTATCCTGACTTAACTGAATTAATTTATCACTTCTAGTAGTGTTTGGTAGAATCTTTAGGGTTTTTATATAGATTACCATGTCATCTGCAAATAGTGAAACTTTTACTTCTTTCCTGATTTCAATGACTTTTCTTTTTGTTGCCTGACAGCTAAGGCTAGGACTTCCAGTACTATTTTGAATAAAAGTGGTAAGAGTGGACATCCTTGTCTTGTTCCTGACCTTAGAAGAAAAGCTCTCAGTTTTTCCCCATTGAGTATGATGTTGGCTGCAGGTTTTTCATGTATGATTTTTATTATGTTGAGGTATGTTTCCTATAAATCTACTTTGTTGAACGTTTTTATCATGAATGGATGTTATACTTTGTCAAATGCTTTTTCTGTGTCAATTGAGATGATTATATGGTTTTTACCCTTTCTCTTATTGATGTGATGTATCATGTTGATTAATTTATGAGTATCAAAACTCTCTTAAATCCTGGGAATAAATTCCACTTAGTCGTGGTGAATGATTTTTATAATGTATTGCTGGATTTGGTTTGCTAGTATTTTGTTGAGGATTTTTGCATCTATGTTTTATCAAAGATATTGCTCTGTAGTTCTCTTGTTTTGTGATGTGTTTATCTGGTTTTGGTATCAGAGTAATACTGGCTTCATAGAATGAATTTGGAATTTTTCCTTCCATTTCTGTTTTTGGAATAGTTTGAGTAAGACAGGTATTGACTCTTCTTTAAATATTTGGAAGAATTTGCCTGTGAAGCCATCTGGTCCTGAACATTTGTTTGTTGGGAGTTTTTTGATTACTGATTTAATCTCCTTGATGGTAATCAATCTGTTCTAATTTTGTACTTCTTCCTGTTTAAGATTTGGTAGTTAATATGTTTCTAGAAATGTGCCCATTTATTCTAGGTTATCTAATTTGTTGGCATATACTTTTTCATAATCTCTTACATTTGTTTGTATTTCTGTGGTGTTGGTTGTTGTTTCTCCTCTTTCATTTACAGTTTTGTTTATTTGAATTTTCTCTTTTTTTGAAAAGCTTATTTTTGTTTCTTTGAAGTTTTTATTTAAATTCTATTTAGTTAACATATAGGGTAATACTGGTTGCAGGAGTAGAATTTAGTGATTCATCACTTACATATAACACCCAGTGCTCATCACAAGTGCCCTCCTTAAAACTTTTCACCTATTTGGGGCGCCTGGGTGGCGCAGTCGGTTAAGCGTCCGACTTCAGCCAGGTCACGATCTCGCGGTCCGTGAGTTCGAGCCCCGCGTCAGGCTCTGGGCTGATGGCTCAGAGCCTGGAGCCTGTTTCCCATTCTGTGTCTCCCTCTCTCTCTGCCCCTCCCCCGTTCATGCTCTGTCTCTCTCTGTCCCAAAAATAAATAAAAAACGTTGAAAAAAAAATTTAATAAAAAAAACTTTTCACCTATTTAGCTCATCCCCCACCCACCTCCCCCCATCAACCATCAGTTTGTTCTCCACAGTTAAGAGTCTCTTATGATTTTTTCCTCTCAATCTCTCTCTCTCTCACTCTCTCTCTTTCTACCTCTCTCTCTCTCTTTCTTTCTTTCTTTCTCTCTGCTGAGTCTGGATAGAGGTTTACCAATTTTTTGATCTTGTCAAAGAACCATCTCCTGTTTTCATTGATATATCATCTATCTATATACCTATATCTATATCATCTATCATCTATATCTATATATCCATATCTATATATCCATATCTATATATCTATATCTATATAATCCATATCTATATCATATCTATATATTTAGTTCTATATCATCTATTTTTGCTCTAATCTTTATAATTTCCTTCTTTCTGCTGGTTTTGGGTTTATTTGTTCTCTCTTTTCTAGCTCCTTTAGGAATAAGGTTAGATTATTTATTTGAGATTTTTCTTGCTTCTTAAGGTAGGTCTCTAATGCTATAAACTTTCTTCTTAGAACCACTTTTGCTGCATCCCAAAGATTTGGGGCCATTGTGTTTTCATTTACATTTGTTTCCGTATAGTTTTTTATTGCTTCTTTAATTTCTTGGTTGACCCATTCATTAGTAACATGGTATTTAACCTCCATATATTTATGCTCTTTCCAGATTTTTTCTTATAGTTGATTTCTAGTTTCATAGTGTTGTGATCAAAAAAGTTGCATGGCATAATTTTACTCTTTTTGAATTTGTTGAGAGTTATTTGTGGCCTAATACGTGATCTGTTTTGGAGAATGTTCCATGCGTACTTAAAAAGAAATGTGTATTCAGCTGTTTTGGATGGAATGTTTGAATGTATCTATTAAATCTATCTGGTCCAGTGTGTCATTCAAAGCCACTGTTTACTTGTTGATTTTCTGTTTAAATGATCTGTCCACTCATGTAAATGGGGTGTTAAAGTCCCCTACCATTATTGTTTTATTATTTATTAGTCTCTTTATGTTTGTTAACTGTTTTATATATTTGGATGCTTTCTTGTTGGGTGCATAAATATTTAAAATTGTTATGTCTTCTTGCTGCATTGTTCCCTGAATTATCACACAGCGCTCTTCTTTGTCTCTTATTACAGTTTTTGTTTTAAAATCTATATTGTACAATATGAGTATTGCCACCCTCTTTCACACCTGTTAGTGTAATAAATGTTTCTCCATCCCCTCACTTTCAATCTTCATGTGTCTTTTGGTCTGAAATGAGATTCTTGTTGGAAGCATATATATGGGGCTTCTTATTTTATCTATTCTGTCACCCTGTGTCTTTTGATTGGAGAATTTAGTCCATTTGCACTTAATGTAATTATCTATAGGTATGTATTTATTGCTATTTTGTTATTGGTTTTGCCACTATTTTTGTAGATCTTCTCTGTTCCTTTCTTCCCTTACTCTCTTCTGTCACCATAAGTTGGTTTTCTTTAATGGTATACTATGGTTTATTTCTCCTTTTTATTTGCATATCTATTACTGGTTTTTGATTTGTGGTTACCACTAGGTTTGTACATAATGTCTTCTGCATATAATGGTCTATATTAAGTTTATGGCTGCTTAAGTTTGAACCCACTCTTTTTTTTAATGTTCATTTGTTTTTGAGAGAGAGAGAGAGAGAGAGAGCACGCATAATGGGGGAGGGGCAGGGAGAGAAGGGAACAGAGGATCCAAAGGGGGCTCTGTGCTAACAGCAGAGAGCCCAATGTGGAGCTTACACTCGGGACCCAGAAGATCATGACCAGAGCTGAAGTCAGATGATTAACTGACTGAGCCACCAATACCCCAAGTTTGAGCCCATTCTTTACTTCTCTCCCCCCACATTTTAGGTATAAGGTGCCTTTACATTCTTTATTTTGTGAATCTTGACAGATTTTTATACATATACTTAATTTACCACCTGTATGTGTCCTACTTTTTTTTTTTACTCTTCCTTATGGTCTTTCCTTTCCACTCAAAAAGTCCTCTTAAATATTCCTTGCAGTGCCAGTTTAGTGGCCATAAATTTCTTTAACTTTCATTTTTCTGGGACACTATTTATCTGTCTTTCTATGCTGAAGTTATAGCCTTGTTGGATAGATTATTCTTGGCTACAGGTATTTCCTTCCAGCCTTTTAAATACATCGTGCCCCTGCCTTTCTGGTCTACAAAGGTTCAGTTGAAAAATCAGCTGATGGCCTTATGGAGTTTCCTTTCTATGTAACTGTCTTCTTTTCTCTTGTTGTTTTTAAAATTCTTTCTTTACCACTTGTTTTTGCCATTTTAATTATTATAATATTTGTGTGACCTCTTTGAGTCACAGGGGAACCTCTGTGTCTCCTGGAACTGAATTTCTATTTACTTCTGCAAATCTGGGGAGTTTTCAGCTATTATTTCTTCATATAAAATTTCTGCTCCCTTTTCTCTCTTCTTCCCTTGTGATCCCTATAATGCAAATGTTATACTTAATGGAGTCATTGAGTTCCCTAAGTGTATCTCATTTTATATAACATTTTCCCCCCTCTCACCTGCTAAGCTTCATTTTTTTTGTTTTCTTTTTTTTTCAATATATGAAAATTATTGTCAAATTGGTTTCCATACAACACCCAGTGCTCATCCCAAAAGGTGCCCTCCTCAATGCCCATCACCCACCCTCCCTTCCCTCCCACCCCCCATCAGCCCTCAGTTTGTTCTCAGTTTTTAAGGGTCTCTTATGCTTTGGCCCTCTCCCACTCTAACCTCTTCTTTTTCCCTTTCCCTCCCCCATGGGTTTCTGTTTAGTTTCTCAGGATCCACATAAGAGTGAAAACATAATGTATCTGTCTTTCTTTGTATGGCTTATTTCACTTAGCATCACACTCTCCAGTTCCATCCACGTTGCTACAAAGGGTCATATTTCGTTCTTTCTCATTGGCATGTAGTACTCCATGGTGTATATAAACCACAATTTCTTTATCCATTCATCAGTTGATGGACATTTAGGCCTTTCCATAATTTGGCTATTGTTGAGAGTGCTGCTATAAACATTGGGGTACAAGTGCCCCTATGAATCAGTACTCCTGTATCCTTTGGGTAAATTCCTAGCAATGCTATTGCTGGGTCATAGGGTAGGTCTATTTTTAATTTTCTGAGGAACCCCCACACTGCTTTCCAGAGTGGCTGCACCAATTTGCATTCCCACCAACAGTGCAAGAGGGTTCCCATTTCTCCGCATCCTCGCCAGCATCTATAGTCTCCTGATTTGTTCATTTTGGCCACTCTGACTGGCATGAGGTGATATCTGAGTGTGGTTTTGATTTGTATTTCCCTGATAAGGAGCGACATTGAGCATCTTTCATGTGCCTGTTGGCCATCCGGAAGTCTTCTTTAGAGAAGTGTCTATTCATGTTTTCTGCCCATTTCTTCACTGGGTTATTTGTTTTTCGGGTGTGGAGTTTGGTGAGCTCTTTATAGATTTTGGATACTAGCCCTTTGTCCGATATGTCATTTGCAAATATCTTTTCCCATTCCGTTGGTTGCCTTTTCGTTTTGTTGGTTGTTTCCTTTGCTGTGCAGAAGCTTTTTATCTTCATAAGGTCCCAGGAATTCACTTTTGCTTTTAATTCCCTTGCCTTTGGGGATGTGTCGAGTAAGAGATTGCTATGGCTGAGGTCAGAGAGGTCTTTTCCTGCTTTCTCCTCTAGGGTTTTGATGGTTTCCTGTCTCACATTCAGGTCCTTTATCCATTTTGAGTTTATTTTTGTAAATAGTGTGAGAAAGTGGTCTAGTTTCAACCTTCTGCATGTTGCTGTCCAGTTCTCCCAGCACCATTTGTTAAGGAGACTGTCTTTTTTCCATTGGATGTTCTTTCCTGCTTTGTCAAAGATGAGTTGGCCATACGTTTGTGGGTCTAGTTCTGGGGTTTCTATTCTATTCCATTGGTCTATGTGTCTGTTTTTGTGCCAATACCATGCTGTCTTGATGATGACAGCTTTGTAGTAGAGGCTAAAGTCTGGGATTGTGATGCCTCCTGCTTTGGTCTTCTTCTTCAATATTACTTTGGCTATTCGGGGCCTTTTGTGGTTCCATATGAATTTTAGCATTGCTTGTTCTAGTTTTGAGAAAAATGCTGGTGCAATTTTGATTGGGATTGCATTGAATGTGTAGATTGCTTTGGGTAGTATTGACATTTTGACAATATTTATTCTTCCAATCCATGAGCAGGGAATGTCTTTCCATTTCTTTAAATCTTCTTCAATTACCTTCATAAGCTTTCTATAGTTTTCAGCATACAGATCCTTTACATCTTTGGTTAGATTTATTCCTAGGTATTTTATGCTTCTTGGTGCAATTGTGAATGGGATCAGTTTCTTTGTCTTTCAGTTGCTTCATTGTTAGTGTATAAGAATGCAACTGATTTCTGTACATTGATTTTGTATCCTGCAACTTTGCTAAATTCATGTATCAGTTCTAGCAGGCTTTTGGTGGAGTCTATCGGATTTTCCATGTATAGTATCAGTCATCTGCAAAAAGAGAAAGCTTGACTTCATCTTTGCCAATTTTGATGCCTTTGATTTCCTTTTGTTGTCTGATTGTTGATGCTAGCACTTCCAACACTATGTTAAACAACAGCGGTGAGAGTGGGCATCCCTGTCGTGTTCCTGATCTCAGGGTAAAAGCTCTCAGTTTTTCCCCATTGAGGATGATGTTAGCTGTGGGCTTTTCATAAATGGCTTTTATGATGTTTAAGTTTTTCGTTCTATCCTGACTTTCTCAAGGGTTTTTATTAAGAAAGGGTGCTGAATTTTGTCAAAGGCCTTTTCTGCATTGATTGACAGGATCATATGGTTCTTCTCTTTTTTTTTGTTAATGTGATGTATCACGTTGATTGATTTGCGAATGTTGAACCAGCCCTGCATCCCAAGAATGAATCCCACTTGATCATGGTGAATAATTCATTCTATATGCTGTTGAATTAGATTTGCTAGTATCTTATTGAGAATTTTTCCATCCATATTCATCAGGGATATCGGCCTGTAGTTCTCTTTTTTTACTGGGTCTCTGTCTGGTTTGGGAATCAAAGTAATGCTGGCTTCATAGAATGAGTCTGGAAGTTTTCCTTCCCTTTCTATTTCTTGGAATAGCTTGAGAAGGATAGGTATTATCTCTGCTTTAAACGTCTGGTAGAACTCCCCTGGGAAGCCATCTGGTCCTGGACTCTTATTTGTTGGGAGATTTTTGATAACTGATTCAATTTCTTCGCTGGTTATGGGTCTGTTCAAGCTTTCTATTTCCTCCTGATTGAGTTTTGGAAGAGTGGGTGTTTAGGAATTCGTCCATTTCTTCCAGGTTGTCCAATTTGTTAGCATATAATTTTTGATAGTATTCCCTGATAATTGTTTGTGTCTCTGATGGATTGGTTGTAATAATTCCATTTTCATTCATGATTTTATCTATTTGGGTCATCTCCCTTTTCTTTTTGAGAAGCCTGGCTAGAGGTTTGTCAATTTTGTTTACTTTTTCAAAAAAACTACTCTTGGTTTCATTGATCTGCTCTACCGTTTTTTTAGATTCTATATTGTTTATTTCTGCTCTGATCTTTATTATTTCTCTTCTTCTGCTGGGTTTAGGCTGCCTTTGCTGTTCTGCTTCTATTTCCTTTAGGTGTGCTCTTAGAGTTTGTATTTGGGATTTTTCTTGTTTCTTGAGATAGGCCTGGATTGCAATGTAATTTCCTCTCAGGACTGCCTTCACTGCATCCCAAAGCGTTTGGATTGTTGTATTTGCATTTTCGTTTGTTTCCATATATTTTTAAATTTCTTCTCTAATTGCCTGGTTGAGCCATTCATTCGTTAGTAGGGTGTTCTTTAACCTCCATGCTTTTGGAGGTTTTCCAGACTTTTTCCGGTGGTTGATTTCAAGCTTCATAGCATTGTGGTCTGAAAGTATGCATGGTATAATTTCAATTCTTTTATACTTATGAAGGGCTGTTTTGTGACCCAGTATATGATCTATCTTGGAGAATGTTCCATGTGCACTGGAGAAGAAAGTATATTCTGTTGCTTTGGGATGCAGAGTTCTATATATATCTGTCAAGTCCATCTGATCCAATGTATCATTCAGGGTCCTTGTTTCTTTATTGACCTTGTGTCTAGATGATCTATCCATTTCTGTAAGTGGAGTGTTAAAGTCCCCTGCAATTACCACATTCTTATCAATAAGGTTGCTTATGTTTGTGAGTTATTGTTTTATATATTTGGGGGCTCCCTTATTCAGCGGATAGACATTTATAATTGTTAGCTCTTCCTGATGGATAGACCCTGTAATTATTATATAATGCTCTTCTTCATCTCTTGTTCCAACCTTTAATTTAAAGTCTAGTTTGTCGAGTATAAGTATGGCTACTCCAGCTCTCTTTTGACTTCCAGTAGCATGATGAATAGTTCTCCATCCCCTCAGTTTCAATTTGAAGGTTTCCTGAGATCTAAAACGGGTCTCTTGTAGACAGCAAATAGATGGGTCTTGTTTTTTTATCTATTCTGATACCCAATGTCTTTTGGTTGGTTCATTTAATCCATTTACATTCAGTGTTATTATAGAAAGATATGGGTTTAGAGTCATTGTGATGTCTGTATGTTTCATGCTTGTAGCGATGTCTCTGGTACTTTGTCTCACAGGATCCCCCTTAGGATCTCTTGTAAGGCTGGTTTAGTGGTGATGAATTCCTTCAGTTTTTGTTTGTTTCAGAAGACCTTTATCTCTCTTCTATTTTAAATGACAGATTTGCTGGATAGAGGATTCTTGGATGCATATTTTTTCTGTTCATCACATTGAAGATTTCCTGCCATTCCTTTCTGGCCTGCCAAGTTTCAGTAGACAGATCCGTCACTAGCCTTATCAGTCTCCCTTTATGTGTTTGAGCACGTTTATCTGTAGCTCCTTTCAGAATTTTCTCTTTATCCTTGTATTTTGCCAGTTTCACTGTGATATGTCATGCAGAGGATCGATTCAAGTTACGTCTGAAGGGAGTTCTCTGTGCCTCTTGGATTTCAATGCCTTTTTCCTTCCCCAGATCAGGGAAGTTCTCAGCTATTATTTCTTCAAGTACATCTTCAGCACCTTTCCCTCTCTCTTCTTCCTCTGGGATACCAATTATGCATATATTATTTCTTTTTAGTGTATCACTTAGTTCTCTAATTTTCCCCTCATATTCCTGGATTTTTTTTATCTCTCCTTTTCTCAGCTTCCTCTTTTTCCATAATTTTATCTTCTAGTTCACCTATTCTCTCCTCTGCCTCTTCAATCCGAGCCGTGGACGTTTCCATTTTATTTTACATCTCGTTTAAAGCGTTTTTCAGCTCCTCCTGACTGTTCCTTAGTCCCTTGATCTCTGTAGCAAGAGATTCTCTGCTGTCCTGTACACTGTTTTCAAGCCCAGTGATTAATTTTATGACTATTATTCTAAATTCACTTTCTGTTATATTATTTAAATCCTTTTTGATCAGTTCATTAGCTGTTGTTATTTCCTGGAGATTCTTTTGAGGGGAATTCTTCCGTTTGGTCATTTTGGATAGTCCCTGGAGTGGTGCGGACCTGCAGGGCACTTCCCCTGTGCTGTGGTGTATAACTGGAGTTGGTGGGTGGAGCCGCAGTGAGACCTGATGTCTGCCCCCAGCCCACCAGTCAGACTGGTGTGTGTCTTCTCTTCCCCTCTCCTAGGGGCAGGAATCACTGTGGGGTGGCATGGCCCGTCTGGGCTACTTGCACACTGCCAGGCTTGTGGTGCTGGGGATCTGGTGTATTAGCTGGGGTGGGTAGGCAAGGTGCATGGGGGCAGGAGGGGCAGGCTTAGCTTGATTCTCCTTATGTGATCCACTTTAGGAGGGGCCCTGTGGCAGCGGGAGGGAGTCAGACCCACTGCCGGAGGTTTGGCTCCACAGAAGCACAGCGTTGGGTGTTTCTGTGGACCGGGCAAGTTCCCTGGCAGGGATTGGTTCCCTTTGGGATTTTGGCTGGGGGATGGGCGAGGGAGATGGCGCTGGTGAGCGCCTTTGTTCCCAGCCAAACTGAGCTCTGTTTTCCCAGGGCTCAGCAACTCTCCCTCCCTTTGTCCTCCAGCCTTCCTGCTTTCGAGCAGAGCTGTTATCTTATGACCTTCCAGATTCTAAGTCCCGCTTGCTGTCGGAACACACTCCATCCAGCCCCTCCGCTTTTGCAAGCCAGACTCGGTGCTCTGCTTGGTGGTGGGCCACCCCTCCACCTGGGCTCCCTCCCACCAGTCCTTGAAGCACACTCCGCCTCGCTGCCCTTCCTACCCTCTTCCGTGGGCCTCTCATCTGCACTTGGCTCTGGAGACTCCGTTCTGCTAATCCTCTGGCGGTTTTCTGGGTTATTTAGGCAGGTGTAGGTGGAATCTAAGTGATCAGCAGGACGCGCGGTGAGCCCAGTGTCCTCCTATGCTGCCATCTTCTAAGTCCCTAAGCTTCATTTTTTATATTACTGTGGCTTCCAGGTCACTGATTCATTCTTCTGCTTCCTTTAGCCTGCTATTTATTCTATCTAATGTATGTTTATTTCATTTATTGTTTTCTTCATCTCTGCTTCTTTTTTTATCTCTTTGTTAAGAGTCTCACTGATGTTCTCCACCTTTTTCTCAAATCCAGTGAGTATCTTTATGATCATTACTTTAAATTTTCTATATGGCATATTACTTATCTCCATTTTGCTTAGGTCTCTTGCTCTAATTTTGTCCTGTTCTTTCATTTGGGACAAATTGCTCCATCTCCTCATTTTGTCTAACTCTTTTTTTGTTGTTGTTTCTCTGCATTGAGAAAGTCAGCTATGTCTCTTCTTTTGAAAGTAGTGGGTGAGGCATGCATTTTCACAAGGTGGTGCTGGTCCTTTGCCAGAGGGCACATGTCTTGCCAGCAAGACCAGGCCAACCAGGGCCAATCCACAAAGCCTATTTGGATGGGGCATGCAGTACTCACAAGTTTTGTTCTCTGGTCCTGTTCCAGTGGAGATGCACAGTCACTGCTGATACCAAGGCAGCTGGAACTGCTCCACAAATTATGCATAGGCGCAGCATGCAGTGCCAACAAGTTATTCACACCAGTTCTCTTCCACAAGGTATGTAACACCCTGGTATTGGTAGGAAGTTCAGTGAACACAGTTTTGCCCACCAGTCCTCTTTCACAAGGATGTACTGCCACTGCCAAGACTAGGGTTCTGCTAACCACATGGATTGGGAGACATCATATTGGCAAGGTTTATATTGGTCTTCTGATAATGGGACCCAAAGTGTGGAGATTGAGGTAGGCCTGGCTGCAGAGAATAAGAAACAGTATAATCAAGGTAGGTAGTAAATATTTTCACTGCACTGGTTCTCACAGGTGGCCAGTATGTTTATGATAAGAAGCACAGGAGGGAAATAGTACCTGTAAACTCCTTTGTTCCTGGAAGAATTTCCCAGTGATCTCTGTTCATTTGGGATACTTTGCTTATTTAGTAAATAACTCTACATCCCAAATGTCCCAGGTGTTTTTCAAACTGCTGCTTGTGTTCTATATCTCCATAGGCTGTTTTTGTGTTGTTTCTTTAAAGGCAATGACTTGGTTTCTTATTGCTCTTCCGGATCTCCTATAACTAAGGCTGCTGATTTTTAAAGTCCCATGCTTTAAGCCCCACTAGTTGTAAGCAATCATGGCATTCAGTTTTCAAAGCCAAACACTATGGGGATTCATCTTCCCTGTGTGGGCTCCCTGATGTGAGAGTTTGTTTCTCACCCTTCTTCACACCCATGGCTCCCTCTTTCCTGCAGATGGCCCAAGAGTTCCTTTAGCTCCCCACCATGGCTCTGCCCTTTCTACCTACTTCAGTATAACTTCTTGTCTACCTTTGGTTGTGGAGTTTGTTCTGCCAGTCTTTGGGTCACTTTCTGGGTTATTTATGCTGATAAGAGTGTTATCCAGGTGCATCCATGGATTAATTGAGCTTAGGGTCCTCCTACTCTGCCCTTTTTCCCAGAAGTCCAATGTTATCCATTCTAACAGGTGTGAGGTGACATCTCCTTGTGGGTTTGATTTACATTTCTCTGATAATTAGTGATATTGGAAAACTTTTCATGTACCTGTTGGCCATATGGATGTCTTATTTTGAGAAACACTGATCTTAATCTTAGGCCTTCCCCCACTTTTCTTGTTCTGCATCCCCATTTTTTTGCTTTTCCTTTTTCTATGTTACTCCCTATGTTTATGTCTGTGTACTTCTTCTTATGGTTCTGTCATAAGTCTCAGGAGTTCTGTAGTCTATTCAAAGTCTATACAGAAAGTGATAGGTCCATAGAGATGACTGACATGCTGGCGGGTCATGCAGAAGGTACAGGTAAAACTCCTTCACAAGGTCAGTTTGGGGATGCACCTTTATGTAGCTCCAGTGTGTCCATCTTTAGGTAAGCTTGTCATTATTCCCATAATGTTTTCATAAGAGTAATATAGCATTTCATTGAGCATTTTTGGAAAAACTAAACATATGTGGTATGACAAGCACGTAAACATGTGATCTGTCCTTGGCCCTTCACAAAAATGAATGAAAAGCTATGGTGATCATAACAACATGCTTTATCTAGATATTTGCTATGCTCCCTGGGAATTTTTGTAGTAGGCATCTAAATACAGAGAAGTTGAGTAGTGTATTTCTAATAACTTTTCTTCAGAATTGAAAAACTTTGTGAAAGTGTAATTGATAACACTGGTGATATTGGTGTTAATATTTCTCAAGCAGAGGGAATGACATGGTCCAATGGCTCAAGGCTCCATGTGGCCCAGTAATGCTGCCACCATGAAGACACCTAGTGGTGCTGATGTAATTATGTTTCTTTCACACTGTCAGAACACAGAAAAGTGAAACCCACACATCAGATTCTGTTATTTGGCTACTAGAGTATTCAGGCCATAGTGGCAAAGTGGCTGTTCTATTATGATCTATATTACAATTCCTCCATTCCTGTGTTTTAGTCCTTAGCAAATCATCCTTGCCTACTTTTGGGAAAATGCTCATTTTTGCTTCTTGAAAAACAGTTTCCCATCAATGTATATGTATGTTGACAAAGTGAAAAATTGTAAATAGTAACACCTGCAGGAAACAATAATGAGTTCATTCAATTCTATACTAAATCTGTAAAACTGTAAACCTGGAATGTTTTGTGGTTATTATTAATCTTTTCTTTCTCCCTTCAGATAGTTCTCTAAGAGCATTCTCTTTAACATCAACAAACATAGGCACCATTCCCATTTACTACATCATCTGATGGTAGTTCAGCATCTAATGGTAGTTCATTTTCCATAATCATTTTATAGGTTTTTAAAAAATATTTATTTATTTATTAAAGGCAGAGACACAGAGTGAAAGCAGGGGAGGGGGCAGAGAGAGAGAGGGAGACACAGAATCTGAAGCAGGCTCCAGGCTCTGAGCTGTCAACACAGAGCCCGATGCAGGGCCCAAGCTCGTAGTGAGATCATGACCTGAGCTGAAGTCGGACACTTAACCGACTGAGCCACCCAGACACCCTTATTTTCCATAATAATTTTGGTAATTCTGTGCCTGAGGCCTGAAACTGAATAAAAAGAATTTGCTTTTCATTGGAGCCTTTCTCTTTTATTGGAATCTTAAATTTTAAGGTCTTATAAAGTAAAAAACTGCTAATATTCTGGTTATCACCATTATCCAGGCTGGCAGAAGGTTGAATTATAAACAGCCCAAGAAAATGAATCAGTGTAAACAGCTACTGAACATTCTGTGTGTTCAAACCTCTCTTCCTTTAATCTTCCACTATTTGTGCATGTTGTGTGTATATGTGGTGAGTATGTGTGTATGCATGTGTCTATGTGTAATGTATTAAGAATGTGTTCACATGGTGTGTGTGTGGTATGTATGTGTATGCGTGTCACATGTGATTGTGTGTGTATGTGTGTAGGGTATGTATGCATGTGTGCACATGGTATGTAAGTGTGTGCGTGCATGTGTCTGAACCTAATCTGAAGATGCTACATCTCCTAATTCCAGACCATTAAACAAAGCTCCCAGGTTCAGGGCTGTGGGACTTTCTCACGGGATATTACCGGGTGCAGCCTGGCAAAGGAGGCAGAAGCTAGACCAGTGACAAGATTCTTTTTCCTCTTTATTGTGAACTTTCAATAAAGTGCAGAAACTATGTGCAGAACTCCATTCCATGGTCCTCCTCCTCTTGATACTCCACTGCATCTCAGTCTCCATCTATATCAAGCAGGACTTTCCATAGAAACAGAACCAATATGTTATAAAGGAAATTTATTGTAGGAAATAGTTCATGTGATTATGAAGTCTACTAAATCCCACAATCTGCCATCTGCAAGCTGAAGAGCTAGGAAAGCTGGTCATAAAATTCAATATGTCTGAGGCTGAGAACCAGGGAATCTGATGATGCAAATCCCAGTCCAAGGGCAGGAGAAAATAAAAAGATATGCCCCACCTTAAAAGTTAGGCAAGAAAAAGGGGGCAGATTCACCCTTCTTTTGTCTTTATTTTATTCAGGCTCTCAACTGGTTGAATTGCCTGTGCTTATCGGGGACAGTCATCTGCTTTACTGATTCCACCAATTCAAATGCTAACCTGACCTGGAAACCCCCTCACAAACACACCCAGAGATGATGTTTAACCAGCTATCTGGGCTTTCCTTAACCCAGCCAAGCTGACACATAAAATTCACCATCATAAGTCCACCCCTTGTCAACATGGCACCCATACACATATCCATAAACTATACTTAGTCTCCAAAGACAATGACAAGTCATAATTCCAGCTAACATGATACAACTATCCTGTGTACAATCCAAAACACACTAACTTCTTCCACATAAGAGAAAGTAAATCCCTAGTCTTCTCCTTGATATTCTGAAACTTAAATACCATAATGTAAAGTTAACAATACTTAAAAGTATGATATAAAGTCAATACATTTTATGTTACATAAGGGAATAAGAGAAGGAAGAAAATAAAATATTTGCTATATACACATGTATTCATAATAAAATAAAGAGGACAATTATTTATGACAGTTACAACACTCTTTTGTGTAACTGGTCATGTATTAATAACTGATATTTATACCTACCTTCTTATATGTACCCCATATTCCCTTGCCTTCAACAACACCTCAGTTGGTCTTGATTCTTTAACTAATGGGATGACCAAACCTTCATTCCTAGAGTCTGGACATTTGCTAGTCATGCTTGGATTGCGTGGTTGTAGTTTTTTTTATTTATGTTAATCACAGGGCATGGTCATACTAAGAGATATCCCGAGGAATCACTTGTATTCCAGACATACTCTTCCTTAACTCTACTGTGGAGTGGTATTATCCAATCTCCTTTTGGTATTCCGACCAACAGTGACTGCCTTCTTTACCTATTGATTCAAAAGCATGAGGAATCCAGAATGAATGGGTAGCACTCTTCTCTACCAGCTCAATAGGATCATTGTTGTGTCTCCTGGTAGAAACACTCCTTCTTTTGAAACTAAAACCTCTGGTCCAGAGATCAGGAAGGAAACATTTTGCAGTGGGTCACTAGATAATTAATGATGCCATTCTCATTTCCATCCCTTGATTCCTGAAGTTGTAAATCCTGACTATCAGAGAAATAGCACTATTTTATTGAATACTGATTCAGAGCATATACAACATCTTAGATTGTCATAGACTAAAATCTAAGGTCTAAAGTTCTTTCTTGTCCAGAAAGACAGTGGGATGTAGGATTAAAATGTGAGAGAGGCTAATGTCTGGGAGGAGACAAGAGCCCTGAGTAAGGATTCTTGCTCCATTTTTATTAGATCAGAAGGCTTACAAGCATGATGGGCATGCACAAAGAGACCATGAAACTGTGAATATTAACTCATGGGCGTGGGAAAGGGGTTTTGAAGATATGTGTTTTTATGGGTTTGGGTAAATACAAAACAAAATTCTGGTGATACACCAAAGGTTTTTTACAGCAGACATGAGGTGCTACTTCTGTTTACGTAAACTGGCCTGGGGACAAGAAAGACAGAACATGCACCTCAGGGTCAACAAGGCAACTTTCTTTTGTTAATTAGCCCCACTGTGGGCAACTTTACCCTGCTGCAGCCTAAAGTTCTGTTTACCTATTTACCTATTTACATATTTTGTCCTTCTTTCCTGTGAAAGCAGCTTTCTGCTGTTGTACTAAGTTGGGGAGTATTTCCACCCTGAACACCTAATCTTGTTTACCTCATTTTTGATGCTTGCATCCTGAGGCTTTTCTATTCCTATATTTTTGACCTATACCAGGGGCCTTTGCCCGTTTACCTAATCTTGTTTACCTAATCTTGTTTGCCCAATCTTGGTTGTGTTCATCCTATGACTTTCTAATTCTTTATGCCTTGTTAACCCATCAGTGCAAGCTCAGGGAATTCCTAAGCTTATTCCCCACACTAGACAATCTTGACTTAGCCCTGCAAGATATTGCCACCTAGCTGATGTTGCATCTGAGTTTTCAAGAGGCCATTCCACCATTTTATGAAGCAAGCTAGTTTAGGATTTTGGAGAATGTAGTAAGACTGGTGAATTCCATAAATATGGGTGAATTTCAGACTTCTTTTGCTGGCACATGCTGGACACTGGCCAGTGCACTCTGCTTGAGGCATAACCATGTAGCATCTTCAGGACAAGCAAATGCACATCATGACAAGCCCACTGGAATGTGTTGATAGGGGAAATTTCTCTCTGATTCTTTCAATGCCATTGACTTATCACAATGTTCCATCCTAGTGAATCACATTGACAATCACGCTACTTATCTTCATTATACATCACAGAACCATTTAATAATAGTACTTTTTGACTGGTGACACGTATTTGTGTAGCCAACTCTCACCCTGATTGAAACAGTTGAAATTGTTTGATTTAATATGGCCTTGGTTACTGGGAACACAATCCTCTTTCCCTGAAATTGTATCCCCATGCTCATTCATATGCTCATCAAGTCTTGAGAGGTGTTCCATAGCTGTCTCATCATTTGAGGAAATGCAAGTTCAATTTCATTATCTGGCTGAGAAGCAATCAATTCCTTCTGGCTCTTTTGGATCAGAGATGGGGGGCAATTAAATGTGCTTCTCAGGGGAGTCTCTTAACTCAGCAGGGCTCACTTTGTCCTTATACTTCTGACAAAAATTAACCAAAAAGAATATAATCTAGGCTTATTTTCCAAAGATTATTTTTATGTGAGGTAAATGGATGCAACTTGCTGCTCATAGCCTATAACAGAGGATGCAATGATGAAAGTCTAGGCTGTCCAGTCTCTTAGAAGAACTCTTGGTTTCTGTGGCATTCAGACATGGAAAGGTAGTTCTCCACAAGGATGCTGTGGGTGTCACATCCCCAGGAACTTGTTGTCTTTGACTGCCCTGTCTCCAGCATGTTTATGCCCCTCCTTTCTGGTTCCAGTGTTTCATGCCCATTATCTTAATGCTTTCATAGTTTGATTCCACCAACATACTCTCTTATGAGACTTTTCTCCCTTCTCTGCTTTCCCCAAACATACATACCTCCCCAGCACACATTCATGAATATCAAAAGCTGATTGTTGGGGCGCCTGGGTGGCTCAGTCGGTTAAGCCTCTGACTTCGGCTCAGGTCATGATCCTAGGGTCCGTGAGTTGGAGCCCCACGTTGGGCTCTGTGCTGACAGCTCAGAACCTGGAGCCTGCTTCAGATTCTGTGTCTCCCTCACTCTCTGCCCCTCCTCCCTCATGCTCTGTCTCTCTCTCTGTCAAAAATAAAAAAAACATTAATTTTTTTAAAAAGCTGGTTGTTCTCTGCCCTCTGTCTCAAAAAATTTTATTTATTTATTTCTAATTTTTTAATGTTTATTTATTTTTGAGAGAGAGGCGGGGACAGAGAAAAGGGGAGACACAGAATCCGAAACAGGTTTCAGGCTCTGAGCTATAAGCACAGAGCCTGATATTGGGTTTGAACTCATGAACTGTGAGATCACGACCGGAGCCGAACTAAGATGCTTAACCAACTGAGCCACCCAGGCACACCTGTCTCAACAATTTTTAGATGGAATATATGATAGCTATTGAAAATGTGTCAGTGTAGGGGCGCTTGGGTGGCTCAGTCGGTTAAGCGGCTGACTTCGGCTCAGGTCATGATCTCGTGGTCCGTGAGTTCGAGCCCCGCGTCGGGCTCTGTGCTGACAGCTCAGAGCCTGGAACCTGTTTCAGATTCTGTGTCTCCCTCTCTCTGACTCTCCCCCATTCATGCTTTGTCTCTCTCTGTCACAAAAATAAATAAACGTTAAAAAAAAGAAAAAAAAGACAATGTGTCAGTGTAAAAATATGAGAGGGCTATTCTCTTTCTGTTCTAATGGTCAGTTCCCACATGGTGGTGGTTTGTTCTCCTTTTGCCTCAGTCTCACATCTTCTTATCTGCGGTGAGTGCCAAGAACTTCAACATGCATACTATGGGCCACAGGCAGCCCATGTACTTCATGTGACACAGGTTACAATGTGGAAGTTTTGCAAAAGGATGGAAAAACCGCTTCCAAGAGTGTTGTCATCCAAAACATGTCACTTTCTACAAAAAGAAACTGGAAAACAAATTACAATTAGCATAATTATATTTATCAGAGTGATGATTTGAACATGGATCTCTGGACAGTCCTTTGCAGTTTCACAAATTCAAGCTTCCTTCAAACTATAAGTAAATTCCTTAGACTAATATACAGTTTCTTTTGTCCAATATTCAGAGTTTTCCTTTCTCATTTCTCACCATCAAGTGTAATTTTTCATTATCAAACAGTGAAACTTGCATGCTTCTGCATTTATCTCATATTGGTTGTTTCTGTTTTAAGGGAAGTGAGGGAAAGGTGACTATGGCTGGATGAACTATGGGGAGCCTAAAATTCTGAGGGTCCATTCTATAGAATTAGTTTGTGTCACTGTTTTTGTAATTACTCAGAGGCCATTGTGGCTGTATCCAAAAAGAATTGAATTTAGTAACCAAACATTGACCTTTGGGTAAATTCAGGTATTATATATTATATATTTACATAATACATATTATAATACCTAAATACTCAAATTTAGGTATTATGTATTATATATTATACTCTAATGCCTAAATCTATCCAAAGGCCAAAATATATATCTTAATATATAATATATATTAATATATATGTAATATATATATCTTATTACATTTATGGTATTATAATGAGAAAAAAATTTAAATAATTATTTTTGCTAACATTTTTGCCCACCATTTCCTCAAATAGAACATTTTGTATACTTTTAGTTTCTAGTTCTTCATTTATTTTGGACAGACAGAGCAAAAAAAACCACTTATTTCAAGGCAGACTATTTTTGTGTGATAAGTTGCATGAAGCAACAATTCAAACAATGTCTAAATTAAAGTAAAAGTCATTCCACCTCTCTTCATAGCACCCATATCTCTGCTTGACACTGAACTACAGTTAGCACATGTGCTCATCCTATATGCTTAGGTTTGCACATGCAAACATATATAATAATATGTACATTAATACACACATGCACATACACATCTCTATTTTTTTAAGATAAACTTATACTTGGCATAACTTTCTGGATCTTGTGTTTTATAAAGTGCTGTGGGCATACTTCCAATTCAGTGCATATTTTACTACCTCCTTCTTTTCAATGGCCACATTGTAATCAAGAATATGGATGGAGTATCATTTCTTCCACTATTCAAGGTGCTGAAAAATAGCATATCACAATAAACATTTGTAGTGTGTCTGTTTTGTTTGAATTTCTACTACTATTATTATTTGTTTTCTGGAACTGAATTTCTGTCACATAAATTCACAAGTCAAAATTTATGACATTTACTACTTTAAAAAATAGTACCATATTTCATTCCATGATTTTGTATTAGTTAATAATGTGTAAGTGACCTTTTTTTTACCACCTTTGTCAGCATTGCCTATTTTAGTAAGTTGTTTTTTTAAAATATATATTGCCTATCTCATGAGAAAAGTGAATCTTAATTGTTGCTTTTTTTTTTTTCTGACTCTTAATGAATCAGGTCATTTTCTTCCATGTTTACTGGCCACTTGCTGCTCCCACAGCCATCTCGCCCTCATTCTGTCCCCTCACTGGTTTATCCTTGTCAAACACTTCCCTGGTTTTTCTGAACCATATCATGCTTGCCCTTTCTCATAACCTTAATGCTGGCTGCACCCTCAAGGTTTCTCCCGCATCTTCCTCACCTCTTTTCTGATTATCTCACATCCCAAGCTTCCTTGTCACTCTCAGTCTCTCTCCATACCTACCTCTATCTGCTTATTGTCTTATACCTGAGAGAACAGAAGCCTAAGAAAGCAGGTAGGTTGGCACACTCCTTACTGTTTCTGAAGCACTGAGAGTAGTGTCAGGTACCCAGTAAAATGGAAACAAAGAGTAGAACCAACCAATCAGCCAAAGCCCTGAGTTTGGAAGAAAACTAAATAAAAGGGACACAACACAACAAAATCAATATAGAACAATGAAACAAAGATATCTAAAATTATGAAAGAATACAGAAATGATAATTAATGGTACTTAATATTAAATGATACTTAGTGGTAATATATTGTGGATTCTACTGTAAATAATGCACTTAACAATCATGAATAAAACTTAATACATCAAAAAAAAGAAAGAAAGAAAACACTAAAGGATCAACAACTGAAGAAAAATAAATGATTCATAAAAAGCTACTATTTTTCAAAGTACGAAAAAGAAACCAGACACAAAGGTGAACATACTAATTCTTTTTATCTTAAGAACAAAAACGGAGGAAATTAATCAGTGGTATCAGTGGCAAGATGTTGGTTACAATTCCAATAGAGAAGCAATTAATAAAGGTGATGGGGCACCTGGGTGGCTCAGTCAGATGAGCATCTGACTCTTGATTTTGGCTCAGGTCATGATCTCATGGTCATGGGATCGAGCCTCACATTGGGCTCCATGCTCAGCGTTGATTCTCTCTCTCTCTATGCCTCTGCCTCTCTCTCTCTCTCTCACTCTCTCAAATTAAAAAGAAAAAAAAAAGAGGTAATATAGGGAAGCCCTGGGGACCTGCTATGTTCTATATCATAAAAGCATAGTCAATCAGGTTACAAGACAGAGTATGGGTTATTGCTGGAATAGGACTATGAGGTAGCTAATGTGGTGGGAATAAAGATTTTAGTTCCTTGGGATGAAGTAGTCTTGGGGGCTGCCAGAAATTTTGGGTATCTGCAATATTCTGTCTCCTGACTAGAACACTGTATAGATGGGCACATTAAGTTTTGTAAATCCATCAAGATGGGTACTTTTGACATGTGTTTTTTTCTGTATATTTAGTTTACTTCAAGGAAAAGTTATTTTAAGACCTTATTTGTATATATGGTATTAGAGATGAATTCTAGCAAACTTTTAAAAAATGCTTATTATTCTAATTAAAATTGCAACATTGGAATATGTTTTATTCCAATGTTACTTCTGCCATCACACAATGTAGAGGGTTTTCAAGTAACCTTTGTGTTAAAATGTAAAACCCATGATGCATCACAATCTAACATTCCACTAAAGATAAAAAGATTCAAAATAATATACTGACAGGCCTAATTTAGCAATTTATTTTAAAATTGAGCAATACAACTGATTAGAACTTATTTCAGAAATGTGATGGTGCTACATTGGAATATCTGTGACAAGAATTTATTAACTGAATATATTAAAACCTTAAAAGACTGATTCAGTAGCATATTTCAATAAAAACACTAAGCATGCATTAGAGGGAGAAATAGTAGGTGACAAACATAAAGCAAGCATCAGGGATATTATCATTGTTTCAGTGAATTATACAAAGGAAATAAAAATAAGCATCATGAATACTAGAAAAGTCAATATCATTATTTCCAGGTGAAATGATCATATAACTTGAAAAAATAATGCATGCAACTGAAATGATTACAATTAATATAAGCACTGATATGAGCTCAATCCAAAATAAATACATAATGTTTAACAGCTCTAATTCACATTATTAACATCTATGTAAAAGTAGAAATGATAAATACCTTTACATTAGACAAAAAATTAGAAAGCAAAAGCAAACATATATCATAGGAACATTTTTTAACATTAATGGCACAAGACATATATGAAAAAAGTAATCAAAATTCTATTGAAGAACCTAAAATCAATCCTTCAAGAGAGGCATATGTTCCCGAAAAGAAAGATTTCCTATTGCAAAGATGTCTTCCATGATTAATTTGATAATTAAGATATTTCAAACAGAATTCAAATGATGTGGATTTTTCTGTATAATAGTCGTGTTAATTGCTGTTACAACCGGAGAGAGGATCTTAACTTTAACAGTAATCCAGGGGAAGATTACTGTGAAAATGATAAGCTTCAACTGCCTGACCCTTCATTTGCACACACTCTTTGCAAATCTCCAGGAGGGCTTCTAGGAAGATATGTAAAAATAAAGATATTTGAGCCATACTATGTGACCATGCTTGCCTCTTTCCACATTGTCTCCCAAGCAGTTTGGAGGAGGCAGTGGGCAGAGTGGCACACTGAGGATGTAGCAGGGAAGGTTGATTGGGGTCATAAGTGTCTGCACTTCACACCTGTGCACAGGGCTTGAGCCATGTTCCTGAGTACTTCTCTCTGGGATTGTGAGGGATGGCTTTGCACTTTAGAAACTCTTCAGGAAAATGAGGTAAAAAAGAGTAATATGTCCTCTGCTGTTCATGAAAAGCTAGGTGTTTACTACATCATTCAACAAATTTCCGTGTTCTGCCCCCCTCCTAGGGAGTGGGCTCAATTTTGACATCACCAAATCCACAAGCCCCTTCTCATAACTACAACTTGAAATTTGTTGCATCTTTATTAAAGTTTTTTTAACTTTTTTTTTTATTTTAGAGAGGAGGCAGAGGCAGAGAGAAGGAGAGAGAGAGAGAGAGAGAAAGAAAGAATCTTAAACACAGTCCACGCTCAGCATGGAGCCTGACGTGGGACTCCATCCCACAACTGTGAAATCATGGCCTGAGCCGAACTCAAGAGTTGGACATTCAACCAACTGAGACACCCAGGCACCCCATGTTGCATCTTTATTCAAATCACTCACATGCAGCCTGCTGTCAGTGTAAAAGGGGCTAATTTCACTCATGCATTGGTGCTCTCAAACAACTGTTGGAGGTATGAGCACTCAGTATTTATGGCACTCCCAAGATTTTTTTTAAATAACCCCTTTATTGAGTTATATTTCATATACTACAAAATTCACCAATGTAAAGTATACATTTCAGCAGTGCTTGGTGTATTCGTAGAACTGCACAACTGTTAACACCACCTAACTTAAAATATTTTCATCACCCCAAATGAAACTCTGCACCAATTAGGCAGTCACTCCATTCTCCTCCTGCCAGCCCTAGGCAACCATTAATGTATTTTCTGTCTTTCTAGTTTGCCCATTGTGGCCACTTCACATAAATACAATCATACAATATGTGGTTTTGTTTTTATATTAATCAGTTGGTACATATTGGGTTGTTTCCACTTTGTGGTTATCATGACTATTGCTGCTATGAACACTAGCATCCAGGTTTTGGTGTGAACATATCAAACCTTGAAGCATATACTTTGGGCATATACCTTGAAGTGGCATATATGGTTGACATTTTGAGGAAATGCTAAACTGTTTTCCATAGAAATTGCACTATTTTACATTCGTACCAACAGTGTTTGAGGGTCCCAATTTTTCTGCATCCTCTTAAACGCTTGCTTTTTTCTCTTTTTTAATTGTATCCACCATTGTGCATGTGAAGCAGTATCTCATGTTAGTTTTGATTTTCATTTTCCTAATGACTAATGATATTGCGCATCTTTTCATGTGCTTTTTGGTCACACTCATATCTTCCTTGAAAGAAAATCTATTCAAAACCGTTGCCTGTTTTTTTTTTTAATTAGACTATTTGTCCTTTTAATGTTGAGATGTAAAAGTTCTTATATATTCTGGACACAAGTCCCTCATCAGATGCATTATTTGCAAATATTTTCTCCCATTCTGTGCTAGTAGGCTTTTAAATTTTTATTTTTATTTTTAAAAAAAAATTTAATATATTAAAATTGTACAACATAGCTAATAATTTAAAATTTATGAATGAGTAATTCTTTGTAAGTAGCTACATTTTTATAACTAGTGAGTAGGTGAAACTTTGGAAGACTTTGGAATCTACATACACGCATACTCCCAGACATACAGTACATGGGTGCCTCCCAGACTGCACCAAGCAAGGGTGATAAGAAGATGTGGTCCCATTCACTTAGTGGGTGGGATGCCAACCTCATATGGCCATACTAACTCCTACACACCTCAACTGGACCCATTTTTCTTCCATTTGGTGGGAGTAAGGATCAATGACACTCTTCTGAGAATCACTAAAGAGAATAAGATATGATTACACCCAGGCCAGTGTTTTCACCTTTTTGAAAAGCTATGAAACACTCAAAGTAATACAAAATATAAACATAAGCCCAAGGGTCTCTGGTTGACAACTCCTCATAGACTGACTGCTGTCTACCAAGGGAAACACAATTTGAAAACATTTACCTTGTACCAACTGATGCCCTAAAGCTCAACATGCATCCCATGGACAAACTGTGTTTATTTTTTAAAAAAAGAAGAAAAAAAAGAGTTAGTTGTAAACATTTAGAAGCCAGGAGATTTTCTTTTTCAAAACTAAATATTTCTGCTTTTTTTTTTAATGGCCAAAATATTTTGTGACTCTGGGCAGTTTCACAAAGTGGGCACTGCTCTGGATAGGGCTGTGCTGCAGGTCTCTGTACCCCCTCATCCCAATTCACCTCATGGCCTCCCTCATTTATCCTTCCTGCTCCTGAAAGCACTGAACTTGCAAATTCACCTCTAGATGGATCTTTCAAACCTTTCACACCAAGCCCCCCTGTAAAATACATTTCCATTCCAGGTTCAGGACACATACACATATTGAAAATAACACAAAATAATATTTCTGGGGACTATATAAGATGCTATATGATATGCTTCTTTCTATTCTACTATATTTCATTAAAAAATCCTGGATATTATTTTGAAATCCAAAAACACTGTCTTAGATTACTGCATCATATTAAAAGAGATAAGGCCACCAAGAGATTGAGTGGCTTGTCTGCTGTCTATAAACAAGGTAAACAATGTGTTTAGACCAAGTAATAACTTACAAGCTTCAATTCAAGGACACTTATTTATTTATTATTTTTTTCAACGTTTATTTATTTTTGGGACAGAGAGAGACAGAGCATGAACAGGGGAGGGGCAGAGAGAGAGGGAGACACAGAATCGGAAACAGGCTCCAGGCTCTGAGCCATCCGCCCAGAGCCCGACGCGGGGCTCGAACTCACGGACCGCGAGATCGTGACCTGGCTGAAGTCGGACGCCTAACCGACTGCGCCACCCAGGCGCCCCACAAGGACACTTATTTAATAATTAATAGCCACTGAATGCTGCTGGACTACACTGAGTTGAGAAATCTCTGAATGAAGAATTTTGAGGAAGAATCTGTCATTATGTTTAAACACAGAGTTTTGTGATCTGGCAGCAAACCATAGTAATGCTACAATATCCAGCAGCCCCTACAATAGCCAGTAACCAGTAATATATCCAATAGCTCTTATAATATTGCTTAATCTCTGTGGCCTCCTACCCTGACAGTAATAAATTTGTCATTGCCTGAAGTTGCTCCCAAGTTCTGCAGCATTTTGTGACATTTTCATTGAGAAAATAATATTTTTCCTAGCATCAGGAAAATTATAGTTATACTTGGGCACATCAACAACCATAGACAAAAAATTTATCACAATTGCCAAAATGGAATTTATGTTTTCTTTCATGGAAACAAAAATAAATTTAAAAGCAGCTTCTTACTGCATCTTTTAAATCAGTCCTCTTTTCCCTCTAAACCTTTCTCAAAGTAGATCAAATCCAACAGACATGGAGCTACCACTTAACTCTCTTCGTTCAAAGCAAATATAACTTTTCCTTAGACAAAAGGCTGTGCAGAGTGTAATTCTTATCTAAGGCTTTGCCTCTTGACCCTTTTTAACCTAAGCTGAAGCACAGGAAGAAGAGGGACCCAGAGGGGTGTGCAAGAGAGGATCCTCCAAGATCAAACATGTTGACAGTTGTCATAGCTACTAATCATTGAACCCTCCCCCCAACCCTCCTTCCTTTAGCCACCTAGGACTGGAACCCATAAGGGAGAGCCTTTGCACAACCCAGAAAGGGAAAAACTTTTCAATGCAGTATTTTGAATGAGTTTTATTTTTGGCACTACAATAAAAACTAAAATCGACATTAATTTTGTAATTACCATGGCCTGGAACACTGCTAAGCACTTTATGTAATCTCTTAGGGCTGCTATTATAAAATTCTGTAAAATGGATGGCTTCAACAGCAAACATGTATTTCTCACAGTTCTGGAGGCTGGAAGTCCAAGATCAAAATGCTGTGAAATTCAGTGTCTACTGAGGGCCCTCTTCCTGATCTGCAGATCTGCCTACTGTGTCCCTATGTGTGGAAAAGAGAGATGTCTTTCTTGTGCCTCTTGTTATAAAGACACCAATCCCATGAAGAGAGCTTAAGCTTCATCATCTAGTTACCTTCCAAAGGTCCCACCTCCAGATCCCAACACATTGGGGATTAGAGCTTCAACATATAAATTCGGTGGGGTGCAAGAGACACATTCACTCCTTAACATGGAATTATGTGCAGTTTTCAGTACTACTACACTATTAAAGGTAAGCATCCTATCCACATTCTTTACATTTCACAAATTAGGAGCCTAAAACCTGGGAAGTGTCTCAATGGGATCAAAGTCTTAAAGCATATATATGGCAGACTCTGAATCCAGTGTGTAGGATCGCTGGTACTGTTTTTGGACTGCTCATATATTTTTATTTTGATAACCCTCTTAGACTTCTAATAGCATTTTATTGTCTAAAGATAAGCTTTAGTTTGCAAAACTTAAAGATAAGCTTTAGTTTGCATGAACATTTTCTCGGCCTTTCTATTTTTTAATAGGGAAAAAGAATACAGTGAAACCCCATGTGCTAGTTACCCAACATCAACATTTTGCTCTTTTGGTTTAGGGTATCTGTCTCATATTTTTTAAAGAATACCTTAAGTAAATGTTAGCCAACATACGGATTCTCCAATAAACACTTCCTCTAATAGATATGCACCTCTGCTAATCCAGTGTCATTATCACAGAGTTAATAGTGATTCTTTAATATATAACACTCAATCCATGGCCAGTTTCTCCAGGTGTCTTTTTTACAGTCATTTCAAATCAGTATCAGTTAAGGTCTACACATTGCATTTGATTGATATTTCTCTCAAGTTTATTTTAGTCAGTACAAGCTTCCTTTATTTATTTGGGCATAAATGAGGCCATCTTGCCTGCCAACTTCCACACATCCTAGATTTAGCTGGTTATATTTTCATTGTGTCATGTATTCCCCACATTTCTTACAACTGGTAGCTCTAGACCTTTAGTGAGCTTTTAGGTTCAACTCTTCTGAAGAGCACTTCATAGGCCATCCTGTGTAATTCTGATTACATCATGGCAGAAGGAACATGTCTGCTTGACCTTCTTTAGTGATGCTGAGACAGACTCCCAGATCCATCAGAGGCTATGGATGCCATTTTTTTCCTGCATTTGTTAGCTGTGGTTTGTCTGTAAAAATGAACTTTCCCTAATTGGTATTTATTTAGCTCAAATTCAGTTCCTTGAAAGCACCTGGAAAAATTCATATTGCCATTTATTTATTAATTTTCAGTACAATTTGTTGGTGCCCAGCAGCTTCTTGTCCTTTCTCCTATTTGGAGTAAAGTTTGGTATTTTTATCAACTTATTGTCCATTTTTAATGTTAACTAGTTAGTCATAGATTTTACTATTGGATTTTTGTCCTAATTTTTTCTCATTTTTATATGTCATTCTTTATTAGTATAATAAATCCTTTTTATGTGATATATTAACCATATTTTCTCAAGTTGTTATTTGTCATGTTTACTTTCCTTTAAGCATAGTTTTTGTTATGTTAAATCATTTTTTTCATGTTGCCAATTTTATAAATACATTTTTAATTGCTCTTGGATTTTGAGTCATTGTTAGGAAATTTTTTATTAATCCAAAGTTGTAAAGAAATTCATTCATATCTCTATTCTAGCATTTTTGCGGGGTTTTTTAGATCTCTGATCCTCTTGGAATTTATTATGGAGGATGGTATAAAATGCATCTAAATTTATACTTTTCTCATATGGTTTCCACAGATCATAAACTCCTACTTCCTCCTATTAATTTGTTGTCTTTATCATACACTAATTCCAGGAGAATCTCAACTATCTTGTTCCCTTGGTCTGTTATATGCTAAAGAAAAATTGAGTTTGGTGTAGTCTTTGTAACATTTTATAAATATTAATTTTTAATATTTAATAATATTTAATAATCTAAGAAAAACTGGTTCCCTTCATTGCATTTCTCCTGGTATTTTTTTTAATTTTTTAAAGTTTATTTTATTATTTTTGAGACAGAGAGACACAGAGCGTGACCAGGGGAGGGGCAGAGAGTGAGAGGGAAACACAGAATCTGAAACAGGCTCCAGGCTCTGATTTTCAGCACAGAGCTCAATGCGGGACTCAAACCCACAAACTGTGAGATCATGACCTGAGCCAAAGTCGGACACTTAACCGACTGAGCTACCTAGGCACCCATGGGTAAGGTAATTCCTAATTATTATTCTAAGTAATATAGATAGATAACCAACTTGTCTGGAAACAGAAAAGAAAGAAAAAAAAGCTAATGATTTTCTTGAGATTACTTCAAATGAACATATTTAACTTGGGTAAATCAACACCTTTATGTTTTTGAGTCCCCCTAGGCAGGAATATAGCATGTCTTTTATTTATTCAGTTTACTTTTGGCTCAGTAGTAACTTATGGACTGCTTCTTATAGAATTTGTGAGTTTTTGTTAAGTTATACTTAGCTATTTATGATATTTAAAAAATTATTTATGGTAGTTTATCCATTGATTCTTCTGTGTCTTCTAGATGCAAAACCATATTTTTCTTTCTAATTTGTATGCTTCTTATTTTATTTATTTTTCTAGAACTATTTTGGTTAATGTATCCAATATAATGACAAGTGATAGTGAAGATAATGGACATTTACTTGTTTTAAAAAGAAAAGGAAAGTCTCTAGTGTTTTCTTTGTAATTAAGTTATTGGTTTCTAGTAACACACACACAGTATACATATATACACATATCTGTATATACTAATGTATATATAATTATACAGGTATATATGAAATATCATTTAAGCTCTCCTTTATTGAATATTTTTAACACAGATGTATGCTACATTTTATCAAATGTCTTTGCCTTCTATGAAGATAAACATCAGATGGATTATGCTCACGAATTTCCACTCTTTCCTTCCTATTAATCTCATTAGGTCATAATGTGTTTAATATGCTGATTGAGACTGTTTACTAACAATTCATTTGAGGTTTTGCATCAATATTTGTAAGTGAGATTTGCTTTTCTTGTGCATCCATTATCAGGCTGCATATCATTATTATACTTACTATATAAAAATAACTAGGATGTTTTCCTTCATTTTCTACTCTCTGGACTGGTTTGAGTAGCACCGACAGTATCTGATTGTTAAAGGTGTGGTAGGACTCCCTGTATGTCCACCTGTCTGATGCTTTCTCACACAAGCACTCTTTCTACAATCTTCCATTTTTCTCCTATGGTAACTAAATTGTTTTGGAGGAAATTTTGACACTACAGAAAAAGAGAAAAATACTCATATTTTTGAAAATTAGAACTTGTAGGGTGAAACTTTTTACAGAGGAAAATGCTATCAAATGGTGAAATATTATTCTTTGTTAAGTTTGTGCTAGAAGGAACTATAACCTTCATGACAAACTTGACCAGCCACTGAAGTTATAAATGTCTGGTCCATGAATCATTGATATTTTTGTTTCATATGTGAACTATTCAATATAATAAGGTGATTAAAAATATTTTTAAAATCAAAATTCTACTTTTATATACTTCAATATAAACGAAGATAAAAGAAATAATTTTATGTTTTCACCATGAACAAATAAAGCAAGTCAAGTGAGAAACAAATGAGATTGTTCACATTTGGTTTCCTGAGGAATATATGGTTATGGTTAGAATTTTTATTTCTGTAAGATATTATAGTAACTATGATACTCAAACTTATAATGTAAGTATTAGGCTAGATCTCATGATGTATGTGAAAGAACTGATGGTTAAAAACAAAATATCTTTGTTTTAATGAAACAACAAAGCAACAATTAACAGAAAAAGCATGTCAAGATTAAAATCTGTCTTCTTTGTCTTACTTAGCTTTTTCTTAATATTGTTTTCTAACTTCAAAAATTAGAAAATACTTTGTTTTATGGGATCCAAACAGAGGGTCTCCCTCCTGGGAGCCAGGGACTGAGACTGGAGAGCAGGCATATTCACTATGGTCATGGCTTTTAATGTAAGATTCAGTAGTATCACTACAACATGGGTCCAGCTGGACAGATTGATTGGCAGGATTAGTAATTAACTTTGTTGATATGAAAATTTTATTTTCGTAACCATAAGGCATGTTTCTCTTTTAAAAATTTCTATCAAGTAGTATTAGTTAATATATATGCACATATGGTATCTGTCTTTCTCTGTATGGCTTATTTCACTTAGCATCACACTCTCCAGTTCCATCCACGTTGCTACAAAAGGCCATATTTCATTTTTTCTCATTGCCACGTAGTATTCCATTGTGTATATAAACCACAATTTCTTTATCCATTCATCAGTTGATGGACATTTAGGCTCTTTCCATAATTTGGCTATTGTTGAGAGTGCTGCTATGAACATTGGGGTACAAGTGCCCCTATGCATCAGTACTCCTGTATCCCTTGGGTAGATTCCTAGCAGTGCTATTGCTGGGTCATAGGGTAGGTCTATTTTTAATTTTCTGAGGAACCTCCACACTGCTTTCCAGAGCGGCTGCACCAATTTGCATTCCCACCAACAGTGCAAGAGGGTTCCCGTTTCTCCACATCCTCTCCAGCATCTATAGTCTCCTGATTTGTTCATTTTGGCCACTCTGACTGGCGTGAGGTGATACCTGAGTGTGGTTTTGATTTGTATTTCCCTGATAAGGAGCGACGCTGAACATCTTTTCATGTGCCTGTTGGCCATCTGGATGTCTTCTTTAGAGAAGTGTCTATTCATGTTTTCTGCCCATTTCTTCACTGGGTTATTTGTTTTTCGGGTGTGGAGTTTGGTGAGCTCTTTATAGATTTTAGATACTAGCCCTTTGTCCGATATGTCATTTGCAAATATCTTTTCCCATTCCGTTGGTTGCCTTTTAGTTTTGTTGGTTGTTTCCTTTGCTGTGCAGAAGCTTTTTATCTTCATAAGGTCCCAGGAATTCACTTTTGCTTTTAATTCCCTTGCCTTTGGGGATGTGTCGAGTAAGAGATTGCTACGGCTGAGGTCAGAGAGGTCTTTTCCTGCTTTCTCCTCTAAGGTTTTGATGGTTTCCTGTCTCACATTTAGGTCCTTTATCCATTTTGAGTTTATTTTTGTAAATGGTGTGAGAAAGTGGTCTAGTTTCAACCTTCTGCATGTGGATCCTGAGAAACTTAACAGGAACCCATGGGGGAGGGGAAGGAAAAAAAAAAAAAGAGGTTAGAGAGGGAGAGAGCCAAAGCATAAGAGACTCTTAAAAACTGAGAACAAACTGAGGGTTGATGGGGGGTGGGAGGGAGGGGAGGGTGGGTGATGGGTATTGAGGAGGGCACCTTTTGGGATGAGCACTGGGTGTTGTATGGAAACCAATTTGTCAATAAATTTCATATATATTAAAAAAAATAATAAAAAAAATAAAAATGAAAAAAAAAATAAATAAATAAATAAATAAACTTTAAAAATGAAAAAAAATATATATATGCACAGAAGTAAGACACACACACACAAGCACGTACATATACATGTATGCACACACAGAACTTACATTCAAGTAGAAAGATCCTGCTCAAAATAATTTCAGAATAATTAATAAAAATGTAATAATAAAACTATAAAATAATTATAATTAAATTTTGGAAATAGTTATCTGAACATTTTTTTACGGAAGGATTACTTAAGCCTCAATAAAAAGGTAAATATAGAAATGATGGATGAGGGGTGCCTGGGTGGCTCAGTCAGTTAAGCATCTGACTCTTGAATTCTGCTCATGTCATGATCTCACAGTTTGTGGTTTTGAACCCTGTGTCTGGCTCTGTGCTGATAGCCTAGAGCCTGCTTGGAAGTCTCTCTCTCTCCATCTCTCTCTCTCTCTCACTGCCTCTCTCTTTCTCTCTCAAAAATAATTTTTAAAAAAGAAATGATTGATGAATTTGCTAATATAAAGTTGTTGAGGTTCAGTATGTCACACATAACAAAAATACCAAGAAGGAGGAAACAAATGGGAATGGAAGGACTTCTCTAAATGATTCAAAATTACCCAAAAAGAAAAGTTTCTATGCCCCTCTCAGGACTTTGGACCCCTACAAGTAAGGTCCCATGGCTCTTAGAATATTGACTGGCACATAATTACAGTTATATGTGACAGCAATATTGTGATGATTGTGATGCTGATGATGGTCATGGTGGTGGTGGTGCCAGTATTGGCAAGGTGATGTGATGAAGATAATGATGACCATGACCATGATTGTGATGATATTGATGATGATGATGTGTAGGAAGAGGAGGCATAGAAAAGAATTCAGTGGCTAAGTAAGACACTGGAATTTTTCTTCCACTTTACCTTCTCTATAAAATCCCAACTACCATTGTTATTTCAAGTGATTGCATACATCTTCAGAAGACTATGGTTAATTTAAATGTAAATATGTTTTATAGAAAATGTTACATATAAATTTATCAACACATTAGTATTGATTATTTGTCAAAGGGAGGATACAACAGGAGACCTTCTGAATTAGAAATAAGAATGAAAGTTGTAAAAGAAGTCAGGTAGAATGGAGTTGAAAGAAGTCTATACAAGAAGTTGTATAGACCTAGGTTTGTTTTGCAGCTTCATCCAAGGTGATCTGTGTGGCACTGGGTAAGTTATTTAATATTTACAATGTTCAGATAAGTCCAGAACAGGATTAAGATTAAATGGAAAATATAGGTAGACATCTTATTGAGCCTACTGGTGTACAATGAATAAAATCCATCATTTGTTGCTTTATTATTGTTATAATAATTATGGCATGGAAGATTAATTTTGGAATGGTGGAGTAAGCATCTCAGTGACCTCTTCCCCATAAAATCAGTGAAAATACTAGCAAAGCAACTAAAATTTCAAAACAGCATAAATAACTAAAGTCACAAATTGTCTATCCAAGAGAAACTTGAATCTCAGAAATAATAGAGCCTATGCATGTAAGCTTTGGGTTATCCCCTTTCTCTCTGCCTTCTTGAAGGCTCATTGGCATGGTAGTTATGAAAGATGTGCAGGCTCACAATGAGTGGACAAGATAGACCTCTTTGGGTACTCAGTTAAGAATTTTATCCCAAAAGCAAAGTCAATCTTTTGTCAAAACTAGCAGTATTCTAGCAAAATGAAACATTTCATTCCCTAGGTGTTGTGGCCATTTGATTTGACTCAGAGCTCAGCTCAGCTTTAAAAAAAAATCAATTTAAGATTCAGTATCACTAAAGCATCATAGAGAAAAAATTGGAAATCTTCTGACAATGTTATATCTGCTTAAGTTTGTGATATTTAATTAGTGCAAACAAAAGACCAGACCAAAAAAAAAAAATTAAAGCAAGACCTGTACTACAAGGAACTTTGAAGAGCTCCAGCAAGTTCCTGAAGATCTATAGGAATGTTGTGTATCTGTGCAGGGCTGTGTGCATGCCCAGGAAACACCTAGGAATGGAGAAGCCCCTGTCACTAACCTCTGGCTTTGAGGAACTGTGTAAGCAGAAAATTAAAGCTAAGGCTGTCCTGTAAACTGTTTAAAGTTTAAAGTTATGCCTTCACACACGGATCTTCTTAGCAGAATTAGGAAGAAATACAGGCAAGACATTTAAGGAAACTTTCTCACTGATCACTGGATGACCACTAAATTATAATAAACCAAAAGTGAAGTTTAGGAGAGACCAGGCTTAAAAACAAAAACAAGAGCATAAAATCAACAACAAAAATTTAGAGAACTCAGTGGCTACACAGTGTGGAGAATACAGATTTACAAATTAGTTTAGAAGAGTCACTAAGGAAATTAACAAGAAGAAAAACAAGCATGAAACCAAAAAACCCAGGAACGGCAACCACCCCTTAAGTGAAAAGAGGATTCTGATACTGGAATTGTTATAATACATTATCTAAAATGTCCAGTTTCCAATGAAAAATTACAAAACCTGCAAAGAAATAGGAAGGCATACCAATACACAGGAATAAAAGCTGTCAATAGAAATAATCTTTGAAGAATCCCAGATGTTGGATGTAATAGACACGAACTTTAAGTCAGTTCTTCTACATGCATTCAAGGAACTAAAGTAAACTATGTCCGATGAATTAAGGGCAAGGAGAGTATGATAATTAAGTCTCACTAAATAAAGAATATCTGTAAAATGGTTGAAACTATTAAAAAGAAACCAATTCCAATTCTGGAGTTGAATAGTACAATGACTGAAAGAAAAAATTCACTAGCCAGCTACAAATTACAGATTTGAGCAGTCAGAAGAAAATAGCAGCAGACTTGAAGATAAGCCAGTAAAGATTATCTAGTAAGAGGAACAAAATTAAGACTGAGTTGAGAAAAGTGTATAGAAACTCATACATCCATTGGCACATCATGATAATTACCAATAAACATTTAATGAAAGTCTCAGAGGAGAAGAGCAGAGAAATAGGGCCAAAATTATTTGAAAAGCTAGCAACCTAAAGAAGCTCAACAAATTATAAAAAACTCAAAGAGATACATACCTATCCACATCAGAGTCAAACTGACAATTTCTCAATAGAAACCAAGGAGGCCAGAAGATGATTAGAAAACTTCCTTCAATATGGATGCAAAAATTCTCAATAAGATACTAGCAAATCGAATTCAACAGCATATAAAAAGAATTATTCACCATGATCAAGTGGGATTCATTCCTGGGATGCAGGGCTGGTTCAACATTCGCAAATCAATCAACGTGATACATCACATTAACAAAAAAAAAGAGAAGAACCATATGATCCTGTCAATCGATGCAGAAAAGGCCTTTGACAAAATCCAGCACCCTTTCTTAATAAAAACCCTGGAGAAAGTCGGGATGGAAGGAACATACTTAAAGATCATAAAAGCCATTTATGAAAAGCCCACAGCTAACATCATCCTCAACGGGGAAAAACTGAGAGCTTTTTCCCTGAGATCAGGAACACGACAGGGATGCCCACTGTCACCGCTGTTGTTCAACATAGTGCTGGAAGTTCTAGCATCAGCAATCAGACAACAAAAGGAAATCAAAGGCATCAAAATTGGCAAAGATGAAGTCAAGCTTTCGCTTTTTGCAGATGACATGATATTATACATGGAAAATCCGATAGACTCCACCAAAAGTCTGCTAGAACTGATACATGAATTCAGCAAAGTTGCAGGATACAAAATCAATGTACAGAAATCAGTTGCATTCTTATACACTAACAATGAAGCAACAGAAAGACAAATAAAGAAACTGATCCCATTCACAATTGCACCAAGAAGCATAAAATACCTAGGAATCAATCGAACCAAAGATGTAAAGGATCTGTATGCTGAAAACTATAGAAAGCTTATGAAGGTAATTGAAGAAGATTTAAAGAAATGGAAAGACATTCCCTGCTCATGGATTGGAAAAATAAATATTGTCAAAATGTCAATACTACCCAAAGCTATCTACACATTCAATGCAATCCCAATCAAAATTGCACCAGCATTCTTCTCGAAACTAGAACAAGCAATCCTAAAATTCATATGGAACCACAAAAGGCCCCGAATAGCCAAAGGAATTTTGAAGAAGAAGACCAAAGCAGGAGGCATCACAATCCCAGACTTCAGCCTCTACTACAAAGCTGTCATCATCAAGACAGCATGGTATTGGCACAAAAACAGACACACAGACCAATGGAATAGAATAGAAACCCCAGAACTAGACCCACAAACGTATGGCCAACTCATCTTTGACAAAGCAGGAAAGAACATCCAATGGAAAAAAGACAGCCTCTTTAACAAATGGTGCTGGGAGAACTGGACAGCAACATGCAGAAGGTTGAAACTAGACCTTTCTCACACCATTTACAAAAATAAACTCAAAATGGATAAAGGACCTAAATGTGAGACAGGAAACCATCAAAACCTTAGAGGAGAAAGCAGGAAAAGACCTCTCTGACCTCAGCCGTAGCAATCTCTTACTCGACACATCCCCAAAGGCAAGGGAATTAAAAGCAAAAGTGAATTCCTGGGACCTTATGAAGATAAAAAGCTTCTGCACAGCAAAGGAAACAACCAACAAAACTAAAAGGCAACCAACGGAATGGGAAAAGATATTTGCAAATGACATATCGGACAAAGGGCTAGTATCTAAAATCTATAAAGAGCTCACCAAACTCCACACCCGAAAAACAAATAACCCAGTGAAGAAATGGGCAGAAAACATGAATAGACACTTCTCTAAAGAAGACATCCAGATGGCCAACAGGCACATGAAAAGATGTTCAGCGTCGCTCCTTATCAGGGAAATACAAATCAAAACCACACTCAGGTATCACCTCACGCCAGTCAGAGTGGCCAAAATGAACAAATCAGGAGACTATAGATGCTGGAGAGGATGTGGAGAAACGGGAACCCTCTTGCACTGTTGGTGGGAATGCAAACTGGTGCAGCCGCTCTGGAAAGCAGTGTGGAGGTTCCTCAGAAAATTAAAAATAGACCTACCCTATGACCCAGCAATAGCACTGCTAGGAATCTACCCAAGGGATACAGGAGTACTGATGCATAGGGGCACTTGTACCCCAATGTTCATAGCAGCACTCTCAACAATAGCCAAATTATGGAAAGAGCCTAAATGTCCATCAACTGATGAATGGATAAAGAAATTGTGGTTTATATACACAATGGAATACTACGTGGCAATGAGAAAAAATGAAATATGGCCTTTTGTAGCAACGTGGATGGAACTGGAGAGTGTGATGCTAAGTGAAATAAGCCATACAGAGAAAGACAGATACCATATGGTTTCACTCTTATGTGGATCCTGAGAAACTTAACAGGAACCCATGGGGGAGGGGAAGGAAAAAAAAAAAAAAAAAAAAAGGACGTTAGAGTGGGAGAGAGCCAAAGCATAAGAGACTGTTAAAAACTGAGAACAAACTGAGGGTTGATGGGGGGTGGGAGGGAGGGGCGGGTGGGTGATGGGTATTGAGGAGGGCACCTTTTGGGATGAGCACTGGGTGTTGTATGGAAACCAATTTGTCAATAAACTTCATATAAAAAAAAAAAAAAGAAAACTTCCTTCAAAATGTTGAAGGTAAAAGACTGCCAACCAATAATTCTAGAAGTAGCAAAACTCTTCTTCAAAAATGCAGGAGAATCAAAAGATAATCCACAGAATACTAGAAAATATTTGTAAAACATATGCCTAATAAAAGACTTTACCCAAAATATATAAATAACTCTTAAGACTCAACAATATGAAAACAAATAACCCAATTTAAAAATGAGCAAAAAATCTAAATACCTCACCAAAGAAGACATATATATATATATATATGGCCAATAAAATAATGAATAGCTGTTCAATATCATCAGTCATTAGGGAAGTGAAAATTAAACAGCCATGTACACTTCACACCCACTGTGATTATTATAATTAGAAAGACAGATATTGGCAAATTTTGGAAAGGCTATGGAGAAGTTGGAGCCCATATATATTGCTGGTAGGATTTTAAGGTATTGCCTTGAAAAACAGTTTGGCAGTTTCCCCAAAACATTAAATATAGGGGCACTTGGGTGTCTTGGTTGGTTAAACATCTAACTCTTGATTTCAGCTCAGGTCATGATCTCATGATTCAATGGAGCCCAACTTTAGGCTCTGTGCTAACATTGGGGAGCCTACTTGGGATTCTTTCTCTCTCTCTCTCTCTCTCTCTCCCTCCCCTGTTCTCTGTTCATGTTCATGGTATCTCTCTCTCTCTCTCTCTCTCTCTCTCAATAAATAAATAAACTTAAAAAAATTTAATGTTTATTTATCTTTGAAAGAGAGAGAGAGACAGAGAGATTGCAAGCAAGGGAGGAACAGAGAGGGAGACACAGAATCTGAAGCAGGCTTTAGCCTCTGAGCTGTCAGCACAGAGGCTGAACTGTTAGCACAGAGCCCAATGTGGGGCCCAATGTGCTCTCAAGCTCACAAACTGTGAGACATGACCTGAACCAAAGTCAGACACTTAACTGACTGAGCCACCCAGGCACCCCAATAAATAAACTTAAAAAAATATTAAATATAGTTACTCTATGACTCAACAATTCCACTCCTATTCATAAACCCAAAGTAAGTTGAAAACAAACAGCACAAAATCTCATACATAGGTGTTTATAACTCTTGAATAATTAGGTGGGTAATACTGCCATTTGCTTAGGTAGAAAAATGGAAAAGAAGCAAGTTTAGGTTAAGGGAAGGGAAACTTGTCTTTGGAAGAAGTTAAACATGTAGTGCTTTTAGATATCTTATGAGAAGCAGGGAGCTGGATATCTGATTCTTGAGATGTAGAAAAATGTCAAGACTAAGGCATTGACATAGGAGTCATCAGCTTAAATATGGTACTTAACATAATGGAGCAGAAAAATATTACCTAGAGAGAATAGGTTCTCCAAAAGTAAAAAAAAAAAAAAAAAAAAAAAAGGAAGAAGTCCAGGCCAAACCCTGAGGCACTCCAACTTTCAGACATCAGAGAGGAGAAACCAGCAAAGGAGTCAGAAAAGGAACATCCAGTGAAGTGGATGAAACAACATAAGGCAAGGGAATATAGTTTCAAGAAGAAGGAGTTAATTCTATTGAACGTTGCTGAGATCAAGTAAGTTACAGAAGGAGAACCTGGACACTGGATTTGGCAATATGTTGACCAGTCACAGGAGAGTATCAGATGTGGAGTAATGGAATGTATTGAAGAGTGAACAGGAGGTGATTTATCAGAGATAATGATGATAAGCAAATCTTTCAAGAAGGTTTGCCTTGAAGACAAGCAGAGAAATAGGACAATAGCAGCAAAATTTTTATTTTGGTTACTGTACACCATGCTGAGGCTTCCTAGTGACCAAAATGCTTTAAGTACCCCTCACCTTGACTAAACTTCACTCAGCCTTTTTCCTGATAGGCTCCTAACCTCCCTTCTTTGACAGCATTTACTTTAAAAGAAAAAAATTGTGGGGCGCCTGGGTGGCTCAGTTGGTTGGTTGATTTCACAGTCTGTGAGTTCCAGCCCTGCGTCAAGCTCTGTGCTGACAGCTCAGAGCCTGGAGCCTGTTTCTGATTCTGTGTCTCCCTCTCTCTCTGCCCCTCCCCCACTCATGCTGTGTGTGTCTCTCTCTCTGTCAAAAATAAATAAACATTTGAAAATATTTTTAATAAAAAAAGAAAAAAAATTGTAGTTATAAGTTCTTTCTCTGACCCTCTGAGGTGTAAGTCTTTTTAAAGGGATCTTGTTAGTTTCATAATAGAAATTGTCTTTCTCAAGGATCTGGGAGCCATCTCTTTAAAATATATTCAAGAAAGATAGTATCCCAATCTCCTAGTTTCTGTAGGAAGGTAATAGCCTAACTTCGGCAGGGCTTTGCTCCAAGTTGCATAACTACCTCTCATCATAAAGATATGTGAAGTTTAGGGGCGCCTGGGTGGCGCAGTCGGTTAAGCGTCCGACTTCAGCCAGGTCACGATCTCGCGGTCTGTGAGTTCGAGCCCCGCATCAGGCTCTGGGCTGATGGCTCAGAGCCTGGAGCCTGTTTCCGATTCTGTGTCTCCTTCTCTCTCTGCCCCTCCCCCGTTCATGCTCTGTCTCTCTCTGTCCCAAAAATAAATAAACGTTGAAAAAAAAATTAAAAAAAAAAAAAAAAAAGATATGTGAAGTTTATTAGCACACACTGGTGGTCTATGACCTCTTCCTAACATTCTCTAATTGCTTTTCACTTGCTCACCCTAACTTTAAAAAACCATATTGTTCTTTATTTTGATGGAGCTTCATCAAAATAAATTGAATAAATTATTTGTTTAAAAAATGTCAAATGTTCATAACAGCATTATTCATAAGATTGTAGAAGTGGATTCAAGCAAACTGCCTATCGATTGACAAATGGATAAGCAAAATATGGTATATTCATGTGGTAGGATATTATTGGGTGATAAATAAGAGTGAAAACCTGACAGGGACTACAATATGAGTGAACCTTGAACACATTACACTAACTGAAGGAGGTCAGTTTAAAAGATAACATGTTGTATGATTTCATTTATATGAAATATCCAAAACAGGCAAATCTATAGACAGAAAATACATTAGTGGATGCCAAGGACTGGATGAGACAAGTGATGTTAGTGATGTGTGCAAGAGGAATGGAAAGTGACTGCTAGTGGATCTGAGGTTTCATTTTGTGGTGATGAAAATATTCTAAAATTACATTATGAAAATAGTTCCACCACTCTGAGAATATACTAAAAACCACTGAACTGTACATGTTTTATGTATGCAAATTGGACCTCAATAAAGCTGTTTAATAAAACAAGTTAAAAAGAAATAATTATAGCATAAAGTCCTTTATGGCAGTCTGATAGGAAGATAAAGCAAGCAGGACAGTGGCTAATGGCCAAGTAAAATGTTTTTTTACTTCATAGAAATGTCTGGAGCTGAGTCTTAGTGCCTTGATATCAACATTGTCAAGTTAAAGGAGAGCAATTATCCCAGAAATGGTGACAATAATTTCACAGAACAATACACAATCAGAAAGAAGGGGGCATACCTGTTATCTATTTTAGTCTTTTAATGAGGGACCCAAGTTAACAATGATGGGCAGAAGGGAAAATACCAAGAATGCATACTGTCTTTAAGGGTTTTGCAAACTGATCTTTGCAATGTTTAATTAGAAATTTTCAATCACTTTATTAATATGTTTGTATTAGTATGTGTGCACCAGTATGGTGCTTTTTATATTCAGGATGCTAGTGCATACATTTCCTACTGCCACAGATAGTCATGCCAGCAGTGTCTATGTGAATCAGTGAAGGGCTAATAATACCAATGCTGTCATGTGTTGGGCAACAACATGGGATATAGGCCTGCTCTTAGGTGAGGCATGCCCTATGGGGAAACCTTGTTATATAGCCTGGAGACAGGACAGAACTCCAAAAACTAAGTGTTGTCCAAGTGCTGTTCAGAAGTGGGGATCCAGGAGTTGAGAAGCAATAACTGGGGCAAACTCTTGCTTGGACCAGGGACCCCACAGGGCCCTGGTAACAGCACCTGTTCATGACACCTGGCTTTGAGCAGGTTGCCACACTAGGCTTAAGGCAGCAGAAACACACTAGCATCTTGTTTCCTGGAGAATTTAATAAGGTGAGCATTGGTCTCTAATAAAAGTCAAAGCAGGACTGAGAGTCAGTTGACCTCTGGAATCCTGGCATGATTGCCTTATTAAATTTGTTTTTCCTGAGATCTCAATGGACTAAGTTTTGGGAAGAGAGAAGGTGATGTAGGTCAGATAGTTAGATCTCAGAGTCTGGAAACTAGTGACACTCTGACTAGCATCTTCCCTCTTTGAAAGCTGACCACAGCTTATGGTGACTAAAAGGGGCTCTCCAAGCTTAAAGAGACAAATACAGTAGCCCCATTATATGCTGGGTCCACACAGATGATGACCAGGCTTCTGGCTGAGAACATCTTGCTGATCATGAAGATCTGCAGCAGGAACTCTCTGAGTTTAATGGCCTTTACCCATTAATTTTTGAGTTTTAGTGCCTTTGAGTAAGTTTTTGAGAACAAATATGACCTAAAATTTTAACTTCTGTCAAATGATCAGAATTATAATTTTGACTATAATGTTTTATAAGCCTATATCTTCAAGGGTAAACATTTGTTCTATATTTTCAGATGGCTACCCCAAAGAAGAAATGATTTACAGATGGAGAAAAAATTCAGTTGAGGCAGCTGATCAGAAATCCTGGCGGCTTTATCAGTTTGACTTTATGGGCCTCAGAAACACTACAGAAATTGTAACAACATCTGCAGGTAGGACTTAATTTAAGGAAGTATAACTTTCAAAAAAAAAGACTGACTTTTCTTCCCTCATTCCTAAGGCTACATATAATCAGACTCTTAATGTAGAATTCCATCATGCATATGCTTTAACTACTTGTATTAGGGCAATCATATACCTCAGTGATATTTGGGGAAAAATAACCGATTCAAAAGTGAAAATATTTTTTAAAGTTTTAATTGGTATGGGAAAAGGATGATTAGAATGGTCTTTTTTAATCAAAAATTTTTAATTAAGGCTGTATTTGCATCATGTCCATAAGCTTAACTAGGATTCCAACTATTGACCATATTTATATAAACTGATTTTAGCAATGATGGGAGTACAACTTTCCACATACATAATAAAATATTATTGATAATCTCAACATGAAAGAAGCTGGTGTGAAATGCCCTTTGCATTTTAATTTCTAGTTTTTTTCCTATCCTTTACTCTAAACTTTATTTTAAGCTTTGTATTTCTTTTCCAATATATTGAACAGAATAATAATCCACCAATTTGATTTCATTAAGTGACTCTTATATGCATATTAAGATGAAAAGAAGTGATTCATCTATTAATGTATTTGGATGTTTGGGGATTTTTGTTTTATGGGGGGTTTTGTTTGTTTGTTTTCAGTATTTACTTATGACTATGGCCTACGATTTTGCAATTGATTTACTTTTTCCAGGGTATGGGGTGCATATGGCTTTAAAGCCAGCTTTTCTACTGATCTTATTGTTAATGTGAATAGTTTATTGGCACTTAAAACTCCATAACAATTTTTTCACTGATGATTAAGATTAAGATATAAACTTTGATAATTAGTGGTAAATACCTTTAAAGGATAGTCTGAATTCTTGATAGAATAGTAAAATATAGAACATTTCCACATTAAGAAAAGTCTGAAAATCCCTGATTAACAGAGAAAAGCAAAACTTCCCTACAGGTGTCATGGTGGTAAAGGTGAGAAATGGTGTCTGTGTTTAAATATTAAACAATGATAAAGTTAAAAGAATAAAAGATCATAATTTATTTAAATAAGCTGTGGAAGCAGAAAGAAGGGAAGTGTATTGGAGAGACTTTTTCCCAATTATGAGTCACCTACATTAAGAATGTAATTCTGCTCCTTGAAAAGTTGAAATGTACTAGCAGACATTTTGGGTATAAAGCAGCCCAAAGGAGGGTAACTAAATGAGAGAGTTGTCCTAGCATTTAAGTGCCAAATATCAATGCTGTTTTTCTTCTCTTGTTTTTCTCTGAAAGATGATGTTAAAGGATAGGAAATGCAAATCTCAGGGAAAGTAAATTCTGCTACATATTAAAGGGCTTAGGTCTGCAAAGAGTGCCTAACTTTGAAGTAAGTTAACCCTTAAGACCGGTTGGAGTGCTATCACATTACTGTGGGTTTAAACAAATATGGAAAACATTCACTGGCAGCAAGAAGATTTCAGTCTCACTAGAAAAACATGGTAGACATTAAAGGCTTATGAACAAACCAAGAATCTATACACCAGCGTAACAAATAGACATTATATTAAACTAAATTCTATGCAATGTTTAGGGCTGTCATTTATAAGAAATGACTGTTCCCCAGGAATTTTTTTTACTTGTTCCAGGAAGTCAATGAATGTATTGACATTGATAGATGGATGTTCTCTACCTGCTCTTCTCTGACTTCTGTTTTTATTTGAACTTCACATTATGTTGAATCTTATAAATCACCCCTTCCTTTAGAAACTAAGAACAAAATATATTCTAAATAAATTAATCTATATTAAAAAATTAAACTCACTCGCCTCTAATAAATCAGATGCTGTTTAATATGGGAGTGAGATGTAAATGATGGATTTTCATTCTTCATTTCTAAATGTCACGTGGGCCCAAGGTGGTTGCCACACTCCCATGCTTATTGTAGCAGCTCAGAATGCTCTATATCCTATTTCCCCAGTGGAAAATCCTGGAAAAATTACTATGATCACTTTTACACACTCTCTCAGCTCCCTTTTCCCCCTTTTCTTGCATACAATCCAACCCTAGTGAAATCCAGCCCTCTACCCACTCCAAACCACACCCATGCAGCATTATGGAGGAAAAATAATAATAAATAAAAGCATGCTATTTTTCATCATTACTGTCTTTTGAAGTTGTTGGCCATGAATTTCAAGAGGGTTTTAAGGTTATCATATTACATTGTTCTCAGCGTTTCGCAATCTTTTATTCATTATCACTTCTCCTAAGGAGTCTTTTCATATATATTTTAACTACCTCCCTTAGAAATACCGATACTAATGATATGCTTGTATATATTTTCATGTATTATGGCCTTTTGGAGGACTACACATAGCAATATCAAAGATTGTCACCTCTCACCAAAAAGAATTTCACTCCCACAGGAGTAATATCACCTCCATTAAAATTTACGCTGGAGTCTATTTATTCTTCCACTTTCTTGAATGGTCAGTTCCTATTTTGCTCTTTGTCCCAACCTAATTCTTTACTTTCCACTAGTGATCTTGCTTTTCGCTGTTCCTAGAATATTGAGGAATTCAGAGGATGTCCAACACCTTTGCCTACCTCTTGCAACTGCTCCCTCATAGTGTTGCAGATGAACTCCCATTGCTTACCTACATATGTACCAGGTCATCTTTCTTTTCCCCGATACAAGAGATTGCTCCAACACATCTCCTTCTCTCACACACTTTATTTTTTACTTTCTGCTGGATCATTACTACCATCTACTTAAAAACAAGCTTTTATTTAAGTAATCTTTTTTTAAAAAATGGTTTCCAGTGTGCAAAAAAATGACTGGTTTCCAGTCAGGTCTCCAGTGTGCAAGAAAATGACCCACACAAACTGGGTAATTAAGAAGAAGATAATGAAGGGTAGAAACTATATACAAGCTTGCTGGCAGGACTTACGACATATTTAAATAAGGCATTGTTGTAGGCAGAATAATGGCTCCCAAAGATGTCCATTTTCTAACCCCAGAACCTGTGAATACATCATGTTACTTGACAAAGGAGACTTAAGGTGGCAGATGGAATTAAGGTTGGTGGTCCCCTGACCTTCAGACCGAGAGCTTATCCTGGATTATCTAGATGTGTTCAATATGAAAGAAGGAAGGATAAGAAGAAAGTCAGAAGACAATGTGACTGTGGAAGAAACTCAGAGAGGTACAATTTTGCTGGATTTGAAAATGGAGGAAGGGGCCATGAGCCAAGACAAGTGAGAGTTTCTAGAACCTGGAAAGAGCAAGGAAATGAATTCTAGAACCTTTAGAAGGGAACATAGCCCTACTGACATCTTAATTTTAGCCAAGCAAGACATATATCAGACTTCTGACCTGAAGAACTATAACATAAAAATGTTTTGTTGTTTCAAGCCACTAAGTTTGTGGTCATTGGTTACAACAGCAATAGGAAACTAATATAGACATATTGCAGTAATCTCTAGTTAGTGATATTGGGAAGCTATTACCAATTAGCTGAAGATGCAAGAAAGGGGAGTGGTTACTAGAATCTTGAGAAATAGTTGCAGTGAAAGGGCTGTATGGCAGCTAGTATCACTTTCAGCAGATAATCCAGCTGAACTGCAGCACTGAGGCAGGAAAGGATCCTAGGAATACTTGTCTTAACCTCCTTTACCTATTTTCTGTCCCTTCTCCCCAAGGGCTAGAAGCCAAAGCTCACGGAAATTATATGGTGTGGTCCAGGCAGAAGCTTCCTGGGCATAAAGCAGGTGGAATAGAGTATAAGGTAGATACGAAGGGGAATATCTAGAATATGATTCCTCCACAAGCTACTGTCCTATTTGTGCCTGTTGCAGCAAACTCTTCTAAAGAGTCCTCTAGTCTCACCGACCCAGTACCTTCATGCCTGTCTCTGGAGCCCACCCCAGCCAGACTTTCCTCTTCACTCTTCCACCAACACTATTCTCAGCAAGGTCACCAGGGACCTCTAAAATGCTAAGCCTCCTTCTCTCTGACTCCTCTTACCTCTTCCCTTAGTTCCCAGGACACACCTCTCTTAATTATCCTCCCCTTGATGTCTCTTCCTCCACATTTTGTGTTGGACTTCCATCTTCTCCACATTCTGTTTTTCTGGGAATGCCCAGGACTCTATTTTCTATCCATACTCACTCCTCCAAGTCTCATCCAGGTTTCTGTGGTGTGAACTCCAAAATTTACATCTCCAGCTCCAGATCAAATATTTCATAAATTCCAGCCTCCTGGATTGAACTACATGTTCAAGATCTCCCCTGGGATGTCTCAGAGACCAGTCCCACTTAGCATGTCCCAAACTGATGCACACACAGGCAATTCTAGCTATAGTTTTTCCCTACCAGGTGGTGACCTTTCATTTTCTCAGGCCTGAACTCCATCCTTTCATTTTCTCAGGCCTAAACTCCAGGATCATCCACTCTCCCTTTCTTTTATATATCAAATCCAAAATATCAGCAAATGCTGTTTACTATATTTTCAAAATATTCTAAATATGATGGTTCCTACCAATTGCATTGCTACTATCCTGATCTGAGTCACCATCAACTATTTCCTGAATTAGAGCATTACCCCCCTTATTTATCCTCTTGATTATAGACTTGCCCACCTATGGTCCACAAGAAAATGATATATCATTACTGAAGTCAACATTCCTCCACTAAAAACTGTTTCATGACTCCCCTTCTTTCTTAGAGCAAATGCCAGTCTTTATGATCACCTACAAAGCCCTTTAAGATCTACCCCTTGATGTTCTGCCCCCAACATCTCACCCAAGCACTCTCTCTGACTCCACTTCCATCATATCAAGCATGTTCTCACTATATGACTTTTGACAGACTGTTCTATGCCTAGATGCCTTTTATCAGGATTTCTGCATGACTAACTCCCCTATGTTCTATAAGTTTGTGCTCAAAAATCATCTTCTCATTGAATTCTACCCTATGAGCAATCTCTGCCTTCAACAGTTGATATAATCTATCATATAATTTATGTATTTATTAAGTTTCTCTTTTTTGTTGTGTTACATTAAGGGGTTATTGTCTATGTTGTTAACTAATTATACAAAACATGTAGACTGTTCTTGGCTCCTAGTGATGTTCTCCTAAATGAAATAGAGAGGAAAATATTTGAGTCAAGGATATCAGTTAGGAGGTGGGTATGAGTCTAGGCAAGAGGTCATGAGTGTTATCAGAAAGAAGAGAAAATAAAGAAAAGGAAGTATTATATTTAAAAGACTTTCTGTCAGTCAAATGGACAAGTCGAGTAAGTGATGTGTATATGGGATGTGACGAATACCAAAAGCAAAGAGGAATGAAGTAAAACATATTGGAGCAATATGTGATCACATCACTACAATAGGATTGGACATGTGTTGAAGGGAATAATGAAACCAGCTCAGATATTCTAGATGAAAATTCTCATTAAGTTTCCTCAATGGCAGATATGACTCCAAATCTAATAGGCTTATCTCTTACCTATGAAATGGGGGCTGAACAAGTTGATGCCCATTTTTCTGCAGTAGAATCATGCTTGAAGGGTGTCTATAACTAGTCACACCCAAAAGGTGATACCCATAAGAACAGATCTAGATCTGGGCACCTAGCCTGCTCAGTTGGTTAAGCATCTGTCTCTTGATATCAGCTCAGGTCATGGTCTTATTGTTGTGAGATGGAGCCCATGTTGGGTTCCACACTGACAGCACGGAGCCTGTTTAGGTTTCTCTCTCTCTCTCTCTCTCTTTCTCTCTCTGCCCTTTCCCCACTTGCACATGTGTGCATGCTCTCTCTCAAAATAAATAAATAAACTTGAAAAAAAACAGGTCTAGATCAAATAGTTTTTGGAATAATGCCTGCCTGAGGTTGGATCCCTCCCTGATTGTCCTAGCCCATGGAGTTCTTTGCCAGAAGGGAATACAGCTGTTGGATTTCACTTGCACTTCCAGGGAGATTCCTGGGATCTGACTTTGTGCAGTATCCATTCTGGCATCTGGCTGTAAGGCTGTGAGTAAAACATTTCCCCAAAGATCTGTAAAGCAGTTTGGTAATTAGGCAATCTCAAATACAGCACAATGAGCTGGATGACGTTGACTATAATCATGCCAGCTAATATGGGGCATCTGGGTGTCTCAGTGGGTTAGGTGTCTGACTTTGGCTCAGGTCATGTTCTCACAGTTCAAGAGTTCAAGCCCCATGACAGTCTCTGTGCTAACAGTGCAGAGCCTCGATCCTGCTTTGAATTCTGTGTGTGTGTGTGTGTGTGTCTGTACCCCATCCCCCAGCTTGTTCTCTCTCTCCAAAATAAATAAATAAATTTAAGAAAATAATGCCAGGTTATGTGTAACATTCCAGTTATTATTTTAAATGTTTTACATGCACTAACTCATCTAGATTTCACAATTCCCACACACTATTACTCCTGCCATAGAAGAGTGGGCTTCAAAGCATTCCAGTTCCACCAATAACTTGCTGTGGGCACACTACTTTATCTTGAAAAGCTTTGGGTTCTCTAGAACCCCAAACAACCCTTATAGACATAGGATGATTATGTTGCTAAGAAGTGTTAAATTCAGACAAAGTAATCTTTCTGTTAAAATATCAAGACGGATAACTCTAATATATTTAGGAAGCTGTAAAAGTGCTCATAATAGACTGATTTCCTCTTTAATATTTTTATGCAAACTTTGTTATCTTCTTAAAAGTACTTTTAACTACTATTCTTAGATTCAATAATCTAATAACAATCTAATATCTCTTTTAATTGCAAAACAATTCCTGGAAGAGCTAAAATGTTCTGGACACTTTTTCATCTTAATGAGTCCCCAGGCTTGCAAGGACAAGGATTTAGAATTTAGTGAGAGATGTTTCAATATAAATGTGTCCCATCAACTGCTGCAGGAACACAGAGGTAAAGGAAGAGCTTATTGCTGGCACTTCACATGTGATCAGGTGTTTCAGCATCTCCCCACCATTTTATTTGTTTAATTTTTTAATGTTTATTTATTTTTGAGAAATAAATACAGAGAAAGAGAGAGAGAGAGCACGAATGGGGGAGGGGCAGAAAGAGAGAGGGAGATACAGAATCCAAAGCAGCCTTCAGGCTCTGGCTGTCAGCACAGAGCCCGACACGGAGCTCCAACTCATGAACCATGAGATCATGACCTGAGTTGAAGTCGGACACTTAACCAACTGAGCCACCCAGGTGCCCCTCCCCACCATTTTCTATAGGTCACCAGTATATTACAAGATACCAACATCAGTGTTAGCAGAAGTGTTTCCAAACGCAGCAATAAATTATAAAACACTGCATACTGCATTCTCCTCCTGGAGACGTCCAGTGTGTCTAAACAAGGAAGAATTGTGTTAACTCAGTCCGTGTTTAATTCTGCACTTTTCAGATCATTATACCAGAAAATACTTTTTTCATGGAATAACCAACAACTTCCTGGGCAGCATTATTAGTCTGAAAAAACATCTTTTTGGGCATTTCATTTGGGTATAATAATATTGTTGTTTTTTGGGGATTTGAAGATTTATTGAATACTAAATGTCATCATTGAGGGAAACATGCAAAAAAAAAAAAAAAGAATAGCCCCATAAAAGCAACATACTAGTCAATAACTGAGCTTTTTACTTGGAAAATACGGAATATTTAGATGTGCCTCTCACATGTACTCTGAGAGAGGAAAGGAAGAATTGCATTCTGCCACAGAGAAGCTTGCAGATTTATTTCACATTTAAATTTTTATCATGAGGAATACTAATTTCCTTCAAGTGAGATTATTTATTTTTACCAATACTGTGGCCATAAGAAAATTAGATTAAATCTGAGCTTATACTTTTAAAAAGTTTTAGAACCGTAGTCAATCTTGCATATAATATACCTGTAATGAAAACATTCTTTACATGTAAAAAATATTCCAATACATATGTTTATTAATTAATAATCGTTATGTGCACTGTTAGCCATTGATGGGCATTAATTATAGCCTGAAAACAATTATCATAGATTGTTGTTGATTATTGGCAGAATCCAGATTATGTGAACCAGGAAATTGATTCCTTAGTAGAATGAGTGTTCACAAAATAAAGTAAAAATTACGAATAGTTTTTTTAAGAATTTCTTTATTTGGCAATCTCATTCTTACATTGCAATGTTTCCAATTACAAAAACCAAAGCAAAAAAAAACCCAAAACAAAACAAAACAATAAAACTCTGTTCCTGAAGGAGTTTATTTACTGATCAAAAATATTGGGTTTTTATGCTCTTCAGGGTATGTTGATAATTCATGTGAGTTTCATATTATACAGTGTCTCCTCACACCATTCTTAGCTTCACATCATCTTTCTAGGATCCCCAGTGTGGCCTCACAAATACCATTGCAGTTTGGGGAGATCTGACCTGATCCCCCACTTTTTAATGAGGGAATTACTGGGTAGCATATCCCTCTTTGTGTATAAATTCAAACTTAATGGAATTCGTATCCAATGTAATGGATTTTAAAAAGATGTACTATGAGCCCCTTAAAACCCAAAGCAGCGGATTCTGGGAAGATGGAGGCGTAGGAGGACGCTGGGCTCACCGCGCGTCCTGCTGATCACTTAGATTCCACCTACACCTGCCTAAATAACCCAGAAAACCGCCAGAGGATTAGCAGAACAGAGTCACCGGACCCAAGTGCAGACGAGAGGCCCACGGAAGAGGGTAGGAAGGGCGGCGAGGCGGTGCGCGCTCCACGGACTGGCGGGAGGGAGCCGGGGCGGAGGGGCGGCTCACCGGCCAAGCAGAGCCCCCGAGTCCGGCTTGCAAAAGCGGAGGGGCCTGACGGACTGTGTTCCGACAGCAAGCGCGACTTAGCGTCTGGGAGGTCATAAGTTAACAGTTCTGCTCGGAAAGCGGGAAGGCTGGAGGACAAAGGGAGGGTGAGCTGCGGAGCCCCCGGATGACAGAGCTCAGTTTGGCGGGGAACAAAGGCGCTCGCCAGCGCCATCTCCCCCGCCCATCCCCCAGCCAAAATCCCAAAGGGAACCGGTTCCTGCCAGGGAACTTGCTCGCTCGGCGCGAACACCCAACTCTGTGCTTCTGCGGAGCCAAACCTCCGGCAGCGATCTGACTCCCTCCGGCTGCCACAGGGCCCCTCCTGAAGTGGATCACCTAAGGAGAAGCGAGCTAAGCCTGCCCCCCCTGCCGCCGTGCACCTTGCCTTCCCACCCCAGCTAATACGCCAGATCCCCAGCATCACAAGCCTGGCAGTGTGCAAGTAGCCCAGACGGGCCACGCCACCCCACAGTGAATCCCGCCCCTAGGAGAGGGGAAGAGAAGGCACACACCATTCTGACTGTGGCCCCAGCGGTGGGCTGGGGGCAGACATCAGGTCGGACTGCGGCCCCGCCCACCAACTCCAGTTATACACCACAGCACAGGGGAAGTGCCCTGCAGGCCCTCACCACACCAGGGACTATCCAAAATGACCAAGCGAAAGAATTCCCCTCAGAAGAATCTCCAGGAAATAACAACAGCTAATGAGCTGATCAAAAAGGATTTAAATAATATAACAGAAAGTGAATTTAGAATAATAGTCATAAAATTAATCGCTGGGCTGGAAAACAGCATACAGGACAGCAGAGAATCTCTTGCTACAGACATCAGGGGACTAAGGAACAGTCACGAGGAGCTGAAATACGCTTTAAAGGAAATGGAAAACAAAATGCAAACCACCACGGCTCGGATGGAAGAGGCAGAGGAGAGAATAGGTGAACTAGAAGATAAAGTTATGGAAAAAGAGGAAGCTGAGAAAAAGAGAGAAAAAAAAATCCAGGAGTATGAGGGGAAAATTAGAGAACTAAGTGATACACTAAAAAGAAATAATATACGCATAATTGGTATCCCAGAGGAGGAAGAGAGAGGGAAAGGTGCTGAAGGGGTACTTGAAGAAATAATAGCTGAGAACTTCCCTGAACTGGGGAAGGAAAAAGGCATTGAAATCCAAGAGGCACAGAGAACTCCCTTCAGACGTAACTTGAATCGATCTTCTGCACGACATATCATAGTGAAACTGGCAAAATACAAGGATAAAGAGAAAATTCTGAAAGCAGCAAGGGGTAAACGTGCCCTCACATATAAAGGGAGACCTATAAGACTCGTGACTGATCTCTCTTTTGAAACTTGGCAGGCCAGAAAGAATTGGCACGAGATTTTCAGGGTGCTAGACAGCAAAAATATGCAGCCGAGAATCCTTTATCCAGCAAGTCTGTCATTTAGAATAAAAGGAGAGATAAAGGTCTTCCCAAACAAAAACTGAAGGAATTTGTCACCACTAAACCAGCCCTACAAGAGATCCTAAGGGGGACCCTGTGAGACAAAGTTCCAGAGACATCACTACAAGCATAAAACATACAGACATCACAATGACTCTAAACCCGTATCTTTCTATAATAACACTGAATGTAAATGGATTAAATGCGCCAACCAAAAGACATAGGGTATCAGAATGGATAAAAAAACAAGACCCATCTATTTGCTGTCTACAAGAGACTCATTTTAGACCTGAGGACACCTTTAGATTCAGAGTGAGGGGATGGAGAACTATTTATCATGCTACTGGAAGCCAGAAGAAAGCTGGAGTAGCCATACTTATATCAGACAAACTAGACTTTAAATTAAAGGCTGTAACAAGAGATGAAGAAGGACATTATATAATAGTTACAGGGTCTATCCATCAGGAAGAGCTAACAATTATAAATGTCTATGCGCCGAATACCGGAGCCCCCAAATATATAAAACAATTACTCATAAACAGAAGCAACCTTATCGATAAGAATGTGGTAATTGCTGGGGACTTTAACACCCCACTTACAGAAATGGATAGATCATCTAGACACACGGTCAATAAAGAAACAAGGGCCCTGAATGAGACACTGGATCAGATGGACTTGACAGATATATTTAGAACTCTGCATCCCAAAGCAACAGAATATACTTTCTTCTCGAGTGCACATGGAACATTCTCCAAGATAGATCATATACTGGGTCACAAAACAGCCCTTCATAAGTTTACAAGAATTGAAATTATACCATGCATACTTTCAGACCACAATGCTATGAAGCTTGAAATCAACCACCGGAAAAAGTCTGGAAAACCTCCAAAAGCATGGAGGTTAAAGAACACCCTACTAACGAATGAGTGGGTCAACCAGGCAATTAGAGAAGAAATCAAAAAATATATGGAAACAAACGAAAATGAAAATACAACAATCCAAACGCTTTGGGACGCAGCGAAGGCAGTCCTGAGAGGAAAATACATTGCAATCCAGGCCTATCTCAAGAAACAAGAAAAATCCCAAATACAAAATCTAACAGCACACCTAAAGGAAATAGAAGCAGAACAGCAAAGGCAGCCTAAACCCAGCAGAAGAAGAGAAATAATAAAGATCAGAGCAGAAATAAACAATATAGAATCTAAAAAAACTGTAGAGCAGATCAACGAAACCAAGAGTTGGTTTTTTGAAAAAATAAACAAAATTGACAAACCTCTAGCCAGGCTTCTCAAAAAGAAAAGGGAGATGACCCAAATAGATAAACTCATGAATGAAAATGGAATTATTACAACCAATCCCTCAGAGATACAAACAATTATCAGGGAATACTATGAAAAATTATATGCCAACAAAGTGGACAACCTGGAAGAAATGGACACATTCCTGAACACCCACACTCTTCCAAAACTCAATCAGGAGGAAAGAGAAAGCTTGAACAGACCCATCACCAGCGAAGAAATTGAATCGGTTATCAAAAATCTCCCAACAAATAAGAGTCCAGGACCAGATGGCTTCCCAGGGGAGTTCTACCAGACGTTTAAAGCAGAGATAATACCTATCCTTCTCAAGCTATTCCAAGAAATAGAAAGGGAAGGAAAACTTCCAGACTCATTCTATGAAGCCAGTATTACTTTGATTCCTAAACCAGACAGAGACCCAGTAAAAAAAGAGAACTACAGGCCAATATCCCTGATGAATATGGATGCCAAAATTCTCAATAAGATACTAGCAAATCGAATTCAACAGCATATAAAAAGAATTATTCACCATGATCAAGTGGGATTCATTCCTGGGATGCAGGGCTGGTTCAACATTCGCAAATCAATCAACGTGATACATCACATTAACAAAAAAAAAAGAGAAGAACCATATGATCCTGTCAATCGATGCAGAAAAGGCCTTTGACAAAATCCAGCACCCTTTCTTAATAAAAACCCTTGAGAAAGTCGGGATGGAAGGAACATACTTAAAGATCATAAAAGCCATTTATGAAAAGCCCACAGCTAACATCATCCTCAACGGGGAAAAACTGAGAGCTTTTTCCCTGAGATCAGGAACACGACAGGGATGCCCACTCTCACCGTTGTTGTTTAACATAGTGCTGGAAGTTCTAGCATCAGCAATCAGACAACAAAAGGAAATCAAAGGCATCAAAATTGGCAAAGATGAAGTCAAGCTTTCGCTTTTTGCAGATGACATGATATTATACATGGAAAATCCGATAGACTCCACCAAAAGTCTGCTAGAACTGATACATGAATTCAGCAAAGTTGCAGGATACAAAATCAATGTACAGAAATCAGTTGCATTCTTATACACTAACAATGAAGCAACAGAAAGACAAATAAAGAAACTGATCCCATTCACAATTGCACCAAGAAGCATAAAATACCTAGGAATAAATCGAACCAAAGATGTAAAGGATCTGTATGCTGAAAACTATAGAAAGCTTATGAAGGTAATTGAAGAAGATTTAAAGAAATGGAAAGACATTCCCTGCTCATGGATTGGAAAAATAAATATTGTCAAAATGTCAATACTACCCAAAGCTATCTACACATTCAATGCAATCCCAATCAAAATTGCACCAGCATTCTTCTCGAAACTAGAACAAGCAATCCTAAAATTCATATGGAACCACAAAAGGCCCTGAATAGCCAAAGGAATTTTGAAGAAGAAGACCAAAGCAGGAGGCATCACAATCCCAGACTTCAGCCTCTACTACAAAGCTGTCATCATCAAGACAGCATGGTATTGGCACAAAAACAGACACACAGACCAATGGAATAGAATAGAAACCCCAGAACTAGACCCACAAACGTATGGCCAACTCATTTTTGACAAAGCAGGAAAGAACATCCAATGGAAAAAAGACAGCCTCTTTAACAAATGGTGCTGGGAGAACTGGACAGCAACATGCAGAAGGTTGAAACTAGACCACTTTCTCACACCATTTACAAAAATAAACTCAAAATGGATAAAGGACCTAAATGTGAGACAGGAAACCATCAGAACCTTAGAGGAGAAAGCAGGAAAAGACCTCTCTGACCTCAGCCGTAGCAATCTCTTACTCGACACATCCCCAAAGGCAAGGGAATTAAAAGCAAAAGTGAATTCCTGGGACCTTATGAAGATAAAAAGCTTCTGCACAGCAAAGGAAACAACCAACAAAACGAAAAGGCAACCAACGGAATGGGAAAAGATATTTGCAAATGACATATCGGACAAAGGGCTAGTATCTAAAATCTATAAAGAGCTCACCAAACTCCACACCCGAAAAACAAATAACCCAGTGAAGAAATGGGCAGAAAACATGAATAGACACTTCTCTAAAGAAGACATCCAGATGGCCAACAGGCACATGAAAAGATGTTCAGCGTCGCTCCTTATCAGGGAAATACAAATCAAAACCACACTCAGGTATCACCTCACGCCAGTCAGAGTGGCCAAAATGAACAAATCAGGAGACTATAGATGCTGGAGAGGATGTGGAGAAACGGGAACCCTCTTGCACTGTTGGTGGGAATGCAAATTGGTGCAGCCGCTCTGGAAAGCAGTGTGGGGGTTCCTCAGAAAATTAAAAATAGACCTACCCTATGACCCAGCAATAGCACTGCTAGGAATCTACCCAAGGGATACAGGAGTACTGATGCATAGGGGCACTTGTACCCCAATGTTCATAGCAGCACTCTCAACAATAGCCAAATTATGGAAAGAGCCTAAATGTCCATCAACTGATGAATGGATAAAGAAATTGTGGTTTATATACACAATGGAATACTACGTGGCAATGAGAAAAAATGAAATATGGCCTTTTGTAGCAACGTGGATGGAACTGGAGAGTGTGATGCTAAGTGAAATAAGCCATACAGAGAAAGACAGATACCATATGGTTTCACTCTTATGTGGATCCTGAGAAACTTAACAGGAACCCATGGGGGAGGGGAAGGTAAAAAAAAAAAAAAAAGGACGTTAGAGTGGGAGAGAGCCAAAGCATAAGAGACTGTTAAAAACTGAGAACAAACTGAGGGTTGATGGGGGGTGGGAGGGAGGGGAGGGTGGGTGATGGGTATTGAGGAGGGCACCTTTTGGGATGAGCACTGGGTGTTGTATGGAAACCAATTTGTCAATAAACTTCATAAAAAAAAAAAAAAAACCCAAAGCAGCATGATGACAAATGTCTGGCTTTGCCTTGCTGATCCTTTTCTTCATAATCCTTTTTAAGTAAATAAAACAAAATTATTATAATTCATTTATCCATTTATTCATTTATCTAATTCACAATTTGCAGAGATAAAACTTAAACCTCTGGTTACTATTAAGGTTTGCAAGAAAGTACAGCAGGAATAAGTGGGAACATTTCTCATATATAACTGTGCATAAGGTCTATGCACTCAAGATAACATGAGATGGCAGTGTGGTAGCTGAAGCCCACAAGGATGAGAAAGCATGCTGTGCCTGCACACCACAGTGTCCTGTTCCATACATGTTTTTCTGGCCATATCCAGCATGAATTCAGGTGTCAACATTTAAGACAGTTTAATGAATATTCATGAAACACCGTTGTGTGGCTAAGTGTGTCTGGCATTTTGCAATATACAAGGTCACCCACAGTGCTTTGATGGCATTTTAGAGGACCCCTGTTAGATAAATGTCTTTTTATAGACCAATGTCATCACTTGTTTTCAATCTCTTAACTCAAAAAGATGATGGCAATAATATAGAATTACACATCTCTTGTTTCCAAGAAGATTAAAGCATTTGGAGCATTATCTATCTAAATGGTTCTCAGAAATCATTGTGAAGTTTGAAGAAGATGGATATTATTGTTCCATGTTTTCTAATATCTATAATTAATTTTACTATGGAACTTACCTGTGAAATGGAAGATCAAAGAAATAAACCTCACAATCATGAGGCCAGGTGTCCAGTATCTAGGTATGTTGCCAACACCAAATACTTTGAGATGAACTGACTTCATTATTGCCTCACATTATCATGGAATCTGTGTGAGCACTATCTTCGTTAACCCCAACATCCTTTGGGTGTGACCCTGGACAGCCACTTTTATCTGACTGGTCCTCCTTTTCTCTGTTAAGATAACAGGAATATAAAAATATTATTTTTATGACTGTATAATAAATATGCTTACTTAAATAATAAATAATAAATAAATAACAAATAAATAATAAATAGGCTTACTTAAAATTTGCAAACACCATTTAAGAGCATGAGTGACCATATGGGTTCCCTGGGGTGGTTGTAGGAGTAGCACAAAATGATTGTTTCATCATTCTGGATGTGGGAAGTCCAAATTCAAGGTGTCACCAGGGTTGGTTCCTTCTGAGGACTGCACAGGAGGATCTGCTTCTAGCTCCCACTCCATGGTTTGTAGGTGGCATTGTCTCTGTGTCATGTCATCTTCCTTCTGTGCATGTCTGTCCCTATGTTTGAATTTCCCCTTTTGTATAAGGATACTAGTCATATTGGATATAGACCCCTTGGTCCACGCTACTCCAGTTAAACCTCATCTTAACTAATTACATCTACAATGATTGTATTTACAAATAAAGTAACATTCTTAGGTACTTGGCGTGAGGAGTATACTTTTTGGGGAGCACAGTTCAACCCATAATAGTAACCAAGAAAGTATTACACACCATGATAATTAGCATTTCGATTGCATTTGGAAATGAGACTTTCTTTGTCCCAAACACATTCTTTATACTTGAATTCCCTTAAGGATTAGTGTCCCCTCCCAATTGGACTGTTTTCATTGACTGTGAAGAAAATAGGCCATGGGCTAGCACAGCTAGCATGTGTGACCTGCTGATGGGCAGCCTTTGCATCACCTAGTAAGTATGTAGGAAATTGAGATTCCTAGGCCTCACCTTGAACCTTTTAGGTCAGAATCTCTTGGAGGAGGAGTCCAGGACTCTGAATTTCATACCCCTATATGATTCTAATGATACTGAAAGTTGGCATGTACTGGGTGGACCAGACCAGACTATAGCAGATGGATGGTGTAAAAATCTCATTACTGTGAGATCAAAGCCAGTAAAGAATAATCTCCTATGATGATTTCTGACTGAGTCAACAGTGTGCTGTATTTTTTATGTTACTGATGTTTCTGAACGTTCTTTAGATAGTCTAGATAGTTGCCTTCTTCAACTATTTCCCCAAGGATGGTTGCAGCAAATCTTTTCCTTTGTTTTAGCCCAATGCCATTTTGGAAAATGAAAGCCAGAAATTTTATATCTAAATACATAGATTCTACCAATTATAATAGGAAATAAATCTATAAGCATACCTCATATATATTGCTGGTTTGGTTCCAGGATACCAAAATAAAGCCAATATCATAAAAAAGCAAGTCAAATAATTTATTTGGTTTCTTAGTGCATATATAACATACATTTACATTGTACTATATAGTCTATTGAGTTTGCAAAAACATTATGTCTTTAAAAATAAAGTAATACCTTAATTTAAAAAATAATGTTATTGCCAAAAAGTGCTGTTATCTGAGCTTTCAGCAAGTCAATCTTTTTGCTGGTGGAAGGTCAGTGTTGTTGGCTGCTTACTGGTCATGATGACAGTTGCTGAAGGTTTGGTGTGGGTGTGGCAATTTCCTAAAGCAAGAAAACAATGAAATTTGTCACATCAATTGACTCTTCTTTTCACAAACAATTTATCTGCAGCATGTGATGTTGTTTGATAGAATTTTACCCACAATAGAACTTCTTTAAAAATTGAAGTCAATCCTCTAAAGACTCTGCCACTGTTTTGTCAACTAAGTTTATGTAATATCCTAAATCCTTTGTTGTAATTTTAACAATCATCACAGCACCTTTACCAGAAGTAGATTCTACTCAACTGTAAGAAGCAACTCCCCATCCATTAAAGTTGTATCCTTAGACTGTAGCAATCCAGTCACATCTTTGGGCTCTACTTCTAATTCTGGTTCTCTTGCTATTTCTCCTACATGTGTAGTTATTTCCTCCACTGAAGTCTTGAACCTCTTAAAGCCATCCATGAGGATTGGAACCAAGTTCTTCCAATCTCCTGTTCATGTTGATATTTTGACCTCTTCCCATGAATCACTCATGTTCTTAATGACATCTCGAATGGTGAATATTTTCCAGAAGATTTTCAATTGACTGCCCAGAACTATCAAGGAAATCATTATCTATGGTAGCTATACCCTTATGTAATTTATTTCTTAAGTAATAAGACTTGAGAGTTGAAATGACTCCTTGATCCATGGGCTGCAGAATGGATGCTGTTAGCAGGCATGTAAACAATATTAATTTCATACATCTCTATCAGATCTCTTGGGTAACCAGGTACATTGTCAATGAGCAGTAATATTTTGAGGGAAAAATCTTTTCTCAGCAGTAGGTATAAACAGTGGGCTTAAAATCTTCATTAATCATATTGTAAACAAATGTGCTGTCATTCAGACTTTGTTGTTCCATTTATAAAGCACAGGCATAGTAGATCTAGCATAATTGTTAATGGTCCTAGGATTTGGGAATAGCAAATGGACATTGGCTTCAACTTAAAGTCACAAGCTACATTAGCCCCTAGCAACAGGGGCTGATCTACATCAGCACTTGCTGCTTCCCTTTGTACTTTTATATTATGGAGACAGCTTCTTTCCTTAAACCTCATTAACCAATCTCTGCTAGCTTCAGACTTTTCTTCTGCAGCTTTCTCACCCCTCTCAGCCTTCATAAAATTGAAAAAAAAAAGTTTTTTTCTCTGGAATAAGTTTTGACTTAAGGGAATGTTGTAGCCGATTTGATCCTCTATGCAGACCACTAAAACTTTCTCCATATCAGCATTAAGGCTGTTTCACTTTCTTGTCATTTGTTCACTGGAGTAGACTTTTAATTTCTTTCAAAAACTTTGCCTTTGCATTCACAACTTGGACAACTGGTGCAAGAGGCCTCACTTTTGACCTGTCTCAGCTTTCAACATGTCTTCCTTGCTAAGGTTAATCATTTCTAGTTTTTGATTTCGAGTAAGAGATGTATGACTCTTCTTTTTACCTTAACAGTTGGAAACCACTGAAGGGTTATTAATTGGCCTAATTTCAATATTGTTGTGTCTCAAGGAATAGGGAGGCTTGAGGAGAGGGAGCGAGATGGGGAAAGAGTTGGTGAAGCAGTCAAAACACACACACTTTTCAATCAAATTTGTCATCTTATATGGGTGGTTCTTGGCACCTCAAAACAATTAGAATAGTCACATCAAAGATCACTGATCACAGATCACCATAATAAAAATAATAATGAAAAAGTTTGAAATATTGGGAGAATTACCAAAATGTGACACAAAGACACAAAGTGAGCAAATGCTATTGGGAAAATGATGCCAGTACACTTTTTGGATGCAGGGTTGCCACAGACTTTCAACTTATTTTAAAAAATGTAGTATCTGTGGAGTGCAATAAAGCAAAGCCCAATAACACAAGGTATTCCTGCATTAGATTATTTTTCTGACAACTTAAATACAATTTCTTCACTGAGAAAAACTTGCATAAAATTTAAGTAGATGTATGTGTGTGTGTGTGTGTGTATATATATATATATATATATTATTTTAAATAAGCCAATGGCAACACATTTGACCTGGGTTTTCAAAAATTTTATTAATTTAAAAGAATTAAAAATTTATAGATATGTGTACATGCACATGTTAGTATATAAACATACATTGTCTTTCTCTGTCAGCTGAGAGGTTCTAGAGCAGTGATACCCTAGTACCAGTGAGACAAAATCTTTGTTTCTAATGCCAATCTCCAGTAAAAGGAAACAAAGTTCCTTGGAGAAATTGTTGATTGTATGGCTTGGGCCATACATACATATTGTACTTACATACAATATGTAAGACTAGATCATCTTGTAGTGCCAGGAAGAAAGAAAATGTTAAGACATTCACACACACACACATAATGAAAAGGATATGTCAAAGAGAAATAAGAGCCAACTAAGATGTTGCAATTGTTAAAGCTGACTACTATGAGCAATAAAATAAATAAAGTAGTATTGGGCTATAACTAAGTGTAAAATAATTATACATGAAAATGATCTGGAGTCCCTACTGATATAAATAAATGATTGAATAAATAAATAGGAGAAAATGGACAAATACCCTGTGCATATTAATATGTAGATGTAATTTATGTAGATATTACGCTGTCAGGGAAATGTAGACTGACTCCTACTCAAGTGTGAGCTGCACATAATGATTTCCTTTTAAAGACTACAGTATGGAAAGAGATGGGGGAAACGGTAAAGCAATCAGAACATGCACAATATATGTTGTATGGAAACAGTATGGAAAAATATTACAGAGCAGACATTTGACAAACACCAGCTCAGCCAGTGGATCAAGGTGAGCATCAAGAGTCATATAATGTTAGTGGTATGTACCACTGGTATGATGTGATGGAAATGGTACTTTACTTCTGGTCACTTACTCCAAAAGACATAGAAGCCCAGTCTAATAATGAGGAAAACATGAGACAAATCACAGTCAAAGCATATCCTACAAAATACTTTACCCTTACTTCTCAAAACTGCCAAGGTCATCACTAACAAGGGAAGCCTGAAAAACTGTTACAACCACTTAAAGTCAATATAGTATCCAGCAGAGGATCCAAGATGGTGGAACAGCATGGAAATTTCTGTGTCTTGCATCCATGAAATAGAGCCAGATCAAAACTAAACCATCCTTCACACCTAGGAAACTGATTTGAGGATTAACACAACAATCTGTACAACCTGAACCACAGAACTCAGCAAGTATGTGGTACAGAGAGGTGAACTTGAGGGAGAGAAAAGCTGCAGAGGGCAGGGAGTTTTTTTTGCTTGTAGAGAGAGGACAGAAAATGGGGGTGGGGGGGCAGAGAATACAGGCAAAGCACCTTCCCAACAGCAGCTGGAGATAAAGTGAAAAGTGGAAACAGCCACAGGGACTGAACTAAAAAGGGAAAAAAGAGAAAGGAAAGGGTTTAAATTCCCTTAAGACTCTATAAACAGGGGGAGCACAGACTCTGAAACTCTGCATCTCAATACCTGGCGGTGGTCTGGTGAGAAGGGCAAATCCCCAGGAGCAGAATGAAGTCCAGGGCTGTTCAGGCCACATGGAGAGAGGTGGTTCCCCTGCTGGGAGGACATCTGGTAGAGGCTGTGTGGATCCCTCACAGGCAAAGGCCCCAATGGACCTGGGAGAACAATGACGTTCACTGGTGCTGGAACAAGGTCATTGGGGGTGAAGCCTGGTGCTAGATGTGTGTTGTGATTTTCCATAACCCCTGAAACACAGCTGCTACACAACTATATGAACTTTTTCTGGGGCGGGCTGGCACCCAGCTGCAGTCTCTGGGCATCAGCAGCAGCACGGTCCTGCGAGTGTTCCTGGCTATAGCTGGTACCTGGCCATTGCTTGGTGAGACCCTCCCACAGAGGGGCATAATGGGTCAAAGCCACAGTACCTAAGAAATAAGGAATTGGGAAAAACAGCCGCATCTGAGATAAAACTCAGAAGGGAGGTGCTGCCTGGGGGTTGGTCATGGACAGTGTAAAAGTGATGAGTGGACGGAACTAGAGACAAAGGATGAGTGTGTGATTTCTGATCAGGGAGAACAGAGTTCTAATACTAGAGACTGCCATTTTCACCACTCCTGCGCATGTGCATAAACACCTACAAGGGCCACAACAATCCAGCCCAGTAAGCCAAGCAGCGTCATCTACTGGAGAAGGAGCTGTTACACTAAGCCCTGCCCAACTGGGCCAACCTCGCTGTTCAGGAAAACAAATCTCTCCATTAGCTTAGTTTCCAGACTATAAAGCGTTTCATATTTTGACTTCTAGGAGAAAACGAAGTAATTTCAATCATATTTCAGTCTGTTTGCTGGTTCATGTATTCAATTTTCTTTTCCTTTTCCCTCTTTGTCATTTCTTTTCTTTTTCATGAATACAGAAAGACAAAAATTTTATTTTTATTTTCAATTTTTATTAAAAATTATTTCTTTAATTTTTTCTACTTCATTTTTTACTTTTGTGTAAATTTTTCAAATTCTATTTTACTTCCATCATTTCATTTTATTGTTTTCCAGTGTATTCATTTTTTTCAAATTTTCAAACGATTTCCTATTTCTTTCTTTCCCCTTTTTTTTTTCTCTAAGCTATCAAGCCCCTTTCACCCCCAGACCAAAACACAACCTAGGATCTAGCATCATTTATTTGACTTGGGCGTGCATGCACATGTGTGTGTTTAACTTTTTAATTTTAATTTTCTTTTAATTTTAACTTTTTCTTATTCATCAATTCCTTTTCTCCCTTCAAAATGACAAAATGAAGGAATTCACCCAAAAGAGAGATCAGGAAGAAATGACAGCCAGAGATTTAACCAACAGAAATACAAGCAAGATGTCTGAACCAGAATTTATAATCATGATACTAAGAATACTAGCTGGGGTCCAAAAAAGGTTAGGATCACTTTCTGCAGATATAAAAAAAAAAAGCAAAAGATAGGATGAATAAAAAATACTATAACTGAGCTCCAATTTGGAATGGATGCCACGGCAGCAAGGATGGATGACTCAAAGCAGAGAATCAGCGATATAGAAGGCAAACTTATGGAGAATAATGAAGCAGAAAACAGAAGGAGACTAAGGCAAAAGAGCACAATTTAAGAATTAGAAAAATCAGTGATTCATTAGAAAGGAACATCAGAATCATAGGGGTACCAGAAGATGAAGAGAGAGAAAAATGGTAGAAGGGTTATGTGAGCGAATCATAACAGAAAACTTTCCTAATCTGGGGAAAGACACAGAAATCAAAATCCAGGAAACACAGAACACTCCCATGAGATTCAACAAAAACCGACCATCAACAAGGCATACCATAGTCCAAATCACAAAATACTCAGGCAAGGAAAGAATCATGAAACCAGCAAGGGAAAAAAAAATTCCTTACTACAAGGGAAGACAGATCAGGTTTGCAGCAAACCTATCCACAGACACTTGGCAGGCCAGAAAGGAGTGGCAGGACATATTCAATGTGCTGAATCAGAAAAATATGCAGCCAAGAATTCTTTATCCAGCAAGGCTGTCATTCAAAATAGAAGGAGAGATTAAAATGTTCCCAGACAAACAAAAATTAATGGAGTTTGTGACTACTAAACCAGCCCTGGAAGAAATTTTAAGAGGGACTCTGTGATGGGAAAAAGGACAAAAATACATACATACATACATACATACATACATACATAAATACCAAAAACAACAAAGACTAGAAATTACCAGAGAACACACCAGAAACTCCAACTCTACAAAAAACATAATGGCAATAAATTCATATCTTTCAGTACTCTATCTAAACATCAATGGACTAAATGTTCCAATCAAAAGACATAAAGTAACAGAATGGGTAAGGAACCAAGTTCCATCTATATGCTGTTTACAAGAAACTCACTTTAGACCTATAAATACCTTCAAATTAAAAGTAAGAGGATGGAGAAACGCCTATCATGCTAATTGTCAACAAAAGAAAGCCTGAGTAGCCATACTTATATCAGACAATCTAGACTTTAAAATAAAGACTGTAACAAGAGATGAAGAAGGGCATTATATCATAATTAAGGGTTCTATCCACCAACAAGATCTTATAATTGTGAACATTTATGCTCAAATTGTGCAAGAACCCAAATATATAAATCAATTAATGACAAACATAAAGAAACTCATTGATAATAATAACATAATAGCAGGGGACTTCAGCACCCACTCAGAGAAATAGACAGACCATCTAATCAGAAACAAGGAAACAATCATTTTGAATGACACACTGGATCAGATGGACTTAACATTCAGAACATATCATCCTAAGCAGAGGAATATACATTCTTCTCCAGTGCACGTGGAACATTCTCCAGAATGGACCACATACTGGACACAAATCAGCCCTTAACAAGTATGAAATGAGTGAGATCATACCGTGCATATTTTCAGACCGCAATGCTATGAAACTCAAAATCAACCACAAGAAAATTTTGGAAAGGTAACAAATACTTGAAGACTAAAGAACTTCATACTAAAGAATGAATGGGCTAACAAAGAAGTTAATGAGGAAATTAAAAAGTACATGGGAGCCAATGAAAATGAAAACACCACAGCCCAAAAGCTCTGGGACACAGCAAAGGTGGTCATAAAAGGAAAGTATATAGCAATCCAGACCCTCCTAAAGAAGGAAGAAAGGTCTCAGGAATGCACCTTAAAGAGCTGGGGAAAAAAAAAAAACAGCAAATGAAACCCAAAACCAGCAGAGGACAGGAAATAATAAAGATTAGAGCAGAAATTAATGCTATCAAAACCAAACAAACAGTAGAACAGATCAATGAAACCAGAAGCTGGTTCTTTGAAAGAATTAACAAAATTGATAAACCACTAGCCAGTTTGATCAAAAAGAAAAAGGAAAGGACTGAAATAAATAAAATCAAGAATGAAAGAGGAGAGATCACAACCAACACTGCAGAAATAAAAACAATAATAAGAGAATATTATGAGCAATTATACACCAATAAAATGGGCAATCTGGAAGAAATGGACAAATTCCTAGAAATAGATACACTACCAAAGCTGAAACAGGAAGAAATAGAAAATTTGAACAGATCTGTAACCAGGAAGGAAGTCGAATTAGTAATCAAAAATCTCCTAAAAAACAAGAGTCCAGGGCCAGATGGGTTTCCAGGGGAATTCTAACAAACATTTAAGGAAGAGTTAACACCTATACTCTTGAATCTGCACCAAAAAATAGAAATGGAAGGAAAACTTCCAAACTCTTTCTAGGAGTCCAGTATTCCCTTGGTTCCAAAACCAGACAAACACCCCACTAAAAAGGAGAACTATAAACCAATTTTCCTGGTCAACATGAATGCAAAAATCCTCCACAAGATATTAGCCAACTGGATCCAACAATACATTAAAAAAATTATTCACTATGACCAAGTGGGATTTACATATGGGATGCAGGGATGATTCAACATCCACAAAACAATCAATGTGCTTCATCACTTCAATAAAAGAAAGGACAAGAACCACATGATCCTCTCAATAGAGGTAGAGAAAGCATTTGACAAAATACAGCATCCTTTCTTGATAAAAACCCTCAAGAAAGTAGGGATAGAAGGATCATACCACGAGATCACAAAAGCCATATATGAAGGACCCAATGGTAATATCATTGTCAATGGAGAAAAACTGAAAGCTTTCCTCCTAAGGTTAGAAACAAGATAGGGATGTCCACTCTCACCGTGGTTATTCAACATAGTATTGGAAGTCTTAACCTCAGCAATCAGACAACCCAAAGAAATAAAACGCATCCAAAGCAGCCAGAAGGAGGTCAAACTTTCACTCTTCGCAGATGACATGATACTTTATATGGAGAACCCAAAAGATTCCACCAAAAAAACTGCTGGAACTGATTCATGAATTCAGCAAAGTTACAGGATATAAAGTCAATGCACAGAAATCGGTCGCATTCCTATACACCAACAATGAAGCAACAGAAAGAAAATCAAGGAATCGATCCCATTTACAATTGCAATAAAAACCATAAAATACCTATAATAAATTTAACCAAAGAGGTGAAAAATCTATCATTGAAAAGTATAGAAAGATTATGGAAGAAATTGGAGAAGACATAAAAAAATGGGAATATATTCCATGCTTTGGGTAAGAAGAACAAATATTGTTAAAATGTCAATACTACCCAAAGCAATCTACATATTCAATGCAGTCCCTATCAAAATAACACCAGCATTCTTCACAAAGCTAGAACAAATAATCCTAAAATTTGTATGGAACCAGAAAAGATCCTGAATAGCCAAAGCAATCTTGAAAAAGAAACCAAAGCTGGAGGCATCACAATCCCGGACTTCAAGCTGTATTACAAAGATGTAATCAAGACAGCATGGTACTGGCCCCAAAACAGACACTCAGATCAATGGAACAGAATAGAGAACCCAGAAATGGACCCACAAACATATGGCCAACTAATCTTTGACAAAGCAGGAAAGAATATCCAATGGAATCAAGACAGTCTCTTCAGTAAATGGTGCTGGGAAAGCTTGACAGCGACATGCAGAAGAATGAACCTGGACCACTTTCTTACACCAGACACAAAAATAAACTCAAAATGGATGAAAGACCTAAATGTAAGACAGGAAGCCATCGAAATCCTTGAGGAGAAAGCAGGCAAAAACCTCTTTGATCTTGGCCACAGCAACTTCTTACTCAACACGTCTCCTGAGGCAAGGGAAACAAAAGCAAAAATGAACTACTGTGACCTTATCAAAATAAAAAAGCTTCTGCACAGTGAAGGAAACAATCAGAAAAACTAAAAGGCAACCGACAGAATGAGAAAAGAGATTTGCAAATGACATATCAGATAAAGTGTTAGTCTCTAAAATCTATAAAGAACTTATCAAACTTAACACCCAAAAAACAAATAATCTAGTGAAGAAATGGGCAAAAGACATGAATAGACACTTTTCTAAAGAAGACATCTAGATGGCCAACTGACACATGAAAAAATGCTCCACATCACTCATCATCAGGGGAATACATATCAAAACCACAATGAGATATCACCTGACACCTGTCAGAATGGCTAACATTAACAACTTAGACAACAGATGTTGGCAAGGATGTGGAAAAAAAGGATCTCTTTTGCACTGCTAGTGGGAATTCAAACTGGTACAGCCACTCTGGAAAATAGTATGGGGGTTCCTCAAAAAATTAAAAAACTACCCTACAACCCAGAAATTTCAATACTAGGGATCTATCCAAGGGATACAGGTATGCTGTTTTGAAGGGGCACATGCACCGCAATGTTTATAACAGCAGTATCAACAATAGTCAAAGTATGGAAAGATCTCAAATGTCCATCTTGGATGAATGGATAATGAAAATGTGATATATATATATATATACACACACACACACACATACACACACACACACACACACACACACAATGGAGTATTACTTGGCAATCAAAAAGAATGAAATCTTGCCATTTGCAACTATGTGGATGGAACTAGAGAGTATTATGCAAAGCAAAATTAGTCAGTGAGAGAAAGACAAATATCATATGATTTCACTCATATGAGGACTTTAAGACACAGAACAGATGAACACAAGGGAAGGGAAGCAAAAAATACATAAAAACAGGGAGGGGGACAAAACATAAGAGACTCTTAAATATGGAGAAAAGAGTTACTAGAGGGTTTGTGGGAGGAGGGATGGGCTAAATGGGTAAGGAGACATTAAGAAATCTACTCCTGAAATCATTGTTGCACTATGCTAACTAACTTGGATATAAATTGAAAGAAGAAAGAAAGAAAAAGAAAGAAAGAAAAGAAAAGAAAGCTATCCAGATTAGGATCCTGAAACAGAAAAAGGACATTAGGAAACAACTTTGAAAACTGAATAAAGTATGGACTTTAGTTACTAATAAGGTATTAATATTGTCTCACTAAATGTAACAAATAGTTATACCAATGTAATCATTAATAATAGGGAAAACTGAGTGTAGGAACCATCTATTATCTTCACAATGTTTCTGTAAATCTAAAAGTATTCTAAAATAAAAAGTTAAAAGAAAAGGAAAGTGAATCATAATGATGTAGTTTTACTTCCAATTATTTTTTGAGTGGCTTGAAATGTGCCAGCTCTTTCATTGAGATAGGCTGAAAAATAAATGGATAGGATAACATTATATTCTCTTTGAAGACTGATCAGGTACGTGCTGAAGCAACCATGACTTGAGCATACAAAATCCTGGAGAAGTAGACACCACACAGAGAGGTAAACCCACATTGTGTTGTGGCTTTATTTCTGTGGTCACTTGCTGAGCATCTGGAAATAGAAAGTGAATCCAAAAATATAGGTAAAGACTCTGAAAACAAAATGTCTCTGAAAGATCTATCTCTTAAGTTGGAGCATCAACAAGATGCAATAATAAGAAGCTCTTTAGGCCAGAATCCCAGGGGGAAAGGAAGATAAAGAAATGAACACTATTCTGCAAACACTTTCTAAAGTCTGAGTCTGTGAAGAGAAGGAAGTTAAAGCAAGCAAAAAGCCTCTGAGAAGGATAGTCTAACAGCCCATCAGTGTCAGGAAGATAAGAATTATAATTGAGGATGCTCCACAAATAAAGGCCAAGGTGAACACACCAAGGACTCAGTTACAATACCTGAAGGGTTATAGCCTAGAGGAAATGTGAAAGAGACCACCGCCACCAACAACAACAATAAAAAACAAACAAACAAAAAAAATTGTCCAACTACAACTAACTGAGCCTTGAGTTACCCCAGCCTCTCATTGTATTAGAATGACTAGTCCCAAACTTATTGACCAAAAAAGAAAGTGATGAACTGTCTTTGAAGGATAATAAAAAATTTTCATACAAATTTTACACAAGGTATATGCTGTTGCCAAATTAACGAATCCAAAGGAAAACTAAGAGAGTATAAGCACAGATCCACGGGTGATTAAGATTTTAGAATTAGCCAGCAAAGTCTTTACTATGGAAATAACTAATATTTTTAAGAGAACAGGGGAAAAGAGAAAATTATGACTGAAAATATTGATACTTTCACCAGAGAACGCGAGTATGTTTAAAAGAAAAACATTCAAATGGAGTTTTTTTTTAATTCAAGGATTTTAATTATAAACACAAAAGATAAACTTAAATTATTATATAAAAAACGTTAAAGGGAAAAATATGACCAGCTAACTATAAAACAGGTCAATAGAAAATATCAAAATAAAGAAAAAATAGAAAGGAATAAATAATTTAAAAAGTTAAGAATGAAATAAAATATGTGGGGTGTGATATAAAGTTGTCATATAAATGAGTTGGTAAAAAATGAAATAAAATAAAACTAAGTGCAATTAGAATTCCAGAAATGTAGGGGCGCCTGGGTGGCTCCGTCGGTCAAGCATCCGACTTTGGCTCAGGTCATGATCTCAACATCCATGAGTTGGAGCCCTGTGTCAGGCTCTGTGCTGACAGCTCGGAGCCCGGAGCCTGCTTCAGATTCTGTGTTTCCCTCTCTCTCTGACCCTCCCCCATTCATGCTCTGTCTCTCTCTGTCTCAAAAATAAATAAATGTTAAAAAAAAATTTAGAATTCCAGAAATGTAGGCCATAGAAAATGAGATGCACTATCTGAAGACATAAAGACTTAAAATTACCCTTGATAAATGAAGACATTAACTCACACACTCAGCAACACTTGTGAAGTCCAAAGGATGAATAATACAAAGGGAAACACTGAACTGCCAAAGACCAAAGGCAAAAAGTATGTCTTTAAGTACTGAGAGAAAAAAAAGACACATTACCCTCAAAGGAGCAAAATTAACACAGACATCTGTCTTTGAACTAGAAATCAAGGCTGCAAAATGACAATGGAATTCCAAGTATGAAAAGAAGCAGAGTATTTATTATTTTTTGTCACTCAAATATCCAATTTAAGAAACAAAGCAAATGAATAAACAAACAAAAAAGAATAGAGAGACAAAAAAAAAAAACAGACTCTTAAATATAGAAAACAAATTGGTGTTTGCCAGAGGGGAGGTAGTTGGAGGGATGGGTGAAATAGATAAAGGGGGTTAACAGTACACTTATTTTTTTGAGCTCTGAAAAATGATTACACTTATTGAATCATTATATTGTATATCTGAAACTAATATAATACTATATGTTAATTATACTTTGATTAAAAACAAATAAAAAGAAGCAGAATTTGATATCCAACAAAATAGGCAATAAAAATAAAAGTGAAATAATGATGTTTTCAGGCAAAGGGAACATAGAGAGAGAGTGAAAGAGATTGACTCTGTGATTTTTATAGGAAGCTGCTTTTGTCTATTTGGGTTAAACCTTTAAGTGAAAGAGCAGACCTACGCCGGCCGACTCCATCTTGTTCTGTGTCCTCCACCTTGAGTGACTATGTCCCCAACATGGCCCCTTTCTGAGAAAATCACAGAAACCTCAGACCACACCTCCTCCCCTTGAGTAACCTCCCACTCACCCCTTCAAACTTCTGGATCAAAACATGCCCGGAGACATGCGTAACGGGACTCTAATCCTTCCCCAGCCAATCGGCTGAGGCCACAGCCATTACCTCACCAACTGCCCCTAGACCCCTATAAAACCTTTGTGCTTTTGAAACTCGCTCTCTCTCCAGCATCTCACCGCTGCATCCATGCAGGTAGGGGATTGAGATCGAGCTAGCTTGAATAAAGGCTCTTTGCTTTTAAATCGGACTCGGCTCCCTGGTAGTCTTTGGGGATCGCGAATTCTGGGAATAACATAAGATATTTGCATACTAATGCATTTCTTTGATATATCAAGACTACCTATAATGTCCATTTGAACCTGAGTCCAATTGTCTAAAATCACTTGGGCAAGTCACACAGCATTTTTTTATCCTGAGGATCAGAACATCTACAGCAAGTTTTGTGACATGGAACCAAAACTGTGAAACACATTCTGTGGTGGGCATATTTATGGCAAGCTTAGAGCATGCTCAGAGCATGCTTAGAAGTGGCTTTCTAGCAAAGGCAGTCCTAACAAAGGCATCAAAGGAGGAGACCCCCAAATTTAACTGCCCTAGTGGCTTTTCCCCCTGGTGCCTATTTTATTACAAAGCCCCAAATAGACCCCCTAAGAGATAAAAGTTTTTGCAGTCAAAGTAACCATGAGAAAGAGCTGTTCTTCCATGACTACGGCAAAAGCCACACCATTTGATGTGATTGCCTGATATTTTTGAAGTTTATTTAAGCTTTAAGTTAACAGCTTCTGTAAGTAATTCTCCAAACTCCCCCCAAATTATTCTGTATGTTAAATTTTGCATATTCAACAGGTAGGTCATGTTCCAGTTGAATTAAAACAAAAATAAAAACAAAAAAACAACAACAAAAAAACCTTTCTGTGATAGTGCCCATGGTAAAGAGTAAGCACAGAGGGTGGGAGAATGGAGTCAGACTTCCCAGCTTTGATTTCAGCAATACCATTTATCTGCTAATGTAAGGGTTAAATTGTAGTGTAGGGCTAACATGTAGCTTGAAAAATAACAGCTTTATTCTCACACTGAAGGTCAAGAGATAACAGCCTTGCTTTACTCTTGTAAAGTACACTTCATACTCTTGTAAATCAGCCTTCACCAACTAAGGAAACAAACGCTCAAAGAAAAGAGCATCAGAGGCAAGGTCAAAGAGATCCACTGGTTGCAACTTAGCAGCAGAAAGTCTAAAATAATCACCTCATCTGGGAACTGTTTCTAACTCATCTGGGAACTGTTTCTAACTCATCTGGGAACTGTTTCTCTGTTCTGTTCCCAGGTGATGATAAAACGATGTGATCAGCCATAAAAACTCTGTACCCCAGCTGTTCGGGGCCGCACTCTTATCAAGAGCATTGGTCCCAATTGGTCGGCTTTGTCTCTCATTGCAATAAACTTTGTTGTGACTGTCACTGGTGCCCCCAGCATTCTGTTTCAGGAGTCGTGTGGATGCAATACTATCTTACCTTGAGCAACTTCTGTGATCCATCCATGTACACCTCTCATAAATGAGAAGGAAATTGCCTTCTCCTTTATTTTTTTAAGTTTATTTATTTATTTTGAGAGAGAAAGAGAGAGTGCACAAGTGGGGGAGGCTCTGAGAGAAGACACAGAATCCCAAGCAGTCTCCACACCATCAGCAGAGAGCCCAATGTGGGGCTCCTACTACAAACTGTGAGATCATGACCTGAGCCAAGATCTAGAGTCTTGAAGCTTAACCAGAAACTTCTAGATCTAGAAGCCTAACCAGCTGAGCCACCCAGGTGCCCCTGCCTTCTCCTTTCTATGGATATTGTGAATTTAAGTAAACCACCATATGTGAAGTGCATAATTGCCATCACTATATACAAATATTATCCTCTATTATTTGCTTTAATACAGTTCCTGTGAGGGAGGATTATGATATTCCCCACATTACTTCATTTAGTAAACAGTCCATTAAATCAGCTGTTAGCATTTTATTCAATGAAACATGCTTTAACATGGCAGTAGAATGAGATTTGTATCTTGAATGCAAATAGGAATGTATGTTTAAAATAGCTTCAGTAGAAGAAACTCTAAAACTGGTTTCTTCTTGGCTTTTTGTCATATTTGTCTGAGTACAATCTGAGTAATAAATCAGTCTGGGTTTTAGAGTCAGAATTTTAAAAATAGCAACAGTGTCTTTGTTCACAAGATTTAGTGAAAAATCTTTCAAACCTACTGTGAATCATCTTCCTCCTCTAATTCAGAGAGGAAATGTGGAAAAAACACTGCTTGGTTGAATGAACTGCTCATCCACTAAGAAAATTGAAATTCTATGATACAAATCACATCTGACTATGTCTATTCTTTTAAAATTAGACTTAATTAACTACTCCTTAAAAGAAAAATTATCTTTCCATGGGACCTGAACAAATTATAATATTTAGAATATGGTGACAGTGAAATTTGTACATATACCATTTTACAGTTTTCATTTGCCTCTCAACTTGCACTTTGAGAAAGGTAGAACATGTACCCATATCTTTATTAATAGGTAAGGGACTAAATCTCAGGAAGATCACAGGCATGGCCCACAGCAACACCCAATATATGCTGCAACTGATGTTAGAGCCTTTTACTCTGAGGCCAGTGGCTTTTCCATGACATCACTGGAACAAAGGGTTAACAGTACTTCCTGTGGCTAGTGCTCAATTTTCAGAATATTTTATTTTATCTAGTTCTATGTTGGGTTAAACTTCATTGGTATATTTCCTAGAATGGTTTATATTGTATATCTTTTTTTTTTTCCATTATGGAGTTACATTCCTGCTTCCAATCATTTGATCGGAGGAAATGTCTTAAATTTGTACAGTCACATAAGGAAAGATGATAATTTAAAATTATTTGTAAAAAGAATTATATTATTGTTGAAATTTAGATCTCTGGCAAGGAATGATCTAGTATATCCCCATTTTTAAAATGCTAGTTAACAGATGGCAAAACTGAGTCTTAAAAGTAAACTTGTTTATATAAACTAGTGTCAAGGCTTAAGACAACTATTGAGTGTTCTTATTGAGTACGTCATTCTAGAAAGTGCCAGGGGGGTCCTGGTTGCATACAATCAAACAACTCTCCCAACCCTATACTTGTATACATCTTAGCAAGTATGTCACACCATGCTTCTCCCCATTCCCTTCCACACCACTCTGATTAACTTTAATCATCCCTACATGGATATGTTCAGCCAGGAAGCCATTTTTGAGACATCTCTTAGGGGTGCCTGGGTGGCTCAGTAGGTTAAGCATCCGACTTCAGCTTGGGTCATGGTCTCATGGTTTGTAAGTTCGAGCCCAGCGTCAGGCTCTGTGGTGACAGCTCAGAGTTTGAAGCCTGCTTGGGATTTTGTGTCTCCCTCTCTCTGCCTCTGTCTCTCTCTCTCAAATAAATAAACATTTATATATATATATAAAGAAATCTCTTAAAGACTAGGTGAAGTAGGACAGCCATTTACTTCCACAATGCCCTGATTTTGCCCCAGGGTAGCATTTATCACATTGTGATGTATTCTAATTGTAATCAAAGAGGAAATGTAAAACACAGATAAGAACAAGAACTCTGGAGCCATCATGCCTGGGTTTAAATTCCAGGCTTAAACATACAAATTGTGTCATCTTGGACAGTTATCTTCCCTTTCTGAGCCTCAGTTTTCTCATCTGTAAAATGGGGAAGACAGTACTAGCGCCTGCTTCAGAGACAAGGCTCTTGTGAGGATTAAATGAGCTTGAAAATAGTAATAATTGCACAGCATATATTGTGTGTATGTTTCCAATACATTGACCTATTTGTATCCCAGGGATCTAGCAAAGTACATAATTCTCTCAAAAAGAAAGTACTTGGGGGGCACCTGGGTGGCTCAGTCGGTTGAGCGCCCGACTTCGACTCGGGTCATGATCTTGCGGTCCGTGGGTTCGAGCCCCATGTCGGGCTCTGTGCTGACAGCTCAGAGCCTGGAGCCTGCTTCAGATTCTGTCTCCCTCTCTCTTCCCCTCCCCAACTCATGCTCTGTCTCTCTCTCTCTGTCAAAAATTTTTATTCAATAAAAAAAGAATAAATAAAGAAAAATAAATAAAAGAAATAAAATAAAAAAAATAAATAAAAAAAGAAAGTACTTGGTAGATATATGAATGTGTGGAAGAAAAAAGAACCGTTTGTTTACCAAACAAGTCAAAAAGAAAAATATTTCACTTTACCAACATTTAACTGTCATCTTAGAAATATTAATATGAGACCATTAAGGTGATACAGTAATAAAGGGAATGCATTTTGAATTTTAGTAATGTGTTTTACTGTTTGTTTATAATTTTATTACTTAAAATTTAATTGATAAAGGATACTTTTATCTACTTCGTACTTTACAGGTAACACTTATATTGGTGTGTGAATACAAATGTCTGAATTGAAATTTGTGATTTCAAGCAGATTAATTTATTAAGTTCTTTGATATACATGTTTATTGGACAGCACAAGCACATGGTTTACCACAATTTCATTTTCTAAGAAAACCTTATACACTTTTGACAGGAGTCAGTTTTAAGAAACTTACACTGTTATAGCCTGGCATCTCTTTGGAGACTGTCTGCCTAGGTAGGGAATTCAGTCCTAAGGAATTCATAGAATTCCTTAGAGGGTCAGGAGTTTAAACTATTAATGTTCATCCAGAAGGTAACTCATCTAACTCACCTGAAGATTTTGGCCTGACTTCCATTTTTCTTTTTAATCAACATAGAATCTGGGGGAAATACAGACCTATTTCCCAAGATTACTAAATGACCACCAGAGACAACCTTCCTTTACCATGGTAACATTTGCACAGTAAGCCATCAATTACAGAAGCCGGGGGATGTTTCCTTTGTCCAATGACACTTTTCCTATTGGTTCTGTTTCTATATGGCTGTAACTAAATGGATATTTCAATACAAGAAGTAGTCCTTACAGATCCCAATGCTCCCTGGACAATAACCCTGTTCTTTGGACCTTACTCCCTTTTCCATTCTGCTCTCCACACTCACTGAGACAGAAGAATGAGAATACTTTCAGAGACCACTTCCAGCTCTTACCCTATCACCCTTCCTGCCATTTCTTCATTATTGCCCTTGTTTCATTACTATACCTATCTCTGTGGTCATGAAGGAGGTCTGAGGTCAGAGTCATGCTGCTTTGGATTTAGTAGTCCACCTTCTCCTGATTGGCTCTAAAACAAAAGGAGACTTATTCAATTTATCAGAATACCATACATTTACAGCAGGAATGCAATGGTTTTCTAACTGCCTGACCCTTGGCAATGCCCTTCTCTTACCCTGTTTGCTGTGTGCTCTGCTGACAAGACGTCCCCACTGGTCTAGATTCATAATCCATATGAGCCTAGCCCCACTCTGCTATGGGTGACACATCAGCTCCTCACTGCAGCCAATGTCACCAATTCATGATCATCAATGACCTGGAATCACTCTTCTGAGGGTGCATACAAACTGTTATTTAGTCAATCTGCTTACTCCTCCTAGAGAAGTAAAGAAAATAATTAAAGAAATCACACAGTCTGAGGAAAAGCTTACACTGAGGTAATAATGACAAGAACATTTAGAAATTACTCTATTACTCCCTGTATTCTTATTTCAAATGCATGAGCAATGTTGGCAACTTGCATATCTCTAAGTTTTCTTCTCCATTACCCTTACATACTAAAGCTACCATTATTTCCTTCTTTATATATGTGTATGTGTATATATATATATGTGTGTGTATATATACGTTTGTGTGTGTGTATATACACATATATATATTAATTTTTGAGTAAATATATATACATATATTTAATGTGTACATATTAATTAATATATACATATATATTTAAGTATATATATACATATATATTTTATATTTTAAGTAAATATATATATTTTAAGTAAATATATATATATGTTTAAGTAAATATGATTTGTGTAATTTGTTAATCAAAACCTTGCTATTAAGCCATGCTAGGGTCATTCCTTGATTCTTTACACCAAAAGACTTTATAAATAAATAAAGCTCTAGAGGTTTGGACTTTACCCAGAACTGCAGTGTCATGACTTGCCCATTTGTCAGGACTAATTATGCTGAACTTAGAACAGTCTCTTTAAAAAGAAAAAAAATTATCTAGCAAGCCCACAGATTTAATGAGAACTTGAAGACTTGGCTAAAAATTCATCACAGCTTCTCCAAATATGTCTTAAGTAAAAAGATAGGATGCATTCTAAAAGCTTGTAATCAAACTCTTCTGCAATAAAGTCATAGATAAAGGAATAAAAACTCATGTTTTGGTCTTGGTTTAAGTCTCACTTCAAAAAGATCTAAAAGACATTGTGAAGTTAATGCTACTGGTTCCTAGAACTTCATAAGGTAATTAAACCTATGGCCCAAGGTGAATCTCTGCACCAACTAAGCATTTGGGCTAGTTAATGGGGTGACGAGTGTAGTAAATAGATCTGCTGTATTCAGATGTCTCATCCCAGGTCCTTCTCTCATAGGGTTCCTCTTTCTTTATGCCATTATTACACTGAAGGCCAGAATGCTTTCTTGAAAATGAGTCTTCAAAGTACCACTTGGATTGGATGGAATGACACTGTTTTATAAAGAAATTTGTTTTGCTGAAATAGAACAGCTATTTTTTTTAAGACCGATATTTATATTGTTCTTTGTGTGATGAAAGAACCACTGGTAAAAATACATCTGTGCATTTTCTTTTTGAATATAAAGGCAGGCCTTTAACATCACACCTGCTATTTGAAGTGTCTGTCATCAGTGAGATTCTGTGTCTTCAATTCACAAACTGTTCATGGCCCCAAAGGAAAGGATGATATATTGAATGAAAAGACTTTGAAAGAATTATTTATTTTGAATGAGGAAAAAAATGCTTATAGTAAAATGTTAGAGAAAAATGATTGTATAAAATCCTTTATGACCTAGTTTGTGTTTGTTGGGGTGTGGATGTATACTGAAACTAAATAAAACAAAACCATAATGGTGGTTTTATTGCCATCTCTGGGAAATATTTTCCATTCCTCTTCAATTATGTGTGCATTTTGCACATATTTTAATATATTGTTATTCTTAAAAACTTAAAAATCACAGGAAAATATGTAAAAGAGGAATCAGTCTCCATCCTCCACCAGTCATTAATAACTTGGTATATATGTCTCCAGAGTTTTTCTGGGTTTTTTAACATAAGACACGCTACTACTTTTCATACAATAGATTTGTTGCCATATATATGTATTTTTAAAAATACCTTCAAAAGTGGAGAAAAGTAAAAAGATGAATTTTTTTTAACTATCTCATAGTAAAGTCCACATAAATATTAGGTAGATGTCTTCTAAAACAATATGCAAGCGAATCCACACCAATTAGTAGACCCATCTGCAAACACAGAAATGTGCGTATGTTTTTTGACACTTAGAAGAAACGGATGAATTCTTAAAAAACATATAACCTTCCAAAATTAAAGGAGGAAGACAGAAAATTTGAACAGACTGATTACCAGCAACGAAATTGAATCAATAATCAAAAAACTTCCAACAAACAAAACTCCAGGACCAGAGGGTTTCATAGGTGAATTCTGACAAACATTTAAAGAGTTGGTACCTATTCTTTTCAAACTATTCCAAAAACATAGAAGAGGAAGAAAATCCACCAAATTCCTTCTATGAGGCTAGTATCACCCTGATACCAAAACCAGGTAAAGACATCACCAAAGAAGGAACTATGAGCCAATATCTCTGTAAATATAGATGCAAAATTCTCAACAAAATATTAGCAAACCTAATCCAACAATCCATTTAAAAAATCATTCACCACGATCAAGTGGGATTTAATGCAAGGTGGTTAAATATTTGCAAATATTTGCAATTTCTTAATGCAAGGTGGTTAAATATTTGCAAAACAATCAGTGAGATACACCACATTAATAAGAGAAAGGATAAAATCATATATTGATTTCAATAGATGCAGAAAAAGCATTTGACAAAGTATGACATCCATTCATGATTTAAAAAAACCCTCTGCAAAGTAGGTCTAGAGGGAAAATACCTCAAAATAATAAGAGCCTTATATGAAAAACCCACAACTAACACCATACCCAATTGGAAGAAAATAGAGTTTTTCCACTAAGGTCAGAAACAAGACATAGATGTCCAATCTCACGACTTTAATTCATCATAGTACTGGAAGTCCTAGCCACGATAATTAGACAAAAAAAGAAATAAAAGCATCCTAATTGAAAAGAAAGAAGTAAAACACTTACTATTTGCAAATGACATGGTTTTATGTATAGAAAATCCAAAAGACTCCACCAAAAAGCCTACTAGAACTGATAAATGAAGTCAGTAAAGTTGCAGCATAGAAAATATGAGTGAAACCATATGATATCTGTCTCTCTCTGACTGACTTATTCTAGCTCTATCCATATCATTGCAAATGGCAATATTTCATTCTTTTTGATGACTAATATTCTATTGTGTGTATGTGTGGATGGATGGATAGATAGATATCACATATTTTTTACCCATTCATCAGTCAATGGACATTTGGGCTCTCCATATTTTGGCTATTGTTGATAGTGCTAAATACTGGGGTGCATATATCCCTTCAAATCTGTATTTTTGTTCCCTTTAGGTAAATACATAATAGTGCAACTGCTGAATTATAGGGTCTCTTGAAGAGCCTCCATACTGTTCTCCAAAGTGGCTGCACCAGCTTGCATTCCTACCAACACTGCAAGAGGGCTCCCCTTTCTCTGTGTCCTCACCAACACCTGTTGTTTATTGTGTTGTTTATTTTAGCCATTCTGACTGGTGTGAGGTGGTATTTCATCATGGTTTTGACTTGTATTTCCCTGATGATGAGTGATTTTGAACATCTTTTCATATGTCTGTTAGCCATCTGGTTGTCTTCTTTGGAAAAGTGTCTGTTCATGGCCTTTGCCAATTTCTTAACTGGATTATTTGTTTTTTGAGTATTGAGTTAGATAAGTTCTTTATAGATTTTGGATATTAATCCTTTATCAGGTTTGTCATTTGCAAACATCTTCTCCCATTCTGTAAGCTGCCTTTTTATTTTTCTGATGGTTTCCTTTGCTGTGCAGAAGATTTTTATCTTGCAGTCCCAAAAGTTTATGTTTGCTTTTGTTTCCCTTGCTGCTTCCCTTGATGTTGCTGCTTGTGTTCTTCTCTAGGAGTTTGACTGTTTCTTGTCTCACATTTATATCTTTCATCCATTTTGAATTTACTTTTGTGTATGGTATAATACAGTGGTCCAGTTTCATTTTTCTGCATGTTGCCATCCAGTTTTCTCAACACCATTTGTTAAAGAGACTGTCTTTTTCCACTGGATGTTCTCTTCTGCTTTGTCAAAGATTAGTTGACCATATAGTTGTGGCTCTATTTCTGGGTTTTCTCCTCTATTCCATTGATCTATGTGTCTGTTTTTGTGCCAGTGCCATACTGTCTTGATGACTATAGCTTTGTAATATAGCTTGAAATCCAGAATTGTGATGCTTCCAGTTTTGTTTTTCTTTTTCAGAATTGTTTTGATTCGTCAGGGTCTTTTGTGGCTCCATACAAGTTTTAGGACTGTTTGTTCTAGCTCTGCAAAAAAATTTCTGGTGGTATTTTGATAGAGATTGCATTAAATGTAGATTGCTTTGGGAAGTATAGACATTTAACAATATTCTTCCAATCCATGAGCATGGAATGCTTTTTCATTTCTATGTTACCTCTTCAATTTCTTTCATAAGTGTTCTGTAGTTTTCAGAGTATAGATCTTTTACCTCTTTAGTTAGGTTTAGTCCTAGGTGTCATTGGTATTAGTGCAAATTCAAATGGGATGAATTTCTTGATTCTTTTTCTGCTGCTTCTTTATTGGTGTATAGAAATCTCTTCATATTGCTTTTATTACACTTTTGCAGAATTCATGTATTCTAACAATTTTTTGGTGGAGTCTTTCAGGCTTTCAACGTAGAGTATCATGTTGTCTGCAAATAGTGAAATTTTGGCATCTTCCTTGCTGATTTGGATACCTTTTATTTCTTTTTTGTTGTCTGATTGTTGAGGCTAAGACTTCCAGTACTATGTTAAATAGTCATCTTGAGAGTAAACATCCTTATCTTGTTCCTGACTATTAGGAAAAGGCTCTCAGTTTTTCCCCATTAAGGATATTAGCTGTGGGTCTTTTGAATGTTGAGGTATGTTCTATTTATCCCTACTTTGTTGAGGGTTTTTATCAAGAATGGATGCTGTATTTTGTATGTTTTTTCTGCATCTGTTGAGAGGATCATATAGTTTTTATACTTTCTTTTATTAATAAATATGGTATATCAAATTGATTGATTTGTGAATATTGAGCCAGCCCTGTAGCCCAAGAATGAATCCTACTCAACCATGCTGAATAATTCTTTCAACATGTTGAATTCAATTTGCTAGTAACTTGTTGAGAATTTTTGTATTCATGGTCATCAAGGATATTGGCCTATAATTTTCCTTTTTTATTGGTGTCTTAAAACCTTTAGAAAAATAGCAAGAATAATTCAATGAACACCTGTATGCTCTGCACCTAGATTCACCAATTGTTAACATTTTGTTGCATTTGCTTATCTGAAGGGTGGCCAAACTAACAATGTTTTTGGATATGTAAGAAACTTTTACGTGCAGGATAGCTTGACCATATATATTGGGCTGTGGGATGGATCTAGAGGTAGGGAGAGAAGGAAGAAACTTCAGGCTTGGGACCAGTAACCACAACTTACTTTCCTTACAGTTCCATGTTCCAGGATGGAATTCCAAGGATCCAGGAATTTCATATTTGAACCTAGACTACTAGGTCATAATAAAGTCTAATTATCAACTTAGGAGGATAGAGAGGCTAAAAACATATTTTATTACTTTACTAAGTTGGTTTATGCTTTTTTAAAACTCTAGATGTATATAATAAAGGTCTCTACTTGTAATCTTACCCTGGGCCCTGAAAATGTTAGGAGGACACCTAACACCTATTTGGAAGGGAAAGGGAGATATTGTTTTTCCACTGATTTCAATTATATGTAGTAAGGGGTTCAGAAGGAGTGGCACCAAGATGTGCTGCTTTGGCATGAAGGCCAAAAACTGTTGAGGCCCAAAAGACTCAAAAAGGAAGTTGGCCTTTTCCCTGAATTCTTAATTTGAGCCAATATTTAATGGGGTGGATTTTATTTTTAAGTTATTTTTTTTCATTAAAGACCCATGATTGCTGTATCCTCTGACTTATTTTATGTTTAAGAATGTTTGCTCTTGCCTATATTAATCGTGTCTTAGCTAAGTCAGTTTCTTTCCCTGAGACCTTTGTAAACATTGTTTTATTGTCTTCTGTCCATGACAGTTGTTTGGGAGAAATCTGAGGGCAATGCAATGCTTTTCTCTTGGAAACATAAACCATATCAGAAAGATAGCAGCTTTATGTTAATTATTATAAAAAAACTCACTCATGGTAATCACTGTGAATTATAACTACTCCATCTACATGGCATGTCTACTCACTCATATGAGAAGTATTACCTTTTGGAGTTATAATTGGGCTTATTATAGCTCTTGATAATAATTTAGGAAAAGTATATCTGCCCATTAGGAATTTCTTATCAAACAAACCTGGTCAATTATAGTAGTACTAAGCACAATGCCTTCACCATCCCAAAATAACTAACTTTATGTGGTTAAGATATACTTTTTTCATATTTATATTTGCACATTATTACACTTCTTACGATTTTTAGGATTTGATTTGATTAGAATTAAGACTAATTCTAGAATATTGGAAACACAGATTTGAGAACTGGCTGCATTCTAAGCACTAATTTGTCTCAGTCAAAACATTCCCTAGAAAAAGTCTCAGGAGATAAGATACAGTACACAAGGGAGAGTGACTTTCTAATGCATGTTTTTCCACTCACACCTTCCGGTATTGAAACAGTAGCAATAAATCTAGAGCCATATTACTGACTATAAAAAACCCAATCATTGATGAGAGGCACAAGTCATTAAAAAAAAAGTTCAACGCCAATCTGAGGATTAGTCTTACATTTGTTTTCAAAAACCAACTCCTTTTTGATAAAAAGCTTTGTTTTAATGGAAATGCTTATTTCTATGTAAGAAACAGGCTTCTAGGGGCGCCTGGGTGGCGCAGTCGGTTAAGTGTCCGACTTCAGCCAGGTCACGATCTCGCGGTCCGTGAGTTCGAGCCCCGCATCAGGCTCTGGGCTGATGGCTCGGAGCCTGGAGCTTGTTTCCGATTCTGTGTCTCCCTCTCTCTCTGCCCCTCCCCCGTTCATGCTCTGTCTCTCTCTGTCCCAAAAATAAATAAAAAACGTGGAAAAAAATTTTTTTTTAAAAAGAAACAGGCTTCTAATAATATTGATAAGCAGTGAGCATTAGCAGCAATTAAGACTGTAATCTTTTTTGAAGTAATTAGATACAAATATGAATTTTACTTGGTCCCTATTCTGAAAAACATCAAAGATGACAACACCAGCATAGTTTAAAAACACAGTTGACATATGCTCACAGCTTCCTTCTGCTGGGCCCTGTTTTAAGGGCTTTATGTTTATTAACTTATTTAATGTTCCCAATGACCATTGGAGATATAGATACCATTATTATTACCAGTTTGCATGTGAGGAAAATGGAGACACAAAGAGATGGACCACCTAGTCAAAATTCAGGTAATAAAATTGTTATGGCTGTGTTCTTAAATATGCTACTCTGCTTCTTTAAAAAATAAGACTTCTGATGATGAATAAGAAAATATACCAGCAATTCTGATAAGCACAGAGAACGAACTATTGCATTTGAGTCTACAAAGCACATCAGAAAATTGGTAGGCACTGAGAATATTACCAAAAGAGTGAGGAGGACAAGGGAGGACCAGAGTCCACAACTATTCCTATGAGGGCAATATCTTTCTTAACCTACTCATCCATTTGGCTGTAGTCTAACATGGTAATTGGATTTCCATTTATTTATTGACTGATGTGATTAGTAATCATCTCTTCTGGGTAATGCCTCTTGCTAGGCATTAGAATAAAATTGTGACTGAAGGAAGCAAAGGCCCAGTTCTTATTGAGTTTATAGTCAGTAGGGAAGATGGAAATTAATCAATAATGTCACTGAAAGTATGAAATCATGACTGTCATAAGTTAAGGAGAATACATGGGCAAAATTCTCTATAAGATGCTAACTGGGGAGCCTGACTTCACTTCAGTGGTCAGGAAGGTGATCTTCAAACTGAGGTGAAAGAACAAGCAGGTACTCACCAAGCAAGGGCTGCCTTTGACATGGTGGAAAGGGTGATTCTGGATAGCCAGGCTGTTAGAAGGAGCACAGTGCCACTAAAAGAGGGGCTGGTATGTGAAGGAAGAACAAAAACAGATGAACTTGGAGAAGAAATGTATGTCTCTCTCTATGGAAAATATACTTTATATATCAACTGACAAAAGCTTGTCAGAGAGTGACTAGGAGACAGCTGAGGGAATTGAATGCAGGGAATTGGTTAGACAAGTGATTGAAAGGCAGATAAGGCAACCAGGGGATATGAGACAACCCAGAGATTAGCAAAAATGGAAGACTCTACTCTCTCAAGTTAGTGGGACAAAGGAAAGAGTGTTCAGAATAGCCTCATAGAAGCCCAGTTAAGAGTGGTCTCATAGAGGGGCGCCTGGGTGGCGCAGTCGGTTAAGCGTCCGACTTCAGCCAGGTCACGATCTCGCGGTCCGTGAGTTCGAGCCCCGCGTCGGGCTCTGGGCTGATGGCTCAGAGCCTGGAGCCTGTTTCAGATTCTGTGCTGCCCCTCCCCCGTTCATGCTCTGTCTCTCTCTGTCCCAAAAATAAATAAACGTTGAAAAAAAAAAATTAAAAGAGTGGCCTCATAGAACCTTATAGATTCCATGTCCTCGAGAAATGGCCTAAGACAACCAGGGAGAGGGGAAAAATACCCTGGTTTCTCCCATTCTCCATTCTGCCAGGTACATTTCCCATTAGTACCCATTTACCCAGAAGCTGGGGAAATAGCTACAGTTGCCAGTCTCCATGAGATACAGAATGGGACAGAGGAGAGACAATGGATAGCTCTGTAGACAGAGGTCCAAGGCCAGTACAGACATAGCATAACTATGTCTTGTTAATTAAAGGAATTCCTTAAATTCCCACTCCCTAAAATCTGCCTGTTCTGGAAGCATTTTCTATGCTAAGTCCAATATGTCAATTCGAAATCCTAAAAATATGCCCAGCCTACTCTCTGATCTCATTTATTTTTATTTTGGTATACGTTCACTTGTTATGCAAAGTCAACATAGTGGAGTACAAAACCTACAGAGTTTGGTGCCACAGTATGATTAACTATATTAATAATATAAACAAGTGTCTATTATTTTTGGTAATTTTCAGGCATCATCTGTATTTACTATAAAAAAATGAACCCAAGCACCTTATATAAGGGAGAATTAAAAGATAAAAATGACCTTAGATTTAGCCTTTAGTAACTGTATCATCAGAGTAAGAATCAACACCTGTTTCCAAATGTTGACAGAAGTGGTAAAAACAGACCAGCATGTTTGTCCCTAAAGAATGCAGACTTCAACCACAATGATGTGCCAGGGACAGAGATTTTCTTTTTCAAAGCAAGCTTCACAAATCTCCTGAAATATTCCCTGAAGACAGTCATGGACTGATCATGAGGCAGTCCTTGAGGTTTCTTTTTAGAGTCCCCAAATCAGTCACCTCACAACCATTTTAAACCCTCATCACAGATGTAAATGAATTATATCCCTAAAGAGGCTCATTCTTCTGCAGTCTATTTAAATCAGGCTTCCTCACTGACAATTCATCCTTGACACTAAATTTGAAGTAATTCCATCAACTGTGAAAAATTCCAGAGATATAAAACACAAGATTTGAACAGACTTTATACAAAGTAAAATATGTTTCTGAAACATCCCAGGTGAACTCTCCTCATCTGACTTCTTCAGGCACTTAAGGCTGTGCCCATATTTCTGTCTTGATTGGTAGTGTGAAAGCACCTTTGAACACCTGGGGATGAGAAAGTAGGAGTTTTTAGTTTTAGCTCTGATTTTCTATAATGGAATTGTCTACAAGTAAAAGAATAAATTGTCATAGTGTATTGAGAAAATGCCAACCTTAGAAGACGACACTTGTTTTATTACCCATGAATCTTGCATTCTCATGTTGAAACATTCTAAGGGATTGTTGTGAGAGGACCTTGATCTTAGGTGTCCAGTTACAAGAGCCTAGCACAGACCTGGTGACACAATCACCAGTAGCAGAGTACTCTAAAAATAAGGATGAAGCTCAAGGTAAGGAGAGCATATGACTTATATTTAATAAAAATAAGATAACTTAGGTAATTGAAACTAATCAAATTTGGCATAGAGTCTGAATCAGAATCATTGATGATTTTCACAAAGTTCATTTTCATTCAACATTTACATTCAATATAATTTTCATTCAGTTAAAAATACTTTGTTTTTTTTTTTAATTTTTTAACGTTTATTTATTTTTGAGACAGAGAGAAAGAGCATGTCTCCCTCAGAGATAGAGGGAGACACAGAATCCAAAACATGCTCCAGGTTCTGAGCTGTCAGCACAGAACCCAATGTGGGGCTCAAACTCATGAACCATGAGATCATGTCCTAAGCCAAAGTCGGACTCTGAACCGACTGAGCCACCCAGGCGCCCCTAAAAATACTTTATAATTCACATTTTGATTTATTATTTGATCAATAGTGTGTTTTTACATTACCCTTTTTTTAAGATAATTATTGATTAAAATAGAACTATAATAAATAATACAGAGATCTCATGTACTCTACTGGGTTACACCAATAGTACTCTTTTTTGGGGGAAAAAAGTGTATCACAGATTAGTGATACAGTCAAGATATGAAACATTTCCATCCCCACAAGGACCTCTCATGTTGTTCTTTAAGAGCCATGCTCGTTTCTCTCCCTCCTTTCCCCCGTTAATCCCTGGCAACCATTAAAATCCCTGGCAACCATTTCTGTCTTGCCATTTCAGGAATGCTATCAATATAAATGGAATCATACAAAATGGAACTTCTAACGTGGCCCTTTATCTATGTGGTTACCATTCACGGGGCTGGTTATTCATTTGCGTAGATCCATGTTTCCATTTGGTTGTTGTTGTTGGTGGTGGTGGTGGTGGTGGTTTATGTGTGAATGATTTCCTTTAACATTTCTTGTAGTGTGGAAGTGCTAGTGATGAATTGTTTCCACTTTTATATGTCTAGAAAAAAAAAGTGTTTATTGTTCCCTTATTCTTGGAAGATACTTTTGCTGATATAGTCTTATAAGTTGACAGGGTTGTTTTTTATTTCTCTTTTTAAAAAGTTTTAGATTTACAAAAGAAGTAGAAAAGATAATACAGAAACTTCTCATTTACCTTTTGCTCACTTTCTCATAATTTCACGTTTTATATAGCCATGGAAAAGTTAGAAAAACTAGGGCACCTGGGTGGTTCAGTCAGTTAAGTGTCCAACTCCAGCTCAGGTCATGATCTTATGGTTTGTGAGTTCAAGCCCTGTGTGGGGCTCTGTGCTGACAGCTCAGAGCCTGTAGCCTGCTTTGGATTCTCTGTCTCCCTCTCTCTCTTCCCCTCCCCTGCTCACACTCTCTCTGTCTCTCCAAAATTAATAAACATTAAAAAAAATTAAAGAAAAGTTAGTAAAATGAAGAAATTTACTTAGGCCCAAAACTATTAGCTTTGTTACAGCCTTTATTGGCACTTCATGAATGTTTTCATTAATGTCCTTTTCCTGTTCTAGGATCCAATCCAAGATATCATGCTGCATTTAGCTTTAACATCTCCTTAGGCTCCTCCAAACTGTGACAATTTGTTTTATGAAAAGCAAACTAACCTTGACACTTTTTTTTTACACTGATGAAATATTTTTTAGAATATCCCCAACTTAGGCTTTTCTGATGTTTTCTCATATTAGACACTTTCATCATATAACATTAGGGATTACATGACATCAACATTACTTATTACAGGTGGTATTAATCTTTATCACTTTGTTAAGATACCAGATTATTCCACTGTAAAGTTGCAATTTTATCCCTTTCATTTTTCTACTAATTAGAAGTGAGTTACTAAGCCTATCCCATATCCAATGGGAGAGAATGATGTTAACAGCAATGTTTTTGTTTTTGTTTTTGATTTTGTAGATACTCTTTATAGATTAATGAATTTCCCTTGTAGTTTTAGTGTTCTGGGAGTTTTCTCATAAATGGATGTTTCCTTTCATCAAATTATTTTTCTACATTTCCTGAATGACCAAATAATTTTTCCTGTTTAATCTTACATTGACTGATTTTTTAATATGAACCAGCCTTTCATTCCTGGAATTAATCTTACATACCACAACATGTATTTTATATGTGTATTTTGCTAGATTCAATTTGTTTTATTTTGTTGACAGTTTTGTGTCTACATTAATAAGGTACATTTGTCTTCATTAGTTTTATCTTTTCTTGTAATATTTATGTCTGGTTTTGCTATTGGTAACTCATCATAGAATGAGTTTGGAAATGCTCCTTTTTGTTTTATATTCTGGAAAAGTTTGTGTACTTGGTACTATAGCTGCTTGATAGGATTTGATGCTTGATAAAATTTGATAGTAAAGTTATCTGATTACAGTTGTGTATTTAGGGGCCCCTGGGTGATTCAGTCAATTAAGTGTCTGACTCGATTTCAGCTCAAGTCATGATCTCATGGTTCTTGAGTTCAAGCTCCATGTCAGGCTCTACACTGACATTGCAGAGCCTGTTTAGGATTCTCTCTCTCCCTGTCTCTCTGCCCCTCCTCCACTCACTCCCACATGTGTGCACACACACTTTCTTTTTCTTTCTCAAAATAAATAAATAAAATTTTAAAAAGTTGTGTATTTAGAGTTTAATAGATATAGGTTTATAAAGGTTATTTCTTTTTGAATGAGTTTCGGTAGTTTATGTCTTTCAAGGAATATTTTTTTTAATTTTTTTAACGTTTATTTATTTTTGAGACAGAGAGAGACAAAGCATGAATGGGGGAGGGTCAGGGAGAGGGAGACACAGAATCTGAAACAGGCTCCAGGCTCTGAGCTGTCAGCACAGAGCCAGACGCTGGGCTCGAACTCACGGACCGCGAGATCATGACCTGAGCCGAAGTCAGCCGCTTAACTGACTGAGCCACCCAGGCGCCCCTCAAGGAATATTTTAATTTAACCTAGGTTGTAGAATTATTAATATAGCATTGTTCACTTAATTCATTTATCAAAAAATAATATTAACCCCTCTTTCATTCATGATATTATTTGTTTCTTATCTTTTTTCCTAGACAAAAATGATTAGATTTTTTTCACTTGTATAGGGAGAATTATAAGATGATTTCCAAAGTTTTCTACCTTCTGTATATTCTTCCACAGAGTGTGATGTATTTTGCTCCTATGATTAGGTTATGTTATTTATATGGTACAGTTGAACTTGAGATATGGAAATTATCTGGATGGGCCTTGCTTAATCACACGAGCCTGTTAAAAACAAGAGTTTTTTTCGGGGCGCCTGGGTGGCGCAGTCGGTTAAGCGTCCGACTTCAGCCAGGTCACGATCTCGCGGTCCATGAGTTCGAGCCCCGCGTCAGGCTCTGGGCTGATGGCTCAGAGCCTGGAGCCTGTTTCCGATTCTGTGTCTCCCTCTCTCTCTGCCCCTCGCCCGTTCATGCTCTCTCTCTGTCCCAAAAATAAATAAACGTTGAAAAAAAAAAAAAGTTTTTAAAAAAACAAGAGTTTTTTTTCTAGCTAGTTACAAAAAGGGAATTTAGAGTAAAGCACTAGAAGATTCCATGTGTTTTTGCTGGCTTGAATATAGAGTCAGCAAATGGCCAATGTTAGTGTGTTATTGTCCCACAGCTCTTGGTTTCTTTGTTCTGATTTTTAACTTATTTTTTTCTTTGTGTTTCAGATTGGATAATTTCTGTTCAACTGTTGTCAAGCTCACTGGTTCTTTCCTTTGGCTGTGATAAGTCAATTGATCATCAAAAGCATGCTTAAACTCCCCTACTAAGTTTTGTTTTGTTTTGTTTTTCTGAATTTCCATTAGATCCCTTCCTAATAGTTTCCACTAATCCATTGAAATCACCTATCAGCCTTGCTTGTTGTCTACCTTCTTCATTAAAGCCTTTAACATATTCAATTGTTATTTTAAACACCTCTTTTATGTCTGGTTCTCTTTCTAATGATTGCTTTGTTTGTTCAGACTGCTACTCTTAGTTTATTGCATGCCTTGAAACTATTTGAAAGCTGAATATGTTGTATAGAATAGTAGACACTGACATAAATGTTTTGTGTGCTTAGAGATGAGCGTGACTTTCATTCTCCTAGGCCTTTAGTGTGAGGGTGAGGGTTTTTGCTTATCTGGTAGGAAGTCAAACTGTGTTTAAAGTTTTCTCCCTGTTTAACTTTGTGACTTGTGACTTGGATTCAGGTCTTTCCTTTCAATCTGCCAAGAGATAATCTGTCTGTTACAGTTTTTCCACCTGGATTACACTATTGTTTTTATTCAATGCTTGTTAGTGTGTTGGTGGTTGCAACAGGGGATGGTGGGTGTTATCTGGTATTTTGACTAAAACCCAATCTTAGGCAGAATTTGTGAATCTAGTTCTTCGGGTGTGAACTTCATAAGTGTTTCTGTGGCCCTCCAGATGTAATGCTGAGCCTAGCAAGTGAAGAGCTATTTTCCAGTTCCCTTCTCACAGATGTAATAGGTTTCCAACAGTTCCCTAATGCAATAGTACTTGCTGCTCTCTTCCTGCATAATAAAGTATTTATTTCACAAGGAACACAGCAATATGTGTGGGTAGAGTTTGGGCAGTGGGGACTGTTGTCCTCCCACAAGTTGCACCACTGGAGAGACTTTCTCAGGATTCTCCTTGATCTTCCTTTTGGAACCCTGGTGAAGTTCTTGGATAAAAACCTGCAAGAAGATGAAAAACCCTTATCTCTATGGTCCTCAGAGGCTTTACATTTTCATGCTGCCCCATAGTATTTAGTATTTAGTAATTTGGTAAACACTTCTGGCTTGATAGTCTTAAATGATTGTATAGTGTTTGGTGTATTTAGCTCAAGTAAGCAATACTTAAATAAGCAAATACCTACTAATGCCTCTCTTTCCAAAGATTTCAGATCAGTCATTTGCCCTGAAACCTTACATCTTTGATAGCTTCAATAAAAGGTATTAGTTTGCAATCACAACAAACAAAGGAATAAATTGCCCTGATTGGTCAGGAGTAGATTACATAATTATTACTAAGGAGGGCCGGAGACAATGATTGACAACCTTATCTGGACTAAGTGAAATGGGAGAGGGCAGGTTTCCATAGGAAATAATGAGTAGACAAACTATATACCTCCACTACACTAAGTCTGCTTTTCATGACTGGATAAATTATAAAAATGTTTATCTCAATCCAGTTAACATATACTTGATTGCTTATCTCTAATTTATGCTATCTTAATAATTTAAATAAACTTTTTTAAAACTAATTTTAAATTTACATAAAATTTCCAAGGACAATGTAAAGAGTCCCTGTACCCTCCATACCCTCTGTTAATATCGCTTTCATTTCTGTAGTACATAAGTAAAAAAAAAAGCAATATTGATATATTATTATTATTATTAAATAAACTCAAAGTAATAAGATTTCATTTTTTTTCATATCTTTTCTCTTCAAGGATCTCATCCAGGATACTTTGTTAAATTTAGTCATCACATCTCCTTAGCCTTTCTGGGCTGTGAAATTTTCCCAGACATTCTTTGTTTTTAGTAAACTTGACAGTTTTGAGAGTACTAGTCAGGCATTTTGTAAAATGTCTCTCAATTTAGCTTTCTCAGGTGTTTTTTGTTTTTTATTGTTTTTTTGGTTTTTTTTTCATGATTATATTAGACTTAAGTGTTTGGGAAGAAAGACCATAGAGATAAGATACCATTCTTAACACATCACATTAAGGTAAGTGCTATGAACATTATTTATCACTGGTGATAAGACAGAATGTGCCAGATATCCTCACTGTAGTTACTTCCAGTTCACACTTTTTTACAGACCTTTAAAAAGCAAGTTATTAAGCACAGCACCTACTTATCAGGCAGGAAGTTATGCTTTACTTCCTTGAAGTGACAGTATGTACAAAAATGATTTTAATAATTTTCATGGCAGATTTGCCTCTTCTTCAGCACTTATTTACTTGTTCATTTATTTATATAGGTATGGACTCATGGATTTTTTTTTTACATTGGTTATAATCAAATACAGTTCTATTTATTTTTCTTCTCAAATTGTTGCAGCCTCCAGCATTAAAAAGCCCTTTGACATACCCCCTATCATTTAGTTTTCTTCATCACATCTTTACTTTGAGCACTACAGATGCTCCAAGCTCACCTTGTTTATTTTCTGCCCTCACTAAAAAATCAGAAATTTCTCCAAGTAATCTTGATTTTCTTTATTGGAGGATAATATTATAAATCAAGAAATAGGTCCTGGGTTAGCCAATTGCTGGACAGGGAAGTATCATCACTTCTAAACCTTCTACATAGTTAGAGCAAGGAAATATATGTATGTATCCTAACTTGTGAATGAGAGGAAGTGACACAGAAGAAGATATCATAGAGACAGGCCCTGTTCCATGGATACTTGATATGTCAGTAAAGAGAAAGAGATAAAGAGACAGAGAGAGAGGGAGAGAGAGAGAGATTGATCATACCACTACTAAACATGGAAAAGGAAACACTAAATCACTATACTTAGCCCTATGTCTTGCAAAGACCCTTTAAGATTCCCCATTGATATCTTTTTCAATGCAAAATCAGTGGAAGCACAATGCTGAAAAGATTAATTGACTATTCAGCAAACATTCATGAAGGGTCTACAGGAATTAAGAAAGTGAAGAAATGGACAACGTGCCCTCATGGAACATGCATTCTAGGGAGCAGGGAGATTAGAGGATAAACAAATAAACATACAGATATTTTATATTTTATGGTGATAAATGCTATAGAAAGAAATAAAACAAGGAGGAGAAAATGGATTTCCACTGTTTGTGGCAAAACATTCTTATTTTATATAGGGGATTCAAGATTCTAATGGGACCTTATTTGGGGAAACCTGAAGGCAATGAGGAGATGAGAAATGCAAAGATCTGTTGGGTGAGTGGTTTGGGAATTAGAAATGCAAGACCAGAGGAGGAAAATTTTGGACATTTGAGGGATAGCATGAGAGCCAGTGTAGCAGTAATTGGGGTCAGTAATGGAGAGGAAGCTCAAACATGGAGGACTTTGTAGTCCAACTTAAGATCTTGGGGGTTTATCTGAATGAAACAGGAAGTTGCTGGATGAGCTTGGCCAAGGCTTGATCTTCCCTCTATTTTAAAAGAATTATATTGGTTGCTGAATAGAGAACAGTCTACAGATAGGCAAGTTAGGCAACTATTATAATAATCAGGTGGACATGACTATACATTGGAGATGGTAATAATGTGGTTGGAATCTGAGTGTATTTGTGTGTGTGTGTGTGTGTGTGTGTGTGTGTGTGTGTTTTAATGGGCTGACCATATAGTGTGATAGGAAGAGATGAATCAAAAATGGCTGTGCAGTTTCAGGTCTGATCAACTAGAAGGGCAGAGTTCATATTTGCTGAGATGGTTATACTGCAGGTAGAACTGCTTAGTCCAGAGTAGGAAACAAGAGAAGCAGGAGTCATGGGAACATTGAGTTTGAAATGCCTTTTAGACATGTGTGGACATATTGAGATGATGTTAGAATATATGTGACTATACTTCCAGAAAATGGCCAATATTGTGTGGTATATTTGTACTATTTAAACTCCTTAAATTAGACGATATCCTATAGAAAAAAAAACATAGAAGGAATATCTCAGGGCTGAGCCATTGACATGCTCATAAAAGGAGGTTGCAGAGAGGAAGAGACACTCACAAACAAGATTGATAAGATACTGCTCAAAGACAAAGCTGAGGAAGAAAGTAGGAAGTTGAGAACTTTAGAAATATCTTTAGACAATCACTTAAGCTAAGTTGACCTCAGCTGGCATTGTTCTTCTAGTAGGGCTGAACCTCAAAAAAGTATCTCCAATCAACATCAGGTTAGACGTATAAATAAGACCTGTGCAACGATACCAGAGAACAAAACAAAACATAAAAAAGTACAAATTCAAGTGATGCATAGCTATCCTAAGAATCCAAATAAATGCTAATCAAATAAACAAATACTAAATATTTCTCTAAGATCTTAGAGTAATTGGGGGGTGAAGGGTGTTGAACTCAAAATTGAAATAGCCAAAAGGAAATAAAAGAAAGATAGAAAAATATAATAAAACCAGAGAGGAAATATAAAGTGTGGGAGAGGTAGGGGGAATAAAACAGAAGAAGAAATAAGATGATAAAAGGTGAAAGCCACATTAAAAGTAGAAATAATAAAAGCCAATCTGCCAAAAAACATTTTCAGGAACATGAACAACAGGTTTAGAAATACTGAGGTGTACACCCAAGAGGGAATAGTTAGTAAGAATAACATAATAAGTATGTAAATCAAACAGTGTTCACAAACACATAATTAATGTTCCTGAGAAATGGAAAAGAACAAAGCAAATAAAGTAAAATATTTAAAGATATTATTAGAGAAAAATCCTGACATCAAGGAATACATAAATCTGAAGACTAGGTCCCAGGAAAACAAGACATGAGATATATTAATAAAGTTATAAAGAAACAGAGGAGAGGCTGGGAAGATGGTAGAGTAAGAGGACCCTAAACTCACCTAATCCCAGTGATACAATTAGATAACATTCTCATAAACATAAATAACCCAGAAAATGACCTAAAGACTGGCAGAACAAACTCCACAGCTAAAGGTAGAGAAGAGCCCACGTCAAAGAGGATAGGAAGGGTGGAAACAATGTGAAGAGTTTAATGAACCATGGCTGTCCATGGGGAAGAGGGAGCCTCAGGCATGGAGAGGGAAAAGAAACATACTATCACACCAGGATCCCCCATAGAGAAGATGAATTCCATAACATTTGGCTTTGGAAGCAAGAGGGGCTGAATTTCATGAGGTCTTACAACTAGTGGGAATTAAAACTGGAATTTTAAAAATCAGCATGTTTAGTTCTGGACAAGCTGAGGTGGGGGTATTGACAGGAAGCTGAGTCTCTACCCTTAAAGTAACAGCATGACACACAACTTGTGGAGACAGTGTAGAAGCAACAATTTGAAAAAAAACACCTGAGACATATAAGAGGAAGAGTTATTTACTAATCTCAAAGAATGACCCCGAGGGACAGGGTTCACTAAGGGACTTCTCTAGGGAGAAAAAGGAGCTGGAAGGTACCATCTGTCTCCCCGACCCCACAGCATAAACACATAGCCACCCAAGGAAAAGAGCAGGGCACCAATATTCACTACCTAACTTGTTTATACCAAGCTTTGCCCCACACCACCCCAGTGTTTTAGCATATCTGCCCTCAGCAGTCACTTTTGCCCTTGTCCTGGCACCTCAAGTCCCCTCTCCTAGAAGATTAGCACAAACCTTGCCAACACCTCTTCCCCAATGCACATTTTGCAGGGTCTCAGTCCCAGTGGTGCTGACAGATGCCCAAAAGCACATCGTTAAAATTGCACACCCAGCCCATGTGCATTTTGTGGCTTCCCAGGTTGGTCCTGTCCTGGAAGCAGTAGAAGAAGGAGGCCTCATTGCCTAAGCAGACCAGTGCTCACACTTAAAACTACATGCTGCATCCAGGCTTGGGACAAAACACTGCCTACAACATGCAAAGAGAGCCTCTGCAGATACTTTACTGAAGGAAAAAGTGTCCAGGACACAATAGCAGGGCACACACAACACACATAGAAGACACCCCCTAAAGCACTAGGTTCTGGTGAACAGGGAACACTGAACTGCAGGGCACTACAGGACCTCTTCATCATAAGACCATTACTTTCAAGAGCAGAAAATGTAGCTGACTCTCCTAACACAAAGAAACAGACACAGAAGTAGACAAAATGAGGAGACAGAAGACTGTGCCCCCAAAGAAAAAAATAAGACAAAATTATAGCAAGAGACATAATATGGAGAGAAGTAATATTCTGGATAGAAAATTTAAACTAAGGATCACAAAGATATTCACTGGACTTGAGAAAAGAATGGAGGAGAAAAGAGTAGAGAACATCTTAACAAAAAGATAAAAAAGAACCAATCAGAGATGAAGACAACAATAAATAAAATAAAAAGTCCAGTAGATGGAATAGATAGCAGGCTAGAGGAAGCAGAGGAACAAATTATCAACCTGGAAGACAGAGTAATGGAAAGGAAGAAGCTGAGCAGGTCAGAGAAAAATAAGTATGCAAAATGAAATAGGCTTAAAGAACTATGCAAAATGAGATAGATTTAAGGAACTCAGTGACTCCATCAAGTGCAATAATATTTTCATTATAGGGATCCCAGAAGAAGAAAGAGAAAAGAGAGCAGAAAATTTATTTGAAGTAATAATAGCTGAAAACTTTCCTGATCTGCAGAAGGAAAGAGATATTCCTCCTATCCAGGTGGCAGAAATCCCTCAACAAAATCAACCAAAGGAGATCCACACTAAGATACATAGTAATCAAAATGGAAGAAAGTAGTAATAAGAAAGAATTTTTAAAGCAGCAAGAAAAAAAAATACAGTTACATACAAGAGAGACCCCATAAGCCTATCGGCAGATTTTTCAGCAGAATCTTTGCAGGCCAGAAGAGAATGGCATGATATATTCAAAATGCTGAATGGGAAAACTCTGTAGTCAAAAATACTCTATCCAGGAAGGCTATCATTTATAATAGGAGAAATATTTTCTCAGACAAACAAAAGCTAAAGGAGTTCATGACCACTAAACCATCCTTACAAGAAATGTTAAAGGGAACTCTTTGAGTGGAAAGACCCATATAGTAAGTCTTCATAAAGTAAGAAAACAAGAAAACACCAAAGCAGTAAAAGTAAGTATATCTGTAAAAATCAGTCCAGAAATTTACAAGATAAAACTATGATAAATATGATACCATATAACTAAAATGTGAGGAAGAAGAGTGAAGAATGTGTTCAAATTTAAGTGACCACAAACTTAATATAGACTGCTATATGCAGACTATGGCATATACAAACCTAATGGTAACCACAAATCAAAAACCAGTACTAAATATGGAATAAATAAAGAGAAAGGAATCCAAATATATCACTAAAGAAAGCCAGCAAAAGGTGAAAAAGAGCAAGAGAAGAAAGGACCAGAAAAGAACTACAAAAACAACTACAAAACACTTAACAAAGGAAATAAATTCACACATATAAAATTAATTTGAATGCAAATGCTCCAATGCTCCCATCAAAAGAAATAGATGACAGGGGCGCATGGGTGGCTCAGTGGGTTGAGTGTCCAACTTTGGCTCAGTTCATGATCTCACAGCTCATGAGTTCAAGATCCGCATTAGGCTTGGTGCTGACAGCTCAGAGCCTGGAACCGGCTTTGGATTCTGTGTTTCCCTCTCTCTCTTCCCCTAACCCACTTGCATTCTGTCTCAATAAATAAATAAATAAATAAATAAATAGATAAATTTTTAAAAATTAAAAAAAAAAAAGAAATAGGGTGACAAAATAGATTTAAAAAAAATCAAAATCAGAATTCCAGCTTGGATCTCAGGGAAGATGGCAGTGTATGAAGAGGCTGGGCTCACCACATCCTGCTGATCACTTAGATTCCACCCACATCTGCCTAAATAACCCAGAAAATCGCCAGAAGCCTAGAAGAATGAACTCTCTGGAGCCAAGCATAGACAAGAGTCACACAGAAGAGGACAGGTCTACCTCCTTCCTGGTGTCACAGGGGCCCTCCTGCAGCAGACCACTGAAGGCAAAGGGAGCTGAGCCTGCCCCTCCTGCCCCTGTGCACCTTGCGGATCCACCCCGGCTACTACGCCAGATCCAGAAGAAGCAGCACTACAAGCCTGGCACTGTGCAAGTAGCCCAGATAGGGGCCACACCACTCCACAGTGAGTCCTGCCCCTGGGAGAGGGGAAGATAAGGTACACACCAGTCTGACTGTGGCCGCAGTGGTGGGCTGGGGGCAGACATCAGGTCTGACTGCGGTCCCACCCACCAGCACAGTAACTCCAGACAGCACAGGGGAAGAGCAATGCAGTTCCACGCCACTCCAGGGACTATACAAAATGACAAAGCAGAATAATTCTCAAAAGGAACACCAGGAAGTAGCGACAGCTAACGAACTGATCAAAAACGATTTAAGCAATATAACGGAACAAGAGTTTAGAATAATAGTCATAAAATTAATCACTGGGCTTGAAAAAAGTATACAGGACAGCAGAGAATCTATTGCTACAGAGATCAAGGGGCTCAGAAACAGTCAGGAGGAGCTAAAATATGCTATAAATGAGACACAAAATAAAATGGAGACGACCACAGCTCAGATTGAAGAGGCAGATGAGAGAATAGGTGAATTAGAAGATAAAATTATAGAAAAAAGGAAGCTGAGAAAAAGATAAAAAAAAATCCAGGAGTATGAGGGGAGAATTAGAGAACTAAATGATGTGATGAAACACAATAATATATGTATAATAGGGATTCCAGGGGAGGAAGAGAGAGACAGATGCTGAAGGTGTACTTGAAGAAATCATAGCTGAGAACTTCCCTGATCTGGGGAAGGAAGAAGGCACTGAAATCCAAGAGGCACAGAGAACTCCCTTCAGACGTAACTTTAATCAGTCTTCTGCATGGCATATCATAGAGAAACTGGCAAAATACAAGGATAAAGAGAAAATTGTAAGAGCAGCTAGGGATAAACATGATCTAACATATAAAGGGAGACCAATAAGACTACTTACAGATCTTTCTACTTAAACTTGGCAGGCAAGAAAGGAATGGCACGAGATCTTCAGTGTGCTAAATAGAAAAAATATGCAGCTGAGAATCCTTTATCCAGCAAATCTGTCATTTAGAATAGAAGGAGAGATAAAGGTCTTCCCAAACAAACAAAAACTGAAGGAATTCATCACCACGAAACCAGCCCTACAAGAGATCCTAATGGGGATCCTGTGAGACAAAGTACCAGAGACATCGCTACAAGCATGAAGCCTAGAGACATCACAATGACTCTAAACCCATATCTTTCTATAATAACACTGAATGTAAATGGACTAAATGCGCCAACCAAAAGACATTGGGTATCAGAATGGATAAAAAAACAAGACCCATCTCTTTGCTGTCTACAAGACACTCATTTTAGACCTGAGGACACCTTCAAATTGAAAATGAGGGGATGGAGAAATATCTATCATGCTACTGGAAGTCAAAAGAAAGCTGGAGTAGCCATATTTATATCAGAAAAACTAGAGTGTAAATTAAAAGCTGTAACAAGAGATGAAGAAGAGCATTATATCATAATTACAGGGTCTATCCATCAGGAAGAGCTAACAATTATAAATGTCTATGTGCAAAATACGAGAGCCCCCAAATATATAAAACAATTACTCACAAACATAAGGAACCTTATTGATAAGAATGTGGTAATTGCAGGGGACTTTAATACTCTACTTAAAGCAATGGATAGATCATCTAGACACAGGATCAATAAAGAAACAAAGGCCCTGAATGATACATTGGATCAGATGGACTTGAGAGATATATTTAGAACTCTGCATCCCAAAGGAAGAGAATATACTTTCTTCTCAAGTGCACATGGAACATTCTCCAAGATAGATCACATGCTGACTGGGTCTCAAAACAGCCCTTCATAAGTATAAGAGAATTGAGATCATATCATGCACGGTTTCAGAACACAATGCTATGAAGCTTGAAATCAACCACAAGAAAAAGTTTGGAAAACCTCCAAAAGCATGGAGGTTAAACAACACCCTACCAAAGAATGAATGGCTCAACCAGGCAATTAGAGAAGAAATTAAGAAATATATGGAAACAAATGAAAATGAAAATACAACAATCCAAATGCTTTGGGATGCAGCGAAGGCAGTCCTGAGAGGAAAATACATTGCAATCCAGACCTATCTCAAGAAACAAGAAAAATCCCAAATACAAAATGTAACAGCACACCTAAAGGAGATAGAAGCAGAACAGCAAAGACACCCCAAACCCAGCAGAAGAGAAATAATAAAGATCAGAGCAGAAATAAACAATATAGAATCTAAAAAATCTGTAGAGCACATCAATGAAACCAAGACTTGTTTTTATGAAAAAATAAACAAAATTGATAAACCTGTAGCCAGACTTCCCAAAAAGAAAAGGGAGAGGACCCAAATAGATAAAATCATGAATGAAAATGGAATTATTACAACCAGTCCCTCAGAAATGCAAGCAATTATCAGGGAATACTATGAAAAGCTATATGCCAACAAACTGGACAACCTGGAAGAAATGGACAAATTTCTAAACACCCACACACTTCCAAAACTCAATAAGGAGGAAATAGAAAGCTTGAACAGACCCATAACCAGCGAAGAAATTGAATCAGTTATCAAAAATCTCCCAACAAATAAGAGTCCAGGACCAGATGGCTTCCCAGGGGAATTCTACCAGACATTTAAAGCAGACATAATACCTATCCTCCTCAAGCTATTACAAAAAATAGAAAGGGAAGGAAAACTTCCAGACTCATTCTGTGAAGCCAGCATTACGTTGATTCCAAAACCAGACAGAGACCCAGTAAAAAAGAGAATTACAGGCCAATATCCCTGATGAATATGGATGCAAAAATTCTCACTACGATACTAGCAAATTGAATTCAACAGCATATGAAAAGAATTATTCACCATGATCAAGTGGGACTCATTCCTGGACTGCAGGGCTGGTTCAACATTCACAAATCAATCGATGTGATACATCACATTAATAGAAGTAAAGATAAGAACCATGTGATCCTGTCAATTGATGCAGAAAAAGCATTTGACAAAATTCAGCATCTTTTCTTAATAAAAACCCTCGAGAAAGCCAGGATAGACGGAACATACTTAAACATCATAAAAGCCATTATGAAAAGCCCACATATAATATCATCCTCAATGGGGAAAAACTGAGAGCTTTCCCCCTGAGATCAGGAACACGACAGGGATGTCCACTCTCACCGCTGTTGTTTACCATAGTGTTGGAAGTTCTAGCATCAGCAATTAGACAACAAAAGTAAATCAAAGGCATCAAAATTGTCAAAGATGAAGTTAAGCTTTCACTTTTTGCAGATGACATGATACTATACATGGAAAATCCCATAGACTCCACCAAAAGTCTGCTAGAACTGATACATGAATTCAGCAAAGTCACAGGATACAAAATCAAAGTACAGAAATCAGTTGCATTCTTATACACTAATAATGAAGCAACAGAAAGACAAATAAAGAAACTGATCCCATTCACAATTGCACCAAGAAGCACAAAATACCTGGGAATAAATCTAACCAAATATGTGAAAGATCTATATGCTGAAAAGTATAGAAAGTTTATGAAGGAAATTGAAGAAGATGTAAACAAATGGAAAAACGTTCTGTGCTCATGGATTGGAAGAATAAATATTGTTAAAATATCATTACTACCCAAAGCTATATACACATTCAATGCAATCCCAATCAGAATTACACCAGCATTCTTCTCGAAGCTAGAACAAGCAATCCTAAAATTTCTATGGAACCACAAGAGGCCCCGAATAGCCAAAGAAATTTTGAAGAAGAAGACCAAAGCAGGAGGCATCACAATCCCAGACTTTAGCCTCTATTACAAGGCCGTAACCATCAAGACAGTATGGTATTGGCACAAAAAAAGGACAAATAAACCAATGGAATAGAATAGAAACCCCAGAACTAGACCCACAAAAGTATGGCCAACTAATCTTTGACAAAGCAGGAAAGAATATCCAATGGAAAAAGACAGTCTCTTTAACAAATGGTGCTGGGAGAACTGGACAGCAACATGTAGAAGGATGAAACTAAACAACTTTCTTAAACCATTCACAAAAACACACTCAAAATGGATAAAGGACCTGAATGTGAGACAGGAAACCATCAAAACCCTAGAGGAGAAAGCAGGAAAAAACCTCTCTGACCTCACCCACAGCAATTTCTTACTTGACACAGCTCCAAAGGCAAGGGAATTAAAAGCAAAAATGAACTATTGGGACCTCATGAAGATAAAAAGCTTCTGCACAGTAAAGGAAATAATCAACAAAACTAAAAGGCAACCAACGGAATGGGAAAAGATATTTGCAAATGACATATCGGACAAAGGGCTAGTATCCAAAATCTATAAAGAGCTCAGCAAACTCCACACCAGAAAAACAAATAACCCAGTGAAGAAATGGACAGAAAACATGAATAGACACTTCTCTAAAGAAGACGTCCAGATGGCCAACAGGCACATGAAAAGATGCTGAACGTCGCTCCTCATTAGGGAAATATAAATCAAAGCCACATTCAGATATCACCTTACGCCAGTCAGAGTGGCTAAAATGAACAAATCAGGAGACTATAGATGCTGGAGAGGATGTGGAGAAATGGGAACCCTCTTGCACTGTTGGTGGGAATGCAAATTGGTGCAGCCGCTCTGGAAAGCAGTGTGGAGGTTCCTCAGAAAATTAAAAATAGACCTACCCTATGACCCAGCAATAGCACTGCTAGGAATTTACCCAAGGGATACAGGAGTACTGATGCATAGGGGCACTTGTACCCCAATGTTCATAGCAGCACTCTCAACAATAGCCAAATTATGGAAAGAGCCTAAATGTCCATCAACTGATGAATGGATAAAGAAATTGTGGTTTATATACACAATGGAATGCTACATGGCAATGAGAAAGAAAGAAATGTGGCCTTTTGTAGCAACGTGGATGGAACTGGAGAGAGTTATGCTAAGTGAAATAAGTCATAGAGAGAAAGACAGATACCATATGTTTTCACTCTTATGTGGATATTGAGAAACTGAACAGAAGCCCATGGGAGAAGGGAAGAAGAAAAAAAAAAGAGTTTAGAAAGGCAGAGAGCCAAAGCATAAGAGACTCTTAAAAACTGAGAACAAACTGAGGTTTGATGGGGGGTGGGAGGGAAGGTAGGGTGGGTGATGAGTATTGAGGAGGGCACCCTTTGGGATGAGCACTGTGTGTTGTATGGAAATCAAGTTGACAATAAATTTCATATTAAAACAAAATCAAAATCAATCTGTATGCTGCCTACAAGAGACACACTTCAGACCTAAAGACAGTTGCAGATTGAAAGTGGAGAATAATTTGTCATGCAAATGGATGTCAAAAAAAGGCAGGGTAGCAAGACTAAAAAAAAAAAAAAAAGCCAGTAATGAGAGACAAAGAAGGACACTATATAATAATAAATAGAACAACCCAATAAAAAGATATGGCCATTGTAAATATTTATGCACCCAACATGGAAAAACCCAAATACATAAAACACTTAATAGCAAACATAAAGGAACTGAGCAATAGTAACACAAGAATAGTTGGATACTTTAAAACTCCACTTACACCAGTGGACAGATCATCCAAACATAAAACCAGCAAGGAAACAAATGCTTTGAATGACACCCTGGTCCAGATAAATTTAATAGATCTATTCAGAACACTCCATCCTAAAACATGCACATTCCTTTCAACGTACATGGAACATTTTCCATAATGCATCACATATCAGACTACAAAACAAGTCTTGACAAATTCAAAAATATCAAATTTATACCCTGCATCTTTTCTGACCACAATGCTTTGAAACTAGAAGTCAACCACAAAAAAAATCTGGAAAAACACAAATACATGGAGGCTAAATAACATGTTACTAAATAATGAATGGGTCAACCAAGAACTCAAAAAAATAAATTAAAATTACCTGGAGAGAAATGGAAATGAAAACACAATGGTCCCAAATCTTTGGAATGCACCAAAAGCAGTTCTAAGAGGAAATTTTATAGCAATATAAGGCTACATGAAGAAGCAAGAAAAACTCAAATAAACAACCTAACCTTACCCCTAAAGGATCTACAAAAGAAGAAAAAACCCAAAAGGTTAGAGCAGAAATAAGTGAAATAGAAACTAAATAAAAACAAAAACCAATAAAACAGATCAATGAAACCATTAACTTTTTCCTTGAAAAAATCAATACAATTGAAAAACCTTTAGCCAGGCTCATAAAAAAAAGAAGAGAGAAAGAGAGAGATCTCAAAGAAACAAAATCACAGGAAAGAGGAGAAATAATAACTGATACCATAGAAATACAAATGATCGGCAGAAAATATTATGAAAAATTATACAACAACAAGCTGGACAACCTAGGGAAAAAAATGAATATGTTTTTAGAAACATATTGAACCAGGAAGAAATAGAAAATATGAACAGGCCAATTACCAGCAATGAAATTGAATCCGTAATTTAAAAACTCCTAATAAACAACAGACTGGGATCAGATGTATTCATAGGCAAATTCGACCGAACATTTAAAGAAGAGTTACTACCTATTCTTCTCAAACTTTTTAAAAAAACAGAAAAAGAAGGAAAACTTAAATTAATTCTTAGGCCAGTATTACCTAATGCCAAAACCAGATAAAGACACTACAAAAGAACTGCAGGCCAAAATTTCTGATGAACAACATAAAGGCAAAATCCTCAACAAATTATTAGGAAACCCAATCCATTTAAAAAAAAATTCACCACAATAAAGTGGGATTTATTTCTGGGATGCAGGGTGGTAGGGAGGTTCAATATTCACAAATCAATCAACATGACACATCACATCAATAAGATAAAGGATAAATACCATAAGATCACTTCAATAGATGCAGAAAAAGCATTTGACAAAGTACATTTATTCATGATAAAAAAAAAAAACCAAGAAAGTATGTTTAGAGGGAACAAACCTCAACCCAATAAAGACCTTATATGAAAACCTCACAGCCACATCATACTCAATTGGGAAAAGCTGAGGGCTTTTCCTCTAATGTCAGGAAGACTACAAGAATGTCATTCTCACTATTTTGATTCAACATAGTACTGGAAGTCCTAGCCACAGAAATCAGACAAGAGAAAGGAATAAAAGCATCCAAATTGGTAAGAAAGAAGTCAAACTTTCCCTATTTTGTAAATGACATGATTCTATATATAGAAAGCCTCCACCAAGTCTATATATAAAAGACTCCACCAAGAATCTACTAGAACTCATAAATGAGTTTGGTTAAGGTCACAGGATACAAAAGCAATGACAGAAATCCACTGCATTTTTATAAACCAAGAATGGAGTACCAGAAAGAGGAATTAAGAAAAAAAATCCCATTTCCCGGCACCAAAATTACTAAAATACGTAAGAATATACTTAACCAAAGAAATAAAGGCTTGTACTCTAAAAACTGTAAAACATTGATGGAAGAAATTGAAGGCAACAGAAAGAAATGGAAAGACATTCATGTTCATGGATTGGAAGAACAAATATTGTTAAAATATCCACACTACCCAAAGCTCTCTACAGATTTAATGAAAACCCATCCCTGTCAAAATACCAACAACATATTTCATAGAACTAGAACAAAGAATACTGAAATGTGTATGGAACCACAAAGGACACTGAATAGCCAAAGCAATCTTGTGGGAAAATAAAAAAAAAATTAAAAAAGCAAAGCTGGAGGCATCACAATTTCAGACTTCTTCAAGTTATATTACAAAGCTGTAGTAATCAAAACAGTATGGTACTGGCACAAAAATAGACACATGGATCAAGGGAACAGAAAAAAAGTCCAGAGAAAAACCTATATTAAATGGTCATTTAATCTTTGACAAAGAAGACAATAATATGCAACGGGAGAAAGTCTCTTCAACAAATTTTGTTGGGAAAACTGGACAGCTTACATGCAAAACAATGAAACTGGACCACTTTCTTATACCATACACAAAATATAAACTCAAAATTGATTAAGAACCTACATGTGAGACCTGAAACCAGAATAAAACTTGAAGAGAGCTTAGACAGTAATTTTTCTGACATAGGATGTAACAACTTTTTTCTAGATATGTCTCCTGAGGCAAGAGAAACAAAAGCAAAAATTAACTACTTGGCACTACACTAACAGAAAAAGCTTCTGCATAGCAAAGGAAACAACCTACAAAACTAAAGACAACCTACTTAATTGGAGAAGATATTTGCAAATTATATATCTGATAAAGGGTTAGTATCCAAAATATATCAAGAACTTACATAAAACTCAACACCAAAAACCCCACAAATAATCCAATTAAATGGGAATTTTATACAAACAGAGATTTCTCCAAAGAAAACACTCAGATGGGCAACAGACACATGAAAAGATGCTCAACATCACTCACCATCAGGGAAACACAAATAAAAGTCACAATAATATATCACCTCACACCTGTAGAAATGGTTAAAGTAAAATCTCAAGAAACAAGTGCTGGGAGACTTGGAGAAAAAGGAATGCGCTTGCACTATTGCTGGGAATGTAAACTGGTGCAGGCACTGTGGAAGACAGTATGGAGGTTCTTCAAAAAATTTAAAAAATGGAACTGCCCCACAATCCAGTAATCACACTACTGGGTATTTACCCCCAAAATACAAAAACACTAACTTGAAGGGGTATATGCACTCCTATGTTTGTTGCATTATTTATAATAGTCAAAATATGAAATATCTCAATTTTCCATTGATAGGTGAATATATAAAGAACATGTGGTGTGTATATATATATATATATATATATGGCATGTGGTATTTGTATGTATATATGCCACATATATAATATATAATATTAATATATAATATATGTGGCATATATAATGTAATGTAATATATATATTGTAATATATATATAATGTAACATATAATGTAATATATAATGTAATATATAATATAATGTGATATATATGATATATAATATATAATGTGGTATATATATATATACACTATATATATATATATATATATATGCTTTTAAAAGTATTAAATCTTACCACTTGCAACAACATGGATGCATCTAAAGGTATAATGCTAAGCAAAGACTAATAGCCTATGATTTCACTCATATGTGTATGTGGAATTTAAGAAACAAATCAAAGAACAAAGGAGAAAAAAAATAACACAGACACACCAAGAAACAGACTCTTAACTGTAGAGAATAAACTGATGGTTACTAGAGGGGAAATGGGGGAGGGGATGGGTGAAAGAAGTGAAAAAGTTAAGAGTACACTTATCTTTTGAGCACTGAATAATATATGGAATTGTTGAATCACTATATTGTACAACTGGAAAAAATATAACACTGTATGCTAACTGCACTGGAAATATTTTTTTTACTTTATAATGAAAGAGAAAGAAAGGCTAAATTAAAACAAAACTATGCTCAAGATGGCTCCTTCTGTTCATTCAATGTATTAGTAGAGGTACTTGAAAGCATAAAGTTAAATTATTCTACATAGAAAACCCAAAAGACAGAATCCATAGAAATTATTCAAATTAATAAGATTTTAAAGGTAGTTGGATATAAGATCCTTGTGAAAAATTTCATTTCTGAATGCCAGCAAAATAGAGTTATAAAATATAATTTAAGTAGAAATATAACATATTTAAGTATGTCATTGTTCATAACAACAGAAATATATATCAACAATTAAACAGTAGGCATGCCAAGGCTTTATGGAAGAAATTCAATATCTTATTGCAGGATATTCAATTTGGAATGAGTAACACTTTATGAGTGATAAAACTTTGTTTTGCTAAGAGCTCTACTTCCTGGTAGCCACACTGAACTAAATAAGTGAAGGTACATTGATTTATTGGTTTATTCCAATCAAAACACCAAAAGTGTTTGTTGAGGAAGTTTTTTAACTGGTTGTGCAATTTATACAGAAACACAAAGACCCAAGACTAGAAGAAGAATACTAAAATTGAAGATTTTTCTTCTAGTAATCAATGCTATTGCATTATTTTTCTCTCGTTTTCCCAGTTTTATTGAAATATTATTGACATATAACATTGTTGTACATTTAATTTTTTAACGTTTATTTCCTCTGAGGGGGGAGGGGCAGAGAGAGAGAAAGACACAGAATCTGAAGCAGGTTCCAGACTCTGAACTGTCAGGACAGAGCCTGACGCAGGGCTGCAACTCATGAACCGTGAGATCATGACCTGAGCCAAAGTCAGACCCTTAACCGACTGAGCCACCCAGCACGCCAACATTGTTGTACATTTTAAGCGTACAACATGTTGATTTGATACACACACACACACACACACACACACACACACACACACATATATTTATTACAAAATGACTACCACAATAGGATTAGTTAACACCTCTGTCATCTTATATAATTTCCTTTTTTGCCATAAGAACCTTAAAGATTTACTCTCTTATCAACTTTCACATATACAATACAGTAGGGTAACCATAGTCACTATGTTGTATATTAGATCCCTAGAATATATTATTCCTATAACTGTAAGTTTGTAACTTGTGATCAACATCCCCCCATTTCTCCCATCCACCCCAGCTCTGCCGCTGGCAACCACAATTCTACTCTCTGTTTCTATGAGTTTGACATTTTTATATTCCACTTATAAATGAGATCATAAAGTATTTTTCTTCGATGTCTTACTTATTTCATCCAGCATAATGCCTTCAAAGTCCATCATGTGTTTCATTGCAAATGGCAGAATTTCCTTCTTTCTCATGACTGGAAAATATTCAACTTTGCATATATATACCACTTCTTCTTTTATCCATTATCTGTAGATAAACACTTAGGTTGTTTCCATACCTTCTCTGTCATAAATAATGTTGTAGTGAACATGGGATTACAGGTATCTCTTTGAGATACCTTTGAATATATACCCAGAAGTGGGATTGCTAAATTAAATAGCATTTCTCTTTTTAATTTTTTGAGGATCCTCTATACTATTTTCCAAGTGGCTTCACCAACCTATATTCCTACCAACAGTGCACAAGAGTTCTCTATCTTCCACATCTTCTTCAGTACTTATTTCTTGCTATCTTGATATTAGCTATTCTAAAAGTATAGGGTGATATCTTATTATGGTTTTGATTTGCATTTCCCTGACATTAGGGATATTGAACATCTTTTCATGTATCTGTATGCCATTTGTATACCTTCTTTGGAAAATTATCTATTTTGGTTCTCAGCCCATTTTTAATCAAAATTTTCTGTTGCATTGCATGGGTTCCTTGTATATTTTGGATATTAACCTGTTATCATATATAGGGTTTGCAAATATTTTCTTCCATTCCATTGGTTGTCTTTTCATTTTGTTGATTATTTCTTTTCTATGCAAAAGATTTTTAGTTTGATATAGTCCATCTGTTTAATTTTGCTTGTGCTTTGGTATTATATCCAAAATAATTTTTGCCAAGACTAATGTTAAGCAATTTTTCCACTATATTTTCTTCTAGGAGTTTTACATTCTAAGACACTGGCAATGAAGTTTTGAACCACTTTGAGTTAACTTTTGTGAATGGTATAAGATAGGGGATCAATTTTAGTATTTTGCATGTGATTATCCTGTTTTCTCATTTATTGAAGAGATAATTTCTCCTACTGAATATTTTTGACTTTGTCAAGTATTAGTTGACCATATATGTAGACATTTATTTCTGGGTTCTCAATTCCGTTCCATTTATCTATGTATGTATTTTTATGCCAGTACTCTACTGTTTTGATTACTATAGCTTTGTAATATAGTTTAAAATCAGGAAGTGTGATGCCTCCACCTTTGTTCTTCGTCAGGATTGATTTGGCTGTTGAGGGTCTTTTGTGGCTCTCTGTGAATGTTAGGATTTTCCTTTATTTCTGTGAAAAATGCCATTGACATTTTGATAGGAATGGCATTGAAGCTATAGATGGCTTTGGATATACTAATTGCTCCAATCCATGAACACCTAATATATTTATTTACATATATTTGTGTCTTCAATTTCTTTCATCACTATCTCATCGTTTTTAGTGTACTCCTTGGCTTAAATTTATTTATAAGTATTTTATTGTCTTTGATGCTATTATAACTGAGATTGTTTTCTTTATTTCTTCTTTGAATATTTTATTGTTAGTATATATAAATGTAACTCATTCTTGAGTGTTGATTTTATATGCTGCAACTTAACTGAATTAATTTATTAGCTTTGATAGTTTTTTTTTTTGGTGGATTCTTTAGGATTTCGTATATCTAAGATTATATTACATTGCAAGCAGACAATATTACTTCTTTCTTTACAATTTGGAAGCTTTTTATTTCTTTTTCTTGCCTAACTGCCCTGGCTAAGACTTCCCACTATATTGAATAGAAATGGTGGGAGTGGACACAGATGTTTTGTTTCTAATCTTAGAGGAAAGCTTTCAACCTTTTACTATTGGGTGTTAATGTTAACTTTTCCTTGTTATGTGTGGCCTTTTTTATGTTGAGCTCCATTTCTTTGATAACTAAATTTTTGAGAATTTTTATTATGAAAAGATGTTGCATTTTGTCAAATGCTCTTTCTGCATCTATTCAGATGATTGTGATTTTTATCTTTTATTCTAGTAATGTGGTGTATCACATTTATTGATTTGCATCTGTTGAAACATCCTTCCATCTCAGGCATGAATCGTACTTGATCATGGTATATTATTATTTCAATGTGTGTTGAATTTGGTGCTATTATTTTGTTGATAATATTTGCATCTATACACATTGGGAATAGAAGCCTGTAGGTTTCTTGTAGTGTCCTTATCCAGCTTTGAAATCATAGTAATGCTGGTTTTCTAAAATTAGTTTAGGAGTATTCCTTTCTCTTCATTTTTGTGGAAGGGTTTCACAAGGATTAGTGTTAATTCATTTGTAAATGTTTGATCGAATTCACCATGGAAGCCATTCAATAATTTTCTTTGTTGAGAGATTTTTTCATTGCTGATCCATTCTCCTTACTCATTATTGGTCTTTTCAGATTTTTTCTTTCTTCATGGTTCAATCTTGGAAGGTACGTTTCTAGAAATTTATCAATTTCTTCTAGCTTATCCAGTTTGTTGGAATATAATTGTTCATACTAGTCTCTTAATGTTTTGTATTAATGTAGTATCAGTTGCAATCTCAGGTGTTTCATTTCTAATTTTATTTATCTGGGGCATCTCTTTTTTTTTCTTTTTCTTTTCTTAGTCTAGCTAAAGATTTGTCAATTTGCTTTATTTTTAAACAAATAGCTTAGTTTCACAGATTTTCTATTGTCTTTCTGGTCTCTATTTCATTTACATGAATTTATCTTTGTTATTTTCTTCCTCCTGATAACTCTGGGCTGTTTGATCTTCTTTTCTCAGTTCTTTGAGATGTAAAAGTTAATTTGGTTATTTGAGATCTTTCTTTTTTCTTAACATAGACATTTGTCACTATAAAATTCCATCTTAGAACTGGCTTCACTATGTCCTATGGGTTTTGGTATGTTATGTTTTCATTTTTATTTGTTTCAAAAATTGTTTTTATTTCTGTTTGATTTCTTCTTTGACTCACTGGTTGTTCAGAAACATGGTGTTTAATTCTCACATGTTTGCAAATTGTCCCATGTTTTTTGTTTTTGTTTTTTTCCTATTGCTGACTTGTAGTTTCATACTATTGTAAAAAAAAAAAAAAAAGAGTTGGTATGATTTTGATCTTTTTAAATTTGTTAAGACTTGCTTTGTGACCTAATATATGATCTGTCTTGGAAAATGTTCTCCGTGCACTTCATTTTTTTTTTTTTTAATTTTTTTTTCAACGTTTATTTATTTTTGGGACAGAGAGAGACAGAGCATGAACGGGGGAGGGGCAGAGAGAGAAGGAGACACAGAATCGGAAACAGGCTCCAGGCTCTGAGCCATCAGCCCAGAGCCTGACGCGGGGCTCGAACTCACAGACCGTGAGATCGTGACCTGGCTGAAGTCGGACGCTCAACCGACTGCGCCACCCAGGCGCCCCTCTCCGTGCACTTCAAAAGAATGTGTATCGCTGCTGCTGTTGGATGGAATGTCCTGAATATGTCTGTTAGGTCCATTTCATCTTAGATATAGTTGAAATCCAACATTTCCTTATTGAGTCTCCATCTGAATTATCTCCTCATTGTTGCAAGTGGGGTATTGAAGCCCCCTACTATGTACTGTTGTCTGTTTCTGTCTTATTTGGTTAGTAATTGCTTATTATATTTGGGTGTTCAATGTTGGGTGTTTTTATATTTACAATTATGACATCCTCTTCAGTCTTTTTTATTCTTCTTTTATTCTTTTTTAACTGAATAATTTCAAAATCCTGTTCTATTTTACAGATTCTTTCTTTTTCTTTTTCAAGTCTGCTGTTGATGATTTCTATTGCCTTTTTTCTTTTTCTTTTTTTTTTTTAACTTCTTTCATTTTATCCTTCAGCTCCAGAATTTCTGTTTGGTTCTTTTCTGTAATTTATATCTCTTTGTTAAAATTCTAATTTTGTGTGTGTGTGTGTGTCTTGTTTTCTTGATTTCATTAAATTGTTGTTCTGGTTGTTTTGTAGTTCAATGAGCTTCCTTAAAATAGCTCTTTTGAATTATTTCTTCGGTAAATCATAGATCTTGGTGTTTGGGGTTGGTTTTTGCAAAATTATTGTGTTCTTTATTGGGATCATGTTTCCTTAATTTTTTTATATTTCTTGAAGTCTTGCACTGTTGTCTTTGCATTTGAAGTAGCACTCACTTCCTCCAGTCTTTATGTGCTGACTTTGGGAGAGAAATAGCTTCCATCAGCCTGAGGGATTCTGAGTCTTTCTCAGACTTTTTCCATGGGTATGTCTGCTCCCTCTTGTAGCGTAATATTTAAATTTATATGCTTTCTCACAATCCTGAAAAGCCATAGTGGGTGCTCACAGCCTCTCTTTTTCATTACCTAGAGCTGTGCTGAGTCCTCAAGTGTGTAGTTTCTCCCAGGCCCACAGATTTGAGCCAGCTTTCTGTATGTGCTCACTAGCCATTTGCTAAAGATTGCCATTACCACCACTGAGAATGCACATAGGGAACCAGCCACTGTTGGGGAAAGGAGTGGCATACAGAGCACTAGAGGTACCTGTTGGCCAGTTAGGGAGGTCCAGAGATGAGGTTTCCCAGCCACTTGCAGGCATACCTCCTGATGGAGTCCATGAGATTGTTAGTATAATCTGTGTCCCTTTATTATATCCCATTCCAATCCCTGGCTGCTATTCTCTCAGTGCTTACCACCCTCCAGGCATGCAGCGCAGGACTCAGCACTCTGTGTGAGAGGAGAGAGAAATGGACCTCATTAGCACTATCCCACACAGCTGGAGAAGTCAGGTACTCACACTTTCTCACTTTCCCTGTGGGAGAAATCACAGACCAAGAAGATCTCTCTTGGAACTGAGCTGTGCTACTTTGGGGGTGGGTGATATGACTAAAGTCAAACTGTTTCTCTTTCCCTCTTCAATGTGTCCAGTCTTGGATTTTTTTTTTTTTTCTCTAGCAGTGTGCTTCAACATCTCTGTTTGACTCCTGGACTTCCACAAAGGCCTCTCATCTGTGGGTAAACGTCTAAATCAGTGTTCTTCAGAGACTCCCAGATAGTGACCAACAGGGGCTGGAGATAGTTCATAAGCCATTTCTTGGTCCACAGCTGGATGGAGTTCTGTATGCCTATTACCTAATGCATAGTAGGTGTTACTTTTCATGAGTCCCTTGGCAGATGGTGCTAGCAACAGAACAAAAGACAAGTGTGGCTATGGATGAGTTCTGAATCAAACAGAGCTGTTTTTAGGTTCGATGAGTCAGTTGCCTTGGTAAAAGTCTGTTTTTTTCAAAATGGCTGTCTTCATTCTTGAATAGCACCAGGATTTCACAGTCTCCTACCTGGATCCCACAACTCCCACAAAGACACAAAGGTGGCTGGATGCCAAATGAGTGTTGTTGAGAGCGAATATGTTTGAGGAACATCTTATTTGGCCATCTTGTTGATGTTACTCCCCCTTAATTTTTCATTTCTGTCTAACAGATTACCACAAATTCAGTGACTTAAAACAAAATGTTCATTTATAATTCAACAGTTTATGTGAGTAAAAAGCAATGGATTTGCCTTAGCTGTGTCCTCTATTTAAGCTGTCATAGCTTACAATTGGGGTATTCTCATCTGGAGGCTTGACTAAGGAAGAATCTACTTCTAAACTTATTAGGTTGTTGGCAGCATTTATTATTTGTAGCCATAGAGCTACAAGACTAAAAGAAGAATCTCTCTTCAGGAAAGTCCCAGTCCTTCAAAGTGTTTTCACCTGATTGAGTCATGCCCATCCACAGTTTCTCTTTGGATTTGCTTGAAATCAACAGATCTCAATATCCATTCACCTGTACTATATAAAGTAATCTGATCAAGGAAGTCAGAGGTTACATTCTATTGGCTAAAACAAAATCACAGGTTCTTCCCACACTCAAACTGAGAGAAATGTACAAATGTGTGATTAATTTGAGGTCATTTTAGGGTGGGTCTTCCAGTTTTAATGATTAAGATAGTATGGTAATTGTGCAGGAATTGACATGCAGAAACAGATCCATACATATCTGGATGCATGAATAAAACAGATCCATACTTATAAGGATATGTGAGGTGGCACTGAAGATGAATGAGGGTAGCAACAAATGATATTATGACAACTGATCATGGAATTTAAAATTTTCAATTTGAAGAACGATCAGCTAATATAAAAATAAAAATAAAACTTGTAGACAAAAACAGTACAATATATGATCTTAGGTTAGGAAACAGATTCTCAAGGATAAGACAACAGCACTAACAATAAAATAAAAGCTTGATAAATTTAATTCCTTAAAATCAAGAATTTATTTTCATGTACGAATGTCAAAAGCAAAAGAATCAGGTAACTTTTCCCAGGGCAAACTTGAAGATTAAAATGGAGAAGATTAGGCTTCTTTTATACATAACATTGCTTGCTGATTACCACACCTTAGCTGACTTTTAAGAGGTATTAGCTTAGGATATTTTGAAAGGAGACCAAGAGAAAATACCACTGTAAGGCAGAGAGAAGGCAAGGCCATCAGAAGGAGAGTAAGTCTGGAGAAATAACAATGATATTTAAAAGAGATTCAAAGGAAGTTTTGTTGCCTAAAGAGAAATAAATAAATAAATAAGGTTATCTATGACATGGAATAAGTACTGATTTATAATAGTTCTCTCTGGGAACAATGCTGGGGTAAATTATGGAAGATGTGGCTAGTCTTCAGCCTTGAAGGAACTTTCTGCATGTTATTAATCTTTGTACTTCCAAATTCATAAAACATAGTATTAGCTTAATAAATGTTTGTTTCTTAAATGTGTATTGACTGCCTACTCTGTGCCATTGTGCTAAAAAGTAGTACTACACATGCTGTCTCAAAAAGTAATCAATGATTTCATATATTTTTCCTTACATTGGCTCAGGGAAAGAAAGTCACAAAAATGAACTATTGGCAAAAAGAGCCATTTTTTTTTTCTTTTAAATCCACTGGGCCCAAGATGACTTTTTACCTTGATGGATCAGAGAAGTTTCTCATTCTCTCCCCAACTATTTCTATGCCATTTTTCCCCCAGAAAGTGGGCACCAGGCACATTCCAGGGTAGACTATGGAGATCTCTGTGGTTGCTAGATCCTTATTATTGCCATAAGAGTCAACCAAGACTCCAGGTACCTTTGTTTGAAAAGAATTGATCACAGAAAATCAAAACCATTCTGGTCCAGTTTGTAAACTGCATTAGGAAAGCTGCACATTGATCATGGTGCATGATTAAACATCACAGAGAGGGAAAGAAAGCTTCCAAGGAGCATGAGGCAGGACCTGAGACTTCACACCCAAGTTGGAGTAGACCGGGTCCATGGGTGTATGTGAGTGTCTATGTATGTGGATGTATATGTGTGGATATATGTACACTTGCAGAAAGGGAGCAGATAGAAGGAACAACATCATTCTTCAATTAAGAACCCTAAAACTAATGACAAATATAATTTACTCATGTACTTGACCTATCTGAGAAACTTTTCAGCCACTTATTTACAGATATAGGGAAGGGCTTTCACCTCCTCTGAGGACATATTATACCTCAGGCCTACATAAACCAATTAAGTGTGTACAGAAATATGTGATGTAACTAGAAATTAGGATCCCATGGCCTTTTCCTTCCAATTTAGGATGAGTGGTATAATGGCTATGTGTTGGTCTTCTTGTGAGGGGCAGTGGGCCTAGAACCCACAATTCCTCCTGCTTCTCTTCCCCAGCTATTTGTATCCTATGGAAGCTGGAAATTTGGAACCATGAAGTTCCCTGGAACTGCATTTTGGAGTATGTCCCAAAACCTCACCAAGAGCCAATTAACTTATAGACTCAGGCTCCAGAATGAGTCCCTGACATTCCATCTCACTTTCATACCTGATGGTGGGACATTCAGCAGATCTCTGAGTTAGTCAAAGGTATATGTTGAGTCCATTTACCTTAGGTATATATAGAGTCCATTTACCTTAAGTTGGGGGAAAGCAGAGAGATTTGCTAAAATGAATTGTGTATCTGCTCTGGAATTGTCCCTCTTTATCTTTCTCTCAGGAACCTACAATGGTGGCTGAAGAAACTATTCAACTGTTTGGATATTCCATTGGGGCTATGTTCATAACTACTAGAGTGATTTATTATGTTTGTTTTTTCTGTCTACTGTTTGTTTTCTCTTGGTTTTTAACTGAAATTTTATGTAAAGGTTAAAAGTTATTTCAATATTGCACATAATTCAACAATATTTCCCCAGGAAATTATGTAATTTGGCATTCATATTAGAAATATATCTTTGTATCCTTTGATTGCTTCAGGTTAATCATTCTGATTCCTTTGCATTGAAATGCTAATTTGCTTAAAATTTTAAATGTTTCTCAGAAAATGATCTCAACATTGATGTTTCTATCAACCATCCTGAATATTGCTACAACAGAACACTACAAAAAGAATTCTAATTATTGAAAGGCAGTTTTTATATGGGCTCAATATAGTCTCCTTGTCAATCTTTTAAACTAAAAATGGAAATTTCATTATGATCTTTTCAATAAATAAACACTAATCAATTGTTTATCATTAAGTAACACTGGTTAAAAAAAATGATATATTCTATAACCCAACCAGTTTTTTGGTCTGGAAAAATATACTAGTAATTATAGAAATGAATGAATAACAGTTGTCAGGAGAGGCTCAGTGAGGACTTCGTGGTGAACTAAATGATTTCTAAGCTGAGATTTGAAGGTGAATGGAACTACTGGGATGCAGGGGAAAAGAAAAGAAGAGCATCCTAGGTAGATGAGAAGAAACTTAGTGACCCATGGAGAAAAATCTTGGTATGTCTGAGGACCTGGGGAGAATCTGATTTCCAGAGTGCAGAGACTATAGGGAAACGAGTATTGCATGCAGAATAGTAGAGACCATACTAAAGTCATGACATTAATGAAAAGGTAGCAAGATGATGGTGAAGGATTATAAGGAAGGGGATATAATGATATTTGTGTTTTATAATTATCCTTTTGATGGTAGGACATAGAATGGTCTGGAGTGGAAAAGGACTGGTTGTTAGGAGATAGGCCAGGGACTATGAGAGAATCTGGTACTTGCGGGGAAAGGAATTGAGAGCAATGCAGGAATTGAATAAGGGAAAAGAAGTGACAGGTGGTTTCTGGACTTGTGCCTTGAATAGAGAGAAGGACCTGGCTTAGATGAGAGAACAGCCTGGTGTGGGGGATATGATAGTTCAGGTCTGGACACTGAATTTCAGGTGCTGAAAGACAATCCAGTATGTTGAAGAATGAAAGTCAAATGGGAAGAGGGGGATAGACATCCTCTCAGCAGGAGGTTATGCAGAAAAGATACAAAATAAAGATGATTTTGGAATAAAATGTCTCATGTATTAAGCATGCAACTTCTCCTTATCCACCAGGAATCTTATGGAATCTCTAGTAACAACTATTTTCCTCCCAACTCTCTTATGGTGTAGCTTTGCTGTAGTAGGAGGAAGCAAAGTCATAAAATGATTTCTTCTTTTTGTTTTCTGGGTTGGCACAGCCTAACTGCTGGAGTCATGAAAGGATAACATCAACCTAAAAATATCGAGTAAAACATAAAGTACAAGATTGATAAGCTAAAATTATGCTATAAAAATAGAAATATAAAATTGTTACACAAATTTATGTATGAAAGCTTATGTATAGCTCTGTTACTATTGAAAAAAACAAAATGACTATGGATCTATTTGAGGATGGATTTTGCTATGTTACTGTTGCAGGATTTTTTTTTTTTTTTTTTTAACCACAATACCCGGATCTGTTTTCTCGCTGCTTTGAAGAATTAAGACGTGGACACAAAATGAGCAGCAGGCAAAAGTTTATTAGAATATAAGATTAGAAAGTAAGAATAGTAGGAAAGCTCTCTTTACAGAAAGGAGACATTCAAAAGTGAATGCCTGCGACACTAGGCAAGTGTCCTTGCTTTAAAAGGTTTTGGTTAGCCCTCCCCTCCCCTTCCCTTTCCCCTTGTTCCTTCTCAGGTTCTGCCCTTACCCTCTGGATGACTCTGGGTGCTGGGTTGTCCATTCTGGATTGGCTCATTTCCATTAAAAGCAGTGGGGGGCGGGGGTGTCTATGGCCACACCTAGGTCTTTCCTTAAATTCCTAAGGGAAACCTGAGAGGGAGTAGGTGGGGTCTGTTACATTCTTAAGAGGAGCTTTATGCCTGGGGGCTTTTCCTGTGGTCAGACACTCCCAGAATTTTTCCAAATACGTGTTTTTCCCTAACCGGGGGCCTCAGGTCCTCATCTTTCACTCTGCCTACTGAATCCTATCTTCTTCTGTCATATTACCCCTGATTTTAAACACGCAACACACAGATGGACTCAAGCAATAATAGCTCGTTATGTAATAATATGTCAAAGAATAGATGCGCATGTCTGTCTCCTCTATCAATTAATATGTTTATTTGTGTGTCTTTTCCGGTGACCAGTAAAATGCCTTGAAAGCCATAGATAAAATAAAGTTTATAAAAATTAAGTTTAAGAACACCAGCATTTTGACCTTTTTTCACAACTTACTACTGTAGTTGTATATTTTTATCCAAGTCATATATTTAACAAAATTATTGCCCCTGAATTATTTTTTAACCAAAGAAAGTTGTTTTACTTTTTGACAATACTTTATTACAGGTGATTATGTTGTCATGACTATATATTTTGAATTGAGTAGAAGAATGGGATACTTCACTATTCAAACATACATTCCCTGTATACTGACTGTGGTTTTATCCTGGGTGTCATTTTGGATCAAAAAAGATGCTACACCAGCAAGAACAGCATTAGGTGAGTTAAAAAACAAACAAACAAACAAACAAAAGACAAAAAACTCTTCCACCATTTTGTATAATATTAACACAGAAGTATTCATAAAAATACTTCCAGTGAAAAAGACTTTAGTCAAATGTACTTGGATTGCTTTAAATAGTCAAGTTAGACTCTTCTTTCTGACAATAGAATTCTATGTGTGCCACTTAAAATCAGTTGGGGTTGGGAATTCAGAACAAATCAATTGCATCATTGATACTCTAAGGATGATGTCAATCATAAAAATGTAGTCATGCCCTGTGAATCTGTCATGCTGAAAATCTCATTACATCAGTGTACGGACACACAACTTTTCATGCACTTTTGAAGACTGAAGACACGATATCATTAAATAGTCTCTCAATAACAGAAGATATTGTCTATAGCAACTTTACCATCAAACAAGAAAGTGATCATTCTTTTCAGCTATAATCTACACACTAAATCTCAAAGTCTTCATGAATTTTCCTCTGACCCCCCCCAAAAAAAGGCCTCTTAATAAAACATTAAATTTCAGTGGTTTTAGAATTGTGTAACATTTTATATCAATTTTTCTTTATGACAGGAATATTACCTAACTTTCAATATTTTGACCTGTGAAAACAGGTAATATATATTAAATATATAGTTGTTTTCCCAGAAAAATGTCTTTCAGAAAAAAGAGGGAGCTGCCCCAATTTTAAAATCCTTGCAAAATCTCTCACATTACCTGTTGCTTTTTCTGTATTCATTTTATTCTGTTTGTTCAACAACAAAGTACTGGTTGAGCAAAAAAAAAAAAAACAAAAAAAAAAACAAAAAAAAACAAAAAACTAACCTGTAATATCTGTTGCCAATGTTAGTTTTGCATAGTTCTAGAAAATGCATAATAAAATTGGTAAATCACCCAGCAAAGTTACAACACAAATTTAGTAATTGTTCTTGGGGTTATGACCTCACAATTACAAGTGCCAGGTAAGCATGACTTTAAAAATCAGCTTCAAAACAATATAATATGTAGTATTGGTTGCACAACTTGAGACTATGAAAGTCCTGTCAAAGAGTTACCACTATGGCATTAAGGGGCTAGAGATACTAGAAATACATAATGCTGGAAGATAAGATAATATATTTACACTCCAGAAGAGTGAAGAAATGTCATTAACACCAGAATATTTAGTAGAGACACCAGAAAGACTGTGCTTAAAACTAAAGGGGCACTTGTAGGGCTGCTTTGAATAAAGTTTAAATCAAGCCATGAGAAGATCAAGGAGAACAATTAGTAAATTAACTATCTGCCAAAAGAAAGCATTTAACATGCTTTTATTTTTTTTTTTTAATTTTTTTCAACGTTTATTTATTTTTGGGACAGAGAGAGACAGAGCATGAACAGGGGAGGGGCAGAGATAGAGGGAGACACAGAGTCGGAAACAGGCTCCAGGCTCTGAGCCATCAGCCCAGAGCCCGACGTGGGGCTCCAATTCACGGACCGCGAGATCGTGACCTGGCTGAAGTCGGACGCTTAACCGACTGCGCCACCCAGGCGCCCCTTAACATGCTTTTAAAAAGGATAGCATACTTCATAATCTTTGTAAGGTATCATCCACAAGATTGAGTATATAATAAAAAATTACTAGACATTCTTAGAAGCAGGAAAATGTGACTCATGATCAAGAAAAAAAAGTCAATATAAAAAGACAACTCTGATTTTGAGTTAGCAGACATGGGCTTTAAAGCAGCTATTTTAACAATGTTAAAGGACTTAGAGGAAAATGTAATGTTAGTGAATGAACAGATGGATAATCTCAGCAAATAAAGTATATTAAAAAGTAAATTCTAGAATGAAATGTATAATAGTTGAATTGAAAAATTCATTAAATGGGCTTAAGAGCAGATTCAAGAGAGCAGAAAAAAAGTTCAGGCATAATTGAAGACCATCATACAAAATTTAGCTAATCTGAAGAAGACAGGGATAAAAGCTTTTAAAACATAAATCCCAGTGGTCTGTTGGACAATATGAAGATGTATAACATAGCTGTAACTGATGTTACAGAATGAGATAAAATAAAATAAGATAAAAATTTTTGAAGAAATGAAGTTAAAAATCCCCAAATTTAATGAAAAAATTCCTACCTAGATATTCTGTAGGCATAACATGGTCACCATATTTTTTTTAAGTTAAATTGGATATTCATTACAAAATCCTTTTTTGTATAAAAATACACCTGCCATCAGTGTAGACTTTTCAAGTTTACACAGCATTTTTTAAAATATTTATTTATTTTTGAGAGAGAGAGAGCACAAGTAGGGGAGGGGCAGAGAGAGATCGGGGGACAGAGGATCCCAGGCACACTCTGTGCTGACAGCAGAGAGCCAGATGAAGGGCTCAAACTCATGAACCATGAGATCATGACCTGAGCCAAAGTCAGATGCTTAACCAACCTGACTGAGCCCCCCAGGTGCCCCAGTTTACACACCATTTTTACATGAAGCATGGCAACTTTCTCACCTACAGTAAGGAGGCATTCCATTTTCACCGTACCGATTAAAGAAACAGATTCAAAGAAAGTAAGTGACTTTACATGACCAAATGCTGAGAAGGCTGAGAGTAAGACAGGGGGCTTTGACTTCTAGGTCAATATCTTTTACACATGGTTAACTTGTCCACCCTGTGCTGTTAGCCTCATCCTCCAAATGGCCCTGGCTACCCTCCCTGAGGAAGTAAGGGAGGCATTCACTACACAGGAGCTATGATGCTACAGTAAAGGTGGGAACTAATGTGCATTTATCTATCATGTCTACCTAATCACTGAGTATTACTGCCTGGCAGATATTTTATAGTACTCTCAGCCACACAGGTAGTGAGTGTTAATGTCCATATTCCTGTGATTCCAGGATCCATGTCACTAGCCTGCGTGTCCAACAGCTCTAGCAGGTTCTGATTTCTCAGGAGCTCATCTAGGGTAGAATTAGCCTTAACTTGTTTTGCATAATAATTATCCAGTCATTTCATTCTTTTTCATGTTTCATAGCCTTCATCCTCTTTTCATTTCTTTTTCCTTTTATACCATCCATCACATGGGTGTCTCTTTTCTAAATCTTTTCCACAGTCTCTGAATCTTTAGAATTGACTCACTAAGTATTGAAATAGTCAAAGTCAGACCAACACTAAGTATTATGAATTAACTAATTGATCAATGAATCAACGCATTCCATTCGAATGCCTAAAATGTGTTAGGCACAATTCTTGCTGACAGGTACGCAAAGATGAGCAAGATACAGTTTTGCTTGTAATGATCACACAATTTATTCAGGGAGCTAGACATGCAAAAACCATAAAGACATATGCAATTATCTATGCTAATGTAGAAATGAGGTACATAGAAGGCACAAGGTAGTGCAGATTCATATTATCAACTCTGAGGTGCATGCAATAGGACCTCAGAAAGAGTGGTACTTCATCTTGGTCTTAAAGAAGGGTGGGAGTTCACAAATTGCATAAAGAAAAAGCAAGAAAGGAAATGGTTTATTTGGCAAAAGAATAGTGTGAGATGTGGAACAGAGAAAATGTCTGGGGGACTGCAAACTGTATCACTTAAAAAATATTTAAAAGAGAAAATATGAGACAATTTGAGAATTTCTGAATAAATTGAAAGATGTTGACTTAATTCAGGTAGTTTAATGTTTTTGTGAAGACTATGGTAAAAGCTCTATGGAAATGTTGTTTGCAAAATTGCATAGACATTAAAAATAAAGTATTATTACATTTATCCAATGTCAACGAGGATTTACCTAAAAATAAAACACTGTTGGAGTGGAGGAATTTTGTGTGGTTCCTTTTACAACTTGATAACTATCCCCTGTACAGGCATCACCACAGTGCTGACCATGACCACGCTTAGCACCATTGCCAGGAATTCCTTGCCCCGTGTGTCCTATGTGACAGCCATGGACCTCTTTGTGACTGTTTGCTTCTTATTTGTCTTTGCTGCTCTGATGGAGTATGCCACCCTCAACTACTATTCAAGTTGTAGAAAACCAACTACCACTAAGAAGAAAACATCGGTAAGTTCCAGTAGCAAAGATTTTCTGGAAAGGTAGGGGAAGGATAGTTTGCAATAAATGATCCTTATTCCTAAGGATCTTCTACACTGTTATATAAATAGCTAATTCAACAAGACATTAAAAAAAGACAAATATTCTGAAGAGATGAATATAACCATAAAGTACCTCTTCAACTTTACCTACCAGTGACATGGATTGATGTAATCACACATGAATGATTTCTCTTAACTAAGGTGATCTGTAATGCAGATTTCCACAGAAGTTTTCTAATTGTTTTTTTCTGGTTTTCTTGTAGTTATTGCATCCAGATTCCTCAAGGTGGATTCATGAGCGAATAAGCCTACAAGCCCCCTCCGTATGTATAGCATTGAAGGTGCAAATATTTCTGAGAACTCTTCTAAATTAAGATTGAATATGTTATTGTTTATGTATGCATATATTGAAGAACAATGAGTGTTGCACATACTCCTTTCAAAAGTGTGTATACTTTTTTTTAAATATCCAACTTAGAAAATTTGGAAAATGAACAAAATAATCATAATCCTTCTACCCAGGGATCAGCATATACATACATATTTCTGCTTTGTAACTCAAAAATATGTTATGAATAAGTTTCTGCATTATAATATTATTTTATAGGATCATTTTAATGATTGAATTATATGCAATGATTGACGCACAGATAGTCGTGGCTGGAAACGGGGCTAATACACACCATTTCACTTTTATATATATTCTTATCATTGCAGTTTTGTATATACCTGTGACTATTAATATAATTTCCTATAAGCAAAATGGCTGGGTCAGAAGAGTTGCTTGGCTCCATTAGCAGTGTGGGACACCCACCTCCCAGAACTCTCCTTGCATTAGGTTTGATAGACAAACAGAAAAATGGCTCCTGCAAAATGTTCCTTTATCATTTCTTTGATTACTGACAAAGTTGAATATATTTCACTTGTTTATTTTTTTACTCGCATTTCTATTACTGTGAATTGCTTTTTATGTCTTCTTTTATGTAAGTTTTTTATATAACATTTATAACTTATTTATGTCTTAACTTTTTTAAAGTTAAAAGTAACTATCTGCCAGTTACTTATATCATATATTATGTATATTATATTTTATATAACATAAAATTTATATACTCACATACAGAATAATTAAGCATATTAATATGTTTTTTAAGTAGTTTTATTCCAGTTTTATGGCCATGTTGTCACTGTCGTTTCTTGTGCTTTTCTCCACATGTATTAAGTCTCCTGTTGCCAAATCTATCAGTCTTTCCTTTTGTGGTCTCTGCCTCTTGTGTCCTCTTTGGGAAGGTCCTCCCTACCCTCAGAATGATCTAACTCCCGTCACTCTCTTTTGAGCACTTACTCTGACCCTATGTTGTAAGTGCTTTCATGTGTGAGTTCATGTAACCTCACCCATTCTACTAACAAGGAAGCTGAAATATGGAGAAATTAAGCCCTATAAATATTGATGAAGGTTCAACAATTTATAATATTATTAAATTTAATTAGTAATGCATCTGAATTTTAAGTATATGGCTTGAAGTAAGAATTTAACTTTTGAAAAATAGAGAAATGTCTTAAAATTACTGATGTGAGTAATCATATAACAAAAATTTATATATAACTACTTGTATTCCTTTATACTAATTACACTGAATGCTTTATGCCCACCTATATACCATACGTGGTTTTCTAACTGCTGATCAGTAATTTATGTTTAGTGCCTTTCAACATGTTTTTTAAAAGTGACTGCTTGGTTATCTATACTCTGAAAGTGTATCATTTTAGTTCTGACAGAGGTGAGTGCTGAAGCCACTTTTATAGCTGTGGGAAGCCACAGAGAACTACAGATTTGCCAGCAAATGCTTCCAAATAGCAACAGACTGAAAAGTAATGGAAAGGGTTGGGAATGGGGATGCTGTAAACAAAGACAAGTCAGAACACATATCGTGAGGCCTAGAAACCACATTATCACACACAGCCAGGGAGCTGGGAGTGGAAGAAGAAATATTGACACCTTTCATATACAAAAGATATTGCCAAAAAAAAGAATCTTTTACATAGCAAATAATAATAATAATAATAAATTTTCACAAAATCAGAATTGTTTTCTTTTGTTTTTAAGAGGAAAAGTGTAATGACCTTGAAGAAAGTACATAGAAAAACAACTCAGAGAGAAAGGGCTCCAGGCCAGGTGAGAAGACACAGAGAGATCTTAAACAAAAGTTCATAAAATAGCCAAAGAAAAAGGGAATTTTTCAGGGTGCCTGGGTGGTCCAGCCCATTAAGCCTCTGCCTTTGGCTCAGGTCATGGTCTCATGGTTCCTGAACTCAAATCCTGTGTCAGGCTGTTTGCGAACAGTGCAGAGCCTGCTTGGGATTGTTTCTCTCTCTCTGCCTCTACCCTGCTTGTGCTCTCTCTCTCTCTCTCTCTCCCTCAAAATAAATAAACAATTTTTTTTAGAAAAAAGGGAATTTTCAAACTTTTCATGAAAATTGTCAATGTATTCAATTCTATGTTGAAAGATCCACAGGGTTAGGCTAGTTAAGGGACCCTCTATCACCAACATCTGCAGAGATGATCAGTCTCTGAGCAATGAGGGAGAGGAGGCAGGCCCCACTAACACTCATGCATGCACTTTGGGTCAAGCTGTTCGAACATCTCTGTGCCTCAGTTTCCTAACCTGTAAAATGCAAAGCTAACCACTTCATATGTGCAGTAGAACTTGCCACCCAGGAAGCACAGGTTTCCAGGGAAGTCAAGGGACTGCATCATACATGCAGGCAAAGCAGGAGTGAGTCAGGCTGTAGGTGACCTTGGAGATGCATTAATTAAAATCTCCATTTTGAGCCCAGTTTGAAATTTTTATGATAAGTGAGAGATATACATTTTAAAAAGTATGTAAGCAGTTTAACATATGGCTGTTAATAATATCTTCAGTAATAGAATAATAATATCTTCAATATTATAAGATGCAATTAATTTTATTCCATATTTATTTACTTATTTATTAAAAGCCCTCAATTATTAGATTAGGTTTATTTATGTTTCAGTAATCATGAGTTTTTAGTTTGTTAAATGAAGAAGTGAATAGGGTTTCCTTGCCTCCAGAAACCCGGCTGCTTATTTGCCTGTAGCTCCTTGATCACCCTTTAGATCTCTAAGGAGCTGTCCCCACCCTTTCAGAGACTTCTGATGCCCATTCTGAGTCAACATCTTCCTTTGGGCCTGTCCTGCCAGTGTTGGCCATGCTTCTCATCTGTATGTCACTACACAGGGACAAAGTGTTGATGAAATGAAAGGATGAATATCTGGCTGAACACTGTCAAAACACATATGCAATTACTTTAAAAAGGCAGATTTGGGGCGCCTGGGTGGCGCAGTCGGTTAAGCGTCCGACTTCAGCCAAGTCACGATCTCGCGGTCCGTGAGTTCGAGCCCCGCGTCGGGCTCTGGGTTGATGGCTCAGAGCCTGGAGCCTGTTTCCGATTCTGTGTCTCCCTCTCTCTCTGCCCCTCCCCCATTCATGCTCTGTCTCTCTGTGTCCCAAAAATAAATAAACGTTGAAAAAAAAATTTTTAAAAAAAGGCAGATTTTTCCAATTGAATCTTTCCAAAAAGATACAGATTCCTCAAATGCACTGAAGTACAGAAGGAATCAACTTTTTGTTTTTCTGCAACCACCCCCCCCCGCCCCCACGGATTTTTATACCCACTCAGGTTTAAGAACTATTAACCTTGAGGAGATGTGTCCACAGTAGAGCCTATGGAACAACAAAGCTTTCATTTCTATCATTGCCCAAAGGTGTGGAAGAAGGTAGAAGGTTCTCCATGATGCTCCTGACTGGTCATTGGTATGTGTGGAGTAGGCAATGCTTAGTGAACATGTGGTCTGGGATGTCTCACTTTGGGTTGGACCTCACACACAAATACTTCTGAATTAAAAAGATGCCCCAAAGCTTACCAATAGGGACACTGAGTGCTATACGCTTTTACCTGCTTTTCTCTGGTTTTCGGCTCCACATAGCTATGAGCATATTCAATCAAACTAAAATCCAGAAGTAGAAGAAAAGATGTACACTATTTCCTTGTAACAATAGTTTTGGGTAAAAATACAGTTGACCCTTAAAAATATAGTTGAACCTTGAATAATGCAGGGATTAAGGGTGCTGCCCTTTCTCCCCCCTACACACACAGTCAAAAATGTGTATATAACTTTTGACTCTCCAACAACTCAACTACTAATAGCCTATCATTGAGTGGAAGCCTTACCGATAACATAAATAGTTGATTAACATATATTTTGTATGTTATATGTACTATATACTATATGCTTACATTGATGTAAACTAGAGGAAAAAAGATTAAGAAAATCATAAGGAAAATAAAATACACTAACAGTACTGGACTTGTATTCATTGAAAAAAATTTGCATATTAGTGGACTTGCACAATTGAAATCCATGTTGTTAAAGGATCAGCTGCATAAGAGGTATTCACGATGCTTTCTAATGAATTTTGGAAGGTCTCTCTCCCCAAGCAAGCAACAACAGATCTAGCCAGTCAGCTGAGAACTGGGTTTGTGTGTTCACCTCTCCCTTGATTTCAGCTTTCACTACTTCCATTGGCACACTTCAGTCCCTCAGTTCAACCAGCACAAATAAAACTAAAGCAGAAAGGCAACTATAATCCTTAATACTCTCACATTATTCAGTCAAATTTAGAAATATAACCTCTTAACAGACTTCAATTTAATACGTAATTCATAGTTATCTGGAAGAGCTCAAACAAGTGCCTGAGGAATTGGCAAGTCTATATGAAGACATTTCTCAAGGTTAAGAGTGATTCATCTCATTTATGAGTGAACGTAAGTCACCCCCTCTCCTATACAGGCCCTACACTGACTTTTCCACATCAGGAAGAGAGCTTGGGAAATAGAAAATAAAACATTCCAATTGTACACATTTTTGGTTATTTCTCTATATGCGACAAATGGTGTCTGGCCACCACACACTGAAAGCTCATTTTTTACCTTAATTACATTGAACAAGAAGATTCTGCCATCAGTCTTATAATACCATATTTTTACTACTTACTAATTAGGGAAAAACAAATTTATCTCTCCACATTTCAATATATGTAGTGCTTAATATTTGGGGATTATATACAATATGTACATATTTACTCCAAATCAACAGAAAAGTAGGCAGAACAGAGACTTGAAATGGTTAATACATATCTGAAAATGTGCTCAGCTTCCCTCACCAGCAATTTGAGATATGCAACTTTTGAAAGCTGCATTGTACTTTTTTTGCATTGGATTTTCAAATATTTAATTTGCAGACTGAACTCTAAAAGACTGAAATGTCCAGTTCAGGGATGGGGGATGTGTGGGAATAGGCATGGCATTATCCTCCTTATTTGGTGGACAGATATAACATGCACCTATTGCTAGATTTATCTCAGGCTGTTCTTATTGCATTCATGATGATTCTTGTGTTGTTCTTATTGCCTACAGAACTATTCTCTCCTTGACGTGAGGCCACCACCACCTGCAATGATCACTTTAAACAATTCTGTGTACTGGCAGGAATTTGAAGATACCTGCGTCTATGAGTGTCTGGATGGCAAAGACTGTCAGAGCTTCTTCTGCTGCTATGAAGAATGCAAATCCGGATCTTGGAAAAAAGGGCGTATTCACATAGACATTTTGGAGCTGGACTCATATTCTCGGGTCTTTTTCCCTACATCATTCCTGCTCTTCAACTTGGTCTATTGGGTTGGATACCTGTATCTCTAAATATTTCTGTGGTGATGAGTAAAGAGCACTAGATTTCACTCTTTACTTTCACTGTCCCCAGACCAGTAGTGACCAATTGGAGTAGGAAGGAAAAACACTGCTCAGTTTATCTGAAGTTATACATTACCTTTGAGCAGCACCGGAGTACCTGGCAACCATTTCTATTATGCATTTCACACTCACACACATGCGTGCGCACACACACATTAATTGAGTTTTAAAGTGATATTCTTGCTAATCCCTTATTGAATCTGTAAGTTGGTGATGTTTACGAATGGTTTTTGGATATTGGAAACAGTTGCCAATTGTCGTTGCAAGGAAATCTGTAAAACATGTAAGCAAATATCCGAGAAGCTCTCTTATGCCAAGACCCCTTCTATATCTTTCCTTAGCAACTCTTAGGAGCGCCAGTGCCCACATGTGTGGAGTCACTGCTTACTGGGACACACTCATGTTGACCTCATCCCCGTGTTCCTGGACAGTCTGAGTTCAAGTATGAACTGCAGTGAGTTTTGACCTGGTTTCCTCTCTTTGTGACCTCTTTTACTCTGGAACTATCATTGTTACCTAGAATTTCTTTATTTAATAATCTCACCCTAGGTTTAGGAAGGGTGTATATGCATTATCCACAAGTTTCCAGTTGAGAAAAAAATATGATTTGAAAAATTCTCATGTTGCTGAATTCAATGATGTTGATTATCTCTGAACATCAGAAGGTTCTTACTCTATTCCAAACTACTAAAAATAAGCAGTATTTTAACTTTGCGTTCTTGGATTAATTCAGTTGGAGTTCAACATTTTACCTTAAGAGTTGTGTTTTGTTAGACCAAAACACAACCCCAGAGTATGTATCTTTTGTACGTTATGCTATTACAGGTTCAATGATTATCTTCATCTTGCAAAGACAAGTATACAGCACTCATAAGCCCTTGTCGTGAAAATGTTTTCCAAAGTGTGAAAGAAATATAGATGGAATTTAAAATTTTCAGTTATAATTAACTTTCAAGTCAAATCAACTTTAGATGCAAAAAAAGGGCAATGGCTATCATCAATGATATATTTTGATGAACAAAATTATTTTATACTTTGAGATATGAATATGTAGCAAAATCCCAAAGAAACAATCCCCTGGAATTATTACTCTTTTGATATTTTTATAACACAAAACTAACTTGGTTCTTGATGTTAGTTCTTTGTTATAACTGGATACCAGTATGTAACTTCACAAGACTCTTCAGAAGCCTCCCACCATTGATAGGAAAAACAGTCCCACCAGTTCATTAATAATGCTTTGGCATTATTAAAATTTTGGTACTAAAATTTTTCTACCAGTATCTCTGTACTTCTCATCTTTCTCACCCATAAAATTGAATTAATTTTATTGGAAACCATAAAAATTTATTTTAATTATCTATTGTAAGTACAATTATTACTCAGAAAAAAGGTAAAATAATGCACAGAGAGAATATATAAAAGTGCTAATTTCACATAATTTACTGGATTAAGACCAGACATAAGGGGATGGGAGTGGAAGAAGCTAGAAAAGTAAAATATAAATCTGTTTATATTTATGAAACATCATTCATATCAAGTGAATGCAAATACATTGGTATGATCACCCAGCTTTCAAGGACTGAATCTATATAGTGTGAGACACCCAAGTCCTCAGCTTTTCTTCCTGTCATCTCCCTGACTTTGATTTAATAGTGGCTACATAGGCCACAAGCCAATTGGGTTCTATTTAGCAAATTCAATTTAAAACATAAAATAATATTTGTGGAGAAACAAGTTGAACCTATTGGCTTATATGAAATTTCTACTCTATTGAAGAATTTCACATACTAGCATCCTTGTTCTGTCTCTCATGCATAAACTACTCCCCCACACTTGGCAGTGGTGTCCTGGAGGCACCCTGACCAAAGGAATCCACCATATCCCACCAAAGCACTGAGTACCCATGGAAGGTGGTCCAAAGTCAGTCCTTTTCAAGCATAATTTTCATCTTTATGAATTTATAATATCTAACAATATGAAGAATTTCAACCTGTTATGTCTTAAAAGTAGTTATGGAGGGAGATGAATTTTCTAGTGAAATTCTTCTTGGAAGAGACATAACCTAAGAACACTTTTATAAGATAAATTTGCTCTACTTTTACCTTAAAAATTATATTGATGCCTCTTATTTCAAAGCTACTCAATATTTGGGTGTTGTTGGCAACTCATAAAATTATATGTGTAGGATATACTTACCAATAACCTATTTGCTGAATCCAACCATTCTCTTCCCCCTGATCTCAGCCATCCTGCTGATTTAAACACTAGTTCATGGTTCATTTCTCCATAAAGGAAAACTTTTATCTCAAGAGAGTCTAATAGATGTTCACTCACAAAGTATAAAATAGACTCCCTCCCATACAGCAATCTACCCACAATGGGTTCTGACTAAAAAGAACTCAAACATCCCCTCAGAACACACCAATGTCAGTTTCTCTGCAGGCTTGTCTGTTCAAGTTCTCTTATAAGTCTCAACTTCTGAGATAAGCCTTCAGTCCACAATACAAGAGATGGTATGTACCTCATGCAGGTACAGAGCTCAGGGGCTTGCTTATTAACTATGTAAGAGTTGACCTTTTGGAGGAGGGAAGAGGAGAAGCACAGGAAGAATGTGAAGGAAATGTATCTCTCTTAAATTGAGGGACTCTCCTTCACCAGTATGCTTGGTTAGTAGTGTATGTGTGAGGTGCATGGGTGTAAGGCTGTTCCACCCAGACCCAGCACCTGTAGAGCTCTGGCCAGCTTGCTTTGCATTTAGACTTGAGAAATATGTTTTGTGTTTTCATGGCAGCTGGTGGGGAAACTGTGTAAGTGGCTGGTATTCTAAAGGTGCTACTGTATTCCTCACTTTCAGAAATACTGTAAATTGCAGAGATGAGAGTTATGTATTTTGAAAAGGATTTCTAATTTCTTACCACTGTGGATCATACTTACAACTGTGACTGTCTCTCCTTTAAGCTTCATCCAAGCTGAGAGGGAGACAAAAGAAAAGGCATTCCACATCAATGAAATTAGAGAAAAAATTCCTCTTCAGAGCCTAGAAAGTTTCTGTTTCTACAAGGTCTCAACACCAGTGACCAGAGGAGAGATTCTCAGGTACTGGGCAGAGAAGGAAAATGTTACTATAAGTTACTTTTGACCCAGCCAATACTGCCCCCTTTTTACCCAACATATGCCTTAAAATAACACATAAAGCTTATATCATACACATCTCATAGATTTTCCATTTTCTGTAATCACATATATTCATGACAGGTTTTATTTATTGTTTATGGATGGATGGAGACAGGATTTTCTTTTGTGTGTGTGTGTGTGTGTGTGTGTGTGTGTGTGCCAAGCAGTCTTATCCTTAATTGTATAACAAATCAGGTAAGAAAATAGTTTTTGTCGATTCAGTTGAAAAAATGCTTGTCCTCCATGGCAAAGCATTTTCAGGCTACATAAGGGAAATTGGGGCCAATCTAAATTAGTGCTTCTGATGGGATGTGAGTGTCCACCCTTCACACTGAGTCTTTTTATCTGGCCATAGCTTGCTACAGTAAAAGTGTCTAGACATATTTTTTGCTTCTCTGCAAAATAGCATACTCTGCAAGCAAAGGTGGGTATTTCATAACCCCATTTTGCATTAACGTATACTTGCCACAACTAGGAAGCAATGGGGCACTCTATCTAAAGGGCTAGAAAAAAGACAAACAGAACCCCTTCTTCCTTGATTATTTTTTTATCTCAGCTGCCAAAAACTGAGAACTTTCTTTATTTTGCAAACTTGAAGAATTATAACTAGTTTCCAAGCATATACTTATCACTATATCAGATCAATGTTCTCAAGACACAAAGCACTTTGAATTCTCTCCATGATCTTACAAATATCTGCTTTTTCTGAGAATTTATAAACTATATAAATATGAAGTTTCAGACCCAATTTCTGTAAAAAAGAAAAGTTAATGAACGACTTTGGATAAACATAATCATATATAAATACACACTGGAATGTTCAGAACACTATTGTTTTTATAATATTCAGAAAGATGTCTGGAAATAAGGGGGGGGCAAACAGATTGTAAATACACTGCAAATGTTAAATTCATGACTTTCTGTTGAGTCTTCTTCAAATTGCCCCAAATTGAGGAAGTATGCAATCTGTGCCTATTTCTTCCTCTCAAACTTGCTTGTAGGAAACATTCAGGTTGACAAGGTTTAGAAGTATTTCTGCATTGTATAATCATATCCGAAGACCAAAATAAATAAATAAATAAATAAATAAATAAATAAATAACAGTTCAGGCTAAATGACAAATCCCTTCTTGTATTCCTTGTTTACTTAACCTTTTACTTTAGAAATAAGTTTCTATAATTAAAAGGAGAAAGCATGTACATGTTGAGATAACAGGATAATAATTCAGTCATTCATGTCTCTGGGAGGATAAAAACTTGCCTTCTTTAATGTTTGATAGTTTTGAAGACTAGAGACTAGACCATTTCCATTCCTCTTTTCAACTTTATTCTAATTACAAGTCAGCAATTCCAGGCTATAACCGGGTTTAGTTCTATTAAAATTAAAGAGAGGCTATTCCCTACTATTTTTCTTCAAAATGTCCTTTAGTTAAATGATGCTTTGCTTTTTAATGTTGTCAGTAAAATACCTTAATCCTCTTATTACTCTGCTCACATAAAAACCAAATTTTAGACTAGTTTAAATCAGTGCTAAAAAATTAGTTGAACAGCCACTAACAAGTGTTCAACGTTTTGAGCTAACCAAGTAGGTTTTTCAGATTGTATAATATAGGAACATGAGCTAGAAAATTTGGAAGACAAAACACACAAACATGAACACACATACACACTTGTGTACACACATGCATACACATGCATGTACACACACATGCACACACGCAAAACAAACACTGTTTGAATGCAACATTCAGGTAATTAAAGGAAATTTAAATTGTTCTGCTTGCATTATTCAGATAATGGCTTACTTTCACCACTTCGTTTTTCAAATTTGTAACCACAACAGTTTTCCCAGCCAAGTGGACTAGCTCCACAAAGTGAGGGTGATAGTGGTTCCTGCAGGGAAGGAAGGCTCTCCATGTCTGTTGAACAGTTTAAACTGAACAGATTGGAAACAATAGTGAAGACTGATTTCCAATAATGAAATCTCACAGATTGTCAAGGTAGCTGCCATAGTTTCTTCTTTTCTGATTATTTGGAATTTCTTCTTCATTTCTCCCACTAATCAGTTATTCACAAAAGGATTAAAATTCCTAATTTCCAAAAACAAAAAAAAGTAGAAGTCCTAACTCTCAGTCAGACTGATTTTTAGGAATAAATAATGATTGTTTTTATTTGTTTAGAATTTACTAAAATATACTTTTATCCTGTACTGTTCACATTTATGAGGAGGGATTTCAGTTTTGTCAACTGAGTGAAGGCACCCCAATACAGAGAACAATAGTTTAATCACTTTGATGGAGAGATCAGACCACCCCATCCTCTATCTAGCCCAGTCAACCCATCCACCATTCAGTTAAGCTGCCCCATTCATTTAGTCCATGCACTGGTTAGTGCAGGGTAGGTCTAGGATCTATAGAAAGAAGAGTAATAATAGAAATTTCATAATATTTGCTGATTAAAATTTCAAATTGTGAGCCACGTAGGGTAAGATATTAGAAGATAAACTATGCTGCATCATCATAACCATCATCATCATCACCATCATCATCATCATAACTATCACCATCATCACCATCATCATCATGACCATTATTATCATCTATATCCTTTTACATGTTCAATACCAGTCCTTAGCTATTGATCCACAACAAAGGTTTAATGTTTTTTTTTCCAAATCATAACAAAATTAGAACTTAAGAAGAAAATGGAAAATTTTAATTTTAGCTTAAATATTAGATATGCATATTATAGTTTAAAAACTTGTTTTTCTAAAACATTTCCATAACTTCTCTGTGTCCCTTCAGTCTTAGTCTGTCTACGCTGCTTCAATCAAATTTGAAATTATTCCTCAAGAGAACACTCCACCTACTTTTTCTTTATTGGTTGCTTCTGGGTTTTTTGTTTTTGTTTTGTTTTATCTCACGTGGCTTTGTTATTCTTTTTCATGAAGATAACATATGTATTGGCTATGAACTCTTTTCCCTAAAATGGATGCATCTTCAGACACCACAGATTTTCTTAGCCCAAAAGGACAATCAATATGCTTCTTAGTATACAATTTGGGTCTAGGCTTTTATTCCCCCTAATTTATCTTGAGATTTTTACTTTTAGATAGAAGTAGACACAGGCAAAATATATTGATTACATTTAGGTGTTTACTATTATATTATCTGTTTAGAATAACTGTATTAAGATATTGTAAAAGATACTTTCAATTATTCTTGACCTTCAAAATGACTAATTTTGTGCTAGTGAACAATGTTTACATGCATATATTTATAAAACTACATGATATGTTTTTCTTTACAAGCAGCTCCTGGACTGAGTGAAAGGGTCATTCCTCATGAGTGCATTTCCTATGGAAGATTCTAGAAAAGTAATAATTTTCAGGGATTGGGCCTGGGTTGTCTTGTAAGCAGCAAAGGGCCATCTTGTGTTTACATGCAGTGATGTGCGTATTTGTGTATGTATGTACAGTGGTAAAACTGGAACAACTTATTAACATGTGTATTACTCTACCCACCACCCCAAATGTAGTTGAAAAAAGTAGAAAGGAGCACAGTTTTACTAGTGATAGTATATTAGCTTACTAAGTGTTTAGTTAAGGAATAAAGGAGTGAGGGAGAGAGTGAGGGAGGGAGAAAGAGAGAGAAATGGACAGTCTCTATATTTTCTGGAAATTTGGGACCACATTCTTTCTTAAAAAAAAAATCAAGTTTAAATACCTGATCAGAGTTGGTTCTGAGTTCAAACAATCCTGCCTCCTACTGAGAACACGATCATATTTTCACTTGGGTGCACATCTGAGCGATTCTATGATCATTTGTGCAGGTGGTCAGTATTATCTGATAAGCTAGAAGTAGTTCTCAAGATGGAGGTGACAAATAGCCATCCTCACACTTGTTTAGGACGCATTTTTCATGTCCAACGTGAGAAAGCATCGATCAGGTCTAGTGTGAACCACGCGACATTGGAATTAGCCACAGTGCATGAACTGTCCTCTCTTTTTGAAACTTGTGTGGAAAGTAAACCATCAGGAGCCCTGGGAAATGCCCCAGGCAGAAAGGGAGGGAAAAATCACTGATCTGTTCTCTGCCTCAATGCAATTCTTCCTACTCGTGAAGCCATCTCATTCAGGTAGGAGGAAGGTAGAGGAATTCCAGAGTCTGAGAGCATCTTGGAATTGACTGTGAGCACATAGGGTAGATGAGTTCGGTCCTGAGAAGGGGTCCACTCTGCTGAAGTGTGTGTGTCCACCCCTCTCTAGGAAGGTGGACCAAGGACCAGGCCAGGGTACTCACCAAGTGGCCTCCAACAGTCCCGGCTCCCGTCATCCCACATGGACTTGGAAGCCCTGACTCCCAGTCTTCGGGCCATCTCGGGCCCCTCCCCACTGTCCCGAGATGGTTCTGAGATCCCGCTGTCCTCCTCCCCTCTCTCAAGGATGTAACTCCCTGCTAGCCGTGCAGCTCAGCTCGTGGTGTCCTAGTGAAACGAGGGCGCACTTGCGCCCCACGTGCCTTGGCGACACGGGCGGCACCACGCCCCGCTTCGCCCCGTCCGGTCCCGCCGCACCCTCTAGGCCGTGCCTTGCCCTGGGCCAGCTGGGCCTGGTGGCTGGGTCGCACTCTGTATTTGTATTTGTATTCCTACGTTTGTACTACTAATACAAATAAATGCACATGTTGTCAAAAATACTTGACCCAGGAATGGGCATCTTTCCGGTTTGGGGTGGGTGACCAAGAGGCTGGTGAAAGGCAGGCTGGGGCCAAAGTCAAGGGTACCCCTATGCATGTGGTCCCTGCCCACCAGGGGGACATGGCACCCAGTGCCCCTCTTGGAGGCTCAGTTCCCTGCCCGGCACCACACAGACATTTCTGCAGTGCTGAAGGGGAGAGGGTTAAATGTCTTCTCTGGCAGAAAGGTTTTAAGTGGCTAGCGTCCAAAGGAAGTGTCTTCCTCTTCCACTCCTGCCAAAGCCCATGAACAGAGATTTCTAACCCATCCCTGGAGAGCAGGAAGCCCCACTCCAGCCAAGTCAAGGCAACTGATGCCAGCCTCTGGGGCCTTGACCACAGTTGAGGAGAGGACTACAGTGTGGCCAGTGACCCTATACTGTCTATGCATCTGGAAAGGACTGGCCACCCCCAAAGTCCAAACAGTTGCTTGGTGGGAAGGCGCTGCAGCCCCACACTAAATAAAGGCAAACCTTCACAAAGGACAACTATAAACCAATCGCAACTCCCACCACTGTGGGTAGACAGAAAATTTTATACTCTAGTTTATTTGAATTGAGCACATATTACTAAAAGTGAACAACCCAGGTCCCCTACCTAGTTCACCTAGTATGACTTCAACAAAATAGTCCCACCTCTTCCCAGATGGCCCTGTGCTGGTGGAAGGTGGGGTGGGGGCTACCAGACATTTTCTACCACCTCTGCCTGTTTCTACCTCTGCTTTCAGTCCTAACAGAGGACATAAAATATGACATTGGATTTTCAGAAGCTGGTTAGACCTCTCCAAAGTACCTATTTTGGTGTTTTCAGCAATTACTTCTAGAATTACTTCAATCTGTGCTTAAACACTGACGAACATTTTGTGTTCATTCCTCACTTTCTCTTATTAGAATTGTCAAGTTCTCCCTGTTTTGTGGCCAAAGTTGCGGGCCCTTTCAAAGATAAATTATAACAGCTGTCACATGTATTAAGAAATTTTCACACATTGAATTTATTCCATCCTTCCAGCACACTGTGATGGAGGTACTGTATTTGTCACTATTTTACTGATAAGACAATTGACACATGGGTTAAAATAACTTGTCCAATATTGTAAGCTTACAAAAAGGATTTAAATGCTAGAAATATGACTTCAGGTAACTTCAAAACTCCTGTGCTTAGTGGCTACGCTCTGCCAGTCAGGGTCTTAAAAACCTTGATATGGAATGAACTTCTGAGGCCATTCATTTACTGTGGTAGAAGTTCACTTTTTAATTAATATAAACACACTTTTCTTTGGAAAATAACATCTCTTCCAGGGGGGCAACTAAATAATGTGCCCAAATGGCACACTGAGGTCAGCTGTCTTTAGTAGGGACTGTCTTTAGTATTGCCGGAAATCAACAAAAACTACTCTCAACTAAAAAGTAATACATACAACATTCACTCACTTGATTGCTTGACCTGTAAAGTAAGAAGAGAGTTCATGCTAGGCCCTGAAGGTACTGGTTTCAGAACTGGAATTCTAAGTAAAGGAGAGACTTCATAAAGTCTCAAGATTTGGGACCCTGAGACCTGGAGGGGCATATTTAAGCCTCCCACCTCACCCCAAACTAGCTTTTCTTTTCTGAAAACCTTTCAGTGACTTTACCTGGGCCAATAGCCTCATTGGTCCAGGCCCAAAGGAAAGTTACATCCAAACATAGCCCAGAAGGAATGCTTCTGGTCTGTTCCCTAGGGGAGATGGCAAAGATTCTTGGGATCCTGCAGCATCTTCAATATTTGTATTGAAAGGAAACTGGGAAGCCTGCCTGGAAGTTATTTTAAGGGCTTTAGAACTAGAAAGGACTGACTATAAGACTGGGCTGGCTACATTTATATATGAAGGGATCAAATAGCACTAACAATTTGCTTTTAAGGTTTATGAGGAACTACTCAAGTAAAATGACTATTTAAACCTGAATTCACAGTGGTATTCAGCCAAATAAATTGAAATGTCAGTACTTCCTTGATACATTGTAGAGGAAAAGCCCAAGTCTTTGGGAGGTGAGAATGTTGGAATGTGTCCATTACATGCAACTAATCCATCCACCATCTAAACACAAACAGGGACATTCAGGGATACCCCCCCCTCACCTAAAGACTAAGAAAGACATCAGTGATGAAGCCCCAGCATCCATGGAAGCTCAGAGGAGGCTGCAGATGTTGGGGATATGCTACCATGGACCCCTGGATCCCTGGTTTCAGTGGGAATTATTAAATTTTGTAGTAGTAGGGCCAAGTGGTGTGACTTAATCTTCATAAGCAGTGGATTCAATGACAATAATAAGCCCTAGGAATGGAGAAAAAAATCAGAGCATGTCAATCCACAAACATCTGAGGCAGTGGCTAACTGATGCCAAAGTCTGTAGGAATGGTATAGATGCAAAGGCTACAGAGGCTTTGTTTGATGTATATAATCAGGGAAGTACTAGAGCAAGCAGGCGGAATCTCATGTTGACATAATGAAAATTCATGGATCCTTACTGTGACCCTGGTTTAATACAATTCACAGATTCAGAGTCCCCCTGTGGCCAGGATCCAGGTCCCTTTGAAAGGAATTCTGTATCATGGCCAAGAGTATATCCTGAGATTCTTCCTCCAAGCATTTCCTAGAGATAAGGAGCTGTTTACCAGAATAACTGTGTCAGAAGGAAAGGAAAATAATCAGAATTTCTAGAGTTATTTGGTACTGACTTATGAATTTTAAAAATTCCCTGGGAACACAAAATACACTAGGGTCCAAAGTCAGAGGAAACAATGGAACTCAGAGCATAACAGTCTTTCTGCTTTCTCTTTGCCTATGCCAATCCTCCAGGAGCCCAGAGGAGTAAGACTCCTAATGTATATGAGAAGTATAAATACTGTAAATCTGATGGAATCTTCACACATTTGCTCTATGAAGACTGAGAGACAAAGACTTTAAGAAAATGTGTTCTACTTGCAAAAGTGTTACCAATGACATCCCAGCTAAAGTTTGCCAAATGGAAAATACAATAGGATTTAAAGAAAATAAAACCAGATTACTAAAGTAACCAAGAAATATCTGTTCATGTGACAAAAATAGTCATTTTATGTCATGGTTAACACAATATCCACAAATGGTATCACATATCTTTAAACATCGGAATGCAAAAGTCAGGGATAAACATGTTCTTATTAAACCAATAACAGAAAAGCTCATGGTTTTATTTGTTCACAGAACTTGAGGTAGGAGACAAACTGCCTTTTTTTTTCTGACTGTGGTCCATACAATGTTCCCCACAATGGATAACAGGCTGACAGTTTGCTTCCACATTTGCTGAGTCATGGAGTGAGGACTACTACAGTATGAGAGTCAAGTGGAAGCTGGCCTAACTGCCCCAGTTTGCCAAAATAGCAAGCTCAAAATATTGTCGTATCTCTGGGGGAGTGTCAGTCTCCTTATACCTAAAATGTAAAAGATGCAGGGGAGATGACCTTTTTGTAGCTTGCACATGTATGTGTCTGGTACAAAAGTCAGTTAGAGAATGACCTTTTATAAAGAATGTGATTATTATAAAATGAATCAAGTTATGATGCCATTCACAAAGACTATTCCAGATGTGATATACTTTTTAGAGAAAATGAACAAAGTCCCTGGCAGTTAATATGCTGCTATTGACCCAGCAAATGCTTTGATTTTAGTCCCAGTTAATAAACACAATAAAAAATGATTGGCTTTTACCTGCAATGGCCAGTAATACACTTTGACTCTTACATCAGAACAATGTAAACTCATGTGCTTTCTGTCATATCAAGCCCAGACAGACCTTAGTCGTCTTGATATATCCACAGAGCACTATGCTAGTTCATTTCAATGACTCAAAATTATTTAGATCTTTCAAGTGGCAGAATTAAGAATCTTAGAGCCTTCAGTAAGACAGACTCATTCCAGAGTCTGCTAAATTCTGGGGAAGCCCAGAATCATACTATATTAGTGACTTGACTAGGAGCCAAGTGATCCTGAGCATACCTAAATAGTTTCTTTATATGTAAAGACAAATTGCTCCATCTTCAGTCACCCAGCATAAATAATGGGATACAATGTTTGATACACCTCTTTAGAATTTGGAAGCAATATATAAAACATGTAGTTATAATTTTTTTGACATATTTATTGTATAGCCAATAAGGTTGAAAATTTGGGGTAGGACTCACAGAAAAAGAATTATTTGAAGCAGGCCCTGCGTAAGTACAGGATGAAGTGCAAAGTAGTCTTTGTGACCTAGCAGAGCCAATGGCATTTATAGTATCTGTGGCCAATAGGGATGTTGTATGGACTCTCTGACATGATGTAATAGGATAATCACCATTCTAATGCCTTGAATTTGGGAGCAAAGATTTATGCCCTTCTATTGACAACCATTCTCCATTCTAGTAGCATTTCCTGGTTTGCTAATACATTTATAGAAATTTAATTCATGATTATGAGTTGCCAAAAAAGATATATACCCATCATAAATGGAGATTCCATATATGAGACTAAGCCTGAATAGAGGTAGAAAGCATAAGCAATTTGCATGAGCAACAGATACAGATTCTCATGGTATCAAGACCATATATAAAACAACCATATGGTTGGAGCCCATGTGGCTCAACAAAATGGACTTTGCCTCACCAAAAATGATCTTCCACCAATAAGTGCCCATCTATCACCAGAAAAGGCCAACTCAATGCCTCTGATATGGCACTATTCCTTAGAGACACTAGACATCTACCTGGCAGATCTATGACATAGAACTTATCCTTGAGCTAGTAGTGAGTGATTCCTCTTCTTTGGAGTAGATGAGTATTTCTGATATGAATTTTCCTTCCCTGCCAATAAGACCATTCACATATTTGCATTCCTTATTCATTGCCATGGCAACCCATACAATGGCACCTCTGCCTTTCAGGCCAATTCAACCTGCTCTAGACCATTTATTAATGGTTTAAAAACAAATGCTCTTATTGGTGGTGAATGCTTAAATAGTAATGGCATATTTAATAATCAATGGCAGACAAACACAGCCACAACTCTCCAGTCAAATAAGCCACATTGTCTAATAATACTATCCATAATTCATTGAAGACCAATGGAATAGAAATAAAAGGCAGAAGAAATGAGTGTCAGAGCAATTCAGGTGTTAACAGACTCATGAAAAAATGGCTGCCAGATTTCTAGACACTCACCTTTAATCTGATCTGTCCCTCTCACCTTCTTCAGCCATGCCATGCAAGGTTTGAATACAGCATATATCTTTTCATATGGACTCAATATGGAGCATGAAACCACTGAACTGAGTAAAGTAGCAAACATGGGACCAGCAGACAAGTGCATATATCCAACCCAGAGAGAAGCAGCGTCTGGCATTTTAAAAGCAAGATGCAAAAAAGTACAGAGTACCTGGTGACAGAAAGTTAAATTTTAAGAGTTTAACTCTTATGCATTTTCCCCCGGGGTGAGGGGGGAGGGGGGGAATAATTGAATAAACCAAACAAGTAAGAAAAATGCAAAGTTGAGAATAATCTTCCATAAAAGGAAAGCCTTTTTAAAAATGGAAAGTTAAAAAAAGCAGTCATCTCCAATCCAGTTTCTTCTTCCAGCCACAAAGTCTATTTTGCCTAATTCCTCTTTTTCATAACTTAGCTGCTGATAAGCATGACACCTGGGGCTCTTGCGTTCCTAAGTGCCTCCTCCAGAGGTTTTCATGTATCAGGTCTGGAGCAGGACCCAGTATTCACAACACACATCTGTAAAACATGTGTCTAACTAAATTGGGAGGAGGGAATGTAGAGGTGGAAACCAGAGGGAAATGTGATATCTGAGCAAACCTCTTTAGCTGTCCCCTTAGAATGGAAGGGGGATGCAAATCATAAATTAAATAGGTATATCTCTGAGGCTAAAAAGTATTTTTGAAATGAGATTAAAGTAGCAAGTCTTCTCTACAGAATTAAGCAGTATGGCCTCAGTCATTGTATTCACCAAGGGAGGCTAGTACAACAAACTCTGAAATCTCATCTGCCTCACATAATCAGAGCTTTCTCACATTTAAGCCTGGACAGGCTATCAAGGGATTGAGTTCCATTCAACATGTTGAGATTAATGTGGTTTCTCCTATGTTGCTTTACTCTTCTTTTCCATTTATCTGTTGGATGGGGGAAAAAGAGTGAGTCTTACAGGTGGAAGTTGTTTACGGGCTGGGCTGGCAAGTGGCACACATTCCATGAGGCAGGGCCAAAGAGCACAGTTATTCCTAATTGACTGCACAGAAGGCTGGGAAGTGTCCAGCTTCTCGCCCAGGAAAAAGAGGGTGAGCTAGGATTTTGGCAAGTGAGAGTCTCTGCCACACAGGTGAACAGAAGTGAAAGTGGGGTATGGGAGCCCCTGCAGTTCAAATGCCAGCAAGCAACATTGGAAAACCCTGCAGCTGACCAATAAGTACAGCATGTGGTTTGCCATGGGACAGTAACAGTCACAGCACCTGGATGCTTGTTAGAAATGCAGACTTCAGCCCATCCCAGACTTACTGAACTAAATCTGCATTTGTGGGCACCTTAAAATTTGAGAGGCACTGACTGCTCTTGCCAAGTCAGAATTGTCTTCAAATAGTTTAATCTTATGGTAACTTCAAAGGTCAGTGAAGGAAATGAAAGGACTCTGATTCAATTAAAATTCACCAGACATCCCACACATATTACGTTAAATTTAATATCAATTAAAATAATTATTTCACATGTGACAGGATGACACATTTCAAATCCAGATATATCAATCCCTATGTAATTCTAAAGTTCTGAGCTCCAAGGATTATCTTTAAAATCATGTAGGAGCACAAAGAATACATAAATATCAAAATTCATAGAAGATGAATCTATTTATAGATATTTGAGACTGTGTCAGATTAAATTCAGATCAAATATCAGCACTTCAATCACTGTGCCAATAAAGCTGAGAATCCTGAGTGACAATTATTACATTGATGGCCAATTGGGCAAAAACTCAGGGTTACTAAAAGGTTTGAGTGCCTGAGATTATGGATGCAGTCTACTTTTCACTTGTATACCAAGTTCTGCTTGGTGGCCACTGGCAGGCTAAAGATCTGCCTTATTTATTTATGAGAAAAAGCTTCCCTCTGTCAAATGACAAGCTCACTGACAAACTTGCTGCCACCAATACAGGGCAGAGAATGGAGGCTCCACATAGAGGAAGGTGGGGGGGGGATCGTCACAGAAAATAACAGAAAACTATTCTAGTATTTCAAATACCTTCCCCAAAGCAGTCTGTTTGGTCTGATTTTTAAAGGACACACCAAACATGTTCTCTAGAAAAAGACAAAAAACAAAAAAACAAAAACGAAAACAAAATATCACTATCTTGGATATTGTAATTCTCCCTTAAAAAACAAATATTGTAGAAAGAAGTCCCACATGGGCAATCCATATGTAGGTACAACAGGTAATAAGCATTTTCAGGCTTATTACCTATTTTAATAGAATCATTTTTGTGGTTCCCAGTGCTTCTTTTCCTATTTATTTCATTTGTGAACCAGCAGGAAAAAGCACACATCAGGAGGAAAAAAATAGAAATCCACATTAGAAATGAAGCCAGCTAAGGCTGATAAACACACATCATGATCTAGTACCAAGGTGGTCCTCAGTAAATTAAAGTCTTAGATTCAGAGATCTCAAATATTCCTCCAAGCTCTCTAAAAATGTGGGAAAAAAACCTATTGTACTTAGAATATACCTGAGTTGCCATATTATAATCCCAAACTTGTCACCAGTTCATGGGTACTACATTGTTAATGAGAAAAAGATTCACTGATTTCAGTTCAGACCTTACAGAAGCCACAGTACAAAGAGGAACCCCTTTGGTCATTTTACCATAAATCATGGTTCAGTTTTATTTGAGGGTGGGGAGTCAGGGAGGGATTTGCAGCAGAATGATTTTATAATGGATATTACACATTGGTGAAATTGTAGCTCTACCCCAAAAACAAGACGTTAGGATTTTTCTAATAAACCGGTAGTTTTTAGAAACTATAAAAAATGAAAAGTGTATAATATTTAAAAACAGAAAATGATGCCAAGAGTTAAGATTTTTCCATACTGTGCTCTGTCAAGTCCTTGGAGTGTGGGAGAGCATCAGCAAATCCTAATAGCCAGTCACCTTAGCCAGAGAGATTCTGGGAAAATTTTACACAGCATACAGCAGGCTTCTTTTAAGATTGGAAAACTGAAAAGAAAGGGAAAAAAAGCTTAAAGTTTGAAAACTTTTCATACTGTTTGAGTCTGCCTCTCTATCTCTCCATTTACCAATGTGATGAATGAAGATACCCCAGATGAAATGAAGTAACATGTGTCAGATCTGTAGAACTGGGCTCTGCGTGCAAAGAATGTGCAGTGTATGTCTGATGTCCTGGCTATTGCTATTGTCATCATCACTGTTGACATGTCACAGCATTGTGCAGCAGTCCAGAGGAAAGACACTCTCCCCAGGACTATGGCTATGAGAGCCACAGGCCTGAGGCTTTTGGTACCATAGCCTGTTCTAAAATTTTCATATCATTTTTTTTAACCCAACTTTAAAAATTGAGGCAAACTAAGACACTAGGTAAAAATACTAGATGAAGAATTTGGAAACACCGAATTTGTTTACTCACTGAGAGATTCTATACAGTTGGTCTGTAAAAGAAACACATATGAGCATGCACATATGTACTCATGCACATACAACACATACACATACACACAGAGATGTCCATCCTTTAGGCTAGAGACAAAATGTTTTCTTTCTCTTTGCTTTTAGCTCAATTCAGTGATAGAATTCAAATACCAGTGAAACCTGAGACCTACAAAAGAGCTCCTGTGAAATGATTTGACGAGACTCTATCATTGTTTCTGGCAGCTAAGGCCATGTCACTCAGACGACCCTCCTTAAAAATGCCTGCATGAGAAGGCTCAGTGCTTCCAGGATTTATTTGTTTCAGTCAAATTTATTTATTTGTACCAGTTAAAACCTGGTGTCAGCCAAATAGGCCCCTGTACCTGCTCTTAGAATATTTACTTTAGAAAACTTAAGTTGTAAATCCTTTCTCAGTCCTTTGAGATATAACTCTTTCACCACCAGACCTGTTCCTGAAGGACCTAAGAGCTGAATTGTTGAAATGCAAACATTCAATGAGATGCCTCTCTTCTTGCTCCAAGCTCCTGTGAGAGGGTAAGGACCTAACTTAGCATCTTGCCTCAACCCACACCACTGCCTCCTGCCATAAAGGTATGAGAAGTATGTTTCTCCTCCAGATAAACACCAGTTAATAAGCCCTGATGGTGTAGTCACATGGACTAAAACCGACCTCCACACTTCTCATTGTCTACCCACTAGCACACCCAAGCCTTTAGAATATCTCCTGCCTTTTGTTTCAGCAAAGTTGAGTTTACTTCATTCTGGATGCTCTTCCTATTGCAACAGTTATTGTTGGATAAAATCCATCCTTACCAGTTTAAACAGCATCCAGCATTGCTTATCTTTCATAAACCTAATTTGTAAGAGCATCACAAATGTGGCATATTTCAACTTTTTGCTATAGACAATCTTCACATTTAGAGGAATCTGTCATTAAGTACTGTAATGGAAATAAAACTATAAAAATTAAATAAAGTCAATCATTGTAAAAGAATGTGTAGTTTACTTAACAAGAAAAAAGAAAAATGTCACTTTTGATCCTAGGGTGCCTAGCATGAATTATTCTATTGCATGTGATACAGTTCCAGGAGTTTTCCAGTGGCCAGAAAAATACTAATGTAGAATTTTTACGATAGTACAAATCAAAATTTAGGCAGATATGTTCTTTAAAAAACAGTGATAAGTAACCCTTTTTAAAAAGCAGTGTAAAATCTTTAAGATCTGGAGACTATTTGTCCCCAGGCTCTCAGGGATCTCTTTCTTTTGGAATTACAAGGTGAAGATTGAGCATTGAAAGACCCTGAGAGGAGGGCTCTGCTGTGGTGGAAAGACTCACCACAAAACCCAAAGATTCTGTATAATCTCAGGGTATTGCTGGGGGCCCAGAGAATGCAGATGATGATGCTCTAAAGAGGTCAGAAAAGACTGGCAACACCCATCATTTATGTGAAATGCTTACAATGGTGAATTTTATGTTATGTGTATTTTACCACTATATTTTAAAAGACTCTTCAAAAAATGCTTTCCTGTATTGTACCATGCACAAACTTGAAAGAATTAGAAAGTCTGGACTAAAGACCTCTCTCAGGCTTATGAAGCTCTCCTAAAAGCATGTTTCTCCCCCTGGCAGCTCAGCTCTGCTTCCCACCCCTGCACTGGAGGGCAGATTCTTTGTTGGCATTGCTGGGCAGGACCAGAACATGAGGGCAGACAGCAGCACACATTTCCTCAGTCCTTGCCCTCTTACCTCTGATTTCTATGTGGCCAGACAGCAAAATCTCTTCTCAGTCAGTTCCCAATGGGGTTGCTGCACACCAATGAAAGAGCTGGGGCTGCACTCTGCTGCCAGGGTGATCTTGGATGTCTTGCCTAGGTCTACTCAACTAGCAAGAGGATCAGGGCTCAAACCTACTCTTTTTGCTTCCAAATAATAAAATAGATAAATCAAGAAGGAAAAACTTAGGTTTGTATAGATGGACATTATGACATTTCAAACACTTGTCCAAGCTTCCTCTAGAAAGTAAGTTCTACTCAGTAGTGCATTTAAAACACCATTACATTTAGGAGAAATAAAAGTGAACATTGATATTCATACATAATTTTTGTGGTATGTTTTTATGCAAATCTGGTACATCTGTGTTACTTATATCATTCTTTAGCACCTTTCAGTTCTAATGCTGGGAGATCAAAGCTGCCATGCTGGACAGTAATGAAAACGACCATTGGTTACTTGTCTCCTACAGTCATCCTTTGGGACTCAAATTTGAGGGCCACAGGTGGCTGTGTAGCAGTTGCCCAGGCACTGCAGCCACTCCATATTGGAGAGTTTTCCTTTCACCTATGACTCCATTCACAGAGATGAACTAGAAAACAGAATACCAACAGGAACCCGTAGAAGATAGATGCAGTGCCTTGCCAATAAGCATAGAGGTTCTGTACTCCATGTCTGGGCAGACTGCCCTCAACCTAAATGTGCTCAGGTTGGGGCTTCTGGATGAGGACAGATAATCAACTATCCCAGAAACATTGTGAGAACAAATCCATGCCCCCCCCCCTTATGATGGGATCTCAAGGACAGGGCCTGGTACATTGTGGGTACTCAGCCCTCATTGAATAGATGAGTGCCCACTGAGGCTGGAATATCCGATCTGGGCATTCTGCTTCTTCCCACGTTACTCCATGTATGTACTTTTAGAAGCAAGACTCAAGGCTGAAGAATGCTGTTGTCTTTGGAAATAGAGAGTATTCCTTTCCAAAGCTGTCAGCTAGGTCCTCCACCAATACATACATAGTAGTTGCATACAAATATGCTATTTTTTTTTAATTTTTTTTTCAACGTTTATTTATTTTTTGGGACAGAGAGAGACAGAGCATGAACGGGGGAGGGGCAGAGAGAGAGGGAGACACAGAATCGGAAACAGACTCCAGGCTCTGAGCCATCAGCCCAGAGCCTGACGAGGGGCTCGAACTCACGGACCGCGAGATCGTGACCTGGCTGAAGTCGGACGCTTAACCGACTGCGCCACCCAGGCGCCCCAAATATGCTATTTTTTTAAAAACATGAAATCCTTAGGAAGAAGGCTTAGGAAAAAGTAAAACTGGACATAAAATTCTCATTTTCTGTGTTTTATTCACAGATTCACTTTTTCCCTTTTCCTCTTCTTTTCCCTCTCCCTCTCTCTTCCCCTATGTCTCTCTCCCCTCTCTTTCCCTCTTTCTTTTCTCCCCATCTCCTTCCTTCCCACATACTCCTCCTTCTTTTTCCCTCCCCGCCCCTGAACTGAGCATCATTCACCCTTGACCCACATAATGGCAAATAACTTGGTCCAGGTGAAGCAGTAGGTGGTGGTAACCTTGGTGGTTGATTAGGAAATATGCCCTCAAAGATTTATACCCTCAGAAATAGTCAAGGCAGAGGAAGCAAGAGGCTATGGGATGTGAAATAATGTCACTGTATTTTGAGCAGGGTTTCAATTGCCAAATCCCTCAGACATCCTTGAGCTTGGGAAGAGGAAGTATTTTTATGTTTAAGATCTTTCATCTAAGCAAGTTAGTAACCATTTGATAAGTTTGTCTCAGGTTTCGGGCATTCTTTACAAAATTCCAGGCCTACAGTATGATTAGGATAATTATTATACTCTGATCCATTCTGTTTTCTTCAGTTCACTCATCAGCCAACAAAGATGGTCTGCTCTGTGAGCCTAGATCCTTCCTATCCACATGACTAACCAATGGGGTTGCATTTCTACTCTGTTCCTGTCTCCTCCACAGAACATGTGACAAACACACAAAAGGGGCTGGCATTAAGTGCTGTAACAGTCAAGGTTTTAAAAGAAGCAACAGAATGTCTCTATTATGAGGATGAAGCAGAGCTTCATTTACACATAAATCCCTTCAAGAAAAATTTGCAACTTTATAAAGAATATAGGTTTTTATTACTGCTTTCCTTGAGGCAAATTTAATACACCTGGCAATTACTGGAGACAATGAGGGGTGTTAGCTCTATGTAGAGATCATCACATAAATCTTAGAAGAGATTTATAAATTTATAAAATAATTATTTTTACTACTCCATTTCAATAAAGTCCACATCCTTGGGGAGAAGATAGTAAAACCTAATAAGGACAAAATAGAGTGAACTACTGCATAATAAATATTTTCACTATGTTGTTTCTAAGGACATATTGCCTTAGATCATTAGCAGATAAAATGTTTTTACTGAACATTCAAAGCCAATTCCTTCACCCAACTCTTGCACCTGTGGCTCTAACTTTACCTTCAATGACCCTCAAAGATTTGTCACCCATATACTATAATGTGGAGAAAAGAGGCAATCTTGTAAGTTGTTTATAGTTACTGAAGACATCATATTGACTTATTAGCCCAATTATTTGGAATTTTAAGCTAGTGTTTTCTTTTGTTTGGTTTTGTTTTAATTTGTTTAGTGCCGAGCATCTAGAAAATGTCTTTCACTCAATTTGCATATCACAACCATACAGTTCAGGTCAGTCCAACTAAATAGTCATTTTGTGCCAAGTATATGAATACAAAGATCAAGACAAGAGAAACTCAACTGCCAGTTTAGGCCCCTCTGCTCCCTGTCATCTAATTGATATTGGTTCCAGCTGTTGTCCTTGATTCTGGGGAAAGTTGACTAGACTCTGCACAGCATCTGCAAATTCCCCTGGGAACTCACAATCCCTGGCCACCTCCAGTGCTGAGATAACTTTGCCTAAACACCAGATTCTAATCACAATTCATCTCCCAGGAATGCTCTTTTACTTTTGGAATGAAACCTTTTCTCTGAATTCCTAAAAACAAAAACAAAAACAAAACAAAAAAACATGCAGGCAAGGCTCCTCAGTATATAATTGATTTTACTGAAGATTTGGGCCAAGAAAGGAGTTTACATCAGAGTAACTCAACTACTTGACATTAAATATTAGCCCTGCTTAGTCTTAAACTCCTTTTATCACCTTAGCACAGGGAATTTCTCACATTTTTGCACAAGCACAGCAAAGGCCTTGCTGCTTAGTCCCTTTTCTTTCCCGTATCCAATGTCTGCCTGTTTTAGTCAAACAGATTTGCCCTTGGTTCACCTTTTGGTCTCTACGTAAAATACTCCTCATCACCTCTTCCTGTATTATTTTTACCCCACTATAGAGGTCCCTATATAGACCATCCCCTAAATGGAAAAATTAATTAAATTAATGCTGAATTGATTCTAATGCAATGCTCATCCATAGTAACAGAGAATTCATGTGGCAGAGGAGAAACTATAGTGATGTATTCAAGGCTGTGGATATAACAGGAGAGTTCATGAGGGTTTGATGGAGGACGCTGAGAGATAAAGGGGGGTTGAAGGGATGTGCAGATGTCCCAAATTTCAGGGAGAAAAAGTGCTTAATAGCAGAGAACAAGCATCCAAAGGCCATGGGCATGAGGTCATCAGACATGATCAGAAAGCCACTTCCAGGATGCTATTGTTTTTAGCCAGAAGGGTGATGTTGGGAGAGAAAGCTGGGTCCAGATGAAGAAAAACTTTTCATGTCATCCATCCCTAAGAAAATTAGACTTTATGAGTGAAGAGATTTGAATTTTAGAAAAATCACTATGATGATAGTGTAAAGAAGTTACTGGTGGAATGTGGGAGGCATATCAGTTATAGAATTAGTCAGATAAGTGATTTGAGCTTTCATTAATAAGACTGTGGCAAGGGATGAGGAGGAGAACTAGTGAGGGAGTCATTGGGGAGAGAGGGTTAAACCAATCACATGATGCAGTATGTTACTTTAAGTGATGGTGTAAAGGAGAAACAGACTTTGATAGCTTCGGTACTTTCAGAGTTCCCGAACAGACCCACTTTCCTGGAAAATGGGGTAAGGAAGGTTTTGACAGCTCTTCCCATGTTTTCTGGCCACCATGATTTCTTTCTAGCCACTGATCAAAGTGTGGGATTAAGAAGCAGAGCCAGATTTGCATGGACAATTTGCAACCAAAGGTCTTCCAGTTAGGATGACTATTTCATAGAGCAACAATTTATGGTGAGCATTTTCTGACTGATTTTTCCCTAAAAAGTTTGCTTAGATTATAGAGAACATGGAAATTTAACTTAAGCCTCAAAGCAAAAAAAAAAAAAAAAAAAAAAATTGAGAATGATCCAGAAAGAGCCACGCTTGTTATGCAGACATCCAGGGGTATCTCCCCCTTTTTGTTTTTTTAACCTGCTTTTGAGTATATTCTGTGCTCATTTTACAATTGCTTGGCCTTGTGGATTATAAAGAATGGGTACTTCCAACTAAGGCTTGAGTAAAACAACTCAAAAAGGGCATGCTGTCCTGTTGTTTTACCCTTTTTGTTAAAATTATATTTATTTATTTACTTATTTATTACCTTTAACAAAAACATATTTTCATTTTTTATATCTCTCTTACATGTCTCTTACTTTTTATATACGAAGTTACTTATTTCCATTAGCCTTAATTACATTTAGCAGAATCTTAACTCTGAGAAACCTTAGTCTCTAGTGAAAACTAAGTAGTAACCAATTGTGAATTGTCTGTTACATCAGAAATTTTTTTAGGTGGTAGACTTATGAATCCATTAAACATAAAGCATGGATTTAAATATCCTTAGTTTTGTTTGTTTGTCTGCTTGTTTTTTGCCATAAGAAGTCAGAAGCATAAACCTATGTTTAGTAAGCAATGCTTCAGTATTCCATTTGATTTTCAAGAGGCCTAAATGTCCAAAGAACTTAATTCAATGTGTCATTTAAGCAAAACGTTGAAGTTTTAGGTTACCAAAGACCCTGAAAGCTATCTTAACAATTACCCATGAAAACTATGAGTCAAAGTTAACCATTACTTTAAGTCATCCTTTTGCTAACAAATTGGGACAGAGATAACATGAGTTTATTTGACCTTCAGTAAACCTTAGAATAAAGTTCTATAATTTAAAAGACATGCCTATCTTAGTAGTATTTCATCTGTGTCCTCTTAAAAGTTTACCATTGTTAATTTTTTCCCATGGAACCAGTGAAGAAATCTGAAGTCTAAGGGGGTGATCTTTGCTTTTTGACAGTGTGGGGAGGAGAAGCTGATGCTGTCTGAGGCATTGAAGAGCTGGATATGCAGGCCGCACCCTAGGTGGTGCAGAAACTGGAGGAGGTGGAAGGGAAGTCAGAAAAAGTGAGGTGCTGCCAAAAGGCCTGAAGGCAGATAAAGGTGCAAAGGGCAGAGAAAGAGTTCACTTCGTCCTAAAGCCTGTCAGTTCAGATAGATGAGCAGATACTGATTTTTGATTTGTTTTGTTTTATTTTGTTTCCCATTAGTGGAATTAGGCAGTCCATGTCAGTCCAGAGAAGAGAGGGAAGTTCCCCAAAACAAAAGGAGTTTGGGCAGCTGCTTGGGAATATTCCTTAAAATCTCCATCCCAAGGTAGACTAGCCAGAGAAAATTCACTCTAATAATCATAGTTATTAATCTAGGAAATGAATGAGGGAGAAGCCCCCACATATAGTTAGAGTAACCAGAGTGTATTGGAAGAAACAGGGAGAGAGATAGAGTACCCTATATTAGGGATGGCCTATGTAAAAAACATTGCACTATTTTAGTGCATTGCTTTATTGAAAATGATTGGAAGCTGTACTTGCTGCCTTGGTTGTGAATATTACCCTGTGCCAGGCAGTTGTTCGAAAGACACCAGAATAGCAGTGTCAAAGTTTTGCACAGCACAAGTTGCATAAGCATTGTGAAACTCTTGGGCACAGACAGCATACTGGGCTGGGGTCAGATTGATGTTCATAAGAGAGCCCCAGTCCCAGGCACACATGGAATAAGTACCATAAATATTTTCTAAAATGCTGATTGTAAAAGGGCTGTGGTGGACATACAGTTGAAATGATTTTTGCAATTCTTTTACTTTTGGAAAGAGCAAGACTTCATGGATGTATTGTCCATTCTGCCTGACAACAGGAAACAGGTGGAATTCACCAGCCTTATGGGCTTCTTTAATGCACACTTGCATTGGAGTAAGGACCTTATCAGAGCCGGTTGATGAGGTCTCTAGAGGCTTGACATTGCCCCCCTTTTGGGGGAGTGGGAGTATCTTTTGGCTGTAGAGGCACCAGAGGTACAGTCTATAGAGGGACTGAGGTTTCTCCTCTTTTTTAGATAACACTATGTCTTCATATACACCGTCCAAGCTTAAGAGGAGAAGGGCAGTGCAGACAATGGACCAGGCAAGGATTACCTCAAGGGGGACATTAGCCCCTTCAGAAGTCCTGACCTTTAATGTTTTCCCTACTCGTTCCCACACATCAAGATCATAAGTTCCTTGTTCTTGGAACCAAGGGCAATTTTGTTGGACTGCCAACAATAATTTAAGGAGAGTCTTAAAATTTACAGTAGTCCCTGCTGTCTCCCCTAATGACTGAAGAATTTGAATATAGAGCTTTTGTTCAGGGGCCAGGGAGTTTCCCATGAGAGATCTCTCAAAAAGTTCCATGGCAGTGAATCCTAATATAGTTTTGCTTTATCCCTTACCTCCTTAGGAAGAGACTGTAACCAGTCGGTTTTTTTTTTCTATAATCATTCCACAGTGTCCTGCAGTCCTTGTGTTGCACTGTCTCCTGGCCACGTTGGCTCCTTGTCCATGTCAGCCTGTAGCCTTTAGTCTCCTTCCCTTCTGTAACATCAGGGTCACCATCTGTTGCAGGCTCTGGGTCTAGAGTTTTCTCTTGTCCAGCAAGAAAGGGGTGTGCAGGATTAAAAATGGGAGAGATGGCTAATATCTGGGAGAAGACAAGAGCCCTGATTAAGGGTCCTTGCTCCATTTTTATTAGGATCAGAAGGCTTACAAACATGGTGATGGATGTACACAAAGAGACAATGAACCTGTGAACACTAACTCATGGGCATGAGGGAAAGGGGGTTTTAAAGATATGCAGGGTTAGAGGTTTGGGTTAATACAAAAGAAAATCCTGGCACTGGTGGAAGGTTGTTTACAGCAGACTTAAGGCACCACCTCTGTTTACCTAAACTAGTCTAGGGGACAAGAAAGACAGAGCATGCTACCTCAGGGTCAACAAGACACCTTTCTTTTACTAATTAGCTCTTCTCTGGGCAACCTCACAGGCAGCAGTCTATAGCCCTATTTACCTGTTTACCTAATTTGGTCCTTCCTTCCTGTGAAAACAGCTTTCTGCTACTGTACTAAGTTGGGGGTGTTTGTGCCCTGAATATCTAATCTTGTTTACCTCATATACCTTTGTTCCATACTGGGGCCTTTTCCCTGCCCTACCTATACTAGTGCCTTTGTCCCACCTTACCTATTCTTATTTACCTAATCTTGTTTACCCAAACTTGGGTGTGAGCATCCTATGGTTTTCTAATTATTTATGCCTTGTTAACCCATCCATGCAGGCTCAGGGAATTCCTAAGCTTTTTCCTCACAATGGTCTAGCTAATACCTGTGACTAACCATCAATCCCCACCCTGAAGATATTTCAATAGACCACTCTTAGCCCCAGATGTGTCTGCTCAAGGGAACTGCCCTGGATGACCCTCCAAGACTAGTTACACATGTCACTCACCTCCTGATCTGAGTTTCAGCCTTTCTCAGAAAATTTAGGTAAGTGAAGAGGTTCACTAAATGACAGACGATGAAAAATAGCTCATTTCTATTTCTGAAAATAGAAAATGTCACATCCAACATTGTGAAGCCATTTCCATCATGCACACCGTGTCTAAACAATTGTCCTACTACAAAATACATTGCATTCATACACACAGCAAATACACTATTTTAAGTGCATCATATATACAACTACTATTACTTATAATAATAACAAATCAACCATTTGCATGAGTTTAATTTGTACCTAGATGTACTCATTTGTTCACTCCTCTAATCAATACGATGCATAATTAAAGAGTACTTACTAGGTACTAATCAGCATGATGCTATTTTTAGAAAGTACTTACTATGTATTAAATAATAGTGAACAAAACAAAAATTTCTGCCTTTATATATCTTATAGAGGCAGATGGAAGATGTCACTGTTCTAAGAACTTTTCTGACATTAATGTAGTTAATCCTTAACTCACTTTACTCACCTATGAAGTAATGTCTATTGTGACCCCCGATATAAGGTGGAGAAACTGAGCTACAAAACAGTGAAATTTGCTCAAGACTACATGAATAGTAAGGATAGTCAAGGAGTTATTTCTAACCATAAAACTGTTTTATTAGCATGTGATTGATGCTGTCAGCCATTTGTGCTATCAACAAATCATCACTTAGTAAATAACTATAATAAATCCAATTTTTAAAATTAAATTTCACCTTATTAAAAATGTGCCAAAGACATGAACAGACACCTCACCAAAGAAGGTATGCTAGAATATGGAAAAGATGCTCCACATCAGATGTCATCAAGGAAATGCAAATTAAAATAATGGGCTACCACTACACACTAATTGGAATGGCTAAAATCCAAAACACTGTCCAACACCAAATGCTGGTGAGGATGTGGAGCAGCAGAAATTCTCATTATTGCTGGTGGGAATGCAAAGCAGTACAGACACTTTGGAAAACAGTTTGGTGCTTTCTTACAAAACTGAACTTATTGTGATTATACTTTCCAGTAAATCATACCCTGTGGAATTTACCCAAAGGAATTGAAAACTTATGTCCACACAAAACCTGCACACAAATGTTTATGGCAGCTTTATTCATATTTGCCAAAACTTGAAAGCAACCCAGATGTTCTTCAGTAGGTGAAGTGATAAATAAGTGCAAGTTCAGACAATTGAATATTGTTCAGCACTAAAAAGAAATGAGCTATCAAGCCATGAAAGGACATGGAAGAAATTTAAATGGATATACCAAGTGAAAGAGGCTAACCTAAAAAGGCAAATGATGTATGATTCTGTGTGACATTCTAGAGAAGGCAAACTATGGACAGAGTAAAAAGATCAGTGATTCCCCGGGGGTTGTGTGGGGGAAATGAATAGGCAGAGCACAGTGGATTTTTAAGGCAGTGAAAATACTCTGCATGATATAACAATGGTAGGTACATGTCATTATATCTTTGTCCAAACCCATAGAACGTACAACACCAAGAGTGAATCCTAAAGTAAATTATGGACTTTGGGTGATTGTGATGTGTCAATGTCGGTTCATCCTTGGTAAACAAAAAGGTACCATTCTGGTGAGTGATGTGGATAATGGGAGATGCTGTATGTGTGGGGGCAGGGGTAAATCTCTGCTCCTTCCTTTAATTTTGTCGTAAACCTAAAACTGCTTTGTAAAAAGAAGTCTTAAAAATAGTAGATGTTCAGTGAACTCAATTTAAATAACATAAAAATTAAACTTTGTGTCTGTTAGGAATTTTCTTTAGCTGTAAGTAATAGAAAACTAAATACAGTGGATGAAGCAAATAGCTGTCTTATTTTTCACACATGACAAGATTTCTGGAGGTTGGGACTCCAGGGTTGTTATAGAAGCTTCAAAATAATTTTGGGGACCAACCTTCTATTCCTGTTCCACTCAATCATTCTCCAAGGGCAGCTTTTATCCACTTTTGCTTTCCCATATTTTTAGTCACTTTACCTTCACATTTCACGCAAAAATGAAAAAAACAACAAAAACAAAACAATCTCCTGTGAACTGAGTCTGCCACCTTGAAAAGAATTTTCCTGGAAGTCTAACTAACAACATATGTTTATATATATCTCATTGGTCATAACTATACCCCATGGTCACCCCTAGCTGGGGACATCGGTACCTGAAATAAAATTGGAATTTTGTCAGTGAAACGAGAAAAGTGGATATGTAATAACAAAGCTCTCTTAACTTACTTTTTAGAATCATCTTGGATACTCTTGGGGTTTTTTTTTTTTTTTTTTGCTTTTTTAAGTAAAATGCAGCCGATTTCCACAAAAGAAAATTCTTGGATCTTTTAAATAATGACTGCATTGATTCTATAGATCTCAAGGATGATTGATATGTTTATATTACTAAAATGATAGTAAAAAATATAATTTGTTGCTATACTTAAGTATTTAATATCACCCAATAGTCTTTTGGAGGTTTGTGTAGGTATCATATTTTATTAGATATATTCCTAGCTAATTAATATTTTAAGTCTTATGGTGCATAGGTTAAGTATTTGTAAGTTCTGTTGCCAGTACATGAAAATAAAGTTGACTTTTTCATTGATTTAAGTCCAGTGACATGCTAAGTCAATTTTGTTCTGCTAAAATGTGAATTTTATTTTTTAAAGTTTGTATTTGAATTCCAGTTAGTTAACATACAGTCAAATATTAGTTTTAGATGTGCAATAGAGTGATTCAACACTTACATACATACCCAGTGCTCATTATAGAAAGTGCCCTCCTTGGATGAGCACTGGGTGTTGTATAGAAACCAATTTGTCAATAAACTTCATAAAAAAAAAAAAATAAAGACAGCAAAATAATTTAAAAAAAAAAAAAAAAGAAAGTGCCCTCCTTAATCCCCCTCACCTATTTAACTCATCCCTCCACCCAACTGCCCTCTGGTAACTGTCACTTTGTCCTCTAAGAGTCTGTTTCTTGGTTTGCCTCTCTATTTCCCCTTTGATCAGCTGTTTTTTTTTTAAATTCCACATATGAGTGAAATCATATGGTATTGTCTTTCTCTGACTTAATTTACTTAGCATAATACTCTCTAGCTCTATCTATGACATTGCAAATGGCAAGATTTCATTCTTTTTTATGGCTAGCTAATATTCCAATGTATATATATACACCACATCTTCTTTATCCATTCATCAGTTGATGAACACTTGGCCTGTTTTCATAATTTGGCTATTGTTGGCAATGCTGCTATAAACAGTGGAGTGCATGTATCTTTTTGAACTAGTATTTTTTGTATTCTTTATGTAAATACCTAGTGATGCAATTGATGGATTGTAAAGTAGTTTTACTTTTAACTCTTTGTGGAACCTCCATCTTATTTTCCAGAGTGGCTGCACCAGTGTGCATTCTTACTAACAGTGCACAAGGGTTCCGCTTTCTCCACATCCTTGCCAATACCTGTTGTTTCTTGTATTGTTGATTTTTGCTATTCTGACATGTGTGAAGTGATATCTCATTGTAGTTTTGATTCGTAGCTTCCTGATTATTAGTGATGTTGAGCATCTTGTCATGTGTCTATTGGCCATATATATGTCTTCTTTGGAAAAATCTCTGCTTGTATCTTCAGCCAAATGTGGATTTTAGATTCCTAGCTTTCTATAAAAACCAAGATGTCTTTGGTGAATAATGACAGCTTTATTTCTTCCTCAATTTTTTTTTCTTATTCGATTGTAATTTCCTTTCTTATAGTTTTTGGCAGATTATGATGACCTCATCAAATAACTTGGGAAGTATTCCTATTTTTCTACTATCTAGAGGAGTTTGAGAATGATTAGAATTATTTATAGCTTGGTAGAAGAGGCCAAGTTGGCAGAGCAGCATAGAATTTCTCTGCTTCTCTCATCCCTGAAATGCAGCTAGATCAGCACAAAACCATTTTGCACACCTAGAAAATTGATCTGAGGATTAACACAACCATCTGCATAACTTTATCACAGAACTCAGCAAGTACTCAGGGTGGAGAGCTGAACTGGGAGAGACAGAAGACACAGAGCATAGGGAACTGAATTTGGCTAGAGAGAACAGAGAAAGGGGGAAAGGGACAGGAAAAGCACTCTCCCCAAAAGTAGCTGGACAAAAAGAGAAAGAGTGACTGAACAAGAAATGGAAAAAGGAGAAAGGAGAGGGTTTCAATACCATTAAGACTCTTATAAACAGGGGAGAGCAGCATTGGAAATTCTGGAACCCAACACCTGGCAGTGCTCTGGTGGGAAAGATGATCCCCAGTAGCAGGCAGCAAGGCCCAAGGGGTCTGCAGGCCACACAGGGATAAATGGTTTTCCTGCTAGGAGGGCACTTGGCTCCCTATAGGCAAAAGCCCCATCAGACCCTGGAAAACACAATTGCTAGCATTGGAACAAAGATGCCAGGGTTCAGTGAAACCTGCCACTTGTTGTGTGTTGTGATTTACCATAATCTCTGAACTGCTGCTGGTACTTGATTGCACAAACTCATTCTGGAGCAAGCCATAATGTGGCCACTGTTTCTGAGCCTCTAGAGCAGCATGACTGTAGGAATGTTCCCGGGGGCAAGCCAGTACCTGACCATTGCTCAGGGAGACCCTCCCCCAGAGGGTCAGGGCAGGTCCAAGCTGCAGAGCCCTCAGAAGTGAGGGATTTGGAAACACAGCCCCATCTGACATAAAATTTGAGAGGGAAAATTCGCCTGGCAGGCAGACACCTTGAACATGGACAGTATAGAAGCATGTAGTGGACAGAAACCAGAGAAAGGAGGGGTGCTTCAATACCAGTCAGTGAGAGCACAAAGTTCTGGTGCTAGAGACTGGGAAGCTTAGGGATTCCATTTTCATCTCTCTCACTCATGCACATATACAGTACAAGTGCACCACACTGATCCATCCCAGTAAGCTAGTGGAGAAAGTCATTACACCAACCCCATTAAACTGAGCCAACCAAGCCCTAGAGGGGCTACATATATATATATATATATATATATATATATATATAATTTGTTTACTACGTTTTTATTTTTTGTAAATTTATTTTTTGTTCTATTTTATTTCCTTCATTTCATTTTATTGTCTATATGTTTTTTTTTAATTTTGATACGTTTTCTTACTTTTTTTTCTTTTCTTTTTTATCTATTCTATCAAGCTTCTTTAAACAACCACACCAAAACATACCTTGGGTATAGTTTATTTATTTCTTTGTGTTGTTTTAATTTTTTAATTTTTATTTTATTAGTTTCTTTCTTTCTCCAAAATGACAAAATGAAGGTATTCACCCCAAAAGAAAGAACAGGAAGAACACAGCCAAGGACTTAATGAAAACATATATAAGTAAGATGTCGGAACTAGAATTTAGAATCACAATACTAAGAACACTAGCTGGGGTTGAAAAAAAGCATAGAATCCTTTTCTGCAGAGATAAAAAAAAATAAAATCTGTTCAGGATGAAATTAAAAATGTTATAACTGAGATGCAATCTCGAATGGATGCCACAGTGGCAAGGATAAATGAAGCAGTGCAGTGAATCAGCGATATAGAAGACAAAATTATGGAGAATAATGAAGCAGAAAAAAGAGGGAAACTAAGGCAAAAAGCATAATATAAGAATTGGAGAACTCAGTGACTCACTAAAAAGGAATAACATCCAAATCATATGAGTCCCAGAAGATGAAGAGAGAGAAAAGGGGGTAGAATGTTTTTGTAAGCAAATCATAGTGGAAAATTTCCTAACCTGGGAAAAGACACAGGCATCAAAATGCAAGAAGCACAGAGAACTCCCATTAGATTCAACAAAAACTGACCATCAACAAGGTATATCATAGTCAAATTCACAAAATACACAGACAAGGAAAGAATCATGAAAGCAACAATGGGAAAAAAAAGTCCTTAGCCTATAAGGAAAGACAGATCAGGTTTGCAGCATTACCTATTCACAGAAACTTGGCAGACCAGAAAGTAGTGATAGGATATATTCAAAGTGGTGAATCAGAAAAATATGCATCCAGGAATTCTTTAAAAAAAAATTTAACGTTTATTTATTGTTGAGAGACAGAGATAGAGCATGAGCATGGGAGGGGCAGAGAGAGGAGGAGACACAGAATCCGAAGCAGGCCGCAGGCTCTGAGCTGTAAGCACAGAGTCCAATGCAGGGCTCAAACTCACAAACTGCAAAATCATGACCCAAGCCGAAGTCAGACACTCAACCAACTGAGCCACTCAGGTGCCCTGCAGCCAAGCCAACAAGGCTGTCATTCAAATAGAAGGAGAGATAAAGAGTTTCCCAGACAAACTAAAACTAAAGGAGTTTGTAACCACTAAACCAGCCCTGCAAGACATTTTAAGGGGGGGGAATATCTGAGGGGAAGAAAGACAAAAACAAGAAAAATAAATAAATAAATAAAAAATAAAAAGGACCAAAAGCAACAAAGACTAGAAAGAGCCAGAGAACACCACCAGAAACTGCAACTCTACAGGCAACACAATGACAATAAATTCATATCTTTCAGTACCCATTAAATGTTAATGGACTAAATGCTCCAAACAAAAGACATAGGGTAACAGAATGGATAAGAAAACAAGATCCATCTTTATACTGTACACAAGAGACCCATTTTATACCTAAAGACACTTCAGATTGAAAGTAAGGAGATGGGGAACCATATATTGTGCTAGTGGTCCCCAAAAGAAAGCCAAAGTAGCCATACTTATATCAGACAATCTAGATTTTAAAATAGAGACTGTAATAAGAGATGAAGAAGGGCATTATATCATAATTAAGGGGTCTATCCACCAAGAAGATCTAATAATTATAAATATTTATGCCCTCAAGTGGGATAACAAAAATATATAAATCAGTTAACCACAATCATACAGAAACTCATTGATAATAATACCATAATAGTAGGGGACTCCACCCCCCCCTTACAATAATGGACAGATCATCTAAACAGAAAATCAAAAAGGAAACAATGCCCCAGAATGACACATTGGACTGGATGGATTTAACATATATATTCAAAACTTTTCAGCCTAGGGGCGCCTGGGTGGCGCAGTCGGTTAAGCGTCCGACTTCAGCCAGGTCACGATGTCGCGGTCCGTGAGTTCGAGCCCCGCGTCGGGCTCTGGGCTGATGGCTCAGAGCCTGGAGCCTGTTTCCGATTCTGTGTCTCCCTCTCTCTCTGCCCCTCCCCCGTTCATGCTCTGTCTCTCTCTGTCCCAAAAATAAATAAACGTTGAAAAAAAAAATTAAAAAAAAAAAAAAAAACTTTTCAGCCTAGAGCAGTGGAATACACATTCTTCTCAAGTGCACATGGAACATTGTCTAGAATAGATCACATACTAGGACACAAATCAGCCCTCAACAAGTTAAAAAAGATCAAAGTCATACCGTGCATATTCACAGACCACAATACTATGAAACCCGACATCAACCTCAAAAAAAAAAAAAATGGAAAGATGATGAGTACTTGGAGATTAAGGAATATCCCACTAAATAATGAATGGGTTAACCAAGAAATTAAAGAGGAAATTAAATTAAAAAGTACATGAAAGCCAATGAAAATGGTAATACCAGAGCCCCAAACCTCTGGGACCCAGCAAAGGCAGTCATAAGAGGGAAGTATATAGCAATCCAGACCTTTCTAAAGAATGAAGAAAAATAGCAGATACACAACCAAACCTTACACCTAAAGAGCTGAAAAAAGAACAGTAAATAAAACCCAAAACTAGCAAGACACAGGAAATAATAAAGATTAGAGCAGAAACCAATGCTATAGAAAATTAAAAAAAAAACAAAATCCGACACACACATATAAACTACCAAAACTGAAACAAGAATAAATATAAAATATGAACAGACCCATAACTAATAAAGAAATCGATTCAGTAATCAAAAATCTCCCCAAAAACAAGAGTTTAGGGCTGGATGTCTTTCCTTGGGAATTCTGCCAAACATTAAAGTTTAATGCCTATTATTTTCAAGCTATTACAAAAAGCTAGAAATGGAAGGAAATCTTCCAAACTCATTAGATGAAGCCAGTATTACCTTTCTTCCAAAACCAGACAAAAACCCCACTAAAAAGGAACTATAGACCAATTTCCCTGATGAACATGGAAGCAAAAATCCTTAACAAGATACTGGCCAACCAGATCCAACAATACATTAAAAGTATTATTCACCATGACCAAGTGGGATTTATACCTGGGATGCAGGGCTGGTTCAAAATCCACAAAACAGTTAATGTGATACATCACATCATTAAAAGAAAGGACAAAAACCACATGATCCTCTCAATAGATGCAGAGAAAGCATCTGACAAAATACAGTATCCTTTCTTGATAAAAACCTCAAGAAAGTAGGGATAGAAGGAGCATACCTCAAGATCATAAAAGCCACATAAGAAAGACCCAAGGCCAGTATCATCCTCAATGGGGAAAAACTACGAGCTTTCGGAACACGACAGGGTTGTCTACTCTCACTACTTTTATTCAAGATAGTATTGGAAGTCCTGCCCTCTGCAATCAGCCCAAAGAAATAAAAGGCATCCAAAACAGCAAGGAGGAAGTCAAACTTTCACTCTTCACATAAGATAGTCTATATAGAAAACCCAAAATATTCCACAAAAAAAAAACTGCTAAAACTGATCCATGAATTCAGCAAAGTCACAGGATGTAAATCAGTGTGCAGAAATCGGTTGCATTCCTATACATCAGTAATGAAGCAACAGAAAGATAAATCAAGGGATTAATCCCATTTACAATTGCACCAAAAAACATAAAATACCTAGAGATAAACCTAACCAAAGAGGTAAAAAATCTGTACACTGAAAACTATAGAAAGCTATTAAAGAAATCAAAGAAGACACAAAAAATTGAAAAATATTCCATGCCCATGGATTGGTAGAACAAATATCTTTAAAATGGCAATACTACCCAAAGCAATCTACATATTCAATGCAATACCTATCAAAACAACACCAGCATTCTTCACAGAGCTAGAACAAACAATCTAAAATTTATATGGAACCAGAAAAGATCCCAAATAGCCAAAGTAATCCTGAAAAAGAAAACCAAAGCTGGAGGCATCACAATTCTGGATTTCAAGATGTATTACAAAGCCACAATCATCAAGACAATAAGGTACTGGCATAAAAACAGACACTTAGATCAATGGAACAGAAAGGAGAACCCAGAAATGGACCCACAAATGTATGACCAACTAATCTTTGACAAACCAAGAAAGAATATCCAATGGAATAAAGACAGTCTCTTCAGCAAATGGTGTTGGGAAAAGTGGACAGCAACATGCAGAAGAATGAACATGGACCACTTTCTTACACCATACACAAAAATAAACTCAAAATGGATGAAAGACCTAAATGTAAGACAGGAAGCTATCAAAACCCTAGAGGAGAAATTAGGAAAAAACCTCGTTGACCTCAGCTGCATCAAATTCTTACTCATGTCTCTGGAAGCAAGGGAAACAAAAGCAAAAATGAACTATTGTGACCTCACCAAGATTAAAGTTTTCTGCATGGTGAAGGAAACAATCAGCAAAACTAACAGTCAACTGACAGAATGAAAGAAGATATTTGCAAATGACATATGAGATAAAGGGCTAGTATCTGAAATCTATAAAGAGCTTATCAAACTCAACACCCAAAAACCAAATAATTCAGTGAAGAAATGGGCAAAAGACATGAATAGACACTTTTCCAAAGAAGACATCCAGATGACTGACAGTCACAAGAAAAGATGCTCAACATCACTTACCATCAGGGAAATACAAATTAAAACCACAATGACATACCACCACACACCAGTCAGAATGGCTAAAATTAACAACTCAGGCAAGAACAGCTGTTGGTGAGGACACAGAGAAAGAGGATCTCTTTTGCACTGCTGGTAGGAATGCAAACTGGGGCAGCCACTCTGAAAACAGTATGGAGGTACCTCAAAAATTAAAAATAGAACTACCCTACAATGCAGAAATTGCACTACTAGATATTTATCCAAGGGATACTGGTGTGCTCCTTCAAAAAGGCACATATCCTCTAATGTTTATAGCAGTGCTACAGACAATAGCCGAAGTATGGAAAGAGCACAAATGTGAATCAATGGATGAATGGATAAAGAAGATGTGGTATATATATACATTGGAGTATTACCTAACAATCCAAAAGAATGAAATATTGCCATTTGCAAAAACGTGGATGAGACTAGAGTGTATTGTGTTAAGCAAAACTAGTCTGTCAGAGAAAGACATAACATATGAATTCACTCATATGAGGACTTTAAGATATAAACATATGAACATAAGGGAAGGAAAGCAAAAATAATATAAAACAGGGAGGGAGACAAAAATAAGAGATTCTTAAATATAGAGAACAAACTGTGGCTTCCTGGAGGGGTTTTTGGTAGGGATATGGGCTAACTGAGCAAAGAACATTAAGGAAGACACTTGCTGGGATGAACTCAAACATATATATTCACATATATAGGGGATGAATCAGTGGATTCTAATCCTGATATAATTATTGCACTATATGCTAACTAACTTGAATGTAAGTTAAAAAATAATAAATAAATAAAGATTATTTATATCTTAAATACTTGTAAGGATCTCATTGGGGAATTTGTGAGGACGTTTGTTATGAATGCAGTGGCCATTAATGTTTAATGGAATAGAACTCTTTAGGCTTTCTATTTTGCCTCTTGTCAGTTTTGGTAAGTTGTATTTTTCATGGACTTTTATGACATATTTTCATTTCTTTATTAAAAAAAAACCCTCTGCACTGTAGCCACTTCTCTCCTTTACACATTTTTCTTTTTATTTTTTCTCCCTTAGAATATTGTATAGCTGACATAAAAACTCCCAATTCAGTAAAATACAAAATGCCATATTTAATCAAAACAAAATCATATGAATCATGGATTTTTTAATGTAAGTTATCATATATATTGACAAAAATTGTATATCTCTTCTAGTTCTTTTACCCTCAATAGAAATTTTAGAATTGGATTGTCTATAAGTACAAAAAAAATGCACCCTGCATCATGGAATTTGGTTGGGATTGCTTTGAACCTATAGAATGAATTAGGCAAAGAAATTATGCAACCATGAGCACAATATATCTCTTCATTCATTTAGATATTCTTTATTTCTTTCATCAGTGTTTTATAGTTTGCAGTATATAGATTCTGTGTATATTTTTTTGAGATTTATACCTAAATATTTTATTTTTAGTGATATTTTAAATAGCATTATATTTAAAAACTTAAATTTCCTATATAATAGTCCTGGTATATGCACTTTTAGTTCTAGATGGTTCTTCATCAGTACTTTGGCATTTTCTATATAGATGAATATTACACCTGTGAATAGAGACAGTTTGATTTCTTCTATTTCAATTTGTGTTCTTTTTGTTTCTTTTGCTTGGCTTATTGACTGGCTAGAACTTCCATAAGGATGTTGACTAGAAGTTATAAGAAAGGACAATTTGCTTTATTCTAAAACCTAAAGGGAAAGCATCCAGTCTCTCATTGTTTATTTGTTTTGTTAGTTGCAGGATTATTGTTGTTTTGGTAAATATTGTTTTTATTAGATTCAGGAATTCCCTTTCTAACCTAGTTTGTTGAGAGTGTTTTATCATTAAATTTTCTTATATACTTCTTCTGCATTTTTGAAATGATCATGTGTTTTTATTCTTTTTCAGTCTGTTGATATGATTTTATTAAAGTTAGAATGTTTAACAAATTTTATATTCCTGGAATGAGCCCCACTTGGTCATGCTCTACTATCTTTGATCTGGATATGATTTTCCAGTATTTTGTTCAGGCTTGTATTTATACTGCATCTTCTATAATGATGACTTTGTTCAGTTATGATATATAGGTAATGCCAACCTGTGTAATTAACTCCTTTCCCTGTTCTGAGGTCTGCTTTGCTTAAATTAGTATTGCTACTCGATCTTTCTTTACATTCATGTTTGAATTCTATAGTTTTTCTCTCCTATTATTTTGAAACAATCTATGCCTTTATGTTTAAAGGGAGTTTTTTGTAAAAAGTGTACCATTGAGTCTTGCTTTTATATCCAAATTCAAAATCAATTTTTAACTAGTGTGTTTAGAACATTCATATTAATGTGATTATTAAGATTATTAGATTAAAAACTACAATCTTGATAACAATTTTATATTAGTTCCATATTTTCTTTATTTAAAAATATTTCTGGGGCACCTGGGTGGCTCAGGCAATGGGGAACCCAACTCTTGATTTTGGCTCAGGTCATGAATGATATCACAGCCATGAGATTGAGCCCCACATCAAGCTCCATGCTGGTTATGGAGCCTGCTTAAGATTCTCTCTTTTTCCCCATCTGTCCTTCCCCTAACTGCATGCTCACTCTCTCTCAATTAAACAAAACCAAAACCAAACAAAACAAAAACACATTTTCTTTCTGCCTTGTGGTATTTAATACCAAGTTTTATTATTCCATTCTATATTCTAAGATGATTTTAACATTTTTGCTTTTAGTGCTTATCTTTAGGTTTACAGTGTACATCTTTTCCCCATAATCTAACTTGGAATAATATTATACCAATTCCCATGTCATTTTAACAATATATTCTAAATTTCTCTTTAATGCTTTGTTTTATTTTTTCATACATACTGCTTTTACACATGCTATAAACTACATTATGTGTTGTTATTTTTTTTAGAAAGTTGTCTTTTAGATAGTTAAAAAAATTAATTATTCCATTTCCAGTGTTCTTCATTTATTTTCATTTATTTATGCAGATCTAAATTTTAGTCAGGTATAATATTCTTTCTGCATGAGAAATTTCCTTTAATTTCTTAGAGAGTAGGTCTGCTAGCAATGCATTCTCTCAATTTTTGTTTGTATGAGGAACTCTTTTTTTTATAATTTTTTAAATGTATATTTATTTTTGACAGAGAGAGAGACAGAGCATGAGTCGGGTAGGGGCAGAGAGAGAGGGAGACACAGAATCTGAAGCAGGCTCCAGGCTCTGAGCTGTCAACACAGAGTCCTATGCAGGGCTTGAACTCACAGACCACGAGATCATGACCTGAGCTGAAGTCAGAATTTCAACTGACTGAGCCACCCAGGAGCCCCTGTATGAGGAAGTCTTTATTTTGCCTTCGTTTTGGAAAGATATTGTGACTTATAGAATTCTAAATTGACAATTTCTGCCTTCAAAACTTTAAATTTGTCACTCCATTGTCTTCTGGTCTGCATAAGTATTAATCAGAAGTCTCCCAAATTATTTCCCTTGTTCCTCTGTAAGTAATATGTTCTATCAGTTCTCCATTCCTATAGTTTCATCTTTTCATGGATGTCATATAAATGACATTATGTAATCTTCTCAATCTTATGTCTTTAATACAACATAATGCCAAAGCTTCATCTCAGTTGTTGCATGTATTAATAGTCTGTTCCTTTTTATTATGAGTAGTTATTCCTTTCTACAGACATATCCCAGTCTGTTTACTCATCTAGCCATTTAAAGACATTTGGACTGTTTCCAGTTTTCAACTATTATAAATAAAGCTGCTACAAATATTCATATGCAGGCTTTGTGTGAACATAAGTTTTCTTTTTCTACCCAAGGATAGAATTACTTGACAATGTAAAGAGTGTGTATTTCAATTTATAAGAAACAAACTATTTTCAAGAGTGACTATACCAGTTTGCATTCCCACCAGCAACTTATCAAAGTTCCACACATTGCATCCTAGCTAGCACTTGGTATGCTCAGTCTTTTTCATTCTAGTCATTCTAATTGATGTGTATTGGTTTCTCATTAAAGGCTTAATTTGCATTTCTATAATGGCCAGTATTATCTGACAGATGATTATGTGTTTATTTGCCGTAATTATATCCTCTTTGGTGAAATGTCTATTCACGTCTTTTGCCTGTTTTTAATTTTTTTTGTTGTTTTTTGTTTTTCTCTCTTTTTTTTAGTTTATTTATTTATTTATTTATTTCGAGAGGGGAGGAGGGGCAGAGACAGACGGAGAAAAAGAGGGAGAATCTTAAGCAGGCTTCACAGTGTTCAGCCAGGAACCCGATGCAGGGCTCAAACTCATGAACCTTGAGATCATGACTCAAGCCAAAGTGCAATGCTTAACTGACTGAGCCACCCAGGTGCCCTGAAGTCTTTTGCCCATTTTTTTAAAAATTGGGTTGTCTGTTTTTATACGGTTGAAATTTGAGAGTTCTTTATTTTACACACAAATCCTTTGTAAGATATATGATAAGTAAATATTTCTTCCCAGTTTGTGGCTCAAATTTTCATTCTTATAAAAATGTTTTGTAGAGGGTAGAAGTTTCTAACTTTGGTACAGTCCAATTTATCTTTTTTTTTTCTCACTCTTATGGATCATGCTTTTGGTGTTGTAGCTAAGAAATCTTTGCGTAAGTGAAATTTCTTATATTTTCTTTAGGAGTTGTATAGTTTTGGGTTCTACCTCTCTATATCTTTGATCCATTTTTAGTTAATTTTTTAAATGGTGCAAGGTGATTACTATTATCTTTTTTTTAATTTCTTTAAGGTTTATTCATTTTTCAGAGACAGAGAGATAGAGAGTGAATGGGGAAGGGGCAGAGAGAGAGGGAGACACAGAATCCGAAACTGGCTCCAGGCTCTGAGCCGTCAGCACAAAGCCAGACACGGGGCCTAAACCCATGGATGGTGAGACCATGACCTGAGTGGAAGTCGGACGCTTAACCAATTGAACCACCCAGGCACCCCTTACTATTATCTTTTTGCATGTGATATCTAATTGTTTCAATGCCATATGTTGAATCCATTGTACTATGTTGTCTATTGTTTTTTTGAGATGTCTGAGGTCAACCTTACTGTTACCCCTTTGAAGATACATGTTTCTGTGTGCTGGTTTTGTGTTTGTTTTTTGGCTGTTTTAGTTTTGATCTCCTTTATTTAATTTTCACTAGTCTAGTCTAACTCAGATATGCTTTGGTGTGGCTTTCTTTGTGCGGTTGACCCCTGAACAATATAAGGGTTACTGGTTCTCACCCCCCATGCAGCCAAAAATCTGCTGATAACTTTTGACTCCCTCCAAACTTAATTACTAAATCTTACTGTTGACCAGAATCCTGACCGATGACAATTGATTGACTTATATTTTTATGTTTTATGAATTATATACTGTATTCTTACAATAAAGTAAGCTAGAGAAAAGAAAGTAAGAAAATTATAAGGAAGAGGAAATATATTTCTGGCACTGTGCTGTATTTATAAAAAAAAATTATAATCCATGTGTAAGTAGACCATGCAGTTCAAACATATATTGTTTGAGGGTCAACTGTATTTGTTCTGACTGTTTTTTTGAGAAATTATTGAATCTAGGGCTGGATGTCATTCAACAGTTTTGAAAACCTCAGGCAGTATTTCTTAAATTATTTTTTTCTACATTATTTTTGCTACTCTACTGATGTACCTTTAATTACATATAATTTACTTTGTAATTTGCTTTAATTACATATAATTTAGACCCTTTGCCTTGTGTTCACCATGCTTATACTTTCTTCTCCATATCTTATGGCTGAAAATTTTCTTCTTTGTGCTTCAGTGTGACCATTTTCTCTTGATCTATCTTCCATTTCTCTAATTATTTCTTCTGATATTTCTAATCTGCTAAAAATGCATGTTCTTAATTTCAATTCTAGAAATTCCATTTTATTCTTCTTGACAGATTATACTTTTCTGTAAAATTTCTTTCTCATCACCTATATTTCTAGTGTTAATAGCTAAAATTACGCTAGAGATCATGCCTAATAACTGATAACTGTATCACCTATGGATCTATTGTATTATCTGTTTTGTCATCTTATACCACTTCTTAGCATGCCTGTTAAATGCCATATTCAATGGCAGAAATTCAGCATGAAAGAATATAGAGGCTTTGGATAATATTATCTTCCCAGAAAGGTTTCACCCTATTATATGGGAAGTAGCTGCAGTAGGACAGATATCTTCAGCTTAATCAGGCATGACTCACCTTATTTATGACTCATGACATGTTTCAGACTTTTTAATGCTCAGTAAACATTTATTTTATTCTCACTTCTAAGGTGTAGCTTTAAGAGATTCTGTACCAAAGCTTTAGGTCTTCAACATGGACTCTTCTACTTGGAGGCTCCTAAAGCCCATTCATTTTCTCTCCCCACCACCCTGAGACTGCTGAAAGGTCCACTCAGCTTTTAACTGGATTTCTCTTTATTTTGGCCTCTCACCCTGTGAAGTTTAATAATAAGCAAATGCCTGAAATAATACCTAGAGTAAAATGCAGTGCTTATTTCTTTGAAGTGCCCTTCTCTGCATGACCTTATTTACTCATGTCCAGGCTGCTTTGACAAACCCAAACTATAAGTTTATGTCTCCAGAGCCCCCATACAATTGCCATTAGGTATCTTTGCTTCTTTCTTCCTGTAAGCTATATTTTTATATTCTTGCATTGTGCACATGTTCCAAGAGAAGTGGTATGTATAATGTTTTCATTTCAATTAAGCCTTTCTTGTCTGCAGAATCATAAGACCTCCATTCTGACTGTCTCAGTATCTCTCTGATATTTTCAAATGAATGGTTTAGGATTTCTTTCTTTTTCTTTTCATTGTTAAATTAATTTAGTGATATTTTGTTGAGGATTTTTTTCGTGCTCATAAGAGATATTAGTCTTTTATTATAGTATCTTTATCTTGTTTCGGTACATTCATCAGTCCTGGATTGCTAGAATGAAGGGTGACTTGATATTAATTTTCATAGAAGTAAGTTAAAGTTAGAGTCCTATTCAGAAGACAGTGCTCAGGGAAGAGCTGGATCTGAAAAAATGTATATCAAGCCATCCCAACTTCACAGAGAGGAAGCAAGGTATCAGGCTAGAATTAATGCTAAATCTGTTCCACTCTAGGATAAAATGTTTTGCTGAAACTTGTCGGTGGTTTTTGTTTGTTTGTTCTGCTGTGAACACTATATAGTTGTACAGTTGAATTAATTCAATAGTTACTAATTGAATCTTCATTGATGATTCCCTACTGAAGTCTACCACTTTAAAAATTAACTTCCAAAAATATACTTCTGATATCGCCACTGCTCTGTTTTTATTGATTCTCCTTCTCTAAAGGATAGCATCTATTTTCTTAGTCTGACAGTTAAGCTTTCCCATCATCTGACACCAAAACATTTTAATCCTCATGTTATCACTTTTTATGTGGACTAAATTCCAATCAAACTAAACATCCACCATTTTTTAAATTTCTTTTCATTTCTTCACTTTTATTTCTTCACTTATATTTTTTCCCCAGCCTTGAAAGCTTTTCCTTACCCTCAGTCTGGATGTGTTTAATTTACCCATACTTCAAGGCTCTACTTAAAGGTCATAACCAATGTGGAATTTTCCCAGCATGAATAATCTCCCTCAGCTGAACTAGAATAATTTATCAGTACATGTCCTATGGAAATTAATGCTTTCTGCTTTACATTATAGTTACCTAACCATGTCCTAATAGGACATCTCCTAAATAACAGACCACCCTAGTAGTCTAGTAGCTCAGGATCTTTCCACCACAAGCTTTTTCAAAGTGTCATTATGACCAGTGTCATTATTGCTACAAACTAGATATTTTGGAAACAAATTAAAGATAGTACCTGGTTTGACTTTTGAAGGCAGAGACATGTTCTAGACAGAGTCCCAAATCCCAACCTGAGATTATCCATCAGGCTCCAGTCTATCGGGGGTTCAAACTTCTGTCCCTCCCTTCAGGCTAGATATGGGTTAAGCAAGTGGTCTGTTACACAGGAGCCATAAATGATGCCATTAAATTGAGCCTTTCCTTCTCTACTGGAAAATGTGAGGAAATGTTGAATTAAAGATCCAGGCCATGCAGAAATTGGGACTTCCATACATGGGCCTTTCTCTGTGATGGGAAGTTGAGCAAAACAGGATTCAAGGATGTCATTTACGGGGTTGGCCATTCTAGGAATAAAGAGCCTATGTTTGATTTATCTTTGTATATCCAAAATCATCTGGTCTAATTCTAAGTAGATGTTCAATAAATATGCAAAAAAAAATGAACCTGTGTTCATTCATGATACAAGGAAATATTTAAAATATCAATCCCTACTAAAATGTACTTGAAAGTCATGTTATTTTAAACCATATGCAAAACAAAGTGTGTGCTGCTTAGTATGTTTGCAGTAAATTATAAATTCTAATTCTTCTTTCTCTCAGAACTGTATATATTTTCCCTGGCTTGGGGGCAGCTCTCTATTATAATGTCATTACAAAGACATTAACCTTTGGAACTCTAGTTACCATCCATCACCATATATTTGACCCCCTTTGGCAATGTTTACAGCTTTTCTGTTATGTTAGCTTGTTGTTAAGGTGATGTTCTTGAGCTATAATTGCATTGGCATAGGTAGAGAGAATCTTATCCCTTAGCTCATTCTAGCAGCTATAGAATTCTGGACTACAAAGTGCTATTTATACCACTCTTACTCCTTTTCCACTCCATCCCTTCCCATCACTCACATTTGGAAAGCATGAGAGGGAAAAATGAAAAGACTTTCCCCCTTGAAAAGGAGACTGTGTCTGAAAATCATAACAAAGAATAATTTTATGCCACAGCTTTTACATTGTTTGTAGAAATATCTTTTTATCTTTTGCACAGTCTTCTTATTTTCTATTAATTTCTCATGGGAAACCAAACTGAAAATTCAGGGTTATAGATAAAATTGACAATTCCTGCAGAAAGTTTCTCAGAGCTCATGAAACTGATTTTACTTGTATCTAAAAATACACTGGAGAGGACTAAAATTGACTTACTCTGAGTGCATCCAGGAAACCTGTGTTAAAGAACCCCACATTGGGGACAGGTGAGCAGGAAGGGACTGTAGGGTTTGGGCCCAACTATCGTTTGCTAGATGGATAGTCTCAGATTCTTACTTAACCCTTCTGACTGCTGTTTCCTTATAGGTAAAACAGAGATATAATACAGATAGTTTTCAGGATTTTATGATTGTACCTGGAAAAGCATAAAGTGCTGCTGCTCATGACATATTAAGTCATTGGCATTGCCTTGAGCTCTTCTGTCTCTCATCAGGCATGGGCTCCTATCCCTATGGTTCAGACATACCCCATCCAGCACCCCAAGAATGGAATGAGTGGAATCAGGAACACAGGTGGGGGAAGGGTCTTCTGTACTACCTCTGAGGGTCCTGCTGTGTTCCAATCTAGCCACTGCTCCAGGTCAAGCTGCTCTCCCAGAGGGTGTGGGCACCGTGGTACTGGGGTGCACTCCATAGTCACGTACACATAGAGAAACGCAGTTAATGTACATGAACAGTTCTTGTGTGCTGATGTGTCCAAATGGAGTTTTTAAGGTGAAAAACACAGAACTGATCCAAAACACCCCAGAATTGAGACCATTCTCTTGTTAGCATGGTGTGAACCACTCCATTCTCCCACAAATTCCCAGAAGTTTTCAATAGTCAGAAAGGAGAAAATGGGGAGAAGGGGTTCTAGTGTGGCTCTTTTCAGTTCACTAGGCCTTATGACAAGAAGAGTTTTCAGAATTCAACACTGAGATAAGTACCAAATTGAACAGCACACATGTATCATTTTTATAAAGAAAACTAAATTTTATGAAGATAAATTCAAGTTGAGGGGCACCTAAGTGTCTCAGTTGGTTAAACATCTCACTTTGGCTTAGGCCATGGTCTCATGTTTCATGATTCAGGCCCCATGTCCGGCTAGATGCTAACAGTTCAGAGCCTGGAGCCTGCTTCAGATTCTATGTCTCCTCTCTCTGCCTCTTCCCTGCTGTGCTCTCTGTCTCTCAAAAATAAATAAACACAATTTTTTTAAAAAAAGAAAAATTCAAGTTGACCCACAGTGACTGTGTATATTAGTAATTCAATAAATAATCCATTAAACAAATAACACCTACTATGTGCCAAGAATCAGAAATAAAAAGACCTATAATATAGTGGAGAAAACCCATCCATATATGAAGAAATGTTGAATAGAACTATTCCCTGGACCCACAACATCTCAACATCAAAAATATTGACATTTTTCTTGTGAGAGCTATCCTGTGCATTATAGGATATTTAACAACATCCTTCATTTCTACCCATTAGATGTTAATAGTACCCTCTCCCAGTAGTAACAGCAAAAAAAATGTTTCTAGTCATTGCCAAATGTCCCTTGGAAAGGGAGAGTGGGAAAATCCTCATCCCCACCATTGAGAACCTACCCTAGTTCCAAGTTTGGAGACTCGGAAGTAAAACAGAACAAATAGGGCTCATGTCTTCCACACCCTGAATTCAGACACACCCCATTGTTATCAATAGTTTACTGAGCTAGTCCTACCGCCCTGGTCATTATCCTTATCCCTGCCCATTCTTTCTGTGTGTCTATCTATTTATCTCTCTCTCTATTATCTATCTATCTATCATCTATTATCTATTTATTATTGAGGTAAAATTGGTATATAACATTACATAAGTTTCAGGTGTACAACATTATAATTCAACATCTATATTCATTACAAAGATATTAACCTCCAAAAGTCTAATTACCATCCATCACCATATATTTGACCCCCTTTGTTCATTTTACCCACTTCTAAACTGGTTTCCCTTCTGATAACATGTTCTTTGTGTCTATAAGTTTATTTTTATCTTGTTTTGTTTCTTTGCCTCTTCTGTTTTGTTTTGTTAGATTCCACATATGAATGAAATATTTTTGTCTTTTCCTTTTTGTATTATTTCACTTAATATACTCTCAAAATCCATCCATGTTGTCACAAATGGCAAGATTTCATTATATGACTGAAGAATATTCTATTATGTATGCACACTTTCTCCATTCATCCACTGATGGACATTTAGGTTGTTTCTATATCTGGCCTATTGTAAATAGTGCTACTATGAACATCAAAGTGCATATATCTATTTGAATTAGTTTTTTCATATTATTTGGATGACTTGCCAGATGTGGAATAGCTGGATCATATGGCAGTTCTACTGTTAAATTTTTGAGGAATATCACTAATGTTTTCCATAGTGTCTGCACCAATTTGCATTCCCACCAACAGCACTTGAGTGTTCCCTTTTTCCACATCCTCTCCAATCCTTGTTACTTCTTGTCTTTTTGATGATAGCCATTCTAAAAGATGTGAAGTTATATCTCCTTGGGGTTTTGATTTGCATTTCCGTCATAATTAGTGATGTTGAACATCTTTTCATTTGCCTGTTAGCATCTATATGTGTCTTTGGAAAAAAATGTCTATTCAAACTCTGATTATTTATTAATTAGGTTGATTTTTGTTGTTATTTATTTGTAGGAATTCTTTATATAATCTGGGTATTTACCCCTAGTTGGATATGTGATTTGCAAATATCTTCTCTCAGTTAGCAGGTTGCTTTTTCATTTTGATGATGGGTCTCCTTTACTGTTTAGAATCATTGTAGTTTGAGATACTCCCACTTGTTAATTTTTGTTTTTGTTTCCATTGACTTTGAAGTCAGATCCACAAAAACATCACTAAGACCAATGTCAAGGCACTTACCACCTATGCTTTCTTCTATGAATTTTATAGTTTCAGGTATTACATTCAACTCTAATCTATTTTTGGTAAATTTTTGTGTATGGCATAAGATGATGGGCCAGTTTCATTATTTTACATTATTTTACATGATTTCCAATTTTCCCAGTACCATTCTTTGAAGAGATGTCCTTTCTTCATTGTATTTCTTAGGTCCTATGTTGTAAATTAATTGTCCATGCATGAGTAGATTTATTTCTAGGCTTTCAATCAATGGAACAGATCTGTATGCCCATTATTTTAATGTTTTTATTTATTTTTGAGACAGAGAGAGACAGAGCATGAACGGGGGAGGGTCAGAGAGAGGGAGACACAGAATCGGAAACAGGCTCTGAGCCATCAGGCCAGATCCCGATGCAGGCCTGGAACTCACAGACCGCGAGATCGTGACCTGAGCTGAAGTCGGGCGCTTAACTGACTGAGCCACCCAGGCGCCCCTGTATGCCCATTTTTTATGCCAATGCCATACTGGTTTGAATGCTATAGCTTTGTAAGAAGGCAGCATAGAGGGTGCTGGGCTCACCGCGTCCTGAGGATCACTTAGATTCCACTGATACCTGCCTAAATAACCCAGAAAATCGCCAGAAGACTAGCAGAATGGATTCTCTGGAGCCAAGCACAGAAGAGAGGCCCACGGAAGAGGGTAGGAAGGGCGGAGAGGTGGTGTGTGCTACACGGACTGGCAGAAGGGAGCCTGGGAGGAGGGGCAGCCAGCCAGCCAAGCAGAGACCCCGAGTCTGGCTTGCAAAAGTGGAGGGACTGGACTGAGTGTGTTCTGACAGCAAGGAGGACTTAACATCTGGAAGGTTATAAGTTAACAGCTCTGCTCAGAGAGTGGGAAGGCTGGAGGACAATGGAGGGAGAGTTGTTGAGCCCTGGACGACAGAGCTCAGTTTGGTGGGGAACAAAGGCACTCACCAGCACCATCTCCCTCACCCATCCCCCAGCAAATCCCAAACGGACCAGTTCCTGCCTGGGAACTTGCTTGCAACTCGCAAACACCCAGCTCTGTGTTTCTGTGGATCCATCACTCTGGCAGCAGGTCTGGATCCCTCCTGCTGCCACAGGGCACTTCCTGAAGTGGATCTCCAAAGGAAAAGCAAGCTGAGCCTGACCCTCCCACCCCTGTGCACCTTGCCGATCCACCCCAGCTAATACACCAGATCCCCAGCACAAGCCTGGCAGTATGCAAGTATCCCAGATGGGCCATGCCACCCCATAGTGAATCCCACCCCTAGGAGAGGGGAAGAGAAGGTGCACACCAGTCTGACTGTAGACCCAGCAGTGGCCTGGGGGCAGACATCAGGTCTGACTGCAGCCCTGCCCACCAACGCAAGTTATTCAAGACAGCACAGGGGAAGTGCCCTGCAGTTCTGCACCACTCCAGGGACTATTCAAAATGACAAAACGGAAGAATTCCCCTCAAAAAACCTTCCAGGAAATAACAACAGCTAACGAACTGATCAAAAACGATTTAAACAAAAACAAAGTGAATTTAGAATAATAGTCATAAAATTAATTGCTGGGCTTGAAAACAGTATAAAGGACAGTAGAGAATCTATTGCTACAGGGATCAGGGCCTAAGGAACAGCCAGGAGGAGCTAAAAAGTGCTATCAATGAGCTGCAAAATAAAATGGAGACAACCATAGCTCGGATTGATGAGGCAGAGAAGAGAATAGGTGAACTAGAAGATAAAATTATGGAAAAAGAAGAAGCTGAAAAAAAAAGAGAGATAAAAAATCCAAGAGTATGAGGGGAAAATTAGAGAACTAAGTGATGCACTAAAGAGAAATAATCAATGCATAATTGGTATTCCAGAGGAGGAAGAGAGAGGGAAAGGTGCTGAAGGTATACTTGAAGAAATAATAGCTGAGAACTTCCCTGATCTGGGGAAGGAAAGAGGCATTGAAATCCAAGAGGCACAGAGAACTCCCTTCAGATGTAACTTGAATCGATCTTCTGCACAACATATCATAGTGAAACAGGCAAAATACAAGGAAAAAGAGAAAATTCTGAAAGCATCTAAGGATAAATGTGCTCTAACATATAACGGGAGACTGATAAGACTCGTGACGGATCTCTCTACTGAAATTTGGCAGGCCAGAAAGGAATGGCAGGAAATCTTCAATGTGATGAACAGAAAAAATATGCAGCTTAAAATCCTTTATCCAGCAAATCTGTCATTTAGAATAGAAGGAGAGATAAAGGTCTTCCCAAACAAACAAAAACTGAAGGAATTCATCACCACAAAACCAGCCCTACAAGAGATCCTAATGGGGATCCTGTAAGACAAAGTACCAGAGACATCGCTACAAGCATGAAGCCTAGAGACATCACAATGACTCTAAACCCATATCTTTCTATAATAACACTGAATGTAAATGGAATAAATGTGCCAACCAAAAGACATAGGGTGTCAGAATGGATAAAAAAACAAGACCCATCTATTTGCTGTCTACAAGACACACATTTTAGACCTGAATACAATTTCACACTGAAAGTGAGGGGATGGAGAACTATTCATCATGCTACTGGAAGTCAAAAGAGAGCTGGAGTAGCCATACTTATATCAGACAAACTAGACTTTAAATTAAAGGCTGTAACAAGAGATGAAGAAGGGCATTATATAATAATTACAAGGTCTATCCATCAAGAAGAACTAACAATTATAAATGTCTATGCGCCGAATACAGGAGCCCCCAAATATATAAAACAATTAATCACAAACATAAGCAAACTTATTGATAAGAATGTGGTAATTTCAGGGGACTTTAATACCCCACTTACAACAATGGATAGATCATCTAGACACATGGTCAATAAAGAAACAAGGACCCTGAATGATACATTGGATCAGATGGACTTGACAGATATATTTAGAACTCTGCATCCCAAAGCAACAGAATATACTTTCTTCTTGAGTGCACATGGAACATTCTCCAAGATAGATCATATACTGGGTCACAAAACAGCCCTTCATAAGTATAACAGAATTGAGATCATACCATGCATACTTTCAGACCGCAATGTGATGAAGCTTGAAATCAACCACAGGAAAAAGTCTGGAAAACCTCCAAAGCATGGAGGTTAAAGAACACCCTACTAAAGAATGAATGGGTCGGGGCGCCTGGGTGGCACAGTCGGTTAAGCGTCCGACTTCAGCCAGGTCACGATCTCGTGATCCGTGAGTTCGAGTCCCGCGTCAGGCTCTGGGCTGATGGCTCAGAGCCTGGAGCCTGTTTCCAATTCTGTGTCTCCCTCTCTCTCTGCTCCTCCCCCGTTCATGCTCTGTCACTCTCTGTCCCAAAATAAATAAACGTTGAAAAAAAATTAAAAACAAACAAACAAAAAAGAATGAATGGGTCAACCAGGCAATTAGGGAAGGAATTAAAAAATATATGGAAACAAATGAAAATGAAAATACAACATCCAAATGCTTTGGGACGCAGCAAAGGCAGTCCTGAGAAGAAAATACATTGCAATCCAGGCCTATCTCCAGAAACAAGAAAAATCTCAAATAGAAAATCTAACAGCACACCTAAAGGAAATATAAGCAGAGCAGCAAAGATGGCCTAAACCCAGCAGAAGAAGAGAAATAATAAAGATTAGAGTAGAAATAAACAATATAGAATCTAAAAAAAAAAAAACTGTAGAGCAGATCAATGACACCCAGAGTTGGTTTTTTGAAAAAAATAAACAAAATTGATAAACGTCTAGCCAGGCTTCTCAAAAAGAAAAGGGAGATGACCCAAATAGATAAAATCATGAATGAAAATGGAATTATTACAACCAATCCCTCAGAAATACAAGCAATTATCAGAGAATACTATGAAAAGCTATATGCCAGCAAACTGGACAACCTGGAAGAAATGGACAAATTTCTAAACACCCACACACTTCCAAAACTCAAACAGGAGGAAATAGAAAGCTTGAATAGACCCTTAACCAGCCAAGAAATTGAATCGTTTTCAAAAATCTCCCAACAAATAAGAGTCCAGGACCAGATGGCTTCCATGGGGAATTCTACCAGACATTTAAAGCAGAGATAATACCTATCCTTCTCAAGCTATTCCAAAAAATAGAAAGGGAAGCAAAACTTCCAGACTCATTCTATGAAGCCAGTATTACTTTGATTCCTAAACCAGACAGATACCCAGTAAAAAAGGGAACTACAGGTCAATATCCCTGATGAATATGGATGCAAAAATTCTCAGTAAGATACTAGCAAATAGAATTCAACAGCTTATAAAAAGAAATATTCACCATGATCAAGTGGGATTCATTCCTGGGATGCAGGGCTGGTTCAACATTCACAAATCAATCAACGTGATACATCACATTAATAAAAGATAAACACCATATGATCCTGTCAATCGATGCAGAAAAAGCATTTGACAAAATTCAGCATCCTTTCTTAATAAAAACCCTCGAGAAAGTCAGGATAGAAAGACCATGCTTAAACATCATAAGAGCCATTTATAAAAAGCCCACATCTAATATCATTCTCAATGGGGAAAATCTGAGAGCTTTCCCCCTGAGATCAGGAACACGACAGAGATATCCACTCTCACCACTGTTGTTTAACATAGTGTTGGAAGTGCTAGCATCTGTAATCAGACACAAAAGGAAATCAATTGCATCAAAACTGGCAAAGATGAAGTCAAGCTTTCATGTTTTGCAGATGACATGATACGATACATGGAGAACTCGATAGACTCCACCAAAAGTGTGCTAGAACTGATACATGAATTCAGCAAAGTGGTAGGATACAAAATCAAAGTACAGAAATCAGTTGCATTCTTATGCACTAATAATGAAGCAACAGAAAGACAAATAAAGAAACTGATCCCATTCACAATTGCACCAAGAAGCATAAAATACCTAGGAATAAATCTAACCAAAGATGTACAAGATCTGTATGCTGAAAACTATAGAAAGCTTATGAAGGAAATTGAAGAAGATATAAAGAAATGGAAAAATATTCCGTGCTCATGGGTTGGAAGAATAAATATTGTTTAAATGCCAATACTACCCAAAGCAATCTACACATTCAATGCAATCCCAATCAAAATTGCACCAGCATTCTTCTCGAAGCTAGAACAAGCAATCCTAAAATTCATATGGAACTACAAAAGACCCCGGATAGCCAAAGTAATATTGAAGAAGAAGACCAAAGCAGGAGGCATCACAATCCCAGACTTTAGCCTACTACAAAGCTGTAATCATCAAAACAGCATGGTATTGGCACAGAAACAGACACATAGACCAATGGAATAGAATAGAAACCCCAGAACTAGACCCACAAAAGTATGGTCAACTCATCTCTGACAAAGCAGGAAAGAATATCCAATGGAAAAAAAACAGTCTCCTTAACAAATGGTGCTGGGAGAACTTGATAGCAACTTGCAGAAGAATGAAACTAGACCACTTTCTTACACCATTCACAAATATAAACTCAAAATGGATAAAGGACCTGAATGTGAGACAGGAAACCATCAAAACCCTAGAGGAGAAAGCAGGAAAAGACCTCTCTGACCTCAGCCGCGGCAATTTCTTACTTAACACATCCCCAAAGGCAAGGGAATTAAAAGCAAAAATGAACTATTGGGACCTCATGAAGATAAAAAGCTTCTGCATAGCAAAGGAAACAATCAACAAAACTAAAAGGCAACCAATGGAATGGGAAAAGATATTTGCAAATGACATATCGGACAAAGGGCTAGTATCCAAAATCTATAAAGAACTCACCAAACTCCACACCCAAAAACAAATAATCCAGTGAAGAAATGGGCAGAAAACATGAATAGACACATCTCTAAAGAAGACATCCAGATGGCCAACAGGCACATGAAAAGATGCTCAACGTCACCCCTCATCAGGGAAATACAAATCAAAACCACACTCAGATATCACCTTATGCCAGTCAGTGGCCAAAATGAACAAATCAGGAGACTATAGATGCTGGCGAGGATGTGGAGAAACGGGAACCCTCTTGCACTGTTGGTGGGAATGCAAACTGGTGGAGCCACTCTGGAAAACAGTGTGGAGGTTCCTCAAAAAATTAAAAATAGACCTATCCTATGACCCAGCAGTAGCACTGCTAGGAATTTACTCAAGGGATACAGGAGTACTGATGCATAGGGGCACTTGTACCCCAATGTTTATAGCAGCACTCTCAACAATAGCCAAATTGTGGAAAAAGCCTAAATGTCCATCAACTGATGAATGGATAAAGAAATTGTGGTTTATATACACAATGGAGTACTACATGGTAATGAGAAAGAATGAAATATGGCCCTTTGTAGCAACGTGGATGGAACTGGAGAGTGTGATGCTAAGTGAAATAAGCCATACAGAGAAAGACAGATACCATATGTTTTCACTCTTAGGTGGATCCTGAGAAACTTAACAGAAACCCATGGGGGAGGAGAAGTGGAAAAAATGAGGTTAGAGTGGGAGAGAGCCAAAGAATAAGAGACTCTTAAAAACTGAGAACAAACTGAGGGTTGATGGGGGAGTGGGAGGGAGGGAAGGGTAGGTGATGGGCATTGAAGAGGGCATCTTTTGGGATGAGCACTAGGTGTTGTATGGAAACCAATTTGACAATAAATTTTATATATTAAAAAAAAAAGAATGCTATAGCTTTGTAAAATAGTTTGAATTCTGGAAGCATGATACTCCCACCTTTTTAATTATTTGCTCTAGTTTTATGAAAAAAATGACATTGGAATCTTGACAGAGATTGCATTGAATCTGTAGATTGTTTTGGGTAAAATGTTCAAATTTTAATAATATTGATTCTTCCAATCCATGAGAACAGAATACTTCCCATTTATCTATATCTTCCTCAGTGTCTAATAGTTTTTCTTCATCAGTGTCTTATAGTTTTTAGTGTACAGATTTTTCACCTCCTGGTTAAATTTATTCTTAGGTATTTTATTCTTTTTAATTCAATTGTCAATAGGTTTGTTTTCTAATTTCTCTTTCTGATAGCTTTCTATTAGTGTATAATAGGGCCACTGATTTCTGTAAAGTGATTTTTTATCCTGCAACTCTACTAAATTCACTTATTAGCTTTAACAATTTCTTGGTGGTGTCTTTAGGATTTTTTAGATTTATTTTTATTAAAAAATTTTTAATGTTTAATTTTGAAAGAGAGTGAGACAGAACACGAGTAGGGGAGGGGCAGAAGAGAGAGGAAGACATGGAATTTGAATCAGGCTCCAGACTCAGGACTGTCAGCACAGAGCCTGACGCAGGGCTCACACTCACAAACTGCAAGATCATGACCTGAGCTGAAGTCAGATGCTTAACCACCTGAGCCAACCAGCCCCCACTTGGTTTTTTTATTTATATAAAGTATTATGCCATCTGAAAATAATGAGAGTCTTACTTTTTCCTTTCTAATTTGGTTGCCTTTTATTTCTTTTTGTTATCTAATTGCCTTGACCAGGACTTCCAATATCACGTGGAAAAAAAACTGACAAGAGTGAGTATCCTTGTCTTGTTCTTGATCTTAGAGGAGAAGCCTTCAGGTTTTCACTTTTGAGATGTTCACTTTAGGTTTGTCATATATAGCCTTCATTATGTTGAGGTGTGTCCTCTCTATTTCCCCTTTGTTGAATTTTCATCCTAAAATTGATGTTGAATTTTATCACATGCTTTTTCTGCATCTGTTTAGATGATCATATGATTTTTATCCTTCATTCTGCTAATGTGGTATATTACAATGATTAATTTGCAGATATTGAATCATCTTTGAATCTCTGGAATAAATCCCACTTGATCATGGTATATCATCCTTTTAATGTATTGTTGAATTCATTTTGCTAATATTTTATTGAGTATTTTTGTGTCTGTATTCATTAAGAATTTAGCCTATTATTTTCCTTTTTTGTGTTGTCCTTGTATGGTTTTGATATTAGGGTAATTCTGTCTTCATAAAATAAGTTTGGAAGCATTCCCTTCTCTTCATTTTTTTTTTGGAAGTTTTTGAGAGGATGAGCATAAAATCTTTGAATGTTTAGTAGAATTTTCCAGTGAATCCATGTGGTCCTGGACCATTGTTTGTTGGGAGGTTTTTGATTACTGATTTGATCTCCTTATTAGTAACTGCTCTGCTCATATTTTCTATTTTTTTCTGATTCAGTCCTAGAAAATGATGTTTCTGTGGGAGCCTGGGTGGCTCAATCAGTTGGGCATCTGACTTCAGCTCAGCTCATGATCTCACGGTTCATGGGTTTGAGTCTGCATTGGGTTCTGTGCTGAAAGCTCAGAGCCTGGAGCCTGCATTGGGTTCTGTGTCTCCCTCTTCCTGCCCCTCCCCTCCTTGCGCTCTGTCTCTGTCTCTGTCTCTCTCTCTCTCAAAAATAAATAAAACATTTAACAAAGAAAAGAAAAGAGAAAATGATGTTTTTGGGAGTTTGTCCATTTCTTCTAGGTTGTCCAATTTGTGAGCATATAGTTGTTCATAGTAGTCGGTTATGATCCTTTGTATTTCTGTGATATCAGTTATAACTTCTGTCTTATTTCCAATTTTGTTTATTTGAGCCCTCTCTCTTTCTTCCTTAGTTATCAAAGAACTAGCTCTTAGTTTCGTTTGTCTTTTCTTCCATTATTTTTGTCTCTATTTAATTTTTTTCTTCTCTTATCTTTATTATTTCCTTCCTTCAACTAACTTTGGGCTTTGTTCTTATTATTTTTTTTTTAGTTCCTTTAGGTATAACATTGGATTGTCCATGTGAGATTTCTCTTTATTCTCGAGGTAGATCTGTACTGCTATAAACTTCTCTCTTCAAAGAACTTTTGCTGCACCCCATAGATTTTGGAATGTCATATATATGTTTTCCTTTGTCTCAATATTTTTAACTTTTTTTTCTCTGATTTTCTTGATGGCCCTTTGGTTGTTCACTATCACGTGGCATAATATAGACATTTTTGTGCTTTTTCCAGTTTTCTTTTTGTAATTCATTTCTAGTTTCAAACCATTGTGGTCAGAGAAGTGATTTCGATCTTCTTGAATTTATTGAGGCTTGGTTTTTGGCCTACTATGTAATCTATCCTGAAGAATGTTCCATGTGCACATGAGAATTTCTTTCTACTTTTGGATACAATGTTCTGCATACATCTATTAAACCCATCTGGTCCAATGTATCATTATGATTAAAGTCAATGTTTCCTTATTGATTTTCTGTCTACTTGATCTACTCATTGATGTGAAGTGTGAAAGCCCCCTACTATTATCATATTGCTGTTAATTTCTCCCTTTAGGTGGATTAATATTTCCTTTATATATTTAGTTGCTCCTATATTCAGTGCATATATATTTATAAATGTTATGTCTTCTTGCTAAATATTGGCCACTTTATCTTTAGGTAATGATTTTATCTTTTGGTGCAATCTTTTTTTTAAAGTTTAGGTTGTCTGAAATGACTACAGCTTTATCAGCTTTCTTTTCATTTCCATTTGCATGGAATACCTTTTCCAACCCTCCACTTTCAGTCTGTGTATATCCTTACTTCTGAAGTGAGTTTCCTTGCAGTAGAGGTCAAAATATGGGATTGCTTTGGTCTTCTTCTTCAATATTACTTTGGCTATTCAGGGTGTTTTGTGGTCCCATACAAATTTTACTATTGCTTGTTCTAGCTTTGAGAAGAATGCTGGTGCAATTTTGATTGGGATTGCATTGAATGTGTAGATTGCTTTGGGTAGTATTGGCATTTTAACAATATTTATCCTTCCAATCCATGGGCATGGAATATTATTCCATTTCTTTGTATCTTCTTCAATTTCCTTCATAAGCTTTCTATAGTTTTCAGCATACAGATCTTTTATATCTTTGGTTAGATTTATTCCTAGGAATTTTGTGCTTCTTGGTGCAATTGTGAATGGGATCAGTTGCTTTATTTGTCTTTCTGTTGCTTCATTATTAGTGTATAAGAATGCAACTGATTTCTGTACTTTGATTTTGTATCCTACCACTTTGCTGAATTCATGTATCTTTTCTAGCACACTTTTGGTGGAGTCTATCAGATGTTCCATGTATCGTATCATGTCATCTGCAAAACATGAAAGCTTGACTTCATCTTTGCCAGTTTTGATGCAATTGATTTCCTTTGTTGTCTGATTGTTGATGCTAGATATTCCAATACTATGTTAAACAACAGCGGTGAGAGTGGACATCCCTGTCGTGTTCCTGATCTCAGGGGGAAAGCTCTCAGATTTTCCACATTGAGGATGATATTAGATGTGGGCTTTTCATAAATGGCTTTTATGATGTTGAAGTATGTCCCATCTCTCCCGACTTTCTTGAGGGTTTTTATTAAGAAAGGATGCTGAATTTTGTCAAATGCTTTTTCTGCATCAATTGGCAGTATCATTAGGTTCTTATCTTTTCTATTATTAATGTGATGTATCACATCGATTAATTTGTGAATACTGAACAAGCCCTGCAGCCTAGGAATGAATCCCACTTGGTCATGGTGAATAATCCCCTTTATATGCTGTTGAATTCAATTTGCTAGTGTCCTGTTAAGAATTTTTGCATCCATATTCATCAGGGTTATTGGCCTGGGTAGTTCTATTTTTTTTGCAGGTCTCTGTCTGGTTTGGGAATCAAAGTAATGCTGGCTTCATAGAAAGAGTAAGGAAGTTTTCCTTCCCTTTCTATTTTTTGGAACAGCTTGAGAAGGATAAGTATTATCTCTGCTTTAAATATCTGGTAGAATTCCCCTGGGAAGCCATCTGGTCCTGGACTCTTATTTGCTGGGAAATTTTTGATAACTGATTCAATTTCTTCGCTGGTTATGGGTCTGTTCAAATTTTCTATTTCTTCCTGTTTGAGTTTTGGAAGTGTGTGGGTGCTTAGGAATTTGTCCATTTCTTCCAGGTTGTCTAGTTTGTTGGCATATAAGTATTCATAGTAGTCCCTGATAATTGCTTGTATGTCTGAGGGGTTGCTTGTAATAATTCCATTCGCATTCATGATTTTTATCTATTTGGATCATCTCCCTTTTCTTTTTGAGAAGTCTGGCTAGAGGTTTATCAATTTTGTTTATTTTTTCAAAAAACCAACTCTTGGTTTCATTGATCTGCTCTACTGTTTTTTTTTTTTTTTAGATTCTGTATTGATTATTTATGCTCTGATCTTTTTTATTTCTCTTCTTCTGCTGGGATTGGGGTATCTTTGCTGTTCTGCTTCTATTTCCTTTAGGTGTGCTGTTAGATTTTGAATTTGGGATTTTTCTTGTTTCTTGAGATAGGCCTGGATCACAATGTATTTTCCTCTCAGTACTGCCTTTGCTGCATCCCAAAGTGTTTGGATTGTTGTATTTTCATTTTCATTTCTTTCCATATATTTTTTAATTTCTTCCCTAATTGCCTGGTTGACCCATTCATTCTTTAGTAGGGTGTTCTTTAATCTCCATGCTTTTGGAGGTTTTCCAGATTTTTTCCTGTGGTTGATTTCAAGTTTCATAGCATTGTGGTCTGGAAGTGTGCATGGTTTTATCTCAATTCTTTTATGCTTATTAAGGGCTGTTTTGTGACATAATATGTGATCTATCTTGGAGAATGTTCCATATGCACTCTAAAAGAACGTATATTCTGTTGCTTTGGGATGCAGAGTTCTAAATATATCTGTCAAGTCCATCTGATCCAATGTATCATTCAGGATCCTTGTTTCCTTATTGATCCTGTGTCTAGATGATCTCTCCATTGTTGTAAGTAGGGTATTAAAATCCCCTGCAATTACCACATTCTTATCAATAAGGTTGCTTATGTTTGTGATTAATTGTTTTATATATATGGGGGCTCCCGTATTTTGCACATAGACATTTATAATTGTTAGCTCTTCCTGATGGATATACCCTGTAATTATTATATAATGCCCTTCTTCATCTCTTGTTATAGCCTTTAATTTAAAGTCTAGTTTGTCTGATATAAGTATGGCTACTCCAGCTTTCTTTTGACTTCTAGTAGCATGATAGATAGTTCTCCATCCCCTCACTTACAGTCTGAAGGTGTCCTGAGGTCTAAAATTAGTCTCTTGTGGACAGAAAATAGATGGGTCTTGTTTTTTTTTTTTAATTTTTTTTAATGTTTATTTTTATTTCGAGAGACAGAGTGTGAGCAGTGGAGGGGCATAGAGAAAGGGAGACACAGAATCTAAAGAAGGTTCCAGGCCCTGAGCTGTCAGCACAGAGCCTGATGTGGGACTTGAACTCGTGAATGGTGAGATCATGACCTGAGCTGAAGTTGGATGAGCTACCCAGGTGTCCCGGGTCTTGTTTTTTTTATCCATTCTGATACCCTAGGTCTTTGGTTGGAGCATTTAGTCCATTTACATTCAGTGTTATTATTGAAAGATATGGGTTTAGAGTCATTGTAATATCTGTAGGTTTCATGCTTGTAGTGATGTCTCTGGTACTTTGTGGTCCTTGCAACATTTCACTCACAGAGTCCCCCTTAGGATCTCTCATAGGGCTGGTTTAGTGGTGATGAATTCCTTCAGTTTTTGTTTGGGAAAACCTTTATCTCTCCTCTATTCTGAATGACAGACTTGCTGGGTAAAAGATTCTTGGCTGCATATTTTTTCTGTTCATCACATTGAAGATTTCCTGCCATTCCTTTCTGGCCTGCCAAGTTTCAGTAGATAAGTCTGCTACTACCCTTATGTGTTTACCTTTGCATATTAGGGTCCATTTATCCCTAGCTGGTTTCAGAATTTTCTTTATCCTTGAATTTTGCCAGGTTCAGTATGATACATTGTGAAGATTGATTCAAGTTACGTCTGAAGGGAGTTCTCTTTGCTTCTTGGATTGCAATGCTGTTTCCTTCCTCAGTTGAGGGAAGTTCTCCACCATGATTTGTTCAAGTTCACTCAGCCCCTTTCTCTCTTCTTCTTCTGGAATTCCTATGATACAGATATTGTTTCATTTGATTGCATCACTTAGTTCTCTAATTCTCCCTTCATACTCCTGGATTGTTTTATCTCTTTTTTCAGCTTCCTCTTTTTTCATAATTTTATCTTCTAACTCACCTATTTTCTCCTCTGCCTCTTCAATCCGTGCTATGGCCGCCTCCATTTTATTTTGCACCTCATTTATAGCATTTTTAAATTCCTCATGACTATTTCTTAATCATTTAATCTCTGTAGCAATAGATTCTCTGATGTCCTCTATGCTTTTTTCAAGCCCAGTGATTAATTTTATGACTGTTATTTCTTTGAGGATAATTTTTCCGTTTTGTTATTTTGGCTTTTTTTTTTTTATCCCTTAAGCGGTTTTTTTTTTAATATGAAATTTATTGTGAAACTGGTTTCCATACAACACACAGTGCTTATCCCAACAGGTGCCCTCCTTAATGCCCATAACCCACATTCCCCTCCCTCCCATACCCATCAACCCTTAGTTTATTCTGTTTTTAAGAGTCTCTTATGGTTTGTCTCCCTCCCTCTCCAACTTTTTATTTCCTTCTCCTCCCCCATGATCTTCTGTTAAGTTTCTCAGGATCCACATAAGAGTGAAAACATATGGTATCTGCCTTTCTCTGTATGACTTATTTCACTTAGCATAACACTCTTCAGTTCCATCCACTTTGCTACAAAAGGCCATATTTCATTCTTTCTCATTGCCAACTAGTACTCCATTGTGTATATAAACCACAATTTCTTTATCCATTCGTTAGTGGATGGCCATTTAGTCTCTATGAGTTTTGAAAGCTTTTGTGTTCTGTACCTGTGAGCACTGCTATATTAAAGGAGGGTCATACATTCCCCAGGGCCTGGCCCTTCAGGAGGTGTTTTTTCGGGGATTGTTATTTGCTCTCTGTTGTGACTTTGGTTATTTTATTACCCTACTCATAGTAATATTTTGTACCCTCCACCAGGTATGCTTTGATTTGTTCCTTGGAGTAGTCCTATCTTTTTTCCAGACTTCCCATTTTCTTCCTAGTAGATTCAGTCTCTTTTCCTCCCAGGCTCTGGTGTTCAAAGTCCTTTGGCTTCTACACTTCTTTGTTTGAGAGACACAGGACATATGGATACCCTTGTATCTCTGCCATGTTGGCCTACTTAAGCCATTTTTAATGACTTTTACATATTTTTTTTCTGTTTCAAGTTCACATACTTTGGTTTTATATCTATTATTCCTTTCTTTTGCTTGCTTTGGGTTTGCTTTGTTCTTTTTCTAATTTCCTAATCTGAAAACGTCATTGATTTGATACTTTCTCCTTTCAGTGTAAGAATTGAATGCTGTAAACTCCCTTTTAAACACTGTGTTACCTGCATTACACAAATGTTGATATGTTATATTTTTACCTTCATTTACTTCCCGTGAAGCTTCTATTATGACTCATGAGTTTTTAAAAGTGTGTTATTTAATTTTAGAGTATTGTAGAATTTCTCAGATTCCTTTCTGTTATCCATACCAATTTAATTTCGCTATGATCAGATACTTTGTAGGTTTTCAATTATCTTAAATTTAAATTTGTTTTATGACCCAGAATATGTTCTATATTGAAATGTATTCTATGAGCTCTTGAAAGGAATATGCATTCTGCTCTTGTTGGGTAGAATTTTCTATAACTGTTGAATCAAATTGTTTGATGGTATTTTTCTGTTTTTCTATAAGCTTGTTATTTTTTTAATTCCTTTTTTGATTATTGAATGAGGAGTATTGAGATCTCCAGTTATAACTATGGATTTGACTATTTATACTTTCAACTCTGCTTCATTATTTGATCATCTGTGTTAGGTGCATACATATTTAGATTGTTATTTTTTTGGTTAATTTACCTTTTTACCATTATGCAATGATTGTTTTTATCCTTGGTAATTTTACTTGCTCTAAAATTTGTTTTATCTGATATTATTATTGGCATTATTACAGGGATAAAAATATCACTTATTCTATATTCCACTCTCCAAATAGGATTTGCTTTGATTTTATACTTTTTTTTTAGTGATCCACATATCAATATGCTAAGAGAACATCAAGACTTACCTGAAGCAAATATGCAACATTGAAATTAATATTTATAGAACTCTGTCACTTCTGTTAAAAAGCCAATGGACATTCACTTGCTTTGAGAAATCTTACTCTTGGGTGGTTTGATATTCTGCATATATAGTTTAGTGTGTAATGACACAGATTTAAATTCCTAAAGAAGTCACATAGAAATGAATCAAAATGCTAGAGTCCACATCAGAAATCCTACTCTTCAGTTGTCATTTTAGATCTTAGTCTCCTAAACCTGCACTTGTTATCACTGCTTAGTAAAAACTAAGAAATGATTTAATGTGTATTGTTATTTTAATGTGAGCTAAATTTTGGTTCTTCTTGAGCCTGCATGTTCAAGTCAGACTTTTGCTCCTGCAAATGGTAGCCTACGGTGTGTATATGTGGGGACAGAAAGTGAGAGGGCCTCATACCTTTCCTCAAACAATCTGCAGGTTGAGCACTTTTATTGCACAACCATTCTGCTTTGCACAAGAGACCTCTGCCCCAGGGTCCTTGCCCTGTTCTCAGTCTCTGTGGCTCTTCCACCAGACACAGTATGTCTTCATGCTTGCCTTATTTGCCTCTGCACTAAAGCCCTGGGAGTTGTTAGTGCTAAAACTATATGCCCTTCTGCTGCTAGGTGGGGTAAATGGCTCTCCCTATCAACAAAAATAATATCTAACTATCATTGAGCTCTTACCATATGCCAAATTGCTCTTACCAATATGCCAAATTGTTCTAAGCATTTTTCATATATTATCTCATTGGATCCTTATATTAACTTCTTGAGCTAAGGTTTATTTTAAGCCTCTTTTACAGATAAGGAAACTGATGCATAGAGAAGTTAAACAGCCTACTCTAAGAACTAGACACTGATTAAGATAACGCACAGAACAACTGGCCTGAGCAGGAAGCAGGGTCTTCAAAAGTGAGTGCTGAGACTACCAGACAGTTGATACAAATTCATCTGTATGGGCATTTTCTTTTTGACAATTAAAGCTCTGTTACTTAGCTTCTTTCTCTGGCTTTCCTTCCTCTTAGTATTAATTTTTATTTTATAAAACCCTTCATTAAGGAGAGCACTTGTTGGGATGAGCATTGGGTGTTATATGTAAGTGACAAATCACTAAATTCTACTCATGAAACTATTACTACACTGTATGTTAACTAACTTGGATTTAAATTTTAAAAAATAGTTAAAAAGAAAAGAAAAGGAAATGAAAGGAAAGGAAGGGAAAGGAAAGGAAAGAAAGAAAAGAAAAAAGAAAAGAAAAGTCCTTGTTGCCTTGTCCTGCCCTGTAAATAGGCTTTTGTCAGTTCATCCTGGAAATTTTGTAATTGTAAGAGAGATGCCATTCTCTTCACAAAGACCCCCAGGAGTTTCTATCTCACGGTACCAGCATATTCTTCACAGTGGGCCCCCACCTCTCTGAGACAGGCACCCCACTTTCACATTACTGCTCTGATCTAACTTCCCTCCTGTCTCCACATCACTTACTCCCTGCTGCCTCCTGGCTGGCTGCTAAACACTGCACCCATCCTTCTGATCTTTTCTCAGATGTCCCCCACTTTCTCTGAGGTCTTCCCAAATCACTCCATTTTCAATTAGAAGCACTAACCCCTTTTGTGCTTATTATCTCTATTACACTATTATTGTTCTCAATGCATAAAGGATGTCAGACTAGGAGTGGCCACTCAGTCATTTTATATTACACTAGGATAAAAATGCTGAACATGCAGTTAACTTCTTCCCAGATGTTCCTGGGCCATGGAACTGGGGATGACCAGGCCTGATCTCAACCACATCACATTCACAGGGGCTAACTGCAGTGGATCACTGCAGCCTTCTTTTTTCCAAATCAAACAGTTCATTCAGGATTCAGAAACTGGGTCTGTTGCTGGCACCTGAGAATCTCTTCCTCCTAGTACATTCAGTTAATCTGGTTGCAAATTCTAATGATTTTCTAGACCTTAGATTATGAAGGTTGTTTTTAGTTCTTTGAGTGTATCAAGTTATGCAGAACTGCATCTTTTAAAGATTCACTGATCACTTTTAGAGATTATAAGAATACATTTGAAATTGGAAGGAATGGCATATTTAGGAAGGAAGGTGAATGAACAGACTACTGTGTTCTAGGTAGCTTCCCCACACCCCATCAATTATAGTTTGTAGAATAATTGGTCCGTGTTGATAGGAGCAATGTTTACAGAAGAGAGTTGAAAGAATGGTCTGGATAATAAAAGTAAAACAACCTGTATCTTATGACAAAGAAAGTAGCTTGGGGCACTTAACCTCATTCAGTATCTGTTTGTTAGCCCTTTGGTATCCCAGAGCTTATGGGGTCCAGGAAAACTTTCACTAGTTACCAGCTTCCTAAAAGTTCAAAAGACAAATACCAGATCTTATTTTTTTTTCCCCAAGGTCATTGTTACCTTAGTGATCAGAATGCCTCTGTTCGCCATCAGGGCAACTCCCACTTGCATTGCTATATTTACAAGGACAATCTAGCAAACAATGGATCAGATAAATGGAGGGGAACCTTTGAGGATTCTTCTGTCCATCCATGAGCAACTGGAAGCAGCTGCCCCAGTGCTGTCCCAAGAAGGTTTTGGTGGTAGCTGTGTCCAAGATGTGTGAGGAAGAGGACTCCAGAAGATGAGAGGCTTCCTTGAGCACAGACCATCATTATGTATTTGCCAGGCCTGATCAGAGTTTCCTACTTTCTTATACCCACAAAACATTTCTCAAGGTGGCGTAATACAGCTATTTAGCCCCGTATTTCCAAATTGACTTCATATTCCAGTATCAACACTGACATTAAATACCTGTCACCTTGACTGGAGTTTGGGGTACTTAAAGTTTCACTCACACTATCTACGTGGAGAGGATGGACAAGATGTAGACTGGATGGAAGGTTGTGGGGAGGACCTTCAGAGTGAGGCCAAGTCCATGTCATGAGAGATTTCAGAAGTGGCTGGAAGACCAACAAAGTCACTTCAGGGTTATTGTTTTATTTGCTTGTTATTTTTCCCAGCATTTCACAATCAAGTATATGACTTCCAAAGGTAATGTCAATTCCCTGACCAATTTGTCAGCAAGTGAATATGATGTACTCTTAGGACACATCTTCTCAGACCAATGTGTTATTTATGTAATATTTTCATTTGGGCCCACTGACATATTGACACACTGCTGGCAACGTAACAAAATGGAACAGTGCTGCTGTGCTTATTTTCCTCCAAGTCAAACAGTGATTTTACATATATTTTTCACATGCTTAGGAGCTCTTAACAAGAGACATTGAATAAGACATTAGACAGATGAGCGATTTAATAAACAATTTGTTGATCAAAACTAGTGTATGGGTTACAAACCTTAGCATAAAAATACATGTGTGTGTTTATTCGTGTATGGGCATGTATCACATGTTTATGTTGTAATATCCATATGTCTGTCTTAAATTGATAAGTCACATCATGGCTGCCACTCATTATGAACTTGCAGGATTTAGTTGCAGTTGGATTTTGATTCTGAATCTAATATTTAGTGCAGATATTCATTGATTTTCAAAGGAAGGAAAACCAATGGGCAAAACCATACTTTGTTATCCTGTGCTTGATATTACTGTTGTGAATTTTAGTTATACAGTTTTTAAGAATACAAGATTTATGTTTTTATTATTTAATGGTCATGTAAGGTAAAGGAAAATTTTGCCTGAACATGATTTTTACTTTACAGGATTCATTAAAACATAAATCTTTTGTAAGATATTACCCATTGTAATTAAGTTCACCTGTATTCGCTATAATAAATCTATCACTCTAATATTAAGCATCCTAAAAAAAAAGTGAAGAGTATTTTTTTTTATTTCCCAAAAACATAACACTGTGATAGAAAGATTAATATGTGATCCTTCCAGACACACCACTTGGGTTGTTTAATGTCCATGGGTTCTCAGAGCTACTGGCCCTCCTCCTGAGCCATAGGAAAGTCTCCTTGCCTAGGATCCTCAAATTGTCACTTCTTGTCCATGACTCCATGATGCATAGCAGGGGCCACCTCTGCCCTCAGATGTCAAGACCTTCAATGAGGTTTATCAGAGACTAGCCCAGTGTTCCTAAATCCCTTTCCTCATTATTCTGGGTATCCAGCTTACAGGGCTTGCATACTTAAAGCCAGTGAAAAATGAATGGAAGTTATGCCCATCTCTGGCCCATAAATACCTCCCATATGCCATCCTTCATTTTCTTTCCCCATGCAGAGGACACTGGCCCTAGGAGAAGATAGGGCTCCCAGTCAAGAAGGATGAATGCCAACATTCCCTGTGATAAGCTACTCACTGACTTCTCACACAGCGTATGTACCATTTAAGCCTCTATCACATTAGGCCACTGAGGCTTAGGGATTTAGAGCAGTTAGCATTACCTACGTGACACCAACATTCCACTCTGCACTGGGATATGGTTTTCAGGGAAACCAACCTCTGATATCTCTCCACCTCTACCTTTTCCTCCCAGCTTGGGGAAACCTGATTAATCTGGGATGGAGAGGATAGAAGTTTGGGAAGGGAGAACAGGGCTGCTTTTCCCAGAATTCATCTATTTTCAAAATCTTTTCTTGATCCCAGAAGCATACATAATGTGATGTCTTTGTTGTTTTCCCCAATCTGACAATTATTCCTAGGGACAAATGGCAGCTCCAAATCTCAGAACTTGAATCAGGCACCATCATGGGGGAGAAAGACTACCTTGCCCATAAAACAGGGCAGCCACACAGAGATAATTCAGCACAAGTATTCTTAGAAGTGCTGAAGGCACAGCACACAACTGTTAAAACCCCTGGTCATAGAAGCAGGGGTACAAAAGTATAATTTCACCTTCCCAAAATTGTAATGACTGCATGATTCCAATCCTCCAAACTGCCTAAGCAGGGGCATAATCTTTATTTCCAGTTATGTTCAATGACAATGCAATGATGTATTGGTTCATTCAGATTTGAACAAGAGCATAACTCTTGAAGTTATACTGACATATCTGGTCTTGTCCTGAGGATAGGTAGTATGGACTGTCTCTATGACTGAAGCAAGACAGTGTACAGATTTTCACACTCATCCCCAGCCCTTGGAGCCAGGGACATAGAGCTAATCCTCAACTACCCAGTGAAGGACTGACTATCCACCCACATCCTTCTACCAGCTGCCCTTCTCAGGTCCTCTCTGACACCTGCTCTCTCTTTCTGTCTCACCAAATTCCAGACATTACTTGGGGTCTTTCTGGACTATAGAAATTAAAGGGAAGCTGTGATCTTGACTTATCATGTTCCCATCTGTATGGATTCTAGGCCATGTGATAATGGGGACAATCTGGGGCTGCTAATAACTTCTGAAATTAAAGGTGAAAAAGGCACAAATCCAACCTTCTCTTAGGTCTCAGAGTTCCCTCCCCCAGGACTCTTTCTTCTTTTTAAAAATTTCTCCTCCTTTTCTTAAAGATGGGCTGTTTTTTCTAGTTGAGATGGAGACACGTTATACTAGATTGAAACTGTTCCAAAAAATACCTGTGTGTTTATATAAATACACAGCTTTTTAACTAATTAACTTTTTTTTTTTTTGCTTTAACTCAAATAATGTGTTTTTAAGCCTAAAATCTAAGAGGTAGTTGTGTGTTTCTCCTGCCCTGATGTCCTTTGGTTGAGAGCAACTCTGTGACACTAGGCTTTGATGAGGGCTGGTTGTTGGCTAAAGGAAAAAAAATAATGTCTCAAATTGTGTGGCTCCATATATGTAATAGAGATAATAAATATATTTTACTATCCTTTCTAATTGAGAGTTTAAATTATTTGTGCAACTTGCTTTCACTGACTATATGGAAAATTTGACTTTTCAGGGTTATTTTCATCTGGAGAAGGGACAATCACCTCCCATCTTCTAATTCCTAATTTTCTTACCCTCATTGATAAACACAGAAATGCCACACACCCACACACACAATTCTGACTCAGGATTCTAGAGGTTCACTAAGGAAAAAACAATAATATTTCTTTGTGCATTGGGAGAAAGAAATATCAGGAATAAGTATACAAAGTATTTTTTATATAGAGAAAGGAAGGCACATTGGTTACATTGCCTTAGATATAAAAAGGCAAGGATCACACCCATGCTGGCCCTAATGCTTATGGATGGGAAGACGCAGCCATTATGGGTTGTATAGTTCTGAAGGAAAAATAATGACAGAGACTAGGGCCTATAGTTGGGCACCAGCAGCTGGTGGGTGCTGGTAGGAAAGATGCACATGGGGCAACAGTTCTTTACCACAGTGATGGTGTCTCCCTAGTGTATCCTGGTATTTTATCCATTATAGGATTGAAGTGAATCCAAGAAATAAAAGGATTAAAAAAAAAAAACACTTAGCATTAAAGAGAAAGTATACTTGGATCTTCAAAGAAGCTCTTAAGAACAACCAGTAAGTCAGCTGCATCATTATGAATGGTCTCAAAGGCCTCAAAACTGAGGATGTCACTTCCCACTGACATACTTATAATTTGCAACACGATGAAACAGATACATACATGAACATACACAAGCACACAGTAGAGGAAGAGTAAAGCCTAAAATGACCCTTTTGTGAAAGATAAAGGTAAAAGTATCAGTAGAGCATGAGGCATGCTCAGTCACTCACCATCTGATTTCCCTTCCTCCCCCTTCTTCCCGTCTCTGTCAATGAGTCCTATCTGAATCTTAAATCATTGAAACTGTCACCTCTATTCTTCAGCAAAAGTGGCACTGAAACCCACAATGGTGAGATTAATTCTTAATTTTCACTGATTTACAGCAGTTCATCCTTATTTGAGTTATTCCCGATGCTTTGCTCACCTGTTAGAGAAAATTTACACTTCCCTATTTCAGAAAGAGATAGCAAGAAGCATGTAACAAATTATAAAACAAAATTGGTAACATCAATATAAGCAAATCTTTAAAAGGCAGACTTACAAATATTATTTAATGTAAGCCCTGAATGCCTTTAAATCCCATCAAGGTACACAATTGACTAATTTCTCATATTTAAGTGAGAGTTTGGATGTTAATACCTCTTCTGTGTTTGATGGTTCCCTCTATAAAATGTCAGAGGTGATTTTTTAGCTCACCACTGTGTTACTCACCCCACTCCCTTTACAGAACATCTCTCCCATTCTGTTCACTAAAGTTACATCTCATCTTATTTGGAATCAGTCGTAAATATGGTGTTGAAATTAGCTGAGTTTATTTAGGAATGCATTAATTTTCATTCAATAAATCAAAAAAAGATGTTTTCAAAAAGCTAGTATATATATAGCATTGTCAGCTGTAATGACAAAACATTTACAATAAGTTCCAGTGGCTTTTGAAGACAAAAATATTTTAATATTGATGAAATCTAATTTATCATTTACGTTTTTGTTTATGTTTTGTGCTTCTACATTTCATATTTAATTTTTTTTGCCTATTCCAAGTTTGCAAACATTTTCTCCCCTGATTTCGCCTAGAAGTTTTCTAATTTTAGCTCTTATATTGAAGTATATGTGATATTCAAAAGTCATATCTGTGTATAGTGTGAAGTATATGTCAGAATTTCTCCCCTCCTTCCCATAGCAGTATCCAATTACCTCAGGAAAACTTGTTGAACGAGTTCATGACCACTACACCAGCCTCATAGGAGATCCTAAGGGGGACTCTGTGAGTGGAAACCAGCAAAAACTACAAAGGACCAGAGACAACACAAACACTAAACCTACAGGTAACAAATTGGCACTAAATCCATATCTTTCAATAACCACTCTGAATGTAAATGGACTAAATGCCCAATCAAAAGACATAGAGTATCAGAATGGATAAAAAACAAGATCCATCTGTATGCTTCCTATAAGAAACTCATTTTAGACTTGAGAACACTTGCAGATTGAAAGTGAGGGGATGGAGAACCATCTATCATGCTACTGAATATCAAAAGAAAGCCAGAGTAGCCATACTTATATCAGACATAAAACACAGACTGTAACAAGAGATGAAGAAGGGCATTATATCATAATTAAGGGGTCTATTCAAGAAAGGGTAGCAATTGTCAACGTTAATGCCCCCAACTCAGAATAACTCAAATATATAAATCAATTAATTACAAATTAAACTAATGTATAGATAATAATACCATAATTAAGGGGACTTTAATATTCCACTTATAGCAATGGACAGATCGTCTAGGCAGCAAATCAGTAAGGAAACAACATCTCTGAATGACACATTGGGCCAGATGGACTTAACAGATATATTCAGAACTTTTCATTGTAAAGCAACAGAATACACCTTCTTCTCAAGTTCACATGGAACATTCTCAAAAATAGGTCACATTCTGGGTCACAGAAGAGCCCTAAACAATTAGAAAAAGATTGAGATTATACAATGCATATTTTCAGATCACAATATTATGAAGTTTGAAATCAACCAAAAGAAAAAACTTGGAAAGTCTCCAAATACATGGAAGTTATAGAACACCTTACTAAAGAATGAATGGATCAATGAGGAAATTAAAGAAGAAATTAAATATATATATGGAAGCAAACACAAATGAAAACATGACAGTTCAAACCCTTTGAGATGCAGCAAAGACAGTCCTAAGAGGAAAATACATTGAAATTCAGGCCAATATCAAGAACCAAGAAAGTTTAGGGGCGCCTGGGTGGCGCAGTCGGTTAAGCGTCCCACCAGCCAGGTCATGATCTCGTGGTCCATGAGTTCGAGCCCCGCGTCAGGCTCTGGGCTGATGGCTCAGAGCCTGGAGCCTGTTTCCGATTCTGTGTCTTCCTCTCTCTCTGCCCCTCCCCCGTTCATGCTCTGTCTCTCTCTGTCCCAAAAATAAATAAACGTTGAAAACAATTAAAAAAAAAAAAAGAAGCAAGAAAGTTTCCAAATATACAACCTAACCTCACACCTAAAGGAGCTAGAAGGAAGCAGCAAAGAAAGCCAAAAGCCAGCAAAGAGAGATCATAAAGATTAAAGCAGAAATAAACAGGGGCGCCTGGGTGGCTCAGTAGGTTAAGTGTCGGACTTCAGCTCAGGTCACGATCTCGCGGTCCGTGAGTTTGAGCCCCACATTGGGCTCTGGGCTGATGGCTCAGAGCCTGGAGACTGCTTCCGATTCTGTGTCTCCCTCTCTCTCTATCCCTCCCCCCCGTTCATGCTCTGTCTCTCTCTGTCTCAAAAATAAATAAACATTATAGAAATTTTTTTAATAAATAAATAAAGCAGAAATAAACAATATAGAGTTCAATACATCACAGAATCCTGTTTTATTTTTTTGAAAAATAAACAAAAATTGATAAACCTCTAACCAGAGTTCTCAAAGAGAAAAGAGAGAGGACCCAAATAGATAAAATCACGAATGAAAGAGGAGAAATGACAATCAACACCACAGAAATATAAATATTTATTAGAGAATACTATGAAAAATTATAGGCCAAAAAAATGGAAAATCTGGAAGAAATGGACAAATTCCTAGATATACACACTATCAAAACTCAAATAGGAAGAAATACAAAATTTGAACAGACCCTTAACCAGCAAAGAAATTGAATCAGTTACCAAAAATCACCCAATAAATAAGAGTCCTGGGACAGATGGCTTCCCAGGGAAATTCTACCAGACATTTAAAGCAGAGTTAGTACCTATTCTTCTCCAACTGTTCCAAAATAGAAACAGAAACAAAGCTTCCAGACTCATTCTATAAATTCAACACTATCTTGATACCAAAACCAAAGACTCCACTAAGAAGGAGAATTAACAGGCCAATATTCCTGATGAACATGGATGCAAAAATTCTCAACAAGATACAAGCAAGTTGAATTCAACAATACATTAAATGAATTATTCACCATGATCAATTGGATTCATTCCTAAGATGCAGGATTGTTTCAATATTTGCAAATCAATTAATGTGATACATCACATTAATAGAAGAAAGGATAAGAACCATATAATACTTTTAATAGATGCATAAAAAGCATTTGACAAAATATAACATCCTTTCTTAATAAAAACCCTCAAGAAAGTCGGGATAGAGGGAACATACCTAAATATCATAAAAGCCATATATGAAAAGCCCACAGCTAATATCATCCTCAATGGGGAAAAACAGAGCTTTCTCCCTGAGAACAGGAACACAACAGGGATGTCCACGTTCACCACTGTTATTTACCTGGTGTTGGAAGTCCCAGCCTCAGAAATCAGACAAGAAAATGAAATAAAAGGCATCCAAACTGGCAATGAAGAGGTCAAACTGTCACTCTTTGCAGACGACATGATACTGCTCATGGAAAACCTGAAAGACTCCACCAAAAACTTCTAGAGCTGATGCATGAATTCAGCAAAATCGCAGGATATAAAATCTATGTACAGAAATTGGTCGCATTTCTATACACCAACAATGAAGCAACATAAAGAGATATCAGGGAATAGTTCCCATTTACAATTGCATCAAAAAAAAACATAAAATACCTAGGAATAAACCTAAACAAGGAGGTAAAAGATCTGTACACTGAAAACTATAGAAGGCTTATGAAAAAAAATATTAAGAAGACACAAAGAAATGGAAAACATTCCATGCTCATGGATTGGAGGAACAAATATCGTTAAAATGTCTATACTACCCAAAGCAATATACACGTTCAAAGCAATCCCAATCAAAATAACACTAGCATTATTCACAGAGCTAGAACAAACAATCATAAAATTTGTATGGAATCTCAAAAGACTCCAAATAGCCAAAATAATGTTGAAAAAGAAAACCAAAGCTGGAGTCATCACAATCCCAGAGTTTAACCTGTATTACAAAGATGTAATCATCAAGATAGTATGGTATTGGCACAAAAAGGGACATATAGATCAATGGAATAGAATACAGAACTCAGAAATTAGAATAGAATACAGAACTATTGGGACCTCCTCGAAAAGCTTCTGCACAGCAAAGGAAACAATCAACAAAACTGAAAGGCAACCAACAGAATAGAAGATATTTGCAAATTACAAAATCACATAAAGGATTAGTATCAAAACTCTATGAAGAACTTACCAAACTGAACACCTGCAAAACAAATAATCCAGTGAAGCAATGGGCAGAAGACATGAATAGACACTTTTTCAAAGAAGACATCCAGATGGCTAACAGACACATGAAAGATGTTCAACATTACTCATCATCAGGGAAATACAAATCAAAACCACTTTGAGATACCACCTTATGTGGGTCAGAAATACTAAAATTAACAACTCAGGAAATAACAGATGTTGGCTAGGATGTGGAGAAAGGGGAAGCTTCTTGCACTGTTGATGGGAATGCAAACTGGTGCAGCCACTCTGGAAAACAGTGTGGAGGTTTCTCAAAAAGTTAAAAATAGAATTACCCTATGACCCAGCAATTGCACTGCTAGGAATATATCCAAAGGATACAGGAGTGCTGATTCCAAGAGGCACATGCATTCTAATATTTATAGCAGTATATCAAAAATAGCCAAATTATGGAGAGTCCAAATATCCATCAACTGATAAGTGGATTAAGAAAATGTGGTATGTATGTGCATACACACACACACATACACACACACACAATGGAATACTACTCAGCAATGAAAAGTAATAAAATCTTACCACTTGCAAAAATATGGATGAAACTGGAGAGTATTATGCTAAGCGAAATAAGTCAATCAGAGAAAGCAGATATCATATGATTTCACTCAAATGTGGAATTTGTGAAACTTAACAGATGGTCACAAGGGAAGGGAAATAAAAATAAGATAAAAACAGAGAGGAAGGCAAACCATAAGAGACTCAAACAGAACAAGCTGAGGGTTGATGGGGGCGGGAATAATGGGTGATGGGTATTAAGGAGGGCACTTGTTGGGATGAGCACTGGTTGTTATATGTTAGTGATGAATCACTGAAATCTACTCCTGAAGCCAAGACTACACTGTATGTTAGCTAACTGGAGAATAAATTTTTAAAAATTTAAAAAATAAATAGTAAATAAATCAAACTAACATTGAGTAGAATACATATAAGAAAATATTCATGGAATTGCATTTGTAATGATTTCTTTAATATTACACCAAAAGCACAGACCACAGAAGAAGGAATAGATTAAACTTCACTAAAATTAAAAACTTTATGCATTCAAAGCACACTATCAAGAGAGTGAAAAGACAACCCACAGAATGGAAGAAAATATTTGCAAATCATAAATCATATATATATGTATATATCTATATGACTTATATATATGATTTGTATATATAATTTATGTCTATATGTCATATATCTATAAATCACATTTATATGATTACAAATATGTATTAATGTTTAAAATATATAAAGAACTCCTATAACTGACAAATGAAAATAATCAACCCAATGTAAAAATGGACAAAGGACTTGAACAGACATTTATCTGAAAAAGATACACATTTGGCCAATGAACACATGAAAAGTTGTTCAACATAATTAGGGACATGCAAATCAAAACCATGATGAGATAACAGTCACTAGGATGGCTATTATAAAAAAAATTAACAAAAATTAACATAAAATGAAAAACATCAAGTGTTAATAAAGATGTGGAGAAATTGGAACCCCTGTGCATTGATGGTGGGAATGTAAAATGGTACAGCCACTATGGAAAATAATTTGATGGTTCCTCTAAAAGATAGCATTTCCAAAAGACTCAGAATTTCCACATAGGCATACAGGCAAAAGAATTAAAAACAAGGATTCAAACAGATATTTGTGTGTCAGTGTTCATTGCAGTACTATTCTCAATAATCAAGATATAGTAGCAATCTAAGAGCCCATCAGTAAATGAATGGATAAACAAAATGTGGTATATCCATACAATGGAATATGATTCAGCAATGAAAAAAATGAAGTTCTGATGCATGCTACAGCAGGGATGAAACTTAAGAACACTATTCTAAGTGAAATAAGTCTGACATAAAGGGAGAAACGTATCATTTATATAAGATATCTAGAATAAGTGAATTCATAAGAGACATAATGAAAAATATAGGTTATTGGGGGCTGGGTGGTGGGAAGTATGGAGAGTTATTGCTTACAGTTTCCATTTTCTGTTCCTGGTGATGAAAAATTTGGAAAATATATTGTGATGATGGTTACACAACACTGTAAATGTACTTAATGCCACCAAATTGCACACTTAACCATGATTAAAATGTTAACATTCATGTTATCTATTCTCTATTGAATAAATAATCATCTGTTTATAAAAAAGAGACAAGACAGTTTTACTTCTTCCTGTTCAAATTTAATTCTTTTTATTGCTTGCTCTATTTCAAAGACAAGTACTACAGCACAGTATTTAACAGAAGTGGTGATACTAGGAATCTTTTCTTTAACTCCATTCCTAACATGGGAAAGTATTTCATCTTTAAACATAAGCATGATCAGCTGTAGGGATTTTTTTAGATATTCTATATCCTATTTGTAAAGTTTCCAACTATTCCTGGTTGCTTACGTTTTTGTCATTGATGGGTGTTGACCTCTTTTCAAATGTTTTTACCAATCATTGTAGTCCATCATATGGTTCTCTCCATTACTCACTAATGTGGTGAGAATATTTATGGAAATTTTAGTGTTAAACACATCGTTTATTCCTGGGAATCACCCTACTCATGATGCATTTTCCATTTTACATTTTACTGGATTCAATATACTATTATATGGCTAAGTAATTTTGTGTCTATGTTTATGAGAGATTTTTTATGATATTTTACCTTTCATAATGTCAATTCTCAGCCTCTGGTGATGAAGTTACTCTGGCCTCACAAAATAAGTTTATTTTTTCTTTATTTTTATTTTTATTTCTTTTGTAAAAGTTTTATTTCTTTCTTTTAATTTAAATACAAGTTAGTTAACATACAGTTTAATAATGATTTCAGGAGTAGAATTTAGTGATCCATCACTTATATACAACACTCAGTGCTCATCCCAACAAGTGCCCTCCCTAATGCCCATCAACCATTTAGCCCATTCCCCCTCCCAACATCCCTCCAACAACCCTCAGTTTGTTCTCTATATTTAAGAGTATCTTATGGTTTGTCTCCCTCTCTGTTTTCTCATTAAAAAAGTTTTAAAATGTTCCCCTATCCATATTTTTCTGGAAACATTTATTTATAATTGTATTATTTCTTTTTTTTTTTTTTCAACGTTTACTTATTTTTGGGACAGAGAGAGACAGAGCATGAACGGGGGAGGGGCAGAGAGAGAGAGGGAGACACAGAATCGGAAACAGGTTCCAGGCTCTGAGCCATCAGCCCAGAGCCTGACGCGGGGCTCGAACTCACGGACCGCGAGATCGTGACCTGGCTGAAGTCGGACGCTTAACCGACTGCGCCACCCAGGCGCCCCTATAATTGTATTATTTCTTGTTTTAATGTTTGATAGAATTCACCAGTGAAACTCTCTGAGCCTGGAGTGTGCTTGGTGGGAATTTATTTGATAATGATTTCAAATTCTTCAATAGATACAGAGCTACTCATATTTTTTCTGACATCCTGTATTCAATTTGTTAAGTTGCATTTACAAAGTAAGTTGCGTATTTCATCTAAGACTTCAAATATGTTGCCATAAAGTAGTTTGTAATGTTTTGTTTGTTATATTTTTATGTCTTTATGATTTATTTTCTTCCTAATATCAGTGATTTGTGTTTCTTGTTTTCCTTTTCAGACTACTAAAGGTCATTCAATTTTGTTTTTTATTTTAAATAAACCAGGTTTGGCTTTATTTTCTTCACTGTTTATCAGTCTTGTAATTTATAGATTTATATTTCTTGCTTCTTTTGCTACCTGTTTGTGTTTATTGTACTCTTTTTTGTCTAGCTTCTTGAGGTGGAACATTAGGTCATTGTTTTTATACCTTTTTTCTTTCCAATAAAATAATTTAAAGCTGTAAATTTTCCTGTGAACTCTGTTTTAGCATACCAAAAGAGTATAATATGTTGTATTTTCACTATTACTTAGTTTAAAATATATTCTAATTTATTTTGCAATTTATTTGGAGTTTATCCTTTATATTTTACTGTTACCAATTTCTTTTTTTTATAATTTTATTTTTTAAATTTACTTTCAAATTACTTAGCATATAGTGAAACAATGATTTCAGGAGTAGATTCCTTAATGCCCTTTACCCATTTAGCCCATCCTCCCTCCCCAAACCTCTCCAGTAACCTTCTGTTTGTTCTCCGTATTTAAGAGCCTCTTAACTTTTGTCCCCCTCCGTGTTTATATATATATATATATATATATATATATACACACACACACATATATATAGTTTATATATATATAAATATATATAAATATATAAATTTATATATTATATATATATATTATATATATATATATTTTGTTTCCATTGCCTTATGTGCATCTGTTCTGTGTCTTAATATACTCATAGGAGTGAAGTCATATGATATTTGTCTTACTCTAACTGACTAATTTCACTTAGCATAATACCCTCCAGTTCCATCCACGTGGATGCGAATGGCAAGATTTCATTCTTTTTGATTGCCAAGAAATACTCCATTGTATATATATACCACATTTTCTTTATCCATTCATCCGTCGATGGACATTTGGGCTCTTTCCATACTTCGGCTATTGTTCATAGTGCTGCTATAAACATGGGGGTGCATATGTCCCTTCGAAACAGCACACCTATATCCCTTGGATAAATACCTAGTAGTGCAATTGCTGGGTCATAGGGAAGTTTTATTTTTAATTTTTTGAGGAACCTCCATACTGTTTTCTAGAGTGGCTTCTCCAGCTTGCATTCCCACCAACAATGCAAAAGAGTTCCTCTTTCTCTGCGTCCTCGCCAACATCTGTTGCTGCCTGAGTGGTTAATGTTATCCATTCTAACAAGTCTAAGGTAGTATCTCATTTTGGTTTTGATTTGTATTTCCTTGATGAGGAGAGATGTTGAGCATTTTATCATGTGGTGGTTGGCCATCTGGGTGTCTTCTTTGGATAAGTGTCTACTCATGTCTTTTGCCCATTTCTTCACTGGATTCTTTGTTTTTTGGGTGTTGAGTTTGAGAAGTTCTTTATAGATTTTGGATACTAACCCTTTATCTGATATGTCATTTGCAAATATCTTCTCACATTCTGTCAGTTGCCTTTTAGTTTTGCTGATTGTTTCCTTCACCATGCAGAAGCTTTTTATATTGATGAGGTTCCAGTAGTTCATTTTTGCTTTTGTTTCCCTCACCTCTGGAGACGTGTTGAGTAAGAAGTTGCTGCGGCCAAGATCAGAGAGGTTTTTGCCTGCTTTCTTCCCGAGCATTTTGATGGATTCCTGTTTTACATTCAGGTCTTTCATCCATTTTGAGTTTGTTTTTGTGTCTGGTGTAAGAAAGTGGTCCAGGTTCATTCTTCTGCATGTCTCTGTCCAGTTTTCCCAGCACCACTTGTTGAAGAGACTGTCTTGATTCCATTGGATAGTCTTTCCTGCTTTGTCAAAGATTAGTTGGCCATACATTTGTGGGTCCATTTCTGGGTTCTCTATTCTGGTCATTGATCTCAATGTCTGTTCTTGTGCCAGTACCATACTGTCTTGATGATTACAGCTTTGTAGTATAGCTTGAAATCCGGGATTGTGATGCCTCCAGCTTTGGTTTTCTTTTTCAAGATTGCTTTGGCTACTAGGGGTCTTTTCTGGTTCCATACAAATTTTAGGATTATTTGTTCTAGCTCTGTGAAGAATGCTGGTGTTATTTTGATAGGGACTGCATTGAAATTGTAGATTGCTTTAGGCAGTATCGACATTTTAACAACATTTGTTCTTTCTATCCAGAAGCATGGAATCTTCTTCCATTTTCTTTGTGTCTTCCTCAATTTCTTTCATACGCTTTTATACTTTTCAGTGTATAGATTTTTCACCTCTTTGATTAGATTTATTCCTGGGTATTTTATGCGTTTTGGTGCAATTGTAAATGGGATTGATTCCTTGATTTCTTTCTGTTGCTTCATTATTGGTGAATAGGAATGCAACTGATTTCTGTGAATTGATTTTATATCCTGCAACTTTGCTGAATTCATGGATCATTTCTAGCAGTTTTTTGGTGGAATCTTTAGGACTTTCCATATAGAGTATCATGTCATGCGAAGAGTGCAAGTTTGACTTCCTCCTGGACGATTTGGATGCCTTTTATTTCTTTGTGTGGTCTGAATGCAGACGCTAAGACTTCCAATACTGTTGTGAATAACAGACATCCTGTCTTGTTCCTGACCTTAGGGGGAAAGCTCTCAGTTTTTCTCCATTGAGGATGATATTAGCTTTGGGTGCTTCATATATGGCTTTTATGATCTCGAGGTATGATCCTTCTATCACTACTTTCTTGACAGTTTTTATCAAGAAAGGATGCTGTAGTTTGTCAAATGCTTTTTCCACATCTATTGAAAGGATCATATGGTTTTTGTCCTTTCTTTTATTGATGTGATGAATCATGTTAATTGTTTTGTGGATATTGAACCAGCCCTGCATCCCAGGTATAAATCTCACTTGGTCGTGGTAAATAATTTTTTTAATGTATTGTTGGATCGGTTGGCTAATATCTTGTTGAGGATTTTTGCATCCATGTTCATTAGGGAAATTGGTCTATAATTGTCCTTTTAGTGGGGTCTCTATCTGGGTTTGGAATCAAGGTAATGCTGGACTCAAGAAAGATTTTGGCAGTTTTCCTTCCATTTCTATTTTTTGGTACAGCTTCAAGAGAATAGGTGTTAACTCTTTCTTAAATGTTTGGTAGAATTCCCCTGGAAAACTATCTGGCCATGAACTCTTGTTTTTTGGGAGATTTTTGATTACTAATTCGATTTCCTTAGTGATTATGGGTCTGCTCAAATTTTCTATTTCTCCCTGTTTCAGTTTTGGTAGTGTATATGTTTCTAGGAATTTGTCCATTTCTTCCAGATTGCCCATTTTATTGTCATATAATTGGTTACAATGTTCTCTTATTGTTGTTTTAATTTCTGCTGTGTTGGTTGTGATCTCTCCTCTTTCATTCTTGATTTTATTTATTTGGGTTCTTTCTGTTTTCTTTTTGATCAAACTGGCTAGTGGTTTATCAATTTTGTTAATTTGTTCAAAGAACCAGCTTCTGGTTTCATTGATCTGTTCTACTGGTTTTGGTTTTTTTTTTGGGGGGGGGGTTGTTTTGTTTTGCTTTGGTTTGGTTTTGATAGCATTAATTTCTGCTCTAATCTTTATTATTTCCTGTCTATTCCTGGCTTGGGGTTTTATTTGCTGTTCTTTTTCCAGCTCTTTAAAGTGTAAGGTTAGGTTGTGTATCTGAGATCTTTCTTCCTTCTTTAGGAAGGCCTGTATTGCTATATACACTCCTCTTATGACTGCCTTTGCTGTGTCCCAGAGGTTTAGGGTAGTGGTGTTATCATTTTCTTTAAACATTTTTTTACATTTATTTATTTATTTATTTATTTATTTTTGAGACAGAGAGTGACAGCACAAGCAGGGGAAGGGCAGAGAGAGGAGACACAGAATCTTATGCAGGCTCCAGGCTCTGAGCTGTCAGCACAGAGCCTGACACGGGGCTCAAACTCACAAACTGCGAGATCATGACCTGAGCCAAAGTTGGACACTCAACAGACTGAGCCACCCAGGCACCCCTGGTGTTATCATTTTCATTGGCTCCCATAAACTTTTTAATTTCCTCTTTAACTTCTTGGTTGTCCCATTCATTCTTTAGTAGGATGTTCTCCAAGTATTTGTTACCTTTCCAAATTTTTTCTTGTGGTTGATTTTGAGTTTCATAGTGTTGTGGTCTGAAAATATGTATGGTATGATCTCGATATTTTTGTACTTGATGAGGGCTGATTTGTGTCCCAGTATGTGGTCTATACTGGAGAACGTTCCATGTGCACTGGAGAAGAATGTATTCCTCTGCTTTACGATGAAAGGCTCTGAATATATCTGTTAATTCCATCTGGTCCACTGTGTCATTCAAAGCCATTGTTTCCTTGTTGATTTTCTCATTGGATATTGGCCCATTGCTGTGAGTGAGGTGTTGAAGTCCCCTACTATTATGGTATTACTATTGATGAATTTCTTTATGTTTGTGATTAATTGATTTATATATTTGGGTGCTTTCACATTTGGTGCATAAATGTTTACAATTGTTAGGTCTTCTTTTTGGATAGACCCCTTAATTATGATAAAATTCCCTTCTTCATCTCTTGATACAGTCTTTATTTTAATGTCTGGATAGTCTGATATAAGTATGGCTACTCCAGCTTTCTTTTTTTGACCATTTGCATGAAACATGGTTCTCCAACCCCTTACTTCCAACCTGAAGGTGTTTTTAGGTCTAAAGTGGGTCTCTTGTAAACAGCATATAGATGGATCTTGTTTTTTTATCCATTATGTTACCCTATGTATTTTGATTGGAGCATTGAGTCCATTGACTTAGAGTGAGTACTGAAGATATGAATTTATTGCCCTTATGAGGCTTGTAGAGTTGGAGTTTCTGCCGATGTTCTCTGGTCCTTTCTAATCTTTGTTGCTTTTGGTATTTATTTATTTATTTATTTATTCATCTTTTCTCCCCTCAGAGAGTGCCCCTTAAAATTTCTTGCAGGGCTGGTTTAGTGGTCACAAACTCCTTTAATTTTTGTTTGTCCGTGAAACTTTTTATTTCTCCTTCTATTTTGAATGACAGCCTTGCTGGATAAAGAATTCTTGCCTGCATATTTTTCTGGTTTCACACACTGAATATATTCTTCCACTCCTTTCTGGCCTGCCAAGTTTCTGTGGATAGGTCTTTTGCAAACCTGATCTGTCTTCCCTTGTAGGTTAAGGACTATTTTTCCCTTGCTGCTTTCATGATTCTCTCCTTGCCTGAGTATTTTGTGAATTTGATTGATATGCCTTGTTGATGGTCGGTTTTTGTTGAATCTAGTGGGAGTCCTCTGTGCTTCCTGGATTTGGTGTCTGTATCTTTCCCCAGATTAGGAAAGTTTTCCACTATGATTTGCTCACTTAATCCTTCTACCCCTCTTTCCCTCTCTTCCTCTTCTGGGAGCCCTATGATTCTGATGTTGTTCCTTTTTAGTGAGTCACTGATTTCTCTAATTCTTGAATTGTGCTCTTTTGCCTTAATCTCCCTCTTTTTTTCTGCCTTATTATTCTCCATAAGTTTGTCCTCTATATCACTGCTTCTCTGTTCTACCTCATCCATCCTTGTCATTGCAGCATCCATTCAAGGTTGCAGCTCAGTTATAACATTTTTTAAATTTTTTTTTACATTTATTTACTTTTGATAGAGAAAGACACAGCACAAGTGGGGGAGGGGCAGAGAGAGAAAGAGACACATAATCCGAAGCAGGTTCCAGACTCCGAGCTGTCAGCACAGAGCCTGATGCAGTGCTTGAACTCACAAACTGCCAAATCATGACAAGCCGAAGTCTGACACTTAACTGACTGAGCCACCCAAGCTCCCCAGTTATAGCATTTTTTATTTCATCCTGACTAGCTTTTGCTTCTTTTATGTCCACAGAAAGGGATTCTAATATATTCTTGGCTCCAGCTAGTATTCTTATTATTGTGATTCTAAATTCTGTTTCAGACATCTTGCTTGTATCTGTGTTGGTTATGTCCCTTGCTGTCGTTTCTTCCTGCTCTTTCTTTTGCACTGAATTCCTTCATTTCATCATTTTGAAGGGAGAAAATGAATAAATGAGGTAGAAAATATTAAAATTAAAAAATTAAAATCTAACACACACACACACACACACACAAATTGAATAAATGATGCTAGATCCTATGTGGGTTTTGGTCTGGGTATTGAAAGTGGTTTGATGAGAGAAAAACGGGGGGGGGAGGAAATCATTTGAAAATTTGAAAAAAATGAAGACACTGAAATAGACTAAAATGAGATGATGGATGTAAAATAGAATTTGAAAAAAATTTACACAAAAATAAAAAATATAGTAGAAAAAAATTAAAGAAAAATATTTTTAATAAAAATTGAAAATAAAAATGAATCTTTTCTCTTTCTGTATCCAAGAAAAACAAAAGAAATTAAAAAAAGAAAAATAAAAGAAAGAAAGTAAATTGAATAGATGGACAGGCTAACAGACTGAAATATGACTGAAATTACTTTGTTTTCCCCTAGAAATCAAACTATGAAGCACTTTATAGTTCATAAACTAAGCAAGTGGTGAGACTTGTGCTCTTGAAGAGCCAGGTTGGCCCTGTTAGGTGGGGCTTAGTGTAACAACTCCGTTCTCCACTAAACGGCACTGCTAGCCTACTGGGGTGGATTGTTCCAGTGCTTGTAGGTGCATATGCGCATATATGGGAGCAGTGAAAATGTCATCACCCAGCTACCCAGTCTCTAGATTAGGAACTCTGTTCTCCCTGATAGCAATCATGCACCTGTCCTTCGTCTTTGGCTTCTGTCCACTCCGCACTTCCACACTGTCTGTGACCAAGCCCCAGGCAGCACCTCTCTCCTGTGTTTTGTCTCAGATGCAGCTGCCTTCCCTGGCCCCCCATTTCTGAGGGACTGTGGCTTTGACCTGCTCCGCCCCTCTGTAGAGGGTCTCACTGAGCAATGGCCAGGTGCCAGCCACCCGCAGGAATGCTTGCGGTACCATGCTTGTGCAGATGCCCAGAGACTGTGGCCAGGTGCCAGCCCCCCCCGGAAAAATTTCCCAAGACAGTGTAGCAGCAGTGCCTCAGGGATTATGGAAAATCACAACACACATCTGACACCAGGATTCACCCCCAATGACCTTTCCAGCACCAGTGAATGTGGCCTTTCTCTAGGGTCAGCTGTGCCCAGGTGGCTTCAGAACCCCTACCAAATGCCCTTCCATCAGTGGAACGGCTCCTCCCAATGTGGGCCAAGAACCTCCCAGACCCCACTCTGCTCCTTGGGATTCACCCTTCCCACCAGAGCACCAGCACTACCAGGTATCGAGCTGAAGAGTTTCAGACTCTGCACTCTCCCTGTTTACAGTCTTAATGGAATTTAAACCCTCTCCCTTCTCCTTTCTCCCTTTTTAGTTCAGTCCCTGTGGCTGTTTCCAATTTTCCACTTTCTCTCCAGCTGCTTCTGGGGAGGGGTGCTTTTCCCGTATTCTCCCCTCTTCCTCCTGCCCTCCCATCTCCTTCCTCTCTCTGCAGGCAAAAGTGGCTCCCTGCCTTCCACAGATTCTCTCCCCAAGTTCACTTCTCCATGCTGCTGAATTCTGTGGTTCAGGTTGTGCAGATTGTTGTGTTAATCCTCAGATCAGTTTTCTAGGTGTGCAGGATGGTTTAGTGTTGGTCTGGCTGTATTTCATGGCCATGAGACACACAAAAACTTCCATTCTGTTCTGCCATCTTGGCTCCCCTCTTACTGTTACCAATTTCTGATTTAATTTTGCTGTAGGCAGATAGGATACTTTGCATTATTTCAACCCTTTAACTTTATTGAATCTATTTGGTGAATGTACCAGATGCACTTGGAAGAAAACATATTCTGTAGGATAGAGGTTTTTATAAATATCAATTCAGTCATTGAAGTTGATTGTAGTGTTCATAACCATGTTTTTATTGATGTACTGTTCTATTCATTCTATAGCTGTTGAGAGTACATGTTAAAATTTCTACTATAGATTTGGGTTTGTGAATTTGTCCCTTATTTTCCATCAGCTCTTCTTTATGGATTTTGAAGTTCTGTGAATAGGTGTGTGCATATTTATATTTGTTGTATTTTACTGATAAATTCATCCTTTTATCAGTATGAAATTTCTGTATTAATCTTCAGTAATACTTCTTGTCTTGGGGTCTAGTTTATCTGATTTTAACATAGCCATGCTTCATTTCTTTTGCTGTTTTCATTCCTTGATATAGCTTTTGTCCAACTACTTAAATATACAATAATAGATGGGTTGGAAGAAAATAGAATTATGACAGGAATACTTGGGAATAAATGATAGTGAGCCAGAAAATAAAATTCACAAAGGATAAGTGAGAGCTGTTATTGCAGAAATAATGCAGAGCAGGAGATGCAAAGCTTGAGCCTCCTAGGGTGGAGGGAAGATATTGGCCCAGAGCAGGCAATGAAGGTCGAGCAGCAAAGACATGTATGACCTTACCACCTTAAGGGTCATACACATGTGAGAGAAAAATCAATGACCATTTGATTAGTGCTTGTCCCTGTGTGACCAAGACCAACAAGAATAAACTGCATAATAGAACTGGTCCTTCCCTGCTGCTAGAACAGGCAGGAATGTTGTGATCATGCAGATTTGGGGGATCTTCTTGGCTTCTGCTGAGAAAGGCCTGGGGGCTGGGAGAGGTGGAGACCCTACTCTGATCTATTTCAACATTTTGTTCTGCCTATAATGCTCATTTTTTAGGGTTATTTGGTAAATTTCTATATTTTTCATTAGCTTGACTGTTCCTATTTCTATGTTTGCTCATGACTGTATTCCAATGTGTCTAACACAAAGAAAATTCTCAGATATTGGTTGGAAGTATATTAAAATGAATGCTGGAATATATTTGAAAGTGATTTGACAATTTGTATCCACTATATTTAAAATATTGATATAAGACATAATTTTACTTCTGAGAACCTACCCTAAAAATACTGAATGCTTTAATATTATTAAAACATTATTTATTTGAAAATACATATAGCTATTTAAAATCCTCCCAAAAGGGAAATAATTTAATAAGTTATGATATAGCCAGAGAATGGAAATATTGTTAGAAAAATTTGTTTAAAATTCATAGTCAGGGGTGCTTGGGTGGCTCTGTCAGTAAAGCATCTGACTTCATCTCAGGTCATGATCTCATGGTCCATAGCTTTGAGCCCCATGTCAGGCTCTGTGCTGATAGCTCAGAGCCTGGAGCCTGCTTTGGACTCTGTGACTCCCTCTCTCTCTGCCCCTCCCCCACTTTCGCTTTGTCTCTGTATCTCTCAAAAATAAGATTAAAAAATTTTTAAATTCATAGTCATGTATAATATCTTTCTCTTATAATGTTCAGTAAAAGAAATAAGAAAAAATGTTCAGTAAAAAATGTATAATGCTAAATTAAAAATGGATATAAAATAACAAAGAGAATATAGAATATACCTGCAAAAATAATAGGAGATATTGACAGGATATGTGTGAGTGAATAGAAGTATTAAAATTTTCATTTTCTTCATTAAACTCTGTACATTTCATATTTTTTAATCCCTTATTTTATTTTATAATCAGAAAGGATAATCTTAGATGGAGGAAGGATGTGGAGAATAGCTATCCAGGGAAATAGAAATTGAACTCATATCTTCTTATATTTACAAAATTCCCTTTTAGCCAGCAAGTGTAAACATCAACATTTTCCCCCTGATCATTGTATTTTTTAAAAGTAGCTATTATAGTGGCACATGGGTGGCTCAGTCGGTTAAATGGCCAAATCTTGATTTCAGCTACGATCATGATCTCAGTCATGGGATCGAGCCTGGCCTCAAGCTGAGCATGCAGCCTGTGGGGGCTTCTCTCTCTCTTTCCCTACCCCTCCCACCACCCCTCTCAAATAAATTCATGAACTTTTTTTTTAAGTAGCTATTGTAGGTGTGGGGTATCAGAAAAAGCACTTTATTGAATGTTTGGAAAGCTAAAATCTGGCATTGTTCATCTTTGTTTTTCTTTCTTTCTTCATCTTTTCCTTTGGTCTTTCAATTACTTGTGTTTCATTGACCTCTTGGGTACCCAGTTATCACCCTACCCCCTACCAAAGTCAAGACTCCATGGTTAGGTGGTAGGGGCCAGAGCCCAAGCGTGTGCCACACTAGGCCAACGATGAGGGAGGCCAGATAGAATTCTCATGGTTCTCAAGGATTGGAAGGCTTCTAGATGGAGGAGGGAAGGAACTTCAGACTGTGGCTTGTTTTGTGCCCCTGTCCTTTTCACAAAGCAGCAGTTTGAGCTGGCTCAGCCCATCTCTGAGGTGTTGTCTATATGGAGCACAGCTGCAGAAACTCAACAGCAGAAAAGGGACAAATGTCTTCTTTTTATTTTCAAAATAACCTTAATCACTTGTTATGATTATATTACAATTTCATGCAGCAAATTGATGCTACTATAAGAAATTGGATAAATTTACCCTCAAAACCCACTACTTAAACATAACTACATTTTCTGTTTCATTGGGTATTCTTGCATATCTGTGGACACACACACACACACACATACACATTCAAACATTGCTTATACAGTAAAACCTTGGATTGTGAATAACTTGTTCTGCACGTATTCCACAAGATAGGCAAACATTTCTAATAAATTTTAACTTGATAAATGAGTGAGGTCTTGCAAGATCAGTAGTAGGTGACACCAAATGTCACATGATCACAACTGAGCAAATGTTTCTCTCTCTCTCTCTCTTTAGGATTGTGGCTGATTGTCTCCCATGCTCAGATGCTCTGTCTCAGGCCATGGTGTTTGGCAGAAGTCAGTGATTTTTCAGAACGTTGGAAGATGCCCACAACTGGCAGTAGTGTATTTTTTGTCACTTCAAGTCACCTTTTGACAGTCTTTTGCTTTTCCATATAAGAGTAAGCTTAAGAATGTTTTGCTTCATTCTAAGGCTGCAGATATAGACCCTTTCCTCTGATTTTCTATTGCCATTTACATTAAATACAATATATGACACGAGTTTATTAATATTGTACTGTAGTCAACATCCATTAGTGATAGCAAAAGTCATCCTACACAATAATCCTCCTCTCTCTTGTCTCCCTCACACTGCCACACAGGGTTTCAAAGGTAAGTACAGGTTAATTTGTTTATTTTTATTTATATTTTGTATGATTTTTATTATTTTGTATTATATTATAGTATTGTAATCATTTTATATGAATATTTTTGGGTTGTGGAATGAATCATCTGAGTTTCCATTATTTCTTTTGTTTTAATTTATTAATGTTTATTTTTATTTTTGAGAGAGAGACAGCAGACAGAATACAAGCAGGGAAAGGGAAGAGAGGGAGGGAGACACAGAATCCAAAGCAGGCTCCAGGGTCCAACATAGGGCTTGAACTCACAAACCACGAGATCAGGACCAGAGCTGAAGTTGAGCGCTTAACATACTGAGCCACTCAGGTGCCCCTCCATTTTTTCTTATGGGGGAATTCACTGTGATATACAAGTGCTTTGGATTACAATCATGTTTCCAGAATTAATTTTGCTCACAAACCAAGGTTTACTGTATTCTTCATGTGACATCATATTATCACAGCTCAGCATTTTTCCATGTCAGTAAACGTAGATGGTTGTCATTGGATATTGTTTTGCTTTCAATATGAAGCAGAGCTTTGCATTGGAGTGAGTTGAATGTCAAGAGGAAAAACTGATTTTCTATGCCACAGTGAAAATGGGTGCTACCAGACCAAATTCTAGAGCATAGACAAATCACATCCAGCTTTGGCAGTCAGAAAGAGTTTCCTCACCACTGGCACGGTTAAACTCATTCCCTCAGTAAGCCTGAAACTGAGTCTTATGTCTTCCATTGTTACCATAGCACCTCCTCTATCATTACCACATACCCTTTGATGGCAGAGATAATGCCTTCCACCCTGCATAGCAAATGTGTTCTACAGAGAACACATGTTATATGTGTTACATCACATGTAGCATCAGGTAAGTTAAATGATTTTGAGGATATTGCATGATTCTATAGATATTGTCTTTCAGATAAATAATAATCACTGTTGATAGTTCCAAAATTCCAATGCCAGAACTGGTGGTTCTGATACAGAGGTATCTATAGTTCCTTAGCTTCATCTTCTCCACTGTCAAATGGTTCAGATTAATACCATATCATTTACAAATCTACTCCTGATGTCCCCTTTCCTCTTTGTGCTAGACAGTCATTATCATGCTCTCATATTCATGTCTACATCTTTGGTACATCACACACTCCCCTTGTTTGCAGTAAGAAACAGTGTGACATAGGAAGCTGGCTTCCCTGGGTGGAGCAGAAAGGCCACTTCTTCCAAAAAGGACATTTTGGGGATATTCAGAAGTTCAAAGTTTCTGTCTCTTTGTCCACATGCCTGTATGTTCAACCCAAAAGACTATTCCTTCCTAAGTATTGCTTTTACATTAACAAAGAGACTGGACTGACCACTTTCCTTGGGCCTGAGCCTCTACCAGACCTGCTCCAGGTGCATGTGATATGATATTTTTTATTGCCTCCATAATGGTTCTCACAACTCTGTTGGTGTCTTTAATTGAGTGGTCAATCCTAAGCTTCAACTTTATTTTTTAAAGGCTCTCTGGAACTGTAAGCAGGAGGTTTCCCATGACTCTATACCCTATGTCACTGAGCTACTGCATGCCTGAGATACTTTACCTTCCCCAGCCTGGAATTCCTCCAGCACTTTAATTCATACATGAATCACCAGAATTGCCTTTCCTCCACCAGAGAGGTCCTGTAATCACTCATCAAATATATAAAAAACTCAATTTTGTAATTACTTTTTAGGGTCTACTTCTGGAGCTATTCATGGTTCTAATCACTGTATAAATAGAATCCTGACAAGAAACAGATGGCACTCTCCAAGTGGCCAAGTGCAGATAATTGAATGAAGGTGCAATTCATAGAGATACAGGCAGCGTCAATGAGACAGGGAATGGTAAGGTTGGGTGGATACCCAGGGATAGAAATAGTCAGAAACAATGACCATGTTAATGTAGAGGGACAAGAGGAGACAGGATTGTTGCCAGATGCTTGTTTGAGCTGGAACCATGAAGAAGAGCTATCTGATAGGAGCTTTGGCCATAGAGGAATACAGCCATTACCAGACCACATCAGACAGGATCAGGTTAGCTTGACATCCTGACATCTCCCTCCACCAATCCTCAGTTTCCTGCCAGTGCCCCAGTTGGCTGAACACAACATGAAGCCAGGATGCAAAATGTTCCAATGATGCGGTCTAAATGTCAGATTCTTAGGACACACAGTGGGTACAGAAGGGTGGATAATGGATCTAAAGGGGAAAAATAAAGAATAATCTGCATCTGTGTTAAGAGAAAGAGTGAACAATAGCAGGTGATTCTCATGGACCATGCCTTAAATCAATGCAAATTCCTTTGGCCTGCATTCCATGGATCAAATCTTAGTCACATTTCTCCTCAAGGGAAGCTCTGACTTCCTGTCTCATGTCCCTGACTGCAGAGACTACAGGGAACAAGTAACTGCCTTTACCACAGACATTTTATATCTCTTCTCTAGAGCTCAATTGAAAAAGAAAATGGAGAAGCGTTGAGTGCAAAGAGAGAACTCTACTGGGGTATTCATTCAGCTTTTTGCACTTTTTAAGGTAGGTAAAAGGCAGGCGGACTCTCATTTCATCCTTATTGGTGTGATGAAAACATACCTGTCTGAACAATCACTGCAACCTGCAATTAAGCCTCTCAAGGGGTTTTTGAGTATCGACAATGAAAAACACCCCACAGAAGGTCAAATGTGTCTTCAGTGAGAGAACTCTTAATTTCAGAAGAAAGGATAAAGCCAAATTTCCAGAGTATATTCAGGAAAGCAAGCAACAATCCTGAAGAGTCTTGAGAAAAGGTTTTGCTGAGGTTGAATTCAAGAATAAGACCTCATGTCCCCTGGTACTGGCTTCACAATGACCCCATGGAAGAGCTGAAGACAAAGGTGAAAGTATCAACCTTGATCAGAGTTCTACTTTACACAGCACCCAGCTTTTCTGTAGGCTCAGGCCAATTTATAGTGCTTATTTTATATTACAAACTAGAAAGAACTCTCTTTGTGAAATCTGATGTCAGAATTAGAATGTCACCTGCATGTCAGAATGTAAGTGATTAAATGCCAGATTTTGGAATGTCAAGCATAGTCACAGTAAATGCCCAAAGAAGTTTCCCAAAGGAAATGGAAACATTAGTAACAATAGTGACTAAGGGCAGAAACTCTAATCAACAAAGTCATCTTGAGATTAAGAAAGTTGAAACTTCAGCAAGGTTGCTTGGTTCTGTAAAAAAAAAAAAAAAAAAAAAAAAAAAAACAAAAAACTCTGAATACCTACAACACACTGTGAGACAGCCACAGTCCCAGGGCAGCTCATGGGATGATGCTTTGTTTTTTTCTAAATTTTTCCTCAGCTCACAGCAGCAGGAGGGGCACTTCTGAAAACAGTACACACATCCCTTGTGAGCATCAGTGGGGGTTTAGCATGGTGTCCAAAGGACTGCCATTGATGTTGAAAACATGGGACATTGCTCAGCAGGATAAGGGGAGGACAAGAAGCGCAGCATAATACAAGACCAAACGCCAAGGATGGATAATTTTTTAGGGAAAAATCACACCCTGTGATGGTCCCCCACTGGGTTTCCTGACTATGTGGGGAGATAATGCTTTGCCTTGAGTAGGCAAACATTGAATAGAAATAGATGTACTGCAAAGATGCCCAAAGACTTCTAGGGTTCATGCCTAGTTCCACAGAAAGGAAGTGGCAAGAGTTAAGGGTTACCAGAGGCAGTAAACAGGAAACAGCAGGAAACAGGATGAGGGTGAAGGGAGAGGTGGACAGAGGGGTGAATGAGGAAGTCTGTTAGAGAATCCAAAGGCAAGCACATGGAGAAGAGCAATCTTTCCAAACAAGGGCAAGGAAAAACACATGTATCTGGGGTATGTACTGACTTCTGGCTGCTGGGGCCAAAAGGACCACTGACACCTATGCATGCATGAGTAGTCAAAATGTATATTTTCATCAGATATTATGGTTGCAGTTCATCATATGTTCATAGTAGAGAAAAAATGTCTATGCTTGGGGTTAGAAAACAAGGTGTTTAGAATGCTCGGAGACAGGAAATACAGATTTTAAGAGCTTATCCTGTTTCAATACTAAACATCTGAGCAATGCATCTGGTATAGGGTAAAACAAAATGTGTGCAAATTGGAAGTTTCCAACTTTTCCTTTCTTTTCATAACCTAGATAGGTGCATATGTGACTGGTTAACTTCACCCACAAGTTCATGAATCAAGCACCTAGACCTGCATCTGTTTCCTGTAGAGGTCCAAGGAGTAGTACTATCTGTCTCCCTTTAGAAAATTTAGTTTGAGGAGTACATATATAAGTCCTTGACAACACCCTAGAAACTCTCAAAAAGGTGCACTAAATCCTTCTCCCAGGACTCACTGGATTTGCTAAATCTAATTCAAGATTGTAGCCAGTGTCTTTTGTCTTGAATGTTGTTATGGAAGATTCGAACAAGTTTTTTAGACTCAGCATAGTTTAAAACAAAAATTTTCCCCTTGAGGCTCAAAGAGGTTTAACTGGATTCCCTCAAGAGCCTCAAAATAACCACTGCTGTGAATTGCATGTGCTAACATGCTTTCAGTGGCTGCCACTGAATTAACAAGTGACTCCCTGTGGAGGGTATGACTAGTTGGTCACATCCAAGTTGAGTCAGAGGAGCTCACATGGACTGTAAAAGACAAGCAAACTTAAAAAAAAAAAAACACTAAACAAACCACACAATCAACACTCATGTCCAGAATTTGAAGCTTGAATTCTTTAACAATGTCCCAGGAAAGTAATTTTCAGATGAAGAAAATTTACGTTGGATATAATAACACCATATCTTTTGAAAGTAATAAAAACATGTGAACTATTGCCCATTACATATGACTTTGTTGTTGGCTACATTAGTAAAGCAGCTGAGGAATTCAAAGGCATAAGATGATTTTAAACTGGTGAAACATTAGGGCTTTATATAATATCCAAATCTTGGAGACTGTTATGAAATGACCCACATTTTGAGATTCCCACTGCACATATTCAATTGGTATTCAGAAAGAGTCCCTTAAGGAAGCAATCTTATTGTGTAAATGACTAACTTTCTGTTTCCCTGTTCTCCACTCTGTCTAACTGACTGACCTGTTGGACCCTCTATTCAGGTCAGAGACTAGTCCTTGTTAGTTCTCTAACACAGAACTTACTACAGCACCTCAAACTACAGGGTATTCTGCATTTCACAATTTACAGTCTGTAATTCTGTTAGCACATTCACTTAGGATTAAGCCTCTTAAAATAGAACTCTGTGAGGGGTGCTATGAACAGAGTGCCGTAGAATACTATTTTTTCAGTGTTATCTTATTTGTTTCTTGGCCTTGAACATCCACTTACTTTCTAGCAATCATATTCCTATTTTCCTCTAAGAAAAGAAATGCTCCCTCACTCTCAGCCCATGTATACCCAACATGGAAATAAAACTGGCTCAAGGTAGTCATGTGACCCATCAGAATGAGCAATACAAAGTCAAGGATTCAGGAAAAGTGGTGACTTGCTCCTTCCTGCTAAAAGCAAAGAGGGAATTATGCACTATACATCTATCAGAATTGCAAACATGCAAGAGTGACAACACCAAATGCTGATGAGAAGGAACAAGCTCATTCATACATTACTGCTGGAAGTGTGAACTGGTACAGGCTCTCTGGAAAACAGAGTAAGTACATATTTACTTTAACAAGTAAAACCATGAAGGTTTGCCAGTTGGTGCATTTCAGCAAATACTAAAGTTAATTCAGAACCTGTGTCATAAAAACACAAAAAACACTTGTATACTTTTGTTGTATAAGTTCTTTCAGTAAACTTTGGAGTTCCAGTCAGGTCAAATTGTGGACTTTTCCTTGAATTTCTTTGTTTTTTGTTGTTGTTTGTTGTTGTTGTTGTTGCTGTTGTTGTTGCTGCTGCTGCTGCTGCTATTTCTTCCAGAGACCCTCAACTCAATATTGTCAGGGTTAGAGGCCTCATTCATGGCAAAGATTATCTTAAGGGTTTAAGGATGCTGAGCTTACATTGGTCTTGAATTATCTCCTTTACTGTGCCCTTGGCTGTCCTGAGTGTTTTGTCTACAACCCTGAGGATCAGGATCTTTATTGTGACAGAGGCATGGGCAGTGGAGTGGCGTAGTGACAGAGCACTGGACCCACAGTCCAAAGGTGGCTGCATTGAAACCACCTTCTGCAGCCTCACCTTTTCATCCTGTGTGGATTTCCTCCTCTATTTCTTCCCAAACTCCCCAAGTATTTTGTATTTCTAGTTGCATAACATGAGAGCTTTTGGTTTCTGTCTCTGTCAATCACCAATAGTGAAGGATTATCTGGATGGTTACAGGAAAATTTGGGATCTTGGTGGCCCACCTCTTTTTCCAGGAAATTTCAGTCAATTTCACCAGGGTCAGGGTCCACATACAGTAGTCATTTCATCTGTGACATGGGCAGGAGTAGTCCAGCACTGTAATCATTGGGCTGTAATCATTGCTTAGAAATACTGAGCAAATTGCAGGCACATTGGCTAGGGATTTTACATTGGGAGAAGAGTTGGGTACCAAATGCTTTTCTTCCCGCCCCTTTTTTATCATCAGTCTCTGGGCCATGAGTTGCCTTGGATATGTACCTGGACATACCTGGGGGTCAGGAGAGCCTATAACAGTAGCATTAAGGGAGCAAGAGCATAGGAAAGTAGCTCTATTTTTGCCTGAACAATAACTATTGCATCACTATGGTGTCATGTTTAATTCCCCTAGGGTTGTCATCTCTTTCTTGCAGCAAATTTCAAAAAACGCCATCTTTTGGCCTGTCCTAGGATGCATAATCACAAACTGCATCTGTATGGCTGCCTCAAGCAGTCAGTCATGGTCACCATGATAGATTAGTTAACCATAGTGACCTTGGTAATTGGGGCTCAAGTGCTGAATAGTTAGGGTGCTAGGTTGATGCTATCTTCACAAGTGGGGGATTCAGAGACCACGCCATAAAGGCCAAACTTGAAGGCAAGTCATTCTGTGGTAGAATTAACAGTTTTTGTCTTGCATTTTGGGGTGGGAAGAAATGACAACACATAACAGAGAGATAACATAGTGCCACGCAAGCCAAACTGCAAGCCCTATAGCGGTTGGTAGATCCATCCCAGGTGGCCATTGCTGTATCACAAAACCAGTTACATCACCAAGGATAACTTACTCAAAGTTCATTGAGTGCCCTTAGTGGTAGTTTGGCCATTCACCACTGGCATTCCCCATTGGCATATGGGGATGACCAAACACATGATACCCAATACTGGATAGATGAGATTATCAGCAGTTTTTAAGCCACATATGCCACAACCTGGAGAGGAGAACACACAATACAATGCAGGTATACACAGGAGCTGCGCTAAGGAACAGAGTGAACAACCAAGGCCTGTGGGAGGCTGGCTTTGCAGTAGAAAGAGGGTGAGGTGACCTTAGTTCCCACTGGAGGATGAGACTTGTTGTTGTTGTTGTTGTTTGTTTTTTATAATTCCACAGGCTAGCATGGAACAGAAGCCCAATACTCAAGGATAAACAGACCTGCACCTAGTCCATTTGATACAAAGAGTTGTTTGAGTAGGCAGCCTTATTCATGGGAGCAGAGTGGGTAGAACTTGTTAGGATATTCAAGGCCTTCCCAATTTTACCAGATGTCAAGGCAGCATATACAGCTAATTTTAGGCCTTACACCACACTTGTGGCTTCCAGGTAAAATTATAAATTTAGCTGCACACATAAAGGAGTGCATTTTAAATAGCTTTTACCAAATTCTATTTGAAGAACTATAGAATTGGGAGGAAAGCCAATATCTTTCAAACTGTTGCTACAATGCATATAACTAATATCCTTGCACAATGTCCATAATTCATCAGCATTTTGTACAACAGGGAGATAATTAGCCTTTAATTCACCTTAAGGCTAAAACACTATTTCATTGCCCTCACTTGGACAAGGGCAGGGCCAAAACAATCAGGCATATCTGACTGGTGTGGGCCTTAGCAAAATAATGTTTTCATTAAGCACTGAATTTTTAATAGTCAAAAGCAAGCTTCTTTCCTTTAGAACCAGCACCAGGCATTTGGTGAATGCTTCATGCCCATTTCTCCATTCTAAAGATGGGTAGACCTACTCAGTAATACATAGCTTTCTCCTCTCCACTCCAGAGAGCACCAAGCCTTCACCCTGTAATGTTCTTAGCCTTTATTCACACCCTTTTTATTTTACCGTGCAAAGGCAGAGCATTAATTAGTAAAGTACAAGAGAATCCTGCTATTGCTTTTAATGTCAATTTCCTTTCAAGCAGAAAGGTGGGCCATTGCGGAATGACAATTGAAGATGATAGGAATGAAAATCTAATTCCCAGAAGCCAACACTCTGCCTTCAGCAAATGATCAAAAGAAGGAAATTCAATATTTCTTTCCCATCGGCAGCGAAGAAAGAGTGTACAAAGAGAACTTGGAAAGGATAATGTCATACAGGTGGAGTAGCTATGAGACTTCCCATGGGAAAGGAGAGAAAACTAGTGGGATAAAAATGGGAAAAAGCAGTTTGGCTGAGGCATGTGCCCCAGTGGGTCACAAGTAGCCTCCTGGAGGCTCCTGGTTTTAAGAAGGAAAAGGAAGGTATCAGGGCCAATGCCTATGAGCATCCTCAGAGGAAAGATTTAACTTGAGTGGGATGCTTTTCTTTTGGCTTATGTTTGCAAAACTCTTTTAGAGTGTGTAAGGTAATATACACATACATTTCTATACTAAAAGAAGCAAAACACCAGCTTGGATGTATGTTATATAATCTGCCCACCTCCAGTAAAATAGTTCTTAATTTGCACATTTCCATTCTGTCACTTTTATCATTCATGGCCTTTGTACCACAAAGGCTGCCTAGGGCACCATCTGATTAGGCAGACTTCCTAGCTATCTGGACCAGGACAAGATGCTACTAGCTGTTTGCCCACCTCAAGCAGCCTCCTGAAAATTCCCTTTTTTAGGACTCCCTTTTTTTCTGTCACAAGGATTAATCAAGCACTTACTACATTCCCAAGGGCTACTGTCACAAGTAGGAGCTCAATTCCTGCTCACAGGCCAATTACAAGGTTGTGCATGTGCTTAAGGGGAACCACATGCAGTGATTGGGCGATCCAAGGGGTAGCTGGATGTGTCTCCCAGGAGTCTTGAGATGTCCTGACCTCATCCAAAGTGACCTCAGCAGAGACTCCAATGCACTTCCAGATAGGAATTAAAAAAAAAAAAAAAGTCCTCCTTGATGGGAAACCCGCCATGTGACTTCTTCACAGGAACATGCACATAAGGACTTATGATAATCTAAGAGGTATGATCTGCAATGGAGCATGCTAGGCACTGGAGCTACTATGGTGATTGATTCAGTCCTCTTCCTGCCCTCAGATTACCCACCATTTTTAAAGGAAATTGACTAAATAAAATAATCACAAAAATACAGATGTAATAGCAACTGTGAGAATTCACATTGAAAGATATATGAGACGCTAGAATCTTATATTCTAGGGGTTTACCTTGTCTTGGAGGTCGGCAAGGTGTCACTAAAGCAAGGTGAGACCCCCAGAATGAGAGGTCAGGTAGGGGAGGCATGAGCTTGAGCAAATGCAAAGGCCTTGTGGTGGGAGGGGTATGGCAAAACAAAACAATGTTTTAAACAATTCTGATTCTGCAGCACAGAAGATTCTGTTCTCGACCATGAGTAAAAAGGATTAGAAAGGGTGGACTGTACAGTCTCCTGGGATACATCTTCATAGGTGGAACACCAGGAGGACAAGGAAAAGTCATAACAAGAAGAAATGGGTCAGTCACCTGGGTGGCTCAGTTGGTTGAGCAGCCGGCTTCAGCTCAGGTCATGATCTCAAGGCTCAGGAGTTTCAGCCCCTCTTCAAGCTCTGTGCTTGCTGACAACTCAGAACCTGGAGCCTACTTCAGATTCTGTCTCTCTCTCTTTCTCTCTCTGCCCCTCCCCTGCTCACACACTCTCTCTCCCTCCTCAAATATAAATAAACATAAAAATTTTAAAAAGAAGAAGAAATGAGCAAAGGGGGTATATGAGGTTCAAAATACCTGGCAGCTGTGTGATTAGCAGATTAAAAATCTGGGTGAGAGTATACCAAGGGGGGCCAGCCAAAAATGTATTGGAGGAGTACATTCAGGAATTTCATCTCTACGTATCTACCATGAGGAAATCCTGCCAAGCAGTGGAGATGGTGCAAACCAGGTGTGAGGGGGAGTTGCTTGGTTACTGGCTGTACTGAGCAGAGCACAGAGAACAGGGAGGAAAAAGGGGAAGAAGGAGAGGGTAGGGGGGTAAGGAGAGGAAATGGTGGAAGGGAGGGGGAAAAGAGGGGTCTTGAATTGGAGGGGTATATTGAATTTCCTTTTGATCATTTGCTGAAGGCAGCATGTTGGCTTCTGGGAGTTAGGGTGTTTGTTCCCATCATCTTCAATTGTCATTCCACAATGGCCCAGTTTTCTGCTTTAAGGGAAATTGACACTAAAAACAGTGTCTTTGTACTTGACCCTCTTGTACTTTACCAATAATGCTCTGCCTTTGCACAGTAAAATGAAAGGGATGTGAATAAAAGCTAAAGGGGGTTTGGTTATCTCCAGAGTAGAGAGGAGAGCAGAAAGCTATGTATGACTGAGTAGGTCAACCAGGCTTTAGAATGGAGAAACGTATATGAAGCATGCACAAAATGCCTGGTGCTCATTCTAAGGGGAAGAAGCTTGTCTTTGACTATTAAAACTTCAGTGCTTGATGAGAACATCAAGGAGGGGAAGAAGACAGGGAAAGAAAATGGTGAGGTGAGGAGTTGTGTGTGGGGAAGACTACAGTCTCTGTGCTAGAAGTTTGCATTTCTACACACAGAGATAAAGGGTGAACGTAGTACTCTCTGGAGGGAGGCTGAAAATGAAGAGGAGCAGAGAGGACTTACCTGGAAGACCACACCACTTCAAGGAAAGAGGTAGGAAGTGCCAACAAGAAACTGAGGGAAGTCTGAGAGAATATAGTGTTATGGAAGTTGAGGAAAGAAAATATTTCATAAAGAAAGAAGACAGCAGCCAACCATGAAGAATGGCTGTGATTGGCCAAATAAGACAAAGCTTTAAAAACGTCTTTAGTGCATATCACTTCACAGCAGCATGAGTCACAACAGACAAAGGGAAGGAATACCTAAGTAACCTTCAAAGGATGACTAATAACACTCTGATGTGTGTATACACACAGACACACACACACACACACACATACACACACAATGAAATATTATTTAGCCTTGGAAGGAAAGGAAATTCTGACATGTGCTACAACTTGGATGATCCTTGAGGACATTATGCTAAGTGAAATAAGCCATCACAAAAAGACAAATACCATATGATTCCACTTATATGAGGTTCCTAGGGCAGTCAAATTCAGAGACAGAAAGTAGAGTGGAGTTTGTCAATGGCTAGAGGAAGGGGAAATGGAGAGTTAGTGTTTAATGGGATAAAGTTTCAATTAGGAAGATGAAAAAGTTCTGGAGATGGATGGTGGTAATGGTTTCACAACATTGCAGATGTACTTAATGCCACTGAACTGCACATTTTAAAGTAGTTAAAATGACCAATTTCATGTTTTTTAAAACGACAATAGAAAACTAAAAGTGAAATATCCTTTGGACTTACAAATAAGGAGGACATTGGTGACCATAGCAACAGATGATTTGACAAGGGGATATTTCAAAACCTGCCTGAAAGAGACCACTTGGGAAATGTTGTCAGTGAGTATGGCAATTCTATGGAGACTTTCTCTGTAAGGAGGACAGTTGGCCAGGGTTGATGCCAAGTATGAGTGGGGGGTTGTTTCATAGAAGCTTGAACATACAGGTAGTATCCAGGACAGGGAGTGTGGGTAGTGCAAGACCCCTGAGGAGGCTGGGAGTCAGGACACAGGTGAGCAATGAGCCAGCAGGACAGGTGTAGATGGGCAAATTGAGGGCTGTTTGTAGAATAAAGAGGAAGAAGTTCTGATCCCATGACCCTTATTTCAAAGTGTATCACTCATCAGCAGCTTCACAAAAATACTTTTCCCTTTGCAGAATTCCCATTTTACATGCATGTTCTTCAGGAAGAGGCCATACACCATGGCAGAAAAATGGTCCAAGATGAGAGCTTTAGCGTAAAAGAAAGAGGATGGGTGGTGTGTTGGATTCCACATAGTGCTCAGGTTCCCATCCTTTCCCCCTCACCTCTTATGCATGGGAAGATGAGTACTTTTGGAGGAGGCTGGAGAATGGTACTTCACCCATGCAGTGCTGATTTGGGGAGTTGCTGACCCGGACCTGGCCAGAGCATGGGTGCTACCATATTGGATTCTCTCTTCCATGCGGAGATGTAGGCATCGGGAGGACCCAACTCCAGTACAAGGCCCTCTTCACTTCCTACTGAAGGAGTCATGTGGCTGGCCCATCATTTCCCAAGCAGCCCAGGCATCTCCTTCTCTTGGATGATGTCTCGTGGGAGGCTGGTGGAGGTCACTTGTGTACCCTCCATCCCTATGGAATTCTTTTCTGGGGCTTTCTTTACACCAGAGGATTTAGAACTGAAATTTCTATCTGGGCTTAAGGTTGGGTAGGTTTGAACTTTCCAGGTACAGAGCTGACACATTCTACCCACCTATGCTCAGGCCTGGGCCTTGCATCTGCCCATTCTCTCTGCCTTTGTCCTCACTAGGTACCTCCTGAGAAGGGGTGGAAGAAAGAAGAATTCTGTCATTATTTGACCCTGACCAAATGCCTTAAAAGCCTGACATTTTATTGTTTCTTACAGAGATAATAAAAGGGATTTATCCAAATTCCTTCAAAGAAGAATGTATGAACAAGCTACCATGGTTTTAGTTGTTAAAAATTGCCTAACACATTTTTTATCCTTTGGTAAGTACAAAGACAGATAAACCTCCCAAAACATATCACAGAATTGCCAGGGTTTTAGACATGGGCTGTTTCAAACCTAGGTCTTCATTCAGTTTGTGGTTGACCATGGCAGAGGTAGTACTGGGCTGAGATCTCTGACTCCTCATCCTATGTTGCTAAGAATAACACCACCTGTGCTGTCTTGTCCCCAGTGCTAATGCATCATTTGGTAAATGAGCCATCCCCACCCTCTTTTGTGTTGCAAGGCAAAGGGTGAGAATATCCAAAGGAGTTGGTAAGAAGGTAAAAGTTCGATTATTTCTAAAACTAACCAAGTATGTTATCAGCACTGAGTCCACATCACCCTATGCCAACAATATACAAAGCCATCTTGAGCCACCTGGATGGCTCAGTCAGTTAAGCATCCAACTCTTGGTTTCAGCTCAGGTTATGATTTCATGGTTGTTGAGTTCGAGACCCGTGTCAGGCTCTTTGCTAAGTCTGCTTGGGATTCTCTCTCCCTTGTTCTCTGCCTCTCCCTTTCTTGCACACGTACACACCCTCTCTCCCTCTCAGAAACAAATAAACATTTTTTAAAGTCATCTCCATGCAGACAAATATCTCCAAATTTGCTGGGTTCAAGGAACCTGTGAGTGCATATAATGCTGAAGGTTTCTTGGGTCATCTCAACCGCTCTCATTCTTCATACTCAAAGAATGAACCACTTGTTTGGCACTTGGTGCATATACTGATCTCTATTATTGGTCAGTTGTCCACCTATATGTCATGTCCATCCTGGGAAATTGAAGCCTGAGTGGCTAAAGTGAGTGAGTAAGATGGGTTTCTAAAGCCAAATTTTCTAAGTTCAAACTCTAGTTCCATCATTACTAGTTGAGTGACTTTGGAAAACTCATGTCAATTCTCTTGTCCCAGCTCTCTTATTGGTCGCTTGAGAATATAATGATACCCACCATGCAGGTCTCTTGGGATGGATAAATGCTAAAACACTTAACATAGGACCAGGCAAACTCGATAAATGTCAGCTGTTTCTCACATGATTGTGATGTTGTGTATTGTCCATGTTTCCTGGAACAATGAGTGTTTACTAGCTGTTCATGACATTAGTTATGCCATTCTATGACTTGGGTTGAAAAGAGATATTTATTCACCTTTCTCAAATGACTGTGCTCCCTGAGCCACGGAATGAATCTGCTACACTCAGTGTAATTGGAGTGAAAATGACTGGCAAGCTCCCCAAAGCCATAAGGACCCACATTCTGTGGGTCTGCCCTGTGCCTGCCCTGAGCCCTGTGCCTGTGGGACTGTGCCTGCCCTGAGCCTGGCACAGCAATATGTGCCCAGCTGGGGTCTCCTGAAATAGGTAGAAGATTCATCAATACTAAGGATGTGCATAGCTTTGTGTTTTAAGAAGCTCTAAGTCTACAGAGTACCTGGGTAACTCAGTCGGTTAAGCATGGGACTCTTCACATCAGCTCAGGCCCTGATCTCAGTGTTATGAGTTTAAGTCTCATGTTGGTCTCTGTACTGGGTGTGAAGCTTACTTTTAAAAAAAAAATGAAGCTAAGTCTTTATTGAAAGAACTGAACTATAGGCTTTCTAATGTAAACCTGCACATTTAGGGAAAGTGTTTTCTGTTTTCATAAGACTCATCATACTCATTGATTGTCCCCAGGTTCATCAGGCATAATGATGAACCTGGGGACAATCAAGTCCTCAGATTTACTGAATGGCATAAAAATATTATTTCTCCCTCAACTTATTGTATAAGTTTAATGTAATACCAACAAAAATTCTGATTGGATTTTTTGAGAAACTGAAAACACACTAAAATTATATAGAAGAATAAATAAACATTAAAAAGCCGAGTCAACTTGGAAACTACAATCACAAAGAGTGTATGTAAAATATTATGATGTTAATTTTTTAATATAAAACTACCATTTCTGTTTTGAATTCCAGGTATCTCTGCCTTTTAAAAAATGTTTTATATTAGGTTGAGAAAGAAATATTTTGCATAATAGTAGCACATATTAATGCCAGGAAGTATTTCAAATCCTCCTAAGAAGCAGGTTTCTCTGGTTCAGAAAAGGAGTTTTTAGCTTTGAGCCCAGACAATGAGTGGAATAAAAAGAAAATATTATAATTCTAAATGTGAACTTACAGGCAGCAACTCCTCCCCCCACCACCATTGCTTTGTGTTCAACTTTGAAAAACCACAATTAACCCTCATAGAATGTTTCATTACACCTGTTTATAATGACACAGAAGTAGGAGGTTTAGGTAAGGATTTCACAAGAGGGCTGGAAACTATTTTTCAGAGCCAGAGCTCTGAAATTAGACTCTGGACAAAAGTTTTGTGATCTATGACCATACAGCTCTCCTCCGAGAATCAGAATGGAAACAACAAAAAGACCCCACAGTTTTTTCCCTTTGCACAACAATTTTTTAATGCATGTACAGAATGAATACTACTAATGTGTGCATATAAATGAACAGTGATCATTCCTCTTGTTGTTCATCTGCCCTTCATCCTACACACCACATGCCAACTGGAATCAGCAAAAGTGACAGCAGAGAGATCCAAAGAGAGTACAAGGACTTATCCAGGATCAACTCAACCCCTTCTAAGGGATACAAATAATGTCAAATTTCATTCCCATTCTAGAGAGGATGTTATAAATAAAATGGTCATTTGCAACATCTGGCAGACACTATATCCCATACCTTATTGACACAGATATGGAAAGGTCCTAAGAGCATCATGGTCATGGTTCCAAATCTGACTGAGCATCAGTATCCCAGAGATACTTTTTAAACACTGATTTCCAAGACCCATCCTAGAGGTACTGAATCAGAGTATGTGGGATGGGACTCCATAGTCTCATAGCATAATAAAAAGATGTCTAGCTTTCAATAAAAAATCATTCATCATACCAACAACCAGGAAAATCTCACATTTAGTGACAAAAATTGTCCATAGATGCCAACACTGAAATGACAGATATATTAGAATTATCTGACAAATAAAAAAGACAGAAACATAAAATTTTTAATGACCAATTATAAATATGCTTAAAACAAATGAAAAAAAATTGAAAGTGTAAGCAAGAAATAAAAGTTATGAAGAGGAACTAAATGGAAATTTTAGAACCGAAAAACACAATAGCCAAAATAAGAAGCTTGATGAATGACTTCAAGAGCAGAATGGAGGAGACAGAAAAGAATCAATGGATTTGAAGATAAAACAATAGAACTGCCCAATGTGAACATAACATGAATAGAAGAAAAATTAACAGAGCCTCAGGGAATTTCGGAAAGGCGTTTTGAAAGGGACATAATAAAAGATGTAACACTTATGTCATTGGAATCCTTCCCTACTGCCTGGCAGGGTGGAAATTGTGGCTCCCACATGATCGTCGCTTGTGCTGTATGTCTGGGATGGAGGGGATCATTTCCAGCTGCCAGAGGAGGAATGCCCGGTCTTCCCACATAGGGTGCCCTAACACAGCCTCTGAAGGTGAAAATGCAAGGTAGCCATAAGGCCTTTGCTGACAGGGTTGGGGTAGGGCCATAGTTGATCTGTGGTGTTTGGCAGGAGTCTAATATTTATTATCTAAATATTTTAGGTCTTACTAAGTTGCCCTTTCCATGGTCCTTGAGCCTGGAGACTTTTTTAGTCTGTGCTCATTGGTAATTTTGTGTTTCTGGCTTCTCCAGGACACAGTCTGGGATATATGAGGTAAAAGGAAAACCGAGAGAACTCACCACCATGTTCCTTAAGTTCTGAGATCTCTGGCAGGTCTGTTTTCTTCTCTTTACATTTCAGAGTCTTTTTAGCATTTGTTGTACTTAGCAGTAGGAATAGAGAAAAGAATATGTACTCCATTTTCTTGGAAGTGTAATTTAAAATACTTTTCAAAATTCAGATTCTCTATTATAAACATTAAAAATTATATGCTTTCCTAAAGTTTCTGATAGAGTTTCTACTGGATCATTTTCTCTCCTTCTTTCTATTCCCATTGACAGTCTGCTCACTTTATGGTTTCACTTTATGTCAGAAAAACAATAGGTCATTTTACTTAATTGTGAACATAAATATATTTTATTTCAATGATGAAAGCAATTTTTCAACTATGCACACATTCCTCAAAATACTCTTCTTGGGGGAAGCTGGAGGACCTACCTCTTTTCTTTTTCTTTTTTTTTTTTTGAAATTATTATTTTTTTTCAATATATGAAATTTGTTGTCAAATTGGTTTCCATACAACACCCAGTGCTCATCCCAAAAGGTGCCCTCCTCAATACCCATCACCCACCCTCCCCTCCCTCCCACCCCCCATCAACCCTCAGTTTGTTCTCAGTTTTTAACAGTCTCTTATGCTTTGGCTCTCTGTCCCACTCTAACCTCTTTTTTTTTTTTTCCTTCCCCTCCCCCATGGGTTTCTGTTAAGTTTCTCAGGATCCACATAAGAGTGAAACCATATGGTATCTGTCTTTCTCTGTATGGCTTATTTCACTTAGCATCACACTCTCCAGTTCCATCCACGTTGCTACAAAGGGTCATATTTCATTCTTTCTCATTGCCACATAGTATTCCATTGTGTATATATACCACAATTTCTTTATCCATTCATCAGTTGATGGACATTTAGGCTCTTTCCATAATTTGGCTATTGTTGAGAGTGCTGCTATAAACATTGGGGTACAAGTGCCCCGAGGCATCAGTACCCCTGTATCCCTTGGGTAAATTCCTAGCAGTGCTATTGCTGGGTTATAGGGGAGATCTATTTTTAATTTTTTGAGGAAGCTCCACACTGTTTTCTAGAGCGGCTGCACCAGTTTGCATTCCCACCAACAGTGCAAGAGGGTTCCCATTTCTCCACATCCTCGCCAGCATCTATAGTCTCCTGATTTGTTCATTTTGGCCACTCTGACTGGCGTGAGGTGATATCTGAGTGTGGTTTTGATTTGTATTTCCCTGATGAGGAGCGACGTTGAACATCTTTTCATGTGCCTGTTGGCCATCCGGATGTCTTCTTTAGAGAAGTGTCTATTCATGTTTTCTGCCCATTTCTTCACTGGGTTATTTGTTTTTCGGGTGTGGAGTTTGGTGAGCTCTTTTTTTTTTTTATATATATGAAATTTATTGACAAATTGGTTTCCATACAACACCCAGTGCTCATCCCAAAACGTGCCCTCCTCAATACCCATCACCCACCCGCCCCTCCCTCCCACCCCCCATCAACCCTCAGTTTGTTCTCAGTTTTTAACAGTCTCTTATGCTTTGGCTCTCTCCCACTCTAACCTCTTTTTTTTTTTCTTCCCCTCCCCCATGGGTTCCTGTTAAGTTTCTCAGGATCCACATAAGAGTGAAAACATATGGTATCTGTCTTTCTCTGTATGGCTTATTTCACTTAGCATTACACTCTCCAGTTCCATCCACGTTGCTACAAAAGGCCATATTTCATTTTTTCTCATTGCCACATAGTATTCCATTGTGTATATATACCACAATTTCTTTATCCATTCATCAGTTGATGGACATTTAGGCTCTTTCCATAATTTGGCTATTGTTGACAGTGCTGCTATGAACATTGGGGTACAAGTGCCCCTATGCATCAGTACTCCTGTATCCCTTGGGTAAATTCCTAGCAGTGCTATTGCTGGGTCATAGGGTAGGTCTATTTTTAATTTTCTGAGGAACCTCCACACTACTTTCCAGAGCGGCTGCACCAATTTGCATTCCCACCAACAGTGCAAGAGGGTTCCCGTTTCTCCACATCCTCTTCAGCATCTATAGTCTCCTGATTTGTTCATTTTGGCCACTCTGACTGGTGTGAGGTGATACCTGAGTGTGGTTTTGATTTGTATTTCCCTGATAAGGAGCGACGCTGAACATCTTTTCATGTGCCTGTTGGCCATCTGGATGTCTTCTTTAGAGAAGTGTCTATTCATGTTTTCTGCCCATTTCTTCACTGGGTTATTTGTTTTTCGGGTGTGGAGTTTGGTGAGCTCTTTATAGATTTTAGATACTAGCCCTTTGTCCGATATGTCATTTGCAAATATCTTTTCCCATTCCGTTGGTTGCCTTTTAGTTTTGTTGGTTGTTTCCTTTGCTGTGCAGAAGCTTTTTATCTTCATAAGGTCCCAGTAATTCACTTTTGCTTTTAATTCCCTTGCCTTTGGGGATGTGTCGAGTAAGAGATTGCTACGGCTGAGGTCAGAGAGGTCTTTTCCTGCTTTCTCTTCTAAGGTTTTGATGGTTTCCTGTCTCACATTTAGGTCCTTTATCCATTTTGAGTTTATTTTTGTAAATGGTGTGAGAAAGTGGTCTAGTTTCAACCTTCTGCATGTTGCTGTCCAGTTCTCCCAGCACCATTTGTTAAAGAGGCTGTCTTTTTTCCATTGGATGTTCTTTCCTGCTTTGTCAAAGATGAGTTGGCCATACGTTTGTGGGTCTAGTTCTGGGGTTTCCATTCTATTCCATTGGTCTGTGTGTCTGTTTTTTTACCATGCTGTCTTGATGATGACAGCTTTGTAGTAGAGGCTAAAGTCTGGGATTGTGATGCCTCCTGCTTTGGTGAGCTCTTTATAGATTTTGGATACTAGCCCTTTGTCCGATATGTCATTTGCAAATATGTTTTCCCATTCCGTTTGTTGCCTTTTCGTTTTGTTGGTTGTTTCCTTTGCTGTGCAGAAGCTTTTTATCTTCATAAGGTCCCAGTAGTTCATTTTTGCTTTTAATTCCCTTGCTTTTGGGGGTGTGTCAAGTAAGAAATTGCTATGACTGAGGTCAAAGAGGTCTTTTCCTGCTTTCTCCTCTAGGGTTTTGATGGTTTCCTGTCTCACATTCAGGTCCTTTATCCATTTTGAGTTTGTTTTTGTGAATGGTGTAAGAAAGTGGTCTAGTTTCATCCTTCTGCATGTTGCTGTCCAGTTCTCCCAGCACCATTTGTTAAAGAGACTGTCTTTTTTCCATTGGATGTTCTTTCCTGCTAGCACTCTTTCCGCAGGGCCTTTGTGGTGTGACAGTGATCAATAGTAATTTCATTTGAGAGATGCCTCCTGTCACTTTGACACCAGGAACCTCTTACATATCCTATGTGGGATTCCACCTGGGAGTCAAGGGGGATTTTTGGTAACGGACCTTCTCTAGCATGGGATCTTCTTTTTCAGTCCCCAAGGATTCTCCCTTGGGATGCCTTTTAACCCACTGGAAACTATTCAGATTACAAAATTTAAGAAATGACTGATGTTCTCTAACATTGCATGGCTTCAATACTCCTTAGGAGATGAGGGAAAATGGCCAATTAATGAGACATTAACTTCAGCAGGATCTGTCAGTTAGATCTGTTCTTCAGGAAACAGAGCAAATAGAGATATCCTATGTCCCATCCTGCCTGACCTTAAATCAGCACCCCAACTTAAGGCCTCTTGCAGAATGTGTTTGGCTAGTAAACTCCCTCCTGATATATTGGATAATAATTGTATAAACAGGCCTCCTCTGAATAAACCAGGTTGCTGGAGGAAGCACAGGCCATCCCTAATGAAGGGGACACTGACACTCTCACTATTCCTTCAAATAGACTCATGTTACTCTAGTGGTATTGGGGGGAAGGGCTTCTCCCTCATTCATTTCCTGAGCTAATGGTTATGATATTTGGAGCCAATTGCCTTCTTTGGTAAGTCTACCTCAAGATGGGTGCTTTAAGGAATATTCCCAAGCAGCTGCTGAAACTCCTTTTGTTGCAGAGAAGTTCCCTATGTTCTCTCCAGCCTGACATGGACAGCCTATTTCCACTTTAGTGAAAAGAAAACGTGGCTTTTCATCTGTCCAAGGGGACGAGGTTTAGGACCAAGTGACCTCTTTCTCTACCTTCTTGACTTTTATCCACCTCCAGCTTTCCTGAGGGCACCTTGCTTCTTCTGCCTTCCCCTCTCCATCCTCTTTCTGCACCACCTTGGTTGTGGCCCACATAGCTGGTTCCTATACCATCCTTGGTGCCTCCAGCACCATTGGCTCCTCCTTCTACCCTTGCTGTCCAGCAGCAAATAGCACCACATTGGACTTACAAAATTCAGATTTTGCCACCAGTATCCCAAGTAAAAATTGACAATGGGGAACAAATTGATTAACTTTTAAGTGTGAACGTATAGAGCATATTTAGTGGTTAAACTAACTTAAGTTTGTTGGTTTAATTAAGATAGACATGTGTTTAGAGTTTTCAGGATTAAATATGAAGCTTTCATTCTACCTAGGTTTGATGAGGGTCAAATAAGCTCTGTTATCTCTCAGAAAAAAAAAGATGATTTAAAATTATGGTTAATTTTGTCTCAAAGTTTTCATGGGTAATTGTTAAGATAGCTTTCAAAGTCTTTGGCAGCCTGGAACTTTAAAGTTTTGCCTTGATAATAAACTGGATTGAATTCATCTGGCCTTTTCCAACTAGGATGGAGGGCTGATGCCTTTGACTTTTTATTGCAGAAAACTAAGGATATTTAAATCTGTTGAAAAACATGCCTGTGCCTTATTAAAAGATTGTACTATGAAAAAATATGTTTTTAAAACATATTGTGAAGTGTATTTATAAAGTTCAGATCTAAAGAATTCTGATCAAACAGTTCATAATTAGTTACTACTTTGTCTTCATTGGAGACTAAGGTTTCTAAGCATTAAAACTCTTCTGCTAAATGTAATTAAGACTGATGGAAAGGGCGTCTGGGTGGCTCAGTCAGTTAAGCGTCTGGCTTCCTCTCAGGTCATGATCTCGCAGTTGGTGAGTTCGAGCCCTGTGTAAGGCTCTGTGTTAACAGGTCAGAGCCTGGAGCCTGCTTCAGATTCTGTGGCTCCTTTTCTCTGTGCCCCTCCCACGCTCATGTTCTGTCTCTGTCTGTCAATAATAAATAAATGTTAAAAAAAAATTTAAAGCTGATAGAAATAAGGGAAGCAACTCTGAATTTAAAAATTGTTGTAAGGGTGCATGAGTGGCTCAGTCAGTTAAGCGTTTGACTTGGGAATCAGGTCATGATCACGTGGTTTGTGGCTTCAGCCCCGCATCAGGCTCTGTGCTAACAGCTCAGAGCCTAGAGCCTGCTTTGGATTCTGTCTCTCTCTCTCTCTCTGACACTCCCTCATTCACGTTCTCTCTCTCTCTCTCTCTCTGTCTCAAACATAAATAAATATTTTAAAAAAACTTTTTTAATTAAAAATGTTGTAGAAGGTTTACTAAGGGAAATCTTTGGAAAGGAATTTTTTATGTGGTCAGTACTAAAGTTGAAATGAATGGATTTTAAAAGTATACTAGCATAAGATTGAAATTATGCTTTCCTTTCTATTAAAAAATGTTTTCTTGGATTGTCGGTCTACTCTTTATTAAAAAAAAGTAAACAATTTTTTTTCTGTTTGGTGTGCGAAAAGAAACAGTTTCTGTGTTTTGCTTCTAACAGGTCTTTGATTACTTAGTTAAAACTTCTCAATATTAAAGATCTAAGTTTTGCTAACAATCATATAACCCTATATATTTGCATTTGGAATTTCTTTTTTTTTAATTTTTTTTTATGTTTATTTATTTTTGAGAGAGACAGAGACAGAATGTGAGTGGGTTGGGCCAGAGAGACAGGGAAGCACAAAATCTGAAGCAGGCTCCAGGCTCCAAGCTGGCAGCACAGAGTCCAATGCAGGGCTCGAACTCACAAGCTGTGAGATCATGACCTGAGCTGAAGTCAGACGCTCAACTGACTGACCCACCCAGGCGCCTCTTGCATTTAGAATTTCTTACTGTCAACTTGGTTAAATAAATAAGTTTTAAGTTTTGTAATGACCTGTAATCCTATTCTGGCATGTGCTTTTAAAATTTTCTAAGCTTTAAAAATTTTTTTTTTAATTTCCCTTGGATTCAAATTGTAAATAAAGTCTTTTTGACTAGGCCTTTTAATTTGGCATGTTAAATTACTCTGGAGGCACTATGAAATAAATAATAAATTTTGGCTTATGTTTGGGTAAGTTCTATAATTATTCTAGAGTTTATATGCAATCCCTAAATTTTTAATATGTTTTATATAAGGATATCACTTAACATTCTGATTATTGAAGTGTTATGTGTCACAGAAATAATGAATTGCTTTGTTAATTGTATTATAGTCTTTTGTCATTTGCAAAATGAGTTTCATCTTCAAGGAGATTCATAAAAATTACTTTTTTTAACAATTACAGCTTTTTGATATCTTTAAATTCATAAAACTGAAATTGGTAAGAATTTCCAGAACTAACTAAAAAGCTGCATTCAGATGGAACAAGAATTAGTATCATGGGACTAACATGAGACATTTCTGTTTGTCCCAACTGGGAGCACACTACTGGGTAAAGGTCAGGGATGCTATTAAACATCTCACAACACACATGACAGCCCCCACCACAAAGAAATACCAGATCCAAAATAGTGGCAGTGTTAAGACTGAAAAACTCAGATATACATAAATCTTTAAGAACCTGCTTATAAGGATTGTTCCATAATACATGCTACACATTGCTTAACAATGTTTCATGACTTGATTTTTTTTTCAGAACATTGTTTTCAACAGCCTCCTAAAAAGAGAAGAAAGCATAGTCCAACAAGTTTGGGAAACCCTCCAAAGTATGCCCCCCCTTGGAGATTTGCAATGCTAATGAGCATTTACATGCATGTACAAGTTGTCTGAAACAGGAAATATTTGTATTTGGTTAATACACCATTTTCCTAAGTAATGTGTCCATTGAACTCCTTTTGTTCTGTGAAACACAAATTAGCGTACAATGATCCAACCTGAGATTTCTAGTTTTTATTTTTATTTATTTTTCTTAAATAAGGTTCACACACAGCATGGAGCCCAACGTGGGCCTTGAACTCACAACCCTGAGATCAAGACCTGAGCTGAGATCAAGAGTCAGATGTTTAACAACTAAGCCACCCACGTGCCCTTCAACATGAGATTTCTAAAATGAATGGTTGTCATCATTATTTCGCTATCTTAAGAAAATTTTCCTTTTAACATTTTTAAGAACAAACACGTACTTCAAAAAATGATAAAATAATCAAATATAGAAAGTCTATTAACCTTAACTTCAAACTTCTATTAAAATTCTATTGTAAAGAGTAAGGGGTATCTTAACATCTCTGATGATATTTTCTGTCTTTAAAAAATATATATTGAGACCACAGTACCATCCTAAATAAGATAATATTTGAGCATGTTCTTCTTGATTCTACCATATTCCACATGCCTCCTCATAAAACCAACTGTATTAAAATCTCTAAGTAAAGACCTATTTATGTATCTATTTAAAAGTGATTTTATAAGAATATGCTCTATTCCTTGAGAGAATATCTTCATGTCAACACATATGGTGTTGAAACAGTTTTACATTAATAGCATCTTATTATGTCTGCTGTTGTAAGACCTACCCTTTTTTTAAGCTAAACAACATGTTACTAACATCTTTTGGGAGTCAACTAATTGTTGTAAGTCCTTAACAATCTTTTTAATGTCTACATAGTATTCCAATGTAGGTACAACCTGAAAGAAACCTCTTAATGCTGAATATTATTGTTTCACACTAGTCATTATTAAATGCCTTGGTTAACATCTTGCTTAATTATTTTTTCATCAATTTTTTCCATAAGATATTTGCTGACTGACACAATATATTAAACTTTTATATTTTGAAACATATTTTACATAAATATTAGACAAATTCACAATCTATCAATAAGTATTAAAATTTCTTCACACCATTGTCAATACTGGATTATGCCAATGATATTTAATCTTTGTCATTGTGGTGAATAAAATTAATACCAGTTTTTATTTGGTGATGCCTCATTGTAAATAACCATGAATATTTTCTTTTTTTATTTTTCTTTTTATTCTTTTTGTTTTTTTAATATGAAATTTATTGTCAAATTGGTTTCCATACAACACCCAGTGCTCATCCCAACAAGTTCCCTACTCAGTACTCATCACCCTCCTTCCCCTCCCTCCCACCCACATCAACCCTCAGATTGTTCTCAGTTTATAAGAGTCACTTATGGTTTGGCTCCCTCCCTCTCTAACTTTTTTTTCCCTTCCACTCCCTCATGGTCTTCTGTTAAGTTTCTCAGGATCCACATAAGATTGAAAACATATGGTATCTATCCTTCTCTGTATGACTTATTTCACTTAGCATAACACTCTTCAGTTCCATCCATGTTGCTACAAAAGGTCATATTTCATTCTTTCTCATTACCACATAGTATTCCGTTGTGTATATAAACCACAATTTCTTTTTTTTTTTTTAAGTATGCAAAGGATTTATTGCCCTACATCCAGAAATACATTTTTTTATATATATATGAAATTTATTGACAAATTGGTTTCCATACAACACCCAGTGCTCATCCCAAAAGGTGCCCTCCTCAATACCCATCACCCACCCTCCCCTCCCTCCCACCCCCCATCAACCCTCAGTTTGTCTCAGTTTTCAACAGTCTTTTATGCTTTGGCTCTCTCCCACTCTAACCTCTTTTTTTTTTTTTTCCTTCCCCTCCCCCATGGGTTCCTGTTAAGTTTCTCAGGATCCACATAAGAGTGAAACCTTACGGTATCTGTCTTTCTCTGTATGGCTTATTTCACTTAGCATTACACTCTCCAGTTCCATCCACGTTGCTACAAAAGGCCATATTTCATTTTTTCTCATTGCCACATAGTATTCCATTGTGTATATATACCACAATTTCTTTATCCATTCATCAGTTGATGGACATTTAGGCTCTTTCCATAATTTGGCTAATGTTGAAAGTGCTGCTATAGACATTGGGATACAAGTGCCCCTATGCATCAGTACTCCTGTATCCCTTGGGTAAATTCCTAGCAGTGCCATTGCTGGGTCATAGGGGAGATCTATTTTTAATTTTTTGAGGAACCTCCACAGTTTTCCAGAGTGGCTGCACCAGTTTGCATTCCCACCAACAGCATAAGAGGTTTCCCCGTTTCTCCACATCCTCTCCAGCATCTATAGTCTCCTGATTTATTTTCAGCCACTCTAACTGGCATGAGATGGTATCAGAGTATGGTCTTGATTTGTATTTCCCTGATGAGGAACAACATTGAGCATCTTTTCATGTGCCTGTTGACCATCTGGATGTCTTCTTTTGAGAAGGGTCTATTCATATCTTCTGCCCATTTCTTCACTGGATAATTTGTTTTTCGGGTGTGGAGTTTGGTGAGCTCTTTATAGATTTTGGATACTAGCCCTCTGTCTGATATGTCATTTGCAAATATCTTTTCCCATTCTGTCGGTTGCCTTTTAGTTTTGTTGATTGTTTCCTTTGCTATGCAGAAGCTTTTTATCTCCATGAGGTCCCAATAGTTCATTTTTGCTTTATATTCTCTTGCCTTTGGAGATGTATCAAGTAAGAAATTGCTGTGGGTGAGGTCAGAGAGGTTTTTTCCTGCTTCCTCCTCTAAGGTTTTGATGGTTTCCTGTCTCACATTCAGTTCTGTTATCCATTTTGAGTTTATTTTTGTGAATGGTGTAAGAAAGTGGTCTAGTTTCATCCTTCTGCATGTTGCTGTCCAGTTCTCCCAACACCATTTGTTAAGAGACTGTCTTTTTTCCATTGGATATTCTTTCCTGCTTTGTCAAAAATTAGTTGGCCATACATTGTGGGTCCAATTCTGGAGTCTCTATTCTATTCCATTGGCCTTTGTGTCTGTTTTTGTGTCAATACCATGCTGTCTTGATGATTACAGCTTTGCAGTAGAGGCTAAAGTCTGGGATTGTGATGCCTCCCACTTTGGTCTTCTTCAAAATTACTTTGGCTATTCGGGGTCGTTTGTGGTTCCATAGAAATTTTAGGATCGTTTGTTCTAGCTTCGAGAAGAATGCTGGTGCAATTTTGATTGGGATTGCATTGAATGTGTGGGTTGCTTTGGGTAGTATGGACATTCTAACAATATTTATTTTTCCAATCCATGAGCACACAATGTTTTTCAATTTGTTTATATCTTGTTGAATTTCCTTCATAAGCTCTCTATAGTTTTCAGCATACAGGTTTTTACATCTTTGGTTAGGTTTATTCCGAGGAATTTATGATTCTTGGTGAAATTGTGAATGGGATCAGTTTCTTTTTTTTCATTCTGTTGATTCATTATTGGTGTATTAAAAATGCAATGATTTCTGTACATTAATTTTGTATCCTGTGACTTTTCTGAATTCATGTATCAGTTCTAGTAGACTTTGGTGGAGTCTATGAGGGATTCCATGTATAATACCATGTCATCTGCAAAAAGTGAAAGCTTAACTTCATCTTTGCCAATTTTGATGCAATTGATTTCCTTTTGTTGTCTGATTGCTGACACTAGAACTTCCAACACTTGTTAAACAACAGCGGTGAGAGTGGACATTCATGTCGTGTTCCTGACTCAGGTAGAAACTTCTAAGTTTTCGCCTGTTGAGGATCATATTAGCTGTGGGATTTTCATAAATGGCTTTCGTGATGTTTAAGTATGTTCTTTCTATCTCGACTTTCTCGAGGGTTTTTATTAAGAAAGAATGCTGAATTTTGTCAAATGCTTTTTCTGCATCGATTGACAGGATCATATGGTTCTTTTCTTTTCTTATATAATGTGATGTATCACATTGATTGATTTGCTAATATTTAACCAGCCCTGCAGCCCAGGGATGAATCGCATTTGATCATGGTGAATAATTCTTTTTATATGTTGTTGAATTCGATTTGCTAGTGTCTTGTTGAGAATTTTTGCATCCATATTCATCAGGGATATTGGACTGTATTCTCTTCTATTCCTGGGTCTCTGTCTGGTTTAGGAATCAAAGTAATGCTGACTTCATAGAATGAGTCTGGAAGTTTTCCTTCCCTTTCTATTTTTTGGAACAGCTTGAGAAGGATGAGTATTATCTCTGCTTTAAATGTCTGGTAGAATTTCCCCAGGAAAGCCATCTGGTCATGGACTCTTATTTGTTGGAAGATTTTGATAACTGATTCAATTTCTTCACTGGTTATGGGTCTGTTCAAGTTTTTTATTTCTTCCTGTTTGAGTTTTGGAAATGGGTGGGTGCTTAGGAATTTGTCCATTTCTTCCAGGTTGTTGGCATATAATTTGTCATAGTATTCCTTGACAATTTCTTGTATTTCTGAGGGATTGGTTGTAATAATTCCATTTTCATTCATGATTTTATTTAATTTGGGTCATCTCCCTTTTCCTTTTGAGAAGCCTGGCTAGAGGTTTATCAATTTTGTTTATTTTTTCAAAAAACCAACTCTTGGTTTCATTGATCTGCTCTACTGTTTTTTAAGATTCTATATTGTTATTTCTGTTTTGATCCTTATTATTTTTCTTCTGCTGTGGGTTTGGGTGTCTTTGCTGTTCTGCTTCTATTTCCTTTATGTGTGCTGTTAGATTTTGTATTTGGGATTTTTCGTGTTTCTTGAGATAGGCCTGATTGCAATGCATCAGTCCTCTCAGGACTGCCTTTGCTGCATCCCAAAGCGTTTGGGTTGTTGTATTTTCATTTTCATTTGTTTCCAAATATTTTTAAATTTCTTCTCTAATTGTCTGGTTGACCCATTCATCTTTAGTAGGATGTTCTTTAACCTCCATGCTTTTGGAGGTTTTCCAGACTTTTTCCTGTGGTTGATTTCAAGTTTCATAGCATTGTGTTCTGAAAGTGTGCATGGTATGATCTCAATTTTTTTATACTTATTAAGGGCTGTTTTGTGACCCAGTCAGCATGTGATCTATCTTGGAGAATATTCCATGTGTACTCGAGAAGAAAGTATGTTCTGTTGCTTTGGGATGCAGAGTTCTAAATATGTCTGTCACGTCCATCTGATCCAATGTATCATTCAGGGCCCCTGTTTCCTTATTGACCCTGTGTCTAGATGATCTATCCATTGTTGTAAGTAGAGTACTAAAGTCCCCTGCAATTACCACATTCTTATCAATAAGGTTGCTTATGTTTGTGAGTAATTGTTTTATATATTTAGGGGCTCTCGTATTTGGTGCATAGACATTTATAATTGTTAGCTCTTCCTGATGGATAAACCCTGTGATTATTATATAATTCCCTTCTTCATCTCTTGTTACAACCTTTAATTTAAAGTCTAGGTTGTCTGATAAAAGTATGGCTACTCCAGCTTTTTTTGACTTCCAGTAGCATGATAGATAGTTCTCCATCCCCTCACTTTCAATCTGAAGGTGTCTTCAGGTCTAAAATGAGTCTTTTGTAGACAGCAAATAGATGGGTCTTAGTTTTTATCCATTCTGATACCCTATGTATTTTGATTGGAGCATTTAGTTCATTTACATTCAGTGTTATTATTGAAAGATATGAGTTTAGAATCATTGTGATGTGAGTAGGTTTCATGGTTGTAGTGATGTCTCTGGTACTTTGTGATCCTTGCAACATTTCACTCACAGAATCCCCATTAGGATCTCTTGTAGGGCTGGTTTGGCGCTGATGAATTCCTTCAATTTTTCTTTGTTTGGGAAGACCTTTATCTCTCCTTCTATTCTAAAAGACAGACTTGCTGGATAAAGGATTCTCGGCAGCATATTTTTTCTGTTCATCACATAGAGGTTTTCCTGCCATTCCTTTCTGGCCTGCCAAGTTTCAGTAAATAGGTCTGCCACTACTCTTATGGGTCTCTCTTTTTAGGTTAGAGCCTGTTTATCCCTAGCTGCTTTCAGAATTTCCTCTTTATCCTTGTATTTTGCCAGTTTCACTGTGATATGCCATGCAGAAGATCAATTCAACTTATGTCTGAAGGGAGTTCTCTGTGCCTCTTGGAATTCAATGCCTTTTTCCTTCCCCAGATCAGGGAGGTTCTCAGCTATGATTTCTTCAAGTATACCTTCAGCACTTTTTCTCTCTCATCCTCTTCTGGAATTCCTATTTTAAGGATATTGTTCTGTTTGCATCACTTAATTCTCTAATTATCCCCTCATACTCCTGGATTTTTTATCTCTCTTTTTCTCAGCTTCCTCTTTTTCCATCATTTTATCTTCTAAGTCACCTATTCTCTCCTCTGCCTCTTCATGCTGTGGTCGCCTCCATATTATTTTGCACCTCATTTATAGCATTTTTTAGCTCCTCCAGACTGTTTCTTAGTCCCTTGATCTCTGTAGCAATAGATTCTATGCTGTCCTCTATAGTTTTTTCAAGGCCAGCAATTAATTTTATGACTATTATTCTAAATTATTTTTCCATTATGTTACTTAAATCGTTTTTGATCACTTAGTTAGCTGTCGCTACTTCCTGGAATTTCTATTGAGGAGACTTTCCATTTCATCATTTGTGCATTCCCTGGGTTGCTCCCAACTGCAGGGCACTTCCCCTGTACTGTCTGTAGTGACTTGTGTTGGTGGTCGGGGCCACAGTCAGACCGGATGTCTGCTCCCAGCCCACCAGTGGGGTGACAGTCAGACTGGTGTGTACCTTATCTTCTCCTATCCCAGGGGCAAGAGTCACTGTGGAGTTGTGTGTCCCCTGTGTGGGCTATTTGCACACTGGCAGACTTGTGGTGCTGCTTCAATGGGATCTGGTGTATTAGCTGGGGTAGATCCGCAAGGTGCACAGGAGCAGGAGGGGCAAGCTTAGCTCGCTTTGCAGTCAGTGGTCCCCTGTGAGAGGGGCCCTGCAGCACCAGGAGAGAGGCAAACCCATTGGAGGGATGGATACACAGAAGCACAGCATTGGGTGTTTGCAAGGTGCAAGCAAATTTGGTGACGGGAACTGGTTCCCTTTGGAATTTTGGCTGGGGGATGGGAGAGGGAGATGGTGGTTGCCAGAGCCTTTGTTCCCCTCTGAGCTGAGCTCTGTCTCCCTTGGATCAACAACTCTCCCTTCCGGTGTCCTCTCACCCTCCCCACTCTCTGAGAGCAGAGTTGTTGACTTTTAACATTCCAGATGTTAAGTCCCACTGGCTGTCAGAACTCACAGAGTCCAGCCCCTCAGTTTTTGCAAGCCAGACTCAGGGGCTATGCCTTGATGGGTGAGCTGCTCCTCCACTACCCCGACTCCCTCCTGCCAGTCTGTGTAGCATGCACCACCTCTCTGCCCTTCCTACACCTTTCCATGAACCTCTTGTCCATGCTTTGCTCCAGAGAGTCCATTCTGCTAGTCTTGTGGTTTTCTGGGTTTAGTCAGATGTGTGTGGAATCTAAGCGATCAGCAGGATTCAGTGAGCCCAGCATCTTCCTATGCTGCCATCTTAAGCATGAATATTTTCATAGAAAGTAATTTTTTAAAGTCTCTGCTGCTACCTGAAATAGAGTCTAGAAAAGACAGAAGTAAATATATACCCAGTACTTATTATTAACTAACTGATTCTAATTTTGCCATTGAGAGGCCTGTTGACTCATTAAAGCTACTTACTGAGTCAGTGACACACCTGGCACTGTCCTGTCCTAGAGAGGCCTTCAGGGTGAAGAGGCTCATGTCTAAACAGGAAGATCCTATTCTTACCTCCAAAGACTGACCACATCTACTGACAGCCCATTGTGTTCCTTAGATGTCACAAGCTTCAGAGAACAATTTAGCAATGTTCTAAAACATTTTTAGCCTATTGTGAATGGCAAATATTAAAAATCAAATGTTTATAGACAAAGGCAAAGTCAACTATCACCTTTGTGAAACTGATTTGGGGAGATAGAAATAAATATATCAAAAATTAATTATAATTGTAATATTATTGTTATAAATTTTGGTGGTTATACTTTAAAAGTTTGTAATATACTATAGGAATATTATTGTTCATCTCCTTGATCACTATACTAAGTACGTGTAATACCAAATGGACATTTACTTTAAACTCACTCAAAAAAAAAGTCACAAATTTTTTTATCTACAGAATATAATTCACAAAAAAATTTAGTAACATTTTTCCAAAAGGGATTATCTATTAAATATTATTACCTTAGACATATTTAAAGATAAATGTTTCATCAATTTTTATAAAAGCAAATATTTTGACATGCTTCACCTACATAAACTTATAAGAAACTACCTTTTAAAGATAGTATTTAAAATATGTTATTTAAGTGTTGTATCTTTAAAGTATAATTGAAGGTACCATTGAAAATAAAGTACATTTTGAGTAACAATTTTTCTTCATTATGTTTGGATCAAAAATGAGTTATCATAAATGTTGTGTACATGACTTTGATGTTTGTTTTCTTTGTGAAATCCAAGGTAACAAAATTGACGTTCTGCCTTTAATTCATTCTAAGAATGTGAGAATAATTACCAAATGGATTTCTGTAGTACTCATGGTCTAAATTTATTTAAGTAACTAAAACTAAATCAATGTTTTCCATGTTACGAATGCTAGAAAACTTAATTAATTTAAAAATAAAATTATAAAAAAATATAATCCCCGTTTTCTGCCTTTATTTATTATTATTTTTTAATTTATAAAATGGATATCATTAGAAACTTATCAGTTGCCAAAGTAATTTTGGCTACCCAAAGCAAAAGTTCTCCACACATCCTTCAAAAACTACACAGATCACAAGTAATATGATTGAAAGCTCACATCTTCAGCATGAATTGAAGAGAATATGTGACAGATTTTAGATTTCATACAAAAATATCAAGATCCAAAAGTGCTTTCTGGTACTATTCCTACATCTTTTCTATATGCTTGAAATTATATTGGAACAATAAACAAACAAACATAAATAAAATAATTGGCAAGCATATTTCAAGCTAATGGAAAGAAAGACATTGTAGAGGTTCTGTATATGAAAGCTGAAAAAATAGAACACAAGATAAAAAAGTTGGCTACAGAAAGAAAATGACACCTGTTAGTGTTAAAGGCCATAATTCATAATGACAATATAATAATTATGAACTTGTATGCACCAAGTAACAAAGCTACCAGCATTAAACAGAAACTGTAAGAAATGTAAAGAGACATAGACAGAAACAAAATAACAGTAGACTTTACCATAACATGCTCAGAAAATATGAGATATAAAAACATAATTTTATATCAAATCTTACATCCTCATTCTGAAAAATAGATCTTATTCTATTATTCTATTCTATTATCTAATATAGATAATATTCCTTGAAACCAGGACAACTTGACCGGCCATAGGTGGGTGATTGCAAAATAGGCCATGCAGGCATGGAGGGGAGGGTTCCCCTTCTGCAGAGAGACAGCGGGAAGAGAAAGAGTGGTTAGGGAAGTGTAGGACTGTATTTGGACAAAGGAAAAAACTTCAGTCTGGGACGAGAGGGATCCCATCGCTAACTGCAGGGCTTTCTTCAGCCTGGGGTAGGCTGCTCTGTTTGCACACCTGGGGCAGAGGGGAGCCAGCCCCAGGCTCAGTGGTAGGTCAGGGGCACAATCCGCAGGAGAAACCAGTCCCCTCCCCTGAAGTGCTGCAGCACAGGACAAGAACAGCCAGGACCACATATTGGGAGAATTTCTTCAGTACCAGGGGTGCATGGAGCAGGAGTTTAAATCCCAGCCAAGCACTGGGGCATAGGAGTCAGCAGAACGAAACACACAGCCTTGTCTGTGCCTGAGGAACAGTGAAGACTGCTCCAAAGGAATAATTTGGGACACTGGGTCATGAAGAAGAGACTGGGGTTTTTCCATCTTTCTCCCCATCACCACCAAGGTGGGGCCTCAGGGAATGATCTGGGGAGCCCACAGTGGAGGCAGGACCAGACTACACCAAACCACGTCCCTCTGTGCAGTAACAGCATGTCTACTGCAGTGTGATAGACGCTGTGGAATCAGAAGGCTCCATCCTCCAGACCAGCACTGCTGCATTGCCTGGATTAATTCTAGGACAATTCTTGTTATATATATATATATTCTCCCTTCATTTATCCTTCTTATCTCTTCCCTCCTCTAGGCTGGTAACTGGTTATTGGTTTGTTTAAACAGACATATTTAATCCATTATCTTGATACATGTTCTACATATCCTTCTTTACATTCCTTTCTCTCTCTGGAATAATCAAGCCATATATTTTTTTCTGGGTAACTTTATCTTCCTTTCTTTTTCCCCACCTCCTTCCTTATTTCCCTTTCTCTCTCTCTGGATTAAGCCTTTTAGTCTCTCTGCCTGGTCAATGTTTATTTTTTTTCTTTTTCCCCTTCCCTGTTATTTCTCACTGTGTATGTGCTCTTCCATCAGCACCACATCCACACTGTTCTTTACTTGTAGCTGGTTTTTCTGGTTTTTTGCTTTTGGATTGTTTTCAGTTTTTTGCATTTTGTTTTCATTTATTTGTTTGTATGTTTGCATGTTTTTGTTTCCTGTTTGTTTTTCTTTTCCAGGGTTATTTCAAAGAACAAATCAAAGCACACCTTGTGGAGGGTCAAAATCATAACTACGTGTAGGGAAATAAAATAACCAAAGTCACTACAACAGAGAGAAAGTAACACTCTCCAAAGACACCTCCTGAAGGGCCAGTCCCTGAACAGTGTATGACCCCCCTTTGATATAGCAGTGCTGGCAGGTGCAGAGCACATAACAAGCTTTTAAAACTCGTACAGGAAAGAAACCTAGCCAAAATGATGAAATGGAAGAATTATCCTAAAAAGAAATTTCAGGAAGAGATGACAGCTAAACAATTGATCAAAACAGATGTAAGCAGTATAATAACTGAACAAGAATTTAGAATAATGGCCATAAAATTAATCGCTGGGCTTGAAAAAAGCATAGAAGACAGCAGAGAATCTATTGCTGGGGAGATCAAGGGACTAAAAACATAGTCACGATGAATTAAAAAATGCTATAAATGAGGTGCAAAATAAAATGGAGATGGCACAGCATGGATTGAAGAGGCAGAGGGGAGAATGCATGAATTAGAAGATAAAATTATGGAAACAGAAGAAGCTGAGAAAAAGTGAGATACAAAAAATCCAGGATCATGAGGGGGAGAATGAGAGAACTAAGCGATTCAATCATACACAACAATATCTGTGTCATAGGAATTCCAGAAGAAGAGAGAGAAAAAGGGGTTGAGGTATACTTGAACAAAGCATAGCTGAGACAACTCCCCAATCTGGGGAAGGAAACAGGCATTGAGATCCAGGAGGCACAGAGAACTTCCTTCAGACATAATATGAATCAATTTTCTTCATGACATATCATAGTGAAACTGGCAAAATACAAGGATAAAAAGAGAATTCTGAAAGCAGCTAGGGATAAATGCGCCTTAACATACAAAGGTAGACACATAAGGATAGTAGCAGACCTATCTACTGAAATTTGGCCAACCAGAAAGGAATGGTAAGAAATCTTCAATGTGATGAACAGGGAAAATATGCAGCCAAGAATCCTTTATCCAGAAAGCTTGTCATTCAGATTAGAAGAAGAGATAAAGGGGGCACCTGGGTGGCACGGTTAGTTGGGCATCCTAATTATGCTTAGGTCATGATCTCCTGTTACATGAGTCTGAGCCCAGCATTGGGCTCTGTGCTGGCAGCTCAGAGCTTGGAGCCTATTTCATATTCTGTGTCTCCCTCTCTCTCTCTGCCCCTCCCTTGTTCATGTTCTGTCTGTCTCTATCTCTCTCTGTCTCTCAAAAATAAATAAAAACATTAAAAAAAGAGAGAGATAAAGCTTTTCCCAGACAAAAGCTGAGGAATTTATTACCAATAAACCAGCCATACAAGAGATACTAAGGGGGGCTCTGTGAATGAAATGTTGCAAGGTCCACAAAATACCAGAGACATAACAACAAGCATGAAACCTACAGGTAACACAATGACTCTAAACCAGTATCTTTCAATAACACTGATGTAAATGGACTAAATGCTCCAAATAAAAGACATAGTGTATCAGAATGGATTAAAAAAACAAGAGTCATCTATTTTTTGTCTATAAGAGACTCATTTTAGACCCGAGGACACCTTCAGGTTGAAAAGGAGGGGATGGAGAACCATCCATCATGTTACTGGAAGTCAAAAGAAAGCTTGAGTAGCCATAGTTATATCAGACAAATTAGACTTTAAATTAAAGGTTGTATAATTATATAATTAGATATAATTATATAATTATATATATCCATCAGGAAGAACTAACAATTATAAATGTCTATGCACCGAGTTTGGAAGCACAAAAATATATAAAACACTTAATCACAAACACAGGCAAACTTATTGATAAGAATGTGGTAACTGCAGGGGACTTTAATACTCCACTTAACGGACAGATAATCTAGATATAGAATCAGTAAAGAAACAATGGCCCTGAATAATATATTGGACCAGATGGTTTTGACAGATATATTTAGAACACTACACCCCAATGCAGGATAATATACTTTCATCTTGAGTGCAAATGGAACATTCTCCAAGACAGATCACATACTGGGTCACAAAACAGCCCTAAGTAAAAATAAAAGAATTGAAACCATACCATGAAAACTTTCAGATTACAATGCTATGAAACTTGAAATCAACCACAGGGAAAAGTCTGGAAAACCTCCAAAAGCAGGAGGTTAAAGAACACCCTACTAAAGAATGAATGGGTCAACCAGGCCATTAGAGAAGAAATTTAAAAATATATGGAAACAAATTAACATGAAAATACAACAACCCAAGCCATTTGAGATGCAGCAAAGGCACTCCTAAGAGGAAAATACATTGCAGTCCTGGCCTATATCAGGAAACTAGAAAAATCCCAAATATAAAGTTTAACAGCACACCTAAAGCAACTAGAAGCACAACAGCATAGACATCACAAACCCAGCAGAAGAAGAGAAATGAGATCAGAGCAGAAATAAACAATATAGAATCCAAAATAAAAATGGTAGAACAGATCAATGAAACCAAAAGTTAGTTTCTTGAAAAGCTAAACAAAATTGATAAACCTCTAGCAAGACTTCTCACAAAGAAAAGAGAGAGGACCCAAATAGATAAAAATGACGAATGAAAATGAATTTATTACAACCAATCCTGCCAAAATACAAGCAATTGTCAGGGATACTATAAAAAATTATATGCCAACAAACTGGACAACCTGGAAGAAATAGACAAATTGATAAACACTCAGACACTACTGAAACTCAAATGGAAAGAAATATAAAATTTGAACAGACCCATAATTAGTGAAGAAATTGAATCAGTTATCAAAAATATACCAACAAATAAGAGTCCAGGACTAGATGGCTTCCCTGGGGAATTCTACCAGACATTTAAAGCAGAGATAATACTTGTCCTTCTCAAGCATTTCCAAAAAATAGAAATGGAAGGAAAAATTCTTGATTCATTCTATGAAGCCAGCATTACTTTGATTTCCAAACCAGAGACCCATCAAAAAAAGAGATCTACAGGCCAATATCTTTGATGAATATGGATGCAAAAATTCTCAACAAGATACTAGCAAATCGAATTCAACAACATATAAAAAGAAGTATTCACCATGATCAAGTGGGATTCATTCCTGAGATGCAGGTCTCGTTCAATATTAGCAAATCAATCAATGTGATACATCACATTAATAAAAAAGAAATAAATAAAAAAAGAAATTAAAAAAGAAATAAATAAAAGAAACCATATGATCTTGTCAATAAATGCAGAAAAAACATTTGACCAAATAAAGCATACTTTCTTAATAAAAAGACTCAAGAAAGTTGGGATAAAAGGATTATACTTAAACATCATAAAAGCCACTTATGAAAAGCCCACAGCTAATATCATCCTCAATGGGGAAAAACTGAGGGCTCTCCCCCTGAGATTAGGAACACCAGAGGGATGTCCACTCTCACCACTGTTGTTTAACATAGTGTTGGAAGTTCTAGCATCAGCAATCAGACAAGAAAATGAAATCAAATGCATCAAAATTAGCAAAGATGAAGTCAAACTTCACTTTTACAGATGATATACTCTACATGGAAAACCCAACAGACTCCACCAAAAGTCGGCTAGAACTGATACATGAATTCAGCAAAGTCACAAGGCATAAAATCAGTGTACTGAAATCAGTTGCATTTTTATACACCAATAATGAAGCAACAGAAAGAGAAATGAAGAAACTGATCCCATTCACGACTGCACCAAGAATTGTAAAGTACCTAGCAATAAACCTAACCAAAGATGTAAAAGATTTTTATGCTGAAAATTAGTGAAAGCTTATGTAAGAAATTGAAGAAGACGCAAATAAATGGGAAAATATTCCATGCTCATGCTTCAAAGAATAAATATTATCAAAATGTCAATACTACCCAAAGCAACCTACACATTCAATGCAATCCCAATCAAAATTGCAGCATTCTTCTCAAAGCTAGAAGAAGCAATCCTAAAATTTGTGTGGAACCACAAAAGACCCCTAATAGCAAAAGTAATATTGAAGAAGAAAATGAAAGCAGGCGGCATCACAATCTCAGACTTTAGCCTCTACCACAAAGCTGTAATCATGAAGACAGCATGTTATTGGCACAAAAACAGACACATAGACCAACGGAATAGAAGAGAGAATTGAAAATTGGACCAACAAAAGTATGGCCAACTAATCTTTGACAAAGCAGAAAAGAATATCCAATGGAAAAAAGACAGTCTCTTTAACAAATGGTGCTGGGAGAACTGGACAGCAACATGCAGAAGAATGAAACTAGACAAATTTCTCATACCATTCACAAAAATAAACTCAAAATGGATGAAGGACCTGAATGTGAGACAGGAAACCATCAAACCCTAGAGGAGAAAGCAGAAAAAAACCTCGTTGACCTCAGCTGCAGCAATATGTGACTCGACATATCTCCAAAGGCAGTGGAATTGAAAGCAAAAATGAACTATTGGGACCTCATCAAGATAAAAATCTTCTGCACTGCAAAGGAAGCAATCAACAAAACTAAAAGGCAACCGATGCAATGGGAAAAGATATTTGAAATACATATCAGGTAAAAGGCTACTATCCAAAATCTATAAAGAACTCACCAAACTCCACACCTGAAAAACAAATAATCCAGTTAAGAAATGGGCAGAAGACATGAATAGACACTTCTCTAAAGAAGACATCCAGATGTCCAACAGGCAAATGAAAAGATGCTCAACATCACTCCTCATCAGGGAAATACAAATCACAACCACAGAGAGATACCACCTCACCCCAGTCAGAATGACTAAAATGAACAACTTAGGAAACTGTAGATGCTGGTGAGGATGTGGAGAAACAGGAACTCTCTCGCACAGTTGGTGTGAATGCAAACTGGTGTAACCACTCTGGGAAACAGTGGGGAGGTTCCTCAAAAAATTAAAAATATACCTACCCTATGACCCAGCAATAGCACTGCTAAGAATTTACCCCAGGGATATAGGAGTGCTGATGCATAGGGGCACATGAACCTAAATGTTTATAGCAACACTTTCAACAATATCCAAATTATGGAAAGAGCCTAAATGTCCATCAACTGACAAATGGATAAAGAAGATGTGGTTCATATATACAATGGAATACTACTTGGCAATGAGAAAGAATGAAATCTGGCCATTTGCAGCAACGTGGATGGAACTGGAGGGTATTATGCTAAGTTAAATAAGTCAGTCAGAGAAATACAGATACCATATGTTTTCACTCATATGTCGATCTTGAGAAAATTAGCAGAAGACTGTGGGGGAGAGGAAGGTAGAACAAAAGTTACAGAGAGGGAGGGAGGCAAACCATAAAAGACTGCTGGATACTGAGAACAAATTGAGGGTTGTTGGGGGGTGGAGGAGAAGAGAAAGTGGGTGATGGGCATTGAGGAGGGCACCTGTTGGGATAAGCACTGGGTGTGAAACGGAAATCAATTTGACAATAAATTATATTAAAAAATAGATAATATTCCTCAAAATTGATTACATATAATAAGAATCAACAAATTTTTTCTATGAAGGACCTACGTAGTGAATATTTTAAGGTATGCAAGCCACACAAAAGCACCCATAGATAATACAGAAATAAATATGACTGCATTCCAATGAACACTGAAATATGAGTTTCACATAATTTAAATAAGTCATGCAATAGTAATTTTTAAAATAATTTTTTCCAATAATTTATTTTTTTTCAATGATTTCACATAGGTAGTGGACTGGATTGGGCCTGAGGGTGATAATATTGTAGACCCTTGGCATATTAAGAAAAAAGAAAGAATCAGCAAGTTCTATAAAGTAGAAACTTTACAAATACAACTACTCTCTGACTACAATGCAAAAAATGACTAGAAATTAGCAACAAATTTTAATCAGGTCATCTACATGGAATATTGGAATAGAAGGTTTATTTAACCTTTTGGGAAATGCAGGAATACAAACCAAAATTACAAAGTTTAAGAAAAGATAATGATAATAGACACACTGATATTAAGCCTTATGGGATAAATTTAAAGCATTGATCAGAGGAAAGTCCATTGCCTTAAATACTTATATTGATAAAAAAAAAGTAAATAAAGAATTCTCGCACTGAACTAGAAAAAAAACCCAGCAAAATAGTGCAAAAGAAAAACACAAGGAAGAATATAATAAAAATAAAAACTAAAACTAATGAGCTAGGGAATATAAAAAAAAGTTTTAATATTAAATTAAATAATCTTTTTAAAAAATGTTTTCATGTTTATTTTTGAGAGACAGACTGTGAGTGGGGAGAGGAAGAGAGAGATGGAGACACAGAATCTGAAGCAGGCTTCAGGCTTTGAGCTGTGAGTACAGAGCCTGATGCAGGGCTCATACTCATGAACCATGAGATTAGACCGGAGCTGAATAGGATGCTTAACTGACTGAGTCACTTAGGTGTCCCCAAATCATCTTTTATTTAAAAAAAATTAATAAAGTAATGGGCAAAATCACTTGGTAGCTTAAGAAAAAGCTAACAAGAAGAACCACAACATAATGTAAGAAACAAAAGCGTGGAAACAGGCGTTGACAAAGGAAAAACAATTTAATAATAAGAAATTACTTTGTGGTTCTTTGCAAATAAATTTAGAACCTAAATGAAATTAATGTTAAGTGAAAAAAATTAACTTACTAAAATTGACCCCATTAGCAGTAGAAAACAAATGCACCAATTATTGTAGAAGAAAAGGGAAAGTTATCATAGAGTTACTCCCTAAATGCAGCAGGCTCAGATCATTTCAAAAGGAAATTACACACTTTCAAAGAACCAATAGTCCCAATGTTACATTAGATTTTCCAAATAATAACTAATGAAAAAAAAGTCCAGTGGAAGCAAGTATAACATTGATCATTAGCATGCTAAAAAGTTAGAAAGCAGTATCATTGACTATCAACAACAAAAAATATTAAACTATCACTCAAAAAAATACAAAACCATATTAAGAAAATAACACCAAATAGATTTGAACACACAATAAAGATTGTTTCAAAAATTGGAATTTATTAATACAGTAGACAGCATTAATAAATCTAAAGAGGAAATCATACGATTATCACTATTTTGCTGAAAAAGTCACTGAAAAACCTTAACACCCATTAGTGATAAAAATACTCAAAAAATGGTAATATATGAATACTTTGTGAAACCAGTATCTTGTTTATTTGTCAAATATAAGGGGATTTCCAATAAGTCAGATAAACAACAAGGATGCCCAGTATATGTATTACTATTAAACACCGTACTAGATGTGTTAATCAATGCAATTAGAGAAGGAAAATGAATTAGAGGTATAAAAATTGAAAAAGAAGTAAAACTATTCACAGAAAATTTGATAGTGTACCTGCAAACTCTAGAAAATCAATGATAAAATTAACTCAAACAATAATTTAGCAAGGAAAAATATATAAAATTAAAAAAAAAAAACAATAGCTCTGATATATACTAAGAATAATCAATCAGAATATACAATGTACCCTATGAAATTCCATATTACAAAAATATGGAAGATAAAATACTTAGAAATAAACTTAAGAAATAGGCATAATCTATAAAATTAAATTACAGAAGTACTCTTAAAGGACATAATAGCAGACTTGCACAAATAAGAATGTATCCCCTCTCCTTGTGTAGGATGACTTAACCTCATCAATTCTCCCTAACTTAATTCATGAGTATAAGGCAATCTCAATTAACATATATGTTGTAGACCCTAAGTCTAAAGTTCTCTTTTGGCCAGCAAGAGAGCAGATGCAGGATTAAAAGCAAGAGATGGTTAGTGTCTTGGAAAAGACAAGTGTCCCAAATAAGGGTCCTTGCCCTTTTTTTTTTATTAGGATCAGAAGGCTTACAAACATCATGATGGATGTGCACAAAGAGACAATAAATCTGTGAACATTAACTCATGGACATGAGGGAAAGGGAGTCTTGAAGGTATTCGGGGTTAGGGGTTTGGGTTAATACAAAACAACATCCTGCACCAGGCAGCTGGGTGAAGGTTGTTTACAGTGGACATGAGGCACCATTTCTGTTTATCTTTAGTCTATAGGATGAGACAGAGCAAAAACCTCAGGGTTAACAAGGCACCATTTCTTTTGCTAATCAGTTCCACACTGGGCAGTTTCACCTGCAGTGCAGTTGTCTATAGCCTTATTTACCTGTTTAAATAATTTGGTCCTTCCTTCCTGTGAAAGCAGCTTTCTGCTATAGTACTAAATTGGGGGGCACTTTTGCCCTGAATACCTAATCTTGTTTATGTCATATACCTATGTGTTGGGGCCTTTGCCTCACCTTCTCTATACTTATTTACCTAATCTTGTTTACCCAAACTTTGGTGTGAGCATCCTATGGCTTTGTACCTCTTTATGCCTTGTTAACCCATTGGTGTAAGCCCAGGAAATTTCTAAGCTTATTCCCCACATATATGAATAACTTTTTGTATTCAGTAAAATTTGTAATTTTGTATTGATACTAAATGCCATATGGAAAAATAAACATAGAGCTGGGGGACAACACTGAAAAAGCAAAGCTCTAAGGAAAGGCAACTAGCTCTACCAGACATTACAAGATCTGGTATTTCAAAATTGTCTAAATATCTTACTTTCTAAAATTAGAACAGTCTGATATCAGAATACAAATAGAGACAAGCAAATTAAATTAGAAAGTGCAGAAGTAGACCCAAATAATTTAGCATATGATAAAGTTCCCAGATGAAAACACAGAAGACAAAGATAAATTTTTAAATAAACGATATTGGGGAAGGGAGGGGCCAAGATGGCAGAGCAGCATGAAGGGTTTTTTTTTTTTTTTTGCCTGTATCATCCCTGAAATGCAGCTAGATCAATACCAAGCCATCTTGCACACTTAGAAAATTGATCTGAGGATTAACACAACAATCTGCACCACTTGATCCAAAGAACTCAGCAGGTACATGGCATGGAATGGAGAGGTGAACTGGGGGAGAGAGAAGCCGCAGATGGTAGGGAGCTATTTTGCTTGCAGAGAGAGGACAGAGATAGGGGGGAGAGTACAGTAAAAGCACTCCCCACCTCAAAAACAGCTGGTGAGAAAGAGAAAGAGTAGAAAATCCCATAAGGGATTTAACAAGAAAGGGAGAAAGGAGAAGGTTGAAAACCCACTAAAACTCTATAATAAGGGAGCACAGAGTTTGAAACTCCACAGCTTTATACTTGGAGGAAGGAGCTCTGGTGGGAATGGTAAATCCCCATGAACAGACAGCAAGGACTGATGGGTCCTTGGGCCACATGGAGAGAGGTGGTTTCCCTGCTGAGAGGCCATTTGGTAGAGGCTGTGTGACCTGCCTCCCCACAGGCAAAGGTCCCAGTGGACCCTGGAGATCAGCCACATTTGCTGGTGTTGGAACAAGGATGTTAAAGGTGAAGCCTGGTGCCAGATGTGGGTTGTGATTTACCATAATCCCTGAAACTCTGCTGTTACACGATTGTGCACACTTTTTCTGGGTCTGGCTGGCACCTGGCCAGAGTCTCTGGGCATCTAAAGCAGCATGGTTGCATGAACATTCCTGGGGACAGGCCAGCACCTGGCCATTGTTTGGCCATTGCTCCCCAGAGGGTCTGATCAGGTCAAAGCCACAGGGCCCTCAGAAGCGAGGGGTTTCAAAACATAGCCACATCTGAGATAAAATTGAGGAGGGTGATGCTGCCTGGTAGCCTGATGGCTTCAATGTGGACAGTGTAGAAGTGGGGAGTGGACAAAGGCTGGAGACACAGGAGGGGTACTTGATTGCCAGATGGTAAAAGCACAGAGTTCTGATACTAGACACTGGGTAGTTGGGTGATGTCATTTTCACCCCTCCTGCATATGTCCATACACACCTACATGCTCCACAACGATCCACCCCAGTAAGGTAAGCAGTGCCATCTAGTGGAGAATGGAGCCATTACACCAAGCCCAGTCCAACTGTACCAAACAAGCTCTACAGGAACACCACAAGTCTCTCCTCCTGCTTAATTTACGGACTATTGAGTGCTTCATAATTGGACTCGTAGGGGAAACCTGATGTAATTTTAATCATATTTCATTCGGTTCTCTGGTCCATCTATTCAATTTTTTTCTTTCTTTTTCTTTTCTTTTTCTTGATTACAGAAAAAGAAACTATTTATTGAGGAGGGCACCTTTTGGGATGAGCACTGGGTGTTGTATGGAAACCAATTTGTCAATAAACTTCATATATAAAAAAAAAAAAAAGAAACTATTTTTCCCTTTTTTATAAAAAAAGATTTTTTTAATTTTCTCTACTATATTTTTTATATTTTTATAAATGTTTTAATTCTATTTTACTTTCATCATTCCATTTTATTCTAATTTATTGTATTCATGTTTTTTTTTAATTTTCAAACATTTTCCCTTTTTTTTTCCTTTTCTTTTCTTTCCCATTTTTCTCTTTTCTATCAAGTTTCTTTTAACAACTGGACCAAAATACACCTAGGATATAGCATCCTTTATTTGATTTTTGTATTGTTTTTAATTTTTAAATTTTTCTTTATTTTTACTTTATTAATTATTTTTCTTCTTCCAAAATGAAGAAATTTACCCCAAAAGAAAGAACAGAAGGAAATGACAGCCAGGGACTTAATCAACACAGATACAAGCAAGATGTCTGAAGCAAAATTTAGAATCACGATAAAAAGAATACTAGCTGGGGTTGAAAAAAGCATAGAATCCCTTTCTTTGGAGATAAAAGAAGTAAAATCTAGTCAGGACAAACTGAAAGATGCTATAACTGAAATGCAATCTTCAATGGATGCCAAGGTGGCAAGGGTGGATGAAGCAGAGCAGCGAATCAGAGATATAGAGCACAAACTTATGAAGAATAATGAAATGGAAAAAAAGAGGAAAACTAAGGCAAAAGAGCATGATATAAAAATTAAAGAACTCAGTGATTCATTAAAAAAGGAAAACATCCAAATCATAGCAGTCCCAGAAGATGAAGAGAGAGAAAAAGGGGTAGAAGGTTTTTGTGAGCAAATCATAGAAGAAATTTCCTAACCTGGGGAAAGACACAGACATCAAATCAGGAAGCACAGAGAACTCCCATTAAATTTAACAAAAAACAACTATAAATAAGGCATATCTTAGTCAAATTCACAGAATCATCAGGCAAGGAAAGAATCATGAAAATGGCAAGGGAAAAAAGCCCTTAACCTGCAAGGGTAGACAGATCAGGTTTGCAGCAGACTTATCCACAGAAACTTGGCAGGCCAGAAAGGAGTGGCAGGATATATTCAATGTGCTGAATCAGAAAAATATGCAGCCAAGAATTCTTTATCCAGCAAGGCTGTCATTCAAAATAAAAGGAGAGATAAAAAGTTTCCCAGACAAACAAAAACTGGTTCATGCCCACTAAATCAATCCTGCGTGAAAGTTAAAGGGGTACTCTCTGAGGGATAAAATCCAAAAAAAAAAAAAAATCAAAAATTAAAAAAAAAAAAAGACCACAGCACCAAAGACTAGAAAGGACCAGAGAACACCACCAGAAACTGCAACTCTACAGACAACATAATGGCAATAAATCCATATCTTTCAGTACTCACTCTGAATGTCAATGGAATAAAACTCCAATCAAAAGACACAGGGTAACAGAATGGGTAAGAAAACAAGATCCATCTATCTGCTTTTTACAAGAGACCCATTTTAGACCTAAAGACACCTTCAGATTGAAAGTTAGGGGATGGAGAGCCATTTATCATGCTAATGGTCGCCAAAAGAAAGCCGAAATAGCCATATTTATGTCAAATATTCTAGATTTTAAAATAAAGACTGCAACCAGAGATGAAGAAGGACATTATATCATAATCAAGGAGTCTATCCACCAAGATCTAACAATTATAAACATTTATGCCCCAAATTTGAGACACCAAAATATATAAATCAATTATTCACTAACAAAGAATATCATTGATAATAATACCATAATAGTAGGGGACTTCAAATCCCACTTACAACAATAGACAGATCATCTAAACAGAAAATCAACAAAGATACAATGGCTTTGAATGACACACTTGACTGGAAGGATTTAATAGATATTTTCATAACATTTCATTCTAAATCAGCAGAATACACATTCTTCTTGAGTGCAGATGGAACTTTGTCCAGAATAGATTATGTACTGGGCCGCAAAACAGCCCTCAACAAGTACAAAAAGATCAAGATCATACCATGCATGTTTTCAGACCACAATGCTATGAAACTGGAAATCATTCACAAGAAAAAATTTGGAAACCTAACAAATATTGGACACTAAACAACATCTTACTAAAGGATGATGGTCTAAACAAGAAGTTAAAGAGGAAGTTAAAAAGTACATAAAAGCCAATGGAAATAACACCACAGCCCAAAACCTCTGGGACACAAAAGGCAGTCATAAGAGGGAGATATATAGCAATACAGGCCTTCCTAAAGAAGGAAGAAAGGTTCAGATACAACTTAATGTTACACCTAGTTAGCTGGAAGATGAACACAAGTAAATCCCAAAACCAAAGAAGACAGGAAATAATGATTAAAGCAAAAATCAATGCTATAGAAACATACAAACAAAAAGAAGCAAAGAAAAACAAAAAACTCTCACACACACACAAAAAGTAGGACATATTAATGAAACCAGGAGCTGGTTCTTTAAAAGAATTAAGAAAATTGATAAATCCCTAGCCAGTATGATAAAAATGAAAAAGGAAAGGACCCAAATAAATAAAACCAATAATGAAGAGGAGAGCTCACAACCAATACTGCAGAAATACAAGCAATAATAAGAGAATATTATGGCCAATTAAATGCCAATAAATGGCACAATATGGAAGAAATGGACAAATTCCTACACACAAACTACCAAAACTGAAACAAGAATAGAAAATATGAACAGACCCATAACCAGTAAATAAGTTGAATTAGTAATAATAAAAAAAAAACTCCCCAAAAAACAAGAATCCAAGGCCAGATGGATTTCCAGGGGAATTCTATAAAACATTTAAAGAATAATTAGCATCTATTCTTTTGAAGTTGTTCCAAAAAATAGAAATGGAAGGAAAGCTTCCAAACTCATTCTATGAAGCCAGCATTACCTTGATTCCAAAACCAGACAAAGACCCCACTAAAAAGGAAAACTACAGACCTATTTCCCTGATGAACATGGATGCAAGATGTTAGCCAACTGGATCCAACAATGCATTAAAAGCATTACTCACCATGACCAAGTGGGATTTATACCTGGGATGCAGGGTTGTTTCAAAATCCACAAAACAATCAATGTGATACATCAAATCAATAAAATAAAGAGCAAGAACCACATGATACTCTCAATAGATTCAGAGATCATTTGACAAAATACAGCATCCTTTGTTGATAAAAACCATCAAGAAAGTAGGGATACAAGGATCATACCTCAAGATTATAAAAGCCATATATGAAAGACCCACCACTCTTGCCACTGATATTCAACATAGTATTGGAAGCCTTAGCCTCAGCAATCAGACAACACAAAGAAATAAAAGGCATCCAAATCGGCCAGGAGTTCAAACTTTCACTCTTCACAGATGACATAATACTGTATATGGAAAACCCAAAAGGTCCCACCAAAACACTGCTAGAACTGATCCATGAATTCATCAAAGTTGCAGGATATAAAATCAGTGCACATAAATTGGTTGCACTGCTATACACCAATAATGAAGAAAGAGAAAGAGAAATCAAGGAATCAATCCCATTTAAAATTGCACCAAAATCCATAAAATACCTAGGAATAAATCTAACCAAAGAGGTGAAAAATCTATACACTGAAAAGTATAGAAATCTTATGAAAGGTATTGAACACACACAAATGCGCGCACACACACACACACACAAAAGGAAAAATATTCCTTGTTCCTGTATTAGAAGAAGAAATATTGTTAAAATGTCAATACTACCCAAAGCAATCTAGATATTCAATGTAATCCCTATCAAAATGACACCAGCACTCTTCACAGAGCTAGAACAAACAATCCTAAAATTTGTATGGAACCAGAAAAGAACCCGAATAGCTAAAACAATCTTGAATAAAAACTCCCAATGCTCCAAAGCATCACAATCACAAATTTCAAGATGTATTAAAAAGTTGTAATCATCAAAATAGTGTGGTACTGGCCCAAAAGCAGACACTTTGATCATTGGAACAGAATAGACTATCCAGAAATGGACCCACAAGTGTATGGCCAACTAATTTTTGACAATGCAGGAAAGAATATCTAATGGAATAAAGACAGTCTCTTCAGCAAACTGGACAGTGACATGCAGAGGAATGAAACTTCTTTCTTCTTTTTGCATGACCACTTTCTTACACCATACACAAAAATAAACTCAAAATGGATGAAAGACCTAAATGTAAGATAGGAAGCCATCAAAATCCTAGAGGAAAAACCTCAGTTGCAGCAACTTCTTAACACATCTCTGGAGGCAAGGGCAGCACAAGGAAAAAATGAACTATTGGGACTTTGTCAAGATAAAAAGCTTCTGCACAGTGAGGGAAACAATCAGCAAAACTAAAAGGCAATCAATGGAATGGGAGAAGATATTTGCAAATGACATCAGATAAAGGGTTATTATCCAAAATCTATAAAGAACTTATCAAAGTAAACACCCAAAAAACAAATAATCCAGTGAAGAAATGGGCAAAAGACATGAATAGACACTTCTCCAAAGAAGACATCCAGATAGCTAACAGACATATGAAAGAATGTTCAACATCACTCATCATCAGGGAAATACAAATAAAACCACAATGAGAAACCACCTCACACTAGTCAGAATGGCTAAAATTAAGAATCAGGCAACAACAGATGTTGGAGAAAGGGGATCCCTTTTGCATTGCTGGTGGGAATGCAAACTGGTGCAGCCACTCTGGAAAAGTATATGGAGGTTCCTCAAAAAATTAAAAATAGAACTATCCTACAACCCAGAAATTGCACTACTAGGTATTTATTCAAGGAATCCAGTGTGCTGTTTCAAAGGGGGCACATATACCCCAATGTTTATACAGTGCTATTGACAGCAGCCAAAGTATGGAAAGAGCCCACATATCCATTGACAGATGAATGGATAGAGAAGATGTGGTTTACATATACAATAGAGTATTACTCAGGAATCTAAAAGAATGAAATCTTGCCATTTGCAACAAGATGGATGGAACTAGAGGTATTTTGTGAAGCGAAATTAGTCAGAGAAAGACTTAATATCATACGACTTCACTAATATGGAAGTTAAGATACCAAACAGATGCACGTAAGAGAAGAGAAGCAAAAATAATATAAAGACAGGGAGGGGGATAAAACAGAAGAGACTCTTAAATACAAAGAACAAACTGAGAGTTGATGGTGGGTTTTGGGTGGTGTGCTAGGCTAAATGGCCAAAGAGCATTAAGGAAGACATTTGTTGGGATGAACACTGGGTGTTATATATAGGGGATGAATCATTGGAGTCTACTCCTGAAGTCATTGTTGCACTGTATGCTAACTGGATGTAAACAATAAATAAATTAATTAATTATATTTTAAAAAAGAAAAAAGAAAAAGAAAAACATAAATAAATGGTACTGAGGCAAATCATTTGTCATTTGGAAAAAGATAGAATTGAAACCATATTTCCCAGGAAATAAAAGAATTAATTCCAAATGGATTAGACATCTATATAAAAAGTTAAAACCACACAAGAACAGAAGAAAGCATGGGTACGTGTCTGTATGTGGTTGTGTATTCATGTGCATGTGTTTCCTGGTGCTGACTATAAACCACATTTATCACTTGCCAATTAATAAGTAGGAAATACATGTTTAGTAACTTTGTAACAGAAAAGTCATCATCTTAACCAAGTGATAAAATTAACATTTCTGGTCATGGGACTAATCTACATTAGGTACATTCTGTTATGATGCATTATTTTTACAAAAGCATTGGCCAAAGATGTGAAGGAAAAGGAAAAACTGAGGAACTGTTGCAGACGGAAGGACTCTACAGAAGCATGACAACTGTGTTAAAGACATGATCTCAAACTGGACTCAATAATGAACAGCAAAATTTGCATAGGAAGTGTGCATTAGGTGGTAGTGTTATATCAAAATGGATTTGCTTATGTTTGATAGTCTTATTGTGGTCTTTTGTGGAAAGGTGTCCTTTATTTAAGGACATGCATACTGAAGTATTTAGGACTAAAGTTATGTATGCTAATAGGGCAAACAGTTTACAAAAAAAAAAGTCTCAATGTATAGAGAAAGAATGATAAGGCAAGTGGTAGCAATTGGGAAATCTGAGTAAGAACTATACTAGTTTTTCAAAATAAAAAATATTTTTAAAAAGAAAAAAGAATAATGCATGAAACATATAAGCAGACAAATATTCTTGTCTATTTTTCAAAAGAAAATGATGAAGAAAATTTTAAATGGGCAAAAACATAGACAATTCAGAAAAAATGTATGTAAGTATCCTTTAAATGTATGAAAATAAGTTCAAGCTTATGATAAAAGAAATGCAAAGTAAAATTACTCTAATATAATTTCTCACCTATCAGATGAACAATATTGAAAAAAAACACAGTTATATAATACATTGCTGAAAAATGTAAATTTCCTTTTAGATAGGAATTTGGCAAAATCTAACATATGCTTCCCCTTCCCTCACACCAACTACAATAATAGTTGATTAGAGATGAAAAAGCAATAAGGCATAGACTCTGAAGAGCAGCACAAAAAGAAGTCCCAAAGCCAAGAGGGGAGAAAAAAAAGGCAGCTAAAGTAATATGAATGAAGCCTCTGGTGTCTATAGACTCCTAGTCTGACTAACAAATCTTCACACTAAAAGCCTATTTACCTTAGTGCCTATTACCCATCACAATATGTCCCACTATCAACAACAACAAAACAAACACACACAAAATAAAAACTACACTAAAGATTTGCTACAAGCCTGGGGTGGGATGACACAGTCTGTAGAGGTAAAGCCATCATGATCATCAGAACTGGATTCAAATCACATAGATGTTAGAATTATCAGATTTAAAAAACCCAAAATAATTGATAATATGTTAAAAGTTCTTATGATAAAAGTAGATAGCATGCAAATTCAGATGAGTGGTGTCAGCAAAGAGATTAAAACTTTAAGAGAAAATCAAAATGAAAAGCTAGAAGTCAAAAACATTAAAAGAAAAGAAATTCTTTGAGAAGCTCATTAGCAGATTTGTAAAGGAAGACAGTTAAGGAAAGGATCAGTGAGCTTGAAGAAAGTTCAATAGGAACTTTCCCAAATAAAATACAATGAGAAAAGTAAAAGAAAGAATGAAAAACAGAACAGAATATCCAACAACAGCAGGGCAAGTTCAAAATGTATAATAAATGAGTAATTGGATTACCAGAAAAGAGAAAATAGAATAAATCCCTGACAATGCTGATAATGCATCAAAATTATTAATAGAGAACACCATGCAAGATAAAAAAAAAAAACCCGTATCTAGTCATATATTCAAACTGCAGAAAATCAAAGACAAAGTCTGAAGGAAGCAGAGGAAAGGATAACAACCTTACTGATATAAAAAATGAATAAGACACATAGCAAATTTATCATTAGCCATGAAAGCAAGACAAGAATAAAGTAAATTTTTACAGTATTTAAAAAAATACAAATTTGTCAGTATAGCTAAAAATTGAATTAAATTATCATTCAAAAATAAAGGAGAAAGAATAAAGACATCTCAGAAATTTGAATCTTCATAAAGAATGAGTGTTGAGAATAGCATAAAGAAGATAAAATCTATCACTTATCTGAATCTTAATAGAGCTAAAGGATGAGTTTGTTTAAATCAATAGTGGTAGTAATAAATACATGATTATAGCATATGAGTAAAGGAAATGAATGACAGTAATGTAACAAGAAACAAGAGAATGGTATTGTGTACTTGTACTACACATGTTGTGTTATTTGAAATGAGATTTACATTATTTTAAAATGTATACTGTAACCTTAGGGCAATCACTTAAAATATTTTTTAAAAACAAATATATCATATACCATGAGAAGTGACTTCAAAAGAATCAATGATCAGTTAAATATAAAGAAGGCAGAAAAAGAGGAGAAATAAACAAATGCAATGAATCAAAAGTAGTTATATTTTAATGGTATTTTAATACAACTATAATAGTAAATAGTTTCAATATAATGATTTAAGACATCAGATATCTAAACATCAGTTAAAAACAAAAGTGGGAAGATTGAAGAATTTTAAAAAGATCCAATTATATACAGCCTACAAGAAACAGATAAGTTAAAAGTTAAGAGAAAGAGAAATATATACCATGTTGGCACTAATCAAAAGAAACATGGAGTAAACATATTAATTTTGGAGAAAGTAGACTTAAGGACAGGGAAGAATATGAGATAAAAAGCAACATCACACAATCAATTTTCCAAGAAGACAACAATCCTAAATGTCCTAGCACTAAAAACAAGGTATTAAATACACAAGGCAAAAAAATGATAGAACTGAAAGGAAAAATAAAATCTATTTTATATTTGGGAATTTCAACATCCCTCTGTCCATAATTAACAGATAGGATAGGCAGAAAATCTGTAAGGATATACGTGACTTGAACAACATTATCAATAAACCTGATCTAATTCACATTTATAATGCATTCCATCTGACAACAGCAAGATACACATTCTTCTCAAGCAGACATAAAATGTTCACCATAATAGATTACATCTGGGCCACAAAATATACCTTTACAAATTTAAAAGAATAGAAATCATAAAAAATACATTCTCAGACCATACAGAATTAAACCACAAGTCAATAACAGAAAAGTATCTTGACAATCTTCAAATATTTAGAAATTAAACAACAAACTTCTAAGCAACCAATAAGCCAAAAAAAAGAAGCATAAAGAGAAAACTTTAAATATGTTTATCAAAATAAAAAATAAATTCATCAAGCTTGAGCAGATGGCAGAGTAGGAGGATCCTAAACTCACCTCATCTCACGTTTGCAACTAGAAATTATTCACATCTTTGTAAATAAACCAGTGATTGGAAGACTAGCAGAACAAACCCACAACTAAAAGTAAAGAAGACGCTGCATCTGAGGAGGTTAGGAAGAATGGAAATACGATCCAGAGCTGTCTGCAGGAGGAAGGGAGCTGCTGGTGCATAAATGGGAGAGAAATGGCCCCTTGTACCAGGGACCCCACATAGGAAACACGAATCCCCATAGCATCTGGCATTGAAAGCCATAGGGGCTGAATTCCCTGAATTTGTATAACCATCAGGACTTGGAGCCTGGAGCTTTAAAAGTCAGCTGACTCAGCTGACTGGGTGAGTCAAAAGAGAGGAAGATCTGTTTATACTGATTTTGGAGCATGCTGGGAGCCTTCTCTGGGAACAAAAGACCTGGTAGACACCATTTTCCTCCACAACCCTCAGCATAAATACAAGGAGGCCATGCTGCACAGACATTTCTTAACTAACTTGCTAGCAGTGTGTCCTGCCTATGCATTCTCCTGAGGACTTAGCAAGTCCAAATTTGATCACCTCAGCCCTGGACTCAGGACAAATTTTGTCAATGCTGCATGCTCACACTCAGTCTAGCCACCATGTGCCCCTTTCCCCCACAATGCTCATCCCCATGCCACTCTGCTTTGCACTCCAGGCTGCCACTCCAGCTGCTGTGCTTTGGCAGATCCAGCCTAGTACTTGCTGCTCAGTGCAAATGTTGCTGATATCACTGCCCTGCCTTCCAGCCCTCCTGTGGTCGTACCCTCTTAAAACCAGCCTGCGTGGGTCTCATTAACACCACAGAGAACAAGCACAGCCCACAATAGGAAGAAAGTCAGTGCAGATGCCTCAACTGAAATAAAAAGTAACTCAAAAACAATAGCAGGATATAAGCAACACACAGAAGACTCCTGCCGGTGCCAGTTTCTGCTGAACAGGGGATACTGCACTGTAGGGCACTACAGGAACTCTTCTTCATAAAGCCACCACTTTCAAGGGCAGTAGACATAGCTGACTTTCCTAGCATGGAAACAGACACAGAGAGGTAGACAACATGAAGAGACAAAGGAATATAAGCCAAATGAAAGAATAGGACAAAATCACAGCAGGAGATCTAGGCAAAACAGAAATAAGTAGTATGCCTGATAGAGAATTTAAAGTAATGATTATAAAGATACTCACTGGACTTCAGAAAAGAGTAGGGGACATCAGTGAGACCCTTGACAAAGGGATAAAATATAACATAAGAGAGATGAAGAACTCAATAAATTAAATTAACATACAATATATGGAATAAACAGTAGGCTACAGGATGCAGAAAAATGCATAAGTGACCTGGAGGATAGAGTAATGGAAAGCAATTAAGCTGAAGACATGAGAGACAAATACTGAACAATGAGAACAGACTTAGAAAACTCAACAGCACCATCAAAGCATAACATTCATATCAGAGGAGACCCAGGAGAAGACAGAGAAGAAAGAGAAATATTGTATTTGAAGAAATAATAGCTGAAAGCCTCCCAAAACTGGGGAAGCACATAGATCAATAGAATAGAATAGAAAGCCCAGAAGTAAACCCATGTGTATATGCTTAATTTGTCCTTGACAAAGCAGTAAAGAATATCCAATGGGAAAGACAGCCTCTTCAACAAATGGTGTTGGGAAACTTGATGGTAACATGCAAAAGAATGAAATCAGACCAATTTCTCACACTATAAACAAAAATAAATTCAAAATGGATGAAAGACCTAAATGTGAGACCTAAAACTATAAAAATCCTAGAAGAGAGAACAGGCAGTCATTTCTTTGACATTGGACATAGCAACTTTTGTCTACATATGTCTTCTGAGACAAGGGAACCAAAAGGAAAACTAAACTATGGGGACTACATCAAAATAAAAATCTTCTGCACAATTAAGGAAACAACAAAGCTGAAAGGTGGTGTATTGATTAGGAGAAGATATCTGCAAATGACATGCCTAATAAAGGGTTAGCATCCAAAACATATCAAGAGCTTATACAACTCAACACACCAAAAACAAATAATTCAATTAAAAATGGGCAGAAGACATGAACATACATTTCTCCAAAGATACCCAGATGTCGGCAGACACATGAAAAGATCCTCAACATCACTCATAATCCAGGAAATACAAATCAAAACCACAACGGGATATCACCTCACACCTGTGGAAATGGCTAAACTCAAAAACTCAAGAAACAACAAGTGCTGGCAAGTATGTGGAAAGAAAAGAAAGCTCTCTCACTGTTTGTGGGGATTCAAACTGGTGCAGCCACTGTGGAAAATAGTATTGAGGTTCTTCAAAAATTTAAAAAAGAAGTACCCTACAATCAAGTAATCACACTACTGGGTAATTACTCCCCACCCCACCCCACCCCCCCAAAAAAAACTAATTCAAAGGGACACATGTTTATTATAGCATTATTTACCATAGCCAAATAATGGAAACAGCCCAAGTGTCCACTGATAGGTGAATGGATAAAGAAGATGTGGTATAAACACACACAATGGAATATTAGTTGTAAAAAGGAATGAAATCTTGTCATTTGCAACAACATAGATGGACCTAGAGAGTATAATGCTAAGTAAAATAAGCCAGTCAGAGAAAGACAAATACCATATAATTTCACTCATATGTGGAATTTAAGAAACAACACAAACAAGTGAAAGAAAAAAAAAAAGAGAGAGAAAGACAAAACAAGAAACACTCTTAACTACAGAAAACAAACTGGTGGTTCCCAGAGCAAGGGAGGGGTAGGTGAAATAGGTGATGGGGATTAAGAATACATTTATCATGATGATCAGTGAGTAAGGTATAGAATTTTTGAATCACTAGGGGCGCCTGGGTGACTCAGTCGGTTAAAGATCCCACTCTTGATTTGGCTTAGGTCATGATATCATGGTTCATGAGTTCAAGCCCCACATCAAGCTCCACGCTAGCAGTGAGGGGCCTGCTTGGGATTCTCTCTCTATCCCTCTCTCTCTGTCCCTGCCGGGCTTGTGCTCTCATGTGCTCTCTCTCTCTCTCTCTCAAACTAAATAAATAAATTTTTAAGAAAAGAATTTTTGAATTACTATATTATACATCTGAAACTAATATAACACCATATTTTAACTAGACTGTGACTTTTAAATAAATTAATTAAAAAACTAAAATACAAGAGAAAATAGGATTTAAGACTACTAGAATAAAATGAAATAAAATAAACTCATCAAAATTAATGCCATAGTAAATCAATGTTTAGACGGAAAAGAAGAAAACTTCTAAAAACATTCAATCTAAGAGTGAATACCAAGAAACTGAAGACATATGAACAAGTTAAGCCAAAAGCAAATAGAAGAAAAGTAAATAGTTAAAATTAGAGCATATGTCAATAAAATAAAAATATGAAAACCGATGGGTACCTTGGTGGCTCAATTGGCTAAGTGTTTGACTTTGGCTCAAGTTAAATCTCATGGTTTGTGAGTTCAAGTCCCTCATTGGGCTCTCTGCTATCAGTGAAGAGCCCGCTTCAGATCCTCTGTCCCCCAAACTCTCTGCTCCTCCCCCACTCGCACCTCTGTCTCAAAAATAAATAAATGTTTTAAAAAAATACATGAAAACAGAAAATGAAACCAAAGGTTATTTTTTAATTTTTTTTAATGTGTATTTATTTTTGAGAGTGGGGGTAGGGGCAGAGACAAAGGGGGACACAGAATGAAGCAGGCTCCAGGCTCTGAGCTGTCAGCACGGCACTCGAACTCACAGACCATGAGATCATGACCTGAGCCAAAGTCAGATGCTCAACTGACTGAGCCACCCAGGCGCCCCAGGTTGTTCTTTAAAATATTAATAAAATTTGGGTGCCTGGGTGGCTCATTTGGTTGGAGGTCTGACTTCGGCTCGGGTCATGACATCATGGTTTGTAGGTTCAGGCCCCATGTTGGGCTCTGTACTGATGGCCTAACGCCTGGAAACTTTGGATTCTGTGTCTTCCTCTCTCTGCCCCTCCCCTGCTCATTCTCTCTCTCTCTCAAAATTAAGTAAACACTAAAAAACTTTAGAAAATAACAAAATATTAATAAAATTAACAACCTTCTAGCTGGGTTAACCAGGAGAAAGAGATGATATAAATTACGAATGCCAAGAATGAAAGAGAAGTTATCACTATTGAGTCATTAAAATTATAAAAAGAGAATTTTATTATTAACTCTATGTCTATAGATTTGCTAAAGCAGATGAAATTGACCAGTTCTTGGCAATACAAGTTAACAAAACTCACTCAAGCAGAAATAAATAACATGAAAAATTATATAACTATTACAGACATTTTTTAGTAGTTAAAAATTTCCCAGAAAGAAATCATTAGGTTCAGATGTTTTCACTGGCAAATTTATACCAAATATAAAGGAAGAAATAGTACTAATTCTCCAAAATCTGCTAGAAATTAGAAGAGGGAACAAGTTGCCTATTAATCTTTTGAAGACTGCATTATCCTAATGACAAAAACCAATGGAAATATTATAAAAATATAGAGAGAAAAAACTAAAGTCCAGTCTCTAATGAACAGAGACAGAAAAATCTTAACAAAGTATTAACAAAACCAAACAGGAAATATGTAAAAAGGATAGCACACACAACCAAAGTTCATTCCAGGCACACTAGGTGAGTCAATCAATGTTACTCATTATATTATCAGACTACATTAAAAAATCATATGATCATAATAATAAATCCATGAAAAGCATTGAACAATGTAACCCCCTTTATGATAAAAACTGTCAATAAACTATGAAAAAAACCTGTCAATAACCTATGAATAGAATTTTGTCTTTTTTTATTTTTATTACTGTTTATTTGTTTTTAATTTAGAAAGAGAGAGAGAGAGAGAGCATGAGCAGGGAAGGAGGACAGGGGAGAGAGAGAGAATCCCAAGCAGGCTCCATGGTCAGTGCAGAGCCCAACATGGGGCTCAATTCATGACCCTGGAATCATGACCTGAGCTGAAATCAAGAGGTAGATGCTCAAACTACTGAGCCACCCAACACCACTAGAAGGGAATTTCCTTAACCTAATGAAAACTATTTACAAAAATTCTGTAACTAATACTCTCATTGGTAAGAAACTGAATGCTTTTAGAATTTGGAACTGAAAATATTATAATAACACACAAATAAGAAATACTTAGCTATACATCTAACAAATTATGCAAAAGAACCATATATAGAAAACTGTAAATCTCTGGTAAAGTTATCCAAAAAGATCCAAATAAATGAAGGTGTATTCCATGTTTAAAAGACTTAATACATTAAGATGTCAATTCTCCTGTTTGATCTACTGATTCAACAAAATTCCAACCTAAATCCAAGATTGATTTCTGTTTTATGAGTGTCAGCAAACTAATTTTAAGCTTATACGGAAAGATGAGGAACTGAGAAAAGAACAAATTTGAAGGATTGACACTGCTTGACCAAGACTTACAAAAAGCTACAGTAACTAAGATAGTATGGTATTTGGGATAGGATGGTATAATCTGGGAACAGAATAAACATATAGATCAGTGGGACAGTATAGAGATACACAGATATAGTCACCTAATTTTTAACAGAGGTGCACAGATACTCAGCAGGGAAAGGGTAGTCTTTTCAACAAACACTGCAAACTCATTTTTATTTTTGAAAAAAAAAATAAGCGTAAACACTGACCCACAAAAATTTACTCAAAATGGATCATAGACCTAAATGGAAAATGGAAAAATATAAAAAGTCAAGAAGCAAACAGGGAAAAATACATGACTTTATAGGTTTTGTGATGAAATCATAGAATACCAAAAAAGCATGATGAAGGAAAAATTCATGAATTGAACTTTAATAGAATTAAAAACTCTTGTTCTTTAAAAGGTTCTATTAAGAGAATGAAAAGACAAGCTAAAGACTGGGAGATAGTATTTATTTATTTATTTATTTATTTATTTATAGTGGAGGAGGGGCAGAGGCAAAGAGAGAGAGAGGGAGAGAGAAAATCCCAAGCAGACTCCATGCTCGCAGCACAGAGCCAGACATGGGGCTCAAACTCACAAACCGTGAGATATTGACCTGAGCTGAAATCAAGAGTCATTGGGTGCTTAACGGATGGAACCACCCAGGTGCCCATGGGAGATAATATTTTCAAACCACATATCTGACTTGTAACCATAATATACAAAGAATTTTTAAAACTCAACTGATCTTTAAAGCTCAACTCAATGAAAATCTGGAAAAGAGATCTAAAATATCTCAAGCAAGAAGATGTACAGATGGCAAACAAGCAGTTGAAAAACACTTCAACATTATTTCTCATCTGTAAAACAGCAGTGGACTATTCCTACACATGTATTATAATAGTTACAATTAAAAACAACTCATATGATTTTTGTCTTCTCTGATTGGCTTAGTTTGCATAGCATAATACTCTCTAGCTCCATCCACATCATTGTAAATGGCAAGATTTCATTTTTTTGTGGCTGACTCATATTCCATTATCAGTCAGTGGACATTTGGGCTCTTTCCATAATTTGGCTGTTGTTGATAATGCTGCTATAATCATTAGAGTGCACATGACCATTTCGAATAAGTATTTTTGTATTCCTTGAGTAAATACCTAGTAGTGCAATTGCTGGGTCATAGGGTAGTTCTATTTTTAACTTTCTGGGGAACCTCCATACTCTCTTTGAGAGTGGCTGCTCCAGTTTGCATTCTAACTAACAGTGTAAGAAGGTCCCCCTTTCTCTGCTTACTCACCAACATTTGTTTCCTGTGCTGTTAATTTTAGCCATTCTGATAGGTATGAGGTTTTCTCTCATTGTAGTGTTGATTTGTATTTCCCTGATGATGAGTGATGTTAAGCATCTTTTCATGTGTCTGTTAGCCATCTGGATGTCTTTGGAAAAATATCTATTCATGTATTCTTCCCATTTTTAAACTGGATTATTTGTTTTTTGAGTGTTGAGTTTAATAAGTTCTTTATATATTCTGGATACTAACCCTTTACCAGTTGTGTCATTTGCAAATATCTTCTCCCACTCTGAAGGTTGCCTTTTAGTTTTGTTGATTGTTTCCTTCACCGTGCATAAGCTTTTTATTTTGATGATGTCTCAATAGTTTATTTTTCTTTTGTTTCCCTTGCCTCCAGAGATGTATCTAGTGATAAATTGCTACAGCCAATGTCAAATAGGTTACTATCTGTGCTCTCCTCTAGGATTTTGATGGTTTTCTATCTCACATTTAGGTCTTTCATCCATTTTGAATGTATTTTTGTGTATATGTGGAATTTAGGAAACAAAACAAATGATCATGGGGAAAAAAGAGAAAGGAAAGCCAAGAAACAGACTCTTAACTATAGAAAACAAACTGATGATTACTAGAGGGGAGGTGGGGTTAAAGTGAGTACTCCCTTCCAAGTGCACCTGGTACATTCACCAAATAGATTCAATAAAGTTAAAGGGTTGAAATAATGCAAAGTATCTTATCTGCCTACAGTGAAATTAAATCAGAAATTGGTAACAGTAAGAGGGGAGCCAAGATGGCAGAACAGCATGGAAGTTTTTGTGTGTCTCATGGCCATGAAATACAGCCAGACCAACACTAAACCATCCTGCACACCTAGAAAACTGATCTGAGGATTAACACAACAATCTGCACAACCTGAACCACAGAATTCAGCAGTACACAGCATAGAGAGCTGAACTTAGGGAGCAAGAAGTCGCAAAAAGTAGGGAACAGCTTTTGAGGGCGGAGAGAGGACAGAGACTGGGAGAGGGGGGGAGAATATGTGAAAACACCCCTCCTCAGAAGCAGCTGGAGAGAAAGTGGAAAATTGGAAACAGATGCACGGACTAAACTAAAAAGGGAGAAAGGAGAAAGAAGAGGGTTTAAATTCCATTAAGACTGTAAACAAGGGGAGCGCAAAGGCTGTAACTCCTCAGCTCAATACCTGGTGGTGCTCTGGTGGGAAGGGCGAATCCTAGGAACAGAGTGGGGTCCCGGAGATTCTCGGGCCACATGGGGAAAAGCGGTTCCACTGCTGGAAAGACATTTGGTAGAGACTGTTGAAGCCACCTTGTCCCAGCAGACCCCAGAAGGCAGCCACATTCTCTGGTGCTGAGACAAGGTCGTTAAGGGTGAAGCCTGGTGCCAGATGTTGTTTGAGATTTTCCATAATCCCTGAGACGCTGCTGCTACACTGTCTCACAAACATTTTCTGGGATGGGCTGGCACCTGGCCGCAATCTCAGGGCACCAGCAACAACAGGCACTGGCAACCCAGTGGGTGTACCTGGGTGCAGCCAATATTCGGCCATTGCTCATTCAGCCATTGCTCGGTGAGACCCTCCTGCAGAGGGGCAGAACGGGTCAAAGCCACAGTCCTTCAGAAGTAAGGGGCCGGGGAAAACAGCCCCACCTTAGACAAAACTTAGGAGAGAGGTGCTGCCTAGAGCCTGGTCATGGAGAGTGAAGAAGTGGGGAGTGGATGAGAGCTGAAGACGGAGGACGGGTGCGTGATTGCTGATCTGGGAGAATAGACTGGGTAGCTGAGTGGCGCCATTTGAACTGCTCCCGTGCATGGGTATACGCACCTACAAGCCCCACAACAATCCACCTTGGTAGACTAGCAGCACCATCTAGTGGAGAGTGGAGCTGTTACACTGAGGCCTGCCCAACTGGGCCAACTTCACTCTTCAAGAACACAAGTCTCACTGCCGTCTAAATTTATGGAATATAAAGAGCTACATAGACCGACTATTAGGGGAAAATGAAGCAATTTGAGTCCTACTTCAATCTGTTAGCAGGTTCATCTATTCAATTTTCTTTCTTTTTCCTTTTCCTCTTTTACAATTCTTTTCTTTTTCTTGAATACAGAAAGAGAAAAAAATTATTTTTATTTTCAATTTTTATTAAAAATATCTTTAATTTTTATTACTATATTTTTTACTTTTGTATAAATTTTTTCAAATTCTACTTTACTTCCATCATTGTATTCTAGTCTACTTCAGTGTACTCAGCTTTTCAAATTTAGAAACAATTTCTTTTTTTCTTTCTTAGTTTTTATTTCTTTTCATTTTCTTGAATGCAGAAAAACTTCATTTTTACTTTCAATTTCTATTGAAAGTATTTTTATTTAATCTTTATTGCTATATTTTTGCTGTTATGTAAATTTTTTCAAATTCTATTCTACTTCCATCATTTTATTTTAGTCTACTACACTGTATTCACTTTTTCAAATTTTCAAACAATTTTCTTTTTTTCTCTTTTTCATTTCTTTTCTTTTTTCTTAAACACAGAAAATGAAAAATATCATTTTTATTTTCAATTTTTATTAAAAATATTTTTCTTTATTTGTTTTCTACTATATCTTCACTTTTGGGTATATTTTTTTAAATTCTATTTTACCCCCATCATCTCATTTTAGTCTGCTGCAGTGTATTCATTCTTTCAAATTTCAAACGATTTCCTTTTTTTAGTCCCCAACCCCATTTTTTTTTACTCTAATCTGTCAAACTACTTTCAAAACCCAGACCAAAACACACCTAGGATCTAGCATCATCTATTCAATTTTTGTGTTTGTGTGTTTTTAATTTTTAATTTTAATATTTTTTTAAATTTTAATATATTTTAATTTCAAGTTTTCTACCTCATTAATTCATTTTCTCCCTTCAAAATGACAAAACGAAGGAATTCACCCCAAAAGAAAGACCACAAAGAGACAATAGCCAGGGAATAACCAATACAGATACAAGCAAGATGTCTGAGCCAGAATTTAGAATCACAATAATACGAATACTAGTTGGAGTTGAAAATATATTAGAATCCCTTTCTGAAGAGATAAAGAAGTAAAAAAAATAGCCAGAATGAAATTAAAAATGCTATAACTGAGCTGCAATCACGGATGGATGCAGCACTGGCAAGGATGGAGGAGGCAGAACAGAGAATCAGCGATATAGAGGACAAATTTATAGAGAATAACGAAGCAGAAAAAAAGAGGGAGATTAAGGCAAAAGAGCACGATTTAAGAAATAGAAAAATCAGTGACTCATTAAAAAGGCACAACATCAGAATCATAGGGGTTCCAGAAGAGACAGAGAAAGAAACAGGGTTAGAAGGGTTATGTGAGCAAATCATAGCAGAAAATTTTCCTAACCTGGGAAAGACACAGAAATCAAAATACAGGAAGCACAGAGAACCCCCATTAGATTCAACAAAAACCGACCATCAGCAAGGCATATCATAGTCAAATTCACAAAATCCTCAGATAAGGAGAGAATCATGAAAACAGCAAGGGAAAAAAGTCCTTAACCTACAAAGGAAGACAGATCAGGATTGCAGCAGATTTACCACAGAAATTTGACAAGCCAGAAAGGAATGACAGGATATATTCAATGTGCTGAGTCAGAAAAATATGCAGCCAAGAATCCAGCAAGATTATCATTCAAAATAGAAGGAGAGGAAAAAAGTTTCCCAGACAAACAAAAATTAAAACAGTTTGTGACCACTAAACCAGCCCTGCAAGAAATTTTAAGGGGGACTCCCTGAGGGGAGAAAAGATGAAAATATAAATACACATACACACACACACACACACACACACACACACAAATAAATAAATAAATACAAAAAGCAAGAAAAATTAGAAAGGACCAGAGAACACCGCCAGAAACTCCAACTCTACAAGCAACATAATGGCAATAAATTCGTATCTTTCAGTATTCACTGTAAACATTAATGGACTCAATCCTCTAATCAAAAGACATAGGGTAACAGAATGGATAAGAAAACAATATCCATCTATATGCTGTTTACAAGACCCACTTTAGACCTAGAGACACCTTCAGATTGAAAGTACAGGGATGTTGAACCATTTATCATGTTAATGGTCAACAAAAGAAAGCCGGAGTAGCCATACTTATATCAGAAAGTCTAGACTTTAAAATAAAGACTGTATCAAGAGATGCAGAAGGGCATTATATCATAATCAAGAGGTCTATCCACCAAGAAGACCTAACAATTGTAAACATTTATGCGCTAAATGTGGGAGTACCCAAATATATAAATCAGTTAATCACAAACATAAAGAAACTCATTAACAGTAATACCATAATAGTGGGAGATTCAGAACCCCACTCACAGAAATGGACAGATCATCCAGTCAAAAAATCAACAAGGAAGCAATGGCTTTGAATGACACACTGGACCAGATGGACTTAACAGATATATTCAGAACATTTCATCCTGTAGCAGCAGAATATACATACTTCTCCAGTGCACATGAAATGTTCTCCAGAATAGACCATATACTGGGACACAAATCAGCCCTAAGCAAGTACAAAAATATCGAGATCATACCATGCATATTTTCAGATCACAACATTATGAAACTTGAAATCAACCACAAGAAAAAATTTGGAAAGGTAACAAATACTTGGAGACTGAAGAACATCCTACTAAACAATGAATGGGCTAACCAAACAGTTAAAGGGGAAATTAAAAGTATATGGAATTCAATGAAAAATGAAAACACAAAAACCCAAAACCTCTGGGACGCAGCAAAGGCAGTCATAAGAAGAAAGTATATAGCAATCCAGGCTTTCTTAAAGAAGGAGGAAAGATCTCAGATACACAACCTAACCTTATGCCTTAAAGAGCTGGAAAAATAACAGCAAATAAAACCCCAAACCAGCAGAAGACAGGAAATAATAAAAATTAGTGCAGAAATTAATGCTATCGAAATCAAAAAAAATAAATAAATAAAAAAATAACCCAGTAGAACAGATCAATGACCAGAAGCTGGTTCTTTGAAAGAATAACAAAACTGATAAACCACTAGACAGTTTGATCAAAAAGAAAAAGACAAGGACCCAATAAATAATATCAAAAATGAAAGAGGAGAGATCACAAACACTACAGAAATAAAAACAAGAGTAAGAGAATATTATGAGCAATTATGCACCAATTAAATGGGCAATCTAGAAGAAATGCACAAATTCCTAAAACATATACACTACCAAAACTGAAACAGGAAGAAATAGAAAATATGAACAGAACCATAACCAGTAAGGAAATAAAAGTAGTAATAAAAACTCTCCCAAAAAACAAGAGACCAGGGCCAGATGGCTTTCCAGAGGAATTCTACCAAACATTTAAGGAAGAGTTAGTTCTTATTCTCCTGAAGCTGTTCCAAACAATAGAAATGGAAGGAAAACTTCCAAACTCATTCTATGAAGACAGTATTACCTTGATTCCAAATCCAGAGACCCCACTAAAAAGGAGAACTATAGACCAATTTCCCTGATGAACATGCCTGCAAAAATCCTCAACAAGATATTAGCCAACCAGATCCAACAATACATTAAAAGAATTATTCACCACGACCAAGTGGGATTTATACCTGGGATGCAGGGCTGGTTCAATATCCACAAAACAATTAACGTGGTTCATCACATCAATAAAAGAAAGGGCAAGAACCATATGATCCTCTCAATAGATGCAGAGAAAGCTTTTGGAAAATACAGCATCCTTTCTTGATAAAAACCCTCAAGAAAGTAGGGATAGAAGGATCATAACTCAAGATCATAAAAGCCATATAAGAATAACCCAACCCTAATATCATCCTCAATGGGGAAAAACTGAGAGTTTTTCCCCTAAGGTCAGGAACAAGACAAGGATGTCCACCCTTGCCAATGTTATTCAACATAGTATTGGAAGTCTTAACCTCTGCAATCAGACAACACTAAGAAATAAAAGGCATCCAAATTGGCCAGGAAGAGGTCAAACTTTCACTCTTCGCAGATGACACGATATCTTATATGGAAAACCCAAAAGATTCCACCAAAAATCTTCTATAATTGATTAATAAATTCAAGAAACTTGCAGGATATAAAATCAATGCACAGAAATCGGTTGCATTCCTATACACCAACAATGAAGCGACAGAAAGAGAAATCAAGTAATAGATCCCATTTACAGTTCACAAAAAACCATAAAATACCTAGGAATAAATCTAACCAAAGAGGTGAAAAATCTATACACTGAAAAGTATAGAAACCTTATGAAAGAAATTGAAGAAGACACAAAGAAATGAAAAAATATTCCATGTTCCTGGATAGGAAGAATAAATGTTGTTAAAATGTCGATACTACCTAAAGCAATGTAAATATTCAATGCAATACCTATCAAAATAACACCAGCGTTCTTCACATAGCTAGAACAAACAAACCTAAAATTTGTATGGAACCAGAAAAGACCCCGAATAGCCAAAGCAATCTTGAAAAAGAAACCCAAAGCAGGAGGCATCACAATCCTGGACTTCAAGCTATACTACAAAGCTGTAATCATCAAGACAATATGGTACTGGCACAAGAACAGACCCTCAGATCAATGGAACAGAATAGAGAACCCAGAAATGGACCTACAAATGTATGGCCAACTAACATTTGACAAAGCAGGAAAGAATATCCAATGGAATAGAGACAGTCTCTTCAGCAAGTGGTGCTGGGAAAACTGGACAGCGACATGCAGAAGAATCAACCTGGACCACTTTCTTACACCAGACACAAAAATAAACTCAAAGTGGATGAAAGACCTCAATATAAGACAAGAAGCCATCAAAATCCTTGAGGAGAAAGCAGGCAAAAACCTCTCTGATCTTGCCTGCAGCAACTTCTTACTCAACCCATCTCCAGAGGCAAGGGAAACAAAAGCAAAAATGAACTACTGGGACCTCATCAAAATAAAAAACTTCTGCACAGTGAAGGAAACAATCATCAAAACTAAAAGACAACTGACAGAATGAGAAAAGATATTTGCAAATGACATATCAGATAAAGGGTTAGTATCCAAAATCTATAAAGAACTTGTCACACCCAACACCCTAAATCAAATAATCCAATGAAGAAATCGGTGAAAGACATAGACACTTCTCTAAGGAAGACATCCAGATGGCCAACTGACACAAGAATAAATGCTCAACATCACTCATCATCAGGGAAATACAAACCAAAACCACAATGAGATACCACCTCACACCTGTCAGAATGGCTAACACTAACGACTCAGGCAACAACAGATGTTGGCGAAGACGCGGAGAAAGAGGATCTCTTTTGCATTGTTGGTGGCAATGCAAGCTGGTACTGCCACTCTGGAAAACAGTATGGAGGTTCCTCAAAAAACTAAAAATAGATCTACCCTACAACCCAGCAATTGCACTACTGGGCATTTATCCAAAGGATACAGGTGTGCTGTTTTGAAGGGACACATGCACCCTAATATTTATAGCAGCACTATCAACAATATCCAAAGTATGGAAAGAGCCCAAATGTCCATCGATGGGTGAATGGATAAAGAAGATGCGGTATATGTATACAATGGAGTACTACTCGGCAATCAAAAAGAGTGAAAACTTGCCATTTGCAACTACATGCATGGAACTGGAGGGTATTATGCTAAGTGAAATTAGGCAGAGAAAAACAAAAAATCATACGACTTCACTCACATGAGGACTTTTTAAAAAGTTTTTTAACGTTCATTTATTTTTGAGACAGAGAGAGACAGAGCATGCACGGGGGAGGGGCAGAGACAGAGGGAGACACAGAATCAGAAGCAGGCTCCATGATCTGAGCCATCAGCACAGAGCCCGATGCGGGGCTCGAACTCACGGACCACGAGATCGTGACCTGAGCTAAAGTCGGACGCTTAACCGACTGAGCCACCCAGGCGCCCCATCACATGAGGACTTTGAGAGACAAAACAGATGAACATAAGGGAAGGGAAACAAAAATAATAGAAAAACAGAGAGGGGGACAAAACAGAAGAGACTCATAAATATGGAGAACAAACTGAGGGTTACTGGAGGGGTTGTGGGAGGGGGGATAGGCTAAATGGGTAAGGGGAATTAAGGAATCTACTCCTGAAATCATGGTTGCACTATATGCTAACTAATTTGGATGTAAATTTAAAAAAAATAAAAAATAAAATAAATTTTTTAAAAAATAAACCACAAGAAAAAATTTGGAAAGATAATAAATACTTAGAGATTAAAGACCATCCTATTAAAGAATGAATGAGCACTGGGTGTTCTATGGAAGCCAATTTGACAATAAATTACATTAAAAAATGAATGAATGGGCTAACCAAGAAGTTAAAGAGGAAATTTAAAAGTACATAGAAGCCAATGATAATGATAATACCATATCCCCACAGCCCAAAACCTCTGGGACCCATCAAAGGTGGTCATAAGAGGGAAGTATATAGCAACCCAGGCCTTCTTAAAGAAGGAAGAAATCTCTCAGATACACAAACTAAACTTACACCTTAAAGAGCCAGAAAAAGAACAACAAATAAAATCCAAAAGCAACAGAAGACAGGAAATAAAGATTAGAGCAGAAATCAATGCTATCAAAACGAACAAACAAAAACCCCCCAAAAAACAGTAGAACAGATCAATGAAACCAGAAGCTGGTTCTTTGAAAGAATTAACAAAATTTATAAACTCCTAGACAGTTTGATCTAAAAGAAAAAGGAAATTCCCAAATAAATAAAATCAAGAATGAAAGAGAAGATATCACAACCAACACAGCAAAAATACAAACAATAATAAGAGAATATAATGAGCAATTATACTAAAATAAAATGGGAAATCTAGAATAAATGGACAAATTTCTAGAAACATATAAAATACCAAATTAAAACAGGGAGAAATAGAAATTTTGAACAGATCCATAACCAGTAAAGAAATTGAATTAGCAATCAAAAATCTCTCAAAAAACAAGAGTCCAGGGCCAGGTGGCTTTCCAAGGGAATTCTACCAAACATTTAAGGAAGAGTTAACACCTATTCTCTTGAAGTTGTCCCAAAAAATAGAAGTGGAAGGAAAACTTCCAACTCTATGAAGCCAGCATTACCTTGATTCCAAAACCAGACAAAGACCCCGTTAAAAAGGAGAACTACAGACAGATTTCCCTGATGAACATGGATGCAAAAATCCTCAACAAGGTATTAGCCAACCGGATCCAAAAATACATTAAAAGAATTATTCACCAGGACCAAGTGGGATTTATACCTGGTATGCAGGGCTGATTCAAAATCCACAAAAAAATCCATATGATACATCACATCAATAAAAGAGAGAACAAGAACCACATGATCCTCTCTATAGATTCAGAGAAAGCATTTGACAAAATACAGCATCCTTTCTTGATAAAAACCCTCAAGAAAGTAGGGATAGAAGGATCATGCCTTAAGATTATAAAAGCCATATATGAAAGACCCACTGTTAATACCATCCTCAATGGGGAAAAACTGAGAGCTCTCCCAAGTTCAGGAACATGACAAGTACGTCCAGTCTTGCCACTGTTATGCAACATAGTATTGGAAGCCTTAGCCTCAGCAAGCAACCAATACTAAGAAATAAAAGGCATCCAAATTGGCCAGGAGGAGGTCAAACTTTCACTCTATGCAGATGACACGATACTATATATGGAAAACCCAAAAGATTCCACCAAAAAACTACTAGAACTTATCCATGAATTCACCAGTCTCAGGATATAAAACCAATGCACAGAAATCGGTTGCATTCCTATACACCAATAATGAAGTGACAGAAAGAGAAATCAAGGAATAGACCCATTTACAGTTGCACACACAAAAAACCATAAAATACCTACGAATAAATCTAACCAAAGAGGTGAAAAATCTATACACGGAAAACTATAGAATGCTTATAAAAGAAATTGAAGAAGACACAAAAAAATGGAGAAAAATATTCCATGCTCCTGGATAGGAAGAACAAATATTGTTAAAATGTCGATACTACCCAAAGCAATCTACATATTCAATACAATAGCTATCAAAATAACACCAGCATTCTTCACAGAGCTAGAACAAACAGTCCTAAAATTTGTATGAAACCAGAAAAGACCCCTAGTAGCCAAAGCAATCTTGAAAAAGAAAACCAAAGCTAGGCATCACAATCCCAGACTTCAAGCTATACTACAAAGATGTAACCATCAAGAGAGTATGGTACTGGCACAAGAACAGACACTCAGATCAATGAACAGAATAGAGAACCCAGAAATGGACCTACAAATGTATGGCCAGCTAATCTTTGACAAAGCAGGAAAGAATATCCAATGGAATAAAGACAGTCTCTTCAGCAAGTGGTGCTGGGAAAACTAGACAGCGACATGCAGAAGAATGAACCTGGACCACTTTCTTACACCATACACAAAAATAAACTCAAAGTGGATAAAAGGCCTAAATGTAAGACAAGAAACCATCAAAAATCCTTGAGGAGAAAGCAGGCAAAAACCTCTCATCTTTCCCGCAGCAACTTCTTACTCAACCCGTCTCCAGAGGCAAGGGAAACCAAAGCAAAAATGAACTATTGGGACCTCATCAAAATAAAAAGCTTCTGCACAGTGAAGGAAACAATCATCAAAACTAAAAGGCAATTGATGGAATGGGAAGAGATTTGCAAAGAAATATCAGATAAGGGGTTAGTATCCAAAATCTATAGAGAACTTATCAAACTGAACACCCAAAAAACAAATAGTTGAATGAAGAAATGGGCAAAGATGTGAATAGTCACTTCTCCAAGGAAGACATCCAGATGGCCAGCCAATGGCTCATGAAATAGTGCTCAACCTCACTCATCATAAGGGAAATTCAAATCAAAACCACAATGAAATACCACCTCACGCCTGTCAGAATGGCTAACATTGACAACTCAGGCAACAACAGATGTTGGTGAGGATGCAGAGAAAGAGAATCTCTTTTGCACTGCTGGTGGGAATGCAAAGTGGTGCAGGCACTCTGGAAAACAGTATGGAGGTTCCTCAAAAAACTAAGAATAGAACTATCCCATGACCCAGCAATTGCACTATGAGGTATTTATCTAAGTGATATAGGTATGCTGTTTAAAAGGGGCACATGCACCCCAATGTTTATAGCAGTACTATTGACAATAGCTAAATTATGGGAGGAGCCCAAATGTTCATCAACAGATGAATGGATAAAGAAAATGTGGTATATATATGCAATGGAGTATTACTTGGAAATCAAAAAGAATGAAATCTTGCCATTCGCAACTATGTGGATGGACCTAGAGGGTATTATGCTAAGTGAAATTAGTCACTCATAGAAAAACAAATATCATATGACTTCACTCATATGAGGACTTAAGATACAAAACAGATAAACATATGGAAGGGAAACAAAAAATAATAAAAATAGGGAGGGAGGGCTGCTGGGTGTCTCAGTCGGTTGAGCGTCCAACTTCAACTCATGTCATGGTCTCGCAGTTTGTGGGTTTGAGCCCCGTGTCAGATTCTGTGCTGACAGCTAGCTCGGAGCCTGGAGGCTGCTTTGTATTCTGTGTCTCCCTCTCTCTGTCCCTCCCCTACTCGTGTTGTTTCTGTCTCTGTCTCTGTCTCTCTCTCAAAAATAAATAAAACATAAAAAGAAATTTAAAAAAAAAAACAGGGAGGGAGACAAAACATAAGAGACTCTTAAATGTAGAGAACAAACAGAGGGTTGCTGGAGGGGTTATGGGGGGGTGCTAAATGGGTAAGGGGAAGTAAGGAATCTACTCCTGAAATCATTGTTGCACCATACGCTAAGTAACTTGGATGTAAATTAAAAAATAAATAAATTATTAATAAAAAATGAATAAACATTAAAAAAATATATTTAAAAAAAGAGAGAACACCAAAGCCAACCCGAATGACCTCTCAATGGAGACTAAACAAAGAACAATTACAGCAACCAAAAAATAATGTGATGTTAGATCACCAATTAAAGTACAGTAAGATATTCATTAATACTGATATAAACTATTTTTTTTAGTTTATTTATTTATTGTGAGAAAGAGAGAGGGAGCTGGAGAGGGGCAGAGAGAGGCAGAGAGAGAGGGAATCCCAAGCAGGCTCTGCACTGTCAGTGCAGACTCAAAATCACGAACCATGAGCTCATAACCTCACCCTAAATCAAGAGTCAGACATTTAACTAACTGAGCCACCCAGGCACCCCTAATACAAATTAATTATTAAATAAATAAGTCACTGAGGGAGAACAGACAAATCTCTTGTGCAGAATTCCAAATAATTTATAAAGATACTCTGTCCTCAAGGAGACAGACCATGGGGTGCGAGGGAGTAACTTCACAATGGAGTAACTTGACCAACACTCTCTCAGCCAGGTAATCAAAGTCAACATCATCAGTGGTAAATCATGTTGATAGTGTGTTATCACTATTTTGATATGATGTTATGAGAATGGCATTTTACCTTTGTGTCTTCCTCCCAAAAACCCATAACCCCATTTTAATCCTGAAAAAGAAATCAGACAAAACTAAAGTGAGAAATATTATATAAAATCTTTGGCTAATACTCCTCAAAACTGTCAAAATCTTCAAAATAAGGAAGGTCTAGGAAACCTTCACAGTCTAGCAGAGCCCAAAAAGACATGGTCAAAAAACATAATGTGTTATCCTGGATGAAATCTTAGGAAAGGAAAAGAACACTAGATAAAAACTAACGAGATCCATATAAATTATGGACTTCAATAAATAATAAAATATCAATATTGGTTCATTATTTGTGACAAAAATATTAAACTAATGTAAGATGTAATAAAAGTAACTAGGTGTAGGGTATGAGAGAACTACTATATGGATTAACATTGCAATTTTTCTGTAAAACTCTTCTGAAACAAAAAACTGTATTTAAAAAATAATTATTAGACAGTGTAGTAAACACAGCAATGGACATATATGGTTTTATGGAAGTCCAGAGGAGGGGCACCTATCCCAGATCATTTTCACATCTTAAAAAATTTTGGAAACAAAATTTCAAACATTTATTCCCAATTTTAAAAGATATATTTTATATTTCCACAACAACTATTTAATTGTTGATTATCAGAAATCTTCACCTTTTCTTTAAAGATATAAAGGGCATCTGCAAGGAACTCTTTGTAATATCACAGATACACATTATACAAGGAGCCTAAAATGACATAATTCTTCATTTTTTTAATTAATGTTTTTATTGTGAAATGGAAAAGTAACCTCATGACATCCCTAGCTCCACTCTGAAATGCCCCTCCAGGACAACCATGGAGGACACCACGCATGCACAGCTGTGGCTCTGGGAACTGAGACATCTGTAGGGTTTCTCAGGGCCCATGCCACCTAACCTCCAGGACAGAGCACCCCTCTGCTTTTCATTCTTTGTTTCATGTTTTATTTCATATTTCATGTTTTGTTTCATGTTTCATTCACCCTCTGGTGAATTTAAGCAAACATTTTGATATCAGCTCCCAATTCCAAGCTCCCAAAGAGGTGCAATGGTGATTTGTTGAGTCCCCCAAAAGGGAGAAGCAAGGGAGACAAGGTGGCCATCTGTGTCCTGGTTACCATATTCTAAGGATTTTATTGGAATTTTTCTTTTTACACCTTAAAGGTTGGAAGCATACATTTTCTTTTATAAAGTGTTTTATAGTTGTGAACAAGTAGGTACTATATCAGTGAAATTAATTTAGAGAGACTGACAACTAATATAGTTGGTCACTTCTTTTCTTTGAGGGACAATAGCCTTGTTGCCCATACTTAGTTTAAATATCACTCAATAAACAAACCAGAGCATGAGTTTCCTCTCAGAATTCCCAGTTATCTCCCTCAGAGTAACATGAACTCATTCTGATATTGCAGAACTGATATTCAGCACACTTAACTACTGAACTTCAGATTCAGACATGGTGTCTCTGTCACTGGTGAAATCCTCTGAACTCAGCAAATTCATGGAAGCTTCTACCTATTAATGTTATCTCTTAACTAAGGTATTGCTGGAACAGGAAAAGAAAGCTTTTGAGTACAACCTCCAGGATGAATCATAAAGTACATAATAGTTAACTCAGCTTTATTATAATGTTAAAATACCTACCCTGGGCATGGAATAACCTTCATTAGCATAACATACAATATTTGTTTATAAGCATGTTTTCTCAGTGCACATGTGCAATTTTATGCCTGCCTCTTACATGATATGATGAGGCCTTGCCTTAGAATATTCATCCCAAACCTTAATAAAGGAGCCTGCTTACCCCTGTTCAGGGAGCCATGGCTTTGGAAATTATTTCTTATGATCTAATTATTTGCTGCAAATAAAGATGACTTTGTGAGGCAACTCCTTCTGGTGTAGTCTATTTATGTTTGTAACTCACCAAGAAGCAGACCCACATAGGTTTGACAACATCTCTTTCTAAACCCCTGGTGCAACCCCAGTGGCAATCAAACTGTGCTTCATTTTTTTTTATGTATATGAAATTTATTGACAAATTGGTTTCCATACAACACCCAGTGCTCATCCCAAAAGGTGCCCTCCTCAATACCCATCCAAACTGTGCTTCATTTTATAGATTTTTTTTAATCCAAAGCCTTTTTCTTAAAATAGTAAAAGAAGAAACAAACAGCAATGCACATAATATCAGTACTGAAAATCTAAGCATTCTTTACTATAGTGTGAAGAACCAGAGACACGTTAAATTTTCTCCTTTGCACTGTTGCAAAAATCACTAGGAGACAATCACTAGGAAAGATTTGCCATCATGTTTTCCAAGAGAGATGATTGTTCTTTCATTTACATGCAATATTTTAACATTCACTCATTTGTTATTTTGTTAATTTTTTTGAAAATGTACTTTGTTTTATAATAATTATTAAGTAGATGAAGAGATAACAAGTAACTTCTGACAAAGTTTCTTCCCTCAAATAACAACTCTGTAGGAAAACAGATACCTAAGGATGTAGTGAAACACAGTACAACCAGCGCAATAATAGAGGCAGCATACCTCTAGTTTCTTTGGGAAACTCTAATTAAAGATTTACGCCTTCTAACAAAAATTCTAAGCCTCTTAAAACTTCCCAAATGATTCAAGGCAAGAATAAAATTCCAGGCCTTCAGAAAATATACCTTGATTGAATAACATTTCTGTCTCTAAAGCAAACTGCCTAGGGAAATAACCTGATTAAGCAAAACAAAAAATCTGGTAACCAAGGACACATGATAATCATCAAAGAAAATGATTCTGTTTCAAAGTGGTTCATTTCAAGATTTTTCCGTTAACAAAAATCTCTGTTTTTTGTTGTGCTGTGTCTCTCCTTTCATCTAGGTTGCTTTGGTAGCCATTTTAAATAAGTCCGTGGAGATTACTTAAAATCATTTAAAATACATATTCAAGATTCCCATTCCCTGGTTTATACCTTCAATCAAGTTTCACGTTAGCCAGCTGTTTTTGAGAGGAAAAGAGTAGTGACACACAGAATGTGATTATTTTCCTCTATGCATAAAAAAATAATAATAATAACCCACTGTGAAGGCCTTACATGTCTCCATCTTTTTGCTCCAGAAATTTCGTCAAGTGTTTTCAAGCACCAGAATGGGAATGTTATTGGATCACACAATTAGGCCATGTCTGCTGCCACTTACTGATTACCCAGATCAAAGAGAAAAGAGACAGTGAAGATCATTGGAAACAGTTAAACCCCACCCCATGTCCCCCAAATTCTCGGTGAAAATGTGTAAGCAGTGACACAGTAAATAAAGTACTTTTTTACTACTCCTTCTGATGCAAAAATATAGGAAAATACTCTTCATGCTAGTAGAAGTGAGGCAAGAGAAAAAGAGATATAGTAGATGTGTAAGTGTATTTACCAGGTCTTTGTCCCTCAAAATTACCTACTTTTGAGTATTAACAGCTACTGAATTACTTAAAAGGCTCTAATGTAAACATAGAGGCAATTATCTACATAGCACCATTGGAGAAATTTCTTCATAGCAAAATTCACTAGTGAATTTTTAAAGTGTTACAAAAGATATGCAGAAGTCATCACTAAACTAACAAAAAATGGACCTTGGCTTAATAGAACAATTATTTTAATGCTGTAAGTCACTTAGTCATTATCTGAAGTCCATAAATATTTTAACCTATATTTATGTGTTCTTGTGCCTTTCTTTGTTTCTTCCCTGTCCATAAAGAAAGTTCTAATTTTTTCCAGGTTGTATGCATAAACTGCAATAAAGATGCAGTGGAGGGAAAGGGTATTTCCACCATGATAGCCATGTGATTATGTATGAATTGGTGTTCACACAATTCTAAATCAACTGAAACACAATTGGTCTAGTTTCTGACTAACTCGCATATACCTATAAAATGTTTTAAGACACCATAATTACAAAAAGTAGCTCCTTAGTAAAGACTAAGTAGTCTTTACTTTGACTAGTGTAGATTTATTTGTCATTTTTCTTCCTTAGCAGTGGCAAAATTAAACCTGCAATATATTTTATCATGACCTATTAGCAATAAGAGTTCTGGGGAGCTGAGTCTGGAATGATAGTCCAGTAGACACAAATAATGAACATATTATTACCCAAGGGAGGTGGAAGAGAAAGAATAACCAGAAAGAAAATTTAATTGTAGATTTTTTAAAAAATATTGTAGTTCTGTATGAGAAACAACTTTCCCATTCTCCTACTTTCCATAGTAGTGCAAGCCAAATAGCCCCAAATCAGACATTTTATACCCAGAAACCTCAAAGGAAATTAGAAATTCCATCTGCTAATAGAATAAAACACCAAAGGAAGTACTCCATCTTCCAATGGCCTGGGGGGAAATTATCAGCAAAAAATTTAATGCTAAACCTACAAGGCATATTCAGCCCAGATTTATAGTATTCATGTAGCACAGGAATTACAAAGTGAGAAATTGGCCTAAAACTGTGATGTAACCAGTTAGTCCTCTAGAGTTCTGGAAAAATCAATCAAAACTGTAATAAAATTTGCACAAACTCAAGACAAACAGCTGTTGACCCACCCAAAATGGGTTAGCCACAGATCCCTCAAGAAAATGAACCATGAAAGAGGTAGAATAAAGGTTATTAGGAGGAGAATTCATAATCTTAGGAATCAGAAAGATAGGACCACCTGCAGAAAATAATAAAATGAATTAGGGTAGATGTTTAAGGGGTGTTCCAGATTGAAGATGGCAGCATTAAAGAAGTTTTTCTTTATTTTTCTGGGGAAATTCCTCAAAAGCAATAAAGAGAACAAGAAACATAATGAGAAAATATAACTTCAATGAAGGGACTGCAAACCACAAAATGTGACAGAAGGCCACCAGAAGCAAAGGCAGTCAGATATAAGCATGTGTGGAGGGAAGCAGTGGGGGAATGTTTACTTGGTGTTTGCCTCAATAATGAGGGTCAAACAATCAAGTCCATGTGTGCCCAGCTGGAATGGGAGCAGAGGCTGCCAGAAAAAAAAACCTCTATTGGTCCTAGTTTGATTCTAAAAAGCAGAAGAGAAGTTAAATAATGAAACACAGAGAAAGCCTTGTCTATAGCATGGCTTTCCAGTAGAAGTGAAGAGAGACTCTATTCTGATCAGTATTATAGCTGCCAATTTCTATATAGCTTGGAGGAAATAAAGATTATACAAACTCACAGAAAGAAAGAAGGAAGGAAGGAAGGAAGGAAGAAGAAAGAAAGAAAGAAAGAAAGAAAGAAAGAAAGAAAGAAAGAAAGAAAGAGAAAGAAAGAAAGACTGTAAATTGCTAGACTGGAACATGATCTTGTTTCCTCCCCTACATGTTGTACCTTAGAAATAGCCTAGAAGCATGCACCTTCATCAAATTTAGCCAAGAAAAGAAGACCCAGAAAAAAATCTATACACAGAGAATCTACAAGAAAAATAAAGGGAAGAAAAGAATGGCAGCTGATAAACCTTGCCAGGAAATGTTTTCAATAAAGCTGATAAAAATTATTTTAAATGACCTCTAAATTTCAGGTGCTGGGTGGTTCTGTTGGCTAAGTGTCCAACTCTTGATTTCAGCTCAGGTCATGATGCCACGGTTTGTGGGATGGAGCCCTGAGTCCAGCTCCTTGCTGTCGGCATGGAGCCTGCTTGGAATTCTCTCCCTCTCTACCCCTTCCCCACTTGGACATGTGTGATCTCTCTCTCTCTCTCTCTCTCTCTCTCTCTCTTGCTTTATCTCTCTCTCTTTTTCCCTCTCTCTCTAAATGGATAAATAAACTTAAAAACAAGACCTCTAAATTTAAAAAATTTTCCCTTTCGGGGAATGGCAGGAAAAAAATAGGAGCATATGAAATATAACTTGGCAGAGCTCGTTAAAGAAGTTTAAGAAAGAAACCAAATTTACCCTATAAAGGAAAATGAAACTGGCAATTGCAAAAAAAAGAGAGAGAGAGAGAGAGAGAGAGAGAGAGAGAGAGAGAGAGAGAGAGACTGCTGAAAACAGAGCATGGCCAGCATGTATGGACCACAGGAAATGAATGGTTTCAAATAGTTGATAAAAACAAAACAAAAGCAAAACAGAATTTGTGACAGAGACCAAATGTGCCTACAAAGTCTAAAATACTGATTATCTGGGAGCAGCTCTGTGGCTCAGTCAGTTGAGCATTGGACTTCAGCTCGCATCCTGATCTCATGGTTCATGAGTTCAAGCCTCACATCAGGGTCAGTGTGGAGCTCACTTAAGGTCCTGTCCCCCATTCCTTCTTCCCCTCCTCCCACAAAATAAAATAAACATTTAAAAATAATATAAAAAATATTGATTATCTGGCCCTTTAAAGAAAGTGTAAGACAGGCACCTGGTGGCTTAGTCAGTTGGGCATCGGACTTTGGCTCAGGTTATACTATCATGGTTCAGGAATTCATGGGTTTGACCCCATGTTGGGGTCTGTACTGACAGCTCAGAGCCTGGAGCCTGCTTTGGATTCTGTGTCTCCCTCTCTCTCTCCCCCTCCCCCACTCATGCTCTGTCTCTCTCTCAAAAATAAACATTAAAACAAGTTTAAAGAAAGAGTAAGAGATTAAAAGTGAAAAAAGCAAGTTAATGAAGTGTAAATGAATAAAGAATTTTAAAAGATTCAAAAATAATAAGTATGACAGATTTAATATTAAATATTCATAATTGGTGTCACCCTAGGTGAAAATTAAATATTAAGCAGAACAAATACTTAATGGCATAATTCAAGAGACATAAAACATTTATCTGCCAATTAAAGGGGGTACCTTGTCCAGGAAAAATAATAACCTAGAACAGTCAGTGGTAAGACAGAGATTATTAAAGATATTGGACTTCAAAAACAATCCTCTGAAGAGAGAAGTGAAAGGAAAAGGAGATTCTTAAGGAGAAAAGACTTGTTTAGCAGCTCTCCTGTGCTAGGCACACAGAGTTGGATTTCAGAGCTTGTTGGGAAAGAGGAAACCTTGTTGACTCTCCGAAGGTTATATCTTAGATTTGAGGAAACTAAAAAAATGAATGAAAAATAACCAGGCACTGCAATAAATAAGGCCAAGAGGAAAATAGACAAAATAAACAAGTCTACATGCAATCCAGATATTAAAGTTTTTGTATTAAAACAGATTTTAAAACAGCTCTAGTAAATATATTTTTTAAAAAAGAGAACAAAATTGAGACTTTTAAAAACCAGAATAGAAATTAGTGAAAAATAATGAAATGGGTATTCCAGAACTAGAAAAATAACATAATTAAGAATTTTATCAAGACTTAACAGTAAACCAGACAAAACTGAAGAGATAGTTGGTGAACCAAAAGAGAACACAGCATGTATCATCTAGGTTGAAATAAAAAAGGAGACAAAGAAGAGGAAATAAATATGAGAAAAAAGTCATGGTGTAAATTTCTAACATATATGTACTTGCTAGTCTACAAAGAGATGAAAGAGAGCATGGAGCAAAAAAGTAATATTTCTAGGGATAATTACCAAGGTTTCCACTCCATACATAATGAGTAACTGGTAGTAGATTTGCTCTACTGAAAACAACCATAAAACTAGAAAAAAAATACGTGAAAGTGCACTGTAGATGTAAGCCCATGATTGCCATGGTTCCCTGCCTGCAGCTTCCTGAACCTCATTCAAAAACTGAAATCTGGTTATAGCATGATTGTAATATTGAGTGAAGGATGTGCAGATCAGAATTCAGGGCAAATGCCAAGCACAGCAGTGAGCAATTACTCTATGTGTGTGGTGAGGACAATCTGTGTGGGGATCCACCATGTCTTTGACTGAGAGCTGGGCCACACAAAATATCCTAAAACTTCCAGAGATCAGTTACTCTGGTATTGAAAGAAAGGAGTAATACCATAAATTTACTAGTGTAGGAAGATATTGGAGCCACAAAATCATATGTAGAACCAAGTAGTGACAAGACCCACAAGGGAGACAATTTGGAGGATGAGCCCACCAAGAAAGGAGGATTTGGAAATATCTTGGTCTTTCCATAGGTTTGCCCTAACACAGCATAAAGCAAAGCCAACAAAATTTCAAAGGAAACACCCAATAATTAACTGCCTTCTAAATTAACAATTAAGTTCTTGAGGGAATTTAAAAATTAAACTCTCTATATCTTTCAAAATTCCCAGATACAACTGAAAATTACCAAAAATGTAACACATGGGAAAAATGTGGTCCATTGTCAAGCAAGAAAAAAAAAAAAGAAGCAGTCAGTAGAATCTGTCCATGAGATGGCCCAGGTGTTGGATTTAGCAAAGACTTTAAAGTAGCTATATGAATATTATTTTTAATTAAATATTAATTACTCTTTTAATAACAATTAAATACTTAGTGAATTAACAAATAGGGAATCTCAAAAATAAACAGGAATTCTGGAAAATAACCAAATGAAACTTCTACAACTAAGAAAAGACAATACTTGAAATTTAAAAAAATATCCACTGGATAAGCTTGAACATATGTTGAGGATAGCAAAGGAAAGGGTCAGTAAATTTAAAAGATAAACTGAAACTTTGCATTCTAAAGGAAAACAGGTTGAAAAAAAATGAGCAGCTCATAAGGACATTTAGGGTAACAGAAGCAGGAAAGCATATGTGTAAACAGAATCCTAAAATGAAAACAGACTGAATATGGATTTGAAAATTGTATTTGACAAAATAATGGCTGACCCTTTTCCAAATTTGATTTTTAAAATTTGACCTACACATCCAAGAAGATTAGTGGCTCCCTAGCAGGATGTAAACACAAGAAATCACACCTAGATACATCATAGTCAAATTCCAAAAAAGAAAGTATCAAAGAAAGAGAGAGAGAGAGAGAGAAGAAAGAGGAAGAAAGGAGATAATCTTGAAGGCACCAGAGAAAAGACACGCATTATGTTGGGGGAGGAATGTTGCATATAATAGCTGCTAAAACTGAAAAAAATAGAATCCAGAAGACAATAGAATGACTTCTTTAAAGGACTTAAAGAAAAATAATCATCAACTCAGAATTTTATACCTACTTAAAGTATCCCTAAGAAACAAGAAGAAAATAAATGTATTTTCAGATAAATTCATAATCTGCAAATCTTCAGAACAAAAAAAATGCCAACAAGGGTTTTTCAGAGAACAGGAAAACTTGGATCTATAAGAAGAAATGAAGAGTATTTAAAATATTTTTTTTTAATGATCATTTTGGGGGTTGCCTGGATTGTTCAGTTGGTTAAGTGCCCAGCTCTTGATTTCAGCTTAGGCCATGATTTTCTGGTTTGTGGGGTCAAATCCCACATCAGGTTCTGTGTTGTGCTTTCAGCACCGCAGGGTCAGTTCCATCACTGCAATAAAGTAAATATCACAATAAAGCAAGTCAAATGAGCTTTTTAGTTTCCCAATGCATATAAAAGTTATGTTTAGGGGCGCCTGGGTGGCGCAGTCGGTTAAGCGTCCGACTTCAGCCAGGTCACGCTCTTGTGGTCCGTGAGTTTGAGCCCCACGTCAGGCTCTGGGCTGATGGCTCAGAGCCTGGAGCCTGTTTCCGATTCTGTGTCTCCCTCTCTCTCTGCCCCTCCCCCGTTCATGCTCTGTCTCTCTCTGTCCCAAAAAAAAAAAAGTTATGTTTACACTATAGTATAGTCTGTTAAGTGTGCAATACATTATGTCTAAAAAAATAATGTATATACCTTAATTAAAAATATTTCATTCCTAAAAACTGATAGCCATTTGAGCTTTCAGCAAGTTCTTATCACTGATTGCCAATCACAATAATAAATATAATAATAATGAAAAGTTTGGAATGGTGAGAATTACCAATATATGACACAGAGACAGGAAATAAGCAAATGCTGTTGGGAAAATGGCGCTAATAGACTTGCTCGATGCAGGGTTGCCACAAACCTCCAATTCGTTAAAAAAAATTTTATTGTGAAGCACAATAAAACAAGGTATGTTTGTATTTTATATTCCAGATGTTCTTTTTTGGTTAACGCTCCCTATACACTTGAAAAGAATGTGTGTTTTGCAGTGGTTGGTTTGTACTGTTCAATTGATGTAAATTAGGTCAGGTGAGTTAGTGTTATACCAGTCTTCTATATATTTATTGCTTTTTCAATAACTTGCTCTATCAATAACTAAGAAAGGGACATTTAAATATCCATCTATAATTGTGGATTTTGCCTTGTCTCTCCCTTTAGTTGAGTTCATGACTTTTTGAAGTTTTGTTGTTTTGGTGAATATGTATTTAGAATTCTTATGATTTTCTTGTGAAATAGATCTTTTATCATTAGAAAACATCAATTTTTTTATTTGTTAGAAATAATTTTGTCTTAAACTCTTCTACCTGATATTAATATAACGAGCTACACAAGCTTTCCTATGCTTTCTATATATGTGGTACATATTTTCTATTCTTATCAACTTCTTTGCATTCTTAATAAGTGAAATTTTTTGTAGATTCTGTCATTGGATCTTGCTCTTTTTTCCGGTATGGCAACTCCTACCTTCTAATTAGTTTTTCATTCCATTCTCATTTAATGTAATTATTGATATAGTTTAGTTTAAAACTACTGTCTTGCCATTGTTTTTTATCTACCCTTCTCTTTTTTTGTACCTCTACCACTTTTTTTTGTACTTTCCCTTTAGTTAATCAAGCTTTTATTTTTCTTCATTTTTTGGTTTCTTAGCTATACATCCATATACTTTTTTCCTGTAGTGATTCATGTATGGCTAATAATTTTTATCTTTAATTTATCAAAGTGTACAGTTAGAGTCAATATTGTGCTATATGTCATTTTGCACCTGGGACTTTGCGATTTCTTCCTTTCTGATTTTATCCCAACAGAGTTCAATCTTCATCTTCCACTTCCCACTTCAGTCCCACTTTACTCCTCACATTTCACCAGTTAGTATCCATAAAACAATTTAAGCCCATTTATCTTCCCTCTTTTCTGTTCCTTGTGGTATTTTCTTATAATCTTTACTTCAACATTTATTATGCTCCTATTTTAATGATGTTATTGATTAGTTTCAGTGTTTTAAGAAAATTACAGGAAGAAAAAAATGATCATTTTATCTTTTTTTAAAAGTTTATTTATTTTGAATGTGTGAGTGAGGGAGGGGCAGAGAGAGAAGGAGATAGAGAATCCCAAGCCGGCTCCATGCTGTCAGCACAGAGCCTGATGTAGGGCTCCATCTCATGAACCATGATATCATGACTTGAGCTGAAAGTGAGTTGAACCGACTGAGCCATCCAGGTGCCCCTCTTTTCTTGATAAGCACATTTTGATAAATGTATTTTCTCTTACTTTTGATTTTTTAATAATATTTTATATTTTCTGGCATATTTTATTATAATAAGACAGTATATAATGTATATAACATATAAAATATGTGTTAATCATATATTTATGTTATCCATAAGGCTTCTCATCAACAGTAGGCTATTAGTAGTTAAGTTTTGGGGAGTCAAAAGTTATATGTGGATTTTTGACTGCAAAGGTGTTGGCACCCTAACCATGTACCATTCAAGGGTCAACTGTACCTCTGAATCAGAATATTTTTTTTACCACTCTTCCCGCTATTACTCTAGTGTATCCCCCATTGGGTATTACCTATATTACTATAATGGCCTTCTAAATGGTCTTCTTATTTTATCTCTAGCCCCCTACACTCCATGTTCTCCATGGAACATCCAGAATAATGTTTTAATTGAGGTTGTACAAATTTAAACTTTGGGATAGTTAAACACTCTTCCATCTACACTGACTGACTTGCTATTCCTAAAACACACCAACCTCCTTCCTTTATCAGCTCTTTGGCACTTGCTATTCTCTTTATCTGGAATGCTTTCTTCTCAAAACTTTTCATGACCTGCTAGTATTTCTTTCAGTTCCCTACTTAAACATCACTGCTGTAAAGAGGTCTTCTGTGACCACTAATCTAAAACAGCTTCAAGTAACCTCCCATTAAACTTTATTTCTTACTTTGTTTTATTTGGTTTCCTGTAGTCCATACTAGTTCCCTATACTTATTTATTGACTTTTTATGTTGTGCCTTCTCAGAATATCAAAGTCCCTAAAGGTAAGTAGATCATTTGTTTCATCACTGAATCCTCTGCACTTTTCAACAGTACCTCAGGCGTATAAATATCCAGTGAATGAATGAATGAATGAATGAATGAATAAATGAGGAAGAGTTCATAGCCCCAGATGGGACGGAGTGAGAATCATAATAGGAAACAAAATGGTAATACTAAGTAATTAACCAGAATAGGGAGTAGTTTACAAATATTTCTCAATACTTGGTACTTCTAATAATGTAATAAATATGTAGCACAAATAAAAAAATATTTAGGAAGTGAATAATGTTTTAAAAGGCATAATATTTCTTTGGCAGATATGTGCACATGCATAAATCTGCTGCTTGTTTTTGATATAAAGAATAAAATGTATGAATCAGAAATAGTATCAATTAAAGCAAACAACATGATCAAAATTCCTATGTAGGATGCCTAGGTGGCTCAGTCAGTTAAGTGTCTGATTCTTGATTTCAGCTCAGGTCATGATCTCATGGTTCATGAGTTTAAGCCCCATTTCAGGCTCCTTGCTGCTGATGTTGCAGATCATGCTTGGCATTCTCTCACTTGTTCTTTCTCTGCCCCTCCCTGACTCACTCTCTTTCAAAATAAATAAACTCAAAAAAATCCCTATGCATTAAATAAAAGAGAAAGTATGATATAACCAGAAACTAACAAAATTTTACCACTTATCTAAAGAGTAGAGCAAACATCAATATTAAGCATTACATAAATTACATAAATGAAGACTGAATACCACTGGAATATTGCATATTATTATTTCTGTGTGTTTTCTGTAACATAGTTAAGAATTTTTTCCAATATGATACACTCATTTTTTCAACTATTAAAATTTTAATCCTAAAAACTTCAGCTCAAAAAAAGTTTTAAGCTCAGTGTTGGTTCATTCTTGGTCCAGTATCAAATGACAAGCTTCCTTTTTATTTAAAAATAAATTACTCAAACTGGCCAAATAGGGTAAAGAATGTATGTAGTTATAGGGATTTGATCATGGAGCCTTCAATATGGCAAGTGGAACCAGTCATGGAGACAATCCATAACAATGAGACTATTTGCAAGAATTTCTTGCTAGAGAACATGGACATACTTGAGAGGTCTTCAAGAACATAATCATCCAAGTCAAGATGAGTCCCTCCAAGGCATCCATAGTCCATACAAGTGGCCTTGGTTTTCACAACAGGATAACAACAACACAGACTTTTAAACTCAAGTATGTCATGTCAGAGTATTATCATGAACCTGCTGTGAGTAGTAATTTTCAAATCCTGCACTATGAAAAAAAAAATTCATAGACTATTGCCTGAAAGGTGGGTATAACATTCATTCCTCTAACCAGCCAAAAGCTATCTTTAGGTTAGACTAGACAATAGGAGGACTGTGTAGCTATTCCATATAATTCTGATCAAACAACTATTTTGCTGAATATACCCCAAGATGATTTGATGAGAAAGAGCCCTACGCCTGCTGTAAAAATGTTGCTATAGGGACTGAACTCTTCACTATATTATCTTCTCTCTATGCCTAACTGTTGGAGGTGATTTGCTCTTGCCTCTAAACTAGAAATAGTTCTGTCAAATGTGAATCCTTTAATTTATTTGGATTGTCTTATTTTTGACTGCCAGGTAACTTGAAGGCAAATTGAAAGCTCATTTCCAGTATGGATATAAAATTCTATGGCACTCAATTTATTGACTTCAGTCAATACTAGTCATCTTTTCTTCTCATTTTGTATTTTTATCAAAATTTTCAGTAGTCAATACATAGTTTAAAAGTTGATAGAAAATACTTACTCAACTTGTTTCTCTATCTCTTTCCACAGGTAACCACTGATACATTATTCATCCATTTTTCCTTACTTTTCTAAGCAAATATAAATACTGTTTCATTTCCTTTTTTAAAAAAACAAAGGGTTAGCTCTAGTTTTCCTTAATAGTTACTTCTAAGACACCTTCTCATTTTTTTAATATCAGAAGAGCTTCATTTTCTTTCTAAAGTATGGCACTTCATTTTATGACTGTTCTACAATTTATTTAACCAGTCCACTATTGATGGACATTTGGGTTGTCAATAGTCATTTGCTTTGACAAACAATGCTGTAATGCATAATTTTGTATTTATAGCTTTATAAATATCCAAATGCACATCTGATAAGTTTTCAGATGTAAGGTTTTGGGGGTAAAAAAGTAGGATTTGGGAGTCAAAGTATATATAATCATGTTAATTTTTAATAGATATTTTTCCTTGTAAGTATTGCAAGAGAATGCTTGCTTCTGTGTAAGGCACATAGCAGGATTTTTAAGTCTATTGATGAAAATAGTATTTTGATATAGTTTTGATGTATTGATTAATAGATATATATTTATGCATCATTTGTATGTCTTTATCTATCCTTTGATGAGTTGTCTATTGAATTCTTAGTCATCTTATTGCTTTCTAGGGGATCTTTGTATATTAGTGATGTAAACACTTTGTGAGCTAAATTGCAAATATTTTTTCTTGGTATATTAATTTTTAAGGTGAATATCTTATTTTCTTTTTTCTCCATTTTTAAATGTTTATTTATTTACTTATTTTAATATAATTTATTGTCAAATTGGCTAACATGCAGTGTGTAAAGTGTGCTTTTGGTTTTGGGGATAGATTCCGGTATTTTGAGAGACAGAGGGACAGAGAGAGAGGGAGACACGGAATCCGAATCAGACTCCAGGCTCTGAGCTGTCAGCAGAGCCCAACGCAGGGCTCAAACCCACAAACTGCAAGATCATAACCTGAGCTGAAGTCAGACATTTAACTGACTGAGCCAGCCAAACACCTCAATTATTTTCTGACTACAGTAGTTTTTGAGTTTTAAAATAGAATTTTTTTTTTATGGCTTCTGAACTAAGAGCTTTTATAACAAAATAGAATAGAATATGAGGTCATTGCACCTAGAATGGATTGCACACAGAATAAATATTGTTTCAGAGTTTAGGAATTGAATTTTAAATTTTAAATTTCACAGGAGGTTTAGATTTTATTTTTCCCAAGCTATAGATTTCTTGGTTTCTTTCAGCATTATCAAATGTATTTTTCCTCTCTCTAAACCTGAGTTTTACGTGGTGCTGCTTAATTTTGTGTTTAATTATCATTCATTTTCATATTGCCAGGCAACATACTCAACATTATATATTAAATTAGTGTGACTTTTATTGGCAACAGATCGACTTCCTGTTTTACATCACAATGATGATATTAAATAACTTTCCACTTCCTCAGTGCACAGTGAGTAATCTAAAGATGATGATTTGGTGATGTATGCAAAGTTTGAATTTATTGAATTTACTTTATTAAAACAGTAAAAACTATTTATGAGTTCCATATCTACCTACATATCCTTCCATTTGATTATCTTTAGTTCTGTGCTGCCCTGTTTCAGGACTCCCACAGGAGTGAGGATTTAGACAAAATCTTTGTCTTGGTAGAGAAAATAACAATTTACAAAGGTTTTTTGGTTTTTGTTTAAGTCAATCTTATTTGTTTTTAAGCCAACTTGTTTTTATTTTATATATTAATTTATGTTCTTAACACCTTGCATATGTTGAACCAGCCCTGTATCCCAGGAATGAATCCTACTTGATCATGGTGAATCATTCTTTTTATATGCTGTTGAATTCGATTTGCTAGTATCTTATTGAGGATTTTTGCATCCATATTCATCAGGGATATTGGCCTGTAGTTCTCTTTTTTTACTGGGTCTCTGTCTGGTTTAGCAATCAAAGTAATGCTGGCTTCATAGAATGAGTCTGGAAGTTTTCCTTCCCTTTCTATTTCTTGGAATAGATTGAGAAGGGTAGGTATTATCTCTGCTTTAAACGTCTGGTAGAACTCCCCTGGGAAGCCATCTGGTCCTGGACTCTTATTTGTTGGGAGATTTTTGATAACCGATTCAATTTCTTCGCTGGTTATGGGTCTGTTCAAGCTTTCTATTTCCTCCTGATTGAGTTCTGGTAGAGTGTGGGTGTTCAGGAATTTGTCCATTTCTTCCAGGTTGTCCAATTTGTTGGCATATAATTTTTCATAGTATTCCCTGATAATTGTTTGTATCTCTGAGGGATTGGTTGTAACAATTCCATTTTCATTCATGATTTTATCTACTTGGGTCATCTCCATTTTCTTTTTGAGAAGCCTGGCTAGAGGTTTGTCAATGTTGTTTATTTTTTCAAAAAACCAACTCTTGGTTTTGTTGATCTGCTCTACAGTTTTTTTAGATTCTATATTGTTTATTTCTGCTCTGATCTCTATTATTTCTCTTCTTCTGCTGGGTTTAGGCTGCCTTTGCTGTTCTGCTTCTATTTCCTTTAGGTGTGCTGTTAGATTTTGTACTTGGGATTTTCTTGTTTCTTGAGATAGGTCTGGATTGTGATGTATTTTCCTCTCAGGACTGCCTTTGCTGCGTCCCAAAGCGTTTGGATTGTTGTATTTTCATTTTCGTTTGTTTCCATATATTTTTTAATTTCTTCTCTAATTGCCTGGTTGACCCACTCATTCGTTAGTAGGGTGTTCTTTAACCTCCATGCTTTTGGAGGTTTTCCAGACTTTTTCCTGTGGTTGATTTCAAGCTTCATAGCATTGTGGTCTGAAAGTATGCATGGTATAATTTCAATTCTTGTATACTTATGAAGGAATGTTTTGTGACCCAGTATATGATCTATCTTGGAGAATGTTCCATGTGCACTGGAGAAGAAAGTATATTCTGTTGCTTTGGGATGAAGAGTTTTAAATATATCTGTCAAGTCCATCTGATCCAATGTATCATTCAGGGCCCTTGTTTCTTTATTGACCATGTGTCTAGATGATCTATCCATTTCTGTAAGTGGAGTGTTAAAGTCCCTGCAATTACCACATTCTTATCAGTAAGGTTGCTTATGTTTATGAGTAATTGTTTTATATATTTAGGGGCTCCGGTATTTGGTGCATAGACATTTATAATTGTTAGCTCTTCCTGATGGATAGACCCTGTAATTATTATATAATGCCCTTCTTCATCTCTTGTTACAGACTTTAATTTAAAGTCTAGTTTGTCTGATATAAGTATGGCTACTCCAGCTTTCTTTTGACTTCGAGTAGCATGATGAATAGTTCTCTATCCCCTCACTCTCAATCTAAAGGTGTCCTCAGATCTAAAATGAGTCTCTTGTAGATGGCAAATAGATGGGTCTTGTTTTTTTATCCATTCTGATACCCTATGTCTTTTGGTTGGCGCATTTAATCCATTTACATTCAGTGTTATTATAGAAAGATACGGGTTTAGAGTCATTGTGATGTCTGTATGATTTATGCTTGTAGTGATGTCTCTGGTACTTTGTCTCACAGGATCCCCATTAGGATCTCTTGTAGGGCTGGTTTCGTGGTGACGAATTCCTTCAGTTTTTGTTTGTTTGGGAACCTTTATCTCTCCTTCTATTCTAAATGACAGACTTGCTGGATAAAGGATTCTCGGCTGCATATTTTTTCTGTTCAGCACATTGAAGATCTCGTGCCAATCCTTTCTGGCCTGCCAAGTTTCAAAAGAGAGATCAGTCACGAGTCTTATAGGTCTCCCTTTATATGTGAGGGCACGTTTACCCCTTGCTGCTTTCAGAATTTTCTCTTTATCCTTGTATTTTGCCAGTTTCACTATGATATGTCATGCAGAAGATCGATTCAAGTTACGTCTGAAGGGAGTTCTCTGTGCCTCTTGGATTTCAATGCCTTTTTCCTTCCCCAGTTCAGGGAAGTTCTCAGCTATTATTTCTTCAAGTACACCTTCAGCACCTTTCCCTCTCTCTTCCTCCTCTGGGATACCAATTATGCGTATATTATTTCTTTTTAGTGTATCACTTAGTTCTCTAATTTTCCCCTCATAATCCTGGATTTTTTTATCTCTCTTTCTCTCAGCTTCCTCTTTTTCCATAACTTTATCTTCTAGTTCACCTATTCTCTCCTCTGCCTCTTCAATCCGAGCCGTCGTCATTTCCATTTTGTTTTGCATTTCATTTAAAGCATTTTTCAGCTCCTCCTGACTATTCCTTAGTTCCTTGATCTCTGTAGCAATAGATTCTCTGCTGTCCTTTATACTGTTTTCAAGCCCAGTGATTAATTTTATGACTATTATCCTAAATTCACTTTCTGTTATATTATTTAAATCCTTTTTGATCAGTTCATTAGCTGTTGTTATTTCCTGGAGGTTCTTTTGAAGGGAATTCTTCCGTTTGGTCATTTTGGTTAGTCCCTGGAGTGGTGCAGACCTGCAGGGTACTACCCCTGTGCTGTGGTGTATAACTGGAGTTGGTGGGCGGAGCCGCAGTCAGACCTGATGTCTGCCCCCAGCCCACCACTGGGGCCACAGTCAGACTGGTGTGTGCCTTCTCTTCCCCTCTCCTAGGGGCGGGATTCACTGTGGGGTGGCGTGGCCCATCTGGGGTACTTGCACACTGCCAGGATTGTGGTGCTGGGGATCTGGCGTATTAGCTGGGGTGGGTAGGCAAGGTGCATGGGGGCAGGCTTAGCTCGCTTTTCCTTAGGTGATCCACTTCAGGAAGGGCCCTGTGGCAGCAGGAGGGAGTCAGACCCGCTGCCGGAGGTTTGGCTCCGCAGAAGCACAGTGGTGGGTGTTTGCAGGGAGCAAGTTCCCTGGCAGGAACTGGTTCCCTTTGAGATTTTGGCTGGGGGATGGGCGAGGGAGATGGTGCTGGCTAGCGCCTTTGTTCCCCACCAAACTGAGCTCTGTCGTCCAGGGGTTCAGCAACTCTCCCTGCCTTTGTCCTCCATCCTTCCCGCTTTCCGAGCAGAGCTGTTAACTTATGATCTACCAGATGCTAAGTCACGCTTGCTGTTGGAACACACTCTGTCCAACCCCTCCGCTTTTGCCAGCCAGACTTGGGGGCTCTGCTTGGCCGGCAGGCTGCCCCTCCGCCCCGGCTCCCTCCCTCCAGTCCGTGCAGCGTGCATCGCCCCTCTGCCCTTCCTACCCTCTTTCGTGGGCCTCTCGTCTGCGCTTGGCTCCAGAGACTTCATTCTGCTAGTCTTCTGGTGGTTTTCTGGGTTATTGAGGCAGGTGTAGGTGGAATCTAAATGATCAGCAGGCGCGCTGTGAGCCCAGCGTCCTCCTACGCCGCCATCTTACCTCCCCCTCTCGAAAAAGCTGTTTTAAGAAAAAAAATCATCCTCTTTTTTTTTTCTTGTTCTTTTGGGTTTTTTTGTTTTGTTTTTTTTTTTAATTTTTTTTTAACGTTTATTTATTTTTGAGACAGAGAGAGACAGAGCATGAACGGGGAAGGGTCAGAGAGAGGGAGACACAGAATCTGAAATAGGCTCCAGGCTCCGAGCTGTCAGCACAGAGCCCGACGCGGGGCTCGAACTCACGGACCGCAAGATCATGACCTGAGCCGAAGTCGGCCGCTTAACCAACTGAGCCACCCAGGCGCCCCTGTTTTGTTTTTTTTCAATATATGAAGTTTATTGTCGGATTGGTTTCCATACAATACCCAGTGCTCATCCCAAAAGGTGCCCTCCTCAATACCCATCACCCACCCTCCCCTCCCTCCCACCCTCCATCAACCCTCAGTTTGTTCTCAGTTTTTAAGAGTCTCTTATGCTTTGGCTCTCTTCCACTCTAACCTCTTTTTTTTTTCCCTTCCCCTCCCCCATGGGTTTCTGTTAGTTTCTCAGGATCCACATAAGAGTGAAACCATATGGTATCTGTCTTTCTCTGTATGGCTTATTTCACTTAGCATCACACTCTCCAGTTCCATCCATGTTGCTACAAAGGGCCATATTTCATTCTTTCTCATTGCCATGTAGTACTCCATTGTGTATATAAACCACAATTTCTTTATCCATTCATCATCCTCTTTTTCAAGTTAAAAAATAAATGATACATTTCTTGCTTTCATACAGTAGCTTGCTGTATACCTTTGGAATGAAGAGATTTCATTTGCATAGCTTAAACACCTTCTCCTTGACTTTGATATAGACAATACTGATGCAGATATTTGCACATTGTTCTTAAGCGTTAACAATTCATCTTGGAAGTCTCCATTGGAGCAACATGTGGGAGAAAATAAAAGGACACACTGAGCCAACTTCTGTGAGGACCAGTGCCAAACTACAGGGGAGGATACTGCCTCAGGAAAAAAGTTACATTTCAAATTTTCAATATTTTCTTGGTTATAAGAAAGAAAACAAGGATGAATTCAAATTGAAAATATATTTGTTCTCTCAATCAAAACGTGTCAAAAAACATTTGGAAAATGCCCATCCTCTGTAATTAGTACCTTGTTAGGGGGGGCTCCTCTTTGTTCATGATCATACAACTCTCCAGCACCAACACTGGACACTCTGTCTAAATCAGTATCAAAAATTAATTGATCACAATAAACACATTACAATGAACATAAGTAAACAGAATTACCTAGCTTTGGCTCTTCAATTAATCAACATAGACACAACTATAATTCAGGCACAAATAACATTTTTTTTTAATTTTTTTTTTTCTCAACGTGTTTATTTTTGGGACAGAGAGAGACAGAGCATGAACGGGGGAGGGGCAGAGAGAGAGGGAGACACAGAATCGGAAACAGGCTCCAGGCTCCGAGCCATCCGCCCAGAGCCTGACGCGGGGCTCAAACTCACGGACCGCGAGATCGTGACCTGGCTGAAGTCAGACGCTTAACCGACTGCGCCACCCAGGTGCCCCCACAAATAACATTTTTAAAAAATCAGTGAACAAGCTTTTCTGACTTACTCAGTCCTACCGCTGAATGTAGACATTGATGAAGACACACTCTCATTTATTTATTCTGGAAGATGCTTTCCATCATTCAATTCTTGGACATTTTTATTATAGCTGTGTAGACACATATTAACACATTTATTTAATGCTCTGACATAAAGTTTCTGTAAGAGTGATCAGTTTGTCAATGAGGACTGAATCTGTTAATTAAGTTAATTGAATAAGAGAAAACGGGGGTTCTAAGGCTTAGGCAAGAGTATTATGAAGTACCTAAGATAAAAATTACTCCATACATATTCCTATACACACACATACACAGTGAGAGTGAAAGGGAGAATAATGAAAAATGGGACAAAGTGGCAAGTCTGTGTGGTGTATATATAGAAGTTTTTCTACTCTAATTACAATATTTGTGTCTAAAATTACAACCAGATGAAAATCTACAAGTAAAGAAACAATAAATAAATATAATTAGGCATATACAAAATATGTCAACAATTCTGAAAGTCAACAGAAAGCAGAATACCTCAGGGATTCAGAGAATGGAATTACCAGACATGGGCTTTAAAATGACCATGATTACAATATTGAAATAACTTAAAAATATTCAGATTTGAGCATGGAACTTCCAGCTATAAAAAGAATGAAATGTCAGAATTTTTAAACTGAACAATAGTGACAAAAATTAAGTGAACAGAGTAGAAGAGAATGCCAGGAGGGCCATGGAAAAAAATCATCAGGGTGCAGGCCATCCAGGCTGAGGGGCAGGTGCACAGAGGTCCAGGCCTGGGGAATCTGCTTCCTGCAGGCAGAGTGGCACCTTAGTAGGGCTGCAGTGACATGATCACTGGCTGGAGCCCTGGCTGTGACTGGCTGAAGGATATTCTGGGCACAGAAGGCGGGAGCACGGTGCCCCTTGCAAAGGTGCAGCAGGAACAAAAGCAGCAGCACACTGGAACCAAGACAGAAGCCCTTTCCTCCTGCCAGGTGCTCTAGTGCCTTCTTCCCCAAGCTTGACCCCAGTGAGCTCACTACAGAGGACAAATGCTTAAAGTATGCAACCCACATGGCAGGAAGGAGAGGGAACATGAAGCAGAGGGGCGATAATCTGAAAGCTGGCACAAGCCTCTCTGCCCTCTCATCTGTGAGCAAAATAGGACTTTACTTCTGCTGAGACTGACCTCTGTTCCCTTAGGAGTTACTTTTGTGCTTTCTTTGCTAGGGGACCCTCTCTCATGGCATGCTTTTCTCAAATTGTTGAGGTGATGCATTCTTTTACATTTTTTGTCTTATTTTGAAGTTTCATAATGATTTGTGAAGGATCTGTCTCTCAACACCAAGCAGGTAGTGGGGGCATGGGGGTCCTCCTACTAGGTTTGATGCACTAGCAGTCATCCTCTTTGAGCAGGCATCCTTCTCCCTGGGGTGAGGCCACTTCTCAAGAGTCTACCCTCCCTCTCCTGATGCACAGCACCTGCCATGGGCAAGCAATAACTTTGCTCCTCCTTCGTGAAACCCCAAACTCTGTTAGCCTGAGGTAACTTTGTGCTCTGCTCCTCCTTCACTGTCTTTGAACTTGGAGTAACCCCAGTGCTATACCCCCAACTCTTTCTGGCTGGCATTTTGGCCTTTTAAAAATATTTTTCTCTTTTTTTGTCATATCCTGCAAAGGAAAACCTGAATCTTCATTTTGATCCAACTTGTGTTTTCAACATCAAATCCACTTCAATGACTCACTTGAGCTCTTAATAACCTTGGCTATAAGCCTCTCAAGTTCACATTGCACCATGAGGAAGCTAAACAGTATTTGCAGAACTTTTCAACATTTTCTTCATAATTTTAAAGGAGAACAGGTTTTAGGCAACTGCTGACTTTTAGAGAAATGAGAAAATGTGGAATCAAAGATGCATGAGTGTTGAGGTTCAGGTGTTGGTGAGACAATGATGGTGTGTCACTAATGGAGAAAGGGGGTATCAAGAGGAAAGGCAGCTCTGTGCTGGGAGCATTATAGATACTCTCAGTTTGAGGCTCATAATTGTAATTTGTCCCAAATATGAATGGGACTTTTAATGTCATTTTTAATATTTCTTGAAATCTGGAAAGTTTTGTTCTTAAAGACAGAGACAGAAATGGGGATTTCATTTACCCTTTGCACATATATAAATTCAATTGGCTTTACCTTCTTACTAAGACTTTTGCTTTAATTAGGGACCTTCCCTTCTTTTTAAATCAAGGCCAAAGCCACAATATGAATTTGCATAATGAATACAAGCAATCTGAATTTGATCTCTGAAGATGGGTGGTTTCTGTGCACAGAAGCCAGTTGAGCTCCCAGCTGGAGCTGGCAGGATTAATTTTCTGTGTTCAAGATGTATTATGGCCTGCAAGTATCTCCCTGCAGGAGTTATTTTTATACCTTCACTGATTTCAAAAGCTTTTCTTTTCTTTTCCTTTTAACCTCTAGATCAGTAGTTGGTTGCACAAAAATGTAATTCCGCTGGGGGGGCGGGTACTGAAAAGAGAGAAATGGCTTCCAACTTTAAGGATTAAAGTGGGACAATGACCCAACTCTGGGGTGTTCTGGGCCATGCTGAGTACTGTACGATGCTGAAAGCAGGAATCAGGCTCTTGTGATACACTTTGATGCTTAGCAGAAACAAGACTGGAATTGTCTCTCTAGCCATTTCTGTCTTATCTCCTTAAAAGTTCCAAATACATTTAAACATGATTACAAGGGTTGAGAACAAAACTCAGAAAAAATTCAATCACAAATTGATCAAATGTGTTTATTGGAATATGGGTCAACAATGTATTATTTGCTTACAAATATTTCTAAACATTCTTGGCACCTCAAGGAATATGTTGGTGTATGAGGCTGCTTTCACAACACAGTATATTGAATTTTTCCTTCTTCTTGTTAGTGTTTTGCATCCCCCTTAGTTTGTTTGTACCTGAAAGGTTACCCCATTGTGAGAGTTCTTGTGGCCCATTCACCTAGACTCCTTTGAAACATTGTATTGCTTGGTGTGTATTTTCCCCAAGCAATCCCACTAAGAGAATATCAGCCTTTTCTAATTTAGAACTCCGTCCTTTATGTACAAATAAAATGGGAAAAAAACTCAAATACCTATTTTAAGGTTGTACTGTGAGGCAAATCACAGACGTTGCAGATATGCTTTTCATAAAACAGTATCACTGTTTGCTCAGCAACGTGGACCTGGCTCCCCCTGATGATTCATTGAAAACAGAAGATCTTAACAAAATAGCTCCTTCTTTGTGGCTTTTCCCTCTCCTTTGCCATGGGCAAAGCTGTTGCTTCCCTGCCTGCATGGCTGATATGTACCTTCCCTCACAGAATGAGGACAACCTGCACAGCAAACTTTCCTCTTTACAGCACATTTTCCCAGCAGGAGGCATGGAGATGACTTATGGCCTTAATAATTTCTTATACTTATCTATAACACTTTACACTTCAAAGCACTGCACTGTTCATCTTTTTGAAGAAGCAAAACCACTCTCCAAGGCCACATCTTCTTGCTTCAATTACAGACACAAGCTCAGGAAGGCTTCTTGACTTATTTACAACCACGAACATATATGTGGGAGACCTGCAGCCAGAATCCAGGACTTCTTACCTTTAATATTGGTTCACTAAAATATGCATATATTTATTCTAACCTATTTATTCAGATTAGCAGTCTTTAAAAAGTTGTCCTTAATAGAAACGGTAGAACACAACTGGATGAATTTCTTGGGTATTAGAAATAGGTCTTTGAGACAAAAAAAAGGAGCACTTTGTCATATTGATTTCCTCTTCTCCTTTAACTCTTACAAAGCTACACACATGTATTAATCCAATGAAAAAGTACGTACCATTCCCTCAGTGTCCAGCTTTGTGTAAGGTGCCTTAGAACATAGTTGCCACCTTTCCTGAGGCAACATCTGGGGAGAGAAGTGACAGATAGTGTCCCAGGAAGATTCAGCACTCATTGTGACTGAGGAAGAGACACAAGTGCACAGTGGGTGGAGGGTTCCAAGCCATTGCTGAAATTTAGAGTCATGTACATGAGTCGGGGCATGCACACTGTTCTTGGGGGACCACCATGTGATGATAATCAAGAAGCATGTGCATACAAAAGGAGGTCTCAGGAAAAGATGGGTCCAGGATGGCTGGGCACAATGAAGGGAGAGAAAAGGAAGATACCTGGAAGGCAAAAAATCCCTGGGGTAAGACTCCTGCCTCAAGATGTCTTTTTTCAGTGAATATGGAGGGAAACTGCTGAGCCCCCAATGGGGGAAAGTCTCTACTAATTCAATGTATCCTCACTAATCCCCCTTTCAATGCTGTTAATGTTCCAGTTTTACTGATGGTGAAGTGAATGTGAATTTCTGGTATTTCAGACTACAGTAAAATTCAAATCTTAGTCTCAGATTTCTATTACAGTCTGGCTTGGCTTTTATCAGGATGCCCAAAGATTGTGGTGACTCTGAAAGCCAGAGAAGTTCACACCCAATTTTCATTTCTCTGAGGAAAATAACATTTTATTTATTGGTCTTATTATTTCTTCCACTTTCTAAAATAAAGAGAATAAACAAGCTCTAGTATCACCTTGATAATATACATTGCTTTATAATATTGAATACTCATACTATTATGAAAACTAGATTTTTTACAGAAAAATAAGCTATAATAAATACCAAGGGGTCTTAATCTGTAGCTACCCACCCTGCCTACTGAGCAGACATTACTGTTTGGGAGGGTGGGATAACTCAGGACTCACCCTGAAGGGAGAGTGACAGCTGAGAAGTCAATAAGAACCTGTAGACTCAGAACAGATATTGTCTTCCCAGTAATCAACATGACATTTTTGATTGATATTTCAAGAAAACAGAATGTGTCAGCCACAGCATCTCTCTGTTTGTTTTTGGTGCTTTTATTTTTTGAGATCATGAACCAAAAACAGCACACAGAATAAGAGATAAATACTACTGGTTGGTTTTCCCTTTCAAATATTCTGCCTTTTTTTGTTGTTAATTTCCTGAATATGGACATGATAATCCATAGAGCTCAAGTAATTATTGGCAAACTAGTCAGTAATTCAAGACAGTCTGTATAAAAACCTGAGTTTGAAAAATAGACAATAAAGCAATTTTACTAAATCTTGAACTTAGGAATCTTCAGAATTACATATGCCACATTTTGAGCAGATGTCATTTTTACTAATCTGGTTACTATAACATGAACACCCTGAATTCAGGATTAGGAAGCACCTCTATTTGAAACATTCTAGTTAACTGAAAATTTATGGATGTACAAGCTCATTTGGTTGAATTTTTAGATTAATTATATTATAGTCTTTTCCAAGATTGCAGTGAAAGATCAGTATGTCACTGGGTTTTAATGTTAAAAACAAAAAAAGAACAAGGTGGATCTTGCACTTATGTGACCTTTTTGTGAAGTGGACTTTTCATTAACCCTATCCTTACCCTGAAGCCCACTGCTATCTGAGCTCCCTAGGCCAAGGACACTGGACATAACTCCTGGAGTTTTAATAATAATTTAATTAACAATAGGAATTAAGTCCTGACTCAAAAAAATAATTTAAGCTATTTATTGAGAAAGTAGCTTATGATGCAATGACTTATCAAATTGTCTTCTTTAGTATTTCTAAGAGTATTTGGTGTCTAAGATGTAAAACAATGCATTTTTCAAAACTACAATGAACTACTACCTCACACTCATTAGGGTGACTACTATAAAAAAAAAACAGAAAATAACAAGTGCTGATAGCGGTGCGGAGAAGTTGGAATATGTGCATGTTTCTGGTGGGAATGTAAAACAGAGCAACCACTATAGAAAACATTATAGTGACTTCTAACAAAATTAAATAGTGAGTGAGCATATAATCCAGCAATTTCACTTCTAGGTATAAACCCAAAAGAATTGAAAGCACAGACGTGAAGAGTTCATAGTATGCCCGTGTTCACAGCAGCATTATTCACAATAGCAATAATGTGGAAACAACCCAAGTGTCCATCAATGGATGAATAGATTTTTTTATATAATGAAATAGTAGTCAGTCTTAAAAAGGAAGGAAATTCTGAGACATGCTACAACATGAATGATACTTGAGGACATTATTTTAAGTGAATAAGTCAGTCAGAAAAAGATAAATACTGTAGAATTCCACTTACATAATATACCTGGAGACAGAAAGTAGAATGGTGATTGCTAAGAGCTCAGAAGAAGGAAGAATGAGAAGTTGTTTGATGGGTATGGATTTTCAGTTCTGCAAGGGTAAAAGCTTTGTAGATGATGGCTGCACAACACTGTGAATATACTTACTGCCACAGTACTGTAGACTTTAAAATGGTTGAAATGGTAAATTTTATGTTATATGTATTTCACCATAATTAAGAATTAATAATATACTTCATAATATAAAAATAGAGACAGTTAATTGATAATATTTTAAATAAAGGTAAATGATACATATTAGTAATAGCTAAAATGTAATATTCTCACAAATATCAGATTGTATGATGAACTATGTACATATATTTAGGTACCCCAAACCATTGAACTTCAGAGCTATATAATGTACCAATTATGTCAATCATCATCTTAATAGATAATAAAAACTGATATATAAAGAATATTCTTTCAAAATCTAAATAGTAAATATGTTAATGTGAGAAAAAATTGCAAAAAAATATTTAATTGGCTTTCTGGAATTTTTAGTTTTTATAATTTCTAAATATGTTCAATTTCCTTTGCTATGCTGAAAATCCCTTTCTTTCTTTCTTTTTAATTTTTTTTAACATTTATTTATTATTGAAATACAGAGACAGAGAGAGAGAGAGGGAGACACAGAATCTGAAGCAGGCTCCAGGCTCTGAGCAGTTAGTACAGAGCCCAACATGGGGCTCAAACTCACAAACCGCCAGATCATGATCTAAGCTGAAGTCGGACGCTTTACCGACTGAGCCACCTATGCGCTCCTGAAAATCTCCTTCAAAGCGTGCCTTCCTTAGTCTTCATATAATGACAACTTTGGCCATTTCCCTTAATTAACTCCTCATTTCAACACTTTTAACATAAATGAAAAGAGCTTTCCAAAAGTCTGTAATTTTTCATTAGGTATTTTGGTTACACTTTTTTTTACACTTGCATTTATCTCATTCCTTCCTTTTCCACCACCTTTATTGAGACATAATTGGCATTACATCTCTGTATAAGTGTAAGGTATACAGCATAATGGTTAGACTTACACATATTGTGAAATGATTACCACTATAAGTTTAGTTCGCATCCATCATCTCATATAGATGGAATTAAAACATAAAAAATACTTGGGGGCGCCTGGGTGGCTCAGTCGGTTAAGCGTCCGACTTCAGCTCAGGTCATGATCTCACAGTCATTGAGTCTGTGCTGACAGCTCAGAGCCTGGAGCCTGCTTCAGATTCTGTGTCTACCTCTGTCTCTTCCCCTCCCCTGCTCATGCTCTGTCTCTGTCTCAAAAAAAAAAAAAACATAAAAAAATAATAAAAAATAATTTTCCCACAACTTTCCTACATATCATATAGCAGTTATATATGACATATCACAGTCATCATGTTGTAAATTACATCCTAGTATTTATTTATAATGTAACTAGAACTCTGTACCTTGACTACCTTCTTCCCATTCTCCTTCCTCTCACTCCCCCTCTGGTAACCATAAATCTGATCCCTTTTTATGTGAGTTTGGTGTTTGCTTGTTTTTTAAGATTCCATATGTAAGTGAGATCATACTGTATTTGTCTTTTTTCTCTGACTTATATCACTCAGCATAATTCCCACAAGGCTCATCCATGTTGTTGCAAATGACAGGATTTCCTTTTGTAAATTATGCTGTAATGAGTATAGGGGTGCATTTATCTTTTCAAGTTAGTGTTTTCATTAACTTTAACATATTCTCAGAAGTATAATTGTTGCTAGTATGGTAGTTGTATTTTTAATGTTTTGAAGGACCCCATACTGTTTTCCATAGTGACTGCACCAGTTGACAATCCCACCAACAGTGCATAAAGTTTTCCTTTGCTCCACATCCTCACCAAAACTTGCTCTTGTCTTTTTTATTATGATCATTCTAACAGGTGTGAGGTGATAATTCATTTTGGTTTTGATTTTCATGTCGCTAATGATCAATGATGTTGAAAATTTTTCCATGTGTCTGTTGATCTTCTATATACCTTCTTTGGAGAAATGTCTATTCAAGCTCTTTGCTCATTTTAATTGAATCAGTATTATTATTATTGCTATTGAGTTGTATGAGTTATCTATATACTTTGGATATTAACCCCTTATCAGATATACAGTTATAATATTTTTTCCCATTTTGTAGGCTGTCTTTTCACTTTGTTGATCTATTTTTCTGTGTAAAAGTTTTTAGTTCCATGTAGTCCCACTTGTATATTCGTTATTTTGTTGCTTGTGCTTTAGGTGTCATATCCGAAAATTATTGCCAAGACTCATATCAAGGAGATTTTTCTATGTTTTCTTCTGGAATTTCGTGTTTTCAGGTCTTTCATTTAAGTCTTTAATCCACTATGAGTTAATTTTTATGATGGCATAAATAAGGGTCTAGTTTGACTTTTTTTAACATGTGAATATCCTCTTGTTTCAGCACCATTTATTCAGGAGACTCTCTTTTCTCCATTAAGTATTATTGGTTCTCTTGTCAAATATTAATTGATGTATATGCTTGTGTTTATTTCTGACCTGTTGATTTTGTTCTAGACCTATTTGTCTAATTTTCTTTTTCTTTTTTGCCAGTATCATACTGTATAGATTGAAATCAGGAAGTGTGATACCTCCTGCTTCGCTCCTAAGATTATTTTGGCTATTGGCACATTTTATGGTTCTATATAAGTTTTAGTTGTTTTTTTTTTTAATTTTTGTAAAAAAAATGCCATTGAAATCTTGATAGGATTTTGGAAGTAGGGGCATTTGAACACTATTAATTCTTATGATCCATGAACATAGGATTGCTTCTGATTTATTTGCGTCTTCTATTACTTTCATTAATATCTTGTAGTTTTCAAGGTAGAGATCTTTCACTTCCTTGAAGATCTTTCACTTAAGAATACTTTATTCTTAAGTATTTTATTGTTTTTGATGTTATTATAAATGGGATTGTTTCCTTTATTTTTTTCCAGATAATTCATTATTAATGTATAAAAATGTTACTGATTTTGGTATGTTCATTTTTTTCCTGCAGCTTACTGAATTTATTGATTAGATTTCACAGTTTTTTTATAGTCTTTAGTGTTTTCTATATAAAAAAATCATATCATCTGCAAATAGAGACAATTTTGCTTCTTCCTCTCATTCTGATGCCTTTTATTTATTTTTCTTTTCTGTTTGATCTGGCAAGGGCTTCTAGTACTTTGATAAATAGGAGTGGTTACAGTGAGCACCATTGTCTTGTTCCTGATATTAAAGGAAAGCTTTCAACATTGAGTATCATATATGGTCTTTATTATGTTAGGGTACATTCCTTATACATCTAACTTGTTAAAAATTTTTATCATGAACAGATGTTGAATTTTGTCAAATGATTTTTGATATTATTACATAATTTTTTCCTTGTGTATGTTGATTGATTTGTGTATGTTGAAACGTCCTTGCATCCTAGGCATAAATCTCATTTGTTCATGGTGAATGATGCTTTTAATGTGCTGCTGAATTAAGCTTGCTGGTATTTTAATGAGAAATTTTTTGTCTACATTCATCAGGGACATTGGTCAGTAGTTTTCTTTTCTGGTAGCGTCCTTTTTTTTTTTTGATTTGGTATCAGGATGATGCTAGAATCATAAAATGAATTTGGAAGTGTTCCCTCCCCTTTATTTTTTGGAAGAATTGGAGAAGAATTGGCATTAATTCATCTTTAAGTTTTAATTTATTTTTTATGTTTCAAGTTTTTATTTAAATTCTAATTAGTGGACATACAGTATAATATTCGTTTCAGCAGTAGAATTAGTAATTCATCATTTACATATAACACCCAGTGCTCATCACAACAAGAGCCCTCTTAATAACATATTATATACTATATAATAATATAGTACATATAATATTTTATTACATAATACATTATTATATATAATATTATTACATTATAATATAATATATTATGTATAATAATATAATATATTAATATCAATTAATATTAATATATTATATATATTATTAGGAGGGAACTTGTGAGATATATATATTATATATTATATATATGCCACATCTTCTTTATCCATTCATCAGTCAATCGAACAATGGAATTGGGTCTCTTTCCATAATTTGGCTATTGTTGATAGTGCTGCTATAAACATTGGGTGCATGTATCCTTTTAAATCAATATTTTTGTATCCTTTGGGTAAATATCTATTAATGCACTTGCTGGGTCATAGGGTAGTTCTATTTTTAACTTTTTGATGAACATCCATTCTGTTTTCCAGAGTGGCTGCACCAGTTTGCATTCCCACCAACAGTGGAATAGGGTTCCCATTTCTTCACATCCTCACCAACATCGATAGTTTTCCTGTGTTAATTTTAGTCATTCTGACATGTAGTCTTGATTTGCATTTTCCTGTTAATGAATGATGTTGATCATCTTTTCATGTGTTTGTTAGTCAGATGGATGTCTTCTTGGGAAAAATGTCTATCCATGTCTTCTGCTCATTTTGTAATAATTATTTGTTTTGGAGGTGTTGATTACAAGTTCTTTATAGATTTTGGATACTAACCCTTTATCAGATATGTCATTAGCAAATATCCTCTACCATCTGTTGTTGCCTTTTATTTTTGTTGATTATTTCCTTCACTATGCAGAAGCTCCATAGTTCTTTTTGCTTTTCTTTCCCTTAGCTCTGGAGATGTGTCTAGTAAGAAGTTGCTATGGCTGAGGTCAGAGAGGTTGGTGTTTGTATTTTTCTCTTGGATTTTAATGGTTTCCTTTCTCACATTTAGTCTTTCATCCATTTTAAGTTTATTTTTGTGCATGGTGTAAGAAGGTGGTCCAGTTTCATTCTTCTGCATGTTGCCGTCCAGTTTTCCCAACACCATTTGTTGAAGAGACAGTCTTTTCTTCATTGCATATTCTTTTATTATTTTATGAAAGATTAGTTGGCCATATAGCTGTGGGTTCATTTCTGAGTTTTCTATTCTGTTCCATTGATCTATGTGTCTGCTTTTGTGTCAGTACCATACTGTCTTGATAACCACAGCTTTGTAATATGCCTTGAAATCCAAAACTGTGATGCTTCCAGATTTTATTTCCTTTTTCAGGACTTCTTTGTCTATTCAAGGTCTTTTGTGGTTCCATACAAATATTAGGATTGTTTTCTCTAGCTTGGTGAAAAATGCTTGTGGTATATTCAATTATTCACACAATTATTCAATGTGTAGATTGCTTTGGGTAGTATATACATAGTTCATTTTTGGTAGTATGTGAGTTTCTAGGACTTTTTCCATTTCATCCAGATTGTCTAGTTTGTTGGCATCTAATTTTTCATAGTATTCTCTGATAATTGTATTTCTGTGGTGTTGGTTGTGATCTCTTCTCTTTCACTCATGATTTTATCTATTTAGATCCTCTCTATTATTTTATGTATGTCTGGCTAGGGGGTTATCAATTTTGTTTATTCTTTCAAAAAATAGCTTTTGGTTTTATTAATCTATTCTACCGGGTTTTTTGTTTGTTATTTCTATATTGTTCATTTCTGCTCTAATCTTTATTATTTACCTTCTTCTGGCTTTGGGTTTTATTTGCTGCTTATTTTCTAGCCCATTTAGGTGCAAGATCAGGTGTATTTCTAGGACATTTCTTGTTTCTTTAGATAGGTCTTAATTGCAATGTACTTTGCTCTTTGGCGTGCCTTTGCTGCATCCCAAAGGGTTTGGACTGCTGTGTTTTCATTTTCATTGGCTTTCATGTATTTGTTATTTCCTCTTTGACTTCCTGGTTGACCCATTCATTCTTTAGTGGGATGTTTTTTAACCTCCATGTACTTGAGAACTTCCCAAATTTTTTGGGATTCCAAGTTGATTCCAAGTTTCATGCATTGTAATCCAAAAATATGCATGGAATTATCTCAGTCTGTACCTGTTGACAGTTGGTTTGTGACCCAATATGTGATCTAGTCTGGAGAATGTTCCATGTACACTGGAGAAGAATGTGTAAGGACAGAATGTTTTGAATATATCTGTTAAGTCCATTTGGTCCAGTATGTCAGTCAAAGCCATTGTTTCCTTATTGATTTCCTGCTTAAGTGATCTGTCTATTTCTGTAAGTGGGGTATTAAAGTCACCTACTATTATGGTATTATTATCAATTAGTTTGTTTATGTTTTGATTAATTGATTAATATATTTTGGTGTTCTCACATGGAGGGCATAAATATTTACAATTGTTAGGTCTTCTTGATGGATAGACCCCTTAATTATGATATAATTCCCTTCTTTGTCTTTTATTATAGTCTTTCTTTTAAAATCTAGTTTGTCTTGGGGCACCTGGGTGGCTAAGTTGGTTAAGCATCTGAAGCTTGATTTTGGCTCAGATCATGATCTTGCAATTCATGAGATCGAGCCCGACATCAGGCCCTGTGCTTACAGTGCAGAGTCTGCTTGGGATTCTCTGTCTCCCTCTCTATGTCTCTCTCTTGCTCTCTCTCGCTCTCTCTCTCAAAATAAATAAATATACTCAAAAATTAAAAATTAAAATCTAGTTTGTCTGATATAAGTATGGCTACTCCAGCTTAATTTTGACATCCATTAGCATGATAGATTGTTCTCCATCCCCTCACTTTCAATCTGCAGGTGTCCTAAGGTCTAAAATGGGTCTCTTGTAGGCAGCATATAGATGCATCTTGTTTTTTATCAATTCTGATACCCCATGTCTTTTGAGTGGAGCATTTAGTCCACCTACATTCAGAGTGATTGTTGAAAGATATGAATTTAGTGTCATTGTGTTATCTGTATATTTGGTGTTTCTGGCCATGTTCTCTGGTCCTTTGTGATCTTTGCTGCTGTTTTTTTTTTTTCCCTTCACTTAGTCCCCCTTAGAGTTTCTTGCAGGGCTGTGTTTAGGGGTCACAAACTCCTTAATTTTTGTTTGTCTTGGAAAGACTTTATCTCTCTTTCTATTCTGAATGATAGTCTTGCTGTGTAAAGGATTCTTAGCTGCAAATTTTTTCCTATTCAGCATATTGAATACTTCCTGCCACTCCATTCTGGTCTGCTAAGTTTCAATGGATAGCTCTGCCACTAACCTTATGTGTCTATCCTTGTAGGTTAAGGACCTTTTGTCCCTAGCTGCTTTCAGAATTCTCTCATTATACTTGTATTTTGCAGGTTTCACTATGATATGTTGTGGTGTTGACCTGTTTTTTGTTTATTTTGTTTATTTTTTTTATTTTGAAGGGAGTTCTCTGTGCCTTTTGGATTTGGATGCCTGTTTCCTTTCCCAGATTGGGAACATTTTCAGCTATAATTTGGTCAAAAAAACCTTCTGGCCCTTTTTATTGCTCTACTTCTTCTGGGACTCCTACAATATAGATATTGTTTCATTTCAGGGAATCGCTTATTTCTCTAAGTCCCCCCTCATGATCTGGTAACTTCCTTTTCCTCTTTTTTACAGCTTCATTATTTTCCATAAATTTGTCTTCTATTCCACTTATTTTCTCCTCTGCTTCTTCAATCCTTACTGTCATTGTATCTAGTTTGTATTGCATCTTAGCTATAGCATTTTTAAATCATCCTGACTAGTTCTTAGGTCTTTGATCTCTGCAGCTAGGGTTTCTCTGGTGTCTTCTATGCTTTTTCAAGCCCAGCTAGCAGTTTTATGACTGTTGTTCTAAATTATTATTCAGATATGCTGTTTATATCTGTTTCGAGCAAGTCCTTGGCTGTGATTTCTTTTTGACATTTCTTTTGGATAGAATTCTTCTATCTTATCATTTGGCTAAGTTTCTGTCTTTTTCATGTTTTAAAAACTTGTGTTTTCTGCACCTGAGAGTACTGTTATATTAAAAATTAAATTATATTACACTGTCCAGGGCCTGGCACTCCAGGAAATGTTTCTGGTGTATGCTGTGTACATTCTGTTGTGTTTTTGCTGCTCTTTCCCACTGGTCAGTCCCCTGCATAGCTCCTCCTTGCTTGCATTGGTGAAGTGTTTGAACCTTTAACTAGGTGTGCTTTGATTTGTTTGTTGAAGTAACCCTGGAAAACATGAGGGGAAGCCTGATCCCCTAAGAAGAGAAAGAGGAACAGGGACAGGAAACAAAAATCAAACAGAGAATCAAAAAACTATAAGGCTGACTCCAAGGTAAAAGGGGGAAAAAAGAAAGAAAAAAGAAGAAGAAAAATAAAAGAAGGAAAAAGAAAAGAATAAAAAAGCCTGATAAAAACAAAAAAGGAAGATAAAAGGAAATGATAAAAAACAAATCAGTAACTATGCGCCTGATTCCAAAAGAAAAAATGAAGGAGGTAAAAAGGTAGAAAAATCAGAGTTTTCTGTTGGTGCCTGGGAAGTGGTGGCTGTGCTGGTCTGGAGGATACACTGGCTGCATTGGCTTAGTGTCAGTCTTGCCCCAGTAAATAAGGATTTCCTGGCACAGAGGGGCAGGGTTTGGTGTAAGTGGGTCTTACTCCACTGGGGCCACTGTGTTGCTCTTTGAAGTCCCACTAGTTGGTGTTCATGGGGGTGGGGGGGGGGGGATGGTGCCATCCCAATCTTTCATCCTTGGCCCAGGGATCTCAACCCCCGCTGTTCAGGAATCCTTCATGAATTAGCGAAGGAAGCCAGCTCACCCTGTGCCAAAACTCTCTTGTGTTTTTTCTTTGACAGACAGCTGGGATTCAAAGTCTTAAAGGATTGACATGGTGCAGATACTCCCTTACTTCAGAGTACAGCCTTCACCCTGCTGATGAAAGGCCTTTGGCTGGTCTTGGAGAGGCAATAAACCTTCCTCCAAAAGTACTCCAGTTAGGGGACTGTTCTCTCCAGTGCACCCCAGAAATTACCACACCACACGGTGCACTACAGGACTATCTCCCTCCTCCCCAGGAGCGTGCACCCTGGCTCCATTTCATAGAAAGCCATGAACTTCCAAAACCTCTGGGTTTGAGCTCCAAAAGTTGTTTGCAAAGAAGACCTGGGATACTCAGTATTTCTCACTCCACAGTCTGTGGTCTCAGGAGGTTTTCCTCTGGTGCTAACTTGAGGCCACACTTTCTCAACCCCTCACTCTTTCTCTCCCTTTGTTTCTCCACACAAAATGTTCTCTTGCCTTCACAGCTCCAGGATGTTCTCTCTCCCAATTCATATCCACTCACCTCACATCTGCCAAGCTATTTCCCTCCAACTGTAGAGATCCTTCTGCCACTCTGCAGACTGATTTCTTGGGTGTTCCAAGTGATCTGACCTCAACAGAGCTGTGTTTGAGGGATGAGGAAAACCCAGGGTCCCCCTACTTCTCTGCCACCTGAACTCCTCCCAACCCATTTATTCTTTAATAGGATGTTCTTTAATCTCCATGCATTTGTGGTCTTCCCAAAATTTTTGAGTTTCATAGCGTTGCAGTCTGAAAATATTCATGATATGACCTCAATATTCTTGCATTTGTTGAGGCCTGCTTTGTGACACAGTATGTGATTTATTTTGGAGAATGTCCCATTTGCACTTGAAAAGAATGTATATTATGCCACTTTAGGATGAAATGTTCTGAATATATGTTAAGTCCATTTGGTCCAGTGTGTCATTCAAAATCATTGTTTTCTTGTTGCTTTTCTGCTTAGATGATCTTTTCATTGTTGTATGTTATGTCCCTCTACTATTGTATTATTATCAATGAGTTTCATTATGTTTGTTATTATTGATTTATATATTTATATATTTATTTATTTATATTTATATATTTATATAAAATGTTATAATATGTTATTATTGATTTATATATTTGAGTGTCTTCAAGTTGGGGAATAAATATTTATAATTGTTAGATCTTGTTATATAATCCCCTTTATTATGATATAGTGCCCGTCTTCATCTTTTGTTACAGTGTTTTTTTAATACACTGGATGTTTTAAACATAAGTATATTTAAAGAAAAGTATGGCTATTTTCGCTTTCTTTTGGTGTCTATTAGTGGGATAGATGGTTCTCCATCCCCTCACTTTCAATCTACAGGTATCTTCATGTCTAAAATGAGTCTTATAGGTAGCACATAGAAGGATCTTGGGGTTTTTAATACATTCTGATGTTCTATGTCTTTTGATTGGCATTTAGTCCATGTATATTCAGAGTGATTATTGACAGATATGAATATAGCACCATTGTATTACCTGTTAAGTCATTGTTTCTGAAGATTTTTCTTGTTCCTTTCTAGCCTTCGTTCTTTCCCACTCAAAGGTTTCCCTTTAATAATTCTTGCAGGGCTGATTCGTTTAGTTTTTGTTTGCCTGGGAAACTCTTTATCTCTCCTTCTATTTTGAATGACCATTGCTAAATATAATATTCTTGGCTACATATTTTCCCCAGTCAACACATTGATTACATCATACCCCTCCCATCTGGCCTGCCAAATTTCTGTGGAGTGGTGTGCTGCTAATCCTATGAAAGGGATTTCTTTTCCCTTGCTGCTTTTAGGATTTTTGTTCTTACCTTGGTATTTTGCAAATTTTACTATGATATGTCTTGGTGTTGGCCTGCTTTTGTTTATCTTAATGGAAGTTCTCTGTTCCTCCTGGGCTTGGATTTCTCTTTCCTTCACCAGATTAGGGAAGTTTTTAGGTATAGTATAAATATGTGTATATATATATATATATATATATATATATATATATACATATATATATATATACAGGTATATATGTTAGATATAATTTTCAGCTATAATTTGCTCAAATAAATCTGCCTTTTTTCCTTTCTCTTCTTCTTCTGGGACTCCTATGATACAAATGTTATTATGCTTTATGGAGTTACTGAGTTCCCTAAGTCTACATTCATGATCCAATATTTTTCTTTCCCTCTGCTTTTCAGCTTAAATATTTTCCATAATTTTATCTTCTATATCACTTATTCATTCATCTGCTTCTTCCATCCTTGTAGTCATTACAATCGATGGTTTCTAATATCAGTTACAACATTTTTTACTCAGCCTGACTAGTTTTCAGGTCTTTTCTCTCTGTGGTAAGAGAATCCTTGGTGTCTTCTATGCTTTTCTCAAGCCCAGCCAGTATCCTTATGATTGTTGTTTTAAATTATGGATCAGGCATAGTACTTTTATCTTTTTTGATTAGATCTCTTCTTGTTCTTTCTTTTGGAATGAACTCATTCATTTTGGCTTTTTTTTTTCTAAGTCTCTGTCTTCTTCTGTGTGTTAGGAAATCCTTTTGTTTCCTGTTCCTGAGAGCAATAGCTTTATTAATGTAAGGTCATATATTGTCCAAGGCTTGGTGCTTCAGGAAGTTATCTGGTGTATGCTGTATGCACTCTGCTGCTGTGTTTTGGCTGCTCTTCCCCTCAGGTCAGTCCTCTGAAGTTTCTCCTTGCTTGCATTGGGGAGTTTTTGGACCTTTCCCAGAGTGTGGCAGGTTTTAACTAGGTGTGCTCTGTTCTACTTGTTAAATGAGTCCTGATCCAATTTCCACCAGAGCTGAATCTTTGCAGCACTCTATAGTCAGTGTGTGTGGGTGGAGTGGGGTGGGTAGTTGTTCTGGTCTTCTGAGGAAGAGGCCAGCTGCTCTGGCTCTTAGGAACACTTGCCCTAGTAAAGAAACACCTGCAGAGCTCAGTGGAAGGCTGGGTATAAGTGGCCAGGCCTCCACTATTGGCACTGTGCTGCTCCCTGAAGTCAGTGTGTGCTGATGGGCAGACGAGAAAAATGGCCCTAGCCTTCTCCTTCATCCTTAGAGAGGGGAATTTGAGCCCACTATTGTCCAAGAAGCCCTCACAGAAAAGTGAACAGTCACCTCTCATGTGTCCCAGGCATCCCTCAGATCCCTGCCTTCACCCTGTTTATGTCCAGGTCTTCTGCTCATCCAGCAGCTCAGTGCACCATTGTTTTATCTCAGGCACACTGGCTGAGTTTCAAATCTCCAAACTTTAGGTAGCCAGTGTAGCATAAATCCACACTGGTCCTTTGGGGAGGATCTAGCCACACTGGGGCAGGCACTGGTTTGTCTCAGAGGGCAGTCACAACAACACACAAGAGCTTGGAATTTATAGTAAAGCCCAATAAAAAGCCCAAGTCCAGGTTACCCATTCTCAGCAGGTGTCTCTGCCCCTATGGTTAAAATGTGGGTGAGTGCAATGGCACCCATCAGCTCTTTTGGCCCCTGAGTGGCAATGCCACCTCTTCCAGCTGCATGCCAAGAAGGGGGAAACATCTCTCCCAGTGCATTCCAGGAGATTCTCAGATTGCTCTGTCCACTCCTGGGCCTTTACTCTCCTTCTCCACAGGAGCACTGCATGCCCACCAGGCCAACTCCAGCCACAACGTGGACTTCTAAAACTTTAGTCCTTGAGTTCTGTTATTTATAAAAACTCATGACCAAGAAGCTGTCCTCAAATGTTGATCACATCATGTATCTTTTCCTTCCATTTTGCTCTTAGGATAAATCTAATATCTTTAACATGGCTCCACACAAAGGTCATGGCTTTATCTCTCCCACTCTTTCCTTTACTCTATGTTTAGGACATTCTATATGCCTTTTACCCCCTCTCCACTGCTGAGCTTCAGCACAAAGATTTATTCTAAGACCATACGTTTTCCCAAATCTTCAGCTAGTTACCTTTTACTCATTGTACAAGTGTTTTCTCAAGCCTTTCATTCTCTGAGATGCTTCATGTACTCTTTTTTCTAGTGATGTCTACTATCAGTTTGTTCTGACAGGAAATCACACTTCATTTATGACACTTAACTCATTTGTCATTTTTCTTTTCTTTTTTAAAATAATTTATTTATTTTTTAATTTACATCCAAGTTACTTAGCATATAGTACAACAATGATTTCAGGAGTAGATCCCATAATGCCCCTTACCCATTTAGCCCATCTCCCCTCCCACAACCCCCTCCAGCAACCCTCTGTTTGTTCTCTATTATTAAGAGTTTCTTATGTTTTGTCCCCCTCCCTATTTTTATATTATTTTTGCTTCTCTTCCCTTATGTTCATATGAGTGAAGTCATATGATATTTGTCTTTCTCTGACTGACTAATTTTGCTTAGCATGATACCCTCTAGTTCCATCCATGTAGTTGCAAATGGCAAGATTTCATTCTTTTTGATTGCTGAGTAATACTCCATTGTATATATATGCCACATCTTTATTCATTCATCCATCAATAGACATTTGGGCTCTTTCCATACTTTGGCTATTGTTGATAGTGCTCCTATAAAAAACGTTGGGGTACATGTGCCCCTTCAAAACAGCACACTTGTATCACTTGGATAAATACCTAATAGTGCAATTGCTGGGTCATAGGGAAGTTCTACTTTTAATTTTTTGAGGAACCACCATACTATTTTCCAGAGTGGCTGCACCAGCTTGCATTCCCACCAACAATGCAAAAGAGATACTCTTTCTCTGCATCCTCGCCAACATCTGTTGTTGCCTGAGTTGTTAATGTTAGCCATTCTGACAGGTGTAAGGTGGTATCTCATTGTGGTTTTGATTTGTATTTCCCTGATGATGAATGATGTTGAGCATTTTTTCATGTGTCGGTTGGCCATCTGGATGTCTTCTTTAGAGAAGTGTCTATTCATGTCTTTTGCCCATTTCTTCACTGGATTGCTGGTTATCTTCCGCAATGGTGGAAACATGGTTGTTTCTTTATGAACTGTGACAACAGCAGTAGGCACAGCATCTAATACACTGTAGATGCGCAATAAACATGCATTCAAACAATTAAGTTATTGAGTAAGTGAATTAAATGTGAACATTTATTTCTGTAAATCAGATTTGCACATTCAGAATAAGTCAAAGAAAAGATAATCAGTAGCAGGCTCAAGCTAATGAAGAATAAAAGTAAATAATATAGGACAATTTGTATAACTGTGAGATCCGAGTCACATTTTTTTGTCCCAGTATTGTATACATGAGAAACAATTGATAAGATATTATGAATTTTTCTATCTGAAAAATAAAACAAATAGATGTTGATTAAAATGAGGATAGCAAGCACATATTTATTAGATTAGATCATTTGGATTAGAATTTTACCTGACTTGAACTTTTATACTAGCATCTTTTCCCTGAATAGTATGGTAACTTAAGCATCAGTTAAATCTTAACATATAATTGTCAGTATTCATTGAAATTTCATGTTTGCTTGCACACACACATAACATGCAACAGGGAATAAATAAGATACATTGAAATAAAGACAATATAGCCCAAAGTTATTACTACAGCTATGTATTTACTCCAGTTCAGCAGCACCAAGAAGACCCATATTATGGCCACTTTGACTTTCTAATCATAGTTATTTATTTTTTATATGACAATATTTCTTTTGAGATAAATAAATAATAAGAATTAAACACAATTTGCATTTGGGCTATGGAATTTGGTTGTGTCCCTCTGGGGACATGTGTCCCTCTCTGGACTATAAAGTCCGGGATGCTGGTATTTCCTTCATCAGAGGTCTAGCATAGTTTCTAGCACACCACAAGTACAATAAATTGTTAGATACATGAAGAAGGATGGTTAGATTTTATAAAATACATGTATATATGCATGTTTGTGTGTATATATAGTAATATACACATATAAATATGAAATAGATAAATATATGTAAAAATGATTAAACAATATCTCATTAAAGTCCTATAAGCTTATGACTTAATTGATGAGGCCAAGATTAGCAAAGCTAATGGGAATAGTTGGTAGAGAATTTGCACCCAGTGATTCTAATAAAGCAGATTTCCTTAAAAAACAATAGACCCCAAACCTATCAGAATACAGTGTCTCTTGTCTCTCCTTGTTTCTATTGAGCTTCTTAGCTGCATTTTTTTTCTATAGGCAGTGTGGTCTCCAATTTAAGATGATATAAAGGACAAAGCCCCTTTTCTCAATTTCCAATTTGAAAACCTTGTTAAGACTCTGCTCACCTGAACCAATCTTATGGTGAGAGGAATGGGGCACTCTGGATTGACCTGGGTGAAAGCATGGCTCTGCAAAGGACAGCCCCAGCATAATCAAAGAAAATGAAATTTCACCAAAAGAGGGAGGTGCATGACAGACTCCCCAAAAACAGTTTCTACTACATCCCACTCTGCAGCACCTGAGACAGGGTAAGACCTAGTACATTGAAGTGCAAAATTCAAAAGGGGGGGGGTGCGGATAAATGTTCACAAAGTAAGGTAAATGTTCACAGAGTAAGCCATAGAAAACATCTAACTCATCTACAATGAACACTGGACCCAGTGACTTGCACCATGACCATTCACAGACCTCACCTCAATCTTTCATCAAGTAAACTAAGGAACTTAACTATTATCTTTATCAGGGTTTTCATTCCAACCAACCACACATCTGGGTGGGAGGCTCATGTAAGACATGCGGTGGACACTCAGCCTCCGTGTGTGTATTGTGCAGACATGAAAAAACAAACCCATCAACTGTGCATATGTAAATACCCTGACCGTGAGGGCATTTTCAAACAATGATCATATTCAATGCAACTTTGCACAGAAGATCTAGGGTATGATCTGTATGGTCTGTAAAATAACTATGATGAATTCAGATATATACCTGTGTAAATACATTTATTAACTGAAATGTGCTTTAAGATAAGATAAAATCTGTAAATAAATTGATATAAAAGTTTTAAGAAATATGCTGAAGCCCTCACCAATTTTCATTTTACTCAAGTGGGATGTGGTTTCCCTGAAGCTACTGTTTTGACAATGAGAAAATCTTGATCCCCAGAGATGAGAGTTATACAAGCAGTTCTACACTGTCCTCTAATTAAGGCACAGAGACACATGCAGACTTGAACACACAGGTATGAAATACTATAAGAAGGTCATACTCTTGATTGACAGCCTCCAGAATGAGAATTTCCACCAAGATACTATCTTATCATGAAATGAATTTTCACAGGCTTATAGTTTTTAAAATTCCATTTTACCAACTGTAAATTACAGACATACCTCAGAGGTACTGCAGATTAGATTCCAAACCACTGCAATAAAGTAGATATTGTGGGGTGCCTGGGTGGCTCAGTTAGTTAAGCGTCTAACTTTGGCTCAGGTCATGAGTCCATGAGTTTGAACCCCGTGTTGGGCTCTGTGCCAAGAGCTTGGAACCTGGAACCTGCCTCAGATTCTGTGTCTCCCTCTCTCTCTGCCCCTACCCTACTCTCTCTCTCTCTCTCTCTCTCTCTCTCAAAAAGTAAACATTAAAAAATAAAAATAAAAAAATGAAGTGGATATTGCAATAAACTGAGTTAAATGAATGTTTTGGTTTTCCACTGCATATAAAAGTTATGTTTATACTATACTGTAGTCTATTAAGCATGCAATAACATTATGTCTAAAAAATGTACATACCTTAATTTTAAAATGTTATTACTGAAAAAATGTAAACTATCATCTGAGTTCTCAACAAGTTGTAATCACTGATCACTAATCACAATAACAAATATAATGATCATGGAAAAATTTGAAATATTGGGAGAATTACCAAAATATGACAGAGACACAAAGTGAGCAAATGCTTTTGGGAAAATGGTGCCAATAGACTTGCTCAACCCAAGGTTGCCACAAATCTTCACTTTGTGAAAACACAGTATCTGCAAAGTGCAATAAAAGGAAGAGCAATAAAATGAGGTATGCCTGTAATGAAAAAATGCTTGTAACAAAAGTGGAAATATGGACAAGACATAGTGTCAAAGGGAAGAAAGACATATCAGTGACAATTCTCTGTATACAGCCAATTAAACATGTATTCAGGGCTCGGGACACTCACAAACCCTGTCATTTGAGCAAATGATTCTCATTTCTGTCTTCTTAGTTTTGAATGGCTCCTTTATGTTTCAGAACACTACTTCATTAGCTATTATGTCTCCACCAAATCATTGATTGATGCTGGTCATATAGGCTGACATCTCTAGAGAGCAGAATCACCACTTGATAAAAACTTTCAGGAAAAACGAAGTGGCTGCTGAGAAAGCTCCTGAGTTCTATAGATTTTCATCAAATTCTCATCATCTGGATTTCATTTTTAATCCAGAGATAGATGGCTGATTCCAACCACTTCTCTAATTTTCTGCCATGTCTTCATATTTGTCAGGCTGCCAAAGTTTGGGACACAGGAAAGAACAGAACATAGAGGCACATGATTGTGGTGAAACAAGGGATAGACTTTTTTCCTGAAACAGAAGCCTCTTAGCTCTGGAGAGCCCCTCTTCCATCCACATCCCCTGAAAGTTGGTGAGCAACTTGTGTTATTCACAGACTGCTTGACATCATGCTCTGAGTGAGTTGTGGCTAGGGAATGAGGAAACCTGCTGTTGGCATTTACATCCTAGTCTTAAGTGTCTTCAGTCTGCTCTTTGCAGACTAACAGGAAAACTCTTACAGAATCTGAGTTGTCATTCAGTATTCATCTGGTCAGGGTTTTGTGAACTAGGCTAATTCAACAATATTTTCCTCAATATGCAATATTTAATATAAAATCATGTTAGGCAGTAAGAAAAATATCCTACGTGAAAGCATACATTAAGTGAATACTTATAGCATTAAATGATATAATAATATTTATCCTATTTAATTTTGTTTTAAGAGTTTGGTCAATATTCTAAGCCTCTAAGCCTAGGAAAGGTAGGTGGTTCACTGGAAATATAATATAAGCCTCTTTATCCATAATAAAGGATAATAGAAAACTAAAGAGGACTGAGAATTATTTTAAGTTGTTCTCTTTTGGGAAGGAGACAGTTGAGTTTATCCAGGAACATCTAAGAGAAAATATGGTTTTAGAAAAATAAATTGTGACTTCTAGCAATTAGCAGGTCTATTCAGAAAAGCAAGAAATAATTAAAGAACTTGAATGTCAAATGTTGTGATTTTGTTCATTTATTTAAAAGCATATATGTTTAAACTATATAGTAAAAGTGGTCCTCATTTAACGGATGTTTTTCCATTTGTAAATTTGGGTATCTAATATTTAGAATTTACAAGGAACAGTGTTTATTACAATTGGAAAAACATAATGTACCTGCCACAAGATGGCAATGTTCATCATGTGTAATAGTGCCTCAATAGATGAAGGCAGGCAATAGGTAACTCAATCAAATGGCTGTAATAATGTAATAATGGTTGTAACCCAATCAAGCATTGAACAAATCAGCCTGGTTTTGTGATTTTTCTTTCTCCTGTGAGCAGCAGTAGGGTGCATTCTACAGAGGGTCTTGGGTAGTATCAGCCAAGCTGGTGTCATGAGATCAGATTTGATTGAAGGGTGGGCTAAAAGAGAGGTCTACATCTGACAGTTGCCTTTGGATAATGATCCAAGGGAAGAAAGAAGTACAAATTCAAAATGATGAGGTCGGACTTGAGAATTATCAACGGGAGTGCTGAGGCTCCTGTGCATGACATCACTGAAGGAGTTAGATAGACATGATTGAGAGTGGATAGAGGGTTATGGAATGCTGAAGACATTCTGAAATGTCATTATGGATTGGCAAGAAATATAATAAAAATTGGTGACGAATGATGAGAGGGATAACCAAAAAAGTCAAAATAAAGGAGTTTATTGGAAGGAAATAGAGGGCTAATTATCTGGAAGCAGGTGGAAATGGGTGTACCAGCCTGCTTCTTGTATTTGAGCTGAGGGTGATGAGGGAAAAGTAACAATTTTAGGAAAAAGTATCTTTAAAAAATGGCACTGTCAAGGGAAGATCCAGATTCCTTCAACTGAGAAGAAGAAGAAATGTAACAAAAAGGAAATATATTCTAATAAATTAGAACTGTTTTCTCCTCAAACTGACCTATGAGATATTGAAGAAGTATTCCATGAAAAAGAGATTCAATGTTTAGACTTACTGTATAGTGAATCACCCAACCAAGATACTTCTGAGAGTAAAAAGAGATGCTAATAACTATGCCCAGGCAACAGGACTCATCTGGGGAAATAGATTTATGATCATTGTTCTTGGAGTCCAAAAGTTTGGGAACACTGGCCACTAACTATATCGATGGTTTGGAGATTCCTAATGCCCATGAGCATATTGAAGAATCTCATGCATTTCACAGCAAAAAAAAAAAAAAAAAAAAAAAAACGTGTTTAATATTGATAAGTCTAACATTGCAGATTTGTTTGATGATGGAAATTTCATTTCCATTTAGCAGATATTCACATCTCTAAGACATGGAGCCCATCAGACAGTTTCAGAAACATGGCATGGTGCTGCCTCCAGGAGAGTCAGACAAAAACAAATGGGGACAAGAGTATAGAAAAGAGCAGTACTTAGCTTGAAATGAATCACAGACCTAAATGTAAAATGTTGAAACTGTAACTTCTGGGGAAAAAAAAACAGCAGAAAGTCTAGGAAATCTTGGGCTTGGTCAAGGGATGTTAAATACAACACAAAGGGGAGCCTTGGTGGCGCAGTCAGTTAAGCGTCTGACTTTGGCTCAGGTCATGATCTTGAGGTTTTAGGTTTGCGCACCACATGGGGGTCTATACTAACAGCTCAGAGCCTGTAGCCTGCTTCAGATTCTGTGTCTCCCTCTCTTTCTGCCCCTCTCCCACTCATGCGCGTGCGCACTCTCTCTCTCTCTCTCTCTCAAAAATAAATAAACATTAAAAAAGTTTTTAAATACAACGTGGAAAGCATGATCAGTGAAAGAAAAATTATAAGTTGGACTTAATTAAAATTAAATCTTTTATTATTCAAAAGACTTTTTTTAAAAAATGAAAGAACAAGCCACAGATAGGTAGAAAATACTTGCAAAAAAAATATCTGGTTTATTTCCAAAATATACAAAAAAACTCTTTGAAGTCAGTAACAAGAAAACAACCCACTTAAAAAATAGACAAAAGATCTGAAAAACCACTTCATTGAAGAAGATATACAAATGGCAAATAACCTTATGAAATATGCTCAACACTGACATTAGAAGATTTCAAAATAAAACAATGAGAAACCACTGCACCCTATTAGGATGACCAAAATCCACAAAACTGGCAATACCAATTGCTGAAGAGGATGCAAAATAGAACAGCCACACGATTATGCAGTTTCATACAAAGCTACACATAGATTTACCATAAAATTCATCAATCACTCTCCTAAGTATTTACCCAACTGACCTGAAAACTTATGCCCACATAAAACATTCACATGAGTGCTTATAGCAGCTTTATAGAGACTATAAAAAGGTCAGACTTTGTCAGGAGTTTGAGGTGGGAAATTGAATAGGTGAAGCAGGTGGGATTTTTAGGGCAGTAAAACTATTCTGTATGATACTGCTATGGTGGATACATGATACAATGCATTTGTGAAAATGCTACAAGCTTTAAATCACAAAGAATGGATGTTAATTGTACAAATGTAAAAAGAAAATAATTTAGGAGGTTTTGGAATCCCAGGATGAAATGTATGATTTGCAAAACAGTCAAACTCTGTTACAAATGTATGAAACAATCTCCCTGAAAGGATGAGAGAAAGGTGCTGACCTAAATAACTCTGAAAATGTGTAACATCTTTTAGACTAAAGGCAAAAGGAACTGCATATAAGTGCTGTTGTATCCCAGGAGAGTACAATTAACAGTTCTGATTCTACAACACATGTATACCAGAGTTGAATGATGAATGGATGGCAGACAGTGGGAGCTAGGAGTCTCACTGTTGGGATGGCAATTTGCCAATAAGCAAAGGAAGGAGGGCTACAATGATCCATGTATTCATGGACTGGAGTTGTAGACATCAGTATAAACTTGTGTTTAGCTTAATGTAGATATGATTGATAGGACTATAGAATTATTTATAAATATGTGTGTATATACAGGCTATTATACATATATTTCCTTGTTCTGTCAGCTGACATGGCCTAGAATCAACCACATTCCAGTACTAATGAGCATACCTAGCACCCAGATCTTGATTACTAATACCATTCTACAATAAAAGGAACAAGGACTCTGTGGAGAAATGGCTGGTTCTAGCATGAGGAATATCTAGTAGTGCCAGAAAGTAAGAAAGTGTTAAAAAAAATAACAAAAACAAAAACATGATGGTGTATGCTAAAAGGACACATAACACAGCAGCCAACTGAAAGAGCTCCCAATGGGCAAAGCTGGAACCATGTGAGCAAGAAAATAGTGTTGGATTATAACCCAGATTTAAATAATAACTCATGAGCCATAATGATATAAAGGATTAAGTAAATAAATAAATATAAGGGAGAAAAGACAAATCTCCTTTGCAGAAAAATTTCTAATAATTTATGTAGACACTCCACCTTCAAGCATGTGGAACATAAATTCCCACCCCTTCAGTCTGGGCTACACGGAGCACCTCCTTTGCAAAGTCGGCAGGACAGAAATGAAGTAGGGAAGATTAACTTTGCTGTGGTGAAACCTGACAACCAGCACTTCAGCCAAACAGTCAACATCCATATCAGTATTGAGGGTCACTTGAAAGGCTCAAATTGCAGACTGTGTTGGGGGCTTGTTCCAAACCAGCAAGTGTCCCCAACAAAACAATTGGGAGCTATGGGGCTGTAGGAAGTTCTAATTAGTTTTCTTCCATTAACCTTCCAAGAATGTTCATTACCAATATACACAAATTATTAGGGAGGCAGAAGATGCAAAGATCTCTAGTGTCTTCCAGACTTTCTTGGCTCTCATGGACATAGATAAGTGACCCCACTAAATGCCAACATTTTGCAGACAGCCATCTCATACTCCTTGCCCTCTAAGATACATCTACACCTTAGAATCCAGGGGCAGAGGGATCTTGGAGGACCTGCTCAAGTCCCAGCCTTATATCATTACCCCCATAATCCCCAAACATTCCAAAGGCTAATAATTACTGTCAAATATGTGTGGAGTATTTTCAGTTTTCAGCAAATTATAAAACATCTTGATGTTATTGGTTCTGAGACCATTTTTAAAAATCCCCAAATTACAACTTACAGAAAATAAAAACAAAAAGACAAAGATCATCATTTCATAGTAACATGGGCAAATCACCCATGCAGACATCACTTGTTTCTCATTAATTACTTGCTTACAATGTAGCAGTGATAATAATACGAGCAGCATGTAATATTTCATATTGATATGTCCATTGTGTGTTTTTCTAACACCACCAATCAATTAACTCAGGTGTCCAAGACACTGGCAAGGTGTCCCACAGATTCAAGTCAATTCTGACACCGTCTACCTAAAGACAGTATCAGATCCTGCAGGTTAAGAACTCAGTCCCCAAGACTGTCCCCACTTCAGGCACCAATCACAAATCCAGGTTATCACCTGTTCTTCTAACTGGCTATAAATCAGAAGTTCCCACATCCCCTTCCTTGGGGTTGATTAATTTGCTAGAGCATCTCACAGAACTCAGAGAAACATTTTACTCAGTAGGATCACCCATTTACTATGAAGGATATTAAAGGATACAAATGAATAGTCATGATATACATAAGGTGAAGTCTGCATGTAGGGTGAGCATAGGAGCTTCTATTTCCATGAATTTGGGGCTGAGCACATGGAAGAGTTCTGGTTCACCAATGTGGCATTTTTCCAAACCCCATGCTTATTGGGATTTATGAAGGCTTCATTACACAGACATTAAATCATTCATTGGTGGTTGACTCAACTGCCAGCCCCCCTCTCCTCCACCTAGAGGAGGGTTGAGATGAAAATTCCACCACTTTAATCACATGGTTCATTTCCCCAGCAGCCAGCCCCAATTCTATGGTTATCTAGGGGCTTTCCAAAAATCACTTCATTAACATAAAGTCAGGTGAGGTTGAAAAGGGTTTGTTATGAATATCAAGACACATTTATCATGCTCATCACTTAGGAATTCCAACAGTTTTAGGACATCTGGACTAGAAATGAGGACAAAGACCAAATATGTATTTCTTGTTATAAATCATAATATCACAACATGGGTTAGGTGTTTTTTAATGCATTATCAACTGTATTTTCAGTTAATTTTCACAAAGACCACAAGGTAGACACACTTGATAAGCCCACTTATAGATCAGGACACAGGATCACACATCCAGTGAGCTTTGAGGCCAGGACTCTGGTCCAAGTATGTCTCCTTCTGCAGCCAAGTAGAATCTCAGCCACTTCTCTCTACTGCTACCCAACTGCACCAGGCAGTCATCAGTGTTGGCAATAGGGTATTTCATTTTCTCATTGTTGAACACATCATTGTACATATTTGGCTAATGATAATCAGAAACAAAAACAATAAAGTTCTAATAAATGGATAAAAAAATAAAGATGGAGATCAAAAACTTGCTCTATGTTGCACCACAATTATAAAAAGTTGTATAACCAGTGGATGGAACTACTTTATTTTAAATTTTATTTATTTATTTATTTTGAGAGAGAGAGCATGAGGAGGGGAGGGGCAGGAGAGAGGGAGAAAGAGAATCACAAGCAGGCTCCATGCCATCAGTGCAGAGCCCAATGCAGGGCTCAAACTCAGGAACCATGAGTCAAAATCAAGAGTTCACTGCTTAACCAACTGAACTACCCAGGCACCCTGGAAATATTTATTTATTAAACAAACCATTTTCTACAATTTTTGGTAGCCAAATCCCCTGACACCAATTTTCCAAAAAAAGAAAAACTGCTTTTTTCAAAAGCATGAGAGAGCAGTAAAAAGGGAAAGTAATAGTTCCTTTTCAACCCCTCAACTCCTGTGTATTACTCTAGTGGCAAGACTAGGAGTCAGAGATTCTCTATGTGGCAATAAACAAAGGCAACCCAAATGAGAACAAGCAGAGGCTATTTATTCAGTGCTTGCTAGAGCAAGGAAGTCAGCCACTGCCATTTGCTCTTGGCTGAGACTCAAAGGCAGACAGAGGAGAGACAAGGCCTATAGTAAAAAAAAAAAAGGGGGGGGAGGAGGGGTGTCCTGATGGGAGGCTGTTGGCATAGGAGCCTTGAGGTTGGCTAGCTAGAATTGGGACATCCTATGTTATTGGTTCAGCTTTTCCCAGCTGGTCCTGATTTGCAACCAGGAGGCAAAACTCAGGGAAGCTGGTCAAGTCCTGACCACTCTTTGCTGATTCTCACAGAGGAATCAGAGCTTTGGCTTTCTGGGCAGATTGCTGTGGTGGTTGTACAGAGTTCTATTGGCATACATGGCCTGGCCATTGTCCAAATGTATATTCAGTTTCTCATCCAGGTAACCTTAATTACAGATAAGTATCTTTCACCTTGAGAAGGAAAGTTGGATGTGGGGTGCATAAAACAGAAGTAGAAGGCTCATCTTAGAAGCTATGGAACACAACACAACACAAATACAGAAAAGAATAGAAACATGTTCATGTGCACAGGTGCACACACACACAGCCAGACTGGCAGTCCTGCACTACATCAGGGACAGCTGTCCTGACATCACCAGAAGTCTCCTCAGACCATGTCTTAGAAGAGACTTGCTTCCTACACGATGGCACACATAATGGTAAGGTATCTCTCTGGAAGCCACGGACACAGCACAAAAATAGCCTTCCCCCCACCATTATTAAACTTTGCCTGACTGTGTGGCAGGCATATTAGCTCATGTGATTTTCCCAGAAGTATACCCATTTGCAAAAATGGGACTTGAACCACTTCCCTATAATTAAAGCTAGCTTCCATCTCAATCTGCTAGTCCATCTTATTGCAAATAATAATGATAAGGATCAGCCACCCCCAAGGCTAGATAGAAGCTTGATAAATTTGCAGTCTTCAATTTAGTAAAATTCCAGATATTTCACCTTTCCCTCCTTCTGGGTATTGGGAGGCCTTGGCCTCAATGGGAAGGGCCATCCACCTCCCTACCATGAGCTTCCTTCTCTTAGTGATGTATGGCTGTCTGTAGAGACCTGTGTCCATTTCCACTGTTGAGCTTTCTGCATGAATGCTGCTTCTAGACCTTAAACACAAGTAAGCACATGCAACTCCATCTCCAGGGGCAGCAAAAGAACTCTACTGCACAAGAGTCTGAATTCCTTGCCCTCTCCCTGCTTGAGAGATCATATCTAGCTGCCCTCACTTGGAGTGGCAATTTTGCCAGCTAGCACACTTTCCAAATCTATAGACCTAAACAGAGATCAGCAAAATATGGCTCACAGGCTGACATCTTGTTTTGTAAATGGAGCTTTATTGGCACACAGCTCCCATTTGTGTATGTATTATCTATGCTGCTTCCCGGGAACAACTGCAGAGTAAGTACTGTCAGTAGAGTCTTAATGGATAAAATATTTGCTATCTGGCCCCTTAAGAAAATATTGACAACCTGTAGTCTAAATATACATTTAAGCTTTGAAGTTTTAACTGCAGAGTCACACTGATCCCTTTTCCCTTCACAGAGAAGGGAACACTTCAGGAAGCCTCAAAGCTCTGGTGGATGAGTGCAGTCCTGGGCACAGCCAGGCATGCTCACAGGTGAGGCAAGCTCCCTTCTCTCCCTGACAGTGTGTGAACTGCTCACTCCACATGCCCTAAGTCAGCCTCAATTTGAGAATGGCTTGCTGCCCAGATGGACTGTGGTCCCCTCTTCATGCCTTTCCTTGACTTGTCCTTCTTGGGCAGGTTGCATAGCCCCTGCCTGGGCCATGGCTGAGCCATGGGACTCACTGTTGTCCTGAGATTTTGCAGGTGGGATGCTGTAGAGGCTTGAACATGGGTATGTCATGGCAAGCTCACAGTGCTTTTGTGCTACTGGGGTCTATAAAGCCCACACCTCCTTCCTTCCACGTGACATTTTTTCTTCTCACACTGCTTGTGATGCCCTGAGGATTGTCCTATGCAGGTTTCACCAAAGAGCCAGTCCCCACTGAGATCCTTGGCACACCCATAGGAACATGATGTGGATACAAAAGATTCTAAAACCCAGAAATTTAAGAAGGGTTATGTTATAGAACAGATCAAATATGAAAAGTAATTGTCTGGACAAATGAATAGAAATCTGTTTCCACAAATTGGCCTTATTCTTTTGGAAAACAGAGACAAAGCATGAATTGGCTTTAGATAGGTTTGTGCTCAAGTTTAATCACCAAGAGATCCAGAAATGATCAGAATGGCAAAGCTCTTAGGATGAAGAAGATGAACTTTATTACCATTGGATAAAGTAGAGGATGATACACAGTTACTGCTTCACTCCTAGGAAAGCAAGGTTGTTTGCAGTTTCTGAATCTTTAACAAAGGGTCCCCGAGTGTATTACTTAATGGCAGTTACAAATGCCAAGTGTTTGCACGGCTCATGGGATCCCCAGAGCACTGCCTTCAAAAACCTTTGCTGGATATGAGTGGGAAGGAAAGACAAGAAAAGGGAAACCTGGCCAACTCTTCTGCATGCCTACTGTTTCACTCATCCAGGAGCAAGACCTACCTCTGCAAGGACAATTTCTAATTTCCCCTGGGGCTATGCTCCAGAATTTCCTTAGGACCTGAGTGCTAACACTGGATCCTATGTGTGGGTCCAAACATGTACCCACACATATACACTTACACACGTACACCATGCATGTGCTCAGACACATATACGCACCCATGTCCACCTACATACACACATGCATGCATACACACACTCACATGCTCATACCTTGTTGACAATGTGGCCTTTTCCATTGTTTTGGAGGATGTTCACACTTAATTCTCTGTTCTTATTCTGTCCCTTAGAAATAACTGACACATATGCTTTGGCAGCTCCGAAGCGCATACAGTCGGCCACATCCCAGGAGCTTCATATTTAATTGCTCATTGCACAAGCTAAAGAGATGTGGAGAAGAGTCATACAGAACCACAGGGAAACACAGAGATCCCTGAAGTGTTAGCAAGACCAGCCTGTGTGGGCTGGGACATTCCAAGGCACTTTCCCTGAATTTTTGTTTCCATTTGTCCCAGTATGTCTTTGGCAATCATTTTATTTTTTATTATCTATCTATCTATCTATCTATCCATCCACCTATTTTTGAGAGAGAGAGAGAGAGAGAGAGCATGCATGAGTGGGAGAGTGCCAGAGGGAGAGAGAGAATCTTAGGTAGGGCTTGATCCCACAACCCCAGGATCTTGACATGAGCTGAGATCAAGAGTCAGACAATCAACTGAGCCACCAAGGCTCCCCGGCAATCCTTTTATTTTTAAACTTTCAATCTCTCTTTCTGTCTCATATAAACACTTAGATTTGAATTTTATTTCATTAGCCAAACTGGAAATCTTATTTTTTTGGTAAAAACTTAGTTAAGTCCATTTACATTTGCTGAAATGAAATGACCAATGTATTTGATGTTAGTTCTGTCATATTGCTTATTATACTTCATGGCATATTCACTATGTAGGTATCTGTGATACAATGGGATAAAAATCAGGAAAATTTTACTCACCTTTTGGTTTTGTGTAAGGATAAGATATAATAAATGTAATGTTCCTTTACTTGTTCTTGGCAATAATATATACTCAGAAGTAATTGTTATTTTAGCAGTTATTTGCTAAAGTATAATATTTATCTCTGTATTATATACCCCTTCTCTGCATACATTATAAAGATGCAATAGAGTATCAAGTCTCAAAACATTTAGAGAAGCTGCTCACATTTAGAAAGGTAACACACTGTTCCTCTGGTCCTTACTCAGACCTCATCTCTGCTACACTCTTGTGGACACGACTACTAACTAGAATGAAGCTGTGTGGTTCTGAACAGGTAGGCTTGCAGCAAACACACAGAGCAGTTACCCAACAGCTAAGGAGGTAACTACCCACTCCAGCCTCATCCACAGAATGACAAGGATGGAATTCTGTTTGCTGAGGAGCTTCCAGAACAGAAATTCTGTGATTCTGCATACTCATAAACTGTTAAGTGAAGGAGTAGCCCTCACAGAGCTCACTCATTACATTCCCAGCAGAAGTGAGCATGAAGAATCAGTCTATGTTCTCAGTAGTCAGGACACAGGAAGGCACCGCCGCATGCCAACACAGCCACCTCCATTGTCCTTCTTCCAGGGTTCCGAGATCTAGCAAGACATGGAGGCTGAGGGTGGAATCCCAGCTGTTCCAGGGCCCTCATTACCAAGGCTAGGCATGCTCCCTGGGAACAGGAAAGCCAGACAGGATTATTCCTATCATCTAATGTCCCCACACAATAAAGGAGTAGTTCTCTATTCTTCTGGAATTCAAGGCATATATCAAGTACACTTATTGGCTCTGTGTGGCTTGAGTTGTCTTTCTCACAGTTTCCTGAAATTCCTGAACTGCCTCTTCTCACCACTGTGGCTCTTCTCATCATTTCAGGCACTTTTAACCCTATGAGACCTGGAACTCTCACAAGTCCTTTGTGTTTAAGGGGCGGCCCAAAGAACAAGTATGAAAACACCTATTAAGGTAATCACACCTGGGCTCTGAGAACTGCTCATGACTCAAGGGCATTCTGCTCTCCCCCACCCCCTACCATGACTCCCACCTCCCCTGCTCTAATGCAGCTCATCTTACACCTAGATGGAGAAGGTCTGAGATGAATCTCTGCAGCTCAGCATTGTCTAACCACATGCCTGATGATCTTATCATCCTGCTTTGGCTTTATGGGCTCTGCGAACTGGGAAACCAGAAAGTTAAGCAGCTTGCATCCCACCACTACAACCCACTTAAATAGCCCTGGAAGTGTGATGGGCATTGCAAGATTTCTCTGGAGTCCTCTTGCTTTTCTTCCTTCATTTTCCTTTAGCCTGATTTGTTCACTTCCTTTTTAGTATCCCCCTATGTTCTATGCACTGATGAGAGCTCTTCCAAATGTGATCTTTGAATAAGGTCCTAAACCAGCAAGTGGATATCTCATCATTGGGCAATCAACCAAATTGCTCCAGGCCTCAGAGGTTTCTACTCTTCCATCCAACTTCTTTGAAAACACATGCTCAAAGCAGTTTGATCTACCTGACTTCTATTGCTTAAAGGCCCAGCATGGGCCTTATCTCCCTACAAAGAGTAACCTACCTTGGGTTGAGAACAGAGTTTGGAAGCCCCACTTGTTTCCCTTTGGCTAAGACACATTCATAGCATGCTAGTAGCAGGCACTGGGTATACCATGTGCTCCTGATATTGCCTGCATGAGGGAGGGACAGCACCCTACCATAAGAAGGAGAGTAGCAACCTTCAAGGTAGAAGACTTGGTCAAAGGCTCGGGTTCCAAAACCCAGGCCTTTCTCAGGAGCTTCCTGCCACTAACTAGAATGGAGGCAGCCCCTGTGAAACTAGGATTTTCCTCACTGGGGAGACCGAAGTCTAGGGGTATCTTGGCCAGGAAACGGAGAAGACTGGGCCTTGCAAGCTTCATCACCATCCAGCCTGGCCTGGCTGGCGGTCCTGGGAAACCATCCCCCTGCTTCCCTGTGGTCTGCCAAGAAAAGAAGACTCATTAAAACTCAGCCAAAACATTTTTCCTCAATCTTATAAAAATCAATATATGTTTCAGAACTGAATGCTAGTCCAGTCAAACACAGTCTAGTATTTGTGAACCTGGATTTATTTTAGCAGTTTGAGTAATGGCTATTTTCTCAAGTCCTCACCCCTTCTTCCTCCTCTCTGTGCATTTAGATGTGTACCCAGAATATAACAGTTGCTGAGATACTGGATGTTAAAGCACTAATGACTCAGAATCAGTATAGAGTTGACAAATAATGGGATTTTAATCCTGAATTATTTATTAATCATTAAAAGGACAGATTCAAACAGATATGTTCCAACAAGTATACAAGGAGTGCTAACACCCTGAGCTGGGCCACTAGGGAATTGTTTAAAAATGATTTTCACACTAAGACCAAAATCATGATTTATAAAATAAATACATTAAAGACTTTATTTAACTCATTATTAATGAGGGAAATAGTAAGATGTAACAGCCAGTTACAATGAAGGAGAGCCAAGAACAGATAAACATTTAAGGATCGGAATATTGACAGGATTGTATAATTGGAGGTAAAGTGGCCTCTTCTACCATGAGGAGGAAGTCAGTTGGACCTTCACAGCATTGCGGAGTTTACATGGCTACAGACAGGAAATATTTTTCATTGCAGTTCAGGGCAGCTTCCCCCAAAGCACATCTTTTTATATGGCATGGACAGGCACCAACCACATAGTTCCAGCACTAAGATCAATTGCTGGGGCCCCAGGTCTGCCTCTGCCTGTGGCGGGGGCTGTGACCAGAGATCTGTGTCTTTCTATTTCTAAAAACAACCTGCCAGATGATTTGGATACACATTTAATTTGAATAAAAAACCGACCTGCAAGTTATATTCTCCACAATCTGTCTTTTGATTTCCCTCTCTCTGAGACCACACCCAGGGCTCCCCAAAGCCACATGGAGTATTGACAGGAGGGACATTTGAGATAGTGACCAACTGCTCTAAATCAAATTTGACCTAAGGCACCATCATGCCTGCAGTTCCAACAGACTTTAACCAGCCATGTCTGCATAGTGGTCTATTTTTATAATTAAATATCCCTGGGATGTATTAATTTATTTGATAATGCTGATAATAATTTCAGCAATTAATATTTAAAAAAAATTTTTTAATGTTTATTTATTTTTTGAGACAGAGGGAGACAGAGCATGAGTGGGGGAGGGGCATAGAGAGAGGGAGACACAGAATCTGAAATAGGCTCCAGGCTCTGAGCTGTCAGCACAGAGACCGATGTGGTGCTCGAACCCACAAACAGTGAAATCATGACCTGAGCCGAAATCGGACGCTTAACCGACTGAGCCACACAGGCACCCAAGGGCAATTAATATTTAATGACCACTTACTATATGCTAAAATTTAATGACCACATAATATATGCTAAGCCCTTTCAGGCATTATCTCATTAACTAATTACAACAACTTTAAGGGATGATTATTAATATTATTCCCATTGTGCAGATGATAAGCCTGAGATCTTGAGGCGTAAGACACACAGAAGAAGTAATGCTGTGACTTCTGCAGCACTGGCACCTGTAGAGTGCTCTGGGTTTTCCTATTTAGATTGTTTTTCTCCTGGGTAGGCAGGGCCTCCAGAAGGTGCACTTGTGCTGAGAGAAGAAAAGGAAAGAGTGAGAAGTAGAAGCAGAAGGAAAGACACAGAAAGAAAGCCAGGATCCCCAAAGACAAGTCTTCTGTCCTACTACTTGAAATATAATTAACCTTTTGACTGAGAAAGTCTTTCTTCTCTTACTCTCTAATTGTTTATAAAAGGAAACTAACAGAGCAAGCTGGCCCTTAAACCAACAGAACAGCAACTGAGCTAGTCCATCCATGTGTAATCAGAGAAAGAGCAGCAGCTCCAGCTGCAGATCAAAGGCCCAAACAGCAAGTTGCTGAAACTCCACCTGCCTTTCAGGTCATTTGATCACCAAAATCCAAAGGACTCATAGAACCTGCAGGGTTATACCCATATCTATTTTCCGAGACAAATGTTCTTAAAAGTGTATCTTGTTTGTCTCAGTGATTCAGAAGAGAAGGCAGACTGCCACACACACACACACACACACACACACACACACACTGATTTATGCAAGCTAAGAGTAGTCTTCTGAGAGAACAAGGAACATGGTTGGCAGATGGTATTATGTGAGGCCCAGAAGCCTCAGTTCTCTAAGGAGCCACCAGGCCTCTCATACAATGAAGCTGTCAAATGTAAACTATTCAGTGCCAAACACAGAACCAGATGGAAAAAGGCAGGTAAGAAGCTTTGGCCACAAAACAGGCACTCAACAAATATCTGTTGAAGTGGTAGGAATTAATGATAATTGGGCCTACAAGCTAATCCTTACCCTACAGGAATAGAACAGATTACACTAATACTTTTGTAGAAATGAATGGATAAAAGGCCTTTTCTTTTTTAATTCAAAATTCAAGTTTTCTAAGTACAAGGCTAAGAACTCAGCCTAGTATAAGTCAAATAGAATCAGATCTCCTCTGCACACAGCATTTTCATGGTCTGTTCTTGGAGAATGATGTTAAATTCTAGGCATTCAGGCCATTATCTCTCAAAATGAAATGCTCTTAGAAGAAAGCAATTTCTCCTTCAATTTCAGCCAAAGATATTTTTTAATGGACATGATGAATCCTTTAAATGAACTTTAATAATAAAAATTATTTGCAATTATCAGCACTAAACTGCTACCTGTTACCTGTTTCCCGCACACAAGGCCGCCCACCAGAGCAGGGTTCATGAAAAAGGATGAGGACATAGTAGCCAGCAAATTGCAATAAATTTGGTAATATTCTCATAGCAGTGCTTGTCCAGCAGAGTCCATTCAGAAAGTTTCTTTTTCAGACTATTGTTAATGAGCTTTTATGATATCCCAGCACTTCCCCAGAGGTCCCAGAGGTCCATTCAGGAATCAGTACCTCCATGTTATGGCTGAGGAAGCTGAGGCTCAGGGAAGGCTTACTCTGCACTAAGTAGCAGACTTTTCAGACTCCAAAGTGAAAGGGCGGGCCTACGCCGGCCGACTCCATCTTGTTCTGTGTTCTCCACCTTGAGTGACTATGTCCTGGACATGACCCCTTTTCCAGGAAAATCGCAGAAACCTCAGACCAAGCCTCCTCCCCTTGAGTAACCTCCCGCTCACCCGTTCAAACTTCCTGATCAAAACACGCCCAGCGACCTGCATAACAGGACTCTGACCCTTCCCCAGCCAATCGGCTGCCCCTAGACCCCTATAAAACCTTTGTGCTTTTGAAACTCCCTCTCTCTCCCCGGTATCTCACCGCTGCGTCAGTGCAGGTAGGGGATTGAGCTCGAGCTAGCTCGAATAAAGGCTCTTTTGCTTTTGCATCAGACTCGGCTCCCTGGTGGCCTTTGGGGATCATGAATTCTGGGCATAACACAAAGCCCACATGTTTCAGCACCATTTGTGCTGTTGGCCACACTGAGGATTCCTTTCTGCCTCCCACTAACCCTGTAAGGTAAGTAAGGCAGTGCTTGACATTTGAGATGCCTGCAGATCTCATGGCCAAAGCATTCCTCCTATTGCAATCACTCCTTCCCCTAAAATAAGGATAAAATCTCTCTTTACCTAAGTCCAGACTCACTGGTATCTAGCAGTACTATTATTTTCCATTCACAAGTGAATAAGCTGAGGCACAGGGAAGATGCAGAGCTCACTGAGGTATATGACTTAGCAGTACTGGCAGCCAGCGCCAGAGCCCTGTGCTCAAGAGCTACGCTTTCTCCTGGTATGTGTTTCATACAGCCTTTCCATCTGTTTAATCAACAAGTTTCAAAGTGAAAATAAAAGTTTCACAGGATGAAAATTAATAAAAGGAAATTTCAGGGGCACCTGGGTGGCTCAGTTGGTTAAGCATCAGACTTCAGCTCAAGTCATGACATCATGGTTTGTGGGTTCCAGGCCTGCATGGGGCTCTGGGCTGACAGCTCAGAGCCTGGAGCCTGCTTTAGATTCTGTGTCTCCTTCTCTCTTTGCCCCTCCCCCCACTTGTTCTCTGTCTCTCAAAGGTGAATAAACATTAAAATAAATAAATAAGTAAATAAATAGATAGATAAATGGAAATCTCAGTAAGATGGAATTGGGAAGCAAGAGAGGGGAACTTAGTCTATGTCAATTACAGAACCTACTGAAAGAACTCCCACGAGAAAGAATCATCGGTTTACAGGCTCCAACTGGGAAAGCTACACATTGCCTTTCCCACAAGAAATCCACCACCCCAGCAACTCAGCCAATGAGAAACTGTCATCCACCTGAACCCTTGCTTTTCTCCAATGGTCTTTCCTTCAAAACAATCCTTTCCATTCCTTCTTATCCATAAAATATTATTCCCTTGTTTGTAGGCCTTGCTTATAATTTTGTTGTCTGAAATTGCAATTCTATGTTAGTCTTGAATAAACCCATTTTTGCTGGTAAAGTAACTAACTGTTTTATTTTTAAGGTTAACACTAATCTGTCCTTCCTTAACCTCAAAGGAATTTCAGGACTGAAACATCAGATTTTTGAGAATTAAAATAAAACTATTCAATTTATGGGGATCCCAATGGAATTTGGTTATGTGAAAAAAGATGAAAATAGCCCCCCTCCTTCCACCCTACTCCCATTCATAGCAAAATATGGCTCCAAGTTAAATATGTCACTTAGAGAATTTAATTTCTTAGAACTCTTTAGGGCTATCAGTTGTAAGTAATTAACATAATACAGTCGATCCTTATTATTTGTAGATTTCTTACTTGTAAATTCACCTGCTTACTAACATTTATTTGTAACCCCAAATCAATACTCCCTATGCTTTCCAGTTATTCAGAGTATGGCAAAGGATTTGAATCCTAATGCATGCATTCCTAACTGGGGTAAAACAAGGCAACACTCTGCCTTTTAGCTTCAGCTTTCATGCTATAAACAAGTGTTCTTTTTACGATCTATTTAGTATCCTGTTTCTTGACTATTTGTACTTTTTGTTAGCAATTTTGTTACTTAGAATGACCCTCAAGCATTGTGTTGAAGTGTGGTCTGGTATTGTTATTACCAGATGGAAAAGGAAAGAAGCCTCAGTTCTCTTGGCTGCCACAGTAAAGAATTACAGGACAGCAATATGAAAGTAAAGCAGAGCAAAGTTTTATTAAAATACAGTCCACAGGAGGAATGGGACAGTCAAGAGAGACAAAAGCCTGAAAACTCTGGGGTGTGGGCTGAAAATCAACTTTTTTTTTTTGTTTGTCCTAGGGTCACAACATTTGAGTGACAGGCCTGAATTATATAATAATTGGCCAACCACCATGTCGTTTCCCAAAATGTATTCAAGATACCTGCACAGGGTAGGAATCAGCAACATTATTTCTATTCTGGAGACATAGTCAAATAAGGACAAGCAGCTTGCTCTGGACAAGTGCCACAAGCACAGCACACTTAACTCTTCCTCTGCCTGGACAATGGAACCAAAGAAACTCTGCTAGAGGGGTGGAATGGGGTGGTCCCTGGGTGGTCTCGGATGCGGCTCTCCATGAGGATGCCTAAGGTCCATCCTCCTGTTGCTCATGCCTAGCTTCCTGCCATCCTGAAAGCCAGTGGCTGTGAAGAGCCTTATGGAGAAAATACATGTGTCGGATAAGTATCATATTCAGGCAAGAGTTACAGTGCTGTTAGCCAAGGGTTTAACGTAAATGAATTAAATAAGGTGTCTTTAAACAAGAATTCCATCAAATAAGGTTCTATATTAGTTGACAAACAAGTGACGAGAGGCTCACTGTATCTCTCCTAGAAGCAATGGTTCAGCATTCACTAATACATTGTTACAGGTGACTTCACACAACATAAATACTGGAAGAATAGGAAGAATCAAGATAGACCACATGCTGTGTGGCCTTTCTTTTGTAAACTGATTTCTCTGCTTTGCAAATTTCAAGGTAGCAGGAGTTTACTTACATACCAGCTTGTTTGTGTGGGTGAGAGGGAGGCTTTAGAAAGAAGGGACAGACACAGAAACTAGGCAGATTAGAAATGTGCAAACCACCCTCAAATAATGCAATATTGTTCATTTTGGTGCCTTAACATCTGTTCTGAGAAACAACAGGAGGTAGACCCATAGAAAAAGAGAAGAAATTCTCAGTGCTGGACCTTTCTGGGAACATTCTTTTGTATACTCAGTTTTTACTCTAAATGTAATGTAATGTAATATGTAATGTAATGTGATAATGTAATGTAAATGCTGAATATGCACAAAAGCCAAGTTTCTTGCAAGAAAATCAGGCTCAGAATAAAAGCTGTGTTTCCCACCTTCCTGCTGTAATGCTATAGCATAGGCACCAGCCCTGTAAGAAGCTCCCAGCACCACCCCTGGCTTAAGATGCATTTGTAAAGCCCTCACTTGCACCTTCTGTCAGCCTATCTTTTCATTAGTGCCCACTTGTCTCAATTCTCCCCCTTTTCACACTGTTCCAGAAATGTAGTTTTGCTCTTGGCAGGAGCTCTAAAACCAACACTACTACCTACTCCCATCCCCACCTTGTGACCTGCTGGTGTCCACATCCTGGCCAGGCCACAGGCCTCATACACACAAGATTTTGTTGCATGTGATGTAATAAACAATGGCACACTGCAGTAACAGTTATACACTGAATCTCTCTCCCTCTCTCTCTCTCTCTCTCTCACTAAATCCCATCCATGAGGTTTGATCCTGTTATCAAGAGACAAAATTTGGTCCACGCACGTCAACTCCACCTAGACTTTTGACAGCACACTTCTACCAAATATGTTTTTAATTATTTTGCACTTATGTCTGATCCTGAAACTAGAGCCACTCAGGTTTTAAAAACTGCGCATTCATTTGAAAGGGAAAAAATAATATTATAGACTGGAAAGAGAAACAGGAACTACAGATATTTATGTTTGCAGAGAGAGCAAAGGGAAAGAGCAACATTTATAGAATGTAATTAGAATGTTGAATAGACACAAATCTCACCTGTTTCCTGGGCTCCTGTTGGTGTTGACACTGTAGAAATTTCCAAATGGAGTAATTCACACCAGAGGTTTATTTCTCAGACTGCATTAACCATATCCTCATCTTTCACCGTATTTTCAGATAATCTGCCATTAGTGGCATTCAGTTTTAGCTGAATACGAGGATCAGAGAGTAAAGTTAATGTTGTTATTTTCCCCTAGGCTGAGAAGTGGACTCTATAAATGTCTGAGAATAGCAATGGGAATTTCAATGGAAAGATAAGTGAAGACCAAATCTGAAATTGCAATTTGAAATGACCTAGCCAGCAAACTAGACAGACATTACCTACCAGCTTTCTATGAAAAAAACAAAAAAATCTTCAGCAGAGTGAAGGGTGGGAAAATGGAATGAGGCCATAGGGCTCTTAATTTCTTGTGCTTTTCTGAAGGGACCCCTTCCCCCAGCCTGACACACAGCAGTGACTCTACTCTCCAAGGCTTATGGGAGCTCCCATATGCAATTCCAAAGTACTTTTAGAAGCTAGTCTTAACTTAGATGGTTACAAAGTGTGAGGTGCAAAGTAGTTACTTAGAAGCAGAGCCAGGATATCTTCTGTGAAATTTAATAAAGGGAAACCTCACTGAAGTGGACCCTAGATGTTAGAAGTCGTAAGCTGGAAGTAGGAAGTTATACCACTGAACCTCAATTACAATAAGAATTATCTATTACACCGGTTTGCATTCCCACCAACAGTGCAACAGGGTTCCCATTTCTCCACATCCTATCCAGCATCTATACTGTCCAGATTTGTTCATTTTAGCCACCCTGACTGGCATGAGGTGGTATCTGAGTGTGGTTTTGATTTGTATTTCCCTGATGAGGAACGACGTTGAGCATCTTTTCATGTGCCTGTTGGACATCTGGATGTCTTCTTTTGAGAAGGGTCTATTCATGTGTTCTGACCATTTCTTCACTGGGATTATTTGTTTTTTGGGTGTGGAGTTTGATGAGTTCTTTTTAGATTTTGGGTACTAGCCCTTTGTCTAATATGTCATTTGCAAATATCTTTTCCCATTCCATTGGTTGTCTTTTAGTTTTATTGATTGTTTCCTTTGCAGTGCAGAAGCTTTTTATCTTCATGAGGTCCCAATAGTTCATTTTTGCTTTTAATTCCCTTGCCTCTGGAGATGTGTCAAGTAAGAAATTGCTGCGGCTGAGGCCAGAGAGGGTTTTTCCCTGCTTTCTCCTTTAGGGTTTTGATGGTTTCCTGTCTCACATTCAGGTCCTTTATCCATTTTGACTTTATTTTTGTCAATGGTGTAAGAAAGTGGTCTAGTGAAGCCACTCTGGAAAACAGTGTGGAGGTTCCTCAAAAAATTAAAAATAGATCTACCTATGACCCAGAAATAGCACTGCTAGGAATTTACCCAAGTGATACAAGAGTGCTGATGCATAGGGACACTTTTGCGCCAATGTTTATAGCAGCACTTTCAACAATAGCCTAATTATGGAAAGAGCCTAAATGTCCATCAAGTGATGAATGGATAAAGAAATAGTGGTTTACATATACAATGGAATACTACTTGGCAATGAGAAAGAATGAAATATGGCCTTTTGCAGCAACGTGGATGGAACTGGGGAGTGTTGTGCTAAATGAAATAAGTCATACAAAGAAAGACAGATACCAAATATTTTCACTCTTATGTGGATCCTGAAAAACTTAACAGAAGACCACCGGAGGGGAAGGAAAAAAAAAAAGTTAGAGACGGAGGGAGACAAACCCTAAGATACTCTTATAAACTGAGAACAATCTGAGGGTTGATGGGGGGGAGGGTGGTAGGGAGGGGAAAGTGGGTGATGGATATTGAGGAGGGCACCTGTTGGGATGAGCACTGGGTGTTGTATAGAAACCAATTTGACAATAAATTTCATATTTAAAAAAAAAGAATTATCTATTACAGATCCCCATAGGAAGAGAGGTCATAAATTACAGGTGCCACAGGGCAAGATATACATTGTATCTCCTATAAGAAACTGACAACTCCTGCAACTCAGCCAATAAGAAACCCTCATAACCGTGAACCCTTGCTTTTCTCCATTAATTTTTGTTCAGAACAACCCCTTTTGACTTCCTTCTTCTCCATAAAATAACTCCTCTCCTCATTTTGTAGGACTTGCCTATGGTTTTGCCATAGCTTGCTTGTCTTGAATTGTAATTCCATTATTCATGAATAAGCCCATCTTCGCTGGTAAGAAAGAAAGAAAGAAAGAAAGAAAGAAAGAAAGAAAGAAAGAAAACCTATTTTATTCTTAAGGTTAATACTTCCAAGATGGGTTTCCAGGACATAGGGTGGTAACAAGTTCTGCCCCTAAATGGATGGCACCTGCCCAGGGATATCCAGGCCTGTCATCTGAGTCCTGGTCTCCCTGAACAAGCACCAGAGCTAGCCTTAGGCTTGTGTCAGACTCTCCTACCCATGGCTGGATGATCATGCCAAAGACTTGGAGCTCAGAATTAGTAAAACCAGACTGATAAATATATATACCTTCCCCACACAGCTGACAAGATTCAATGATTCCAAAAGCTTGGAGAGGCTGGTGGTGACCCCAGGGCAGCTGCAAGGGCTAGAGTAATAGGTTCTGCACAGGGTTTAGCCATTGAGCTCTCAAATAAAAGCAGGTTGCACAAGCCTGACATGCCAAACAAAAGCATGTTGTTTCAGTGGGAAGAAAGTAAGGAGCCACCAGTAGCCTGTCTTGGTTACTTGCCCACCCCCCCCACAATATTTCCATCAGGCTTGGAGAGTGGTCCTCAGCCTTGCCTACATACCCACATTCTGCTCAGTGGCCATTACTGACCATTTGTCTCCATCCTTCCTTTCCTAGTTGGCCCAGGAATTGTAGAGATGCATTCCAACTGCTTCCTCTTCAGGACATGCCATGCAAACCTCTCTCCTCTCATCTATTCTGATCACATTGCATTGGGCAGCATACCATTAGGGCAGCATTCTCCAAAGTGGGCTGTGTGGATCCCATCCACCCAGCAGGAACTAGGAAGAAGACACTGGAACTTCCATGCTCATGTGTTTGAGCTCACCAACACAGTAGCACATGTTGATAATTCATAGATCTTATATATGTAGTAAGGATTCATGTTTAAGAACAGTTTACTATTAGATATCCTTGATGAAAAATATTAAAATCCACTGAGTTAAACATAATTGTCTGGTTTTATATACTAACTTCCTTTAGAGTTTGAGTCTCTTCCCTACAGGCAAGTGGCTTGTTGAAATATAGTATATACGCCTCCCCCCACTTCTGAGAATGCATCCCTCCTCTTCTACAACTCAGAAATCCAGGCAATCCTTGGCACTTCCCTCTCCCTAGCCACCTTGTCCCCTCCATTCTCATGTACCCTGTGGACCCCACAGTCTGTCACCTCGCCCATGCCTTTACTCTCTTCTCCCTTGACCTCTGAGCATTCCACAGTATTTCTATTACCCTACAGACACTGTTCAGAGCCATTTGTGTGCCAGCCATTCCTGTAGCATGAAACAAAACAGCCCCCCTCTCAAGGCTGCCCTCAGACCTTTCTGTATCCTATCCTTAGAGTAGATTCCACACAATGCTTCCAGAGGGATTTCTCAAAATGAAAAAATAATCAAAACACCTTTCACACACCTCCATCCCCTTCTTAAAATATTATCAGCTCACATAACTCTTGAAATAGAGACTAAAATCCTAAGAGTCTGGGAAGAAAGCTGAGCAGTTGGTCCTGCTCACACTCAGCCTTGCCTTTGGCATTCCAGCCACTCTTGAACACTCCTGGAAGCTACTGTGTTTCTCTGTCCTCTCCAGACACAGGGCCTGTCACATGTGATTCTTTCCCTTCACATACTCATGCCTTCATGCAGCATACTTCCCTGCCACCTGACCCTTTTATCTCTTTTCTATGGTGATGAATCACCCCCTTCCATATTTCTTGGAGCTTCAAAGTTAGCAGCTGTAGACTGTGCCCACTGCAGCTCTCTGTGGCCACATTGGCCATTGTCCCCAGCCTGTGGCCTCTCAGCCTGGTTCTCCTAACCTCCTTTAACATGTTTATTTTCTTCTTAATCTATCCAGAGGGGTCTCTACTATCTCAGCAAGGAGGTCTCACGGATATGCCATGTTTCTATAACATTCATTATGGTCATAATTTCTCATCTATCTCCTCCTCCAGGCCGTGAATTCCATGAGGCAGGGTCACTAATTGTGCTTACAACCCTGAGCCCTTTACCAGGGTCTGACACATAGTGGCATTAATATTAACACTTAAGACATAAGCAAATTCATTCCCATGTGAAAAACTTTACATGTTTATATTTGCCATAACCAATTACTGGTGGCAAGTGAGATTCAAAGTTTCCACATTAGAAAAACCCAACCCAACTGTTTGCTAAGTGGTATTAAGTTAACTGATTCATACTTACGTCCACAAAAGAATGTGAAGTAGACTAGGCAGACATGGGTGCCCTTAAATTCCAGGCATCCTTTTAGGTAATAATGACAAAAGCTTATCTTCCAGGAGCCCACAATCTAAGATTCAAAAAGTATCCTAATAATCTTCCACCTTTGTTCTTATACTATTTTATTTATCTATTTCCCAACTAGAAAAACAGCTCATTTTTCAATATTAAGGTCTTTTCTCTTTCAGAATTTTCTTCTGGTTTCGCATAGAAAATATTTGCAAATCATGTATCTGATAAGGGGTTAATATCCAGAACTACTAATATATACAAAACTAATATGCAGAGAATCCTTACAACTAAACAAGAAAACAACCAACCTGATTCAAAAATGGGTAAAGGATTGAATAAACATTTCTACAGAGAAGATCTGCCAGTGAACAAATATATAGAAAGATGCTCAGCATCACTAGTCATTGGGAAATGCAAAGCAAAACCACAGTAAGATATTACCTCACACCCATTAAGGTGGTTACTATAAAACCAAAACCAAAACAAAACAAAACAAATAGAAATTAACAAGTGTTGGCAAGGATGTGGAGAATTTAGAACTTTTATTCAGTGTTGCTGGGAATGTAAAGTGGTGCAGTCACTGTGGAAAATAGAATGGGAGCTCCCCCCAAAATTAAATACAGAATTAACACATGATCCAGCAATTCTACTTCTGGGTTTATACCGCCAAACAATTGAAAGCAATAACTCAAAGAGATATTTGCACACCTGTGTTCTTAGAAGCACTGTTCACAATAACCAAAAGGTAGAAGTAACCCAAATGTCCAGCAAAGGATGAATGGACAAACGAAATCTGTTATACACACACGATGAAGTATTATTCAGCATTAAAAAGGAAGTAAATTCTGACACATGGTACAACTTTGAACGATCTTGAGGACACTATGCTAAGCCAGTAACAAAAGGACAAATACTGTGTGTTTCATGTCACTGAGGTGCCCTGAGTCCATATGTTCATAAAGATAGAAAGTAAAATGGAGGTTGCCTGGAACTGGGGAGGGGTGAATGAGGAGTTAGTGTTTAATGGGCACAGAGTTCCAGTTTAGGAAGATGAGAAAGTTCTGGAGACGGATGGTGGTAATGGTTGCACAACAATGTAAAAGTACTTACCACTGAACTATACACTTAAATCTTGTTAGGATGGTAAATTTTATGTTATATTTATTTCACTGATATAAAAAAGGGAGACATGATATGATTCATCTTCCTATAACCTACCAGAAAGTGTTAACTGCAACTGCCTACCCTCACTTTAAGCTGTCCAAAGAAGATACGTATTTTTTCAGAAGTGTACATTTACTTGTTACTATTTTACGATACTTGAAAACATTTTTAATCTGAAGGAATTGAGTCAGAGACGGGAATGGAGACGGACCGGCCACCATGGAGCATCACTGTATGTGCCTGCCTCTGTGTTGAGGTCTAGACTTTCCTGCTGTCTTCTATTCTAGTCATCTGCCTCCAAGGAGAGCCCAGTGATACTGACAGCTCTGTGCTTGCAGAGTGCTCTCAACTCTACAATACTTTTCCTCAGTTATCTTGTCGTGACAAATGTTCTTCCTTACTGTTCCTTTTTTTTTCTTCCTCACTGTTAAGTTCCTTACTGTTCTTAAGGATCCTTCCTTAGACTGTCCTTTAGTGCTAAGTTACTTTTCCAGTCAGCCAGAAATTTGTTCTTCTTGCCCTTGGATTTATTTGCTCTGTCCTATCCGTGGATTTTGAATAGCAGATGCCTTTTTCATCCATGTTATGCACCTTCAAATCATTGAAAGTGGTTTTTCATATGCGACCCTGTATCTCTTTCTCTAGCCAAGCTGAATTCTCCTTATCCAGGAGATTCCATAAAACCTAGCTGACCTCAAAAGCTGAATATTAAAGTAACAGCTACAAGAATTTTTACAGCACTGGGGAAGGCTGGCCCCATCCCAGGCTGCTGGCTCCATGCCCATCCCCAGTATCCTACAGAAACAGCTAGTCCTGGGTTTACCGTGGCCCAGCTGCCAAATGGCAGCATGGAGAATGGGTCCTGACAAGAAGGAGGTAGGGGAGACAAGAAGCAGCAGTGCCCAGTCCAGAGACCAGCCAACAGCAACTCTGCTTGCTTTTGGGTGGGCAGTTTTAGACATCCCAGCCTGATTCACCACAGGGAAGGACAGAACGGTGTTTCCCATGTGATGGTGCCAGGAAAGCTCGTGGCAGAAGAGCTCTGGAAGTATACCCTGGAAAATGTCTTAGTAATTTCAGGATGGGAGAGAGATGGTGGGCTTCCTGCTCCACTCCTGCTGCCTTGGTCCATCTGTGCCCCCTACACATCTAGGGATGAGTCCCAGCTCTGCTATGGTCCTCTGCAAACACTTAAGACTCTGCACCTCTTTGTTCCCTTGCATTAAATGCCACATGCACACCCAGCTTGCAGGCTTCCTCTGCCTCCTCCTGCTGGATTAGCCACAGCAGAGTGTCTTCTTTTCAGTGTCATCCAGATGTGGAACACTGTTCTTGTCTTTGATTTGGATTGACTTCACTTTCCTTCTCTATTGTAAAGGAAAATAAAGCCCCCAAAGCCTTGATGTTTGTAGCAGATTTTTGCATTTTATAAAAGATCTGGGGAGATGTAGAAAAATTAACAGTAATCTACCTAAAATTACATACTGGGTATACTGACTCTCATACATGAATTGCCATTTCAACTATTTTTCTCCCTCTTCTTTCTCTTCCTCCCTCCCTTCCACTGTCTCCAACTTCTGCTTTATTTTAGAGTAAATCAATTTTTTATTTTTTTTATTTTTCAATATATGAAATTTATTGTCAAATTGGTTTCCATACAACACCCAGTGCTCCTCCCAAAATGTGCCCTCCTCAATACCCATCACCCACCCTCCCCTCTCTCCCACCCCCCATCAACCCTCAGTTTGTTCTTAGTTTTTAAGAGTCTTTTATGCTTTGGCTCTCTCCCACTCTAACCTCTTAGAATAAATCAATTTTTTAAAATCCTTCCTTTTTTTTTTTTTTTTTTTTTTTGCCTTCCTCTGTCACTACCATGCTTATGTATCTTACCTGCATCTCAGGCATTACTATGGTATTTTCCTAAGCCAAAACTATTCCCTCCCTAGGAGGAATTGAACTATATATAAAGAAAATCATTGATAACTATTGGGAATACAACAACTCATAAATAGTAGCCAGACTCAGAAATGAACATGGAGTTATAAAATAAAACAAATGCCTACAATTGACCTTGGCCACACCTGTCACAAGGGATCATCTGGTGAAAGAGTTTTGAAGGCATGGAGCTGAGTGCTATTCCAGCACATCTCATAGACAGAATCACACCCACATGGAAGGATGGGGTGTCATGGCATTGGGGAATATGCCACATATGAGACACAAGAGCCATCTGCCATGGGTTTGGTTATCTCCAATGGCCCTGGAAACAGGTTTGAATTATTTCATTCTTTTGCCAAATAGCTACTGTGAATCCACACTCTCATAATTAAGGATAATAATGTACCATTTCTTGACTATACAAGTGGAGATGGTCTATAATTAGCACCTGGTTTTTATTTGCTGTCAGCCAGTTGGTAGAGGAGCACTGAACCAGGTTTAATAGCTAATAAAGCATACCTGTCCATAAGCCAAAGCTTAGTTTTGTAAGGGAGGCTATCACAAAGTGTCCCTTAATTAGTCTGGCCACTGGCTCTAACTTGAAGGTCAGACAACTTCTGTTAAAATAAAAATGTTACCTGGACAGGTGTAACTTGGGTTCTACAGCTGACTCAGGCAGGAGAAATTGTCACTAAATGAGATGTCTATCTGGTATACAGTAATGCCACCTATCAGTCTGCAAGCCTGACAGTATGCTTTCAGGCAAAGGTCTGGATAAAATAAGAACAAGAGAAGGCAGTTTGACCGCAGTAAATCACTCCTGCCTGGGAAAGACAAAACCAGGAGAAGCATAGGGTTATACACACTTTGATTCACTGAACACCAACTGAGACCTACTATAAGCCTGAAACTGGAAAGAAAGTGCCCAATGCAGGAAGGATCCAGGGCTACACGGAGAACAGGGCTTATGGACATGGCAGTCCCAGCATCTGTGACCTGTGCCAGCAAACTGCTGCCCAGAGCCAAATCTAACCCGCTGTCTGTTAGCATGCCCCTCAAAGGATGATTTTCACACTTTCCAGTGGTTGAATAAATATCAAAAGAGAAATAGTAAGTATTTCATGATACATGAAATTCAAATTCCAGTGACAAGCAAAGTTTTTTTGCAACACAGCCACAAACATACATTTACATCCATGATGCTTCCACAAAGCAGAATTGGGTAGTCATGATGGAGACACTAACAACCTTCAGAGCCTAAAATATTTACTTTCCGTCCCTTCATATGAAGTGTGCTGATCCCTGCCCTAAGCTGCCTTCTGTAAAACAAGTGTTTACTTTTGCCCACAGCTGGTAAATACTCCAAGCTCTAAAAGAGCAATACTGCCTGTGGGCCAGCAACCCATGTAACCAGCTTCACCGTGACTCTGCAGCAGCATCTGTGTGTTTGCATGTTTGCATGCACTTTTCCTTATTAGTTAATTCAAATGACAGGGAAAAAAGAAAAAGGAAAGGGCTGATACTGAAACAGAGTACTCAAACAAAATTAAATGATTAAAAAGATTGAAAGCTTTCAGCAGAATCCACCTGCATAGATCCACTGGACAGCTAATGCAGCTGAGGCCAGCCCAATGTCACAGATGGCCCAGAGCTGAAAGGGAGTGGGGAGGTTCAAGAGCAGCCAGCAGAAATGAGGAGAATTACAGGCTTCTCTGAACTCAGAAAACAAGGATATACTTGCTGAGTCTATGGGAGAAATGCCATTTATTTTAATGGAAACCTGAGATTATTCTTTGTTAAACAGTAAAGATTTCATTTACTATAATTTCTTATTATTTGCTTTGCTATTTTGATTAATTCCAACCTTTATCAGCCATTTCAAACCTCACATTTTATTTTTCTTCACCTTTTCTTGCTTTGCAGCTGCCTACATATTTGGTTGGCTTTGAAATAGCTATTGTTGAAGAATATGCCGTCTTCTAATCCTGTAAAGAAAAAGTAAAATAATAGACATTAACTTAAAATATTACAAGGATTTGATAGGAGAGCAAAATGAAATGTTTCAAAATCAATCTGTTCAAATGGAATTCTTTCTGCCCAACAACTGCCTTCAGAGTACAGTTTTTCTTTTTTTAATCTCTCTAAATGTTGAAAAAGACCTGGTAAGTCACTGCTGCCATTTGAAAATGTCAGAATGTCTCTCACTTGATTTCCCTGATCCCTGTAACTTGAAACACCACACCACACCACACCACAAACCACAAATACACATATACCTCCCACATATACACTACACGCACACACCCTGGGCAGGCGCACACTCAGGATGGCACACCTGCATGTTCTATAAAATAAGAACAATCTTCTCTGAGGGTATTTCCCCCTGCAGACATAGAAGAAGACACAAGATGCCTTACTCAACATGACACACAAAAGGATTTTCACAGTCTGTAAGAATTAGGCTTTTGGTTTGCCATTAAGATTGCTGAGGGTATATGTCTAAATCCTTTTCTAAAGACCCTTATTTTCTCACAGTATTAAATGCATTTTTTAGTAGGCTTTTGCAAAAAGAACGCTGCCCATAAATGTTACAAAGAGAGGAGAAATAGCAGTCTTAAGAAGGGAGAGAGGAAAGCCAGAGCCATGTCTTTGGATGCCAGCCTCCAGAGAAGAGAGGGTATTTTTGAAGGCTGCCCTAATCCTTTTACCCACCCTTATTCATCCAACTACAGACTCACTGGGCTCTAAAAATAGATGAGGTATCTTCTCAGATATCAAGCCTGGGTAGGAACACCTGGTCTGTGAGCCCATGCCTTTCCCATTCAGTGGTAGTGGGTGTTGCCTCTGTGACCAGTAAAAGTCAATTCATGCATCTCCCCAACTGCTCTAAGGGGCCTCTCACTTACCTTCAAGTCCATCTGAGCAAAGACTGAGCCTACCGTGCTTTTGAAATGCTGTGACAGTCCTGCCTTCAACCCCAGCAACCAATGTGGGTTGTTGACCAGGGCCAGGCACTCAAGTTCAGCAGCTCCAGGGATGAGCAGGGTGTGGGGTCACAGGGGCACAAGGCAAGGAGTTATGAGCAGTTCCAGGTGTTAGAAGGGCCACAGGTGCCACAGGCGCATGAACATTTAATGCAATGCAGGCATGCAGTGCTTGGCCTTGAGGAGGGGTGATGCCTGCACCCAGAAGAGCAACTTCCATATCAGAAAAATAAAGAATGCAGTACTAGGAAGCACTGCAAAGTGAGAGTTCTTTGAAAACCATAAATCACATGGAAATGTAGACTTGTCAAGCCCTTCCCCTTGCTGTTTTCTCCCATAACAAGAGTCCTTCATAATCTCTTTTATTAAAGGCCTCCTCCTGTAGTGGAACACAAGTCCCATGAAGACAGCATTTCCTCTTGTTCATAGCTGTGTACCAGTAACTTATAACTATGCTTGGTACTTGGTAGGGGCTTAAAAAGTGTCTGTTGAGAGAAAGAAAAAAAGGGAATTATAATAAGAGAAAATGCCTCAGACAAAAAGAACAGGCTCTGGGGAGGCTAAGCTTCTAGGCCCTAGAGCAAGCTGATGGTGCCCTCAGAGGAACACATCTGACAGATACTGGAGGACCTGGGGATGCATTGGTTGCCAAGGTGATGCCTTGGCATCAGGCCACCAGGTACTTTGGGCAGCTGACATCTTCTGGGGGCAGAACATCTGCACCATTTGCAAGAAAATCCTCTCAAAATTCCCCTTGCAAAAGAAACAGAGAAAACTGTTTTGATTTTTGGCCCCTTTGATATTGCAATTACTGCATGATTTTTCCTGGTGTTTTCAAGACCTGTACTATGTAGGCTGAGAACACAGCTGCATTTGCTAGACTGTTAAAAAGCCTCACATTTGGCCATTTGTATGACACCCCCAATCTCCATTAGAATCAAGCCCACCTTTCCATAAACTGCAATTCAGAAGGTGGTGCACATAGCCCGGCCCCTGTGTTTGGACGGTTCTGAAAAGCCATGCGTGGCAAGCAGGACTCTGTTCTGCCTGGATGGCCCTGGAGAAAATTAACATTTGATGTCACATGAGAAATACAGGCTTTCTCTGTAAGACGAAAGCAGGCAGGTCAATCACAGAGGGAAGTACGGACAGGACACATAAGCACACTCCATCCCAAGGATGATTTCTTTCTATTCTGTTCTGTAAGGGCCAGAAAGTGAACCAGGCAGATATCTGGGGAGGTCTTCATGAAGAGAGGGGTAGATGCAGAATCAGAAGCCATCTTTTGCTCCCTTGGCTTTTTTTTCCAGACTGTTTAATGACACATTTTGTTTCATTTTTCTTTCTCACTGTTCACTCAGTATTGGTCAAGTAACTACTCAGAGTCAGGTGCTGCTCTGGGAGCTTGAACCCAAAAAGGAGTCACTGGTTCTCTGTGCATTCCACTTGGCAAATGGGAACAGCAGATGGGTCACCGCCAAGGATATCACTATGCTTGGTCACTGAGATCTGAGCAAGGGGCCCCTTGAAGACTTGAATCTGGTCTTGAGAAGAGGCGGGGACCTCATTGGCCAACCCCAGCAGTAATATTTCAGACGTTTGCAGCGTAAGTCAAGGTACAGCCAAAACTTCATCTTGCAGGCTAGGTTCCGAGGGCAGTCACATCCACCTGATGGCAACTGCAATGTGTGTCCCCAGAGCTGAAAGTGCTCTGTGGGCAAGGCCGGTTGGACAATGCAGAATCAAACAGAATTCAGTAGGTTTCTTTCAGACAGGACTTCCTGGCACTGTCAGCATTCTCAAGTTGCCATGAGCTCTCAGAGAGGGCTATTATCACCCATGGGACCTACACATGGTTGACAGGGCCTCTCTGTTCATTCTAGAACAGCTATTGAAATACGTCCTTTACTAAGGTCCTCACAAGACTGGATCCAGTGTGACACTAGTGAATGAAACCACATTACAGTGGATCAGAGTCACCAGATGTAGATAGTTGAGTTTTTAATGTTATTGCTGGTGGAAGGACAGAAACATTGCTAGAGCTGGGTGGGGTGACTGTGATGTACAGAGAATAAGGATCTAGGAGAAATAAGACATGACAAAAGATGAGAGATACAAGACAGTGGAGGGATGGTAGGGACCATGGCACAAAACCACTGTGTGTGCACAGACCATGGCCTGTGTGTGCACAGGCTTTGGAACCAGGGGAAATAGGATGTGACTATGGGCCCTCCCTGAAACAGGGGATGTCCTGGCTGAGATTGCCATAGCTTGATGATCACTTATGTCAACATGGCTGCACAGACATGTCTCAAGAATAAAACTCAGCAGCAACATTAGATGTTGAGGCACAGACAGGAGAGGTAGAAGCTGGGAAGCCGTGAGAGCTCCCTGCCCCAGCTGCCTGGAGCTTGGTGGGTGGTTCTGAACACTAGGACACTGGCAGAAGGTGTCACCTATGGGGAGCAGGATGCTGAGGACAGTTGCTGCTTGTGACAATGTGCACTGCTGTCATTGGAAGAGATCCAAAAAGGATCAAAAAGATGCTTAGAAATGGTTGTCTGTCTAGAATAGCAGAGAGAGAATTCCTATGCCTGGTGGGATGTCTACTATAATAACTTAATATTTATTTTAATAAACATTAATGAGGGAATTAAAAGCAAAAGTGAATTACTGGGACCTTATGAAGATAAAAAGCTTCTGCACAGCAAAGGAAACAACCAACAAAACTAAAAGGCAACCAACGGAATGGGAAAAGATATTTGCAAATGACATATCGGACAAAGGGCTAGTATCTAAAATCTATAAAGAGCTCACCAAACTCCACACCCGAAAAACAAATAACCCAGTGAAGAAATGGGCAGAAAACATGAATAGACACTTCTCTAAAGAAGACATCCAGATGGCCAACAGGCACATGAAAAGATGTTCAGCATCGCTCCTTATCAGGGAAATACAAATCAAAACCACACTCAGGTATCACCTCACGCCAGTCAGAGTGGCCAAAATGAACAAATCAGGAGACTATAGATGCTGGAGAGGATGTGGAGAAACGGGAACCCTCTTGCACTGTTGGTGGGAATGCAAATTGGTGCAGCCGCTCTGGAAAGCAGTGTGGAGGTTCCTCAGAAAATTAAAAATAGACCTACCCTATGACCCAGCAATAGCACTGCTAGGAATCTACCCAAGGGATACAGGAGTACTGATGCATAGGGGCACTTGTACCCCAATGTTCATAGCAGCACTCTCAACAATAGCCAAATTATGGAAAGAGCCTAAATGTCCATCAAATGATGAATGGATAAAGAAATTGTGGTTTATATACACAATGGAATACTACGTGGCAATGAGAAAAAATGAAATATGGCCTTTTGTAGCAACGTGGATGGAACTGGAGAGTGTGATGCTAAGTGAAATAAGCCATACAGAGAAAGACAGATACCATATGGTTTCACTCTTATGTGGATCCTGAGAAACTTAACAGGAACCCATGGGGGAGGGGAAGGAAAAAAAAAAAAAAAAAAAAAGGACGTTAGAGTGGGAGAGAGCCAAAGCATAAGAGACTGTTAAAAACTGAGAACAAACTGAGGGTTGATGGGGGGTGGGAGGGAGGGGCGGGTGGGTGATGGGTATTGAGGAGGGCACCTTTTGGGATGAGCACTGGGTGTTGTATGGAAACCAATTTGTCAATAAACTTCATATAAAAAAAAAAAAACATTAATGAGACATTTCTGCATGTGTTTCTACCCAAATTAAAATATGGGTTCATTGCAAAAAAAAAAAAAAAAAAAGAAAGAAAGATCTGTAGGATCACATATTCCAATGACTAGAGAAGTAACTTAATATTCTGGGTGTATCCCTCCATAATTTGTGTTAAAATATTAAATTATACTCTATATTATTTGAACTCTTTTTTTACAATTCTGTTAAGAATTTTTCTTTTCAATAACCACTCATCTTAAGAGTTGCCTACTGGTTTATTGCATACATGCCATTCCATTTCTGTTAGATGTGTGAGTTATTTCCAGATTTTCCCTACTGTCAACAAAGTGGGCATCTTTGCTAAAATTCCTTGATTTCTGTTTAATTGTTTCCTGGAAAAAATTCTCAGAAGTGGTTTGCTGGATCAAAAGATATGCATATTTTAATGCACTCAATATATTTTGCCAAGTTGTCCAAAAAAAAAAAAAACATGCAATTATCTGCTGTCCCAACAATGGAGAATATTATAATTCTTTGTAGTCTCTACCAATTTCATAAGATTTTTCAAAAGGCATTTCAGATTTGTTCTGTGAGACATACAAGGAAGATATCATTATTCTTGTCAAAGGACAAAAATAAAAAGCCCACAGAGGTTGAGTGACTTAATTAACATCACATAGCTCTAGAGCCTAAACTCATCCAAGCCTTATTCTTTCCACTTGAACTTGGGACAATCCCACAATTGGCTTTCTCACATTTGGATTTTGGCTTTTTTAACATTGACACATACCCCAAACCTTCCCTTGACTCTAAAGGGGAATTCTTTTCTTTCTTCTTTTTTCACTCATCTGTTGTTTCTTTGGTCCTTCCTTACTTCCCTACATATCCCCCTCACCTAAAGTATTCCAGCATGATTCATTTGGGAGAAATAATAAATGGGGCTGACATTTATTGAGTATTTACTGTGTGTCAGGCACTACACCATGCTGATAAGAGAAACACTTTCTTCTTTCCTATTTGGAGTGGATTTAAATATTTCTTCATCTAATTATTATTCATATTTTTCTACTAAGACTTTTGCAAAAGACTTTTGCATCTTGCCCATTTGATCTTTACCATAACTCTCTAGAGAAGGTGCTCTCACTACCCCCTGTGCTGAGGCTTGTGTGGGTCTCTGGGCTCCATCTGGCAGCTGTTTTGGGCCCAGGAGAGGGGAGGAAACTCCACACTGCCCTTGTCTGCTTCTGGTTGTGGCCACAGGCATTTATGCTACATTCTAAGGCCAAGTGGAAAATGGATTGTTTCTGCTCAAGGCCTGTCTGTGTCAATGGTACCCACTCAGACTTGGGTATGCAAAATAAACATAAGATGTGACCCCTTCTCTTAAGGATTTTCAGTCTTTTCCTGGAAGCAAGACTTCATTCCACCTAACCCTGGAGTAAAAGCATTACCTCATTAGGAGCCCAGATGCAAGCATGTATAATGATGTCCTAGTTGGACCAGAGAGTGGGAGGTGATAAGGCTGACCTCTGTCAGAGAACATTCTGGTGGAAGCTCTCCCAGGGAGAGCAGGGAGCCTGGCTAGTGTGGAGGAGTGGATCCAGCCAGGGTGCAGGGAGTCAGGAGGGTGCAACAGCCTAAAACATGCAGCAGGGATATTTCTTATTTAATTAGACTGGAAGGCCAAGAAGAGAATGTGAGATGCTGAAGGCAAATTCAGAGCAGGAGTGTGAGATTAAAATGCTGGTTTTGCTGCCTGCTGATTCTGGTTTCTCTGAGCCTCCATTTCCTCCTTTGTAGAATGATACCAACTATGTCCATAGAGGGTACCATTAGGCAACAGGCTTGAGCAATGGAATGTAGAGCAAGGCAAAAGGGCCCACAGACAGGCTGAATACAGACAGGTCCATATGTCCCCCCACTTCAAAATATTCATAGGCCTCAGCTATCCAATTGTTAGCTACTTAGAACCAGTGGTTAACTACTTACAACCAGGCACAGTTGCAAAAAAAGGGGAAATTCCATATGTCCCCATACCTCTTCACCATCTGCTTTCAAATACAGCCCTACCCACTACCTAGTAGCAGATAGCCTCTCTTCTGCTGTACTGCCCACAGCTCCCTTGAGGTGCATTCAATAAATTTCCATCTCCTTTGTTCTGTTTCAGGTGAATTCTTTCACCACCCAAAGCACCAGGTTCCACCATTCAAGTCACCCCATATTTGGGCGCCTCCATATGATGGGGGAGACACTACTGTGCCCACTTCAGAGTGTTTGGGAAAAACTTAAAGAAGGAAGACATGGGCAGAAAGTATGCATACAGCTGAGGAGTAGGAAATGTGCTCAGTCTATGATTGTTTCATTACAACCCATTAGCCACACAGAGTCAAGCATATGAAATCTCTCAGGCCAAAAGCAAATGTTTCAGAAACACACACTTCCTCCCACTTCCAACAGGCCCAGGAAGTCCTGAGGCATCTCTGTGTCTCTGTCACCTTTTTGCTTCCTTCTGGGGCAGCTCTTTCACCATCTAGTTCTAGGTAGGCCTAGGAGGCCTCTGGTGGATGATCCAGCATCTTACTAGGCAGGGGAAGTACACCAACCTCTGGGAATTCCCAAGTCCTGGCCGTTCATAAGGCTTAACCAGGAAGCTCCACCCTGTCTGACATGAGATCTCACACATTCCTTCAGAGAATCACTAAGGTTAGAAGATGCTAACTCTAACCACTTTCTCTGTGATCGATGTCTTCCTTGCCAAATGCTCCGTGAGAAACCCTCACTCCTTACAGCTGGTACAGGGAGGACAGAAATGTTGGCTGCCAGCAACAAAGAAAGCTGCCTTCTGCTTTATTGTTCTGGAATAGGGAGGGGTTCCACAGAGGAGCATGTGGCTGTTGGTGTTGGCTGCTTCCATGGCAACACAGCCTTCAGCTGGCCAGCCTGAATGGTTTAGCTCTGTTCATTGTTGAAGAATTGAGAAACCTCCCAGCCAGCACTGGCAATTCTGAAAGAGCAGAATTGTTTTAAATACAGAGTGACAACTAATTTGTGAAGACTGCCCACCGCATATCCCCCTAGCCACCTGCTGAAGTTCATGAGGTACCTGTGATGGTTTTCATGAGAATCATGTAATGAATACTCTTATTCTTTTTCTAAATTATTTTTCTTGGATAAAATTTTAAAATTAAAATTATGTCTAATGTTAGTGAAGTTTGTGGTAGTTTTTTTTTTCTTCCTGAAAACTCCCCTGCACCAGTTTAAGTGGAAGTACAAGTGACTATCTGGAAACTTTGATCAATGTGTCAACTTTGATAATTCAACTCAGAATATGTTTTAACTTAAAACACACATATGGGCTATTTGTTAATTGAAAAGATTTGCTTCAACTATTCAAAACAATCTTGGAGTTTACTCTACCTATGTGAATACTTATGTAACTATTCATGGTACCTGAGCAAAAGAATGAACAAACCAAGGAATGAGTGCTTTCTACTGAACTGCATACAGTCTTATCTTTAAGTATCTTCTGCTTTATTGCTCAGATCATTAGGGGGATATTGCTTGTAAATAACAAAGCACAGCTGTAGAAAGTGCATTTCTTCAGAATTTCAGTTGTAGAGATGGATGGATTGTTGTGTGATAATATGAATGTACTTCAGGCCATAGAAACTGTATACCTAAAAATGGTTAAGATGCCATATCTTCCAGGGTTCTCCAGAGAGACAAGACCAATAGGATGACTATAGAGATAGAAAAAGATTTATTAGGAATTGGTCAGTGTGACTATGGAGGGTGACAATTTCCAAGATCTGCAAGGCTGAGCCAGCAAGCTGGAGACCCAGGAGAACTTATAGCATAAGCTTTAGCCTGAAAGATGGCAGGCTCAAGGCAAAAAAAAACAATAGCCCTGCTCAAGTCCAAAGGCAGGAAAAGAACAATGTCTTAGCTCATCATAGTCAGACAGGACTTCTCTCTTAGTCTTTTTGTTCTTTCCAGACCATCAACTGATTGGATGAGGCCCACCTACACTGGGAAGTGCTGTCTGCTTTACTCAGCCCACTAGTTCAAATGTTATTCTCATCCAGAGACACCTGCACAGACACACCCAGAATAATGTTTGACCAAATATCAGGAAACCCCCTGGCCCAGTCAAGTTAAAATGATGTATATTTTGTTATGTATACCAAAAAAAATTTGTTTTATGGTGTGTATATTATGGTATGCATAATTTAGCACAATAAAAAAATATGAAGAAGAAAAATGTATTTCTTTTCAGAGTTCAACACACTGAAGCCTGGAAATTTTTCATTTACTCCTAAATTTGGAAAGCAAGATTTCTCAGTCTGCTCTAAACTTGGCAGAAATTCTTTTGTCCCTGATTACCCTCAGTTGGACCCAATACGGGTTGTTGCTCTTCCACATGTAACGGTTTCATTTGTGCAACATTAAACTTGGAAAGAACAGCCAAAACTCCCACCCTGTAGTGTTGCCCCCATGTGGCACTTCTTGTGTCATATTTGCTTTTTCCTGTCAAATCTAAGGTAAGTATCCTGCATTTCAGTGTGACCAAGAGAGAGGAGCCTGAGATCACATGATAACTGATGCTGTCAGGCACTCACAAACTACAGGGACTATGATCCCAGACACCCAGCTCCCCTCTGCTTTCACCCCTCCAGAAACTCATGCTGCAGGGCCAGATGGCTGTATATAGCTTCGCTGTTAAGCAGAACACACTTATAGAAAGTGCAAGGTCAACACTGACAGCTCCATGCAGGCTCACAGGTGCTGTCACTGTCCTGACTTGAATGGCCTTGGCCACTTTGCCTGTTTTTTATACTTTACCTAAATGGAATCAAGCAGAAGGTGCTCTCTGAGGATTTACCCATGTTGATATAGTCTTTAGAGGAGAACATACTTATGAATGCCATTTGTAATATTGATAAACCTCACTTATTATTATTATTATTATTATTATTAAATAAGCTCAATGTCATCTTTATTTGAATTACTTTCCTTTCACTTGTGCTTTAGATAGCTGTGACCTGATTTTATCTTTCTTCGTTCCCTGAACTATTAAAAAATACTGACGTGCATTGAAACATTTTACAAAGTATATTTCTGGCAGTTCAATAGTATATCTAAATATACATTTTTGAAACATGGAACTCAATTACTAATTGAACAAATCCTAACAAACCGTGCTCCCAGAGCATCTTGATCATGAACCTGTTCCCAGATACTTCATGAGGTCATCCAGAGATGCTGTCCTCCAAGTGGTGAGTTAGTTGCAATGGTCTCTGTTCATCCTGCTGACCACCTCTGATTAGCTGGTTTCAGTAGATGGCCAGAGAGATGCTAAGAGCTGCTGGGAACCTATCTAAATGGGTGTGAGTGATTGTCTAGTTACCTGGCTTCCTGCCAGGGAGGGAGGGTTAAGGCTGAGGGAAATGCGACCATGCTTTGTTTTCCTCCTTGAGCCTCATTTATCCTACACGGCAATGTAAGATTATGTGTCTGAGATTTTAATGTTTCTTGGCAGGGCACGGACATTCTCCCTGAGGTCCCAAAGAGCAGAGAAACCTCTTGTGCTGCCTGATGCCCAGGTCAGGGCTTGAGCATTCTATTCCAGCTTATCCCTAGGTAAAAGGAGGCTCTGGGTAGGCCCTGGGATACAGGGATGTAAGGTTCCTAGGAGTATCAGAGGGGCAGCACAAAACTAAAGGGTGCCCAGCTGCCTTCTTGCCTGGGCTCTGCTTCTACACCAGCTAGCTCTGGCTCCTCAGCATAACCAGAAGCCTGGTGAGCTACACTTTCCCCCTTCACAGCCCTCCAGAGCCCCTCCTCAAACTCAGCCAGCCTGACCCTGCGGGCAGATTGGACCAGCTGTTACTACTCTCTCTGTTATAAAATGTATTATAGGCTGACCAATACAGCCTTCAATGTGCTCAACACTGCATTGGTCATGATCCCCATAACATCTTCTAGCACTATCCACTCACCCCAGCACTGCAAACTCCACCCCCCACTTTTGTTTCAGCAAACTTGAGTTCAGTTTCTCTTCTCAGGCAAGAGCAGCGATAAAATCTTATTATACTGTTCAACTTTGGTGCAGTTTTTGCTTTGGTGGCATCATAAGCTGCATCTCTTAAAGGAGATCGCCAAACACCTCTCTCTCCTATCTTTCATCAAAATGTCACCCCTATGGATCTGGAAGCTTCACAGTTTTGTACCGAATTTTATTAAATATAGACATTTGGCATCTATTGACCCATATTTAACAGATACAAAACAAAACATTCAGGAATAGTGCTAGATAGAAGACAAGGATGGAGGATGGGAAGAAAGTCCCTTGAGGGACAAGCCTAGCTGCTGTGTAGCAGCAGGTGAGCCTGGCATGCTGTGTACTCAGGCATATGGATCAGAGTTAGGGCCCCCAACTGCCGAGTCCCATGTTCCTGGGAAGGTCATTAGCATCTCTGGGCCCTGGTAACTTCGTCTGCAAATGCAGGCAGTGACTTAGTGTAGATATTTGCTGAAAGAAAATCAATTATGAAATCATCAAGAGGTAGGCCTATTCAGACACACACACACACACACACACACACACGTCTGTTCTCAATCGTTTTGCATGCTGCCTGTTCAGAAAATGGTGACCAATGTCACCCAGTGTGAGGGAGACAAGAAGTTTGGTTCTAATACATGGCCACTGCATTAGGGAAGAAAGACAGGTCTCTTCTTTGAGGAAGAATGCCTCTCACTTCTGGGGAGCATTTTGGCTCCCCACCACCTATCTTCATTTAAGCCCCAGCAGACATGCAGACTTCCCATATCATGACAAACATTCTTGATACTCTGTTGGACTCACAGTCACCCCCTGACACTCCACATCTCATAGTTCCTGATTTGGTGAATGGCACCACCACCCACCCAAAGGCTAAGTAAGGCATTTCTCAGTGCTCCTCAACACTTCTCTGCCCACTTCCATACTCTTATCTGGTCCTGTCAGTTCTGTTTTACAATCTACCTCTGGTCCAACTTCCTCACTATCTCACTCCTTCCCACAGGAATGATGTTATTCAGATTTATGAAGCATGTCTTCCCTTCCTGGCCCTCTGGCATCAGTTCTTGCCTATTGGAAGTGTCTGGATGTTGTTCCCCCAGGCTGGACAGCTGACCCCATGTCTTCTTGTAGATGCTCTCTTTCACTTCCTCACACACCGTCTGGGCTGAAACGCCCTCTGTCACTTCCTTCCCCTTGTATGCTCTACTCCTCAGCATGCCTGTCCTGGTGACAGCACATGCCCAGCACATATGCATGTCATTTCCCAGGTTTACTTCCCAGTGATGCAAAACTCCATGAAAGCAGGACCACTGACTATATGCTCCTCACAAGAGCCTCAGAATTTAGGATCGTATCTGGCATGGATAATCTCTGAATACATTTTTTTTCTAAATGATTTAATGGATCCCCATTTTGTTAATAAGGACACAAAGGCTTAAGGAGATGTTAATATACACTCCATGGTGGAAAGAAATAAAGCTAGTCAACTCTGAGACACTCCTTTACCCCCATCCTAGATCAGACCTATTTAGGATTCTTTTCCTTTTGGATCCCTTAGCACAACTCCCCCCTTCAAAAGGACTTACAAAGTACCTCTGTGGATCAGGAGATTCTCCACACCCTGTAGACACAAAACAAGAAAAAATGCTTCTGACCTCATGAATCTCACATCATCCCTGGAGAAGAGGCTTGCACAAGCCAACACAACCACACATAAAATGATGCTATGAAGGGACAAACAGAGCCTAAGGGCTGGGTTAACTGAGAAGGATGCTCAATATGTAGAATGGGATTTTAAGAGTGGAAAGGAGAAAAAGAGGAGACCAGTGAGCAGCAATACCAGAGTTCAGGTGGGAGTGACTGGGTTTGGGGCTGCCTTGGGAGCAAGGGAACAGGGACTTCCAAGCATTAGATTTTACTACACATGTGCAGGTAACTGTGAGGTGTGTAGATATCCAGATTTTCCAGCACCATTTTTGAATGGTCTTCATACTTGTTTAAAATCAATAACTATAGATATTGATTTATTTTTGATTCTTAGTTCTGTTCCATTGGTCTATATTATCTATCCTACGCACTTAACACAGACTTTTGATAACTGTGTGTTTGTAATAAATACTGAATTCAGAAAAATTGAGTCCTTCTACTATGTTCTACTTTTTCTTTTTTTTAATATGAAATTTATTGTCAGATTGGTTTCCATATAACACCCAGTGCTCATCCTAACAGGTGCCCTCCTCAATGCCCATCACCCACTTTCCCCTCCATCCCACCCCACATCAACCCTCAGTTTATTCTGTTTTTAAGAGTCTTTCATGGTTTGCCTCCCTCTCTCTCTGTAACTCTTTTCTTCCCTTCCACTCCCCAATGGTCTTCTGTTAAGTATCTCAGGATCCACATAAGAGTGAAAACATATGGTATTTGTCTTTCTCTGTATGACTTATTTCACTTAGCATAACACTCTTCAGTTCCATCCATGTTGCTACAAAAGGCCATATTTCATTCTTTCTTATTGCCAACTAGAATTCCATTGTGTATATAAACCACAATTTCTTTATCCATTCATCAGTTCATGGACATTTAGGCTCTTTCCATAATTTGGCTATTGTTGAAAGTGCTGCTACAGACATTGGGGTAAAAGTGCCCCTATGCATCAGCACTCCTGTATACCTTAGGTAAATTCCTAGCAGTGCTATTTCTGGGTCATAGGGGAGATCTATTTTTAACTTTTTGAGGAACCTCCACACTGTTTTTCAGAGTGGCTGCACCAGTCTGCATCCCCACCAACAGTGCAAGAAGGTTCCTGTTTCTCTACATCTTCCCCAGCATCTATAGTCTCTTGATTTGTTCATTTATCCACTCTGACCAGCGTGAGGTGATATCTCAGTGTGGTTTTGATTTGTATTTCCCTGATGAGGAGTGACGTTGAGCATCTTTTCATGTGCCTGCTGGACATCTAGATGTCTTCTTTAGAGAAGTGTCTATTCATGTCTTCTTCCCATTTCTTCACTGCATTATTTGTGTTTTGAGTATGGAGTTTGGTGAGCTCTTTATAGATTTTGGATACTAGCCCTTTATCTGATATGTCATTTGCAAATATCTTTTCCCATTCCATTGGTAGCCTTTTAGTTTTGTTGATTGTTTCCTTTGCAGTGCAGAAGCTTTTTATCTTCATGAGGTCCCAGTAGTTCATTTTTGCTTTTAATTCCCTTGCCTTTGGAGATGTGCCAAGTAAGAAATTACTGCAGCTGAGGTCAGAGCGTTTTTTTCCTGCTTTCTCCTCTAGGGTTTTGATGGTTTCCTGTCTCACATTCAGTTCCTTTATCCATTTTGAGTTTATTTTTGTGAATGGTGTAAGCAAGTGGTCTAGTTTCAACCTTCTGCATGTTGCTGTCCAGTTCTCCCAGCACCATTTGTTAAAGAGACTTTTTTCCATTGGATATTCATTCCTCCTTTGTCAAAGATTAGTTGGCCATACTTTTGTGGGTCCAACTCTGGAGTCTCTATTCTATTCCATTGGTCTATGTGTCTGTTTTTGTGACAATACCATTCTGTCTTGATAATTACAGTTTTGTAATTAGAGGCTTTGTAAGTAGAGGCTAAAGTCTGGGATTGTGATGCCTCCTGCTTTGGTCTTCTTCTTCAACACTACTTTGGCTATTCGGCGTCTTTTGTGGTTCCATACAAATTTTAGGATCGCTTGTTCTAGCTTCGAGAAGAATGCTGGTGCAATTTTGATTGGGATTGCATTGAATGTGTAGATTGCTTTGGGTAGTATGGACATTTTAACAATATTTATTCTTCCAATCCATGAACATGGAATATTTTTCCATTTCTTTGTATCTTCTTCAATTTCCTTCATAAGCTGTCTATAGTTTTCAGCATACAGATCTTTTACTCTTTGGTTAGGTTTATTTCTAGGAATGTTATGATTCTTGGTGCAATTGTGAATGGGATCAGTTTCTTTATTTGTCTTTCTGTTGCTTCATTATTAGTGTGTAACAATGCAACTGATTTCTGTACATTGATTTTGTATCCTGCGACTTTGCTGAATTCATGTATCAGTTCTAGCACACTTTTGGTGGAGTCTGTCGGGTTTTCCATGTATAATATCATGTCATCTGCAAAAATTGAAAGCATAACTTCATCTTTGCCAATTTTGATGCCTTTCATTTCCTTTTGTTGTTTGATTGCTGATGCTAGAACTTCTGACACTATGCTAAACAACAGCAGTGAGAGTGGACATCCCTGTCGTGCTCCTGATCTCCAGGAAAAAGCTCTCAGTTTTTCCCCATTAAGGATGATATTAGCTGTGGACTTTTCATAAATGGCTTTTATGAGGTTTAAGTATGTCCCTTCTATCCGGACATTCTTGAGGGTTTTTATTAAGAAACGATGTTGAGTTTTGTCAAATGCTTTTTCTGCATCAATTGACAGGATCATATGGTTCTTATCTTTTCTTTTATTACTCTGATGTATCACATTGATTAATTTGCAAATGTTGAACCAGCCCTGCAGCCCAGGAATGAATCCTACTAGATCATGGTGAATAATTCTTTTTATATGCTGTTGAATTTGATTTGCTAGTATCTTGTTGAGAATTTTTGCATCCATATTCATCAGGGATATTGGCCTGTAGTTCCCTTTTTTTGCTGGGTCTCTGTCTGCTTTGGGAATCAAAGTAATGCTGGCTTCATAGAATGAGTCTGGAAGTTTTCCTTCCCTTTCAATTTTTTTGGAACAGCTTGAGAAGGAGAGATATTAACTCTGCTTTAAATGTCTGGTAGAATTCCCCTGAGAAGCCATCTCTTTCTGGACTCTTATTTGTTGGAGATTTTTGATAACTGATTCAATTTCCTCACTGGTTATGGGTCTGTTCAAGTTTTCTATTTCTTCCTGTTTGAGTTTGGAAGTGTGTGGTTGCTTAGGAATGTGTCCATTTCTCTCAGGTGGTCCAGTTTGTTGGCATATAATTTTTCATAGTATTCCCTGATAATTGCTTGTATTTCTAAGGGGTTGCTTGTAATAATTCCATTTTCATTCATGATTTTATCTATTTGGGTCATCTCCCTTTTCTTTTTGAGAAGCCTGGCTAGAAGTTTATCAATTTTGTTTATTTTTTCAAAAAACCAACTCTTGGTTTCATTGATCTGCTCTACCAGTTTTTTAGATTCTATATTGTTTATTTCTGCTCTGATCTTTTTTATTTCTCTTCTTCTGCTTAGTTTAGGCTGTCTTTGCTGTTCTGCTTCTATTTCCTTTAGGTGTGCTGTTAGATTTTGTATTTGGGATTTTTCTTGTTTCTTGAGATAGGCCTGGATTGCAATGTATTTTTCTCTCAGGACTGCCTTCCCTGCATCCCAAACCATTTGGATTGTTATATTTTCATTTTCATTTGTTTCCATATATTTTTTAATTTCTTCTCTAATTGCCTGGTTGACCCACTCATTCTTTAGTAGGGTGTTCTTTAACCTCCATGCTTTTGGAGGTTTTCCAGACTTTTTCCTGTGGTTGATTTCAAGTTTCATAGCACTGTGGTCTGAAAGTGTGCATGGTATGATCTCAATTCTGTTATACTTATTAAGGGCTGTTTTGTGACCCAGTCAGTATGTGATCTATCATGGAGAATGTTCCATGTGTGCTCGAGAAGAAAGTATATTCTGTTGCTTCGGGATGCAGAGTTCTAAATATATCTGTAAAGGCCATCTGATCCAATGTAGCATTCAGGGCCTTTGTTTCTTTACAGATTTGTGTCTAGATGATCTATCCATTGTTGTAAGTGGAGTATTAAAGTCCCCTGCGATTACAACATTCTTATCAATAAGGTTGCTTATGTTTGTGATCAATTGTTTTATATGTTTAGGGGCTCCTGTATTTGGCGCATAGACATTTATAACTGTTAGCTCTTCCTGATGAATATACCCTGTAATTATTTTATAATGCCCTTCTTAATCTCTTGTTACAGCCTTTAATTTAAAATCTACTTTGTCTGATATAAGTATGACTTCTCCAGCTTTCTTTTGACTTTCAGTAGCATGATAGATAGTTCTCCATCCCCTCACTTTCAATTTGAATGTGTCTTCAGGTCTAAAATGAGTCTCTTGTAGACAGCAAATAGATGGGTCTTGTTTTTTTTAATCCATTCTGATACTCTATATCTTTGGTTGGAGCATTTAGTCCATTTACATTCAGTGTTATTACTGAGAGATATGGGTTTAGAGTCATTGTGATGTCTGTAGGTTTCATGCTTGTAGTAGTGTCTCTGGTACTTTGTGGTCCTTGCAACATTTCACTCACAGAGTCCGCCTTAGGGCCTCTTGTAGGGCTGGTTTAGTGGTGATGAATTCCTTCAGTTTTTGTTTGTTTAGGAAAACCTTTCTCTCTCCTTTTCTGAATGACAGACTTGTTTGGTAAAGGATTCCTGGCTGCATAGTTTTTTCTGTTCATTACGTTGAAAATTTCCTGCCATTCCTTTCTGGCCTGCCAAGTTTCTGTAGAGAGGTCTGCTACTGCCCTTATTTGTCTACCTTTGTATAAGGCCCATTTATCCCTAGCTGCTTTCAGAATTCTCTCTTTATCCTTGTATTTTGCCAGTTTCACTATATGTTGTTCAGATCGATTCAAGTTACATCTATAGGGAGTTCTCTGACTCTTGGATTTCAATGCCTGTTTCCTTACCCAGATCAGGGAAGTTCTCAGCTATGATTTGTTCAAGTACACCTTCAGCCCCTTTCTCTCTCTCTTCTTCTTCTAGAATTCGTATGATATGGATATTGTTCTGTTTGATTGCATCACTTTGTTCTCTAATTCTCTCCTCATACTCCTGGATTTTTTTTTATGTCTGTTTTTCTCAGCTTCCTTTTTTTCCATAATTTTATCTTCTAATTCAGTTAGTCTCTCCTCTGCCTCTTCATTACATGCTATGACCACCTCCATTTTATTTTACACCTTATTTATAGCATTTTTTAATTCCTCATGACTATGTTTTAGTACCTTGATCTCTGTAGCAATAGATTCTCTGCTGTCCTCTATGCTTTTTTCAAGCCCAATGATTAATTTTATGACTATTATTCTAAATTCTTGTTCCTTTATATTGCTTAAATCAGTTTTGATCAATTTGTTAGCTGTCATTACTTCCCGGAGTTTCCTTTGAGGAGAATTCTCCATTTCATCATTTTGGCTAATCCCTGCATAGCTCCAAATTGCATGGCACTTCCCCTGTGTTGTCTGGAGAAACTTGCTGTGGTGGGCGGGACTGCAGTCAGACCCAATGTCTGCCCCCAGCCCATTACTGGGGCCCAAATCAGACTGGTGTGTACCTTATCTTCCCCTCTCCTAGGGGCAAGACTCACTGTGGAGTGGTGTGGCCCCTGTCTGGTCTGCTTTCAAACTGCCAGGCTTGTGGTGCTGCTTCCATGGTATCTGGCCAAGGGTGCTTTAGAGGGGTGGATCCACAAGGTGCACAGGGGTGGGAGGGGCAGGCTTAATTAGCTTTGTCCTTGGTGGTCCCCTGCAGGAGGGGCCCTGCAGCACCAGGAGGGAGGCAGACCCATGGAGGGATGGATCCAAAGAAGCACATAGTTGGGCATTTGCAGGGTGTAAGCAAGATTGGTGATGGGGACTGGTTCCCTTTGGAACTTCGCCTGGGAGATGGGAGAGGGAAATGGTGCTTGCCAGTGCCTTTGTTCCCCCACCAAACTCTGCCTTTCTGGGGCTCAACAACTCTCCCTCCTGGTGTTCTCATGCCCTCCCCGTTCTCTGAGAGCAGAGCTGTTGACTTTTAACATACCAGATGTTAAGTCCCGCTGGCTGTCAGAAGTCATGGAGTCCAGCCCCTCGTTTTTGCAAACCAGACTTTGGGGATTCTGCCTTGCTGGGTGGGCTGCCCCTCCACCGCCCAGCTCCCTCCTGCCAGTCCGTGTATCACTCACTGCCTCTCTGCCCTTCACCCTCTTCCGTGGGCCTCTTGTCTAGGCTTGGCTCTGGAGAATCAGTTCTGCTAGTCTTCTGGTGGTTTTCTGGGTTATTTAGGCCTAATATGGGTGGAATCTAAGAGTTCAGCAGGACGAGGTGAGCCCAGCATCCTCCTACACTGTCATCTTTCCTTCTACCCCCTGTTCTACTTTTTCAAGATTGTTTTGGTTATTCTGAGTGTCTTGAAATTTCATATGAATTGAAGATTAGACTTACCATTTCTGAAAAAAGATCTATTGAAATTTTAATCACTATCTTAAAAATATTAGGTCTTCCAATACTTAAACACCATGTCTTTCCATTTATTTAAGTCTTCTTTTTTCAGCAATGTTTGGCACTTTCAGTATATAACATTTTCATCTTTCTGATTAAATTTATTCCTAGATATTGTATTCTTTTGGATACTATTGTAAATGAAGTTGTTTTCTTAATTTCTTTTTCAGATTGTTCATTTCTAGCATGTCTAGCATATACCTAGTTGCGTTCTACACTTTTGCCAAATTTATTATATATAACATATTAGATGTAACAGCTTTTTGCAGATCTGTTAGTATGTTCTCTATGTAAGATTATCTCAGCTGCAAAGAGATAGTTTTACTTATTCCTTTCCATTATGGATGCTCTGGCTAGCACTTCCAACACAGTGTGGAATATAAGTGGCAAAAGCAGGCATCCTTATCATGTTGATTTTAGTGGCAAAGCTTTCAGTCTTTGAGTAATAAACATGATGTTAGCTGTGGGTTTTCATGAGGATATTTATCAGGTTGAACAAGCTCCCTTCTATTTTTTTTTTTGAAGTATAGTTGACACGCAATGTTACGTTTCAAGTGTAAAACATAGTATTATTGACAAGTCTATAAAGTATGCCATGACCACAAGTATAGCTACTGTCTGTCACCACACTATTAGAATACCCTTGACTATATTCCTTATACTGCACTTTTCAATCCTATGACTTACTCATTCCATAACTGGAAGCCTGTACCTCCCATTCTTCTTCACCCATTTTTTCCACCCCCCATCCTATTCCCCTCTGGCAACCATCAGTTTGTTTTCTGTGTTTATGGGTCTGTTTCTGATTTTTGTTTGTTTATGTGTTTTGTTTTCTAGGGTTCTGTGCATAAGTGAAATCATATGGTATTTGTCTTTCTCTCTCTGACTTATTTCACTTAGCATAATACTGTCAAGGTCCATCCGTGTGTTGCAAATGGTAAAATCTCATCTTTTTTAATGACTCAGTAATATTTAATGGTATATACATATACCACATCTTCTTTATATGTAGTCCATTGTACAATACAAATACCTCAATAAGTTTGTAAAAACAAAATGTGCACCCTGTTAATCACAGCATCTCTGAGGGGGAAATTGCCACATGATTTATTTACTTCCCAAAGATAGCCATCATCTGAATCCTGAAGCTGAATCTCTAAGCATGGAGAAGCTCCTGGATCAGGACTTAGGTGCAGCAATGAGAAGGGAGGAATGACAGTTCAGTTTCATGTTATCCTCAGCCAATGGAACTACTCAATGCACAGTTGTAACATCACAGTTAACTTCCTGGTTCTTGTTTGGTTTTAAATCTTTTTTTTCATGTTTATTTATTTTTGAGAGAGAGAGAGAGAGAGAGGGAGAGAGAGAGAGCATGAGCGGGGCAGGGGCAAAGAAGGAGACACAAAATCTGAGGCAGGCTCCAGGCTCTGAGCTGTCAGCACAGAGCCCAATGCAGGGCTCAAACCCACAAACTTTGAGATCACGACCTGAACAGAAGTCGGACATCCAACTGATTAAGTCATCCAGCTCCCCTGGTTTGCTTTTAATATCTTTTTTTCTCAGCTTTATTGAGATATAACTGACATATAACATTGTGTCACTTTAAGGTGTATCCATCTGTTGATTTGATACACATAGCTAATGCTTCCATCCTGTCACATAATTTAATTATCACTTCTTTTTTGTGGTGAAACATTTACTACTCTTTTAGCAACTTTCAAGTATACAATACAGTTTTGTTAACTATACTGGCTATGTTGTACATTAGACTCCCAGAACTTATTCATCTTCTAACTGGAAAGTTGTACCCGAGTAGCATGTATTTGTCTATATTTTCTTTTTTTTACTTAAACAAATTTTTAAGGGGCACCTGGGTGGCTTGGTTGGTTGGGCATCCGACTTTGGCTCAGGTCATGATCTCACAGTCCATGAGTTTGAGCCCCGCATTGGGCTCTGTGCTGACAGCTCAGAGCCTAGAGTCTGCTTCGGATTCTGTGTCTCCCTCTCTCTCTCTGCCCCTCCCTTGCTCATGTTCTGTCTCTCTCTGTCTCAAAAATAAATAATAAAAAAACCCATTAAAACATTTTTAATATTTATTTACTTTTGAGAGAGAAAGAGTGCAATCAGGGAAAAGGCAGAGAGAGAGAGGGAGACAATGAATCCGAGGCAGGCTCCTGGCTCCGACCTGTTCATGGGCTTGAACCCATGAACCCATGAGGTCATGACCTGAGCCGAGGTTGGACATTTAACCCACTGAGCCAGCCAGGCGCCTCTGTCTAAATTTTCTGTTAGTTGATTCTGGGAACTTTGAAGAGTGTTTTGTCTTGAGCTTAATTTAGTTTAGCTTGTTTAAAGAATTATCTGATTTCAAATCCATTTATTAAAGAATATATCATGTGCAATTTCAGTCTGACACATTACATGTGACACTATGGAAAATTCCAGACAAAAAAAAATGAACCATATTATGTTAATGAGTAACACTAAAATAGAGTTATTTCATTAGGAGAAATATATTTTTATAAGCAATGGCTACACTTAATTTTAATGAAAGTGAAATATTATTTCTGTACTACCTTCAAATAATCCAATTCTCTGTGAAAACCTGGCAGAAATTAAAATTTAATCAGTATTCCCAAAGGACATTTATCACCTTCACTATCAATTCAAATTGCATTAAAGCAAACAAAAATGACTCAAGACCAATGTGATGCTCTTTTGTCTTCTACACAAATCTGTAATTGGAAGTGACAATTTTATTTGTAAAATGTGTGTCTCTATGGGTAATATGCTCAGCACATTAGTTTTCTGTCATGTTTAAACCCATAGAATATTTTTTTCTGAACAAAAAATAATGTGTGTTCTTTACAGAAATTTTGGGAAATAAAAAAAAATTGTAGAGACAAGAAAGAATATCTATCATTTAAATATCTATTTTAAAATTCCAAGGTATGACCTTTGTTAGCAAGCTTGTGTCAGTGCAACTAGTACTTTTCCTAATATTAATTTAGATACATTTGTATATATTAAAATGTCTGTGCTAAAATAATTTCACCAACTTTTTCAAGTTAATACTGTATGGAGTTTTCAAGTTAATAACCTGAGTTATTAAATATACTTGTCAGCACGAATGTACAATGTTTAATTCTGTAAGTGTAATAGTTTCTGAAGTGCAGCAGGGACCCAAAAATGTGTGTTGTCAAGAGGATGTTGTTGTTCTGTACCTGCGGCACCAATCTCTATAGTTGAGGTCTGGAGTCATGTATCTATTTTTCAATGGTAGGTAATGTGAATGTGAAAACCCTAGCACACCAATCTTTCCAAATGTTTGTGGGCATTTGTTCAGAATAAATTCCTCAAATTGGATTGTTCAGGCAGAGATGGAACATTTTCAGGGCTGTGAGTACAGATTCCCACAAGCCCTTTCCCATTTGCACAGCTGGCAGCATGTGTCTGTTTGTCTTTCCTGAATGCAAGGCAGCTGTGGACACTCTCATTAAGTGTTCTGGCTGCAGTCTAATGGCCGCTCAGATTTATCTTAATATTCATGAGAAATCCACAGAACCCTAAGGGCTACTTTCCCACCCTTCCACCATTCTCTCTTGCCTCCTTAACCTATTTTGTATTTCTTCTTACCTTTTTTCAGCATCTAAAATTTTATACCTATATCTGCTTTTCTAATTATCTATCCACCACCCCCATGATTAAAAAAAAAAAAGATCAGGGATTTTGTTTTCTACCTGGTTTTCTCCATGTTCCCTTGTTTAGAATAATATCTGGCTCATAGTAGGAGTGAAACATTTTTTAATGAATGGCTAATAAGTGAATGAATGTGCATCCAAATATGCCTATGTTAAATACAGCTGTGTGAGTCCATGGTTTCTCTTTCTAGAAATCATAATAAACATCCAATAAGCCATATTCTCATAGACATTAAATATGCCCAAAGTACAAGGGAGGCCACCCCCCCAGGACACATCTGACCCAGAGACAGAGGGAGCCCACAGAGAGTATATATAGGGATGAGAAATTAGTGTGAAAAACAGAACTGGAACAGGTCAAATGTAGGGCCCTGAAGAAGACCAGGGGGAGCCAGTTGACCTCCTGGATGGTTTTGAAGGCTCATTCACATTTTCCTGCCCACCTTAGCCATTCTTGCATATCATATTCCCATCCACCAAACTCATCAACCCAAACCCATCAGACTTCCCTGCCCTTGTCACATTTACCAAATCCTTGTTCCAAGCTTCTCAACATTTAAGATGTAGAGGACTCTCCAGAGGTGCCTGCTAAAAATCAGAATGTGAGTCACTTGGTCTGCAACAGACATTTCAGAGGTGTATTATGGGAAATCATATATTTAGAAGTATATGTGGCACACAGCTTCAAACTGTCCACAAAATTCTCTCTGTCCGTATGGTTTCCTGGAGCTGCAGTAACAAAGTACCATAAACTAGGTGGCTCAAAAAGCTCTGGGGGGATCTCTCAGGTGAAACCCACAGGAAGAGATATCTGAAGGCATTCTCAGAGCTATTCTCAGCCTCTAAAGGATAATGTTTTAAATGTAAATGCATTTGTCTCTAGTGATGCTGTAACAAAGTACCACAGACTGGATGCCTTAAACAACAGAAGTTTATTGCCTCACAGTTCTGGAAGCTAAAAGTCCAAAGTCAAGCTGTTGCCAGGGTTGGTTTCTTCTAGGGTCTGTGAGAGAAGGGTCTGTTACAGGCCTCTTCCTTGGCTTCTGGTGTCCCCAGACATTCTTAGCTAAAGATGGCATTGTCTCTGTATCTTCATGTTGTCTCCCCTCATTGTGTGGCTGTCTCTATGTCCAAATTTTCCCTTTTTATAAAGCCACATTGGATTAAGGCCCACCCTAATGACCTCATTTTAACTTGGTCACCTCTGTAAAGACCTTGCTTCCAAAAGATTACATTCTGAGGTATTAGATGTTAAAAAATACAATACATCTTTTTTGAGGAGATGCAGTTCATCCCATAATAGGCCTGTAGAGGACATTAATGGTACTGTGCATATTTCTATAATCCATTGTCTCTTGCTGGCTATCCTGAGCTCCAGGACATCTGAGTCAGCCACTGGGATCCTGACTTCTTTAATGCTTAGTCTTACTAATGACTAAGAAGAAGGGGAAATTCTTTACTGTTTCTGTTTTGTTTTAGAGATATTATACACTTGATCCCCAAAGCTCTGTGAGAAAGGCATTTTATTCCCAGTATACATATGAGGAAACTGAACTCAAGTCAATCAGCAACTCAGTATTATACTCAATCTCATATTCAATAATGATCTCAATATTACTCAGGAATTACTAGTGAAATATTGCTCAAATCCAAATATTTGTCTGTTGTGTTTTATATATGTTATAACACACACACATACACACACACACATATTAGCATGTTCCTTTAAGACAAGTAGGTATGATTGTTACTCTTGCTTTAAGCAAATATAGAGTTGAGAGTGAACCCACAACATCAAGGTTTGATAAAAGGAGAATAGTTCAAATGCTAAGAACTAAAACTAATTGTTCAGCAAACAACTGGAAATAAAGATAAAGAAGTGCCATACACATGTAAGAATAAAGAAGGTGAACCTTCTGCCAGTGGCTGTCCACTATGTATTTGATGACACACTGAATACCAGTCCATGTCATCACCACAGGACATAGCCAGGATCACACCACATGTCACCTAGAGCATATGCATTACCCCTTACCAGTGAGACCAAGACCTGGGTTATTCAAAAGGAAGTAAAATAAGAGAATAAAGTCAAGTAAAGTAAGGCAATTCAGGAAGCTTTTTGGTGCCTCTTTAAAAGGCCCTTTATTTACACCTAGGAAGAGAGAGCTGCCTCTCCCTCCTGGATACTTGGAGTTTTTGTCCCCAGGGTCTTCTCTTAGGTGTTGGAAGGTAGGAGAGGATGGGCACGGTTTGCATTTGGATGGGAGAATATCAGCGTTTCACCTTACTTCACTGGAAAGAGAAGGTCAGGAAAGAAAATCAGTGAGACTTTCTACTGAATGCATTCACAGGGACATGCATCCCCATGATCCACTCCCCTCTTCTTTTTTAATTTTTTTAATGTTTTTTTAGTTTTGAGACAGAGAGACAGCATGAGTGGGGATGGGCAGAGAGGGAGACACAGAATCCCAAGCAGGCCCCCGGCTCTGAGCTGTTAGCACAGAGCCCCACGTGGGGCTCGAACTTGTCAATTGTAAGATCATGACCTGAGACGAAGTCAGACACTCAACCAGCTGAGCCACCCAGGCACCCCTACTCCTCTCTTCTTATAGAACTGGTTTCAGCACGTTTTTTATATAAAGGGCCAGGTAGGAAGTGTTTTAGGTTTTGTGGGCAATATGCTGACTTTGCCACATGTTCTACTTTATTTTTTTTAACAATTGTTTAAAAATGTAAAAACTAAAAAAAAAAAAAAAAAATGTAAAAACTAACTCATGCCCAATACCAAAAAAACAGAAAAAAAAAAAAAGAGGCACCAGGACAGATTAGGCCATGTTTGAACAACTGTTCTAGAGTAACAGAACTACACTGTTTAGCTAAGCTTTGAACACTCAGAATGAAAAGAATAAAGAAGAAACAAACCAAGAAACAGACTCCTAACCATTGAGAACTGATGGTTACAAGAGTGAAAGTAGGTGGGGGGATGGGTGAAATAGGTAAAAAAGATTAAAGAGTACACTTATGATAAGCACTGAGTAATGTATAGAATTGTTGAATCACTATATTGTACACCTGAAACTAATATAGCACTGAATGTTAACTGTCCTGGAATTAAAATTTTAATTAAAAAAAAAAGAATAAGAGAACATTCTCCAGCTTCTCCACTTCACAGTGGCCAGATGTGGACATGTGATTTGTTCAGACAATGGGATGGGAGGAGGAGCGACAGGTGTTGCTTCTATCCCCCTAGGGAGAGAGCATACATATTCTTCCCTGTGCACCTCCATCCTGGACGATGCAGATGGGAGCAAAAACTGAGGAGGAGTGACAGTTTGCTAGAAGGAGTCTGGAACCCAGCCTAGGTCATCTGCTTCTAGAAAGTTACGTGACAAAGGAAAACATACAACAGAAGCAAATCTATGTGGCATTGGCTCAACAATCTAAAGGCAGGTGACAAAGACACAGATATTTGTAAGCTGGAAAGCATGTGATGCCTGTTAGGTTGTTTCCAATCATCAGGAAAAAATGCGCAGGAATATGTTTGAAGGTCCACCATGTGCAACCAAGCTTCTCATTCTAGGGGAAGTAGATGGGAAATGTGGCATGTTGCTGTGTCTCAGCTGCCCTCTCTGGTTAGCAAAGTCTTAGAGACCTGGACGCAGATTGGAACAGAGATGGAGTGATACAGGGGAGAAGTCAGTGTGGCCTTCTAGTAGGAGCAGAACCCAGATCACATCAATGAGACATCACAGGAAGATAGAGAGGTACCTCTTTAAGTGTGAAAGGTATCAAGTCTTAGACCTGCTTGATCAAATAACTGACTTCTCAGGTATCATATAGGAGGATCTTGAAGGGTTCAGAGGTGGCAGTCCTGGAAAGAAACCACTTGTTGGGGAAAGAGAGGCAACATGGAAGAGAGATGAATCTTTTGGAGGTCTGCTAATAAGGGAAAGAATAAGTAGCTAGAGTTAAGGGTCAGTGAATACTAGATTGCATCAAAGAATCAAATGAAGACAGACATCCTTAAGGATGGGGCTTACTTGAATAATCCAGGATAATACCCTCAACTCAAGATCCTTAGCTTAATCACATGTGTAATTTCCCTTTTGCTGTATGACATATTCACAGGTTCCAGAGATTATGATATGGACCTCTCTGAGAGGGGGCATTATTCTGCCTGCATCAGTCTGCCCTTGGGCCCCTCAAAATTTATGTTCATCACACATGCAAAATACATTCACTCCATCCCACAGTCCCCGAAAGTTGCAACCCATAATAGCATCAACTCAAAGTTTATAATACAAATCTTATCAACTTCAAAGTTCAAAATATTACCACCTAAATCATGTATTAGAGAGGCTCTGAGTGCAATTTGTCCTGGAGCAAAATTTCCCTCCATCTGTGGAGCTTTGAAACCAAAAGAACCCTTTTTCTGTTCCCAAAATACACTGGGGCAACAGGCATCAGGTAATAATTACAGACATTCCTTTTCAGGGATAAAAGGAGTCACTGGTCCCAAGCAATTTGAAATCAAGACAAGTAAACTCCATTAGGTCTGAAGGTCAAAACATGGTACTAGGTGGCTCTCAGCTATGTGACTCTCTGAATTATCCTACCTTTTTCATGAAATACAGCAAATGTGTACAGCTAGTAGTTATCAGCATTTTGCCTTCCAGTAGAATTTTAAGAGTCCAACAATCTTCTTTTTAAAAATTCTTTCTATACTTTTTAGTACAAGCTAGTACTGTTTCTACTGATACAAAATTCTCAAGAATCTTGTGGGTCACACATGTATGGCATACGGATTCACTCCATTAAATAAGAGGCTTGATCACATATCCCTCCTAGATAATTCCATCTCCACTTTTCCTTTGCTAAGATGGTTGAGAGACAATGTCTTTAAGCTTTTTAGATGCTTTCTGGTTTGATTGAGGGCATCTGTGAATCACAGTCTCTTCAAAGAGCCTTCTGTATGACTGAATACTCTGAAATTTGGATCTTCCTAAGATATTCACCAAAGTTTGTAAGGCCTTCCATTCAGCCTTTTCTCTAGAGTATGTTTTTTTGTTATTTGTTTGTTTGTTTCGGCAGTAAATCTCTTAATTTTAGTGTCTTTTAAAACCTGGATAGATTGAGGATTTCTCAAACCATCAAGTCCTGGTTCCCTTTTGTTTGAAATTTTTCCTTTAGTTTATTTTCTTTTGCTTTATGCTATAAACAACAAAAAACTGGACTGTAGTCACTTACAAGTTCTCTTTTTCACACAACCACAAGACATGCTAAGTTTTCTACCACTATATCCCTTTTCGTCCAGTATCCAATAACACATTTCTGTTCTTCTAAATCTTCATCTTTAGTGTCTATAATGCTCATATTTCTACCAACATTCTCTTCACAAACTTAGATATTCTCTAAGCTGCATACAGGTTGCTCTACCATATACTTTACTTCCTCCTGATTTCTCAGTGGCAATGTCATTAACATCCATTTTTCTTTACTAATAGTCTGTTCAAGGTAATCAAAGCTTTATCATCTCAAAATTCTTTCAGTCTCTACCTACTTTCCAATTTCAAAGCCCCTTCCACATTTTTAGCCATTTGTTACAGCACCCCCTGGGTCTAAAAATATGTATTAGTTTTCTGTTGCCACCATAATGTATTATCACACAATTACTGGCTTAAAACAACACAAATTCCTTATCTTTTTGCTCTGCAGATCAGAAGTCTCATACTAGTCTCACCAAACTAAAATCAAGGTGTTAGGGGGCCTTATTTCTTTGCAGAGACCCTGAAGGAGGACCTGTTTTTGTGGGGGGTTTTTGTTTTTTGTTGTGTGTGTGTGTGTGTGTGTGTGTGTGTGTGTTTTGTGCACTTGAACTCCTGGAACAATTTAGTTCCTTACACACAGAGCTTTCCATCTCAGAGCCAGTACTTGGAGTATCAACTCCTCCTCACTGCCATCTGCATCTCTGCCTACAGCCAAGGAAGGTTATCCAGGGCCTCTGCTTTTAAAGACTTACATTATTGGCATTAGGGTATAGACATCTTGGTAGGGGGAAGTATTGTGCCTACCACATCAGCAAATGTAAAAATTCACCAAGCTATAAACTTAAGAGTGTGGTGCTTTAGTGTTTTGTGATTTATATTCAATGAAAGTACATTTCTAAAATTAGGTGGCATCGGGGCTTTGGGAACAGAACTGATGGACAAGAAAAACACCCCAAACTCACCAAACACACAGCAGAAAACAGAGGCATGGAATGGAGAATTGAGTGGGTCTCAGGATGTTTTTGGGTCAACTGACTCCAAAGCCCACTTTTTATCAGCATTTTCCCTAATATGAGTTAATGAATTTCCTTATTTTTTAATTAATTTGATGTAAATTTTCTACTACTTCCAGGCAAAGTCATTCTAAGTATATCTACTTGGTAAGTAGAAGGGCACTCCTAGCTCCTATAACTTGACACTGCCACAAGACTGTTATTACACTGGCTCTCAGGTAGTTTCACACACTTTGCATGTGCATATAGCACTTACAATAGATTTTGCATTCGATTATAAAATCTATCTTAAAACTGAAAAAGCACTGATGGCTTTGTATGCAATGTCTTCAAAAGTAGTCTTATAAACCTCATATACTTTGTCATAAAAATATAGTGGGTCTCTGAATTTATAGTATCTATTAGTTCTTAGTGGGGAGAAAATTGTGTGTTATATATTATTATGCAAGAATAGCTATTTTAGCTGCGATATGTATATAACTTTCAAATTACATGTCTCTTTTTGAGAAGAAAATGTAGACGGTATTTTATTCGTGGCAGATGTAGAGATTCCTCATATGTGGGATTTGGCCTCAGCCTGCATGTAAAAAAAGAAAAAAAACTCAAAGGAAATGAATACATTGTAATGTTAATGTTAAGCTATTCATAGATATAAACGCTAAACAACATCTTTCTTTGATTTAATGAAGCATGAAGAAGTTGAATAAACATTATACTTGTAATCCTCACCCCTTCATAGATTCTCAGAGTCTCTGATGCCATGGTCAGTCTGGGTAACAGGGCAGGAGGAAGGTAGTAGGTGCTATGTGCTCAGGGGAGAGAAAGAAAAGTTCTCCTTTAAAAAGATAGATTTCTGAGAGCAGATTCAAAAATGGCACATATGTTAACACTGTTTAACATAACAGGATTCCCAGTGTGGTTTCTCGTTTTCTGTCATCTGTTTATTCCACCTGTGAAATTGTGTAATCCATTTCAGTGCTGCCAAGAGGTTTAATCACTTTTGGCTCAACTTTGAGACAGGAACCCTGGGCTATCACATGCACGGTTTGGTGTCTGACAAGATATCGTTGTGACAGTTGTCCTGTAAATACAGTGAGAGGGACAAGCTTATAAGAACAGGCTTACTGACCAGAGATGGTCTTATTTTAAATACCAATCCATTGTATGAAATATTCATTTCTGAATTAGCTTCCTCCAAAATGTAGACTTGAAAACAACCACATAAACTGGAAGCTGAGGAGAGTGAATTCCATTGTGCATGAAGAGGATCTGTCTCTTCATAAACTGGGGAAAGAACGAAAAGAAACACTGTATTCATTCATGGATGGTTGGGTGCCTGGGCTACAGCCCCTCCTCCCCCTCGCACAAGAACAGGGATTTCTCCCTTTTCTAACTATGTCCTCTTTCAGATGTTTCAGTAAACTAGAAGCTCATTCATAACTTTTGGAGATAACAGTTTACAAAATTATGGTATGAGAAAATTGTCGTTTATTGCTTTGGTTTTACCCAACAGGAAGAAACAAATTTGATTGCCATTTACATATGTTTTCAAATTGACCATATACAGTCTTCTTTGCCCATTACAGAAAACTGGGGCAAAGGATAATTACAACTAAGTACAAAAAAACAACACATGGACAAAAAAAAAAAAAAAAAAAAAAAAACAAAGAAAACAAAAAACATTCTCAGCATTAGGAACACTCATGACCCCAGGATCCATTAGTGCTCATCTCTGATGAATGACTGCATTATTTTGAACCAATTTGATTTGGTTAAAACATAAACAGAATACCTGAAAAGTTTTTGATTGATCTAGAAATTCAAAAGGTAGAGAATATAGTCTAATTTAGAGGTTTGGGTTTTTTTTTTAATTCTTCATATTTTCTTTCAGATGAAATATTTTATTCTTTGAAAATGTAAGATCCCATTATTCCTTCAATAGTGCAGTAGCTCCACATGTCACTGGTCCCCATGCTCCACATTTCTGTCCACCTCTGACCTATGTCTTTCCTGCTCCAACCTGAGCCCTTCTAAAAATCAGACCTTCAGACTGGCAGCCCACTAACCTGTCCCCTCAGTCAGCCTGGCTCAAATCCTCTTTCCAATGTTGCCTTCCTTCCTAATGGTCTTGACCAGTCCACATGGTTTAGTATTTCAGTAGAATCTACACATCTGGGCACTCCCAAGTCCTCCCTAACCCTTCCTATAGGCTGACATAGTATGTTAATTGCTTGTGTCTGCTTCTGATGGAATATAAGCCCCTCTAGGGCAGAAATCTTTGTTCTGATGTCTCACCAAGCACCAAAAAGTGTCTGTCACATAGTAGGTATTCAGCAAAGTTTAGTGAATGATTTTTAATTAATTATGAGAGCTATCCAGGGACACCTGGGTGGCTCAGTTGGTTGAACATCACATGCTGGCTCAGGTCATGATCCCAAGGTTTGTGGGTTTGAGCCTGTGTTGACAGCTTGGAGCCTGGAGCCTGCTTTGGATTCTGTCACTTCTCTCTCTGCCCCTCCCCCACTCATGCTCTGTCTCTGTCTCTCTCTCTCAAGAATAAATAAAACACTAAAAAAAATTTTTTTAAAATAATGAGAGCTGTCCATAAACTAAATATCTCCATTTTAAATCATCACATTTTTTTTACATTTTTAAATTTTTTTTTTCAACGTTTATTTATTTTTGGGACAGAGAGAGACAGAGCATGAACGGGGGAGGGGCAGAGAGAGAGGGAGACACAGAATCAGAAACAGGCTCCAGGCTCCGAGCCATCAGCCCAGAGCCTGACGCGGGGCTCGAACTCACGGACCGCGAGATCGTGACCTGGCTGAAGTCGGACGCTTAACCGACTGCGCCACCCAGGCGCCCCTACATTTTTAAACTTAAAACAATATAGTATACAATATTGTTCAAATCTTACATTAAGGTATACTACTAAAATGATAAATTTTCACGTTATAATATGTATAAAACATTAAAATTACTATTTTGAAATTATGTATAACATATGCTAAAATTCGCATTTCCAGAACTTACTTCTGCTTATGGCAGTTATCAGATTCAGTTGTTTCTGATGAATTCTCTCCTGCAAAATAATCTAATAGTTGTTTTACAGAACCAGGCTGGAATACTGGCAGAAAAACCAAGCAGCACTCAGAGATCTTGGTGGATTGGAGATTTACTTAACACCAGCAGGCTCAGAGGAGACTGTTTCTCCAAAGATCTGAGCCCCAAATGCAGGGGGAAGGGTAATTTATAGTTGTCAGCTTCCATATCTGTGGCAGGTTTTCGCGTGTGTGGCAAACAGAGCAAGAAGAACCTGGAAGAAGGGTCTCTAAGCTAGAGACCAGAGCCTCTTTTAGTCCCGTCAGCCATCTTATGGTGTAAAACTTTATTCATTTTCCCAACATTCCCCCCTTTGATGCCTCTTAAAAAAATCTTTTCTTAGGCATCCCTTTTTGTTCTAGGGTTTGGTAACCTCAGAGGGCTAAGATACGTGCTGCAGTTTGCTGAGCAACAGTGTTTTCAATAAAATGTACCAGGGTATTTAGTAAACAGGGGCTGATGGTCACAAGTAAAATTATGGAAAGGAGGGGTCCTGCCAGGGCAGGGAGCCAGGATGCCCAGTCTGTGAGATCCCATCCTCTCCATTGATATTTTCCTGTTGTCCACGTTGAATTATTTCCTTGAGTTCCTTAACCTTAGTCCTGACTATTCCTGGTTGGTTCACAAAATAGCAATATTCCTCCCCCAGAAAGATCCAAGTCCCTCCTTTTTCTGAAGTGAGGAGGTTGAGGGCTTACCTATTTTGGAGGGACACTGCTGCCAGGGAGTTTATTTGGCTTTGTAAGGTTACCAGGGAGTCTGCCATCTGTTCCATGTCCAGTTTGTTGGTGCAGTCTCTATTAGCCCAACAGCAAGAAACAAGATGAGGGCTATGATACCAGTAAGGGGCAAGGGCTGGCAGAGTTGCATCCGAACCCCTGGGCTCAGTCCACACATTGATTCCTCAAGCTTCTGCCGCACACAAGCCAGCCAGCTTCCAGGGTGTGGCTGGAGCAGGGCTGAAGATCTCAGGGGTCAGTGTCTTTTTGAGGTTCAATTTAAGTGGGTTGACTGGATCTGGATCACTTCACCAGGTTGAGGGTTCCTCTGAGTTGGCCTTCTGAACTCTGCAGTGATGGACCCAGTGATACCTGAAACTGAATCCTCTATTTGGTTGTATATCTGTAAAGTCCACCTCCAAGTCTTCGAAAGGGGTGGGTTTCTGGTAATTGTCCAATCAGGTTTAGGGAAGATATGGTTTGCATAGAGATCCATCCTGTTTTCCAGTTGTTTAAATAATCATATGCCCATGGGGTCTTATTATCCCCACAGAATAACAAGCACAGAAGATTGTCTATACATGAAATACTGTGACAATTTTTTCTGAAGTTTACCTCAAGTTGTCTAGTTTAGGCAAACAACAAACATTTAAAGATAATCATAACTAGAATTTCACATCCATAACAGTGCATTGTTGAAACATAGTTTTTCTCTCTAAAAACCCCCCTTTCCAGAGATAGCCAAATTGAGACCAATGCATTTGTAGAACAAGTCCAGTCTTAACAAACCTGGCCTAATTATTTATATAAGCTCAGCAAGAACAGCGATTGATCATGCGGCTCTTTTAAAGTTTGCTTTGCTGGAACCTTTTATAAGGAATCTCCAGATTGAACTTTTAGTCGCCTCTCCAGGCCAGAAGCCAAGCCAAATCCTTGCCATCAGACAGGCCTGCAATACCTGTAGAATTGGGTGAATTCCTCTTCATGAGGTCCCCAAGATATCCTGAGGTTCCTGCACCTGCCAGAACATGACCTTCTTTACTCACTTGGTGAGGCTGCTGGGAACTCTGTAAGCAAGGTATCAGGCCAACATTTCCAAGGGGCTTTATGGCTCCATGTTTCATAAAGCCAACCTCAGTTCCTTAAAGCTGTCTGGTCATATCTGAGTCTATGCATGTCACTCTCAAATATGACATTCCAAATACTGGTAAAATAACCAGTATTTCCAATGGTGACCTGTTACAAGATGAACAGATTCTTATTGAACTTGTGCAAACAATTGTAATTGCCATTAAAGAAATAATACTCACTGAGAATTTTTGAATTTCAGAGGAGTTACGTAGAGAGAAAAGATAAATGCTTCAGTTTACAAATGAATACTTTATGACATTTCTGTATATCATAGATATCTTAAGAGAAATTTCCTTAATCTGGAAGAGAAAACATTAGAGAACCAGCAATATTTTCAACAGGAATCACAGAACTATAATCTTCCTCAGTTCATTTAATCCCATGTTCTTAATTCTTGTTCAATTTGAATGCAGTTTTTTAGTTCTGGAAATTCTTACCCATTTTAGTATTAATCTTAAAGATGCCGTAGGGGCGCCTGGGTGGCTCAGTCGGTTGAGCATCTGACTTCAGCTCAGATCATGGTCTCGCAGTTCATGAGTTCGAGCCCCGCATCGGGCTCTGTGCTAACAAACAGCTCAGAGTCTGGGGCCTGCTTCGGATTCTGTGTCTCCCTCTCTCTCTCTCTCCTCCTCCCCTGCTCATGCTCTGTCTCTCTCAAAAATAAATAAATGTTAAAAAAAGAATTAAAAAAAAAGATGTTGCATACCTGTATTTGTCCCCAAAGTCCTTTTTATAAATCTCCTTGAAGAAACACGTTTTGTGAGAGAATAAGAACAATTATAAATGACAAAATCTCAGAAATAGGCATCGTTAAAGATCTGATGAGAGTTCATTATGATGCAGTTGACAAAGAAATTCGGTTATTTTTGTGACACATAACACTTCAAGTAATTAGAATATTAAGTGATGACCTTATACCAAAACATTAAAACTTTAGGAATTTCATACGTATTTGGGCAATTACAGCATTTACCTGTGTAATACAACCTAAAGTTTACCATTATATGACAGTGCTTTTCCGAGTAACTTAGCATCCCAAATAAAAGGGCCTAATTAGTCAAAAAGACTTCATTTACCATTTAAATCCTGTGAAGTTTGTTAAAACCTTAGGAAGTTATAAGTACATCCTAAATAAGATTACAGATCATTACAAATCTTAAAACTTTATTTATTCAATCAAGGTGGCAATAAAGATTCTAAAGGTGAATGTATAGCATTATCTAGTTGTTACCAAAACCTAGTTACTTTAACATTCAGAAGTTTTAACTAAGTAATCAAAGACCTGATAAAGATTGGTTTTCCTGGAAGACAAACCTTTGCATTGTCTTATCAAGAGCAGATCAACAGTCCAAGAAAATTTTGTCATTTGAGCAGAGAGAAAAGCAGAATTTCAACCTTATACCAGTGTACTTTTAAAATTCCATTCATCTCAACCTTCGTCCATCCTGAGCACACATAAAATTCCTTTCCAAAGATTTCCCTTATGAACCTTCTACAACTTTCTTTTGCTTTCAAGCTTTGTCCCAAAGCCATTTCTCTCCAAATAGTACAGTCTCATTTAGGACAAAATTACTTTCTTCTACCCTCAACAAAAATGTATTTCCATTCCTTATACCTTTCTTACATACCTTCTACTTTCCTACATACAGGGTTTCTTTCCTTATTTCCATCAGTCTTAAGTACACTTAGCAGAATTTTAACTCTTAGGAAACCTTAGTCTCCAAGTAAGAACTTAGTAACCAATTGAGAGGTGATTACACCAGAATTTTTTTTAGATGGTAAATTCATGAACCAATTACGTACAAAGCATGTTTTCCAATAGGTCCAAATAGCCTTAATTTCTCTGCAATAAGAAGTTAAAAACACAAACCTGTGTTCAGTAATCAAAGCTTTAGCAATTCATTCTATTTGGAAAAGACCTAGATGTCCAATGGGGTGCACTTTACTCCTTGAATTGAGGATGGGAGGGGGAGCCAATAGTGCCTGAGGCACTGAGGAGGGTATTGGAACCAGTTATGTAGACCACATCCAAGTTGGTGCAGAAACAGCAGGGGGATGGGGAAGGCAGAAGAGGCAAGGTGCCACTAGAAGGCAGAGAAGGAAAACCTAATTCAAAACCTTAACTCAGAGAAGACACCATGTTTTTTCCATCAAAGTGGAAATATGGAGTGCACATCAGGACAGAGAAGACTGGGAATTTCCCCAAAACAAATGAAGTTTCAGCAACTGCTTGGGAACATTCCTTAAAGTCCCCATATTGAGGTAGACTAACAACAGTTGGCTCCAATTATAGCTGTTAACCTGGGAAATGAGGGAGAATCCCTCGCATCTATTAGGCAAAGGAACAGGGACAGAGTCAGTGTCCCCTTCAGTCTGATTTTATCTCTGCCAGAGCAATAAGGTCCCCTTCTCAAGGTTCCTTCTGATATCGGCTGGATTTCTCAGACTTTCCCTGGTTGGGACATTTATTATTTTAATGTCCTTTCTCCTTGCAGTAGGCTCATTGACCCCTTGCTAAGGAGGTTCTGGGCCTCCCCCCTTTTGGCAACTAGACCTTCCCCAACCTTTTGTCATGGTTGTCTTGTGCCTCTGGAGCAAACAGGGTGTAAGCCTCGCATAGCCTCTCATAACAATCCTCGGAGGAATCCCCTTGCTGCTGGGCATATTCATGGGCTTTTCAACCCCTGCTCTGATCCCCTGGAGAAGAGCCTTTTGGTACCAGCAGATGTGGGCCAACATCTGGAGAGTGCCTGTGCCTGGCTGAGGGCGCAATCTGGCTGCTGGTCCTTGTGGGGGAGGGTTTTCTGGGTCTGGGAGGGGAGGAGAGTTGGGGTGGCACTTCCAGGGCAGAGGAGAGATAGACAGGGAGGAGTTTCAAGCTCAGGGGTGGGGGGAGGGAGACCGGTGAGTCATAAGGTGACAGAAAGATGGGATCTTCTTACAGGTCTCCTGCAAACACTAGGGAAACAGTGGGCTGCTTCTTTGGTTCCCTGGGTGAATCTCCAGATAAGGTGGCTAAAATCTTTGCCTGACTCTGCTTGCTGTAGATGAATTGCACCCATGGTGGAGGATTTGGGGCAGTTTCAAGACAGGAGTTGATGAATGGAAATTGATCAGGGTGACCTGGGTCTCTGGAGACAACATGCCAGATGCAGTGGACCATTGGGACATCCAAGGTTCTCTCAGAGGGCCTCCTACACCAAAAGTGGGCCATTCTAACTCACATAGGGTTCTTAAAATGCCAGAGGTTATCTTTTTTTTTTTAATTTTTTTTTCAACGTTTATTTATTTTTGGGACAGAGAGAGACAGAGCATGAACGGGGGAGGGGCAGAGAGAGGGAGACACAGAATCAGAAACAGGCTCCAGGCTCTGAGCCATCAGCCCAGAGCCTGACGCGGGGCTCGAACTCCCGGACCACGAGATCGTGACCTGGCTGAAGTCGGACGCTTAACTGCGCCACCCAGGCGCCCCTATGAGGTTATCTTAATTCAATAATATCTCAAAAACTCCTTCTTTGCTCTGTCCCGACCCCATAATGTTCCAGTGAGGTGGAGTCGCAAAAACAGACAGAGGGATAGGCGTGCCCCCTCTAATGAGGAGACCAGTCAGATGCCCATCTGGCCGTGTCCTGAAGGAACTTAGGTGATGCTTAGCCATAGCAGTCTCAGCCTTGTGACTTACAATTGAAAACTATTCCGATGCTGCCATAGACTGTATGTCATTCATCACGGAATCGCAGATGGGCCCAATCAGACTCCATGGGCTTTTGGGGACCTTACAGGTACCCGCCCATGGAGCCACAGAATCGAACTTGGCAGGCAAGCAAAACCAAGTCACACATTCACATTCACTTACACACCAGAGGTTATTACATTCCCTCTCACAGAATTCCTACCTGTGAGACCTCTGAGGTTTCTGGAGAGTGATCAGGTCCCGCTTCCACTCTTGTGAGTGGGCCTGACTAGATTGGGCCCCAGCCTTACTGGTTCTGACATTGGGTCCAGGTCCTCACCTGCCAAGTCTCCTCAAGTCTGGTGGGAACAGTGGAGCAGGGCTGGCCTGAGGTGACCCAGTGGGAGACTGCTGAAATTCAGGCAGGGGGCACCTTCTTCCTTGAGATTCCTTGTTCCATCACCACCTCGCCATTCTTCCAAACCGGTGGTGACAATGAGCCAGTGCAGTTGGGTTGAAACAGGGTGATATCGAATAGACGCTGAATAGAAGCGAGGCAAGATTTTATTCACGGCTGGGCCAAACCTTATCTCCTGATCTTAAGGAGAAAAGTGCAGAGAATGGCCCCAAACAAAGGCAGCAGTGGGCTTATATGGATTTTAGCAAGTCAGAATACATCATTATTTGGTTAACCAATTACAATGTGCAGCATTTCATGGTAGACAATTAAGGCAACGATAGCCAGACATTAGTTTTGGTGGGAAGCTATAAATTTTAAAGGTCTTTGTCCTAAGAGGGTTTTTTTTTTTTCAACATTTATTTATTTTTGGGACAGAGAGAGACAGAGCATGAACGGGGGAGGGGCAGAGAGAGAGGGAGACACAGAATCGGAAACAGGCTCCAGGCTCCGAGCCATCAGCCCAGAGCCCGACGCGGGGCTCGAACTCACGGACCGCGAGATCGTGACCTGGCTGAAGTCGGACGCTTAACCAACTGCGCCACCCAGGCGCCCCCTAAGAGGGTTTAAAATGACCAATCATAGACACCTGAGATGCTATAGGGCAGTGAGTACGTGACTTTTTACATGTTGGTCTTGCCTAGGCCAGATCTTGGTAGAGGGGGTGGGGAGCATTTTGCATCCTAAGTTATCTATTTAGTAAGCAGACAAGGTCACAGAAGTGAGATAGGGCAGTTAGCAATTACTGATAACCCTAATAGGGAACTACATAAGCCTTTTATCTCAACTATTCATGAAAGATGAGTTTAAGCCGAACTTATATACAATATGTTTTCTGATATCTTATAAGTTGACCTATTACAGGGTTTCCCAGTCAGGGAACCAAATATGTTTCAGAACCAGGCTGGAATGCTGGAGGAAAAACCAAGCAGCACTCGGAGATCTTGGTGGATCGGAGATTTCTTTAACACGGGCAGGCTCAGAGGAGACCATTTCCCCAAAGATCTGAGCCCTGAATGAAGGGGGTGTGGGACCCAAGGAATTTAACAAAAATCCCCTACCCCTGGACAAGCAGAGCAAGACTAACTCCATTTTGTGCTACACCCACCATCTCACGTATAACCCCCACATGACCTACTTATTGCTTAAGACACTCCCCCACCCTAGTCAAACCGCTGAGCACACCCTTACTGGAAACCCGCTCATATAGGAACGCGGAACCCCTAACTGCCAAAGAATGTAAACCCCGACTTTTGCCAGCCAAACTTGCATGCCAATTCTTAAACCCCGCCTTTTGCCCGCCAAACTTGTGCGCCAATTCTGACCAGAGTGATAGGTTAGTTCAAACAGTTACTATAGGGTAAATTGTAATCCAATTGGCCACCTGCATGTGGACTGACATGACTATGCAACTTGCTGTGTGTTACAATCTCATTGGCCACTGGCCCCTATAAAACTGCTATGCCTCTTAACCTAGGGGTCCAAGTCCCTGATCCACTGTTTCGGGTATACTTGGGCCCAAGCTCGAGCTTGCAAATAAATCCTTGTGCTTTTGCATCAGTATTGGCTCCTTGGTGGTCTCTCAGATTCGAAACTGGGGCATTACAGGGGGAAGGGTAATTTATAGTTGTCAGCTTCCATATCTGTGGCGGGCTTTCGTGTGCATGGCAAACAAGGCAAGAAGAACCCGGAAAAGGGGTCTCTAAGCTAGAGACCAGAGCTTGTTTTAGTTCCATTGGCCATCTTATGGTGTAAAACTTTATTCATTTTCCCAACAGTTGGACAAAATATTTTTGTTGAGAACCAGCAAGAATTCAGGCTGCCTACATTCCAAGAGAAGGGGGAGGTGTAGAGAGGTAAGCCCCAGATTTCCTGGCATGTTTTTCAAGTTATTTGTAGATTCTACAGAGACACTTGAAAGGCTGGCATAGAGCAGAGGGAGTTGCTGAGAGGCCAAGAAACCAGGAAGAGTTCAGGGTCTTGTAGAGGTATGAAGATAACATTTGCAGCTGAGGGTCTGCCAAGGCCCATTCTAGCCTGCTGAAAGCATTCTTAGGTAGGAACCTCTTATCCCCTAAAACCCCCTGATTATCTTACAATTAGCAAATCCCATTGTTATATTTATAAGGAAGTTTGGTAGGAATAAAGGAATAATGATCCAAGTGTCCCCACAGAAAACAAGCAATGAATGAGTTCCCACCTGCTTTAAAATCCTTCCCAGAGGGAATTTCCTTATCTGATAAAGGTAGAAAAATTCACAGGCAACTTTATATGTAACAGTGAAATACTGAAAGCTTTTTCTCTGAATTTGAGAATAAGATAAGGATGCCTGCTCCTAACCAGTGCAACAAATAGTGCCTGACCAGGCAAGAAATAGAATAAAACAATAATGATTGGAAAGAAAGAAAATATAGGACTTTATTCAGATACATCATTGGAATTATTAATTGACTTAAGCAAAGTTGCTAGGTAGAGGGACAACATACAGAAAGCAATTACTTCTCTTTATGCCAGTAATAGTTTAATAGAAAACAAAATTAAAAAAATTTTTTTCAACGTTTTTTATTTATTTTTGGGACAGAGAGAGACAGAGCATGAACGGGGGAGGGGCAGAGAGAGAGGGAGACACAGAATCGGAAACAGGCTCCAGGCTCCGAGCCATCAGCCCAGAGCCTGACGCGGGGCTCGAACTCACGGACCGCGAGATCGTGACCTGGCTGAAGTCGGACGCTTAACCGACTGCGCCACCCAGGCGCCCCGAAAACAAAATTTTAAACAGATGTCATTGACAGTAACCTCAAAGGAAAACACATTTTTAGGAAAAAATGTAGTGAAAGACAGAAAAGATCTTTCCACAAAAATACTTCAAAATCATGCCTCAGAGAAACTTTAAAAACCTAAATATGTAATGCTCATGAGTTTGATTCTTCTCAAATTTATCTGAGTACTTAATACAATCCCAATCAAAATCATAGCAGGTATTTTTGTGGAAATTAATGAGCAATGTATAAAATTTACATGAAAATGAAGAAGGCAAATAGCCAAGATAATCTTGAGAAAGGGACAAAGTTAGAATACTTATACTTTAGCGCAAGAATATTTTACTTTGACACATCAAAACTTGTTAAAACAGAGAACATTAGTTCAAGGATAGCAAAGTATATTGGGAGCTTGGTTGGCTCAGTCGGTTGAACATCTGACTCTGAATTTCAGCTCAGGTCATGATCCCAGGGTCATGGGATCAAGCCCTGTGTTGCTCTCTGAGAGGAGCATAGACTGCTTGGGATTCTCTCTCTTTCTCTCTCTCTTTCCGTCCCTCTGGCCCTCTTCCCCCCACTCACGGTCTTTCTTTCTCCTTCTAATAATTTTTTTTTTGTTAAAGTGTAGCAAAATATATGAATGGTACAGAACAGTCCAGAAAAATGAAGACTTTTGCAATTAAGAGTGCTTTGTCAACTGAATACCCAGGCAGAAAAACATGTCTAAGTCCTATTCAGGCCATATATAAAAAATCATTCCTAGATGACTTGTAGAGCAAAACTGGAAAGGTAAAACAATAAAATTTCTAGCAGATACTATGAGAAAATATGGTTTGAAGGTTGGCAAAAATTGTTTTGTAAAAGACAAAAGACACTGCTGACCATAAAGAAAATGAGTTGTCAAATGGACTACATAGAAACATGTGTTATGTTTAAATATACCATTAATAAAAGTAATAAGGCAGTCACAGAGGGGACAAGATAGTTTCAATCCATATATCCAACATAGTACTGCAGTCCAGAATATATAAGGAACTCCCATACAAAAAGACAGAAAGCAGGGGCACCTGGGGGGGTTGGCTAAGCATCTGACTCTTGGTTTCAGCTCAGATCATGATCTCATGGTTCATTAGATTGAGCCCCTCATTGGGCTCTGCACTGACAGCATGGAGCCTGCTCCGGATTCTGTCCCTCTCTCTCTGCCCCTACCCCATTGACACACATGCATGTGCTCTCTCTCTCTCTCTAAACTCAAAAACTTAAAATATTAAAAAGAGACAGAAAGCATAAGAAAGGGGACAAAAGGAGAATGTGTTCATCATTACTCATCAGAAAAATGCAAATTACAACCACAGAAAAGTACCAATACACACCCATCAGAATGTCTAATGACAAAACCCTAATAATATCACATACTGCTAAGGATAGGAGCAAGGGGAACTTGATCTTCCACTGATGGGAGTGTAAAGGAACATAATCACTTAGGAAAACTATCTAATAATGTTGATTATATGCTCACCCCTAGGACTGAGAAATTTCGTCACTAGGTATGTATCAGTTAGACATATGTGTATATGTACACCAAAATAAAAAAATATGCAAAAATGTTTCTAGCATAATTATTACTAACATCTAGAAATGGGAAACAGTCCAAATGCCCTTCCATCAACAATAGAATGTATATATAAACTGTGGTATGTTCACACAATGCAATACTCACAGGAACAAAATGAGCAATTTCTTCTACTTACAATACCATAGGTGGATCACACAAATGTAATGTTAAGTGAAATAAGATAGAAAGACGCACAAAAATTACACAATTTGCTTCCACTTAAGAAAAGTTTAAAAGCAGCAAAACTAATCTATGGTGTTGAAAGTCAGTGGCTTCCTGAGGGCATGGAGGGGACTGGGCTTCTGGGTATGAGATTTTTGTGAAAATTCTTTAAGCTGTGTATTATGATTTATGATATATGTGCATTACATGTCCATACAAATGCTTGTTTTAAAATACAAAGTAGCCAAGGTTACACATGTAATTGTGATAGGATCTTGAAGAAAAGTTAGGAAGCATCTTTTTCAATAGCTCTGTTCTATGGGTCAAACACTGAGACACAGTGACTAAAGGGCATGTCTGTGGTTGAATCAGTGGAGGAAATGGAGTAGAATGGGATCCCTGGTGTTTTCCAAGAGCCCCTTCCAGCTTTCCCTGTCAACCTAAACTACCAGTATTCTCTTCAGTTTTAGATGCCATGGCCATAAAAGATGAGACATAGGAAGTCCCAGAAATAGATGTAGGAAGGTAATTCCTTAAAGAAACGTGCCCACCTGCACTGCTACTTATGGGAAAGACTAAAATAGAACTCTCTCATTATCCATTCAACTCTCAACACTCTGCAGTATTACCCTCTGATACAAATTCATCCTGCCTATATAGGAGATGGGTAGGGTGGACATACTATTTCCAGGTTCAATTTGTTCCTTGGAGAAGCAGTGATGGGATGACTGCATACTAATCATTATACTCATTAATAATAACATTAATGTTTTCTAAACACATACAGCTCACATCTCTCAATTGGAAACTTCCTCGTGTGTATATCCCACACCTTTCCATCTCTCTGTATGCAGTGAGGATGTTCTTTTACTAAGGTGCCTCTCCCAGAGAGTTGGCAACTGCCCAGAAATCATTATCTGTGAAGGACATGATTCAGGAAAGCTAAATTACAGGGGAGATTTGCATTTCATGTAGTATTCCTTAGAATGCTAATTTTTAAGCTATATGCTTAATTGTATGCTCATTATTTTTGTGACTGAGTAATAACAGTGAATTGGATACCATTTTCTACTTGCCTATCTCAAGAACTGTTCTGTTCATAGCATTTCTATTCAGACCTGCTTTTGTGAACATGATTCACACCACCCAGTTTGCTGTGTACACATTTGTTCAGCGTGTTATTTAGAATAAAAAAAAAAACAGTAAGGGTGGAGTTTACTGAACTCTGTGCCCAGCCCTGTGTTTGAGTGTGATTCATGCCTATTTCCAGCAGGGTTAACTGGGAGTGTTTTGGAGTACAAGACAGGAAAGAATAAGGAGTTCCAGCTCCACCTCCCCACCAGATTCCAGTCCCCATGCCCACTCTTCCAGGCTACAAACAGCAGTCACCTTCCTCATCATCGCCACTAGCAGGAAGATAAAGAACATCCAAGTACCCCTGGACCCACTTCTCCACCTCTCCTCTCACATGACATTAGCCACGCTGCCATCTTGCTACCTTCTCCACCAGGAGAGAGGAGGAGAGGTGGAGGGTAATTTAATATAACTGAGTCAACAAAAACATATTTAACAACTATGGACTAGGTCTTTCACTGCGGGCAGGAGATGCAAAATTGAGCCATACATGGTCGTTTTCTAATCCCACAGCCTATGGAGAGAACAAACAGGGTAACAGGTGCTTACCAAACATTTAATCAAGATGAGTGGAATCAACAGATTAATTCAGATCCTACCTGAAGAAACTCAAGCCTTCCTCCTGAGTATAGCCAAGCTTGGCAGAGTAGATGTTGGTGCAAGACCTCAGTTATCCATCTTCCTTCCAGGCCAAGTGCACCTTTTGCTCTCTGACCTCAACATTGTGCTTTGACACCAGACTGAAGAAGCCTCTGCAGTCAGCACATCAGAAGCAAGCTCTTGGCTCCATTTCATGGGTCTCCAGCCTCCTGAAAATGGTTTTTCTCTTCATTCAGTCCCACTAGGAATCTCAGGGCAGAGAACCTATGGGGATCTCCTGTAGTTCACAAAGTCACATGACTTCAACAATGGAGGAAACAGGCCACTGAAGACCAAAGGGCATTCCCAGGACAGGCTAGGGGTGGGAAGTGAAAGTTTCCAGCCATGCATTATTTACAGCACAGCCTTTATCCGTACCTTATTTATTTCTAAGGCCTCTCACCCTCACCAAGACAAAAATTCTCCATTTCGGATTATAGGCAATATAATTACTCATCAGTTGTCCCTTTGAAATGGAGAATCTTACACACAACATATATGATTTCTATTGTCCCATAAAAAAGCAAACCCACAACTAGGTAAGAAGAGACTTTAAAGGATTGTTGCAATCAGGGTGAAATGACCTTTCTATAGAAAGAAGAGGCTAGTGCAATAACAGGAACACTGTGACTGTCAGATCTGCAAGTCTCTCAAAGGTCAGGCAGAAAGAGACTTTCTGTTATAGAGACAGGTCAACAAGTCTACAAAAACAAAGAGGGCAGGGAGAGAGTGCATTATCCTACAGTTTAGCAGGAAATGTTCCCAAGCAAGTATTAAGGAGGGTTCTGTGTTGCAATCCTCATGGGTAGGCCCAATTTGAGGGGTCTGGGGAAAAGGGATTTTGTCCAGATTGGTGAGTGGGGACAACCAGTTCAGCATTTATGAAGCAAGGAAGAATTTGAAGTGTTTGGCTTTATTCTAGATAACCAAAGGAAAGCATCTGTGTTTTACCTAAGTCACAGGGAGCAGAGGTTTTGCTGTTGTTTTTGTTTATTTTGTTTTGTTTTTGCAGTAAGTCACTTCTGGTAACACAAAGGGAATGGGGTTTCTTAACTTGTGCTTCTAAGAGCACAGACTCAAGAGAAGTTTAACATCATCACTATGAATTATGACAAATTACTTTTACTCAAATGTCTCATATGAATTGTTCTGAATAGCATATTTTTCATTATTGTTACATGATAAACACTTATCATATGGAACAGCTCAGAGCCACAGCACCAGTTTCTAAACCAAACTGACTTTTCCAAGGGACAGAACATTTCAGCAATGATTTAAGCTTCCTCTTGATGATTTCTTTTGCCAAAAAAATGATGCTTTCAATACAATTGAAGATTTATCTGGGCTGTTGAAGCTATGCCTTTGCTTGCAGGTGGGTGATGTTTCATTTGACCAGCACATACCCTCACTAGATGAAAAGCACCGTGCCAGGTTTGGGAGAAGATGCACAAATAGAATCCATTTCCTGTCTTCTAGTATAGCTCAAGATAGTAGAGGACAGGTGTGAGCAGGGCTTAGCAAAAACAGATGAAAAATGGAAGGTGCCCACCTTTCTGGCTGCAGATTGCTACATAAATGGTATTTGTAACTGTTCTAAAGCACAATGCTAAAAAATGTGCAAAGCAGCCAGGAAGCTGTGAAGCAAAGAACATGCCTGGGGAGTGGTCAGTTTCCAAAACTTTTGTCCCAAAGTCAGACTAGACCAGCCCTGTGGTAGGTGGAGGGATGGGGGGTGGGATTAGGGGATGTGTGGGATGGAAACAAGAGCTGGTTCCCTCCCACTCCAAGAGTTCTGGACCCTGAGAGAAGGAAGGAAGTGAAGTTGAGATGGCTGAGGCCAATAAGATTTACATGGGTGATGCAGAACTGGGCCACATTAGCTTTAAGGTTTCCTGCCTCTGCAAAAGGAAGCTGAGCAAAAATGGGGAGAGGACCGACTTCGGAATTCAGAGCAGAGATCACAGCTGGAAGCTGGTTTGTCACTGAAAGAATTCTTTCAGACATCTAAGACTCTCCTTCTACATATAATAGACTCTACAGTGATGGATTAATAAATCCACATTTTTATTGAGGTCTGGCCACAAAGCCTTCTGAGGAGTCTGTTGAGATTATAGAGCCTGTAAGCACATGGTGGTGGCCTCAGGGAGAGGCTGAGTTGTGAAGATAACAATGAAATATGTAATGTTTCATGAGAGTTCCTGGAGGCAGGGACTGGTTGCCCCCTCTTTCTTCTGTATTAGATTAGACAATTGGAAAGCTTGTTCACTCACAGTGTAACATGTCATCAAGGAAGACATTCTAAAAAAGTCATTTTACTCCCTCAGTTCAGTTTCTTTCTGCTGCATGCCTGTGAAGGGAGTGCCTTGACACTACTCATGGCTAACAAGAGGCAATCGAAAGGACACAGGTGCCCAGTTTGGGAGGGCTTGTGACAAGGGAAGGAGCTGTTCCTTGGCTCAGAGACTAAGCAGAGGAACTGACATTCTGCTGTGCTCCCAAGAAAAGGGAAGGGACAAGCTCTATTCCAGTTGACTTCATGCTGCCCTGAGGAACATCAGCTATACCCAAAGAAATAGCATGCTTCTCAATTGTCCTTACTCCGTGTTTCTGAACCCCAGAGCAGAGAGACTCCTGACAGCTCAGATAGGAGTTTCAGCATTTGCTCTCTTTTGTCTTTTCATGAAACTTATTCCAGAGCAGCAATGGGTCCAGACACCCCAGATACAAGTCTGAGCATGTCACAGATGTCTGCTTATGTCAGGTCTATAAGCACTATAGGGGTCCAGTGAGCTATGAGTTGGTAAGTTGAGCAACTAAAAGCTTGCTGTCTGCAGGGTGAAGTCCAGAAGTCCCATCACCATAAGCAAGTAGATTCCAATCAAAAACTCTTTGGGGCACCTGGGTGGTTCAGTTAGTTAAGCATCCAACTCAGTTTCAGCTTACGTCATAAACTCATGATTCCTGAGACTGGGCCCTATGAAGGGCTCTGTGCTGAAAATGCAGAGCCTGCTTGGGATTCCTTCTCTCCCTCTGTGCCCTCCCCTGCCTGCTCTCTCTCTCTCTCTCTCTCCCTCCCTCTCTCTCTCAAAAATAAACAAATAAATAAATAAAACATCAAAAACACTTGTTCTTCAGGCATGGATTATGTCCTGATGGCGCCTGGTAAATTAATCCACTGACCAAAGCAGGGAAAGGAGGCTGACTTCCCTTTGCTCTCAGGACTCAGTGCCCACACCAGCAGCCCCTGCTCCACTTCTAGACCTTTCAGCTTTTTTCTTCATCTAGCCTTCTGAGTGTACTGTCTTACCACCTTCACTCTAGTGGTGTCTCTGCTTTTGATCTTTTACCAGCTGCTTCCTTTTTCACAAATGCTTCCTCTAAAATCCATTTTGCCCACGAAAGTTTTCATTGATTTCCTACCACATTTCCATCCATTAAAGAGTGTGAGAAAGAGATTGAAGGTCAGTGAAAGGACAGTCTCCCCGAAGCTGGCCAAGCCTGTTCACCTAGCAACATCTCTGCCTTATTTTAGTCTCCCTTAGTGCTGGAAAAAGGCAGATGTAAGCAGTGAGATGCAAAAATTACTAAAGACAGTGATTAGATCTAGTCCTGTCTCCACCCACCCTGTTTGCATTGCTGAGAGAGGAACCACCAGGGAAGGAGAAAGTGGTCTTTTAATAAATGATAAATCACTTAAAATAAGGTGTGAAAAAGAACTGCAGAATTTAAAGGCAGCAAAGCAGGATTATGGGTATTTTACACCAAAAATGAAGACTGGCAGGGGGCAGATGAATCCAGAAAGACTGAAGGTGAATGGGAAGGAATTTGGTAGGCGTAGAGGAAGACAGCCCAAGAGCCAGACCAGTGCCAGTGACACAGAGAGGGACAGACAAAAAGGATTTACTTCTCATGAGTTCTGTGAGTTTGCACACTCTTTTTAGTCTTTTAAGATGCCTGTTGGGGAAGCAATCAGTGTCCCTTCCCCTGGAGGAGAGACATTGCTTCCCTCTGTTTCTGGAGCCCAGAATATTTCCCTCGTATGGAGGCCAGGTGCCAAGTTGTTGCTAACCCCAGATTCTCTTTCCTTAATTAGGAAGAATCTTCCCTGTTCTAAAATGAATGCTGATCTTCCCAAGTCTGTTTTCCTTCTGTAAGACATTATTCCAACCAGCTCTGTGTGTGCCGAGTTCTCCTTAATGACTCTAGCCCCATAGCAGTATGGGTGAAGTTCTTAATGGACTTCCTTGTTTTGCTTAAGTGTATATATCACATGGCACCTGGTCAGCCCACTGGTATATCTACTCCCTTCAGGAAGGGAATGAGGTCTTTGCAGCAGGAGAGGGGAGCTTGCAACCCATCACCCTGCATCAGTTATCTGGAGAGACCCACTGGCATGGGAGACCAGCTCACACTGCAGACACTGATCTTGCCAAATCTATTCTCCGAGTGAGGCATCATTTGAATCAGCAGCACCTTATGTGTTGAGTTCTCCCTGGTGACTCCACCCCATAGATGATGCAGTGAGCTGAGGCTTGCGGTGGCCCCACCATTGCTAGTGGTGAGCAGTGTTATGCTCTTCACTGTCCTTCATGGAGTGGATACCCTTACTGGGGCTTGTTAGCTGGGGCTTCCTGTTACACAATGCAGGGAAAGATTTATATTTTGTATTCAGTTAGTCTCAGTTACTTGAATGTTGCTATATTGAAATATGATGAGGGGGCCAGCAGTTATGTAATTGCAGCTGCCAAGGCCAAACACTAATCCTCCAACTTCCTGTTCTTCATTTCATGATTGATTAGCAAAGACTTAAACTGTTTCTTGTGAATGATTGCCTGAGAACTGTTTGTTCTCTGAAAGTAGCTAATGTTAAAAAAAAAACATAAACCAGAGAAGACAAAATTCCTGAGAAGACAAAACCAATTCAATCATACAAATAAAGCTTAATTTAGCTTTTTTTTGTAAGACTAACTTGATCTGAGTTATTTCTTATGTGTGTCTCTGGAAATCATAAGCAAAACTTAAACAGATTCCCAATATTGGTATGAGTTAACCAGTAATCAAATCTCTATCATTTAATAAAACCAAGTATAATAACCAAGCATTGTGAAGAATAGACGGTCACAGCCTGCTCACTATACAAGCAGTTCTATAACAGTATATACCTCTGAGCCTCCGTTCATGTTTTAGTTTGTTTCATGTTTGAAAACTGTCTTTTTGGTGTGTGCACAGTAACATTTTACTAATTACTACTTTTGACACTGACTACAAAGAAAAGCAACCCCAACGGCAAATCACCACATCTGCAGCTTATTGACTCTCCAGTAAAAACAGCAAACCATCCTTTTAAGACACTGATTTTTGGATTTGGGTCATTCTCTCCATTGCAATAATCTAAATAAAATCAATCTCTTTATTGTCCTGGCTCGTGTCTTTGATGCATAAATGGAGACAGCAGCATGTTTCTAGGGCAGCTAAGATGTGACCCCCTGCTTAAAACATTCCCCATTTATCCATCTACCTTTTTTTTAATAATGAACAAATATCTAAAGTCTTCCCCTTGGCCCACTGTTCTGCAAGGCCAGAGCCTTGGTTCCTCATCCCTTAGCTCCCTCTGCTGTTACAATAACACCCAGCATGTCCCTGCCTTGGGGGTCTCACATCCTGAGCACTTTACTGTGCTCCCTCTTTCCCAGACCCTTCTACAGCTGGTCTCACTTTATGTTCTGCTCAGATGCCCCATCCCCAACAGTCTACCGAAAATTGCTAGCTGCATTTTTCTTCCCAGAACTTGTCACTGCCTGACGTATTTATTTAATCTACTCCATACACCAGCTCAACTAAGGCACAGTGGTGACAATGACATGTGACTCAGGACCCCTGCTGGGGAGTAATGATAGGAGAGAATTTGATTATATGAGGTTGCAGAAGAGCATCAAATCTATGTTTGTCTTACCTCTAGTGAAAGGGGAAAGAGAGTGTTATTGGGAGAGGGACAGAGAGCAGTCTTGGGTGATATCTGGTATTTTTTTTCAAGTCAGTTGGTTAGTGCATACACAGATATTCATTATATTTTTCGTGTGCTTGAATTATTTTATAGTAAAAAGAGAGTAAACTGGAGAAAAGAAAGTATAAATGGTACGGTCAAAAATTGTTTCAAAAAGTTTTAGAAATGGGGTGGTAGTTGGAGGAAGATGATGTTTTTTTTTATTTTTAAATGTTTTACTTATTTTTGAGACAGAGAGAGACAGAGCATGAGCAGGGGAGGGGCACAGAGAGAGACACAGAATCTGAGGCAGGCATCAGGCTCTGAGCTGTCCACATAGAGCCTGACTCAGGGCTTGAACTCATGGAGTGTGAGATCATGACCCAAGCTGAAGTTGGACACTTAACCAACTGAGCTGCTCAGGCGCCCTAAGATGATTTTTAAAATGGGATTCGACGCAAATTCCATGAGGTTGGTTATATTTATTTATTCATTTATTTGCTCTTTCATCTCTAGCATCTGGAGAAGTTGTCCAAAGCATAAAAAAATATTAAGTAAATACAAGTTTTGCTTGCCATCCAAAAGCAGAATGTTCCTATGAAACCTTTCACAAGCCAAAATGTCATAAAGTGAGGAAGCAATTTACCTTTGATTTATATGGAAAATGCTTTTTTTAAGTTTATTTTACTTTTTGAGTGAAAGATACGGGGAGTGGGAGGGGCAGAGTGCAGAGCTTGACGTTGGAGTTAATCTCATGAACCAGTAGTATCATGACCTGAGCTGAAATCAAGAGTCAGATGCTTAACCAACTGAGCCATTCAGATGTCCCAAAAATGTTTCAAGCAGACCTAAAAATAACCTCTCTCATGGTTTTCTGGTACCTTAGGACACATCTTGCCAATGGTTGCACAAAATAAATTGAGATAAAGCATAGATGCTAACACTTCAAAGCTATGGTGGCTTGATTCTGAGTATAGTTCTTGGGGAAGGAGCTTGCCAGGGCCACCCTCATTGCTCAGGCCTTGTGCTGCCTCTCTAATGCTCCCTGCAAAACCAACGCTGAATGTTATTCTTGCTTTTCACCTTTTTGTAAAAGCAAAAATCCTCTTCAGATTTCCTTTAAGTACTGAACACAGATGTTAATGTAGGTCTTTTGTAAACGTGAAGTGCCTAATGAGAACTTTCAAAAAGCAGGGTATTCCTGTACTTTAAATGAATGAATGAGTAAATGAATGGGTGAGCAAATTAATAAAGTCCATAAAATCATGTGTTTTTTAAATTTATTTTGAGAGGAGACAGAGAGAGAGAGTGGGGGACGAGCAGAGAGAGGGGAAGAGAGAACTCCAAGCAGGCCTGGCGCTGTCAGCACGGGGCCTGAAATAGGGCTCAAACACATGAACTGTGAGATCATGATCTGAGCTGAAATCAAGAATTGGATACTTGATTGACTGAGCCACTGAGGCACCCCCACAAAATCATGTTTGTATCTGGGTGGGAATGATTTGGTAGATGATGCAGAGTTTCTCATTGGAAAGAGTGAAGTTCCTGTGAAAAATGAGGGCCACGAGATTCAGAGCAAACATGGAGGGATTGGCTTTTCACAAGGTCAGAGGCACTATTCTTATAAGACAACATTTGAGTCCAGATGCAGACAATTTTCTTCTCTGGGGCTTCTATATTCTCAACGAAGTAAAATTGGGGATGGGGGCATATGAAGTGTGAGGGCTTAGATGAGAAGAAGCATGAGATCATCCCAAAGCAGGTGAACGTCTTCCTGAACTGCATCTCCACCCTCTTATCCATAGGTGTAGCCCTCCTTTTTCCACCCTGTCCCATCCTGGAGGTTGGCCCACATGGGGGTGAATGGTTTTCCACACCCTGCAATTCTCACTGGGTTCGGACAATGGGAATCACTGGCAGGATCTGGAAGATGGGGAGATTGAGATCACTATTTCTTTTCCTGACTCCCTCCTGCAGGCACTGGTGGGCAGGCTGCAGCTCTTGGCCAAAGGTCATAGGTCCTCTTGGAAAGTCATCTTCACATAGCTTTAAGGGTGATAATGCTGTGTCTTTGTCACCAACCCCAGGCACTTCACTCACCTTTGTTGTTTCTTAATAATGCACCATACTTTGTAAATAGTCCCTTTATCAAATTATTCTCATATTTTGCTATTTAATTGTGCCCTCTGCTACCTAATTCATAATCTGAGTGGCCCCAGGAAATAACCTCCCAAAATAAGAATTGGAATTATTTTTCTCATATCTCTGAGGAAGGCAGGAATAACTCTTATTCCAGGGAAGAATTTAACCAAGGCTATTCATGGCTGCAACAGCATCACTATCACTGAAGCTTACAGGGAAGATAAGACATTGGACCCCCAAGTGGCTGTGGTGCTTAATCACCAAAGTGTGTGGGTCCTTTGGCTTTTTCCAACAGTCCTGGAGACCACAAACAGAAGATAGGGACAGGAATTGAAAGTTGTATTTATCCAGATGAGAACATGAGTAGATGATAAGAAAGCTGTGAAGGCAGGTGGAAGTAGTCCAGCAGATCTGGCTGAGGCCTTGGCCTTTGCCTTGATTATAAGGATTGGTAAGGGAAAAAAACAGGATCCTGAAAGCACAGGCTGTGGGCCTGTGATCAGACTAAGATGTGACTGAGAACTTTGAACCCCCAAGCCCCTCCTGAGCTCCCCCTCAGTAATAAACAGGGGAGCAGTCTTTCTTAACAACCATTTCACTTGGGTCAGTTGCCTCCCAAGCTGATGTGAATTTGTCTCAAGACGCATCCCCAATAGCCTCCATTTTGGATAGAGAAGTAGAAAATCCACTTCAAAACAAACTATCTTGTCAATTGAAAATGTGAAATAGAACTCCACCACTCTGTTTAGGGAGCATGTAAGGGATATAAGTCTACTGATATCACACCAGGGAGGATAAAATATAAGGCTTGAACAGGCCAAATTCTTCAGTCAGTGCACTCACCTGAAATTTGAGATTTCATGTGTTGGTTTGAGCTTGGAAGAGGTGTTAATTCTATGCACAACTGGTTAATCCTTGGCATATAGAAAAATGAGTCCTAAGGCTCAGAGTGATGGTGCATGACATACCCATGCCTACTGAAGCATAACAAGAGCAGGGTGTGGAGGAGGGCATCAGTGTCCTTCAAAACCCCTGGGATAGCTGTCCTCTGAAAACTGTTGATGATAGTAGGGGTCACAATAATAGAATTGAGTCTTCTTTTCCCAGGGGGAATAATGGGATCCCAGGGTAGTGCTTCATTGTTACAGTCAAAGGTAGGCACAGTTTACGGTAAGCTTCAGAGACCTATACTAAAAAGCAAATTGATCATACATCAAATTACATGGTAATTAATTATATGAGCAGCTTCGCACATAAAAGTGGAAAAAATCCCTAACTCAAAGGATCAAGAAGGATTAACAACCTCAACCACTTCCCAGACCTGAGCGTGTTCCTTGAAGGGAGACTACATCTCTTTAAGAAAGAACATTGCAATACAGGCAAGAATGTGTTTAGGGCTCTCCCCTCACACTTACCTCAGAGGAGTGCAGGGAAACAGCACAATCCATTTGTTGCCATTTATCAGGGGATTTGTGCATTGGTGAAAAGAAATAACTTATATCTCCATCTTTAGGTGTTAATTTTCTGCAATTGTCAGTCAAAATGCCCTCTGATTCACCTATGGAAGAGGTAGAGACCTATGGAGGTCCAGTGGTGGACGCATTCTTGAGCTAAGTCCATACAGTAGTTGAACCTGTGGTATAGTGGCTATTTTCCCAGCTCTAAAATGAGTCCTGCGATGGATGTGTCAAATAACTATCAGAATCTCGAAGTTTGTTCCTTATTATGTTTTAAAGTTTCCCCATTCCACACCAAGATAGCAAAATGAAAGAAATACAACATCCTGATAGAATTGGCAGAGATTAGCACCAATTTATCATTTAAAATTACCCTGCAAAGTGAGAGACAAATTGTTACATTAATCACATTAATACAAATTACAAAACACAATTCTTGGCCTTCTTTTGATGTTATAGGCAACATATAATAGATTGGAGGAGCTGCTATAACCCTCATGAGGTTTGAGGAGGACAAAATAAAGCAAAAGCCCCTCCATAAGGCCATGTTGTGCAAGCTTCCCTGCAACATGGGCCTTAGGCAATGCCACAGCACATGGAGGGGAGGTATTGGCAAACCTCAATGGGAGAATCACAGTGTAGACGCTAAGGATTTGGATAAAGTCCATGCCTTGCTTTTCTGACTACTCATCTCCACCAAAGGCAACTTCTGGCTGCCACTGGGCCCTAGTAAAGATTGAGGACCTGATGGAGGGAAGCAGTGTGACCAGGAACGTTGAGCTGTGCATCATAAACAAAGTGTCATCTGACCAACTGATCCACAAAGTTGGTCTTCCGTTATGTGGCAGTTAGGAAACTGGGCCCAAGCGTGTCTGGAAGGCACACATAAATTGCAGAAGAAAGTTGCTCAGATTCCTATAGTAGCTATGTCTGCTGCTTTGCCACCACTTCCTCCACTCATGCCTGCATGTGGCCTTGGGAATATATCTGGGGTGAGGTATCTATCAAAGGTAATACACAGCTATTAATGCAAGTTCAGAATCCTCATATGTGACAGGGAGCAAAGAGATTTTCATCTTGATTTTCATGGTGAATTCACACTATAAAAGCATTTCCTCATAGTCCTGGTGACACTGAAGGGTTCATGCATGAGGTATCAGAACAACTTCTACAAGGATAACATCTGTGTGGTTCAACATTTACAGTGAAGATACAGTTTGTCTCTTCAATGTTGTCTTTTCCTATCATGGTGAAACAGAGTTTAATAAGCTTTGGATTATCCACCTATTAATTCTGGAGACAGTATCAGGACAGAGTATGGACAAACTTGCATTGTCTCCTGATGACAGGAGAGCTGATAGAACTTTCAATGTCTCCTTCATTGCAGATGTGAACTTCTCATCTGCTAAAGAACAAAAATGGTGAATGGAGTAGTGTACCTTCCATCTGCTCCCCCAAACATACTTTCCATGCTACTTGTCCTACTCTATCCACAGGAGCTGACCTATGTAAACAACATCAACAGTTCCTCTCCTCCTCTGGCTTTTGCTGGCTTTAGCCAATGGGAAGGACATTGAAAATTACAGAGAAGAATGGGAGTGAAATCAAGGTAATTCCCACAGCCTGCAAGTGACTCTTGTTGGCTGTAACCATCTATAGAAGATCACAGCTTCTATTAGGGATCCCTTGCCATCCAGCTCCCTGCATTTCTGGGTTCTGCTATTTCCTTCCCTCACCTTCCAACTAGTCTGAAGGAACATACCATACTGGTTAAATTCCCTCTGAGTTACCCAATTTGAGCACCCATGTGTTTCCAGCCAGGACTCTGACTGCTGTACTAGGGAAATACAAGAAATGAACCAGGAAGCATTGAGTGCCCATTTGATGCTTGTGATCTCTATTTTAACTAAAACCAGTCATCTTAACTGATTAATTACCTCAGCACTATTAGACACAGGGCCAGAAAAGGCAGAGGAGTGGCAGTTTATTTAAGAGCAGTTTTTAATTTAAGAGCAGAAGTAGAAAACTGAGCTAGGAGGGAACTGATGTGGGAAGTTAGAAAGAGGGATAGGCTGATGCACTGAAAGCATCAATGGGGGGATATGTTTGGGTGGTGATCTGGAGCAGGTGACAAGAAGTGTCAGGGAGAGATATGTGAGATAAATAATTCAAGAGGCAGTTACCAGGGACCAAGTTCAGATGTAATGAAGCTTGAATGCCAAATAAGGAATTCTGAGAAGGTGAGGGAGTAAGGTGAAGAGGAAGAAATGAGTCAGGAGACAAAGGTATTTAAGAATGAGAAGGAGTGACTGAGGACTGAGGGTGGCATCAATGAGGAGAGGTGGGAGGTGGAGAGATGGATGCTGTGGCATCATGGGGGAGTAGATGCTGAAGGAGCAGAGAAGAGCCAGGAGTTAGAAGCAGCAGCTGGGCTCAAGGAAGTCACCACCACCACCACCAGGCATGGAAATATGCAGGAGAAGAGAAGACAGTGACTTTTGGTGAAAGAATTTGGGGCCATCTAGGTGTCAGTAAGGCAATGTGGAAAGGCACCAAGAGCTAGAAGAGCTGTCAGGTCTCTTTCCCTGGAAAGTCAGGAGTGGAAGCTCCTCTGGAGCACTTAGGCAGGTGCCACACAGCATTTTCTGTGACAAAGACCAGATTTTGAAACAAACTGGGGCTTCATGTCACCTTTGCTGTCAAAGAATTAAAAGATGGCTTATGAATCCAAAGGGCATATTCTGAGAAACTCTCTCATGGAGGACACAGGTTGCCATTTAAAAATTGTAGATTCCAAACTGTAGAAAGGGTACATTCATCCTGAGGATGCCAGGGACAGAAATGCAACTATAAAGATCTCCTACTTTCCAGTACTTAGTGCCCTGGGGATCTTAAGCCTTTTGAAATCGGACACTTCATACAACTACCACTTCTGAGAATCCCCAGTAAACATTTTCATCTCAAGCAATCAGATGCAGTAGACAAAAACTGAAGGAGAGATCAGTTGTCTGGGGTTTAGCCATGGTATTGCCTAAGCAGAGCATATGAGACCTCAGTTGAAGCATGCTGCCCTCTCTTGCTCTTTGTTCTCACTAGCCTTGTCTCACATGTAACACTCCACACACACACACACACACACACACACACACACACAAAAGCATTCCAGCATTTAATAAACATTGACTGAACCACTGGAGTCCTGTGGAGTGTGCACAGCTGGGTGTATTAACCACAGTTTTGTTATAATCAATGGAAATAGCTTGAACCACCTTCAAAACTCAAGTTTATTATTCTAGGCTGTTAAATTGTAAAATATTATTTTAAAAGCACTTATGACCATCTTACAAGTCAAATTTCTACACTTGTAATTGATGACTTAAAAACTCCAGAGAAAAACATAAATGGATAAAATATAATTTTATATTATGTAAACTGCTAAAAAGCTAGGAGACTAATTAATTCTAAACCTTTTGTCAAGTTACAGTTTATTTTTTTAATACATAAAATGTTTCCTTACAAACTGTTTTCCTTTTCCCAGAAAGAGTACAGAGATGCAGACTATTTTAACATGGAAAATGATTACATAAAAAAACTCTTGATGACCTCAGGAAACTGAAAGTTAAACAGTACAAGCCACTTGGGGTCGAATATTGCATTTGTGTCTTTTCTTACAGAGCATAGCAAGACTTGTTTTGAAATATACATATTTTCTTGTAGTGGAATCTTTAGTAAGTTATCTTGTATTTCCCATGATTTTCTAGCATTCACCTGAATGAGTGTGGATGCCAAAGGTTTCCACTCCAGAGCACCCCCATGATGAGCACCTTTTCTTCTCCCAAGAGTGGTCTTGGGGCAGTTTTCTACTGATGTTGGTGATGGATCAAGTTTCCCTTAGTCTTTAAACGATGTATATCTGTTAATTCCATCCCATCACGACATGAGCAACAAGGAGGTAACACATCCCAACTGTGCAGGAGACAACCATCATTGGGAAGCCCAACCTGAAACATGAAGAGAAGTGGATTGTGGTGTCTGGTGTCTGGCAAGTAATGTGAGTTCTAAATTAATTATTACATATGTCATTACATCATTATATTTGTCATGACTTAGGAGGTTTGTGTATCCACAAAGTCAATTACTTCTTATTTCTAGAAGTTAAAAAGTTGGTTTTAACCTAGATGATATGGATGAATGCCTACATTAGACATCTCCCAATGTATGACATTTTATTGAGAAATGCTTACAATTTTTACAAATTTTAATTGACATTTTATAGCCTCAACTTAATCATCTACAACATTAGAGTGTTGGTCTTGATAATGACACTTAACAACTGTCAGTGTCATATAACTGGACGATTTTTTAAGTCTCTGCATCATCTTCCAATTGTCCTTCTGAGAAAACTGGTTTCCTAGAAATGTCATATTCCTATAGACCCCTGAAGTTCCTAACACTTAATAGTGAAGAGAGCTTTAGAGGTAGGATTAGAAAATAATCTCTTGTCTCTAGGAAGGGAAGAGGAAAGAATGGAATTTCTTCTGTATTCAGTGAAGTGCAGGAGGTATAGGTATGCACAAATACAAAAGAAGTCATGAGAAGATGAAAGTTTCCCTCATTATATTCTTCCCACGATGTACTTGTGTTCCCACAAATTCCTATCCCAGCTAACAAATCACAATTGATTCCCATTTCACATTTGGAATTCATGCTTTGAAGCCATTACTTCCTGCTGCATTGCCATTGAGGGAAGTCACTGCAAAGACTAAAATTTTTGTCCCAAAAGGCTTAAAAATTCACTGGGAAGAGCCTAGTGTGTTATAATGATAATGATTATAACATTCTTCCTTCCCCTGGCCGTGGGCATGGGGAGTGGCTACTCAGAAAGAGTCACAGTAAGGCTCTTTCTATGAAGCTGTAATTTAAACACAGAAACTACAACCACAAGTGAAATAGCTCCTTAAATTCTAGACCAGAATTAGACATTTCAGTAAGGTGGTAGGTTCTATTCTAGGCACATTTCTTTTACAAAATGGAAAACTGAAACAACAGATTTCAGTAAAATAATCTAAATTTGAGATTAGTAAACTTTGTTTTTTTTTTAATAGCTGAATATGTTAGCAATAGGTCAGTCCTAATAATTGAATTCTGGAAAAATGCACCCCAGGAATAGTGTCTGTTCAACTCCAGGTGTCACAGACATCATCACAAGCATTCACACAAATGCAAAACCTTTCCTTACACTGTGACAGATTGTATGGAATTGAGTCAGTGTCAAGTAAGATGCTGAATACTTCAACCTGGGTGATAGGACACCTGACTGTGTTTCAGAAGCAAGTATGCTTTCCCAAAGGATGGAGTCCACAAAAAGAAGACCTTACTCTTGGGGAGTCCAAGCCCAAAGGAATTTCCTTGTAGATGGTTCTGCTGTGCTCCCAACATCGTAGATGGTTACTGGTGTCTCAGAGATGGCAACAATCCTGAGAAGGAGTATCATCTAGGGACTGATGCAAGCATTCAGACTCCATCAAAAAAAATTTGTTCATGTAGTGTCTAGACACTGTGGAAATCCTCATAAAGTTGACCTCATCAACTGCTCATATCACCTTTTGAGATTGATATCATCACATCCACTGTGCAGATGGGATTCGGAAAAGGAAGCAGACTTATCCAGGTTACTTGGCTAATCTCCTTTGGTGTGGACAGACATTCAAACCCCCTCAGTCTAACTCTAGAGTGCATGCTTTCAATCACTATACATTCTGCTTCCCTGTGGGTACAGGTAAACCATACAATGACAACATACAACTCAGAAATAAGTGACTTATTCACATCTACTATATGCTAAGGGCTGGATGTTGAGAATGCAGATGTTGAAATTTCCCAAACACAACAAGGCAGGTCATACATATTATCCCTATTTCATAGAAGAAACTGAAGCTTAAATATATTAAGGAATTTGACAAAGTATGCCACCACTAAGATGCAGATGATGTTTTGGCATATTTTTCTGGCTTCAAAATCCACATGCATTCCCACCACAACACATTAGTTAAGGGTTCTGTTCTTGTCCACCTGCATGATCCTGGGAAAGTATTAAACATCTCCATGACTGAATTTCTTCATCTTTAAAATGGAAGTAATAATAATACCTACTTACTAAGGTTGTTATGAGGATTATGCGTTCACCCCTATAAATCCCTTAGACAAGCATCCGGTCACATAATGAGCCACCAGAGCAAAGACTGAAAAGAGACCCCTTAGTGTTCATTTAACATGACAGTGAATCTCAGACAAGATGTCCAGGACTACAAGGGAGACCTTTTAATATTCACTGAGCCTCGGGAGAATGGATCAACCTAAGCTTATCCTAATACCACCTACAGTCTCCTAACACCACAACATACAAACTCCAGCCTAACCAGTGGGAAGAGAGAGACACAAACAAAAGCAGAAACAGACAGAGATAGAGACAGAAAGAGAGGGGTAAAAAGGGAAAGGGGGAAGGGAGGGAGGTAAAAAGAGGAGGCAGGGAGGGAGAGACAAAAAAAAGAGAAAGGAATTATATCAGATATCAGTTCTAATATTTTAGATTCAAGCTTCATCATCTGCTAGTTGGATTATAACATGCCAACAAAAAATAATACAAAGATATTTGCATGTACCATAAGATCCTTGAACCCATAAACGTGTATACAGTAAGGATTCTATGAATGAAAAATGTGCTTTTACAGTCCAAAGAGAATTGACCTAGGTAAATCAGTATTTTTTATAGATCAAGAAACAAGAAACTACAGCCCCCAGGCCAATACTGGCCCACTGACTGTTCTTGTAAATAAAGTTTTATTGTAACACATTCTCTCCCATTCATTTACTTATCATAAAATGGATGTTCTACCATCTAGGGTAGCTGAGGCTGCCACATCAAAGTACTGTTGAGTAGTGGCAACAGAGACCATGTGGCCCATGAAGCCTGAAAGATTTATATCTGACCCCTTACAAAAAAAAAAAAAAATGTTTGACACTCCTTATCATAGAAAAAGACATTAAATCCTGGGAAGGCGAAGAAACTTGTCATCTTCTTGTCAGCTCACTCAAAATGCAAGGTAATCCCAGACCACAAGCCAATAGAAATATACTGTGAGCCACTATGTAATTTCAAATTTCTAGTACCACGTATTTAAAAAAAAAGTAAAAAAAAAAAGTGAAATTAAATTTAATAATATATTATTGAATCCAACATACCCAAAATATTATTTTAACATATAATCAACATAAAATTGAATAGTTTACATTAATTTTTATACTAAATCTTTGAAATCCAGTGTGGGTTTTCCATTCACAGAACACCTTAATTTGACTTGCCACATTTCAAGGCTCAATTGTGCCAAACTGACTAGGGGTTGTGTGGTCCAATGCAGCTCTAGGTAGCTCACAATATCTGGATGAAAACATTTGAAAAGGCAGGTTTATGACCTTGAGTAGATGCAGGGGATTCTGGTTCTACATGGAGCTTTCACAGAGGATATGCAAGAGTCAAGCAGGAAAAAAAGAGGTTGAGACAGACTGGCAGGGGCTCTGCAACCATCTGTGTACATCTCCACCAGGCTAGCAAGCTCATCAGGGTGGCCTTTTCTTGTACATTTTGGAAGTCACACATACAGACAACGAATTCTCTAATGTTAGACTCAAGACAAATGATGAAGCTATTCATTGGCATTTGATGGAACTGACAGCAGTAGCTACACACCTGAGTATCTGATGGGTAAAGACAAGGATGGGGCAGCTCTGTTGAAACTGCTAAAGTTGGCATCTTCCTTCTTGGGGTGAGTCCCTGCTGCTTTTTCCTGTGGGAGTACTGTTAGTTTGGTTGGTGTTTTAATGATTCACTCCCTGTCCAGGCAAGAGTCCACTGAAAGGAGATTTATTTGAAGTGAGGGCACTAATGACTTCCTGTCACTGCCAACCATTCTCTGAGTATACACATTTATGCTCCACATTTACCAAGAGCAGTTCCATTTCCCAGAAGATACATCTGTCTTCTTCCCCAAGCCTCTCAGAAAAGCAGTACCTTCACCAAAAGGCTTAGGAAAAGTATATTTGTTCAAAACATAGCATCACATTATGTTTTCATTTCCCTCTGAGATTATTTTCAATCCATTCTGGCTCCAAACATCACATTCTGTTACAGAAGACAAAAACACTTTAATGTCAAAGCACAAATCCAGGGGTTTCGGGAGAAGATGGCGGCGTAGGAGGATGCTGGGCTCACCTCGCGTCCTGCTGATCACTTAGATTCCACCTACACCTGCCTAAATAACCCAGAAAACCACAAGAAGTCTAGCAGAATGGAGTCTCCAGAGCCAGCGCAGACGAGAGGCCCACGGAAGAGGGTAGGAAGGGCGGAGAGGCAGTGCACGCTGCACGGACTGGCAGGAGGGAGCCGGGGTGGAGGGGCATCCTGCCAGCCAAGCAGAGCCCCCGAGTCTGGCTTGCAAAAGTGGAGGGGCCAGATGTAGTGTGTTCGGACAGCAAGCGTGACTTAGCATCTGGGAGGTCATAAGTTAACAGCTCTGCTCCGAAAGCGGGAAGGCTGGAGGACAAAGGGAGGGAGAGTTGCTGAGCCCCGGGATGACAGAGCTCAGTTAGGCAGGGAACAAAGGCGCTAGCCGGTGCCATCTCCCTCGCCCATCCCCCAGCCAAAATCCCAAAGGGAACCAGTTCCTGCCAGGGAACTTGCTTGCTCCTCGCAAACACCCAACGCTGTGCTTCTGTGGATCCATCCCTCTGAAGGGTCTGCCTGCCTCGTTCCTGGTGCTGCAGGACCCCTCCCACAGGGGACCACTGACAATGGCAAAGCGAGCTAAGCCTGCCCCTCCTGCCCCTGTGCACCTTGGAGATAGACTGTGGCTAATATGCCAGATCCCATAGAAGCAGCACCACAAACATGGCAGTGTGCAAGTAGCCCAGACAGGGGCCATACCATTCCACAGTGAGTCCTGAACCTGGGAGAGGGGAAGATAAGGTACACACCAGTCTGACTGTGGCCCCAGCAGTGGGCTGGGGGCAGACATCGGGTCTGACTACCGCCCCGCCCACGAACACAAGTTATTCCAGACAGCACAGGGGAAGTGCCCTGCAGTTCTGCGCCACTCCAGGGACTATCCAAAATGACGAAATGGAAGAATTCTCCTCAAAAGAAACTCCAGGAAGTAGCAACAGCTAACAAATTGATCAAAAATGACTTAAGCAATATAATAGAACGTGAATTTAAAATAATAGTCATAAAATTAATCGCTGGGCTTGAAAAAAATATAGAGGACAGCAGAGCATCTATTGCTACAGAGATCAAGGGACTAAGAAACAGGAGGAGCTAAAAAATGCTATAAATGAGATGCAAAATAAAACAGAGGTGACCACAGCTCGGATTGAAGAGGCAGAGGAGAAAATAAGTGAATTAGAAGATAAAATTATGGAAAAACAGGAAGCTGAGAAAGAGAGATTAAAAAATCCAGGAGTATGAGGGGAGAATTAGAGAACTAAGTGATGGAATGAAATGGAACAATATCCATATAATAGGGATTCCAGAGGAGGAAGAGAGAGAGAAAGGGGCTGAAGGTGTGTTTGAACAAATCATAGCTGAGAACTTCCCTGATCTGGGGAAAGAAAAACGCATTGAAATCCAAGAGGCACAGAAAACTCCCTTCAGACGTAACTTGAAATGATCTTCTGCACGACGTATCATAGTGAAACTGGCAAAATGCAAGGATAAAGAGAAAATTCTGAAAGCAGCTAGGGATAAATGTGCTCTAACATATAAAGGGACACAGATAAGGCTAGTGACAGATCCATCTACTGAAATTTGGCAGGCCAGAAAGGAATGGCAGGAAATCTTCAATGTGATGAACAGGAAAAATATGCAGCCGAGAATCCTTTATCCAGCAAGTCTGTCATTTAGAATAGAAGGGAGATAAAGGTCTTCCCAAACAAACAAAAACTGAAGGAATTCGTCACCACTAAACCAGCCCTACGAGACATCCTAAGGGGGATTCTGTCAGTGAAATGTTTCAAGGACCACAAAGTACCAGAGACATCACTACAAGCATGAAACCTACAGACATCACAATTCTCAAGTTCCACATATAAGTGAAAACATATGATATCTGTCTTTTTCTGACTGACTTATTTCACTTCTTAAAAAGCCAAACATACTGTTACCATATGATCTAGCCATTGTACCCCTTGGTATTTACCCAAAGCAACTGAAAACTTACATCCACAGAAAAATGTGCACATGAATGCTTATAGCAGCTTTATTCATACTTGCCAAAACTTGGAAGATGTCTCTCAGTAGGTGAATGGATAAACAAACTGTGGTACATCCAGACAATGCAATATTATTCAGTGTTAAAAAGAAATGAGCTATCAAGCCATGAAAAGACTCAGAGAAAGTCAAATGCATATTACTAAGTGAAAAAAAGCTAAACTGAAAAGGCTGCATACTGAGTGATTCCAACTACAGCACATTCTGGGAAGGGAAAAACCACGATGGCAGTAAAAAGATCAATAGTTGCCAGGGATTGGGATGGGACAAAGGTCAGAGGATATTTAGGGCAGTGAAGATACTATGTATGATACTATAATGATGGATATGTATCATAAAACTTTGTCTAAACTCACACAATGTACAATATCAAGAGTGACCCTTAAGGTAGACTAGGGACTTTGGGTGACACATTAATCAATAATGATGTATCAATGTAGGTACATCTGTTATAACAAATATACCACTCTAATGGGGGATGTCGATAATGGAGGAGGTTACGCCTGAGTGGGGACAGGTAAGAAATCTCTATACCTTCCTCTCAGTTTCGTTGTGAACCTAAAACAGTCAAAAACAACAACAACAACAACAACAACCTGTTAGAACTGATACATGAATTCAACAAAGTCACAAGATATAAAATCAATGTACAGAAAGTGGTTGAATTTCCATACACTAATAATGAAACAACAGAAAGAGATATCAAGGAATTGATCCCATTTACAACTGCACCAAAAACTATAAAATACCTAGGAATAAACCTAACCAAAGAGGTAAATGATCTTTATGCTGAAAACTACAGAAAGCTTATGAAAGAAACTGAAGACACAAAGAAATGGAGAAACATTCCATGGTCATGGATTGGAAGAACAAATATTGTTAAAATGTCTATACTACCCAAAGCAATCTACACATTCAACGCAGTCCCTATCAAAATAACTCCAGGGGCGTCTGGGTGGCTCAGTCGGTTGAGCATCCAACTTCAGCTCACGTCATGATCTTTCAGTCTGTGAGTCCGAGTCTCATGTTGGGCTCTGTGTTGACAGCTCAGAGCCTGGAACCTGCTTTGGATTCTGTGTCTCCCTCTCTCTCTGCCCCTCTCCCACTCATGCTCTGTTTCTCTCTGTCAAAAATATATAACCATTAAAAAAATAATAACTCCGGTGTCTTCACAGAGCTAGAACAAACAATCCTAAAACTTGTATGGAACCATGAACGACCCCAAATAACCAAAGCAATGAAAAAGAAAACCAAAGTGGGAGACATCACAATCCCAAACGTTAATCTGTATTATAAAGTGGTAATCACCAAGATAGTATGTATTGGCACAAAAACAGACACATAGAGCAGTGGAATAGAGAACCCAGAAATAGATCCACAAACATATGACCAACTTATCTTCAACAAAGTGGGAAACAGTATTCAATGGAAAAAAGACAATTTCTTGAGCAAATGGTGTTGGGAGAATTGGACAGCAACATGCAGAAGAATGAATCTGGACCACTTTATTACACTATACACAAAAACAAATTGAAAATGGAAGAGAGACCTAAATATGAGACAGGAAACCATCATAATCTTATAGGAGAAAACAGGCAGCAACCTCTTTGACCTAGGCTGCAGCAACTTCTTACTTGACATGTCTCCAGAGGCAAGGGAAATAAAAGAAAAAATTAAATATTGGGACCTCGTCAAGATAAAAAGCTTCTGCACGGGAAAGGAAACAATCAACAAAACTAAAAAGCAACTAATCGAATAAGGATATATTTGCAAATGACACCTCGGATAAAGAGTCTCCAAAATCTATAAAGAACTTATCAACCTCAACACCCAAAAAAACATAATCCAGTGAAGCTATGGGAAGAAGAAATGAATAGATACTTTTCCAAAGAAGACATCCAGATGGCCAACAGACACATGAAAAGATGCTCAACATCACTCATCAGGGAAATACAAATCAAAGTCACAATGAGATACCACCTCACCCATGTCAACTCAGGAAACAACAGATGTTGGCAAGGATGTGGAGTAAGGGGAACCCTTTTGCACTATTGGGAATGCAAACTGGAGCAGCCACTCTGGAAAACAGTATGGAGTGTCTTCAAAAAGTTAAAAATCAAATTACCCTACCATCCAGCAATTGCATTACTAGGAATTTATCCAAGGATACAAAAATGTTGACTCAAAAGGGCACATGCATCCCAATGTTTATAGCAGCACTATAAACAATAGCCAAATTATGTAAACAGCCCAAATGTCCATCAACTGATGAATGGATTAAGAAGATGTGGGGGATTTGGGGAAGATGGCGGCATAGGAGGATGCTGGGCTCACTGCACGTCCTGCTGATCACTTAGACTCCACCTACACCTGCCTAAATAACCCAGAAAAACTCCAGAAGACTAGCAGAACGGAGTCTCTGGAGCCAAGCGCAGACGAGAGGCCCACGGAAGAGGGGCCCCTCCTGAAGTGGATCACCTAAGGAGAAGCGAGCTAAGCCTGCCCCTCCTGCCCCCGTGCACCTTGCCTACCCACCCCAGCTAATACGCCAGATCCCCAGCACCACAAGCCTGGCAGTGTGCAAGTACCCCAGATGGGCCACACCACCCCACAGTGAATCCCGGCCCTAGGAGAGGGGAAGAGAAGGCACACACCAGTCTGACAGTGGCCCCAGCAGTGGGCTGGGGGCAGACATCAGGTCTGACTGTGGCCTCACCCACCAACTGCAGTTATACACCACAGCACAGGCGAAGTGCCCTGCAGGTCTGCACCACTCCAGGGACTATCCAAAATGACCAAACGGAAGAATTCCCCTCAAAAGAATCTCCAGGAAATAACAACAGCTAATGAACTGATCAAAAAGGATTTAAATAATATAACAGAAAGTGAATTTAGAATAATAGTCATAAAATTAATCGCTGGGCTTGAAAACAGTATAGAGGACAGCAGAGAATCTCTTGCTACAGAGATCAAGGGACTAAGGAATAGTCAGGAGGAGCTGAAAAATGCTTTAAACGACATGCAAAATAAAATGGAAATGACGACGGCTCGGATTGAAGAGGCAGAGGAGAGAATAGGTGAACTAGAAGATAAAACTATGGAAAAAGAGGAAGCTGAGAAAAAGAGAGATAAAAAAATCCAGGAGTATGAGGGGAAAACTAGAGAACTAAGTGATACACTAAAAAGAAATAATATACGCATACTTGATATCCCAGAGGAGGAAGAGAGACGGAAAGGTGCTGAAGGTATACTTGAAGAAATAATAGCTGAGAACTTCCCTGAACTGGGGAAGGAAAAAGGCATTGAAATCCAAGAGGCACAGAGAACTCCCTTCAGACGTAACTTGAATCGATCTTCTGCACGACATATCATAGTGAAACTGGCAAAATACAAGGATAAAGAGAAAATCCTGAAAGCAGCAAGGGATAAACATGCCCTAACACATAAAGGGAGACCTATAAGACGCGTGACTGATCTCTCTTTTGAAACTTGGCAGGCCAGAAAGGCATGGCAGGAGATCTTCAATGTGATGAACAGGAAAAATATGCAGCCGAGAATCCTTTATCCAGCAAGTCTGTCATTTAGAATAGAAGGAGAGATAAAGGTCTTCCCAAACAAACAAAAACTGAAGGAATTCGTCACCACTAAACCAGCCCTACAAGAGATCCTAAGGGGGATCCTGTGAGACAAGGTACCAGAGACATCGCTACAAGCATAAAACATACAGACATCACAATGACTCTAAACCCATATCTTTCTATAATAACACTGAATGTAAATGGACTAAATGCACCAAACAAAAGACATGGGGTATCAAAATGGATAAAAAAACAAGACCCATCTATTTGCCGTCTACAAGAGACTCATTTTAGACCTGAGAACACCTTTAGATTGAGAGTGAGGGGATGGAGAACTATTTATCATGCTACTGAAAGCCAAAAGACAGCTGGAGTAGCCATACTTATATCAGAGAAACTAGACTTTAAATTAAAGTCTGTAATAAGAGATGAAGAAGGGCATTATATAATAATTACAGGGTCTATCCATCAGGAAGAGCTAACAATTATAAATGTCTATGCACCGAATACAGGAGCCCCCAAATATATAAAACAATTACTCATAAACATAAGCAACCTTATTGATAAGAATGTGGTAATTGCAGGGGATTTTAACACTCCACTTACAGAAATGGATAGATCATCTAGACGCACGGTCAATAAAGAAACAAGGGCCCTGAATGAGACATTGGATCAGATGGACTTGACAGATATATTTAGAACTCTGCATCCCAAAGCAACAGAATATACTTTCTTCTCCAGTGCACATGGAACATTCTCCAAGATAGATCACATACTGGGTCACAAAACATCCCTTCATAAGTATACAAGAATTGAAATTATACCATGCATACTTTCAGACCACAATGCTATGAAGCTTGAAATCAACCACAGGAAAAAGTCTTGGAAAACCTCCAAGAGCATGGAGGTTAAAGAACACCCTACTAACGAATGAGTGGGTCAACCAGGCAATTAGAGAAGAAATCAAAAAATATATGGAAACAAACGAAAATGAAAATACAACAATCTAAATGCTTTGGGATGCAGCGAAGACAGTCCTGAGAGGAAATTATATCGCGATCCAGGCCTATCTCAAGAAACAAGAAAAATCCCAAATACAAACTCTAAGAGCACACCTAAAGGAAATAGAAGCAGAACAGCAAAGGCAGCCTAAACCCAGCAGAAGAAGAGAAATAATAAAGATCAGAGCAGAAATAAACAATATAGAATCTAAAAAAACTGTAGAGCAGATCAACAAAACCAAGAGTTGGTTTTTTGAAAAAATAAACAACATTGACAAACCTCTAGCCAGGCTTCTCAAAAAGAAAATGGAGATGACCCAAATCGATAAAATCATGAATGAAAATGGAATTGTTACAACCAATCCCTCAGAGATACAAACAATTATCAGGGAATACTATGAAAAATTATATGCCAACAAATTGGACATCGTGGAAGAAATGGACAAATTCGTAAACACCCACACTCTTCCAAAACTCAATCAGGAGGAAATAGAAAGCTTGAACAGACCCACAATCAGTGAAGAAATTGAATCGGTTATCAAAAATCTCCCAACAAATAAGAGTCCAGGACCAGATGGCTTCCCAGGGGAGTTCTACAAGATGTTTAAAGCAGAAATAATACCTATCCTTCTCAATCTATTCCAAGAAATAGAAAGGGAAGGAAAACTTCCACACTCATTCTATGAAGCCAGAGTTACTGTGATTCCTAAACCAGACAGAGACCCAGTAAAAAAAGAGAACTACAGGCCAATATCCCTGAGGAATATGGATGCAAAAATTCTCAATAAGATACTAGCAAATCGAATTCAACAGCATATAAAAAGAATTATTCACCATGATCAAGTGGGATTCATTCCTGGGATGCAGGGCTGGTTCAACACTCACAAATCAATCAACGTGATACATCACATTAATAAAAGAAAAGATAAGAACCATATGATCCTGTCAATTGATGCAGAAAAGGCCTTTGACAAAATCCAGCACCCTTTCTTAATAAAAACCCTTGAGAAAGTCGGGATAGAAGGAACATACTTAAACATCATAGAAGCCATTTATGAAAAGTCCACAGCTAACATCATCCTCAATGGGGAAAAACTGAGAGCTTTTTCCCTGAGATCAGGAACACGACAGGGATGCCCACTCTCACCGCTGTTGTTTAACGTAGTGTTGGAAGTGCTAGCATCAGCAATCAGACAACAAAAGGAAATCAAAATTGGCAAAGATGAAGTCAAGCTTTCACTTTTTGCAGATGACATGATACTATACATGGAAAATCCGATAGACTCTACCAGAAGTCTGCTAGAACTGATACATGAATTCAGCAAAGTCGCAGGATACAAAATCAATGTACAGAAATAAGTTGCATTCTTATCCACTAACAATGAAGCAACAGAAAGACAAATAAAACTGATCCCATTCACAATTGCACCAATAAGCATAAAATACCTCGGAATAAATCTAACCAAAGATGTAAAAGATCTGTATGTTGAAAACTGTAGAAAGCTTATGAAGGTAATTGAAGAAGATATAAAGAAATGGAAAGACATTCCCTGCTCATGGATTGGAAGAATAAATATCATCAAAATGTCAATACTACCCAAAGCTATCTACACATTCAATGCAATCCCAATCAAAATTGCACCAGCATTCTTCTCGAAACTAGAACAAGCAATCCTAAAATTCATATGGAACCACAAAAGGCCCCGAATAGCCAAAGTAATTCTGAAGAAGAAGACCAAAGCAGGAGGCATCACAATCCCAGACTTTAGCCTCTACTACAAAGCTGTCATCACCAAGACAGCGTGGTATTGGCACAAAAACAGACACATAGACCAATGGAATAGGATAGAAACCCCAGAACTATACCCACAAACATATGGCCAACTCATCTTTGACAAAGCAGGAAAGAACATCCAATGGAAAAAAGACAGTCTCTTTAACAAATGGTGCTGGGAGAACTGGACTGCAACATGCAGAAGGTTGAAACTAGACCACTTTCTCACACCATTTACAAAAATAAACTCAAAATGGATAAAGGACCTGAATGTGAGACAGAAAACCATCAAAACCCTAGAGGAGAAAGCAGGAAAAGACCTCTCTGACCTCAGCCGTAGCAATCCCTTACTCGACGCATCCCCAAAGACAAGGGAATTAAAAGCAAAAATGAACTATTGGGACCTCATCAAGATAAAAAGCTTCTGCACAGCAAAGGAAACAACCAACAAAACTAAAAGGCAACCAAGAGAATGGGAAAAGATATTTGCAAATGACATATTGGACAAAGGGCTAGTATCCAAAATCTATAAAGAGCTCACCAAACTCCACACCCAAAAAACAAATAATCCAGTGAAGAAATGGGCAGAAAACATGAATAGACACTTCTCTAAGGAAGACATCCGAATGGCCAACAGGCACATGAAAAGATGTTCAGCGTCGCTCCTTATCAGGGAAATACAAATCAAAACCACACTCAGGTATCACCTCACGCCAGTCAGAGTGGCCAAAATGAACAAATCAGGAGACTATAGATGCTGGAGAGGATGTGGAGAAACGGGAACCCTCTTGCACTGTTGGTGGGAATGCAAATTGGTGCAGCCGCTCTGGAAAGCAGTGTGGAGGTTCCTCAAAAAATTAAAAATAGACCTACCCTATGACCCAGCAGTAGCACTGTTAGGAATTTACCCAAGGGATACAGGAGTACTGATGCATAGGGGCACTTGTACCCCAATGTTCATAGCAGCACTCTCAACAATAGCCAAATTATGGAAAGAGCCTAAATGTCCATCAACTGATGGATGGATAAAGAAATTGTGGTTTTATACACAATGGAGTACTACAGGGCAATGAAAAAGAACGAAACATGTCCCTTTGTAGTAACGTGGATGGAACTGGAGAGTGTGATGCTAAGTGAAATAAGCTATACAGAGAAAGATACCATATATTTTCACTCTTATGTGGATCCTGAGATCCACATAACAGAAACCCATGGGGCAGGGGAAGGAAAAAAAAAAGAGGTTAGAGTGGGAGAGAGCCAAAACATAAGAGACTGTTAAAAACTGAGAACAAACTTAGGGTTGATGGGGGGTGGGATGGAGGGGAGGGTGGGTAATGGGTATTGAGGAGGGCACCTTTTGGGATGAGCACTTGGTGTTGTATGGAAACCAACTTGACAATAAATTTCATATATTGAAAAAAAAGATGTGGTATGTATATGTGTGTATGTACACACACACACACACACACACACACACACACACACAGGAATACTACTTGGCAATGAAAAAGGAAGTCTTGGCATTTTGCAACTATGTGGATGAAACTGGAGGGTATATGCTAAGCAAAATAAGTCAGTCAGAGAAAAACATGTATCATATGATTTCAATCATATGTGGAATTTGAGAAACTAACAGAAGATCATAAGGGAAGGGAAGAAAAAATAAGATAAAAACAGAGAGGAAGGCAAACCATAAGAGACTCTTAAATACAGAGAACAAACTGAGGGTTGCTGGAGTGGGGGTGGGTAGGGGGATGGATTAAATAGGTGACGGGCATCAAGGAGGGCACTTTTCAGGATGAGTACTGGGTGTCATGTGTAAGGGATGAATCAATGGGTTCTACTTCTGAAGCCAAAACTTCACTGTGTGTTAACTAACTTGAAAATAAATATAAAAAACAATACATAAATAAAATTTTAAAATAAAAATTTTTAAAGCCTCTAAACTAGACAGACAAAAAACCCAAAGCCAAACAAACAAACAAAAAACCCCAAAACCCCAAAATAAACTAAAACACTACAGGGACAGAAATCAGATGAGTTCTTACCAGGAGTGAGGAGAAGGAATTAAACATAAAGCAGTACTCAGAAACTTCTGGGAGAAATATTCTGTCTCAGTTGAGATGGTGGTTACATGACTATATATTGTCCAAACCCATTGAAATACACACCCAAAAAGAGTGAAATTTACTGTATGAAATTATACCCTAATTACTCTCGTTTTTTTAAATGAATTGAGATATGGAGTCCTTGTTACTAGACCCTCAAGTTACATGCAACCTGTTCCCAGACATGCCTGTAGAAAATTTATGTTCACATAAAAACATGTACATGAGTGTTCAGTACAGTTTTATTCCTCTTCATCCAAAATTGACTTTCAAGTGGTGAATAAACAACCACTTGACTTTCAAGGAAAGGAAAAATGACTTTCAAGTGGTGAATAAACAACCTGCTGATCACCCATCAATGGAATTATCCACAGAAATACAAAGGAACAAACTATTGATACATGCAACATAGATGAAACTCAAGTGCATTTTGGTAAATGAATGAAGCAGAGTCAAAGGCTTAACAAGGTACAGAGATTTCCAAAATACCTCTTGCTCTCACTCATGCTTAGTCTTCCCCATTATTCTACTTATATGACATTCTGGTAAAGGCAAAACTTCAGGATGGAGACTAAATCAGAAGTTGTCAGGGGTTAGTGGTGGGGGAAGGGGTTATTTATAAAGGATCAGCATAAAGGAATTTTTTTTTCCTGGTGATAGAATTGATCTGTTTCTTGATCGTGGTGCTAGATATCTGACAATATATTCCTAAAAATTCATGGAACTCTACACCACAAGACTGAATTTTACTACATGTATATTGAAATATAAATTAAAATTTTTAATCTCTATGTAAAATTTGTAGAAAATGGATTCCCTGTAATTTTCATCAATTTCTTAGAATATGTATTTTGTTAGGGTCTCTGAATGCTATATCTTTGACATTTGTTTTCACTTTTGTAGGTTTTATTCTTATGAATTTTAACATTGAGTAAGATTCTCTAAGAAATATGAAAAATTTACATTCTAAAGTAAAGATTCTCCCATCCTTGGCAGAGCTCATTCAGGACCTAGAGGATGTGCTATTAGAGGTGGGTGGGAGTAGGGTTCTTATTTCGGCAGAACTTTGCAGCAGCCCCAACCTCTTAAGGCAAAGCTTCAAGAAGGTAACTGTGGGGCCTCTGCTTCATCTATGTCTGCCTAGCCTGGGGGATAGATCAGGAGCATATTATCCGATATCACTGGTAAAATGTAGAATAGTCACCAAGTTTGCATTACTGAATCTGTAATTCTCACTGTATTCTGTATCTATAGTTAAATGACGTTTTCATTATTCAATATTTTGGGATTGCTAAATACTTGGAACAGAGTTCAAATTACTTAATTTGTGATTTTTTCACTTAAATCTTTGACTCCTGAGAGAGCCTTCTTTTTAGGAATAATTTCATTTTAAAAGCCTTCAAAAACAATACTATAATTGTACTCTTGTGTTCTGCTTTTGGAGTGGTTCTACTACAACCTGCACAACATTTTGTGGTAAACAACATGTCCACCATGTTGCAGAAGAGAAAAGAGCATGTGGTGACTGCTGAAGCTGGAGACTGAGCTCAGAGGCCCTGATATCAGGGTTCTCTTCATCTTGCCAAGATGACTTCAGTGCAAATATCTTCACATCTTAGAGGAAACTGGCCCACTATAAAGTTCTTCCCTTCTCTATATAGGAAATGGGTCATTAACATGGAGACTGCCTGGGAATAAACTCTAAGTGTTGCTATCAGATAACCATGCTGATAAAACAGAAACCGAACAACATTTTCTGATGCTTGCTACATTTGCAAATTAAAGTTTGCAAATAAATTTGAATACAAAGAAAAGAAGATATCTACACTGAAGGAAAGAAAAGATGTGAAAATCCAAGAGTAGGTAAATTCAACAGGGAAGGTATAGAAGGTCAATCAGGAGATGGCCTCAGAAAGGGACTTAGAGCAGGGTATGAGGAATAACACAGGTTTATTTTGGACAACACAGAAAGGAGAAAGTTAGGAGTACCTCTGTATCTCCATTTTTCCCCAAAGGAGCAAACACCTACAAATGTTCCACGATGATGTGGAGTAAACTTTCTAATCTGAAAATTTCTTGAGACCACTATGTCCCCTTTCCCTGTTGCTGTGCTATAATTCCATGTTACAGGGAGAGAGGATGACCCACATAAGCCCTGGGGTTGTACTGTGTCATCTTCTCATCTTCTCATTAGCTGAGGGTGAAAGTATACATGCTTAGTTCTTAATCTACTCACCATGCTCTCAATGTTCATTATAGAGGCACAGAGCCAGATGTTGATAAGCAAGCACAATATACAGCCACACCTTCTGAGGGGTTGAAGTATAGGAGAGACTCACAGGAAATGTAAAGGAGGAATATATTTCAGTCAACTAATGTTTATCATGCACAGAAGTGGACCAGGCATTATGACATTTCAATGAACCACAGAAGAAGCTTCACTGCTGGTCTCCTTGTCCAATCTACCTTTCCTTTTCTGCTCCATTCTTTAGCAGTGGATATCAAAATTGAGATAAAATGTGTCAAGGAAAAGCCTAGTTAGGGTCATGATCCATGGCAGGGCTATGCTTCTGAACTCAGTGGATTGTATTATTAACATTATAGCCTCAGAAAAAGCAACAGAAAGACTTGGCTTAAACTCCCAGAAATACATATTGTACAACACACATATATCCCCAAATAATGAGTTTGTCCCCAAACATACATCTGTCCTAAATAGAAAGGAGGCAGGTGAAAGTATCACCCAGCGTGTGCCTAGTACTTGTAATGGAATTTGGTTTTCTAGCAGAGCTGGCAAGGCCATGGGTGAGTGAGCTGAAGAGGCACCCTCAGTCTGGGGCTCCTACACACCTTCTGTGTCCATTTGCTTTTACTGGTTTGGTGGGGTGGAGAGTTCCTAGTAAAAGAATTCAGAAGTGGCCATAAAGGCTGGAGGTTAGTCAGATATAAGCATATCAGGTGGATCTGGAGGATTCATCAGGAGCCAAATAAAGGAAAGTTTACTGGGGGTCAGGACTCTGACAGTTTCCTAGAGAAATTCCTCCCCAGGAAAGAAAGATCCTTATTAGGTCAGATCTTCAAAGAACCTGAATCTAGGAAGAGGAAAAATAGCTACATGTGCTGAAAGCTCAAAGAACTCATACACCCCTTTACACAGCAACCCTGCATTAAGACCCCTCTGAAAACCAGAGAGAAGCCAATTGCCTGATCACCTTTTGGAGGCATGGCCAGGTGCCATCCTGAGTCCCACAGTAGACCACGGGCATCATGGGTGGGCAGGAGCCACTGCTGTGATGACAGCCTGCCTCAACATAGCTCCTGGGCAACAAACCATAGGGCCCTAGAACAGAGGCTGAGGGTGCTGTGGGGGTGCCAGCTAATTCTCTCTGGGGCACATCCATCCTGCCCTACTCCTTCTTTACTACCTTAAATTCCTACAGAAGCTTAAACTTCTGTTACCTCCAGTCTTTTTTTTAATGTTTTTATTTATTTTTGAGAGAGACACAGAGTATGAGTGGGAGAGGGGCAGAGAGAGAGGGAGACACAGAATTTGAAGCAGGCTCCAGGCTCTGAGCTCTCAGCACAGAGACCTACACAGGGCTCGAATCCACAAACTGTGAGATCATGACCTGAGCAGAAGTCGGACGCTTAACCAACTGAGCCACCCAGGCTCCAATCTTATGACATACAGACTGACTTATTTTATATTGGATATCATGGTCTCCAAACTACATTCTTCTTATGGAAAGCCATCCACTTTGGAGAGCAGCTGGTTTAGAGACTATGTCTAGTGGTGTCTGGAAACCCCTTACTATATGCTGACAACTAGATAGCTCGACCCAAAACACACACTGCCACTTTAGATTTGATGTTTGTGTACATCAACTTAACAGACAGGCTACATTTTTCTTTTAGTATTAATGAAAGTGGAGATAAATGGACAATACCTTCCATCACTACATGCAAGTGTCAGCAGGTGCTGGCTGACACCTCCATCAGCTCCCAGGAAAACACTCTTGCTCACAAACCAGTCTCTGCTGGCCAGCATTGGCCCACACTCTGGATCCTCTAGGCCTGCTACATTGGGACATCTGAATCCCACACCGAATAGCCTAACAGCCACTGCCACATTACATAGGATCCACAGAAAGTACTGTAGTTACACCCCACCCAGTCCCAAGTACCCATTTTGTGTTGAGAGGGAATCACATGTCGCTTTTTGTAGAGCAGTTTTACTCTAAACAGGCATTCTTCATGATCCAGGTGCATTGAGAGCATCTTATCTTTTGTAGGTTAAGAAAACAATTTAGAATTCCATGCCGATTCAAGAATGAGGCTACTGCTGCCATGTTTAAATACCAAAAATATGGACAGAATATGGGCAATTCTTTGAAGTATTGATTTAGTAGCTTTACCCACCCTGTCCTGGAGATGGTGGGTTCCATGCCGACTTCAACGCACACAAAGGTTTGTCAAGGTCAGCTTCCCCTCAACCCTCACTGCAAAAGGCTGCATCCTCTGTCCTGCTGCTCATTTCTAAGCTGTTTTCTAAAGTCTCCACTGCCCCCTGGAGGAGCACAGCACCGTGTGACTGCAACATCAAAGGAGGTGCAGCAAGAGTCATGAGGCCACCACGATTTCCAGACATTTAGCCTTGTTGCATCTTTATAATTTTTTAATGTTTTATTTATTTTTGAGAGAGCATAGCAAGGGAGGGGCAGAGCAAGAGGGGGACAGGATATGAAGCAGGCTTTGTGCTGACAACAGCAAGCCTGATGTGGGGCTACAACTCGAAGCCATGAAATCATAACCTGAGCCAAAGTGGGAGACTCAACCAACTGAGCCACCCAGGAACCCCAGCTTTTTTGCATCTTAACATACAGATTGGGAGGTGCATCTGGGTGGCTCAGTCAGTTAAGTGTCCGACTTCAGCTCAGGTCACAATCTAAGGGTTCAGTTTGTGAGTTCGAGCCCCATGTTGGACTCTGTGCTGCCAGGTCAGAGCCTGGAGCCTGCTTTGGGTTCTGTGTCTCCCTCCCTCTCTGCCCATCCCCCACTCATGCCCTGTCTCTCTCTCTCTCTCTCTCTCAAAAATAAATAAACATTAAAAATGTTAACATACAGATTGAAGGTTAAGCCTGAAAGAATGAAAGTTCTAAAAAGGAGTTTTACAGCAAGTAAATGTGTGGTAGGGAGATTTAATATCTAAATGAAGGGATCCAGGTTTCCATTCCAACTTAGGTAAAAGATGAGATTGATGCATATCAGTACTTGATATGAAGCCTGGAGAAAAGTAGGCACTCAACAAATGGTAGATGTTTATAATATTAGAAATTATATTAGAAGTAAGATAGTACTGCATTCTAAAATGACAAAGCATGATTTTTAGTGCATAAGAATTTATACACCAAGATTTTCAAGGGAGAAAAATTTCTCCTTATATACTAAGTGTGCTGGTAAAAATAAATGGTGTTAATACTCCCACCATGACTAATTTCAAGCACAAAAATGTGACACCATTAAACATGGAGCCAGTGAGTGATCACTGCAGCACACTGTTATATAACATTTCTATCACACAGATAAAACAAATGTAAATAACCTCAAGGGCATACATAATGGAAAAATGTAGCAAACTAATTAGGAAGAGATGCATTTTGAATATTTATTACTTTTGTTTTAATATACTTAATTGTAAGTTTACATAACTTAATTTTTAATAACAACTATGTTTAACAACTGGGTGGCAAAAATCCTGAAAATTTAGCAATCAGCTCTTGCAAGCCAGCTCTTGCACACACATTAGGGCCAGGGTATCCAAGCTTCTGTGTTCCTCCAGAAAATTCCATAAACACGAGTTTAAAAGATTTGGGTAGTTCTGTCTGCTGGTGTTTGCACATGTCAGACATGTAAGTGTCAGATTAGAACCCTCTGCCCCACCATGTGGAAGGCAACACAGTTCATTTGCCCAAGAAGTGTGTGAGGAAACCACACTCAGGTTGGAGGAAACTATATGTAAATATTGCAGGAACAGTGAGTTCTGGAGCTGAAAATTTAGAGGTGAACTTTTACACACATGCTGTTCAGACAACACCTTCAAATGAGTTGGAGATATATCAATAAACAGGAGGAGTATAGCGATGAACACCCTTGACATTAATACTCCTGTTAGTCTTAAACCTAAGGAACCATGACTTAAGAAATTTCCCGTAAATAAATGTGTGCAAATGCTGAACAGTGCATCCATTACCATTATCACCCTGACTGTTACATAAAAGGAAGTGTGCTATAGAGCCAGGAACTTAAAAGGAAAGTATACGCAGGCACACATTTAAATATATATCCTCCAAGTGATGGTGTAGAAAATGCATTTATAAATAATATGCTCTTAAGACCATTCTTGTTGAAATGCCTACATCCTTCTTAAATGCCAATTTTGCCTTGAAGTTCCATATAAAAGGCCATATTTTGGAAGATCAATGAAAACATACATGCATTTTTTGTCCTCAGCACAAAGATAATATCTATTTTCGTAGTTTTGTCCTTTTAATTGCTAGTTCTTTTCAGATTATATAGCTTGAAAACAACTTTTTCATGCAGTTCATATATCATATTGAGAAAGAGAGCAGACCAGACCAGACCATTTCTATGGCATTGGGAAGCAGATGGGAAATATTTCACAGGGAGTTGATTTCTAGCTTTTTAATCATTGAGGTACTTCATTTCATTTTATTCTGTGGGTGACTTCACTTTAACCTAATGCAAGATAATGTCACTGCCTATTGGATATCTGGTGCCTAGAAAAACCTTCATTTTGGTTAAAATTAGTTTAAATTAAGCACATTTCTATCACCTCAGACTGCTGTACTCCACATAGCACCAAGCCATTATCTGACATGGTATTTTATGTAATTTACAGAGATGTTGGCATTGTTCAGAATGGACTGACTGGCCTTTAACAACAGTGTTTTGGACAAATTCTTGTGTCTTTATTTTTGGCTGAATTTTCGAAGAATTTGAAGTCATCCATATAGCATTAGCGCTCTCCTGTCTCAATGAATGATATTGCTGCTGACCCAGTTTCTCAAGCCACACTCAGGAGTCTCCTTGAACACTTTCTTTTTCCCCCTTCCTTGCCTACATCATTAATTCTTCACAAGCCAGTTGGCTCCTTATCTCTCATTATTGCTGTATCTCAGCTAATGCTACACTCCAGACCAGTCCCATCTCTTCAACAACTATCTCTCTGCTTCCCTCATGGCCTTCAAGATCTTTAAAACTTTGAAACTGGTCATGTCTCCCAGATCTGAGAGCAGGTGGTCACTGGAGGCAGAACTCCACCTGGAAGCACTATCTCACTGTTGGACTCTCCACAAGGCTCCAAAGCTGCATTCTCTCATAGCTGGTCTTGGCAGCAGCATCTCCATACACAACACTGTATTAGAAGAGGAACCTCACGAATGACAAGGTTATAGCCTTTGGAAATGTTTCACTTGTAAAACTTGTATCTGTAGAATGTACTTCCATTCACTTGAATTTTCCTATTTAAGAAAAAAAATCGATACTTGCCCTAAAGCAATGTTTTTGTACCTTCTCCAGTATCTTGAGTTCTTTAGTCTTTACTGCTTGCACACTAACCTTAGCCTGATTATACACTGACAGATAAGACAAAGATGCTCTGTGCCATCAATAGTTCCACAGGATCATGAGCTCTTCTGATGCACACATCTGTTCTCTGGGTTGAGGAATGGGCAACATTTGTTGTCATACTTATTGGAACACCACCAAGTCCTGAACATCCATGCTGATTATTTTCCACTAAGACATGTGCTTCCAAAATGTCTATGGGAAGAGGCAGAGTATGGAAAAAAAAGAGCTTAGACTTGGGGCAGAGAAATCTGTGAAGAACCCAGCCCTACCACTTGCCTCTGAAAGGCCTTGAGCAAGTTCCCATCCACTGTGAGCACCAGCACCCTCATAGGACAATGGGCCATCGTGATGCCTGGGAATTTATGGAAATAGCACATGCTGGGCATTTACCATAGTGCCAGGTGGAGCAGGTCCTCATGAGTGTCAGTGTCCCCCAATATTTTTAATAAGGCTCAAAGCATTCATGTGAAAAGCATCATCATCAAGAGCATTCTTTTCAACTATTGGAAACATTTCCTAGTCCCATTTTGGAAGCAACTAGTAGTACCAAACAGTATGAAAAATTCCTCAGGAATCAAAGGCCAGGCAAGGCAGGCCTGCATCCCCATGCTTCTCCTGTTTCTCAGTGAAGGTTTCCCATCTCTCTCTGTTTCTGCATGGCCTATATAATTTCAAGTCTTAGGGCCAGAGTGCTGGGCCCAGTGGCCCCACTGGTCAGAGCCCAAGGCCTGGACCACACAGCTTATCCTCTTGGGGTGTTTTCCTCCAGGGGATGGGAATGATTCTCCCACTTTAACAAGGAGGAGTAATGGGGAAAATCCATTTCACACTTAATAATTATTACCTATATTATTATTTCTCTTAAATCATTCAACAAATATTTACTGAGACCCAGCTGTGTGCCAAACACCGTATGCCTCTTCTTTTTATCTCTTCACACTACCATGATGTGGAACAGCCTTGATATAAAGGGATGACTCTAAAGACGGAATTGCAGCCTTTAGTCAGTTCACATGGGTCAATAGCAATTCATAGCCATGGAATTTGGACATTAGAACTCTCAAGATTCCCCTGAAATCATCCTGTCTCCTAGCTGGACACCTAGGTTCTATTCTAGTGCATGAGTGTTATGTGCATTAAGAAACTCAAACCAGGCAGAGAAACCATTCACATTTATTAAGAATATTCTCACCCTTTGGAAGGAGTATAATATAAATACTCTGAATGATTAAGCTTTGGTTTAAGTTTCTAAAACAAAAATGAAATGGTATAAGTTTCATTTGTTATGTTTAGTTTGTGAGTGGGTAATAATATTTAGAATAAGATTAATCTTCAGTGGAAAAAAATGATTTTCAGACTAAGAGGTAACCAGCCTCACTACACAGAACTGGTAAAAAGCAGTTGAAGAATGCAATGGAGGGACAGCAGTGACAGACTGAGGAATGATTAGAAAACAAGGGCACTCCTAGGAGTGGCCCAGATGTCGACTCAGGGGCCCTCAGTGGACAGACATGGTTCCCAAACTGGCTACCTATGGTCCTTACTGACTCTCTGGTCCAGGCCTGACTGCAATGGCACTCTGCAGAGAGGCCAGCCAGGTGAGCTACCTGCCTGTGAGTTTCCCTGAGGATGGCAGCCTACTGCAGGACAGGAGGGCATGTTAGCCCGCATGGTGTGTGCAGACCTGGCGGCATGTAGTGTTGGAGGATAGGACTACAGACCTCCCACCATTGCTAGAGCAACATTAAAAAACAAAAATAAAATGTTTTGGTTTAAATTAATGACCAATTGGGTTAAGGAAAAAGATACAGAGTTTTGAGATGGGAGGTGAGGCTGAGAAGAGGACTTGGAGGAAGATGAAAGGCCAAGCTGTGGCCAGCAGTCACAACAGGCTGACAAGGGACTTGTATGAGCTTCATCCTGATGCCAAGACCTGTGTGAAACAACAAACACCCAATTTTGGGTGATGTCTTCTCCCCAATTATACAACAAAGTTTGACAGTACAAGAGGTGTTTTTGGTTTTGGTTTTGGTTTTCGTTCTTAATTTTTATTATTTTATTTTATTTTTTTATATAATTTATTGTCAAGTTAGCTAACATACAGTGTATACGGTGTGTTCTTGGCTTTGGTATTAGATTCCCATGATTCATCATTACATACAACACCCAGTGTTCATCCCAACAAGTGCCCTCTTCAATGCCCATCTTCCATTTTCCCCGCATTCCTGCCGCCAACTCCCTTTCACACTCAGTTTTCTCTCTGTATTTAAAAGTCTCTTATGGGGGCGCCTGGGTGGCGCAGTCGGTTAAGCGTCCGACTTCAGCCAGGTCACGATCTCGCGGTCCGTGAGTTCGAGCCCCGCGTCAGGCTCTGGGCTGATGGCTCGGAGCCTGGAGCCTGTTTCCGATTCTGTGTCTCCCTCTCTCTCTGCCCCTCCCCCGTTCATGCTCTGTCTCTCTCTGTCCCAAAAATAAATAAACGTTGAAAAAAAAAATTTTTTTTTAAAAAATAAAAGTCTCTTATGGTTTCCCTCCCTCTCTGTAACTATAAATCTATATTTTTCTCTCCCTTTCCCTATGGTCTTCTGTTAAGTTTCTCAACTTCTACATATTTGGCATTGTTGGTAAGAATGCAAACTGGCGCAGCCACTCTGGAAAACAGTGTGGAGGTAGGTTCCTAAAAAAATTAAAGATTGAGTTACCCTATGACCCAGCAATAGCACTACTAGAAATTTATCCAAAGAATACAGGAATGCTGTTTTTGTTTTTTAATGTAATATGACTTTATTCTCAGTTTGGCCTTTTATTTCAAAATTTTCTGTATAATGATAACTTACAAGAACCTTCATGTTGCAGGAGGTTATGATTCTGAGAAGAAAATTCAGAAGTTTGAGATGTCCTCAGTGAGGGAGGAAAGACTGTAATCTCTTTTCAAGTTATAGAAGTCCTTCTGACCCTGTCTTACTGATTCAAAGAAAAAAATCTTTTGGCATCAAAATAAACACACAAAAGCACCAGGCACATTTAATGACACTTCATTAATCACTACACAAATAGTACATTTGGGTCTGGATGTCAATTCCAACATTTAAAATAACATGATGGTTACAGGATTTTGTACTCTTCTTTAAAATTTATAAACCTTTGGATTTACAAAGCATTTAACAAAGTTAGGCCAGTAAGTACTGAGTCACAGTGTAGCTGTGTAACACCTTGATTTGAAAAAAAAGGGGAGGGGGCTGCAACTTTAAAGAATTCCATTTAGAATATGGTTTTCTTGAGAAGAACCCAGATGGGCTTTTAGATAAAGAGAAAGACCAGCTGCATACATTGTCAAATCTGCATAACAATTGGATCTTAAGAAAACCAAATAATATTTTTCATTGAACGAGAGAGTTCTTAGTAAGCAGCTTTAAAAAACATGATTATTTCTCATTATTCTACAAAGTGGAAGCCATTTTCTTTTCAGTTGTCAGAGAAACTCTATGGGTAAAGTAAAGGGGTGACAACAGCTTGTGCATTTACAGAGAAGGACCAGACTTAGCTAAAATCTGGAGCAGCCCTTGGGGCTTAGTGGACAGCATTCACTCCCTCACTCAATACATATTAAACACCCACTGCAAGCAAGTACTGTGCCAGCCCTGGGCACCTAACAGCAAGCACTTCAGGACCCTGTTCTCTGTGGCCTTTTACTCTGGTTGGGGGAGAGAGACAACAGACAAATACATATGCACTCCATGAGGTGTTAAGTGTTATGGATAAAAATAGGGCAGAGAAGGTGTGGGAGCTCCCATTGTGGTTTTGAGTGGTAAATGGCCTCTCTGCTAAGGTGACATTGAGCACAAAACTGAAAAAAACTGAGGAGTCAGTCCTGTGCCTGAATGGTGGACAAAAGTCCCAGAGAAAGGTAATGGTACAAAGACCTGGGGCAGCCATGGGCTTAGAATGTTCAAAACACAGTAAAAAGACTTGATTGAGAAAGGGGAGAATGGTACAATATATGGTCAGACAGGAGGGGCCAGAGCACATGAGACCTCACAGATCCATATAAGGGGATACAAAGTATATTTATCTGACCACATGAAATTAAATTAGATATCAATGACAGAAAAATCCTTAGAAGATGACTAAATAGTTAATAAGTAAATAACTTGTGTAGTAAAAAAGAAATAAAAAGAGAAATAGAAAATACTGTACTCTGAACTGAATGAAAACAAAAACACAATATATCAGAATGTGTAGGACATTAAAGCAGCCCTAAGGAAATTTATAGCACTAAAACACTTAAATTAGAAAAGTTTCAAATCAATGACTACAGCTTCTACATTAAGAAACTAGGAAGGGGCACCTGGCTTAGACAGTTTAGCGTCCAACTCTTGGTTTCAGCTCAGGTCATGGGATCAAGTCCCACATGAGGCTCCACAATAAGCATGGAGTCTGCTTAAAATTCTCTCTCTCTCTCTTTCTCTCTCTCTCCCTCTGCACCTCTCCCCTGCTGCTGTGCTCTTTCTCTCTCTAAAAAAAAAAAAAAAGGAAAGAAAGAAATAGGAAGGTAGGAAGAAACTAGAAAAATATGAAAAAAAAGTAAGACAAACTTGGCAGAAGAAAAAACAATAAAGATTAAGACACAAATTAGTGAACTAGAAGACGGAAAAAACAGTAATCAGTAAAATCAAAAGCAATTTCTTTCAAAATATCAATAAAATTGTTAAACTCCTAGCCAAAACTAATCAGGAAAAAAAGAGAGAAGACAGAAATTATCAGTGTCTTGAAGGACAGAGTGACAACACTACAGATTCTACAGGTATTAAAAGGATAATAAGAAAATAATATAAACTATTTTATGTAAATCAATATGACAATAGATAAAATGAACAAATTCCTTGAAGATAAAAATTATGAAAATTCACTCAAGAAGAAAAAGGTAAAACAAATAGCTCTGGTTCTATTAAAGAAATTTAAATCACAGTAAAAATTATTCCCATAAGGAAAATCCCAGACCCAGATGGCTTTATTGGTAAGTTATATCAAACATATAAGAATGAAATCATAGTAATTTTACACAAACTGTTTCAAAAAATTGAATAAATGGCAATACTTCCCTACTTATACAATGAGACCAGAATTACCCAGATACAAAAACCAGACAAAAACATTAAAAGAAAGCCACAAACAATATACTTTATAAACAGAGATATAAAATTTCTTAACAATTTTGAAAATCTAATCTAAAAATATATTCAAAGGAAAATACATCATGACCAAGTGGAATTTATCCAGGAATGTAAGAATAGTTTAACATTTGAAAACCAACCAGTATAATTCACTATATTAACAAACTTAAAATATGTATTTAATCATCTTAATCGACACAGAAGAAGCATTTGAAAAATTCAACGTCCCTTCTTAATAAAACCTCTCAGCAAACCAAAGTAGAAGGAAAATTCCTCAAACTGACAAACAGCTTCTAAACACACACACACACACTCACACACACACACAGCCAACATCATACTTGATGAAATTCTAAGTGATTCCCTGTTAATATCAGGAACAATACAAGATATCCTCTCCCACAACAGCTCTTCAGCATTTTACTGGAAATTATAGTCAATGTAATCAGCCAAGAAAAAAAAGGGGGGGGGAGGAGTACAGATTGGGGAAAAAAGGAACTAAAATTGTGTTTGTTTGCAGACTACATGATTATCTACATAATAAATTTGATGGAATCTACAAAAGGGCTACTAGAACTGATAAATACGTTTAGCAAGGCTGTAGGATCTGAGTCCAATATACTTAACTCTACTATATTTCTATATAATAGTAATAAACAGAAATTAAAATTTAAAGAAACATTTATAATAACATCAAAAATATGAAATACTTACAGGGCACCTGGGTGGCTCAGACTTCAGCTCAGGTCATGATCTCATGGTTCATAAGTTCAAGCTCCACATTGGGCTCTGTGCTGACAGCTCAGAGCCTGGAGCCTGCTTCAGATTCTGTGTCTCCCTCTCTCTCTGACCCTCCCCCACCGTCTCTCTCTCTCTCTCTCTCTCTCTCTCTCTCTCTCTCTCAAAAATAAACATTAAAAAATGAAATACTTAGCAATAAACCTGAAAAAAGATACAAAACACTTGTACACTGAAATCTATACAATATTTCTGAAAGCAATAAAAGGGACTAAATAAATGGAAAGATATACCTTGGCCAAGGTTGGAAGAACTAATAGTGTTAAGAAGTCAATTCTCTCAAAACTGTTCTACTGATTCAAAGCAATCACAATAAATGTCTCAGGCTTTTTGTAGAAGTTGACAAACTGATTCTAAAATTCATATGGAAATTCAAATAATGTAGAATAGTCAAAATAATGCTGAAAAATAACAACAAAGATGGAGATATAACAACACCTGCTTTCAATACTCATGATGAATCTATAGTAATCAAGACAATAGGGCACTGGTGTAAAGACAGACAAATCAGAGTTCAGACATAAACTCTCAAATATATGCACAACTGAATTTTGAAAAAGTCACAAAGGAAATGCAGTGGGAAAGGATGCTTTTTCAACAAATGCTACTGGAATAATTGCATATCCATATGCAAAACAAACATAAATGAATAAACTTGGATCCATACCTCACAGCATACTCAAAAATTAACTCAAAATGGATCAAAGACATAAATGTAAAACATAAAGCTGTTAAATGTATAAAAGAAAACACAGGAGACAATCTTTGTGACCCTAATTTAGTAAAGACTTCTTAGATACAATACCAAGAGCATAATCCATAATATATAGTTAATTAAAATTTAAAACCTCGAAATTTGAAACCTCTCCTCTTCAAAAGGCACTCTTAGAATGAACAGACAAGGCACAAGTGGGAGAAAATATTTGCAAAGTGTATATCTCATAAAGAACTTGTGTCTAGACTATATAAAGAGCTCTGAAAATTCAGTAATATTAAGACAAAAAGCACACACAAAATTTGCTAAATATTTGAACAGACACGTTTCAAAGAGGAAATGCAAATGGAAAATAGGCACATGAAAAGATGTCCAACATGATCAGTCAATAGAATGGTGCAAGTTAAAACCATAATGAGAATTTACAATCCAGCAATTCCACTTCTGGGTATATATCCAAAAGAACTGAAAGTAGAGACTAGAACAGATATTTGTACACCCATGTTCATAATAGCATCACTCACAATAGCCAAAATTGGAAACAACCCATAGTATCCATTGATGGATGAGTGGATAAGCAAAATGTAATATATAAATACAATGGAACTAAAAGGCAACTGACAGAATGGGAGAAGATATTTGCAAATGATATATCAGATAAAGGGTTAGTATCCCAAATATATAAAGACCTTATGAAACTCAACACCCAAAAAACAAATAATCCAGTGATGAAAGGGGCAAAAGACATGAATAGACACTTCTCCAAAGAAGACATCCAGATGGCCAACCGACACATGAAGAAAGGCTCAACGTCACTCATTATCAGGGAAATACAAATCAAAACCACAATGAGATACCACCTGACACCTGTCAGAATGGCTAATATTAACAACTCAGGCAACAACAGACGTTGGCAAAGATTTGGAGAAAGAGGATCTCTTTTGCATTGTTGGTGGGAATGCAAGCTGGTGCAGCCACTCTGGAAAACAATAGGGAGGATCCTCAAAAAACTAAAAATAGAACTGCCCTATGACCCAGCAACTGCACTACTAGGTATTTATCCACAGGATACAGGTGTGCTGTTTTGAAGGGACACATGCACCCCCATGTTTATAGCAGCACTCAACAATAACCAAAGTATGGAAAGAGCCCAAATGTCCATCGATGGATGAATGGATAAAGAAGATGTGGTATATATATATACATACATACATATACACACAATGGAGTATTACTCGGCAGTCAAAAAGAATGAAATCTTGCCATTTGCAACTACGTGGATGGAACTGGAGGGTATTATGCTAAGTGAAATTAGTCAGAGAAAAACAAAAATCATATGACTTCACTCAGGACTTTAAGAGACAAAACAGATGAACATAAGGGAAGGGAAACAAAAATAATATAAAAACAGGGAGGGGGACAAAACAGAAGAGATTCATAAATATGGAGAACAAACTGAGGGTTACTGGAGGTGTTGTGGGAGGGGGTATGGGCTAAATGGGTAAGGGGCATTAAGGAGCCTACTCCTGAAATCATTGTTGCACTATATGCTAACTAATTTGGATGTAAATTTTTAAAAAATAAAAAATAAAGTTAAAAATATTTTAAATAAATAAATAAATACAATGGAATATCATTCAACGTTAAAAAGGAAGGAAATTATGACACATGCTACAATACAGATTAACCTTGAGGACATTTTATATCATTGTCATAAAATGACAATCACAAAATGACAAATGTTATATGATTCCACTTTTATGAGGTACCTAGAGTAGTCGAATCAATAGAGATAGAAAGTAGAGTGGTAGTTGCCTGAGGTTGGGAGAGGGGAAAGGGGAGTTGGTGTTTAAGGAGTACAGAGTTTCAGTTTTGCAAGATGAAAGGAGTTCAGAAGATGGATGAGAGTGATGGTTGAAAAAAAAATGTGAATGTACTTAATACCACTGAACTGTACACTTAAAAATGGTTAAACTGGTAAATTTTATGTTATGTGTACTTTATTGCAATTAAACACATACACACACACAAGCAGTTATACCCACTCAATGACAGTAATAAAGAAGATAGGAAATAATGCATGTTGGTATGTGGAAAAGTGGGAATTCTCATACACTGCTGGTGGGAACTCAAAATGATAAAATCATTTTGGGAAACAGTGTGGTGATTACTTAACATCTCAAAAACATACCTACCATATGTTCCAATCATTCCACTCTTAGGTATTTACCCAAAAGACAGGTAAGTCCATACAAAAACTTGTATCTGAATATTCTTAGCAGCTTTATTTGTAATAGCCATATACAGGAAATAACCCAGATGTTCAAGAAATGAAAAAACAAACTGTGGAAAACCCTTACAATGGGATACTACTCAACAATTAAAGGGAATGAAGCATTGATCCACACAACGTATGTGAATCTCAAAAAAAAAAAAAATGTGCTTGGTGTAAGAAACAAGACAAGCTAATAATACACACTGGATAATTCCATTTACATAAAACTAGAAAGTGCAGGGAAGCCTGGGTGGCTCAGTCGCTTAAGCATCTGATTCTTGGTTTTGGTTCAGGTCATGATTTCATGGTTCATAAGTTCAAGCCCTGCATCAGGCTCTGTGATGACAGTGCAGAGCCTGCTTGGGATTCTCTCTCTTCCTCTCTCTCTGCCCCCCTCCACTTGTTCTCTCTGTCTCTCTCTCTCTCTCTCAAAATAAATAAGTAAACTTTAAAAATAAAATAAAACTAGAAAGTGCAAACTAATCTTTAGTGACAGAACACATATTAGCAGTTCATTGGGTACGGGAGGAGGCAGGGGCAAGAAGTGTCTGGGGGCAGTATGATGAGTATATTAACTATACTGGATTATGGGAAGTTTCACAGGTATATATATATATATATATATATATATATATATATATATATGTCAAAACTTATGTTTTATACTATAAACATTTGCAGTTTATTGTATATTAATCATACCTCAATAAAGATATTTTTAAAAAGTAAAAAGAGGCTATAGCAGAATATAGCAAAATGTTAAAAATAACAACAAAAAAGTTTTTCTTATTCAGTCTTTTAAAAAATTCACTAACAAACTCACAGATACAATTTTCACCCAGAAATTGTTCGAAGAATGGTAAATTGTCACCCTCTATCTTTGTCTACCATAAAGAGTTTAGAAAATTGAACATTGATATTTTTCTCACTGATTGTGAATTTTAGCCCCAAACTACACTTAAGCAACATTTACACACAAGGAATGAAAAATTAACCATTATCAGACTCCTTGTACTTAAATTGTCTTCTTGAAACTTAAAGGAAAAAAGTCACCCAGTTTGACTTTGTGAAACAGAAAGCCAGAATGGCCCAATTTCATGTGGATGGAAATAGCATCATTTCTTGGGAATATAAAAAAGGAATTGCCTACAGCACTTTCAAATAGAATGTTCTTTTTTATTTTTATTATTTACACTGCAGTTTTGTTTCCTGAGGGGCTTGACAAAAATAGAATTATAAAATTCTAGCACCACAAAGGACTTCAAAAACCATCTGGTTCAACCTCTTCTTTATCAGGTGAATAAGCTGAAGCCCAGGGAAGATGGGAAGATGCCTGGGGAAGATGCCAGGGAGGAGGCCAGAAATGGGGGCCCTGGGGCTGCACTCCTCCTTCCCTTGGCTGAGAAAGACAACAAAATTACCAGTGGCCTTGGAATCACCAGCGTCCTGGAGCCCAACACCCCAATCATCAATGTAGAGCTAGTAGTTTCTCAAGCGAGTCACTCTTTCCTCTCCTTCCTTCCTTCCTTCCTTCCTTCCTTCCTTCCTTCCTTCCTTCCTTCCATCAATATTTACTTAGCATCCAGGGGATATAAAGCCCTGTGTTAGGCTCTCCTCCCACCATAATTATGACCCCAAAATTCACTGAGTTTGTATTCTAGCAAGACACACAGACATTAAACAACTCTCTGCACAATTAGTTATTTAACTGCACCTGCCATCAATGCAGTGAAGAAGCACCTGTCAGGAAGCCCTACATTAGGAGTGTGGTCTAGATTGAGAAGAGTTAGCAGAGCAGATATTTTAGAGTGGGGAGGGTGGGCCTGGGTTCAGGAGATGCCTGAGAAAGGTGAGGGCAGGAGCTCCACCTGGGAAGTATCAGCACCAGGGCACAGGTACATGAGGAGTGGCTGTGTCCACACAGGGCTAGGACAGGTTACCTACTTAGACATGACACTTAATGCAATGCAAAGTCATTTTGAAAATATTGTGTATACAGTGAGTAGAGGGAAGCAAGAATAGACTAGCAATTACTTCCACCAGTAAGGTAAAAACAGAGAAGCTATAAAGAAGACATGAGAGAAGTAGATGGGCGTTCTAGATACTTCACAGACAGAACCAGTAGGCAGTTGGCTACACCATGTGGGAGCCCAGTACAAAGTGAAAATACAGGGCCCCTGGTTCAAAAATTACTAAGAATTTCAAGATAGCTAACAGCAGAGCACTGAACCTTGATCAGAGCCCTGGGAGATCTGAGATGTGGATGACACTGGCAGCATGTCCAGGGAGCTGCCCTGCCCAGGATTTGGCCATTGACTGCACATGAGAAAGGAGAGAAAGAAGGATGACACCAAGGTCCGGGGATCTTCCTCTGAATGGCAGAACTGGGCTGGAGTGGGCTGTTCAGCACATGCTCTGGACCAGACTGGGAGCAGAGCCCAGGTCATCCACGTGGAGGTGTGGAATAAGAAGGAAGTTGCCTGGTGACTATCTGGTTAGAGGGGATTCCTGTCTCCAACATCCAGATGGAACAGAAACCACAGGAGTGCACAGATGACCCAGCAGAGAGCAACAGAGAAGCAGCCCAAAGACATTTTTGGGTGGCCAGATGCAATGGTTCACCAGAGGCAAGTGAGATGGAGGTCCCAGAGGACCAGGAAGTCAGAGGGGTTCCAGAGCCTCCAGCATCATCTCTCCATGCCTGCGTCTTAGGCTGAATGGCAGAGCCTCATCCTCAAAGGGAAATTACAATGGAAGTTTTCTGAGACAGTGAGAAAATGGTTAAAAAAAAAAAAAAGAAACACGCTTAATAAGATGCCCAGTTTAAGGGGCGCCTGGGTGGTGCAGTCGGTTAAGCGTCCGACTTCAGCCAGGTCACGATCTCGCGGTCCGTGAGTTCGAGCCCCGCGTCGGGCTCTGGGCTGATGGCTCAGAGCCTGGAGCATGTTTCCGATTCTGTGTCTCCCTCTCTCTCTGCCCCTCCCCCGTTCATACTCTGTCTCTCTCTGTCCCAAAAAATAAATAAACGTTGAAAAAAAATATTAAAAAAAAAAAATAAGATGCCCAGTTTTATGTGCTGCCTGGCTAAAGTGGCATGGTGGTGTTCTGACTGCTCACATAGCTGGCAGGCTTTTTGACATCCTGATCTCCTGTTGGCCCTCCTTGGGGTGGGGATGATACAGCTGAGAACTGAGAGCAAAGGGCTCATTTCCAGTTTTTGTCTCCAAATTGAAGTTTTATAAAATTCTAGACTTCCACCAAAAAAAGGCTACAATTTCTAACAGACAAAAGACTTTGGTTTCAGTTTGTGCCTTGTTTGAAGTTTCCAAAGCTTAGGAGATTGAAAGAACATGACGCTTATATAATGATTCACAGATGTGTAAAGTGTGCACAACTCATAAAACCTGGTTTTCCCACCCAGAAGGATAAAGTACTCTGAGGCAAGTAGGCCAAGTTTGTAGAGAAATCAGGGAGTCAAATGTGAATAGATCCACCTCCTTGGGCCATACCCTGTTGGAGAAGGGTCAGGACAGGATTTACCCTAGCAGTTTGGAAAGTCTGGGGGTGGTTAAGAGGCCAGATTCTTGCCAACTTTCCTTATCTCTTTCCCATAGGAAATAAGGTGTTTGCTACAAAAAAAAAAAAAAAAAAAAAAAGTTTTCACTCCAGTGGTGGCCCATACTTTGGAGCAGACTTCTGGCAAGCTTAATAAAAGCTGGTAGGTAGCAAACAAGGTGTGTGTCACCAAGCCTGTCTGTTTCACCAGCCTCTTCACACTGTGCTTCCATCTATGTTCCTGCCCTCATCCAGAATGGTCCCAGCTATACCTGAAAATCATCCCTGATACTCATCCAGGCCTCAAACCCCACATCTGACACATATACAAATCCCCTCAGCTCTACCAGGAATGTATGTCCCACGTCACGCCCAGCCCATGCCTTCCCCAGTCCAAACCACCAGCACCCCTCTAGACAACTGGAATCACCCTAACTGGCTCTGGCTGCCACTCTGTCATCTGCAGCAGCCAAACTGATACTAGCAAATGAAAATCTAATCATACCACACCCTGCCTACACCCTTCTGATGGTTTCATGTAACACAGAAATGACATCTAAGTTCCTGACAGGGACTTTAAGGCTATGTCTTGCCTGAGGTGACCCCCAGCCATCTATGATTCAGGGTTTTTCCACTGAGGGCTCCTTCACCAAGTTCCTGCTCCCCACTGTCTGATGACTTACCCTTATGTCTCTCAGAGCAAAGCGCATCTCAGAGAGTCTCTGCTGACCAATTCCTCAAAAGAAGCCCCACCTCAACCTTCACCTTGTACTTCCAAGCACCTCATTTTGTAACTTATTTTTCTCAATGTCACTTGTCACTACTTGGAAAGGTAGATGACTATGCACATACTTGTACATATATGTGCAAGCATACATATGAATTCATGCAGTGATAAATGCTGTCAATGCGCATGCAGTGAGGAATAAGAAAACAGAGCCCTTCCCTCAGGGAACTCACAGACCAGCCTCCTGTGGACAGCAAATACTTCCCAGTACAAAGAGAAACTTGCTTCATGTCCTAGCACCCAGTTTATGTAACCATTTTAAAGGAACATTTGAAAAACTCTGCTCTAGAGTACTTCAGTAAGTTGGAGGCCATGAGTGATTTTCTTTGCTGAGAATTTATTTATATGAGATAAGATTATTATTAAAGTCTATTTTCTTCAGGATAATGAGAAGGACCAAGCAATAAATCCACAGCCCTGCCACTGATTTCAATGAAAGTCTCCAATCCATAGTACCCCTTCAGTCAAAAGAGTAGATTTAGACCTTGTCTTCCCAATAAAGGGAAGTGTGAGCTATCTGGGGATGAGATGAAGGAGGCTCCTCTGATGATGGAGGTAATAAGAAAGCAAAAGCAATTGTTTTTCTTAACTCACTTAGGTAATTGTTTCATGCCTGTCTGCTCTCTGCTGTGAAGACACTGTGAAAACAGTGAATACACAAGGCAAAGGGAATGGAATTCAATCACCCAGTCTTTTGCTCCAGTAGATATTCCTTTTCTCCTCACTCCACATGGGGGTTAATGCAGAATCAGGCTTCACAAATAGAGGGATATAGTATAAAACAAGGGAGAAAATGGTTCCTTTCTGCTCTGGCAAGCCCACACTTTATAGAAGAAATGGAAGAACTCACACTGGCTCAGATAGAATGGGCAAGGATGTGACTATCACCAAAGGATTTTAGGTGGAGAAGGGAAAGCTCTGTGAGAACTGGCTATATGCTATCAGCTAATTGTTTGTGTCTCCCCAAATTCATACATTAAGTCATAACCACCAATGTGAAGGTATTTGGGATGTGATTATGTCACAAAGGTAGGGGACTTAATGGATGAGATTAGTGCCCTTATAAAGGAGACCCCAGAGTATTCTCTTGCTCTCTCTCCACCATGTGAGGACACATTGAGAAGTCAGTAGGCTGAGACTTGAAAGAGAACCTGACCATGTTGGCACCCTAATCTCAGACTTCCAGCCTCCAGAACCATGAGAAATAAATGTCTGTTGTTCATAAGCCACCCAGTCTATGGTACTTTGTTATAGTAGTCTGAACTGACCAAGACACTGATCAGGGGAAGAAGTTAAAACCACCTCATCTTTGGGCTGAGAATATTGTGCTAGGACTAATGGGGTAGAGAGAGGGGGAGAAGACCACCATAGGCAGAATCCACTTACTCGTGAAGAAGGATTGTCCAACTGTATAACTAAACACCAAGTGGACATTCTTAGGAGTTGGAAGACACAAGAAATTGGGAAACAATGCATATTTCTGAGGGAGGCTTGGAGAATGATATGTACATTTAAGTACAGCACTGACGTTATATGACTCAGGTTTCTGGCCTGAATATTTAGGAAAATATACCAGATTGACAGAAAGGGGGAGGACGTGCCTGAAGGGAGGAGAGGGGATAAGGTGTGTATTCTGGTAAACAGGGCATCAAGGAGGATGGGCCTTAGAAAATTGGGTCTGGAGTCAGATAGAAAACTGGAGGTGGGATTGGTGGGAAGTCATAGGTGAGAAATTCACGTGGAGTGTTATTCCAAACCCAGAATGTCCTATGCATCTGTCATGTCCCAGGATAATGGATATCCTGCTCCTGTCTCAGTATCTTCTAGATCTTCACTCTCCTGGACTGAATGGATCCCCTTCACCTCAGTGCTCTTGTCTCTCCAACTAGTTCTCACTGTAACCTCTGAGGGAAAAATCAGGTGTCTTCCATGCCATTTGCTTTCTCCAACCTCCTCTGGGATCCCCAACCTCACAGCTCCATCCTCTTTGCTCTCTTTCTAACTCAACATGAACCTACTCTTGCCCATGCAGGCCTTTACTCATATCCTCCAATTTCTTATATTTCTTCAATTTCTTATAACTTCTATTTTGGATAATGCTGAATCTCACTGTTCTGAAGTGTTTCACTCACTTTGAGAAGAATGACATTTTCCCCCGTCTCCTTGTTGCTCCCCATTCCAATAGAACTATTATAGTTCAAACAGTTATCAATTTTTGGAGCTTAGGAAACTCAGATATATGATTTTTTTAATTTATAAGTCAATCAAGAGAAGAAAATGGCCTAGTGTTGTTTCAGGGTCTTATAAATACTGTGATCAAAGCTCATCTTTTCTCTGGATATAGGGAAATATGACTTTGTGTCTGGGGTGGACAGCACCCATGTCACTTGAGCAAGAGGATGATGTAGCTTTGTCATTATGACCAAGTCACAAGAACCATGTTGGTTACCTCACCTATAAAATGAAGCTAATAAGACCTGGCCATTTAGGTGACAGACATAGTGACCAAATAAGAAAGGGCACCAAATGCCAAGCCCCACACCAGGTGCAGGAGGCCTCAGCAGATGTAATCCCCTTGCTGCTGTACTGACCTTGTGGCCAAAGGGTTGGACAATGATTAAACAGGTCAAGGATTGCTTCATTTTTACTTCAAACCACTTTATAAAAATGATCTTGGGTCACCTGAGTGGCTCAGTCTGTTAAGCGTCAGACTTTGGCTCAGGTCATGATCTCATGGTTTGTGAGTTCAAGCCCTGTGCTGACAGCTTGAAGCCTAGAGCCTCCTTCAGGTTCTTTGTGTCTCTCTCTATCTCTCTTCCGTTCATTCTCTGTCTCTCTCTCAAAAATAAACAAACGTTTTTTTAATTTTTTTCAATATATGAAGTTTATTGTCAAATTGGTTTCCATACAACACCCAGTGCTCATCCCAAAAGGTGCCCTCCTCAATACCCATCACCCACTCTCCCCTCCCTCCCACCCCCCATCAACCCTCAGTTTGTTCTCAGTTTTTAACAGTCTCTTATGCTTTGGCTCTCTTCCACTCTAACCTCTCTTTTTTTTTTCCTTCCCCTCCCCCATGGGTTTCTGTTAAGTTTCTCAGGATTCACATAAGAGTGAAACCATATGGTATCTGTCTTTCTCTGTATGGCTTATTTCACTTAGCATAACACTCTCCAGTTCCATCCATGTTGGTACAAAGGGCCATATTTCATTCTTTCTCATTGTCACGTAGTACTCCATTGTGTATACAAACCACAATTTCTTTATCCATTCATCAGTTGATGGACATTTAGGCTCTTTCCATAATTTGGCTATTGTTGAGAGTGCTGCTATAAACATTGGGGTACAAGCACCCCTATGCATCAGTACTCCTATATCCCTTGGGTAAATTCCTAGCAGTGTTATTGCTGGGTCATAGGGTAGGTCTATTTTTAATTTTTTGAGGAACCTCCATACTGTTTTCCAGAGTGGCTGCACCAATTTGCATTCCAACAGATAATACAGTGAAGAAATGGGCAGAAAACATGAATAGACACTTCTCTAAAGAAGACATCCAGATGGCCAACAGGGACATGAAAAGATGCTCAACATCACTCCTCATCAGGGAAACAAACATTTTTAAAAAATGATCTCAAAGTTGGATTTTGTCATGCAATAACTAATTCCAAAAATAATTTTCACAAAAAGTTGAACATTTTTATTAACTGATATTGCATGTATAATGAAGTTGATGACTCAACCATGAGATAGTTATTGGAGTGAAGACCCACCATAAATCATGTGAATTCTTGGATTAAAGTCTTCATTTATCAAAATCCATTACAACCTTTTGCCCATAGAAACACCCAAATTCATTTTACCAACCCCATGTACAATAATATAATGTAGACTTTAAGTATTCAGTTACTATTCAATTATAAAATTATAAGGGTTTTCCAAAAGAAAAATTCTTGAGAGAAAATATTTTCCCCTGTTGAGTTCCCAGCAAAGAGAGGAGAATTCCAGCTATTATGTAATGTGAAGGTAGGAATATGCCCTATTTTCCCCTCATCAGTCTCAAACTTATCACCATATAATGTGACAGAGTGGTGGCACTTTCGGCTGGAAAGAAGTTCATGACAGGCTTTGGTACTGATAGGAAGAATAATAAAACTTTTTAAAAACTCTTTCATTAAAAAAACATTAATTAAAGACAACTGTATGATAAATTGCATTTTTTCCCATGGCAGTGCCATTTTAGTGAAGTAACTATTCATTTCCTAGGTCAGGATATAAAACTGTCAGGTTGGTTTCTCTTTCTAAAGAACCCCAAAAAAGATCCAATTCCAATAGCAACAAAAGCATAAACCCTCTCTTGCTTAGAAGAAGGAAGAAATGTATGATGTAAAGAATTCTCTAGGTATACATCATCCCCATGATAGAATATGTCTCTCCTACATTGGGGTATAAATCCCAGCCAAGAGCCAGGGAGGCGTGAGAGTCAGCAGAGTGGGACAAGCCACCTCGTTCATGCCCATGGCACTGTTAGGGCAGCCTGAACAGAGTGGTTTGGGACACTGGTCCATGGAGGAGAGACTGGGGTGTCACCATTTTTCTCCCCATCACCAAGATGGGGCCTCAGGGAACTGACAGTGGGTCCACTGCAGATCCCAGACCCACCTACACCAAACCATATCCCTCTGCACCTGGTAACTGCATATCTACTGGAGCAGCATTGAGGCTGATAAACCAGACAGTGCCTCCCCCAGACCAGCACTGCCACAAGTTCCAAGGCACCCAGTGGATTTTCATTTTCTGATTTAAATCTTAGACAATTATTATTATATATATATTTTTTTCTCTTAATTTTCTCATTTCTTTTCTCCTCTAGTCTGGTTATTCTGGTTGTTAGTTTGTTTAAGAAGACATATTTAATCTATTCTCTTTATACCTGTTCTATATCTCCTTCTTTATTTTCCCCCCTCTGGCTCTTTGGATTAAGGCATAGAGTTTCTATGCCTGGTCAATTTTCTTTTCTTTTCTTTTTTCCTGCCCTATATCATATCTCTCTTTGCAAGAGATAAAGCCTTTCCATCAAAAATGATACCATTCCATTGTTTGCTGCAGCTGGTGGGTTTTTTTTTCTGTTTTTGTTTGTTTGTTTGTTTGTTTGTTTGTTTTCTTTTCCAGGGCTACTTCAGCAAACAAAACTAAGCACACCTGGTGAAGTATCCAAAACATAACTATGAGTAGGGAGCTAAAGCAACAGTCAAAACAACAAAGAGCAAGTAACACTCTCCAAAAAACACCTCCTGAAGATCCAGGCCCTGGACAGTGTATGATCCCACTTTAATAAAGTAGTGCTCCCAGGTGAAGGACACATAACAAGCACATAAGGAACAGCACATAACAAGCACATAAGGAACAGAAAACTAGCCAAAATGATGAAACAGAAGAATTCTCCAAAAAACAAATTCTAGGAAGAAATGACAAAGAATTGATCAGATCTAAACAATAAAACTGAAAGAGAATTTAAAATAAGAGTCATAAGATTAATCACTGGGCTTGAAAAAAACATAGAAGAGAGCAGAGACTCTATGCTGCAGAGATCAAGAACTAAAAAAAATGGTCATGATGAATTTTTAAAATGCTGTAAATGAGGTGCAAAATACACTAGAGGTGGGTGGTGACAGTGAGGATTGAAAAGGCAAAGGGAAGAATAAGTGAAATATAAGATAAAATTATGGGAAAAGATGAAGCTGAGAAAAGGAAAGATAAAAAATTTCTGGACCATGACAGGAGAATTAGAGAACTAAGTGATTCAATGAAACGGAATAATATCCATATCAAAGGAGTTCCAGAGGAAGAAGGGAGGGCAGGGGACAAAAGGTGTACTTGAAAAAAATCATAGCTGAGAATTCCCCAATCTGAGAAGGAAACAGAAATTGAAATCCAGGAGAACACCCTTCAGATGTAACATGAATCCATCTTCTGCATGACATATCATAGTGAAACTGGCAAACTACAAGGATAAAGAGAATTCTGAAAGCAGTTAGGGATAAACAGGCCTTAATCTACAAAGGTACACACATAAGGGTAGAAGCGGACATATCTGCTGAAACTTGGCAGGCCAGAAGGAGTGGTAGGAAATTTTCAATGTGATGAATAGGAAAAATATGCAGCCAAGAATTCTTTATCCAACAAGCCTGTCATTCAGAATATAAGGAGAGATAAAGGTTTTCCCAAACAAACAAAAACTGAAGGAATTCATCGCCACTAAACTAGCCCTACAAGAGACCTTAAGGTGGGGGGGGGGGACTGTGACTATTGCAAAGACCACACAGGACAAGAGACATCACTACAACCATGAAACCTACAGATAACACAATGACTCTAAACCTATATTTTTAAATAATAACACTGAATGTAAATGGATTAAATGCTCCAGTCAAAACACATAGGGTATCTGAATGGATAAAAAAACAAGACCCATCTATTGGCTGTGTACAAGACACCCATTTCAAACCTGAGGACACTTTCAGATTGAAAGTGAGGGGATGGAAAACCATCTATCATGCTACTGGACGTCAAAAGAAAGCTGCAATAGCCATACTTATATCAGAAAAACTAGATTTTAAACTAAAGGCTGTTAACAAGAAATGAAGAAGGGCTTTATATCATAACTACAGGGTCTATCCATCAAGAAGAGCTAACAATTATAAATGTTTATGCACCCAATTTGACAGAACCCAAATATATAAAACAATGACAAACCTAAGCAATCTTATTGGTAAGAATGTGGCAATTGCAAGGAACTTTAATACTCCACTTACAACAATGGACAGATCATACAGACAGGAAACCAGTCAATAAATAATAAATAATAATAAGCAAAAAAACAAACAAACAATGGTCCTGAATGATACACTGGACCAGATAGACGTGACAGATATATTTAGAACTTTTCATCCAAAAGCAGCAGAATAGAAATTCTTCTCAAGTGCACATGGAACATTCTCCAAGATAGATCATATATTGGGTCACAAAACAGTTCTCAATAAATACAAAATAATTCAGAACATACCATGCAAACGTTCAAACACAATGCTATGAAACTTGAAATCAACCACAGGAAAAAGTCTGGAAAACCTCCAAAAGCATGGAGGTTAAAGAATATCCTACTAAAGAATGAATAGGTCGACCAGGCAACTAAAGAAGAAATTAAAAATTATATGTAAACAAATGAAAATGAAAACACAACAGTCCAAACCCTTTGGGATGCAGCAAAGGCAGTCCTAAGAGGAAAATACACTGCAATCCAGGTCTATCTCAAGAAACAAGAAAAATCCCAAATACAAAATCTAACAGCACACATAAAGGAACTAGAAGCAGAACAACAAAGAAACCCCAAGGCCAGCAGAAGAAGAGAAATAATAAAGATCAGAGCAGAAAGAAACAAAACAGAATTCAAAAAAAAAAAAAAAACAGTACAAAAGATCAATGAAACTAAGAGTTGTTTTTTTGAAAAAATTTTTAAAAAGTTGATAAACCCCTAGCCAGGCTTCTCAAAGAAAAGAGAGAGGACCCAAATAGATAAAATCACGAATGAAAATAGATTTATTACAACCAATCCCTCAGAAATACAAGCAATTATCAGAGAACACTGTGAAAAATTAGTTGTCAAAAAAAATGATAACTGGAAGAAATGAACAAACTCCTAGACACCCACACACTATCAAAATTCCAACAGAAAGAAATCAAAAATTTAAACAGACCCATAGCTAGTGAAAAATTGAATCAGTTATCAAAAAATCTCTCAACAAATAAGAGTACTGGGCCAGATGGATTCCGAAGGAAATTCTACCAGACATCTAAAGCAGAGTTAATACCTATCCTTTTTAAGCTGTTCCAAAAAATAGAAATGGAAGGAAAACTTCCATACTCATTCTATGAAGCCAGCATTACCTTGATTCCCAAACCAGAACAAGACCCTACAAAAAAAGGAGAATTACAGGCCAATATCCCTGATGAACATGGAAACAAAAATTCTCAACAAGATACCAGCAAATAGAATTCAACAGCCTTTACAAAGAACTATTCATCATGATCAAGTGGACTCATTCCTGGGCTGCAATATTCACGAATCAATCAATGTGATACTTCACATTAATAACAGAAAGGATAAGGACCATATGATCCTGTCAATAGATGCAGAAAAAGCATTTGACAAAATACAACATACTTTCTTATTAAAAACCCTCAAGAAAGTTGGGATCAAAGGAACTGACCTAAACATCATAAAAGCCATTTATGAAAAGCCCACAGCTAATATCTTCCTCAATGGAGAAAAACTGAGAGCTTTCCCCCCAAGATCAGGAACACGACAGGGATGTCCATTCTCACCACTGCTTTTAACATACTGTTGGAAGTCCTAGCATCAGCAAGTAGACAACAAAACAAAATAAAGTCACCAAAAATGGCAAAGAAGAAGTCAAACTTTCACTTTTCACAGATGACACAATACTCAACATGGAAAACCCAAAAGACTCCACCAAAAAACTCCTAGGACTGATACATGAATTCAGCAAAGTTGCAGGGCACAAAATCAATGTACTGAAATCAGTTGCATTTTTATACACCAATAATGAAGGAACGGAAAGAGAAATAAAAAGAAACTGATCCCATTCACAATTGCACCAAGAAGCATAAAATACCTAGGAATAAACCTAACCAAAGATGTAAAAGACCGCTATGATGAAAACTATAGAAAGCTTATGAACAAAATTGAAGGAGACACAAAGAAATGGAAAAACATTCTATGCTCACTAGAAGAATAAATATTGTTAAAATGACAATACTATCCAGAGCAATCTACACATTAAATGCAATCCCAATCAAAATTGCACCAGCATTCTTCTCAAAGCTGGAACAAACAATCCTAAAATGTGTATGGAACCACAAAAGCCAAATAGCCAAAGTAATATTGAAAAAGAAAACCAAAGTAATATTGAAAAAGAAAACCAAAGCAGGAGGCATCACAATCTCAGAGTTTAACCTCTACTACAAAGCTGTAATCATTAAGACAGTATGGTATTGGCACAAACACACACACATAGACCAATAGAACAGAATAGCAACCCCAGAATTTGACCCACAAATGTATGGCCAACTAATATTTGACAAAGCAGGAAAGAGCATACAATGGAAAAAAGACAGTCTCTTTAGCAAATTGTGCTGGGAGAACTGGACAGCAACATGCAGAAGGTTGCAACTAGACCACTTTCTTACCCCATACACAAAAATAAACTCAAAATGGATGAAAGGCCTGAATGTGAGACAGGAAACCATCAAAACCCTAGAGGAGAAAGCAGGAAAAAAACCTCTCTGACCTCAGCCACAGCAATTTCTTACTTGGCACATCTCCAAAGGCAAGGGAATTAAAAGCAAAAAATGAACTATTAGGACCTCATGAAGATAAAAAGCTTCTGCACTGAAAAGGAAACAATCAACAAAACTAAAAGGCAACCAACAGAATGGGAGGAGATATTTGCAAATGATATCTCAGATAAAGGGCTAGTATCCAAAATCTACAAAGAACTCACCAAACTCCATACCAGAAAAAAAACAAGTAATCCAGTGAAGAAATGGGCAGAAGACATGAATAGACACTTTTCCAAAGAAGACATCCAGATGGGCAACAGACACATGAAAAGATGCCCAACGTCACTCCTCATCAGGGAAATACAAATCAAAACCACACTGAGATCCTACATCACACTGGTCAGAGTGGCTAAAATGAACAACTCAGGAATCAACAGATGCTGGAGAAGATGTGGAGAGAAGGGAACACTCTTGCATTGTTGGTGGGAATGCAAGCTGGTGTAGCCCCTCTGGAAAACAGTGTGGAAGTTCCTCAAAAAATTAAAAACATAGCTACCCTACGACACAGCAATAGCACTACCAGGAATTTGTCCAAAGGATACAGCAACGCTGATTCATAGGAGCACATGTACCCCAATGTTTATCGCAGCACTTTCAACAATAGCCAAATTATGGAAAGAGACTAAATATTCACCAACTGATGAATGGGTGAAGAAGATCAATTTATATATACAATGGAATACTACTGGCAATGAGAAAGAATGAAAACCTGCCTTTTTCAGCAACATGGATGGAACTGGAAGGTATCATGCTGAGTGAAATAAGCCAGTCAGAGAAAGACAGATAGCATATGTTTTCACTCATATGTGGATCTTGAGAAACTGAACAGAAGACCATGGGGGAAGGGAAGGGGAAAAAATAGTTACAAACAGAGAGAAGGGAGGAAAATAATAAGAGACTCTTAAATACAGAGAACAATCTGAGGGTTGATGGAGGGGTGGGGGAGAGGGGAAAATGGCTGATGGGCGTTGAGGAGAGTTCTTGTTGGGATGAGCACTGGGTGTGTATGTAAGGGATGAACCATGGGATTCTACCCCAAAAACTAAGAGCACACTTCACACATTGTATGTTACCCTATTTGACATAAATTATATTAAAAATTAAAATTAAAAAATGTATAGTAACATATCTATAGGCAGAAGATAGAGATAAGAAAAAATTAAAATACTAATAATGTTTATTGCCTTGAAATGAAAAAGAAAAATAATCTGTCTCTCTTCCTGTGACTTTATAACTGTAATTGTCTAGTTAACTAGAGGTAAAACACGCAAGGCCATCCCTGTCTGCATTTACTTTGCTAAGACCCTCATTAATACATGCCTCGTAGTCACCCCAGCCCTTCTTCAACTGCTTCTTATCATAAAACTACTCTCCAAAACACCTTTTTCTCATATGCCCACTACAGATGCTCAGAGGCTCCCTACCCAGTCCCAGTCAGGGTCCTCCAAGCCAGTGGTCTGACCCCAAACATAACATGTATATGAACAAATAGGCTCTGAGGGGTCAGCAGGGGGGACTGCTGAAAACACAAATGTTTCTCAGAACATGGGAACAAAGAGAAGGGACTGGCATTGCATCAGGAATGTGATAGCAGAGGACAGAGTCTGCCCAGCTCTCCCCCAAAAGAAGTGGGGAGCCAGCACCTTTCCAAGGTCCCAGCCAAATGGAAAGGGCCTCTCTCCTCCCCTGATCCCTCATTGCACCTTCAATGTTCAGCAGGGGTCAACCCACTCCCATTGGCTTCTTTACCTGCCTTCCCATAGCCTCTACACAAACACTTACATGCACAAACAAAGGAGAGAGAGTGCTTCAGTCAGGCTCAAGTGACATAGAAATGGGAGAAAATGGGGTGAAGGGAAGATGGCGGAGTAGGAGGACGCTGGGCTCACCGCGCGTCCTGCTGATCACTTAGATTCCACCTACACCTGCCTAAATAACCCAGAAAACCGCCAGAGGATTAGCAGAACGGAGTCACCAGACCCAAGCGCAGACGAGAGGCCCACGGAAGAGGGTAGGAAGGGCGGCGAGGCGGTGCGCGCTCCACGGACTGGCGGGAGGGAGCCAGGGCAGAGGGGCGGCTCCCCAGCCAAGCAGAGCCCCCGAGTCCGGCTTGCAAAAGCAGAGGGGCCTGACGGACTGTGTTCCCACAGCAAGCGCGACTTAGCGTCTGGGAGGTCATAAGTTAACAGCTCTGCTCGGAAAGCGGGAAGGCTGGAGGACAAAGGGAGGGAGAGCTGCGGAGCCCCCGGACAACAGAGCTCAGTTTGGTGGGGAACAAAGGTGCTCGCCAGCGCCATCTCCCCCGCCCATCCCCCAGCCAAAATCCCAAAGGGAACCGGTTCCGGCCAGGGAAATTGCTCGCTCCGCGCAAACACCCAACTCTGTGCTTCTGCGGAGCCAAACCTCCAGCAGCAGATCTGACTCCCTCCGGCTGCCACAGGGCCCCTCCTGAAGTGGATCACCTAAGGAGAAGCGAGCTAAGCCTGCCCCCCCTGCCGCCCGCCGTGCACCTTGCCTACCCACCCCAGCTAATACGCCAGATCCCCAGCATCACAAGCCTGGCAGTGTGCAAGTAGCCCAGACGGGCCACGCCACCCCACAGTGAATCCCGCCCCTAGGAGGGGGGAAGAGAAGGCACACACCAGTCTGACTGTGGCCCCAGCGGTGGGCTGGGGGCAGACATCAGGACTGACTGCGGACCCGCCCACCAACTCCAGTTATACACCACAGCACAGGGGAAGTGCCCTGCAGGTCCTCACCACACCAGGGACTATCCAAAATGATCAAGCGGAAGAATTCCCCTCAGAAGAATCTCCAGGAAATAACAGCTAATGAGCTGATCAAAAAGCATTTAAATAATATAACAGAAAGTGAATTTAGAATAATAGTCATAAAATTAATCGCTGGGCTTGAAAACAGTATACAGGACAGCAGAGAATCTCTTGCTACAGAGATCAAGGGACTAAGGAACAGTCACGAGGAGCTGAAAAACGCTTTAAATGAAATGCAAAACAAAATGGAAACCACCACGGCTCGGATGGAAGAGGCAGAGGAGAAAATAGGTGAACTAGAAGATAAAGTTATGGAAAAAGAGGAAGCTGAGAAAAAGAGAGATAAAAAAATCCAGAAGTATGAGGGGAAAATTAGAGAACTAAGTGATACACTAAAAAGAAATAATATACGCATAATTGGTATCCCAGAGGAGGAAGAGAGAGGGAAAGGTGCTGAAGGGGTACTTGAGGAAATAATAGCTGAGAACTTCCCTGAACTGGGGAAGGAAAAAGGCATTGAAATCCAAGAGGCACAGAGAACTCCCTTCAGACGTAACTTGAATCGATCTTCTGCACGACATATCATAATGAAACTGGCAAAATACAAGGATAAAGAGAAAATTCTGAAAGCAGCAAGGGGTAAACGTGCCCTCACATATAAAGGGAGACCTATAAGACTCGTGACTGATCTCTCTTTTGAAACTTGGCAGGCCAGAAAGAATTGGCACGAGATTTTCAGGGTGCTAGACAGCAAAAGTATGCAGCCAAGAATCCTTTATCCAGCAAGTCTGTCATTTAGAATAGAAGGAGAGATAAAGGTCTTCCCAAACAAACAAAAACTGAAGGAATTTGTCACCACTAAACCAGCCCTACAAGAGATCCTAAGGGGGATCCTGTGAGACAAAGTACCAGAGACATCACTACAAGCATAAAACATACAGACATCACAATGACTCTAAACCCGTATCTGTCTATAATAACACTGAATGTAAATGGATTAAATGCGCCAACCAAAAGACATAGGGTATCAGAATGGATAAAAAAACAAGACCCATCTATTTGCTGTCTACAAGAGACTCATTTTAGACCTGAGGACACCTTTAGATTGAGAGTGAGGGGATGGAGAACTATTTATCATGCTACTGGAAGCCAGAAGAAAGCTGGAGTAGCCATACTTATATCAGACAAACTAGACTTTAAATTAAAGGCTGTAACAAGAGATGAAGAAGGACATTATATAATAGTTTCAGGGTCTATCCATCAGGAAGAGCTAACAATTATAAATGTCTATGCGCCGAATACCGGAGCCCCCAAATATATAAAACAATTACTCATAAACATAAACAACTTTATTGATAAGAATGTGGTAATTGCAGGGGACTTTAACACCCCACTTACAGAAATGGATAGATCATCTAGACACACGGTCAATAAAGAAACAAGGGCCCTGAATGATACATTGGATCAGATGGACTTGACAGATATATTTAGAACTCTGCATCCCAAAGCAACAGAATATACTTTCTTCTCGAGTGCACATGGAACATTCTCCAAGATAGATCATATACTGAGTCACAAAACAGCCCTTCATAAGTTTACAAGAATTGAAATTATACCATGCATACTTTCAGACCACAATGCTATGAAGTTTGAAATCAACCACAGGAAAAAGTCTTGGAAAACCTCCAAGAGCATGGAGGTTAAAGAACACCCTACTAACGAATGAGTGGGTCAACCAGGCAATTAGAGAAGAAATTAAAAAATATATGGGAACAAACGAAAATGAAAATACAACAATCCAAACGCTTTGGGACGCAGCGAAGGCAGTCCTGAGAGGAAAATACATTGCAATCCAGGCCTATCTCAAGGAACAAGAAAAATCCCAAATACAAAATCTAACAGCACACCTAAAGGAAATAGAAGCAGAACAGCAAAGGCAGCCTAAACCCAGCAGAAGAAGAGAAATAATAAAGATCAGAGCAGAAATAAACAATATAGAATCTAAAAAAACTGTAGAGCAGATCAACGAAACCAAGAGTTGGTTTTTGAAAAAATAAACAAAATTGACAAACCTCTAGCCAGGCTTCTCAAAAAGAAAAGGGAGATGACCCAAATAGATAAAATCATGAATGAAAATGGAATTATTACAACCAATCCCTCAGAGATACAAACAATTATCAGGGAATACTATGAAAAATTATATGCCAACAAATTGGACAACCTGGAAGAAATGGACAAATTCCTGAACACCCACACTCTTCCAAAACTCAATCAGGAGGAAATAGAAAGCTTGAACAGACCCATAACCAGCGAAGAAATTGAATCGGTTATCAAAAATCTCCCAACAAATAAGAGTCCAGGACCAGATGGCTTCCCAGGGGAGTTCTACCAGACGTTTAAAGCAGAGATAATATCTATCCTTCTCAAGCTATTCCAAGAAATAGAAAGGGAAGGAAAACTTCCACACTCATTCTATGAGGCCAGTATTACTTTGATTCCTAAACCAGACAGAGACCCAGTAAAAAAAGAGAACTACAGGCCAATATCCCTGATGAATATGGATGCCAAAATTCTCAATAAGATACTAGCAAATCGAATTCAACAGCATATAAAAAGAATTATTCACCATGATCAAGTGGGATTCATTCCTGGGATGCAGGGCTGGTTCAACATTCGCAAATCAATCAACGTGATACATTACTTTAACAAAAAAAAAAAAGAGAAGAACCATATGATCCTGTCAATCAATGCAGAAAAGGCCTTCGACAAAATCCAGCACTGTTTCTTAATAAAAACCCTTGAGAAAGTCGGGATAGAAGGAACATACTTAAAGATCATAAAAGCCATTTATGAAAAGCCCACAGCTAACATCATCCTCAACGGGGAAAAACTGAGAGCTTTCTCCCTGAGATCAGGAACACGACAGGGATGCCCACTCTCACCGCTGTTGTTTAACATAGTGTTGGAAGTTCTAGCATCAGCAATCAGACAACAAAGGAAATCAAAGGCATCAAAATTGGCAAAGATGAAGTCAAGCTTTCACTTTTTGCAGATGACATGATATTATACGTGGAAAATCCGATAGACTCCACCAAAAGTCTGCTAGAATTGATACATGATTCAGCAAAGTTGCAGGATACAAAATCAATGTACAGAAATCAGTTGCATTCTTATACACTAACAACGAAGCAACAGAAAGACAAATAAAGAAACTGATCCCATTCACAATTGCACCAAGAAGCATAAAATACCTAGGAATAAATCTAACCAAAGATGTAAAGGATCTGTATGCTGAAAACTATAGAAAGCTTATGAAGGTAATTGAAGAAGATTTAAAGAAATGGAAAGACATTCCCTGCTCATGGATTGGAAAAATAAATATTGTCAAAATGTCAATACTACCCAAAGCTATCTACACATTCAATGCAATCCCAATCAAAATTGCACCAGCATTCTTCTCGAAACTAGAACAAGCAATCCTAAAATTCATATGGAACCACAAAAGGCCCCGAATAGCCAAAGGAAGTTTGAAGAAGAAGACCAAAGCAGGAGGCATCACAATCCCAGACTTTAGCCTCTACTACAAAGCTGTCATCATCAAGACAGCATGGTAGTGGCACAAAAACAGACACATAGACCAATGGAATAGAATAGAAACCCCAGAACTAGACCCACAAACGTATGGCCAACTCATCTTTGACAAAGCAGGCATGAACATCCAATGGAAAAAAGACAGCCTCTTTAACAAATGGTGCTGGGAGAACTGGACAGCAACATGCAGAAGGTTGAAACTAGACCACTTTCTCACACCATTTACAAAAATAAACTCAAAATGGATAAAGGACCTAAATGTGAGACAGGAAACCATCAGAACCTTAGAGGAGAAAGCAGGAAAAGACCTCTCTGACCTCAGCCGTAGCAATCTCTTACTCGACACATCCCCAAAGGCAAGGGAATTAAAAGAAAAAGTGAATTCCTGGGACCTTATGAAGATAAAAAGCTTCTGCACAGCAAAGGAAACAACCAACAAAACTAAAAGGCAACCAACGGAATGGGAAAAGATATTTGCAAATGACATATCGGACAAAGGGCTAGTATCTAAAATCTATAAAGAGCTCACCAAACTCCACACCCGAAAAACAAATAACCCAGTGAAGAAATGGGCAGAAAACATGAATAGACACTTCTCTAAAGAAGACATCCAGATGGCCAACAGGCACATGAAAAGATGTTCAGCGTCGCTCCTTATCAGGGAAATACAAATCAAAACCACACTCAGGTATCACCTCACGCCAGTCAGAGTGGCCAAAATGAACAAATCAGGAGACTATAGATGCTGGAGAGGATGTGGAGAAACGGGAACCCTCTTGCACTGTTGGTGGGAATGCAAATTGGTGCAGCCGCTCTGGAAAGCAGTGTGGAGGTTCCTCAGAAAATTAAAAATAGACCTACCCTATGACCCAGCAATAGCACTGCTAGGAATTTATCCAAGGGATACAGGAGTACTGATGCATAGGGGCACTGTACCACAATGTTTATAGCAGCACTCTCAACAATAGCCAAATTATGGAAAGAGCCTAAATGTCCATCAACTGATGAATGGATAAAGAAATTGTGGTTTATATACACAATGGAATACTACGTGGCAATGAGAAAAAATGAAATATGGCCTTTTGTAGCAACGTGGATGGAACTGGAGAGTGTAATGCTAAGTGAAATAAGCCATACAGAGAAAGACAGATACCATATGGTTTCACTCTTATGTGGATCCTGAGAAACTTAACAGGAACCCATGGGGGAGGGGAAGGAAAAAAAAAAAAGAGGTTAGAGTGGGAGAGAGCCAAAGCATAAGAGACTGTTAAAAACTGAGAACAAACTGAGGGTTGATGGGGGGTGGGAGGGAGGGAAGGGTGGGTGATGGGTATTGAGGAGGGCACCTTTTGGGATGAGCACTGGGTGTTGTATGGAAACCAATTTGTCAATAAATTTCATATATATATAAAAATAATAAAAAAAAAAGAAATGGGAGAAAATGTCCTTAGTCTTCCAGGTCCCAACAAATCTATATTGTAAGTATGGAAATAAAATAACAGAAATCATCAGATATGCAAGATAGTTGAGCTCATTAAAGGGAACCATTTCATTTTCATTCAAAGCTTTTCCACTAGGAGGATCTAACTATCAGATCAGTAAGATTTGCAATTATAGTGGTGCATAATAGTACACTGAACTTCATGATGTAGAAGAAAGAGACTTTTCACACATATTTCATGCTCAAAAGTCTGGAAATAACAAATCCTGGGCATCTTCAGAAAGCCCTGATAAAAAATGATGAAGAAACCTCTTAAACCAGAGGTGAGGAAACAACAGAATTTGCATCTTTTAAAATCTATAGATAAAAGATGAACATAGGAGAAAATCAGTTTACTTTGAAAAGACAAAAAAAATTTAAAGCAAAAAGGACGTAAGAAAGATCTTATCAGTGGAGAAGAATGGGATATTAAATAAGCATGAAAAACAGTGAATAAGACTGCAGAATATAATATATAAATGTATGGCAATAAATAATGATTAAGAAATGTCTAAGACATATAATAATACCTATTGACAAAAGACAGAAGAAGCTGATGTAGAATATTTGACATATTTAGTATAGTAACACAATTAGTAAAATGTTGACAATTATCCATTGCCAATAGGACAAGGAAAAGCTGAAACACTAAAACAGATATTATTACTTTTAAAACATTAGTTAAGTTTGGTTCAATCCATCTTTAGGATCATTGTGTTATTATATTAAGTACAGATGTGTTCGTATTAAAACAAAAATGTGGAAGCAGCTGTGTGGCTCAGTCAGTTAAGCAGCTGACTCTGGATTTTGGTTCAGGTCATGATATCAGGGCTCTTGGGATCAAGCCCTGCAGCACTGAGCCAGCTTGGGATACTCTCTCTTCTCTTTCTACCCCTCCCCTACTCTCACGCATGCTCTCGCTCGCTCGCTCTCTCTCTCTCTCAAATAAGCTTTTTAAAAAGTGTGGATTTGCCCCACGGATAAATAAGGAAAGGGTTGTGGCCATCAAAGGAAGTGTCCAAGATGCCCACCTGGAGCAGGGCTTTTCTTGTGCCTTCTGATCACTGACATGGCAGGGAGAGATAGGAAAGACTGACCTCCAGCCAGCAATCCAAGTAAAATATCACAGAAAAAATACTGAGATATTTGAGTAGATAATTTTAACTAAATGTATGGGGGAAAACTCTTTCAACTTGCTCAAATGCCTCAGCCCATAGTGAAATCTGTGAGCACTGTAGCTAGGAGACTCATCTACAGCAGGACTCTCCTGGCATGCATCAGGAACAAGGGACACAGCTCACAGAAAAGTCTTCATGATGTCTGTGCTCAGACAATACATGTACAACAGGAAATAAACTTCCCCAAAGCAGTGCTTAACTTAAGAGATTAGGTTAAGCAAAGAGATACCATTTTTTAAACATTAAATTGGCAAAGATAAAAAGTGTACAGAATTGGTAAACGTTTACAGTAAAAGCATCCCCATATTTGTGGGATGAGGTAAATTAATATAACTTATTGAGAGAGCAATTTGGCAACACCCAGCAAATTATTAATAACTGAGAGTGCTTACCCAGCACTTCAACTCATAAGACTGCATTCTAGAGACATGTACATGTCCCAAAGGCATCTATAACAGGCTACCAAAATCTGGAAAAACATGTCCACCAACACACAGCAGGCAAAGTAAAGAATGAGCTATCACATAATAGAATACAAAACAACATTTAAGAGCAGAAGAGTTATAGAATTCTAATGGGGACTGTCCTTTAAGTTTTCTTGTGAAGTTAAATAAAAATGAACAAATAAGATGCTGAAGAATAGTGTATACAGAATGCTATCATTTTTAATCTTTTGAAAGGAATATATATGCAAAATGTACATATACACACATGTATATGCAAACACGTATGTGTTTATGTGTCCATATACACTCATGTTTGCATAGTATGTACACTGGGAGTGAGGTCCCAGCCACATTGGAAAGTTTGGCAAGGAAAAGCACCATTGGCCAGCTCTACTCTGCCTTTTTCTCCAAGTCCCCTAAATTTATTCCTCCCCTTCTGTTTGGTTCAAGAACAGTGATGCCTTCAAGCTCTGAATTCTTCCTTGTAAATATTTCTTGTAATAAATTCTCCTCAAATTCCCCACTTGAGGTGCCATCTGTTTCCTTCTTGGACATAAACTGTAGAAACAGGAGGCTTCTCTTTGCAAAATCTGCTGATGGTAACCTCTGAATGACATCAAAGCATGCCTACCCACCCTTCATGGAGGCTGTCAGAAAACACAGGCACAAGACTCTGGGGTTAGACACAAAGGACTTGCTACTCATGGCTCAGCAAGCAGTCTGAGCATTAGCCTGTCTACAGCCAGATCCCAGAGCTTCAGTTTCCACTGGGCAACTCAAAAGGGTCAGGCAACACTTGCACATGCACTGAGCCATGTCAGAAGAGGTATT